>NC_089494.1:54567808-55983808 GCF_036850765.1 Saccopteryx bilineata | reverse complement strand
AAATTCAGACTAAAAACAAGTGAGCAATAAACAGAGAATAATGTTCGAATTAAGACATGGTCTTTGTAAATACACAATGGGTCACTATGTACTCTCTTAGGTAGTCTCAGGTTCAAGAGCCACTTAGACCCCACTTGGCAATGCACATTCATCAGGGAGGAGCTAAATTCTAACAATTTAAAAGCTGGAAAAACTGACAGAGTTGACTGGTTTAGGAAAGACAGTTAAATAGTCTAGGAAGTGTCAGAATTCCAGAAGTGATAGGAATTAAACTATCTAAAGTGGGGAAGGACAGGTGGTATAGCACAGGCATACTGGCTGGCCACAGAGCAAAGATTTTGAAGCGAGGAAGGCAGCAAACCTGATTCTGAGGGTGGGGCTGGACCATAACAGATCCTTAGGAGATGGGCTAGGACAGTGGCTCTCTAACTGGCATGAGAAGCACACCGATGGTTTGGTAAAAAATGGATTGAAGGGCCCCCCACTTCCCAGGTTCTGATTCAACAGGACTGGGATGAAGCCAAATAATTTACATCAGTGGTCCCCAACCTATTTTGGGCCAAGGACCGGTTTAATGTCAGAAAATATTTTCACGGACCGGCCTTTAGGGTGGGAAGGATAAATGCACAAAATAAAATTATGCAACCAACATAAAAACTGTGGTATTTTTAAATATAATTGTTGAACTTACGAGACAAGCGTCAAAAGTGAGTCTTAGACGGATGTAACAGAGGAAATCTGGTCATTTTTAAAAAATAAAACATCGTTCAGACTTAAATATAAATAAAATGGAAATAATGAAAGTTATTTATTTTCTCTGTGGACCGGTACCAAATGGCCCATGGACCAGTAGGCAGTTCTATTATCCACATTTTTCAGATGAGCTGCTAAGACGAAAGATGTTAGGTAACCTGCTGCAAAAGACAGACTAAGTGCTGAACCAGGACTGAAATCTTTGGCTTACTGCTCCATTTCCCAGCACCAACACAAGCAGGTCTGTAAGAATGCTTCCTTTGATCAAAATCTTTTTTTTTTTTTTTTAAGTAAGAGGAAGGGGGATTGAGAGACAGGGTACCCAGGGCAATGTGCTCAAATCAATTGAGCCATGGCTGTGGGATGAGGAGGAGAAGGGAGGGAGGGGGAGGGGGAGAGAAGGAGAGGGAAAAAGAGAGAGAGAGAGAGAGAGAGAAGGGAGGGAGGAGGGTGGTGAAGCAGATGGAGATGGTCACCTCCCCTGTGTGCTCTGACCAGGAATGGAATGGGGGATTTCCACCTCTACCTGCTGAGACAATCAGCCAGGGCAAAATTACACTTTTAATGCCAATTCTAAATCTGCTTTTCCACTGTAGGATAGTAATTGAGGTTAACTGGTTAACTCCTGAGTTCACAGACAATCCTATAGCAAGGCAGTTAAGAGAAGCCGGTGAACTGGTCCACTCCAGCCCAAGTTTGCTTCCTCCGTCTGCTACTTCCGCTCTGGATATCTAAAAACGCAGAGGACTCTTTTTTTTTTTTTTTTTTTTCATTTTTCTGAAGCTGGAAACAGGGAGAGACAGACAGACTCCTGCATGCGCCCGACCGGGATCCACCCGGCACGCCCACCATGGGGCAACGCTCTGCCCACCAGGGGGCGATGCTCTGCCCATCCTGGGCATCGCCATGTTGCGACCAGAGCCACTCTAGCGCCTGAGGCAGAGGCCACAAAGCCATCCCCAGCGCCCGAGCCATCTTTGCTCCAATGGAGCCTTGGCTGCTGGAGGGGAAGAGAGAGACAGAGAGGAAAGCGCGGCGGAGGGGTGGAGAAGCAAATGGGCTTCTCCTGTGTGCCCTGGCCGGGAATCGAACCCGGGTCCTCCGCACGCTAGGCCGACACTCTACCGCTGAGCCAACCGGCCCGGGTGCGGAGGACTCTTACTACACTTTCAGTCACCAAAGTCTTGCACCGGGAATAGCTTTTCCCCTTTGTTCTTTGCCATTATCTCAAAGAACTGTCATGAGGATTAAATGAAAATAGGTAAAGTGGAGTTGCAGTTAGACTCTGCGAAATGAAATATTACATGACCGTTATATGCAAGTGGATTATTGTAGGAAACTGGGTAGATGGAGAGGTGGTTGGCGACTGGGGAGCCACGTTGGGAGCTATCGTGTTACTGGAGGTTGATCAACTCACGGAACGTAAAGGATGACAGACGAAGAGCAACACATACTAAGGAACAAAGGGTCTCCAAGGCCAAACACCAGGGAGAGCCATTACTTACGGGGCAAATGTATGAAAAAGAAACGCCTAATGGCATTTTAGGGAAGCAGTTATTGGGGAATTACGCTGGAGTGAATCAAAGGAGCGGAACTTTCACTATTTTTTAATTAATTACAGTTCATTGATTCCCCTCCCACGGCCTGCGGCCCGACAGAGAGGCCTCGAGGCCAAACGACTCGAGAACCTCTAAATGATCCCAGCCCGGAACACACCAGACGGAAGGAGAGAGAATCGACGCGAGTGCTGGATTTCAGCAACAAAGACGCTGCGGGGAGACAGCATCAGGAACGCACTGGGAAGCTCGGTCCCCCGCACAAACCCGCAGGAGCTCACCGCCGCCCCTTCCCCACCCGCCCAGACTCCTCCGCCAGAGCGGTCCTCACACTGCAGCCTGGAGGGCCGGCGCGCGGCGGGCAGAGCCACGCGCACTTCGGCGCCGCTTGCGGCCGAACCAGCGAACCTGCACTCACTTCTGGGCCCCTTTAACTTCCCATCCGGTCCAGCAACCCACCACCCCCACTCTGGTTCGCTGCCTGTGGAGAGTCTACGGAGTTAAGTAATTACCTGGAACTCCACCGCGCCGCCATTACACCGGATATACGTCACTTCCCCTTCCCGGCAGTAGGAGGCAGGAGGGACATGAAATACAGAAAAACCTGACACTACATTGGCTTTAATACATTATCCTAGTAATTTACTTTAAAAACCATACAGTAATACCAGATTCAGAGCAGTCGATCCGGCCACGCTTCTCCCTTCGCAAGACAGGACAAAAGAGAAGAAGACACAGACTACAAAGTCCAGCATGCACCACTGCTGAGGATGGAAATGACCTAAGCAATTGCGGTTTTCAGGCTGAGAATGCCGCAGTGTACAACGGGAATTGTAGTTCTTCTGGATAAGCGCCAGAGAGTAGTTCAGGCAGTGGGTTGGAAACCTCATTCCTGCTAGGAGGTAGCAAAATGTACTTTAAAGCTACTTCGTTGCAAAAAGTACACTGTAGTCGTTATTTCCCGCGAAAATCTTAAAAAAAAAAAAAAAAAGCAGGCACCTTTTCCCAGACTGTTTACCGTAATTAGACCGAGAATCTAAGCAAAAATATTACTTTTACATGCATACTAAATTCAAAGATATCGAGCCCAAGTGAATGGGAGAATATTGGACCGTAAACAAAGTGAAGTAATGAGGAGAAGCTAATTCTGAAGAGAAGGTGATGCCTCAGTTTTAGCTCAAGGTACCAGTTCATGAGACGTGGTGAGGTTAAGAAGAGCGCCTGACCGACTTGGAAATAGGAGTCTGTGCAGAGATCAGAGGTAATCAAAGTGTTTGCTTAAGCTTTATTTTTCGAAAATAACAAAACCTAAAAAGTCCATCTACTTGTTACTGTTTTGACATCCATCTTTCCTTAAAACAACTATATTTTTATGTTTTCCAACCCTTTATAAACCAGATCTGGTTTTTCCAAACATGTCTTTATTACAGTTTTAGTGTGCTGGTGCTACCAACCTTTCCTAGAGGCAGGAGAGTGTGATGATTATGGGAAAAGACATTGGACCTGGACTACGTATGTTTAAGTTATGAATCTATTAATATACTTATGGACGATTGATCTGCGGGCACATTATTTCACACTGCTGTGCCCATTTCCTGATCTGTTAGATAGGAGTAATAGTACCCACTCCACAGAATAGTTTTAAGATTTGAATTAGTTGATATACTTGGTGCACACATATGCTTATTTGGCCCAATTGTATAACATCAAGCCTACCTTCTCCTGTTGATGGGAATTAGCATATCCTGCCAAGGTGTTAACTCCTGCATACTTGTCCCTGAATTCAAGAAGTTCAAGTGCTAGACAGCAGATGAAGCTTACTTCAGAGGGACTCTGGCTGTGTACCCTAGCAAGCCTATACCACCTTTGGGGTCTAGGAACTCTACTTCCACAAAGCTCAGAGTTGTGGGAACTGGAAACACTGTGTCCCCCAACAGGTCATTGAAAATGATGGTAAATTGGGCTATTCCTGTTTTAATCCCTTGTTTCTTGAACCCATGTAATGAGCCCTTATCAAGATCTGCTGCATCCTGGGGAAGAGCACCTCATTCTTGTTTATTATTTCTTACCAAGTTATTGAACTTCACCCTTAGAAGGCCATTTTAGTGCTTTATTAGGCCAGCAGCTTCTGGAACATGCAGCATATAATACAACCAGTGGAACCCATGGTCACAGGTAACCTCCCATACCACCTTTGCTGTGAAGTGTTTTACCTGGCTGGATGTTATATTGTATTATATTCCATGAGTGTGAATTAGGCATTTTGTAAGTCCCCAGATAGTGATGTAGGTAGGAAATGCAAATGGATACCCAAAATAAGTAATCTACAATATTTCCATGCAATGGGACTGCTGCCCCTTTCTGGATTGGAAGGTTCCCAAAATAGTTAACTTGCCTCCAAGTAGCTCCTTGATTTTCTAAAGGAATGATGACATATTAGGAGCTCAATATTGGTCTCTTTAGCTGTCAAATTGAACTTTCAGATGAGGCAGTAGACAGGTCACGTGTGGTAAGTGGGCTTCATGATGATTGTTGGGCAAATAAGCTTGTAAAATCTGTATTTTCTGATTTTGCTCACTTTTATTGTTAAAAATGGCGCTGCCATGTGAATGGCCATCACTCAGGTGATACAGCTAATTATTTTCCTGCTTGGGAAGGGGCTTGGTTATGCTAATGTGTGCTGGAGGAGGGGTTTTCACACAGAAAAATTTTAAAAGAGGAGCTAGGAGGCCATTTTGGAAGAGGCCATGTGGTGGTTAGAGAGAAAGCAGTCAAGATGGCGGGGAGCTGAAGGGGAACAAAAATGAGGGGTTTTGTGAGCTCCACTGAACTAATGAGGGCCTTTGATTCTAGGAAAACTTGGATGTGTTAGTAGCTTTGTGAGTGCTGAATGAGTGGGTTTTGGAGCCCAGTGTGTTTGTGTTTACTCGCTTGCTGGGTACAAGCTAGAATAAAAGGTAATAGTCCACCAGTTCTTGCCTCCGTTGTTTCATTAACATATATCTGAATCTAATGGGAACCTGCACAAGCCAGGAGGCTGTGATGCTGGCTGCGACTACTGGCCTTACAATGATAGACCCATATTTAGACTTTATACTTGCCACCATGGCCATTTCATTTAAATGGCCCTTGTGCCAGCACTGAGATGACCATTGGCAAAGACAGGTTGATATCAGCTAGCTGACTAATTTTGTCTACTTAGCTGTTAGTGCTTCTTCCATAATGTATTCTTTCAGGTGGACATTGATATGTGATAAAGAGATCTTCATGCTTCTTGCCCACTTTGCACACCAATATGTAGTTTATCCACATACCTTATTCCTCTAAAACCTCTTGGTCTAATCCTTTAAACTTCTTTCTTTTTAGACTGCTGACTAGCCAGCCAATCTATTTGCCATTGCCTACTAGTCTTATTTGTGTTCTAACAGCAGGCCCTTTTCATTCTGTACAGGTGGATGACCAGGTACACCCCCTGAAGCTCTGCCTGTTAGCAGATTGTCCCTTTCCTTTATTCCTCAAGGCCATCGCCAAGTGGGCTGTAAAGTAGCTGCTATTCATTTTCAACTTTCATCCACATACACTGCTCACAGAAATTAGGGGATCAGGGGACGTGCAGATACTTCAGTACTTTCAGCCTTTTGTATAAGTGAATTTTCACGAATGAAATAAATGTTGGTTTTGCATTCATTAGCATAATCAAACAACTTTGACTTGTCATTTGCTTTTCTGATATTCTTGTTTAATAAAAAAATCAAATACTTTTTTTATCACTTCATATTCATTTTGATATATCCCCTAATTTTTGTGAGCAGTATACTTAGCCAACTCCTCTGTAAACTGAACTCAACCATTTTTTTATTTCTTCAGCTTGGTGTTCAAGACACCACTCCTAACCTCAGTGACCAACAGTGTGAGTTGAAAGAGGGGTTTTGATGCAACTGTGATGGTGACATCAAGGTCTGTCATATGCTTATGTAGATTGTGCCTTCTGGTCTTTGTGCTTTATCGGTGTAATACTTTTATCTTATGATGGATTGCACTTGCCCCCATCGCCAAATTTATGACATAGTGGGTACAACAAGACATTTTATTTTTTTTTGTCACTCAGTGTCCCATGGTCAAACATTCCCTCTTGACCAGTAGCATGCCAAGAGCTAATTTTTAAAAGAACCCCAGGGACCTGAACTGGGATTTTCCTACTAAGATTTCCATAAACTTCATATTGCAGTTTTCCCAAAACAACTCTAACATCATAGGATCTGTCAGATCCTTTTTTGTTGTTGTTGTTAAGTGAGAGGCAGGGAGGCAGAGAGACAGACTCCCACATGCGCCCCAACCAGGATTCATCTGGCAAGCCCCCTACAGGGTGATGCTCTGTCCATCTTGCCGCTGCTTTGTTGCTTGGCTACTGAGCTATTTCAGTGCCTGAGGCAAGGCCATGGAGCTATCCTCAGCACCCAGGATAACTTGTGCAAACTGTTGAAACCATGGCTGCGGGAGAGGAAGAGAGAGAGAGAGAGAGAGAGAGAGGAGGAAGGAGAGGGGTGGAGAAACAGATGGTTGCCTCTCCTGTGTTCTCAAACCGGGAATTGAACCTGGGACTTCCATGTGCTGGACCAACAGTCCACTGCTGAGCCAACTGGCCAGGACCTTTCTCTCTCTCCCACTCCTGCAGCCATGGCCCAATTGGAGTGAGTTGGCACTGGGAGCTGAGGATGGCTTCATGGCCTCCGCCTCGGGCGCTAAGAAGAGCTTGGTTGCTGAGCAATGGAGCAACGCCCCAGATGGGAAGAACATCGCCCCCTAGTGGACGTGCTGGGTCGATCTCAGTCGGGGTACATGTGGGAATCCATTTCTGCCTTCCCTCCTCTCACTGAATTAAAAAAAAGAAAAGGGTTCTTATGCCACTGCTCAGACTTTCTGCAGAGCCCTTTTGTGGGGATGTAAAACTGAGGCCTTTTATGTTACCTGGTGTATGGGCCAGAAAACTATTCCTCGGTGTGGAGTATGTTGCTTACAGAACCCAAAGCAGCCTCCTGGGCATTGTGCTTTCTATTTTCTTGCAGGGGATGCAGGAGGCTGCAATTTGGGTTTTGTTTTTTGTTTTTGTTATTTTTTTGGTTTGTTCGTTTATTTATTTAACTTTGAAGGGGATATTCTAGCACTGTCCTGACTACTGTTCCCTTAAAACCTTTAAGGAAGAGACAGGTTCCTGATTCTTCATAAGGTAGATTTCCCACACTCTAGAGCACAAAGCTCCAGCATGCTACCCACCTTTTTGTCAACCTGTTTGATCAGCACGATGCCATGGACATAAAGAATCATTGCGATACTCCATAGGATTTTCACTTGATTCAGATATGTTTGGATCATATTGTGAGAGAGAGAGAGACAAAGTAACATAGCCCTGGGGCAAAAGTGTCAATACAAATTGTTGTTGTATGTTTATTTTATGTGGACATTTCTGATTGTGTTTCTTGATTGAGAAAGCAAAGAATACATTCTTGAAATAAATGACCACATAACTTGTACATGAGCTGTACTCTTCTGTGTTAGCAATGATGTTGCTTGGCATGGCAGCTGTAATTAGGGCTGCTACTTGATTGAGCTTCAGGTAGTTTACAGTCATTCTGTTAATTCATCCGGTCTCTGGAGAAGGTATGGAAACTATTATTCCTGCATCCTTTGTATATTTCAGGATATCATTGCTTCATCATTCCTATGACATTATGATATTGTTTCAGATTTACCTTCTTGGTCAGAAGAGACAGTTTCAAAGACTTCTGCTTGGCCTTCTGCACTGAGATAGCTCTTACTCTTTTTTTTTTCTTTGTATTTTTTCTGAAATGAGAAGCACGGAGACAGACAGACAGACTCTGGCATGTGCCTGACAGGGATCCACCTGGCAAGCTCACTAGCGGGTGATGCTCTGCCCATCTGAGGCATTGCTTTGTTACAACTGGAGCCATTCTAGAACGTGAAGTGAGGCCATGGAGTCATCCTCAGTGCCCAGGCCAACTTTGCTCCAATGGAGCCTTGGCTGCGGGAGAGAAGAGAGAGATAGAGAGGAGAGAGGGAAGGGTGGAGAAGCAGATGGGCGCTTCTCCTGTGTGCCCTGGTTGGGAATTGAACCTGGGACTTCCAAACGCCGGGTTGACACTCTACCACTGAGCCAACTGGCCAGGATGGGATAGCTCTTACTCTTTTTTTTTTTCATTTTTCTGAAGCTGGAAACAGGGAGAGACAGTCATACAGACTCCCGCATGCGCCCGACAGGGATCCACCCGGCATGCCCACCAGGGGCGACGCTCTGCCCACCAGGGGGCGATGCTCTGCCCATCCTGGGCATCGCCATGTTGCGACCAGAGCCACTCTAGCGCCTGAGGCAGAGGCCACAGAGCCATCCCCAGCGCCCGGGCCAACTTTTGCTCCAATGGAGCCTTGGCTGCGGGAGGGGAAGAGAGAGACAGAGAGGAAAGTGCGGCGGAGGGGTGGAGAAGCAAATGGGTGCTTCTCCTGTGTGCCCTGGCCGGGAATCGAACCTGGGTCCTCTGCACGCTAGGCCGATGCTCTACCACTGAGCCAACCGTCCAGGGCAGCTCTTACTCTTAAAGTCAAGGATAATACATGAAACTTATTGCAAGTGTTAAGTGTATCAATCCCAGTTAAACATATGGGACCACTGATCTGATCTGTGAATAAAATTCTGGCCATAACTCCATTTATTTCCTGACCTCCGTATCCCTCCATTCCAATAGGAGAGTTATAATGTTGCTTCAGTTATTTAGGTACCAATATCAATGCTGACATTGTTTCCAATAGTCCTCAAAATATGTGGAAGTATTGCTCTTTCCCCAGTGAATAGTCACTGAAATAAGTGCAAGTGGTACCTTTGGGGGAGGTTCACAGGAATCATTAAAATATATACTTGACGTGGTATTGCATGGTGTGTGTTCAGTCAATTGTGTAAAAACTGGTACAGGTCCAGGAACTAGGCAGGAGATTGTGACTTTTTATTGGGGTTATGCACATCAGCCTTCTACCCATTCATTCTTTCTTATGGATATTAAACAACTCTCATTGGCTGTTCATATATTTTGTTCTCAGTTACACTGTTCTGTTAATCATCTTCACAACTTTTGACTGATGCTCCAACATTCTGGTCACTATAATTGTGACCCCCCCCCAGTTTCTAAAGGTTAAGTGTTGCCTAAGCCTCTATTACTTCAGGTCTTCAGTATCCTCACTGCTCCTAGTGAACCAAGTTTTGTAGCAGCCCTTCTAAGATCAGGCCTGACCTGTAAAGTGGAGCCAGCACTGGATGCCTCTGTGATGCTAGTGCCCCTTTTACTAGTACATTCGTGTTGGTCTTGGGAAATACGTCCTCTGGCTGTCCTGTGGAAAGTCATTTTCTGGCCTTAAAATGATCTGTTCACTCTAGGATATCCTCTTTTCTAGGCTTTTTATTTCCTTTCACCAGGGTCGGCCATGGTAATTCAGGCATTGCTTTCTCCAGGTGTCTAGAAGTTACCCTGGCAGAGAATTTGCTCCACCCTCTTGGGTCCTTTCCAGAGTGTTTAATCCTATATTCAAAGAGAGCTCCCCAAAGTCAATAAACTCTCCCTATGTAGTATTATGTTCCAGTGCTACCTGCCAGTAAAAGGTTTTAGCAGTTGCACTACCATATTGTTCCAAGGACTAATTGTTCCCCATATATTGCCTGTAATGGGGCCTCGGGCAGTGAGGAATCCAGTCTCAAAATCCCAGTTTACCGTTTTGTGTCATTCCTGGTACCGTTGTGCCACTTGGGTCCTCTGAGAAGTGAACAAAGATGAAACAAGAGTATGAAAAGTTTACTGGGGAGTAACACCTGTGGAAGGAAAAGACAGGAAGCCAGATGGAGCAGGAATAATCAACAGACAACAATGCAGATCGGGCAGAATCTCTGAAAGCCCAACAGAAAGACCCCGAGTGAGGATTACCTGTAAGAAGAGTCTTGCGGCCTGACCTGTGGTGGCGCAGTGGATCCAGCGTCGACCTGGAACACTGAGGTCACTGGTTTGAAACCCTGAGCTTGCCTGGTCAAGGCACATAAAGAAGTTGGTGTTAACTGCTCTTCTCCTCCTCCTTCTCTCTCTCTCTCCCTCTCTCTCTCTCTCTCCTCTAAAATGAATAAGTAAACTTTAAAAAATTATTTAGAAGAGTCTTGCATTAGATGACAGTTTCGGCCCTCGTAGCATATCTTGCTTGGTTAGCTGAGGCCATCCCAACAAGAACATAACTGGAGTTCAAAAACTGAGACCCATCTGAAGGAATTAATAGTTGAAGGCAGGGGTAGTCAACCTTTTTATACCTACCACCCACTTTTGTATCTCTGTTAGTAGTAAAATTTTCTAACCGCCCACTGGTTCCACAGTAATGGTGATTTATAAAGTAGGGAAGTAACTTTACTTTATAAAATTTATAAAGCAGAGTTACAGCAAATTAAAGCATATAATAATAATGACTTACCAAGCATTTTATGTCGGATTTTCGCTAAGTTTGGCAGAATAAATCTTTATAAAACAACTTACTATAGTTAAATCTATCTTTTTATTCATATCAATACTTTGGTTGCTCCGCTACCACCCACCATGAAAACTGGAATGCCCACTAGTGGGCAGTAGGGACCAGGTTGACTACCACTGGTTGAAGGTCACCCTTTCTTGAGAAAAGTGAATATTTGAAGGGTGTATTTCTATATCTGCCACAATAGGTATTAGCACTAGATAGATGCTAGAAAAAGTTAGGCTTATTTGGTATGCTGAATATTTTTTAATTACCTCACCGCTATGGTAAGAATTCCACAAGAAAAATTCAGATCAGAGCCTTCCCTAGATTAAGTTCATTTAATAAATTATAGATTTTAAAAGAAGGCCCTGGAAATTTGTCATTGCCATCACTGCCCATAATAGGTTCTTAATTCCTAAGAAACACTGATTAAATCATTATGAAATATCTAACAGGGAATTTTTTCATTGTGATATTATTGGCACTGTAATAAATTTACCACAGTAATTCAGTCTTATTATTATTATTATTTTTTACAGGGACAGAGAGAGAGAGTCAGAGAGAGGGATAGATAGAGACAGACAGACAAGAATGGAGAGAGATGAAAAGCATCAATCATCAGTTTTTCATTGCGATACCTTAGTTGTTCATTGATTGCTTTCTCATATGTGCCTTGACCGTGGGCCTTCAGCAGATGAAGTAATGCCTTGCTCAAGCCAGCAACTTTGGGTCCAAGCTGGTGAGCTATGCTCAAACCAGATGAGCCCATGCTCAATCTGGAGACCTTGGGGTCTCGAACCTGGGTCCTCCGCATCCCAGTCCGACGCTCTATCCACTGTGCCACCATCTGGTCAGGCCAGTCTCATTATTAAGCAGGTTTCTGCTTCCCTCTGAAGCCTGCCTGAGACACTAGTATAGATAACAGGCTAGTGATTGTATCTTTAACAAAAAATGGTCCCAGAGTACCATGGAAAAGACTGCACTAGAGGCTCTGAACTATGAGTATTTCAAAGAACAGTCTTTTTTTTTCTTTTGAAATAATATTCCATTGTACATATATACCACATATTTATCGATTCATCTATGGATGGACACATAGGTTGCTTCCATATCTTGGTTATTATAAATAATGGTGCAATAAACATAGGGCTGCATATATATCTTTTCTAATTAGTATTTTCATTTTTTTTCAGGAAATACCAAAAGTGAAATTGCTGGGTCAAATTGTAGTTATATTTTTAATATTTTGAGGAGTTCCATATTGTTTTCCACAGTGGTGTACTAATTTACATCTCACCAACAGTGCAGAAGTGTTTCCTTTTCCACATCCTTGCCAACACTTGTTATTTATTGATTTTTTTGGTAGTAGCCATTCTGACAGGTGTGATGTGACAGCTCATTGTAGTTTTGTGTGTATTTCTCTGATGATTAGTGATGTTGATTATCTGTTTATATATCTGTATGTCCTCTATGGAGAAATGTCTATTCAGGTCCTCTGCCTATTTTTTATTTTTTATTTTTTTCCTTTATTTATTATTTTTTTTGTCGGAAATGGGGAGGCAGTCAAACAGACTCCTGCATGCACCTGACCGGGATCCACCCGGCACGCCTACCGGGGGCGTTGCTCTGTCGCAACCAGAGTCATTCTAGCGCCTGAGGCAGAAGCCATGGAGCATCCTCAGCGTCCGGCCAACTTTGCTCCAATGGAGCCTTGGCTGCGGGAGGAGAAGAGAGAGACAGAGAGGAAGGAAAGGGGGAGGGGTGGAGAAGCAGATGGGCGCTTCTCCTGTGTGCTCTGGTCAGGAATCGAACCCGGGACTCCTGCACGCCAGGCCGACGCTCTACCACTGAGCCTACCGGCCAGGGCCTCTGCCTATTTTTTAAATTAGAGTATTTGTTTCTTGATTTTGAACAGTAGAGCGCCTTATATATTTTTCATATTAACCTCTATTGGTTATACCCTTTGCAAATATCTTCTCCTGTTCAGTAGGGTTGTCTCTTCATTTTGATTATTGTTTCTTTCACTGTAAAAAAGCTATTTGTTTAATACAGTCCTGTTTGCATAGAGACAGAAAACAAACTGACGGTTGCCAGAGGGGAGGTTGGGGGTGGGGGGTAGGTGAAAAGGTGAAGAAGAAGAAAGGGTACAAACTTCATGTTGGTCTGCCAGAAATTTCGTGCTAGTCCATGAAAGAGTTAACAACCCTGATGTTGTTGTGTGAAGATTATAGAGCCTATAATTATTGGTTCCATAATCTCTTTTCTCTTTTGTGGACCGGCATGAAATTTTTGGTGGACCAGCGGTTGAAAAACACTGGTGTATAGCACAGGGAATGTAGTCAATAATATCATAATAACTTTCCATGGTCATGGCTACTAGACTTATTGTGGTGATTACATGGTAAGATAGATAAATGTCAAATCACTATGTTGTACACTCACAACTAATATAATATTGCATGTCAAATCTACTTTATTAGATTTCTTTTAAAAAAAGAACAAAATCTTGGTTATAATCTTCTAGGATAACATTGCTTAGGAAACTTTTAGGCTGGACTAGTGGAAAAGTCAGAATTTCCAGGACTCTTTTCTGTGCAAAATCAAACATACCTCATCAAAGGTAACTTCTTCATCTATGATCCAGTGAGATAAAAATAATTACAGTGAACTTAATATAAACTATTGAGGGAATATTTAATGTGGTGATTTTTTCAGAATATTTTTGGTATTTTAATGTTTTGTTCTTTGTAGATATACGAGAGTCCCCCCTCCCCCCCCTTTTTTTCTTCTGAAGCTATTCCAAATCTTTAATTTAGTAGACTCTTCCTTTGGTATCTAATTCTCACTGATACATCAGAGTCTAGAAACAAATTATTTTACTGAATCTTCTTATTACTCTCATAGCAATATAACTTTTTATCAAAAAGAACATCCCTTCCTTTTACCAGGGTATAATTGGGTAAATCAGTTGTGCAACAAGGTTATTTTCAAAGTGTCGCATTTGAGAAACTTCTCATTCAATCATGTATTAACAAGGGTTGATTTTATATATGATGATCAGCTCATGTATGACACTAGCTGTTGACTTGAGCTGTGAAGGGCAGTGAGCTGAGTAATGACCGTTTTCTAGGAGACCAGAGGGCCTGGGAACACTGCACTGACCTAAGGATCCTCCCTCATCTCTTTTCCCATAAAGCCCAAATGCCTTCTTACAGAGGAGGTGGGTGGGGATGGATCTGGCATACTAGAACACCTAAGCACTACTTAGGGTATTTTTTTAGGGGGACAGCAGTAATAAACTGAAATGGGATGTTTGGAAATGTGTAAGGGTGGTTAAGGTGGTCTTTTCATCATGCCATGCTACTGGCATTTTTAGAAGGAGGAGGTATGGATGAGGAAGGGGCACAGGACACTACGTGTCTGCAGAGCTCTAGGAAGAACTGTCCCACCTAGCATGCCACATTAGTTATCATGAGGAATTCAGAAGGAGGTTAAGACATACCATCCATTTGGGTTTCGAAGAGTGCCTTGACAGTTTTTATTCTTGTTGTTTTTTCCCCTTTCACACAACCCAGTGTGTAGGTCCCTTAAGGAAGTTAAGATTAATTTACATCAAATAAAGAACTACCTTTGGATCCTATATCCAATTTCTAACGTGACTGGTTCTGTTCTGGCTATACCTAAAGGCATAGTGAACCCAAATACAAAGTAATTTTAGTCATATATATATATATTTTAAAGCTAGGACTATAGATTTCTGGAATGAACAAAGAATATTCTTTTATTGATTTTCTTTAAGATGTGTTTTTGTCCAGGGTGCCTAAATCTCAGCTGACCATGTTAGTCACACTAAAAAGCTGAAGCATTGATCCACTGTTGTGTGACTCAATTCGTATTATATTTTGAATGTTTTAACGAGTCTCCAGTGCTTATGTAACCCACATGTAATAACTTAAAAGTGCTCTTGGAACTATTTCTGACAGCTTCTGTGAAAACACTTTAATTGGGGTAGCCAACAGCTTTTAAGTGCCACAGGGGATGTTTTGATACGGGAGGTGGGTGGGAACAAAAACAGGAAACCCACGGAAGAAGGGATCTTGCACCACCCCCACCTGTGTTTTTCTTTCTGATGCTGTTTCCAGAAATCTGTTCTTTTCAGACACATATTAAGTTTCCAGAAGGCAAATAGTGCTTTTTTATTTTTTTGTAAGTGAAAACAGAAGGAGAAAATAGTTTAAGGAGAAAGTGGAGATGAAGAGGAAAATGGAGTCTAAGAGTAAAGAAGAACAACAAAAGAGCTTGGAAGCAGTGAAAGAAGAGAAAGCAGAGAAACCAAGAGAAATAAATGAAGTGGTGATAAAAATGGATATTTCTGAGTCATAATCCAATAGCAATGATCAATAATGACCTTGTAGTGCAAGTAGAAAAAAAACAAGGAATCTTTTTGGGACTGCAGAAGGAGTTGATTATGGTGTGTGCTGTGTGCTAGAATCTCGGCACTACCCAGGCCGTTGGAAAAGAGGAGGGAGCATCGTAGGCTTGGCCACAAGTGGTGGCCTCTACGGGGGAAGCTTAGAGAGCCAGTCCCAAGTGCTAGGGAGCAGTAGTGCATGTCCAGAGCCAAATCACCTAAGTTTAAATATGTTGGTTAACTACTCTAAAGCTTAGTGCTTAAAGCAATATTGATTATCTCACATTTTCTGAGTCATGAATCTGGTGTAGCTTAGCCCAGCCCGGTGACTCGGGGTCTCTCACAAGGCCATAATCAAAGTGTTTGCCAGGGTTTCAGTCATCTGGAGGTTCAACTGGTGAGGGTCCCTTCCAGGCACACTCACGTGGTTGTTATTAGACCTCAGGTCGTTATTAGCTGTTCCCTGCCACTGATGGGAGACCTCTCCTTGGTACAGCTCACAAAATGGTGGCTGGCTTTCATCAGAGTGAACAGGTAAGAGAAAGTACAGCCTAATTTCAAAAGTGACATCTCATTATTTTTGCTGTATTTCTTTTTTTTTTTTTTTTTTTTTTTTTTTTGGTATTTTTCTGAAGCTGGAAACGGGGAGAGACAGTCAGACAGACTTCCGCATGCGCCTGACCCGGATCCACCCGGCACGCCCACCAGTAGCGAGGCTCTGCCCACCAGGGGGCGATGCTCTGCCGTGACCAGAGCCACTCTAGTGCCTGGGGCAGAGGCCAAGGAGCCATCCCCAGCGCCCGGGCCATCTTTGCTCCAGTGGAGCCTTGGCTGCGGGAGGGGAAGAGAGAGACAGAGAGGAAAGGGGGGGGTGGAGAAGCAAATGGGCGCTTCTCCTATGTTCCCTGGCCGGGAATCGAACCCGGGTCCCCCGCACGCCAGGCCGACGCTCTACCGCTGAGCCAACCGGCCAGGGCCATGTATTTCTTTTTTTAGAACTGAATTGCTAGGGTCATCCCACACTTTGGGAGTCGGGGACCAGGGAGGGAATGGCCCAAGAGAGTGACTATAAGGAGGTTATCCTAGAGGCTGTTTTATGATAAGCTAACCTACCAAGCCTCAGTTTCCTTCATTCTAAAATGAAGATAAATAATACCCTTTACAACATTTAACAATACAATACACAACATTAGAGTTGTTTAAGGATGAATTAAGTAAAATGATGAACATAGTGCCTTACACAGAATAATATTTTGAAAATTACTAGTTTTTGCTCCTAGGTATTTTTTTTTCTCTTTCCTCCATGGTTTCCTTGGCTCATTCCTCAGGAAAGAGATATGGTGGAGTGGGAAGCTGAAGGCCTGCTAGTCTTCCTGGTTTGGTTTCCAAAAGCCAAGATTCTTATAGAAACTGAACATTTGAAATAGAGACCAAATTATATGAGAAAAAAGAGGAAGGAAAAGAGCAGGTCCTAGGAAGGAAGAGTGGATTGAGTGCTAAATTATCTTTTGCATATATCAGGCATGATTTAAAAAAGATTTAAAAGATTTCTGTTTTCTAATTATTTTGAATAAACAATTTGGTGAAAATTATGGACATTTGAATATGTAATTCAGTGAGGGAAAATAGCCCTAGTATATAATGAAGAGGGAAGGTCTTTATAATCTCATTCAATTCTAGAGCATGTGTTCTGTAATCCTTGAATTAAGTCAAATGAAAGTACCCTGAAAAAGCAATAATGAGGATTTCACTGCCTGTAGTTTAGGTTTATGTTGAGTTAAAATTTAATACCACTTGTAGTTTTTTAAAAGTTATATATCTGTAGTCAGAAAATTAGTTAACACTGTCTTAGCATACAACAAATACTTTGTCATACACTTAAAGCTGTTCTAGGAAAAATGGTGACTGTTTGGATAGCTTAAAAGTTAGTGTACAATATATTGGAGCATTTAGGAATAAATAATAAATAAAGGACATTTCTCATATTTGTGTGTTTGATCAGCAGCTAGAAATTATTACTAAGTATAGGTCACACAGGAAGAGTCACCGTGAGGAACATGAATTCTTTTTTCCTTCCAAAGTTTCTATCTAGTTGATAGTTTTGTGAAAGCTAATTTTTTTTTTCTATTGTGGACCCTGAGAAAGAAATACTTATTAAGAGGAGCTCCTAGTGGCTAACTGGGCTCTAATTTTATTTTTTTAACTTTAATATATTGATTTTTTTTTTTTTAGAGAGAGAGAGAACAAAAAAGAGAGCTGTAGACACAAAGAGAGAAACATTGATTCTTTGTTCCACTTACTCCTGCCATCATCTGTTATTCTTTTATGTGCCCTGACCCAGGATCAAACGTGAAACCTCAGCATGTTGAGATGACTCTCTAACCAACTGAGCTACCCTGCACAGGCTGGGGCTCAAATTTTAAAACACAGAGTCTAGCAGCCATTTCTACATAGGGGTTGCTTATGCAAACTGCACTTCACATGCACTGAAATTCCTGCCTCTGCACTGAACTGCCTGTCTGCACTGTGTTTCCGCCATATGAACCAGCCCATATAAAGGAGTTCCTGGAATCCTATTTCAACCAATAGGACCGAAGTTTTTTCCATCCAATCAGAGCTGTGCAGCTCCAGCCAATCAGAGCAGCTCTATTTTTACCAATCAGAACAGTGCCTTTTGGACCAATCAAACTGTGGGAATTTAGAGTTTCTATTTGCATGAGGACAAACCAATCAGAGACCAAGGGTGAAAACGTCTCTCCATATAAGCCAGCTTCCTTGTGGTGCCAGGAGTGTACTTTTCCTTTCCACCAAAGACTGCCTTTTTCCTGATTGATCTGCAACATCAAAAACGTTTCACCAGAGTGGAGAGGAAGAGACCTGGCACAGCCAGAGCAGACTGGCACAGAGCAGAACAGAGCTTTCAAGCCAGAGAGGGGCCTGTCCTCAGGGCCATCTGTCCCCAGGACTGCCTCACAGCTATGCTATTTTCACAGCTGTGCTGTATGTATCACAGTTGAGCCTTTTGCACTGAATAAAGTTTCCTTCTTCATTGCCCTCCAAACTGGAGATTCCTGTTGGCGTTAAACTGTCTCCGACCATGGGTTGACAATGTTAGTTGAAATCTGTGAAAGGCCTGCTTTGATATAGTGTCTTTTGTCAGGTTTTCCTCCTGATTTCTGAAGATCCACAGGGAAGAGGTTCTTGTTCCACAAACCTGTCCCAAGAAGCATGATATAGTAATGGCTACTGTGACTGAGTCTGAGGCAAAGGTGATCGCCAGAATTTATACCTTGACTCTGCCACTGAGTAGCTGTTTGATCATGAACAAGTTATTTCGCATCTCTGTATCACAGTCTTTCTACCTATAAAGCAGGAATAATAATATTAGAGCATGTGGCTATTGTGAAAATGAAATGAGATAATCAGTGAAAAACTTAGAACCTTTCAGTTCAAACATGTCTGGTTCAATAAATATAAGTGCATTGCTGCCAGCTGGTTGTTGCTCGCTTTCCCCCCACCACAGAATAACTGGTTTAGGCTTTTCTGTTCATTGCCGCCTTATAAGCACTTCATCTAGTTGCTGTTTTTGTCCCGTTTTAGTTATGCCCCAAAGACAGACATGACTTCTAACCCTTAATTGCCCAAAGCATAGCTGTGGTATTTTATAAAACTTCTCTGAAGCATACACAAGATGATAATTCAGAAAAAGAAAGCCTAAGATGAAGTCATAGGTGCCAATTCTAGAGTCCATTAGTCATACCCTTGCAAAGGGGCTCCTTGAAAGGTCATTTCCACCCTTTCCTCTGCCTTGCCACCACGGTCCTGGGCTTGACTCAGTTTCCCTAGATGGATGTCCCTTTACTCTTACTTTCCTTTAGCGTTCAGGGACCCCACCTGTTCTGTCTCCAGCTTTCTCAAGGAAAAACAAAACCTAGCCAACATCATCATCATCTCTGCAGAGATAACACATACCAACAAGAAAAATAGAGCAGATTTCTTTCTCATTCTCTCAAGTATATCAATTCCCACTTTCTCCTTTGCTTCACATAACCTAACAGCCCATAAAAATGTATTTTTTCCTGATAATAAATTTTATGCTGTCCCTAGAACAATAGGCACATATATCATTCTACACCAAACTCCATTTAAAAAAAACCTCATTAGAGCCCTGGCCACTTGGCTCAGTGGTAGAGCGTCGGCCTGGCGTGCAGGAGTCCCAAGTTCAATTCCCGGCCAGGCCACACAGGAGAAGCGCCCATCTGCTTCTCCACCCCTCCCCCTCCCCTTCCTCTCTGTCTCTCTCTTCCCCTCCTGCAACCAATGCTCCATTGGAGCAAAGTTGGCCCGGGCACTGAGGATGGCTCTGTGGCCTCTGCCTCAGGTGCTAGAATGGCCCTAGTTGCAACAGAGTGATGCCCCAGATGGGCAAAGCATTGCCCCCTGGTGGGTGTGCTGGGTGGATCTAGGTCGGGCACATGTGGGAGTCTGTCTGACTGCCTCCCTGTTTCCAACTTCAGAAAAATACAAAAAAATCCTCCTTATAATCTCTGCACAATTTCTAAATTAATGGTGTTTGTATGTAAAAGTGTCAACATTATACCAAAAGCTTTTAGGAGGTTTTCTGGATGTATGGGCAGGATTTTAAAAATTCTTTTTAAAGACACCTTCAAAATTTGATCTGATTTCTTCCTCTACTAGTAGGAAGTATATAAACCTTATAGTGGGAAAATATAAACAAAAGTAAGCAGACAGGCAAGTCACTTTCTTTTCCACGTGGTTCATTCCCAGACTGCTTTAGAAATTGAAACTAAATCAAGCTCCAGCTTTTCCTGACTCCATTTCTTTCAAGCTTAACTTTTTTTTTTTTTTTTCATTTTTCCGAAGCTGGAAACGGAGAGGCAGTCAGACAGACTCCCACATGCGCCCAACCGGGATCCACCTGGCATGCCCACCAGGGGGCGATGTTCTGCCCCTCTGGGGCATCGCTCTGTTGCATCCAGAGCCATTCCAGCACCTGAGGCAGAGGCCGCAGAGCTATCCTCAGCGCCCGGGCCATCTTTGCTCCAATGGAGCCTCAGCTGCGGGAGGGGAAGAGAGAGACAGAGAGGAAGGAGAGGGGGAGGGGTGGAGAAGCAGATGGGCGCTTCTCCTGTGTGGCCTGGCCGGGAATTGAACCCGGGACTCCTGCACGCCAGGCTGACGCTCTACCGCTGAGCCAACCGGCCAGGGCCTCAAGCTTAACTTTTAATGGCCCCAGAAAAAGTGTATGAAAAGGTCAGAATCTATCTTCCTCACCACACCCTATTAGAAAATTTTTATCACTAAGCATGTGCCCCTACATTATAGGTACAGTACAGTTTTGCAAGAGTTGATTTGTGAAGGAAAGTGAGAATAGAAAAAAAATATATGTTGAGAGAAAAAATTACATCAGACATATGGAGACATTTATCTTTCTCTTAACCATTCTATTTACGTTTCTCGACCTTACTCAAGTTGCTTTTTTAAACCTACAGCTGACGATAACTTCATCTTTATGTTGTTGTGTCTTCCTTTAGTTCTTTTCTGGATTTATTTATTCATTCATTTATTCAGTAAACATTGGGTGCCTGCAATGATTTTACGAGTTTCTACTAGGTCTTTAATTCTTCACAACGTCCCTGTGACATAAGGCAGTTTGTAGATGCGATGCTACACCAGAGAGGAAGGAATAACCAGTTATTATGTCAGCAAACTTGAGGGCCATTTGCATGTACTCCAGTGATTATCCTGCTCTCAAGTTTGTTCTTCTCAATTTGCTCAGGGAACTATACTGAAATTATTTCATTGGATATCATAAAAGATTAAAGAGTAGAAAAGAATAGAGAAGGTATCATTTTAGTTTATCAGTAATGTCTGATCTACCGCTGGTATTTCGAACAAACAGAATAAATTTTCTTAGTTACTAGTGATCAAGTGACATTTCTTAAATGACTCACTGGTGCCATTACTGATTGTGGCATTTTATATTTAGATTCTAGATTACTAAGGTAAAGAAGTTTTTTGAGCACCTACTGCTGCTAGGCATAGTCCTTTTTCCCTTTAATGTTAGGATGTGTGTATAATTTATGATCCTCTTTTATACAGATGAGAGAACTTGGGCACCTTGTTCACTATTATACAACCAGTAAGTGAAAGACAAGAGATCCAAATGAAAGACCCAAGATATTCTGTTTCCAAAATATCTCTCCTCTTCTTATCTTAAAAATTAGCAGAATTTAAAATACTAGCTACAATTTTATTCAAGGCAGATTATTTTATATTCTATACCAATTTCATTTCAGGCACTCTTACACTGACTCTTTAGATCTTCTTTCCTGACAAAGACATTTTCTCTTCATAAAGAGAATGAAAATGAACTAATTTCTTAGTGGTGTATCTGTTAACATTTTCCTTATTCCTTATGCGAAAGTATAAACCCAAGTGTGTGAAAGATGACAAATAATTAATGTTGAAAACTTGGAGGAGAAAGCTGGAGCTAACAGTCCCTGGAAACCAAAATGTGTTGAGTCAAGAGGAAGGAAATTGAAATTAGCAAAGCTTTTTTACTGACAAACACAGCGTCTGGGTATGTGCCTGTGGGGAAAGACGGTAAAAGCAGGGACATTGTAAAACTTAGCCTCCAACACTTACTTTGAGAAATACTGTCTTACATCATATCAGACACACTTAAATGTACCCACATGTCATAATAAATGTAATTTCTGTGCAGTGAGCAGAATATAAATGTTTTTTATAGGTTTGCTTTTGAAATTATTTAATTTATGTTTAGCTCTGCTCTCTAAAGAATGAGCATACTTACTAGAAAATTATTTTGGAGTGAGACAATCTAATCTACAAATTGCTGTCCAGGATAATTAAATTGTTATTAACATTAAATTTAATGATCAATGGCATAAACATAAATTTCTTTATAGACATTATTTTCTTTTGTGTTTGGAGCCAGTAACTTTTGTTTTGTTTTTTGAACTAGAGAAATGCTTTTTAAAATACTTTATTGAGATGTTATTCACATATTAAAATGTACACAAATATATGCCATGATCACAATGATTAATTTCAGAACATTTCATAATCTCAAAAACAAAACAAAACAACACACCATACACTTTAGCTATTACCCTCCCTACTCATTTCTTTTCTCTTTCTCTCCAGCCCTAGACAACTACTAATCTACTTTTTGCCTTTATAGATTTTTCAGTTCTGGGTTCTTCACATGAATGGAATAATATGTAGTCTTTTGTGACTGGCTTCTTTTACTTATAACAGGGGTCCCCAAACTTTTTACACAGGGGGCCAGTTCACTGTCCATCAGACCGTTGGAGGGCCAGACTATAAAAAAACTATGAACAAATCCCTACGCACACTGCACATATCTTATTTTAAAGTAAAAAACAAAACAAAATGGGAACAAATACAATATTTAAAATAAAGAGTAAATTTAAATCAACAAACTGACCAGTATTTCAAGGGGAACTATGCTCCTCTCACTGACCACCAATGAAAGAGGTGCCCCTTCTGGAAGTGCAGCGGGGGCTGGATAAATGGCCTCAGGGGCCTGCATGTGGCCCGCGGGCCATAGTTTGGGGACCCCTGACTTATAATATACTAGAAAGCCCGGCGGTCATACGAAATGACCGCTGTTCTAAATATTATAAATTGTAATTAAAATGATTTGTGCAAAGGTGTCTGCTAATTCAAACTGAATTACCCAGGGCAGGCGGCAAGGATGCCCCTTTGCTTACTGCCCCACGGGGTTTCCCCCTTCTACTTGCTTAATTGCTTAAAGTAGAGTGCAATGAAGGAAACCACTGGCGGTACATTTCTTAAGAGCCACCACTAGCTCAATAAATAAAGGTGATTTAAATAATAAAATGTTAATTCACATGTCAAAGATCTCTTTGTACACAACATTTCTTGTGTAGATCTTTCCATCATTTTTAAGCTCGCCTTGCAGAGGACCATCAATTATTTTTAATTTTACGTCCGTTCTTTCACGAACTCTTGAACAGGCAACATAAAGTTGACCGTGTCCAAATGCAGGCTCAGGTAAAAAAATGCCAACACGCTTAAGCGTTTGGCCCTGAGACTTATTGATGGTCATAGCAAAGGCAAGTTTTACAGGAAATTGTCTACGTCTCAATTGAAACGGCAACCCTGTTTGAGATGGAGCCAAATCAATTCTTGGAATGACATGTATTTCACCTTTAGAGGAGCCAGTCAAAGATTTAGCTATTATGACATTATTTTTCAATTGGAGAACCTCTAGTCTTGTACCATTGCAAAGACCCCTTCTGGTGTTAAGATTTCTTAACAGCATAATAATTGCTCCAATCTTTAACCTCAATTTGTGAGGTGGCATGCCAGAAGGCGGGACTATTTGAATGCCATGGCAACTTCACCCCATTGGCTAGTACAGTTACACAAGCAACCAATAAGCTATCGGTGACAAACAGACACTTAAGCCGCATATAATAAAGATTCAGGTTCTTTCATGTTATAACATTTATTATCAGTTCATTACTTATTATGGTTGAATAATACTTCTATAATATGGATAGTTCACATTTTGTTTATCTGTTCACCAGTTGATGGACATGTGGTTCATTTCTGCCTTTTCCCTGTGGTGAACAGTATTGCTTAAGCATTTAGAGACAACTATTTGAATACCTATTTTCAATTCTTTTGGGTATACAAGGGATAAAATTGCTGGACCATATGGTAACTCCATGTTAAAATGTTTGAAGAATTGCTAAACACTATTTTATTATACATTCCTAACAGCAGTGTATGAGGATTCTGATTTCTTCACATTATTATCAACACTTGTTATTATCTGGCTTTTGATTCTAACCTCCTAGCATTTTCCTGATGAGTAACAGTGTTAAGTATCTTTTTATGCATTTATTAGACATTTGTATATCTTCCTTGGAGAAATGTCTATTCAAAATGTTTGCCTATTTTAAAAATTGAGTTGTTTTATTATTATTGAATTATAAAAGTTCTTTGTGTATTTGGTATACAAGTTCCCAATTAGACATATGATTTGCAAATATGTTCCCCCTTTTTTTTTTTTAATTTTTATTTTTTAATTTTTTCAAATTTTATTTATTCATTTTAGAGAGGAGAGAGAGAAGGAGAGAGAGACAGAGAGAGAGAGAGAGAGAGAGAGAGAGAGGAGAGAGAGATGGGGGGAGGAGCTGGAAGCATCAACTCCCATATGTGCCTTGACCAGGCAAGCCCAGGGTTTCGAACCGGCGACCTCAGCATTTCCAGGTCGACGCTTTATCCACTGCGCCACCACAGGTCAGGCCTATGTTCCCCATTTTGAAGGTATTTTTATTTTCACCTTCTCAGTGGTATCCTTTGAAGCACAAACATTTCTGATTTTGATGAAGTTAAACTGATCTGTTTTTTCTTTTGTTGGCTTGTTCTTTTGATGTCATGTCCAAGAATCTTTTGCCAAATCTGAGGTAATGGGGCTTACTCTTTGGTTTCTTCTACAAGTTTCGTAGTTTTAGCTCTTACAATTATGTCTTTGACCCATTTTGAGTTAATCTTTGTTCTGTGGTATGGGGAAAGGGTCCAGCTTCAATCTTTTGTGGCTATTTAGTAATTTTAGCACCATTAGATGGCCTTGGCACCCTTATTGAAAATCAGTTGGCTGTGACACATGATTTTATTTCCTGACTCTAAATTCTGTTCTAATTCATGTATCTGTCTGTCCTTTTGGCAGTAGTACCACACAGCCTTGATTACCATTGCTTTGTAGTAAGTTTTGAAGTCAGGAAGTGTAAGTTCTCCTACTTTGTTCTTTTTGAAGATTATTTTGTCTATCTTGGGTCTCATGTAAGTTCATTTGATTTTAGAATCAGTCTGTCATTTTCTACAAAGAAATTTATTGAGATTCTCATTGCATTACCTGGAAGCTGTAGATCATTTTGGAAAGTCTTGTCATCTTAGCAATACTAAGTCATCCAATCCATGATCCTAGATTTTTCCCCATTTCTTTAGATCTTTTAAAATTTCTTTCAAAGTTTTATAGATTTCCAAGTATAACTTTTGTACTTATTTTGTTAAATTTATTACTAAATATTTTATTGTTTGATGCTTTTATGAATGGATTATTTTACTATTATTTTCAGATTGTGTATTGTTAGTATACAAAAATACAATTGAGTTTTGTATATTAACTTTGTATTCTGCAACCTTGCTGAATTCATTTTTTGTTCTAATAGCATTTTAGTGAATTCCTTAGGATTTTTTATTTTTAGATGAGAGGAGTGGAGATAGTAAGGCAGACTACCACATATGCCTTGACCTAGATGTACCCAGCAATCCCATCTGGGCTGATGCTAGAGAACCAAGCTATTTTTTGAGCCTGAGGCTGACACACTCAGACCAACCAAGCTATCATAAGTGCCCAGGGCAATGCTCAGACTAGTCGAACCACTGGCTATGAAAGGGGAAGAGGGAGAGAAAGGGGAGATAGAAGGAGACAGAAGTAGATTGTCACTTCCCCTATGTGACCTGACCACGTATAAAGGTCTACCGGAAAGTTCTGTTCGTTTCTATCACAAGTTTTGACACGTAAGCACATGTTTATTTGGTGCATGTGTGCCTCTCTATTTTTATCACTTAATGTATACATACTGATGTAGCAAATTAACTAAAACAAAGTTGACTCACGTTAGTCTTATGTGTGAAGCGATAGTGTACCCATGGCTACTGATAAAGTTCATTTATGCCACTGTAATTTTTATGAATTTCAACAAGGCAGAAATGCTACAGAAGCATGTCTGTCGCATCCACCATATTCCCCGGATTTAGCACCCTCCAACTATCACTTGTTTTTGTCCTTACAAAATTTTTTGAAGGGCAAAAAATTCAAAAATGAAGAAGATATCAAACAAGCACTGGTTCAATTTTTCGCATCAAAAGATAAAACATTTTTCAAAAATGGGATATACAAATTGTCCTCACGCTGGCAAGAAATCATTAATAATAATGGCAATTATATTATTTAATAAAGTTTATTGACGGTAAGAAAAATTTGAATTTTGTTTTATTCCAAAAACGGACAGAACTTTCTGGTAGACCTTAATATTAAACCCAAATGTCCATATACCTGACTGACGCTTTATTCGCTGAGCTATTGGCCAGGTCCAAATTCCTTAGGGTTTTCTAAGAACAATATCACGTTATCTTTAAGTAGAGCAGGGGTCGGGAACCTATGGCTCGCGAGCCAGATGTGGCTCTTTTGATGGCTGTATCTGGATCATAGACAAATCTTTAATAAAAAAATAGCAACGTTAAAAATATAAAACATTCTCATGTATTAAAATCCATTCATTTCCTACCGCTCATGTTCATGGTTGCAGATGGCTGGAGTCAATCACAGCTGTCCTCTGGGACAACACCAAATTTTTATTGGATAATGCATAACATACACGGGTTGTTGTATGGCTCTCACAGAATTACATTTTAAAATATGTGGCGTTCATGGCTTTCTCATCCCAAAAGTTTCCCGACCCCTGAAGTAGAGTATTACTTCCTCCTTTCCAATCTGAATGTTATTTATTTATTTATTTATTTATTTTGCTGAATTTGCCTGGCCTGATCCTCCAGTACAATGTTGAATGTAAGTAGTAAAAGAGGAATTTTTGTCTTTTTCCTGATTTTAGGGGGAAGGCATCTAGTCTCTGTTTTTATGTATGATATTAGCTATATGTTTTTCATTGATGCCCTTCCTCATCAGGTTGAGGAAGTTTCCATGTATTCTTTGTTTGCCATGTGTCTTTATCATAAAAAGAGGTTTGAGTTCGTCAAAATCCAAGAAGTTGTGATTTTTGTTTTTTATTCTATAAGTATGTATTACATTGATTGATATTCATATGTGAAACCAACCTGGCATTTTTCGGGTAACTACCACTTGGTCATAGTGTATAATACTTTTATGTTATTGGATTCAATTTGCTTGTATTTTGTTGAGGATGTTTGCATGCGTATTTGTAGCAGATATTGGTCTTTAGGGTTTTTTTTTTTTCTCATGAGGTCTTCATTTGCTTTTTGTAGCAAGATAATACCGGGGATAAGTTTGGAAGTGTTTCTTCCTCTTTCAATTTTTGGAAGAGTTCGTGAAGAATAGGTATTTTTTAAGTGTTTGGTGTAATTCATCAGTGAAGCCATCTGGGTCTTGGCTTTTCTTTGAGTATTTTTTTTGTATTGCATTTTATTTCACTAAGGTTGGTACTAATGCCCTCTCTCATTACTAATTCTAGTAACTTGAGTATTTTTCTTTTTTCTTGGTTCGTTTATTATCCAATAAGTTTTGGTATATTTTTTCTTTATTTTCACTCATTTAAAAATCTATTCTGTTTTCTCCTTTGATTTCTTCTTTAATCCGTTGGTTATTTAGCTGAGTGTTTAATTTCATGGTTTTTTTTTTCTTATTTTTTTTCTGTTACTGATTTCTATTTTTATTTCATTTTGATTAGAGAATATATTTGTATTATATCTACCCTATTAAATATTTATTTTGGTATTCATTTTATGTACTAGCATATGATCCATCCTGGAGACTATTCCCTATGCACTTGAGAGGAATGTATATTCTGTTATTTTTGGGTGGAATATTATATAAATGTATGTTAAAACTAGCTGACTTATAGTGTTTTTTTCCCAGTATTCTATTGTCTTGTTAATCTTCTGCATAGTTCTATCCATTATTCAAAGTTGTGTACAGAAGTCTCCAACATTATTATTGAATTGTCTTTTTATTTTCATATATTTCAGTAAATAACTCGTTTTAAAAGCTCTCAAATATTACAGGTTAAGATCACTGTGCTTATGGTCCCCAGAGGGAAAATGGTGCAAGCTAAAAATTTTCCACTAATAAGTTCTGAATATTTATATAGACATGAACTTGTTTTGTGAAGATTATTTGCACAGAAATCTCTGTATTTCTAGTGATCTAATTTCCAGTGATCAAAGAGGAGCCTAGAATTCTGGTTATAAGAAGAAAAAAGTTTTGTTTTGTTTTTTAACTTACTAAATGTTAAATACAAGAAGAAATTCAATTTGTGAAGTGGAGGGTTAAAAGAGACTGATTTTGTGTGCAGAAGCAACAAAACAAGAAAGGAACAAGAGATCATTATAGAACAATATAATTTATTGTTAGTAAAAAAAATACTGAGCAGTTCACTCAAAAACCTTATTTGCTTCCATCAAACCACACACCTTCTAGTCACAGAGATATGATAATGAAAACATCCCTGTTCGAATGCACTTTTTATTCCTAAATGGTGCTTTTATCCTGAATGATTTTCCACTTTCTTTCCCAAATGACTTAGTCATGGATAATTCTTTTATGACCATCCCTTAAAATTACCATAAAACCAAGGTCTGGTCATCCAGATGAATCTACTTTTTCTCTGAGGTAGTTCTCTGGTCCCCTTTGCTAACTGTAGCCACCGCTGTCCTGAAACAAAAGGCTGGATCAACAAAGGTTTACTGGGAGAGAAAAAAAATGCAGGAAGGGATGGCATAGTTCTGTGATCCTTTTATCCATCCTGAAAACATTCTATTTGCTTGTATTGGGGAAAAGAGTGACTTCTAGGCATCATTTCACCGTGGCTTCACTGTGTGCCCTCTACATGGCATTGTGCCTTGATACCTGACACAACCTTTCCTTGAGGCCTTTGATGAAGGGGTGCTGCTGAAGATTGCTTTGTCACCGACTCTGGCAAAGGGTCTTATGGAAAACTATTGTGGACCTTATGAATTTAATATGTTAGAGTTTAATAATATAATGAACCAATGAGTAATAATGCTTAACAGACATCAACTTTTTAATAATAAACAATTCTTAAGCTAAAAGAAAAGTCTATTGAAAGTGGAATACATGACAAGCTAAGCTTTGGTGAGAAGTTCATGTGAAGTAAGGAGCTAGGTAATGAGCCTTGTTTGAGATGGGCCAATCAGAGGACACTACACAGGAGTATCCAGCTCAAGAGGTATTAAAAGGAATTTGAGTGCTGAGAGGTCAAAGAGGCAGAGTGTAGAGTAAATGATATTTGGAGGGCGCCAAAGAAGACTTTTGACTTTTCATTAATTTGCCTACATCTAACTGCCCTGCTGACATCAAACTGGGCATCACCACTTCTGTAAAAATCATGGTGTTACATATTAGCTAACTAATTTTTAAATAACACCATTTATAGTTTTGTGACACTTCCTCAGATTGCATCAACCCATGACAGCAAGTAATGGTGGACATTTATCACTTTTAATGATCCAAATGTGCACTCCTAGTGCATTTTTGGATCATTAGAAGTGATAAATGTCCAAATGTGCACTTTCCATCCTGTTCCCCAGGGTCACCAGAAAAAGTCCTAGGAATGCAGAGCTTTGGGACCACTCACTTTGTGTTGCTTGCAGGACTTCCTAGTTTGAGCAATAAGCCTTTAGAAAGTTAGCAATCCTTATAGACACATTTAATATCCCCCAAAGAATCAGTAATTCTAATAGGGAGTGTCCTTTTGGGGACTCTAATACATGCACACTCACCAGAGAGGTGATATTGATGATAGAGGTAAAAATAATACCCAAAGCTCTGTCCCTAAGACCCCAAGCTCTAGAACATGTTGTCCTACATGTAGAGGCCTCAAGTAATGAAAGACCAAGCCTCTGGGCACTGCCTCCAGAGTCCTAACCTACATTAAGACTGAGCATGTAAAGATTGTCCAAGAAAATTTATTGTGAGGAGAGAGAGAGTGTGTATTGGAAGGAAGAAGCAAGGAAAAGGCAATTCCAGAGCCTGTGTGACTTCAAAACTTGAACCTTTTTATTGGGCAAGTTGAAACCAAATCCTCAGTCTCAAAAGTTCAACTGCCGGGCCCTGGCCGGTTGGCTCAGCGGTTGAGTGTCGGCCTGGCGTGCGGGGGACCCGGGTTCGATTCCCGGCCAGGGCACATAGGAGAGACGCCCATTTGCTTCTCTACCCCTTCCTCCTTCCTCTCTGTCTCTCTCTTCCCCTCCCGCAGCCAAGGCTCCATTGGAGCAAAGATGGCCCGGGCGCTGGGGATGGCTCCTTGGCCTCTGCCCCAGGCGCTAGAGTGGCTCTGGTCACGGCAGAACGATGCCCTGGAGGGGCAGAGCATCGCCCCCTGGTGGGCAGAGCGTAGCCCCTGGTGGGCGTGCCGGGTGGATCCCGGTCGGGCGCATGCGGGAGTCTGTCTGACTGTCTCTCCCTGTTTCCAACTTCAGAAAAATACAAAAAAAAAAAAAAAAAAGTTCAACTGCCCTTAGAGTCACTTAGAACCATGCTTACAACATCACAAATAAGACACAAGAAATTCTCAACTACTTCTCTTGTTCATGCTTCATTCCTGTTTTCCCATTTCCAAGATCTGAGGATTTGTATTTATGCTAGATTAAGATCTAAAGTAAATTTATACCCGAGCTTCCTTCCATCTTGCTCTCCTAGGCTCTTGCATTCTATTGTTCCAGATTGTTCTTGACTTTATTCTTGCGGGGGCTGTGAAGAGAGAACTGGTTCCTGTGGCTTGATTTATAATCCCTTTGTTTCTCCCTATAAGATCCAATGGGCATGGGGGGAAGAACTTAGATTCTCCATAAAAATCATACCTTTTCCCCTCTCTCAACCCTCTCTTCCTTCCTAACCCTCCTCCACATGATAATGATACTGACTCCTGGAGAATCTCTTTTCTCTCCTGATCCAGTGAAATTCTTGTCCTTCTTAGACTTGGGTGGTATCAAGGGAGGCCTCTACAAGGTCATAGCTCTATTGCCATAGCTACCGAGAAGAGATAGTTGTTTAAAAAATTAACAAAACAAATTTGGGTGACTTTTTTTCTCCTATTATGATTTCAGCAAATCAGAGTATTCTTATTCTTTATAGATGAGAAGATTGAGTCTCAGCTAGGTGAAGATTATTGCCTGAGGTCTCAAAATGCTATAACTTGGCCTTCTTGACTAGATTAGTTTTCTTTCCATTATACCACAGCTACTTCTTAACAGCTTATTATTTTAGTTTTATATTTTAAGTGTTGTACCCCAGGGAATTTTCCCACCATAATATATGAAGTTAGTCTGATTCAGGTTAGAAGAATAAATTCTTGGGAACATTTCCCAATGGAAAAAGAAGAAAGAGGAAGAAAAAATATAGATTAAGTATATAACAAAGACTATTTACAATAAAGAACCAATAGATACCACATGGTTCTTTAAGTAAGTATAAATTCAATTAAAAGATATATAGAGACTAAATGACATAAAAGTGTTGTTTATAATTTGGTTAGAAAAGAGCACTCACACAAATATGGGATATCTTTGTGTACTTAGTTTCTTTTAATCTTGTTTTGTCAAATACAATAGCTAAATTAACAACTTTCTGTAAAGGCCTTTCAAGGAATAGAGTATAGCTGATAACAGTGATGATGATGATGATGATGAAAACAGTGTCCTCTAGTAAGATGAGTTTGGGAACACTGCATATGTATATTTTGCCTTGCTTCTCTCCTACAAACCACACCCCTCCTTCACCCTTAATTGCCATTCAGAGGGGGCAGAACCAATATATATATATTCCCATTAATTATATTTATATATGTGTGTACCACTTTCTTTACTCTCTTGCCAACACTACACTGGCTGCTATCAATCCTTTTATAAATTTTTTTCATTTTAATATGGTAAAATAAAATCTTATTTTAATTTGCAGCTTCCTGATTGCTAATGAGGTTGTGCCTGTTTTTTTATAATAGTAACAATATAATATTAATATTATATTATATTAATAGTATAATGTAATATAATAGTAATAATATAATAATATAATAAATTTATTGACTGCATATACCATGGCATTTATTTGCTTAGTTTCTTAAATTGATTGCTTCCTCACTCCTGAAAGTATTCCTATGAGGTAGCATATCTGATTATCTTCACTTATAGATGAAAAGGCATAAAGAGATCAGTGACTTGTCCAAGGTCACACAGCTAGGAAGTGATAGCCAAGACTTGAATGTAGATAGTTTGAGTCTAGAGCCTCATATTCTTCATAATGAGTTATACTACCATAATTTCATATGTTTATTGTCCAACTGGATTTCTTCTTATTATATGGTCTGTTATTTTGTACGCTTTGTCCTTTGTTTTAATTACATAGCCACTTGATGGTTAAATTTTATTACCTAAACCAGACTGATGCTTCTGGATTGTACTTCCAATGCTTTGAACTTGGTAGCAGTTGGTCTAAAGACCAACTTGTACATCAACAGGAAATAGCTTTAATAATTTTTAGATATTCTCAGACTTGTAAAATGATTATGTACCAAACTATTAGGAACTATTTTGTATATTTTGTTTTGGTAATGAAAATATTTCTGGGTATTTATACCTAACACTCCAAATAATAATTTAGAATGTTTATAATAATTTAAAAATGAATAATTAGTGGTCAGACCTACTTAAGATGTTCATAAATTAAGCCCTGAGAAAACCCAAGTCTTAATTTTATTTTTTTCCAAAGAGATGTAGTTGCCAAGAATATTTTAATTTGTGAGAATATTGCACAATATAAATAGGCAGAAAACATTTGTACCAACCAAGTTAAAAATTTCTCAGAGAGGCTTCCAAGCAAAATTGTCAATCTGAGATGTTGACTTCCTTTTCCCCTGTTGAAATAGTGAAGGTCACAGGTTCCACTGGATATATTTTGGTTCATTTCACAAAAATGATACTACAAAACAACTGCTGTGCTCTCTTTTTCTTGTTTTTTTTGGATCCATTTGTTCATTGGTTAATAGCAGTTTTGCCTTTTAGTTAATGGTTTCTGCTAGACTTCAGTAACATAAAACAGCCAGAACACACACATATAGACATACACATTCACACACATGCACTCCTGTGTTTGGAACCAAGTGAATATTTCAAATGTTATTCTCAGCTGCTTGAGTCTAGAATTATATGAAAACTGAAACCATGCTATTAAGTTAGGAAATAGGAAGAAATCATTGCTAAAATAGTGACTAACCATGGATTTTTTATTTTTTATTTTTTGGAAATGCTTTTTTTGGAATTCACATCATAGCTATGATGTTTATAGAGTGTCTAGTATGAATATAGGTGAGAGATCATGAGAGAGTTGCTTGGCTGACCTTGGCAGTAATGGACTTTGGCCCAAACATTCATCAGAGTGGCTGCACAGATATAATCCCTTGGGCTCAGACTGCCCCTTTCTGTTCTATCTACTTCAGCCTAGGATCTTCTCACCCTGTGTCTTTCTTTTCCTTGTTTTTCAAAATCATCTCATATATTGCTCCTTCCCTATCTTTTAATGTAGATTCTATGGAAACATGAGGGGAAATATGGAAGACAGGTGGGGGAAGCATAAGCCTATAAAAACCACTGAGGCAGCCGCTGTTCACTTTCCTCCCCTTGTCTTCTCTCAGCGCCAGGGCTAGTCTCAGATTGTTGGAATATCTGCCATCATCTCCCAACATGTACCTCCTGCCCTTCTGCGTGCTGTCAAGAAAGAGACTGTGCCCTCAGTGCTTTCATGAAATGCATCAAGATTTTCTGAACACAAAGCATATTTTACTACATAAACCTTCCCTTCTCCTTTATGTCATCTTTATCTTTTCTACTAGAGTTGAAGCAGAAGAATAAGAAAAACAAACTAGGTATGTAGTAACCAATCTCGGAAGTCATATTTTATTCATTCATATATTTTCCAGCATTGATGTATAATTAAGAGGTAAAAATTATAAGGTATATAAAGTATACATTGTGGTGATTTGATATACATATACATTGTGAAAGTCACATTTTTTCCAATTTTATTGAAATATAACTTACATATAACGTTGCACTCATTTTAGATGTACAACACAGGGATTTGCTATATGCTTATATTCTGAAAATGGTCACTGCAGTAAGTTAAGTTAACATCCCTCACCTCATCACATAGTTATAAATTTTTTCCTTGTGATGAGAACTTTTAAGATCTACTCTCTTAGTCATTTCAAATGCACAGTTCAATATTGTTCATTAGAGTTACTATGTGCTGGGCCTTATGGCCCCATGACTTATTTATATTGTAACTGGAAGTTTGCACCTTTTAGTTACCTTAACCCAGTTTCCCCATCCAATCTTCCACTTTCGGCAAACAGAAATCTGATCTCTGTTTCCGTGAATCTGTTGGGTTGTTTATTTTTCTGATTTCACACATAAATGAGATCACACAATATCTGTCTTTATTTGTCTGATTTATTTCAGCTAGCACAGTGCCCTCAAGGTCCATCCATGTTGTTGCAAATGACAGGATTTCCTTCTATTTTATGACTGAGTAGAGTAGTATGTCACATTTTAACTTTAACAAGTAAAGCTGTGAGAAAAATCACAAAAAAATTGTTCCATGCTTGCTTTAAGGTCAAGAGAATAGGGTAAATTCTGTGAGAATACTGTGTTTCTGATTTTTAGTGAAAAGCCCTAGACAGCAGCAAAAGATGTGGTACTGCAATTGGAAGTAGCTTGGCCAATTCTTGAGGTTTTCGGCAGATAGGAAGGTAGTGATAGGGCACTGGGCAGGAGGGTGGTGGCCTTATTTATTACTCCCTGGAGCCTCTGATCCGGTTCCTTAGGTCCCCATGGAGTCACATTCTGCTGGTGCGCCACCCCGGGCCGTGAGAAGTGCATCAGAAACTTGAATCTTGGAGAGTTAGGGAGTGAACTGGGTTTCTTTTGTTCATATGGTTTTTTGGCTGGTATTTCATTTTGTTTTTTTGTTTTTTCTTTAAATGTGAAGACTTTCAGGTGTGGAGTCTTCAGTTTACCACTGTCTCACAGCTCCCTGTTACTAATTACACAACAGTTTTACTTATTTATGTTGGCTTCCCAACCTTGACGATATTTATGATCCTGATTACAGTTCTTTGGCTGGAAATGGGGCGGTGTGTTCTTCCTGGGGTTTTTGTAGGGTGAGATCTTTGATGGCTGGATCTTGGAAAAATGGGAAAGAGGGGTTCAGATTCCCTGTAACTGTTTTATTTCGTTTTCAGTGTGCTTAAAACTTAACTTGCAAAGCTAACTCCATGGACTGCACTCTGCACCGTCACCGAACCCCTTTTACACACAAGCCCCAGTTGGCTCTGCATAGACAGTGTTCATGCCGAAATGCTGAATGCAGTTCCCTACAGGGATATGTGTGTGCATGTATATAGTTATTGTTCTTTTGAAAAATCAATAATAACAAAATAGAGCAAAAAAAATTCTGACACACTCATACCCATATACCCTTGACTCTTGTGGTTTTTGTTCTCCAGAAAAAAATAGCTTAACTGAAAAAAATAATTCATTTGTTGGAAGTTAGTTTTGCCTGACCAGGAGGTGGTGCAGGGGACAAAGCTTTGGACTGGGACGCAGAGGACCCAGGTTTGAAACCCTAAGGTTACGTGCTTGAGCACAGTCTCGTCCACTTTGAGCACAGGCTCACCAGCTTGAGTGTGGGGTTGCTGGATTGAGTGTGGGATCAGAGACATGACCCCATGGTCACTGGCTTGAGGCCAAAGGTCACTGGCTTCAGCCCAAGGTCACTGGCTTGAACAAGGGGTCACTCGCTCTGCTGTAGCCTCCTAGTCAAGGCACATATGAGAAAGCAATTAATGAACAACTAAGGTGCCACAACAAAGAATTGATGCTTCTCATTTCTCTCCTTCCCTCTCTATCCCTATCTGTCGCTCTCTCTGTCACAAAAAAAGTTGTAGTTTTAACTTTTAATGCATTTAATTGTTACTAAGTTTTATTTTATTTTATTTTAATAAATTTTTATTAATGGTAATGGGATGACATTAATAAATCAGGGTACATATATTCAAAGAAAACATGTCTAGGTTATTTTGTCATTAAATTATGTTGCGTACCCCTCGCCCAAAGTCAGATTGTCCTCCGCCACCCTCTATCTAGTTCTCTGTGCCCCTCCCCCTCCCCCTAACTCTCTCCCTCCCTCCCTCCCATGTCCTCCCTCCCCCCACCCCTGGTAACCACCACACTCTTGTCCATGTCTCTTAGTCTCATTTTTTATGTTCCACCAATGTATGGAATCATGTAGTTCTTGTTTTTTTCTGATTTACTTATTTCACTCCTTATAATGTTATCAAGATCCCACCATTTTGCTGTAAATGATCTGATGTCATCATTTCTTATGGCTGAGTAGTATTCCATAGTGTATATGTGCCACATCTTCTTTATCCAGTCTTCTATTGAAGGGCTTTTTGGTTGTTTCCATGTCTTGGCCACTGTGAACAGTGCTGCAATGAACATGGGGCTACATGTGTCTTCACGTATCAATGTTTCTGAGGTTTTGGGGTATATACCCAGTAGAGGGATTGCTGGGTCATAAGGTAGTTCTATTTGCAGTTTTTTGAGGAACCACCATACTTTCCTCCATAATGGTTGTACTACTTTACATTCCCACCAACAGTGAATGAGGGTTCCTTTTTCTGCACAGCCTCTCCAACATTTGCAATTACCCGTCTTGTTGATAATAGCTAATGTAACAGGGGTGAGGTGGTATCTCATTGTAGTTTTGATTTGCATTTCTCTAATAACTAATGAAGCTGAGCATCTTTTCATATATCTGTTGGCCATTTGTATCTCTTCCTGGGAGAAGTGTCTGTTCATGTCCTCTTCCCATTTTTTTATTGGATTGTTTGTTTGTTTGTTGTTGAGTTTTATGAGTTCTTTGTAAATTTTGGATATTAGGCCCTTATCTGAGCTGTTGTTTGAAAATATCATTTCCCATTTAGTTGGCTGTCTGTTTATTTTGATATCAGTTTCTCTTGCTGAGCAAAAACTTTTAATTCTGATGTAGTCCCATTCATTTATCTTTGCCTTCACTTCTCTTGCCATTGGAGTCAAATTCATAAAATGTTCTTTAAAACCCAGGTCCATGATTTTAGTACCTATGTCTTCTTCTATGTACTTTATTGTTTCAGGTCTTATATTTAGGTCTTTGATCCATTTTGAATTAATTTTAGTACACGGGGACAGGCTGTAGTCGAGTTTCATTCTTTTGCATGTGGCTTTCCAGTTTTCCCAACACCATTTGTTGAAGAGGCTTTCTTTTCTCCATTGTGTGTTGTTGGCCCCTTTATCAAAGATTATTTGACCATATATATGTGGTTTTATTTCTGGGCTTTCTATTCTGTTCCATTGGTCTGAGTGTCTATTTTTCTGCCAATACCATGCTGTTTTGATTATCGTGGCCCTATAATATAGTTTAAAGTCAGGTATTGTAATGCCCCCAGCTTCATTCTTTTTCCTTAGGATTGTTTTGGCTATTCGGGGTTTTTTATAGTTCCATATAAATCTGATGATTTTTTGCTCCATTTCTTTAAAAAATCTCATAGGAATTTTGATGGGAATTGCATTAAATTTGTATATTGCTTTGGGTAATATGGCCATTTTGATTATATTTATTCTTCCTATCCAAGAACAAGGAATATTTTTCCATCTCATTGTATCTTTTTCGATTTCCCTTAACAATGCTTTGTAATTTTTATTATATAGGTCCTTTACATTCTTTGTTATGTTTATTCCTAGGTATTTTATTTTTTTTGTTGCAATCGTGAAGGGGATTATTTTTTTGAGTTCGTTTTCTAATATTTCATTGTTGGCATATAGAAAGGCTATGGACTTTTGTATGTTAATTTTGTATCCTGCGACCTTACTGTATTGGTTTATTGTTTCTAATAATCTTTTTGTGGAGTCCTTCGGGTTTTCGATGTATAGGATCATATCATCAGCAAAAAGTGATAGCTTTACTTCTTCTTTTCCGATATGGATGCCTTTTATTTCTTTGTCTTGTCTGATTGCTCTGGCCAGAACTTCTAGCACCACATTGAATAAGAGTGGAGAGAGTGGACAACCCTGTCTTGTTCCTGATTTAAGGTAGAAAGTCCTCAGTTTTATGCCGTTTAATATGATGTTGGCTGATGGTTTATCATATATGGCCTTTATCATGTTGAGATATTTTTCTTCTATACCCATTTTGTTGAGAGTCTTAAACATAAAATTGTGTTGTATTTTATCAAAAGCCTTTTCTGCATCTATTGATAAGATCATGTGGATTTTGTTCTTTGTTTTGTTGATATGGTATATTACGTTAACCGTTTTGCGTATGTTGAACCATCCTTGAGATTCTGGGATGAATCCCACTTGATCATGATGTATTATTTTTTTAATATGTTGTTGTATTCGGTTTGCCAGTATTTTCTTTAGTATTTTAGCATCTGTATTCATTAGAGATATTGGTCTGTAGTTTTCTTTCTTTGTGCCATCCTTGCCAGGTTTTGGTATGAGGGTTATGTTGGCCTCATAAAATGTGTTTGGAAGTATTGCTTCTTCTTCGATTTTTTGGAAGACTTTGAGTAGAATAGGAACCAAGTCTTCTTTGAATGTTTGATAGAATTCACTAGTATAACCGTCTGGGCCTGGACTTTTATTTTTGGGGAGGTTTTTAATAGTTTTTTCTATTTCCTCCCTGCTGATTGGTCTGTTTAGGCTTTCTGCTTCTTCATGACTCAGTCTAGGAAGGTTGTATTGTTCTAGGAATTTATCCATTTCTTCTAGATTGTTGTATTTGGTGGCATATAATTTTTCATAGTATTCTACAATAATTCTTTGTATATCTATGATGTTTGTGGTGATCTCTCCTCTTTCATTTTAGATTTTATTTATTTGAGTCCTGTGCCTTTTTTCCTTGGTGAGTTTTGCCAAGGGTTTGTCAATTTTGTTGATCTTTTCAAAGAACCAGCTCCTTGTTTTATTGATTTTTTCTATAGTTTTTCTGTTCTCTATTTCATTTATTTCTGCTCTGATTTTTATTATCTCCTTTCTTCGGCTGGTTTTGGGTTGTCTTTGTTCTTCTTTTTCTAGTTCCTTAAGGTGTGAAGTTAAGTGGTTTACTTCGGCTCTCTCTTGTTTGTTCATATAGGCCTGAAGTGATATGAACTTTCCTCTTATTACTGCTTTTGCTGCATCCCAGAGATTCTGATATGTCGTATTTTCATTTTCATTTGTCTGTATATATCTTTTGATTTCTGCGCTTATTTCTTCTTTGACCCATTCATTTTTTAGAAGTATGTTGTTTAGTTTCCACATTTTTGTGGGTTTTTTTTCTCTTTTTTGCAGTTGAATTCTAGTTTCAAGGCTTTATGATCAGAAAATATGCTTGGTACAATTTCAATTTTTCTAAATTTGCTGATATTGTCTTTGTGGCCCAACATATGGTCAATTCTTGAGAATGTTCCATGTACACTAGAGAAAAATGTATACTCTGTCGCTTTGGGATGAAGTGTCCTGTAGATGTCTATCATATCCAGGTGTTCTAGTATTTCGTTTAAGGCCACTATATCTTTATTGATTCTCTGTTTGGATGACCGATCTAGAGCCGTCAGCGGTGTATTGAGGTCTCCAAGTATGATTGTATTTTTGTTAGTTTTTGTTTTAAGGTCAATAAGTAGCTGTCTTATATATTTTGGTGCTCCTTGGTTTGGTGCATATATATTAAGGATTGTTATGTCTTCTTGATTCAACTTCCCCTTAATCATTATGAAATGACCATTTTTGTCTCTGAGTACTTTTTCTGTCTTGTAGTCAGCATTATTAGATATGAATATTGCTACACCTGCTTTTTTTTTGGGTGTTGTTTGCTTGGAGTGTTGTTTTCCAGCCTTTCACTTTGAATTTGTTTTTATCCTTGTTGCTTAGATGTGTTTCTTGTAGGCAGCATATAGTTGGATTTTCTTTTTTAATCCATTCTGCTACTCTGTGTCTTTTTATTGGTAAGTTTAATCCATTTATATTTAGTGTAATTATTGACACTTGTGGGTTCCCTACTGCCATTTTATAAATTGCTTTCTGTTAGTTTTGCATCTAGTTTGATTCTTCTCTTTTGTTTTTCTATCGTTTGTTTTTGTTTGTTTGTGTTCCATACTTCTTTCCTCTGTTGCTACCTTTTTTAAGTCAAGTGTTTTTGTGGTGGTTTTTTCAAGGGTGGTTACCATTAAGTAATGAAAAGGGTACCTACCATATTCATTGTAGTACCCTATCTTATGAGTATTTCTGCACTTCATCGTCCTTTGCTACTGTTAATCTCCATCATCTCCCCCCTTTTTTTCCTTTGTTGTCACAGTTTAAGTTTGGTTTTATTGTGTTCTTGGTGGAGCTGTTACTTGTGGTGTTGTTTTCTTTTGTTCTTTGAATCTGGTTGGAAAACCCCCTTTAGTATTTCCTGGAGTGGGGGCTTTCTGCTGATAAATTCTCTCATCTTTTCTGTATTTGTGAATGTTTTTATATCTCCTTCATACTTGAAGGATAGCTTTGATGGGTATAGTATTCTTGGCTGAAAGTTCCTCTCTTTCAGGGCTTTAAATATTGGGGTGCACTCTCTTCTAGCTTGTAGAGTTTCTGCTGAGAAATCTGATGATAATCTAATAGGCCTTCCTTTATATGTTGTACTCTTCTTTTCCTTGGCTGCCTTGAGAATTTTTTCTTTGTCATTGGTTTGTGTCATCTTTATTATGATGTGCCTTGGAGTGGGTTTGTTGGGGTTAAGAAAACTCGGTGTTCTGTTTGCTTCTTGAATTTGAGGCTTTAGTTCTTTCCACAGGCTTGGGAAGTTCTCGTCTATTATTTGTTTGAGTATATTCTCCATTCCATTTTCTTTCTCTTCTCCCTCTGATATACCTATTATTCTTATGTTATTCTTTCTGATGGAGTCAGACAATTCCTGTAGGGCTTTCTCATTTTTTATTATTTTTGAGTCTCTTTCTTCTTCTCTCTGTTGTGCCTCAAGTTGTTTGTCTTCTATTTCACTAATCCTATCTTCAATCTGGGCTGTTCTGTTAGCTAAGCTTGTTACCTCGTTTTTCAGCTCGTGAACTGAGTTTTTCATTTCTGTTTGATTTGTTTTTATAGTTTCAATTTCCTTGGTAATATATTCTTTGTGTTCATTGAGTTGTTTTCTGATCTCCCTATATTGCCTTTCTGTGTTTTCTTGTATATCTCTGAGTATTTTTAAGATTTCTATTTTAAATTCTCTGTCATTTAGCTCCAAGGCTTCCAATATGTTAAGTCTTTTCTCCATAGATTTTTCCACATCTATTTGTGTTACCTCTCTTTCTTTTGTATCCATAATATTCGATTTCCTCTTTCTTATTGACATCTGAGGGTGGTCTTGTTGATAGCACTAATTAGAATTAATAAAGAGTAAAAAGTAAAAAATCAAACAAACAAAAGAAAAACGTAAAACACCCCACAAAAAAAAACAGTAATAATTTATTATTTCCCCCTTTTTTCTTTCTTCTCTTTCCCTCTTCTCCTCTCCTCAGGGAAATATCGTGCCTATAATGGAGGGCCTGATTTTGGGTGAAGAGTTCAAGGGGCAAAAAAAGGGAGTAGGGACCTACTAAATGCAAAAAAAAAAAAAAAAAAAAGGAAGAAAATCTTAGACAAGCAGACAAGCATAAGATGATTTGCTTGTAAGTGATGGTCGACTAAGAGATATAATGAGTGGGATAAGAGGGAACCAGAAAAAAGGACGAAAAAAAAGAATAATAAAGACGAGAAAAATAAAAATAATAAGTAAAAATCTGTTGTATTAAGTGGAGCGAAGACTAAATACAATGGAGACCTTGGGTTGGGAGGACCCCAAATGCCACAAAAATAAACAAACAAACAAGAAAAAAACAAAAACAAAAGCGAAAAAGAAAAATAAAGCCAAAAAAAGCCTTGAGTCCCAAATTAACTAATTTGTTCGTGATTGAGGATTAAGTGGGAGGAAAGTAAAACGAGAAAAGAAAAAATAGAAAGGAAAAAATAAGAAAAAGAGAAAAATGAAGGAAGAAAAAAAAAGGAAGAGAAAAAACAAAATAAAGCAAAACAAAAAAAAACAAAAGAGGAGAGAGTGAGAGTTAAGTGTTTTGGAGTATAACCTTAAAGGAGGGTGAGGATGAAGAAGAGAAATAAAATGTAACAGTTATGGGTAGTGTAGTTCAAGAAAAGGGAAGCATAAGATGGGCAGAGAATAGAAGGACTGAGGTGGAGGAAATAAAGGCAATAAGATAGAAGAAACAAACAACAACAACAGAAAAATTAGTGGAACAAGTTGTAAAGTCTGTGGATTTTTCTTGATTTTGAGAGGTTAACTTCTTCCTTTTTCTTTTCTCTCCCTCTTCCTGGTCGGTGACTCTGTACCCCAGGCTCTGCCCCTGTGTCACACTTAGGTAGAGATTTGCAGTTGATGGGATTCTATGGCAATGTCATATAATTGGCTTTAGTCTTGCTGGTAGTCAAGGCTTGTTGGCGTTTGCAGGGTCCAACGATGAGAGAGTTTGCTTTCCTGGATTCTCTCTCCTAGTCCCCCCTTCCTGAATTAGCAGCCTGGTGATCCAGCTATAAGGCTGCAACTGCTTCTGCCTGGGGAGTAAGAGGCTCAAAGAGCTGGGAAATCCCCACTCTATCCCTACTCAGCGCAAGGCTTTGGGAAAGGCTCTGGCAGTCAGAGCCTCCAGTGTAATCAGGCGGGGGTGGGAGTTAATTGTTGTCAAGGTGACTGTTCAGCGCCTAGCATTCAGTTGGACCTCTCAACCCAGGCTTTCCACACTTTGTAGCCTGTTTTGGCTGGGAAGAAGAGGCACTAGTCTCTGCTTGCGACTAGTGCAGTATAGATCTTATTATCTGCCAAGTCCCTCTTGTTAGTGTTTATCCCTGAATATGGAGGCTCTATCAATCAGAAGTTGCCCCCGCCCCTTTAGTGAGAGGCACTAAAAAATATCATGCCTCTTGTCTTGGATCGCTGGACTGAGAGAGATCTTATCAATTAGAACCCGTGGGTGCGCAGATTTCATGGGTTAAGCTAATTTCAGTGATTGGGTTGCAGCTGTGCTCCCGAAGGTATTTCAGGCTGCCTGCGCGCGCCCCTCCCCCAATGCTTGATTGTTAGCTTGAATGGCTGGGTGAGGTGCCCCGCCCACGGAGAGAATCTCCTAAGTAGGGAAGACCGCCCTGGCGCCTCTCCCACTCACCCCGCTGCTGGCTGCTGGGGCGCACCGGGCGCAGGATAATGGGGCACCCTGGGTGTGCAGGCCAGTAGGGCTCTCTGGGCGCGTGGAATGCCCAGGGCACACGCGCGAATGGGGTGCTCCGGGCACCGGTGGCTGGGGACTCTCACTCGCAGTGCGCGGGCCGCTGGGAACGTTAGCGTTGCTCACTCTGCAACTGGACCGGGCGCGCGCCTTTGGCTGCTCGCCACTCCCGAGTGTGGGCCAACTCACCACAGGCGCACTCCCTCTGCGGCTTGAATGAACGTCTCTGCGGTATCTTCCTCCACACCCTCGTCTCTCAGATTCAAGTGATAACAGTCCTTTGGCTTTCAGTTTGTGTGGAACTCCGGAATGCTCCAAGGATAAATTTTTCTGTTTCTAGTTGATAAATTTGTTGTGATTTTGGGGAGATCTGTCAGACGCGCTGCTCACGGCGCCATTTCCGTGACGTCACTCTCCTGTTACTAAGTTTTAAATGACAGTATTTGTTAATTATGATTTCAAATATATACCATTTTTTTCTTAACTTTATGCCTATCTTTTTTCATATAATAAAACAGAAATGTATTACTCTAAGGAATTTCTGGCCTTGACTTCATTCTTATTGTAACTGGCAATATCATCTATTTTCTTTTGCTACTGGTTTTTACTGTAGGTCCTATAGATAGTGTGACTATCTGGCTGAAAGACAAAAAAGAGAGAGAACATAGGAGAGTCTAGAAGAGTCTTCTTGTTTCTTGGTGATTTCCTGCAGAATCAGCCAAGTAGTGAGCTATCTGAATTTCATTTTCAGGGAGGAGTGAAAGACAGAGGGACAGAAATTGAAGAAAAATGTCTAATAAAAATAAATCAGTAAGCAACCCCGGCTGGTTGGCTCAGTGGCAGAATGTCAGCCTGGAGTATGGAAGTCCCAGGTTCAAGTCCCAGTCAGGGCATACAGAAGAAGCAACCATCTGCTTCTCCACCCCTCCCCTCATCTCTCTCTCTCTCTCTCTCTCTCTCTCTCTTCTTCTCCCACAGCCATAGCTCAAATGACTGGAACAGTTTGGCCCCAGGTACTAAGGATGGCTCCATGGTCTTGCCACAGGTGCTAAAATAGCTCAGTTGCCAAACAGCGGAGTGGTGCCAGATGGGCAGAACAACTGCCTGTAGGGGGCTGGCTGGGTGGATCCTGGTCCACCCAATGAAGGATCCTGGTCCTGCGCATGCAGGAGTTTTTCTCTGCCTCCCTGCCTCTCAAATAAATAAATACATAAATCAGCATGCTTATTATTTGAAGTATAAATGAAATTTAATGAAAACTACTGGTTTTTTGTTGTACCTGTGAATGATACCTTATAGAAACTAGTTAGAACTGAAAAATGGTTAAGATATTTAATTGTCTGTATATTTTACCACCATAAAAATGTGGAAAAGAAATGAAGTCAGTAAGAACTGAGACAGGTTATGAGTTGTAACCTGGTAGGAGAGCTTTAGTTTCTGAAGGTCACAGACTCAGTGTGAGAATGGCTATTCAAATAAAGAAGCCTTAGCATGTGTTTAAATTCTTCAGTGTCAACTGCAATTAAGTTTGGATATTTTTGCCCTTTACACTATGAGAGCTTAATAAAAAAAGCAAAGGAAAAGAAACATAAAACTTGTGGCAGAGTATAGTCCTGAAAATTAATGCCTTCTACAGCCATCCTGGACAACTTACAATCAGATGTTTTAATTGGATGAAAATCAATTAAATAACCATTAAGGAGTGTCTTCATATTGCATCTTTAAGTAATAGCAGTTGTTGATTAGAAATTGAAATAAAGGGACATTTTGGAATGATGTAGTTGACCTGTAAAACTTGGTCTGAAGTTCCTACAATTCTCTCTGGCTCGTTTGTGGTGCTTTTTGGGGATTTCAGTGGTGTTCGCCAGTAGGGAGAAGAAACCTGGATGGGGAAAAACAGGGTTGCTTTTCAGTGATGGATCCTAAACTTCTTTAAGGCTATGGAGCTTTTGGAACTTGGATAAAAATTCATTTGCATATATCCAAAACTATCTATACATAAAATGAATGTTGAGTTTTCATAGATTGTCTGAAACCCATCCAGGAGGCGTCCAAAGTTCTGTGGACCTAAAGATAAGACCCTTTTCTCTAAGGGTTACCTTCAAGTTGGGTAGTTAGCAGTCTGATTCAAGAGCAAACTTGACCTCAGTGGAGGTCCAGGCTGGAAGATGAGATATGGCAATAGGAGGATTGAGGCAGTGCTGACATGCAGAGCTAGGCAGGCATCACCAGGTCATCACAGTATTCCAAACCAGACTCCAAACTGCAGCTAAGAGTAGAGCGACAGGGCTTCATCTCTTCATAAATGAGCAATTTCAGTTAACCAGGGTAACAATCCTTATTAAGTAAAATAGCCCTATAGCAGACTAGAGTAGTAAGCAAGAAGTTAAGGCACATCCTATTGCCCGTGCTAACCCAGTGGGAATTTGAGTAGTATGCACTATGTGGAGGACCTACTGGAGCTAAGGGCTAAATGCTTGCCAAACACCATACCTGTAGTGGCAAACTAAATTTATAAGCATAAAGGAGATTCTTCTTGTACTTGATGTCCTGGTTTTAATTATCTTAGGAATTTCTGAGCTAAAACCTGTGGGAAAAGAGTATCAGAGACTATTGTTGAATATGGTTAAAAATGTGAGGAAGATTTAATGGTGCCTTTATGTCTGGACATGACTGAAGTATTTAGACAGTGTGGCAATAGCATTTACCCTTTGTGTAGAAGGACACACATGAAGCCACTTCGTATAGAAATGGTATAGCAAGCACCGTTGTCCTTGGGTGAAGGGCCCACTAGAGCTCGTTAGATTATGCTGTTTCCAAGCCGACTGCCTGTGTCAACTAATTCTTAAGCATGACATTATTATATATCTTTTGTAAGTCAGTGACTGAGGCAGTGCTTTAGGGAGGACATATAATATTTATTGTTTGGTATTTTTCCTCCCTATAATGGTTTGCATCATCAGACTCATCCCTCTAAGTAAGGTCTGACTCAGTGTGTCATCTAACACATCCACACCTGTCACATCTCAGCCCTACTCTCTCCAGCATGAAAGTCCAAGCAACATGCTGTTTAAATGGAGCCATGCTGACTGTTTCCATTCGTTTGAATAACATCCATGAGATTTGCATAGATTAATGCTCAGATGACAGAAATCTAGTTTTTATTCAAATAAAGAGATGAGTACTGGGTTAATTTAATCATGGGCAAACTTACCTCTCATTGCAGTGAGTCAGGTACTATTATTTACCAAAGATTTTCCATCTAGCCTGCCAGTAAATTTAGAAAAAGATCCTCATATCTTTATAAAGAAGACATCACTAGATACGCATATAATACTATTTTCTTATTATTGAGAACTAGCACTAATTAAAAACCTCATTACGTGTCCCCTCTGCTCACTACCCTAGAAGAATCTACTTTTGAAATTGCTAGATTTGCCCAAACTCATCAACATACCTTCTTCATTATTCAAGAGGATAGGATGGAAAAGGTTTATAGGTTAGAATGACAGTCATCTTTCAGGGATTGGTCAGATACCAATTATATGCTCTGTGACATGGAGACAAAAGAAGGTGGTGGGAGGAGATGGCAGAGGTAAAGATGTAGAATACAGTGGTGGTGACAGATTCAGTCTAATGTGGGAGCTGATGGCCTGATCTCCATGTTGGAGTATATGGATGCCTTGCAGAGAGCTGCCCATCAACATTAGGACCATAATTTACAGAGCACCAGTCACAAAAAATGTGGCTGTATCTAAGCTTCTTATTTGTGTAGCGTAGACCACGTAATCTTAGCAAGTGAATGATTGCTTTTAATTTTCATAGTTGTAAATACTGAATCATAAATATACGCTTAGATAGAATCCTGGAATCTGGAGATTCTTGAACTCTTTTTCTCAGGTCATCCCTGGGGAAAATCGGGAGGTAAAGTGTCTGATGCCTTCCTGTTCTTGTTGCACCCCCAGTGCCTGCACCCCTTCAGACACGCCCTGGGCCCCAGGTCTACTTTCTTTCCAGTTCCCACCAAAGCCTGCATTTTGTTTAAAAAAAAATTTAGAATCACATTTAAATCCTCATTAAGCTTTAAAAACAAAACAAAACTGATTGCTGACGTTTTGCTTTGCCCGAAGCCAACAAGCAAGCAAACAAACAAAAAACCCTGGACAGATGCTCTCTGCCATGAATGCCAAGGAGGATTAGGGAGTAGCCAAGACTTTATACTGCAGTGACACAGGGATGCTGGGGAGAGAACAGTTCTACAAACACAATCAGCATACAACTCATCCTTTAGTGTACGAACTATTTAATTAAGAAAATATTATGAAATTGTATTTATTTTGACCAGTCTGAAGGCTTCAGGGAAATTTTCTTTTTTTAATTTTTAAATTTTTTTTAATTTTTATTTTCTGAAGTTGGAAATGGGGAGGCAGTCAGACAGACTCCCGCATGTGCTCGACTGGGATCCACCTGGCATGCCCACCAGGGGGCGATGCTCTGCCCATCTGGGGCGTTGCTCTGTTGCAACCAGAGCCATTCTAGCGCCTGAGGCAAAGGCCATGGAGCCATCCTCAGCGCCCGGGTCAACTTTGCTCCAATGGAGCCTTGGCTGTGGGAGGGGAAGAGAGAGACAGAGAAGAAGGAGGGGGGGGGGTGGAGAAGCAGATGGGCGCTTCTCCTGTGTGCCCTGGCCAGGAATCAAACTCAGGATTCCTGCACACCAGGCCAACGCTCTACCACTGAGCCAACCAGCCAGGGCTGAGAATTTTCTTTTTTAGGGTATTGTGAAAACCTATGAATCCTGAAGCACCCTTTCCCTAGTAATATTTTCTGATCTATTTTAAATTTTAATGTTATCCTGGCATTGCCTTTTGTGAACAGGTGTCTTTAAATAATGAGACATATGGTTTCAATGTGGCCTCATGAACTGAGAGTCACATTCCTGCAGACATTATGGCACTTTAAGCAAAATGTAGGCTGCCCACCTTGGAGCATTCTAATCATTAAGTATAAGCAAACATCTTGCCCTTTTGGTGATAAACGAAAAGAAGCAACTATTATTTAATGACTATTCATTTTAAAAGCAAAAATGATTATGCTGGGAAAAATCAAAGCTTTAATTTCAAAGAATAAGATTCTTTTGTCTTCCAGTTAGCATAGATGGAAATCAGTACTTGTATGTTAACAGATGATTGAGATGTTCCACAAAATTACTTTTATAAATAGCCATCCTTGGCTGAAGGGAATGGAATATATTTGTTGGCTAAGATACATTCCACTTCCTTCCCTTGATCAATGCTCCTCAAGTGTGTCCCATGGGAAGGAATAGTGCCAGGTGCCGAGACTCAGGGTGAACAAGACAGAGACGGCCTTTGCTCCCTTCCTTCTTGAAGTTGCTGTCAGTGCATGAAAATGAAGTGGCTGGGGCGAAAGGGGGTTCTTCTAAAGTGGGCTTGGTGTGGAAAGGACACAGGGAAAGGATCACAGTGGAGTTGGGTCTGAGGAGCAGCTCTGGCACCAATATATGACCCTAAACAAATCACATTACCCCCTGGGCATCAGTTCTTTCATCTGTCAAATGAATGAATTGCTCTTTGATTGGAAAGGTCTTTTTTTTTTCAGCATTAATTTATGAATGAAGGAGATCTGCTCTTTGCCCAAAGGGATGGGAATTTCTCCCAGAGCATAGTTTGTGTGCTAAGCAGAGACCACATTTACTCTTCCCTAAGGACTGTTTCATTGCTGCACTGCTGCAGCCTCTGGTACAGAGCAAGACGATAGAGTGGCTGAAATCAGGCAGTAATCCTTTTCTCCAGGTCTTTTCCCTAAGGAGATACGTAGTTATGGTTGTCCTAACTCCCTTAGAAGAGAGTTACAGCTGTCCTAGATCCCTTAGGAGACATTTCAGAAGGCTGAAGGCTCTTCAGTTCTGATGATTATTCATTCAGTATGATGCACGGACAGGCCCATTAATTCATCTTAACAAACACTGGCAGTCTGACCCCCTAACTACATACATTTGTAGCTTTATTGAGTATCTTTTCTATTATTCTAGTTTGGCATTGATGCCTTATAATTATTACTATAAAAGCTTTGACTATTACTTTCAAATTATCATCTGTAAGCATAAGGAATAAAACAGTATTATTTATTTGTCATGGCAATACGTTGAGCAATGCCTAAGATGCTCTAAGCATTCCATACAGGATAGCTGTTATTCTTTATCTGATTTCTGAAGTTTAAAAATGTTTCAGTGTTTGGTAGGGCAAATATCCTCTTATTAATTTAGTTTTTAAAAAAATGACTGTTTTCACTGAATAGTCTTACAGATGACCTTTAGAATGCTTTTATTAAGACTCCGAGGGAGTGAAATGAAGGAACGCTATTGGCATATTTACAGTATACATTTCCTCGTTTCAGTTACCTGTTGCTGTGAAACAAGTCACCGCAACACTTAGCGGCTTGAAACAAGAACAATGTATTATTTCTCATGAGTCTGAGGCTTGACTGGGATCAGCTGGTCAGCTCTTCTGCTTCACGTAGTGTAGCTGTGGTTGCTTATGTCATTATATTTAACTGAGAACTCTGCTATAGCTGGGCTGGAAGATCCTGGAAGGCCTCTCTCACATGTTTGGAGCCTCAGTGCTCACTGTGGCCAAGATGCCACCCGTGTTCTCCGTTAGGCCTTTCTCTACAGCTTGGACTTCCTTCTAGCACGACAGTATGCTTCTAATACTGCAGAGGTGGAAGCCATAGGTTCTTAAAGCCTGGGCTCAGGGCTGCACAGTTTCACTTCCAGTGCAGTTTCTATTAGTCAAGAAAAGTCATGAGTCTGGACTAGTTTCGAGGGGAGGAGAAACAAATTCCCTTCCCTTGATTGAAAGAGCAGGTTACATATCCAGGGAAGGAACAATTTGATGGCGTTTGTTAATGGGCTGGGACCAATGTTAGTTAGCATGATCAGCAGTTTGGAAAAAAAAGCTGAAAATGGAGCAAAAAGTGGGAAGACTGGAATGTATTGAAACCTCTATATCTGTCGCTGTGAATAACAATTTTTTTAAAATTTCTTGTTGCTTTTTCTTTTTGAGAAAGACAGGAAGTGACAGGAGGGGAGAAGAGAGAGATGAGAAGCATCATCTTGTAGTTGCTTCATTTTAGTTGTTTTTTTTTAATTGATTGCTTCTCATATGTGCCTTGACTGGGGGAGGGGTGGGGTTCAAGCCAAGCCAGTGACTCCTTGTGCAAGCCAGAGACCTTGAGCTCAAGCTAGTGATTTTGGGCTTCAAGCCAGCAACCTTGGGATCATGTTGATGATCCTGCCATCAAGCTGACGAGCCCACACTCTAGCTGGCAACCTTGGAGTTTCGAACTAGTGTCCTGGCCTGACACTCAGTCCACTGCACTACAACTGGTCAGTCTCAATACTATTTTTCTATTATAGTTTACATTCAGTATTGTATTATTTTGTATTCATTTCAGGTGTACAGCATAGTGGTTAGACAATCATATACTTTACACAGTGTTCCCCCTAGATATTTCCAGTACCCACTGACACCATACATAGTTATTACAATATTACTGACTATATTTTCTTTTTTGACAGATACAGAAAGAGAAAGGGACAGATAGTGACAATCAGGGAAGGAGAGAGGTGAGGAGCATCAATTTTTTGTTGCAGCTCCTTAGTTGTTCATTGATTGCTTTCTCATATGTACCTTGACCAGGGGGCTACAGCAGAGCAAGTGACCCTTTGCTCAAGCCAATGACCTTGGGCTGAAGCCAGTGACCTTTGGGCTCAAGCCAGCAACCCTGGGGTCATATCTGTGATCCCACACTGAAGCCAGTGACTGTGCTTAAGCTGGTGAGCCTGTGCTTAAGCCGGCAAACTCAAGGTTTTGAACCTGGGTCCTCTGTGTCCCAGTCTGACACTCTATCCACTATGCAACCACCTGGTTAGGCCTGACTCTGTTTTCTATGCTATACTTTACTTCTCTTTGACTATTTTTTATCTACCAATTTGTACTTAGTTTCTTCACCCTTTTCACTCAGTTTCTTAAGCCCCCTCCCCTCTGCCACCCATCAGTCTGTTCTCTGTATCTAGGAGTCTATTACAACTTTGTTCTTTAGATTTCACATGTCAATGAAATCATATGGTATTTGTCTTTTAATGAGTTACTTGTTAGCATAATACCCTTTTGGTCCATCCATGCTGTCTGTCACAAATATTATGATTTCATTCTTTTCATGGATAAATAATATTCCATTATATAGGACATCATTGGGTTATGACACAGTTCCATTCCTACGACAGTGATGTAACCTGAATTTCATTGTAAGTCGAAGCACACCTTAGCCTTAGTCACTTACCTATGCTAACACAGTTGTAAAATCATAATCTAGAATGTACAAACACAACTAAGCCACAGAAAAAAGGACATAAATATATTGTACTGGACACTAGTGTATTAACAGAAAAAAAATGACAAAAAATGAGTGTAAAAAAATTCTTAACTTTTTTTCCTGTGGCTGGCTTGCACACTGGAAGGGGCATTGCAAGGTAGGAGAGAGTGACCTATTGGAAGGAGGAAGCTGGAGAGGCAGGAGAACCTGCAGAAGGTGCTGGAGATACTGGATCAGGTGAATCAGGATTGCCTAAGGAACACGCAGGAGATGCTGGAGATGATTCTACCTGTACTACAGGTGTTTCATCTCGAGAAGCAAAGGGTACAGGATCTGTGCAGGCCTCTCTACTTTCTTATAGAATTGTTCCAGGCTAGTCTGGCAGATTGATGACTTCTCTTTCAAAACTTGCCTGTAGAATTGCAGAACATCTATAACAGCTCTGTAGACCTTACTGAATCTGTCATCGCTGGAGTCCTCAGTCTGAAATTTTGCCAACCCATCCTCTACCATAGAAAACCCTTATGCCAAACCCTTAGTAGTAAATGTCTTGAGTTCTGGGGTTTCTATCTCTTCCTCTTCAATCAGCTGCTTCTCCAGCTGAAGGAAGTCCTCAGCAGACAGTTCCTCTCCATGTGATGCCAGTAGCTCTGTGACATCCATCATGGGGGCTTTCCTCTTCTTTGAAGCACTACCATCTGAACACTGACTTTTATTTAGTAGCCATGATAAAGACCAAAATGTCGCCAAATAAAGCAACACAGACGGAACACTTGTGTTTTTAACAGTCCAAAATGGCGTATATAAGCGTACCGGGGGACGCCAGCTCCCTCACTGATGTGCCACGTTACTGCATGTTTTTCCGCTTATCGCAACCAAACCAGTTTGCCCACGTAGTCTGTAAGTACGACACTAACAGCATAAGCTGAAACACTCACGTCCCACCTACCTTCCACGGGTTTGTCTTCTCTGTTCTAGATCTAGTGAAAGAATGACTGTGATTGCAGTTGTACATACTGTTAAAGCAATAAAAGCAAATAAAGGAGCTCTTTTGGGAACTGGAAAGGAACCTATTCTGATATCCCCCTAATGATACCAGAGGGCCACCATTCCATATCATCTCTAAGTTCTGTATAGTACCAGCTTTCTTGAAGTTAGTCCAGAAGCTTAGGTTTCATGTAAGTGAACTCTGCCCTTCTGTAATGGAGAAGAGGTGCAGGAGCCCCTGCAGACACGAAAGAATAGCACGGGGCTCAAAGAGAGGCTGACTTATATTGTTATAGAAGAGATCGAGGAGATGTCACCAAGGACCGGAAGTCTGGCTGAGATTTGTTTTAGTTCTCTATGTTTAGAAGACACTTGGGAAAAATCTGGTTTAAAAAGGAGAACATATGTGGGATCGAATGTTTATGGAAATCTAAGTTAAATGCTAACTCTAAGTCACTTAATATATGTCTTAAGTTATAAGCCCTCAAGGGCAGGAGCGCTGTGTTAATTTTAGTCCCAGTTCCCAGCCAAGGCCTCTGTGAGCCCTCAGTACACATCCCTTGGATGGCAAGCTTTTGTCAGCCAATCCCATGACTTCTAAAGTTCAAATTAATCACTTCGTTGAGGCATACTTTCATATCAAGAGCTCAGAAGTATGCTATAGGAAGATTTTTGTTCTCAGGTCAGTCTTCTTAGGCACGTGGATAAATAGCATAGCACCATTGTGTCAAGCTGGAAGATCCTTATCTGAAACCTCTGGAAAATAATGTATTTCTTTCAAGGAAGTTATGAGGGTTAAGTGAGATGATTCACAGTTTTCACAGGTACGTTGCTGGAACATAATAAATACTAGTTTCCTGTTCTTCTTTCAAATACAATAATTAAGAAAAAAAAGTATAACAATCTACAAGATGAGAATAGGGTAATAAAATTCAAAATGGCTTTTGAAGTATATTAAACTTGAGTATTCTGTCTCACCTAGGTATAGTTTTGAGTATTTTGTTTAAATGTAGCTTAAATCAAGCTTAGAATTAATACAACCTTTTCAGTTAATTTTGGCACAAATAGAACTAGCTTGCTTATTATGTTGTTACTGTCTGGAATCCTGTTTTCTAGTTTCATTTATGACTGGAAAAATTTTTGGTCTAAACTAATGTGCCTTTTGAGAAATATTAGACTTGAGTAGATTTCAGAGAGGAATTCTGTGAAGGTTTGACCATATTTTTAGGTTTGTATTGCTCATAAAAAAATAAAGACATTGTGTTGACTTTTTCCTAACATTTGCAGGATATCAGAAGATTATAATAGTAATGAAACCAAATTCTTTTAGTTTTTGTGTTATAGGATTATGCCCAGTGGCGAATTAAAGTTGGTTGAGGCCCCAAGTTCAGAAGAAAATATGGGGCCCCTTAAAAAAAGAGAGAAAAAATAAAAATACATGTTAAACATATTTTGAAATAAATAAAAAGTATTATGTATTATTAATGTTAAAATTGCACATATGAAACTAAACTTGGTGTCATTAGAAAAAAGTCTACAGTTGGGGTTTTGCGGGGCCCTTCAGAAGTCGGGGCCCAGGGCATGAGCCTTGTGTGTCCGCTGTTAAATCCGTCTCTGATTATGCCCGCTCCTTTATTTCTGGATGGGAAAATATAAGCTGAATGGCAAAATTTCTCTTGCCATTGTTTAGTCTGTGAAAGACTATTTTCCTTATAACTATCATATAGGATTAATCTTTACTCATTTCCTGATTTGTAAATATGTATACAAGAAGTGAATTATATAGCCTGACCTGTGGTGGCACAGAGGATAAAGCGTCGACCTGGAAATGCTGGGGTCGCCGGTTCGAAACCCTGGGCTTGCCTGGTCAAGGCACATATGGAAGTTGATGCTTCCTGCTCCTCCCCACCTTCTTTCTCTGTCTCTCTCCCTCTCTGTCTCTCTCTCTCCCTTTCTCTCTCCTCTCTAAAATGAATAAATAAATAAAAAAAAGAAGTGAATTATTAAGAAGGCAGGCAGTAAAGGATTATTCAGCTTTAATGAAGCTTATTTTTTTTTTAAAGTTCACATTTTTTAAAAAATTAAAAGAAAAATTTTCAACTGCAATTTACATTCACTATTAGTTTGTATTAGTTTCAGGTGTACAGTGTATTGGTTAGACAATCATATACTTTACAAAGTGTACCCCATGATATTTCTAGTACCATACACAGTCATTACACTATTATTGACTGTATTTCCTTTGCTGTACTTTACATCCCCATGACTGTTTTGTAACTACCAGTCTGTACTTTTCAATCCCTTCACCTTTTTCACTCAGTTTTCCGATTCCCCTCCCCTCTGACAACCGTCAGTCTGTTCTCTGTAGCCATGAATCTGTTCCTGTTTTGTTTGCTCATTTATATTGGGTTTTAGATCCACATGTAAATTAAAGCATATGGTGTTTTCTCAAACTGACTAATTTCACTTGCACAGTGCCCTCTAGGTCCATCCATGCTGTCACAAATGGTCATATTTCAATCTTTTTTATGGCTGAGTAATGTTCCATTATGTGACTGCAACACAAGATTTTTATTCACTCATGTACTGATGGGCACTTGTGTTGCTTCCATAACTTGGCTATTGTAAATGATGCTGCAATGAACATGGGAGTGCACATATTCTTTCAAATTAGTGTTTGGGGTTTCTTTGAAAGTATATATCCAGAAATGGAATTTCTGGGTAATCAGACAGTTTTATTTTCAATGTTTTGAAAAACTGTTATACTGTTTTTCACAGTGGCTACACCAATCCACATTCTTATCAACAGTACACAAGGGTTCCCTTTTCTCCACATCCTTATCAGTACTTGTTGTTTATTGATTTATTGATGAGCGCCATTCTTACAGGTGTGAGGTGATATCTCATTGTGATTTTAATTTGCGTTTCTCTGAAGATTAGTGACATGGAGCATCTTTTTATATGTCTATTGGCCATCTGTATGTCCTCTTTGGAGAAGTGTTTATTCAGGTCCTTTGCCCCTTTTTTAATTGGATTATTTGTGTTGTATGAGTTCTTTATGAATTTTGGATATTAACCACTTATCAAATGTATCATTTGCAAATATGTTCTCCCATTCAGTAGGTTGCCTTTTCATTTTGTTGATGGTTACCTTTGCTGTTCAAAAACTTGTTAATTTGATTTGGTTCCATTTGATTATTTTTTGTTGTTTTCCTTGTCTGAGGAAATATATATGTGTGTGTGTGTGTGTGTGTGTATATAAATAAATATAAATAAATAAATAAATATTAGTAAGAGAAATGTCCAAGATTTTACTGCCAATGTTTTCTTCTAAGATTTTTATAATATCAAGTCTTATACTTAAGTCTTTAATCCATTTTGAGCTTATTTTTGTATGTAAGGAGGTGATTAATGAAACTTATTTTCCAAAATTTATGGAGATCTGGACAGTAGTTACATTATAGGTGAAAAGGCCAAAGTTAATTCATGAATTATAAATTATGAAGTCTGCCAGAATGATATTGCTATTTCATAAATAGAATACTAAATATTAAAGTTTTAAAACTTTATTAAAGAGCTACTCCCTAGCACTTCCTCCCTCCCTCCCTCCTCCCTCTCTCCCTCCCTCCCTCCCTTTCTTCTTTCCTTTCTTTCTTCTCAGAGAAGGGGAGACAGAAAGACAGACTCCTGCATGTACCCAGACTGGCATTTACCTGGCAATTCCCCTACAGGTCAATGTTCTACCCATCTGGGGCCAGTTTCTCATTGCTTGGCAACTGAGCTGTTTTTAGAATCTGAGATGAGGCTCCAGGGAGCTATCCTCAGTGTTGGGGCCAACTTGCTCAAACCAATTGAGTCATATCTGTGAGAAGAGAAGAGAGAGAGAAAAGGGAGAGAGAGGGTGGTGGAGAAGCAGATGGTCGCTTCTCCTGTGTGTCCTGACCAGGATTCGAACCCAGGACATCCACATGCCAGGTCAATGCTCTACCACTGAGCTAGCCAGCCAGAGCTTAGCATTTATTTCAAATATAAAATTTTAGCAATAAGATGCTTATTTGATCTCTAAATTTTTTTTTTATATTTAAAGGTAATATTCTGGGGGTTGTTTTTTTTTTTCTTTTTTCTTTTCTCTCCAGATAAGCCTCTGGCAACATCAGCCTAAACAGAAATACAGCAGAAATAAATTAACTTCATGTTTAAAAATATTAAAGGACTTAAGATACATTTGGAAAATGCATTAAAGGAAGGTAGTATTTCTTTATATTTGTAAAAATGACTGGTTTGAAAGTTTGCTTTTAAGAAAAATTTTAATCCTCATGATGAATGTGAAACAGTATAATTGAATGCTGAACTGATATGCTGTTTGATTATCTAGAGACCTCTCTTAAAATGATTGTAAAATGACTTAATAGAATCCTGTTTTTTTTGCATTAAATTTCTGGAAATTTAAGTGAAAAAGTCAGCAACTGCAGTCAGAAAATCTTTAAAGCACATGCATTTTCTGTTCTATTCTATTACAAACTTTCTCAAAGCTGTCACAGTGTTTCAGTCCCAGTGAAAGGATTGGAACCAGCTAAAGTCAGAGCTGTGAAGCACATTAGGTTAGGTTCATATTTACTACCCAGCATTTCCTATTTAGTGCCCTTTATATTCTTGATGTGAGTCCCCCCTAAGCCCACATTAATATAGACATACAGTGCTCATATATAGCCCTCTATATCAAAACCTGTTTGAAGGTAAGAGTAGATAAGAAATAGCCATAAATTTACTCAAACATGTAACCTGTTGATTTATTGTACTATGTCTTTGACTGAGAAATTTTTAAAAAACCAAAGTTTTCTTTGCTGTTATCAGTGATTACAGAAGGCAGATGTTTAAAAATATAAGATTCTATATTTTGCATCAACTTGATAGTTTCTGTCATAATATTGTGAATTATTGATCCAAAGAAAGGCCCTGGCCGGTTGGCTCAGCGGTAGAGCGTCGGCCTGGCATGCGGGGGACCCGGGTTCGATTCCAGGCCAGGGCACATAGGAGGAGCGCCCATTTGCTTCTCCACCCCCACCCCCTCCTTCCTTTCTGTCTCTCTCTTCCCCTCCCGCAGCCAAGGCTCCATTGGAGCAAAGATGGCCCGGGCGCTGGGGATGGCTCCTTGGCCTCCGCCCCAGGCGCTAGAGTGGCTCTGGTCGCAGCACATCGACGCCCCGGAGGGGCAGAGCATCGCCCCCTGGTGGGCAGAGCGTCGCCCCCTGGTGGGCGTGCCGGGTGGATCCCGGTTGGGCGCATGCGGGAGTCTGTTTGACTGTCTCTCCCCGTTTCCAGCTTCAGAAAAATACAAAAACAAAACAAAACAAAACAAAAAAAACAAAGAAAGGCCATATGCATGACCTAGTCCAGGGGTCCCCAAACTACGGCCTGTGGGCCGCATGTGGCCCCCTGAGGCCATTTATCCAGCCCCCGCCGCACTTCCAGAAGGGGCACCTCTTTCATTGGTGGTCAGTGCGAGGAGCATAGTTCCCATTGAAATACTGGTCAGTTTGTTGATTTAAATTTACTGGTCAGTTTGTTGATTTAAATTTACTTGTTCTTTTAAATATTGTATTTGTTCCCATTTTGTTTTTTTACTTTAAAATAAGATATGTGCATGCAGCCCCATGTTCATTGAAGCATTGTTCACAGTGGCCAAGACATGGAAACAACCAAAAATCCCTTCAATAGAAGACTGGATAAAGAAGATGTGGCACATATACACTATGGAATACTACTCAGCCATAAGAAATAATGACATCGGATCATTTACAACAAAATGGTGGGATCTTGATAACATTATACGGAGTGAAATAAGTAAATCAGAAAAAAACAAGAACTGCATTATTCCATACATAGGTGGGACATAAAAATGAGACTAAGAGACATGGACAAGAGTGTGGTGGTTACCGGGAGGGGGGGCATGGGGGGAGAGAGAGGGTGAAGGGAAGGGGAGGGTTAGGGGCACAAAGAAAACTAGATAGAATGTGACGGAGGACAATCTGACTTTGGGTGATGGGTATGCAACATAATTGAATGACAAGATAACTTGGACATGTTTTCTTTGAACATGTGTACCCTGATTTATTGATGTCGCCCCATTAAAATTAATAAAAATTAAAAAAAATAAAATAAGATATGTGCAGTATGCATAGGGATTTGTTCATAGTTTTTTTTTAAAGTTAATTTTTTAAAATTTATTCATTTTAGAGAGGAGAGAGAGAGGTAGAGAGAGAGAGACAGAGAGAGACAGAGAGAGAGGAGAGAGAGACAGGGGGGAGGAGCTGGAAGCATCAACTCCCATATGTGCCTTGACCAGGCAAGCCCAGGGTTTCGAACTGGCGACCTCAGCATTTCCAGGTCAACGCTTTATTCACTGCACCACCACAGGTCAGGCCATAGTTGTTGCTTTTTTTTTTATAGTCCGGCCCTCCAACGGTCTGAGGGACAGTTGGCCCCCTGTGTAAAAAGTTTGGGGACCCCTGACCTAGTCCAATTTTTTTATTTATGGAGGTGATGGTGCTGGATGGGATGAAGTGTACCCTGAGGCCCAGAAAGGATGCAGTTTTCTCTACCTCACAGGTGTGGTGTCAGTGGAAGATTGAAATCCAGGCTGCCTGGATGCTAGTATGAAACTCAGCCTTGTGAAAAGCAGGGTATCCTGTGCTGAGTAAGAACATAAGCTTTGTAGTTAGACCTTCTGGGTTTAATTTTGACTCTAGCTCAGCCCTGGCTATTTATTTAACCTCTGTTACCAGTATCGACCTCAGTCTTGATGAGGAGATTAAATGAACTAAATGAAGCTTAAGTTAGCCTGGCATGTTGAGCACACCACAGATATTAATACCATGTGACTCTGAGGAGGCTGATCTGCCCTGCCATTTGACCTATCCTTAGAATCATTCCAGTGATTATTACTTTCAGTTCATGCTGTCATGTTACATGTTTTACTTTTTCAGGCCACTAGAAAGGTTATTCCTGTTAACCTATGACTGAATCTCTGAATAAAAGGTCATTAGAGCCACCATAAAAAGGCAGCATAAGCAATGGGCATATATATATCTCTGGTACTTGTATATATTGAACCGAAGTCATGTAAGTCAGTACTTTAAACATGTGTTAGAAAGTACTTTGGAAGGATTCTTGCTGCCTTTTTTTCCAAGAAAACACCATTTAGTGTACTTGGTATTTTCCAAATAGACACTACCGGTGTGGTGAAGTAACAGCTGATGTTTCTCTCTTACCTACTAATAGCTGCTGCTGAAACAGAGATATGCTCTGTAACCTGCTCCTACTATGAAGATAGCTCAAGTAGCTGGGACTAGAGCTACGTATTTGCTTTTCACTATTCTGCTTGGCAGACATTTCATCTCTATACCTATGTTAATCCACAAACTTCTTGTTTTAGGAATTATTCAAGTATTTCCAGAAATGTAGTACTATGATTTTGTTCCAATGGCTGTGAGTTATAGTTGACATGGATACTAAATTATTTTCATTTTCCTCTTTAAATATTTTATTGATTTATTGGGGTGACATTGGTTAATAAAATTATATGGGTTTCAGGTGTACAGTTCTATAACACATCATGTGTATTTGCATTGTGTTCACCCCAAATTAAGTCTCCCTTTATCACTATCTGTCCTCCATCTTCCTCCACCTTCTCCACCCCCTTTTCTCCTGTAATATTCCCACACTGTCATCTTGTGTCTATGTTTTTTCTTTGTTTAATCCCTTCACCTTTTTCACCCAGCTCCCCCAACACCCCTCCCCTTTGACAGCTGTCAGTCTGGTGTCTGTTTCTATTTTGTTTGTTAATTTCTTTTGTTCCTTAGATTCTAAATATAAGTGAAATCATGTGGTATTTATCTTTCACTGACTAGTTTATTTTACTTAGCATAACATACCATTAGAAAATGTTCCATTGCCCCATTTCAGTGAATTACATTACTCATCTGACAGGAATATTTAAAAAAATACTGCCCCCTTGTGTTGTGATATGATACACTACTGAATGATGGTAATTTAAGAAAGAAAAGCTTGTAAATCCTTTTAAGAATAGCATATCTCACTTAGAAAGAATGTTAAATAATGTGGACTATGTCCAATACTTGATTATACATTAACAAGTAGTAGCAGGAAAAATACAGACAGGATGCCCATCTCTATTGTCTAGTTTTAGAAGGATTATAATCTATCTTTCCTCTCAGCATTTGTGTTTCTCCATTAAAAAAACAACTTCCAGTCCTCTGCTGCATACATCTTTTCTTTCTGTTATCTATGCTTTCTATTTCCTCCTTCTCTGTCTTTTTCTGTTTCCTTCTCTTCTCAGTAACTTTAAATTTTGATATACATTCATCTCTAGAAAGTTGCAAAAATAGTAAAAATCATTCTCAAATACCCTTTACCAGGCTTCACTTTATCATTAGTACTTTCTTTTGCCTCATACGTGAATGTGTGACTGTGTGTCTATATGTGCATTTCATCGCTATACATTTTCCCCCAAAACTTACTGGTGTTAAAAACCATTTATTATGTTGCTTTACCAGGTGGTGGCACAGTGGATAGAGTGTTGGAATGGGATGTGGAGGACTCAGGTTCGAAACCCTTAGGCTGCCAGCTTGAACTTGGGCTCATCTGTTTTGAGCAAGGCGTACCAGCTTGAGTTCAAGGTTGCTGGCTTGAGCAAGGGGTTACTCGGTCTGCTGTAGCACCATGGTCAAGGCATATAGGAGAAGCAGTCAATGAACAACTAAGGTGCTGCCACAAAAAATTGATGCTTCTCATCTCTCCCTGTCTCTCTCTCTGTCTTTTTCTGTCTCTGTCACAAAAATAAATTATAAAAGCCATACATTATACAGGCCCTGGCTGGTTGGCTCAGTGGTAGAGTGTTGGCCTGGCATGTAGATGTCCCGAGTTTGATTTCAGGTCAGGGCACACAGGAGAAACACTCATCTGCTTCTCCACCCCTCCCCCTCTTGCTTTTCCTTCTCTCTATCTCTTCTCCTCTCCTCCTGCAGCCATGGCTGGATTAGAATGAGTTGGTGCTGAGAATGGCTCCGTGGCCTTCGCCTCAGGCGCTAAAAATGGCTCCGGTTGTAACAGTGCAAGGGCCTCAGATGGACAGAGCATCGCCCCCCAAGTGACCTTGTTGGGTGGATCCTGGTCATTGTGCATGTGAAACTCTGTCTCTGCCTCCCTTCCTCTCACTAAAAATTAAAAAAATAAAAACAAACCCCCATTTATTATATAAATGGATTCTTAGGGTTAGGAATTTGGATAGGGTACAGTTGGCGTGGCTTGTGCCTGCTCATTATATTTGGGAGACTCAAAGGTTGTATGGTAGAATTATCTGCCGACTTGTTCACTCACAGGTCTGCCAGTTGATGTTGAGACTGATGGAGACTCAGATCTTGTCCACATGGACCTCTTTGTGTAATCTCTCTTTATATAAATAATTGAATCCTTTCATCTTGAACTTTGAATGCCATCTGATGTTCTCTTATTTTTTTCCTTTTTATTTCTCTGCCTGTTTTGAATTAATCATGTTTCAATTACATACTATTTATCCTCTTAGGGGGATTACCCTAAATTTTTTGGAACACACATAAGATTAGTGTATCTGCTTATGGTCTTTTAACATGGTCTAAAATTCATCTATAGATTTTTTACTTTCCTGTTTTCTTTCCTACCTTCTGTTACATACTAATGTTAAAATCATCTGGTATTATAGACCATATTGTTAATAATTCTATTTGTGTTATGTTTCAAAAATTATTTGAGCTCTATGAAGGACAGATGTTTCAAGTAAATCTCTTTTGAAAGAGAGATAAAATAGACAGCAGCCTGAAATCCAAAACGGAGTTTTCAGGATCTGTTTTCCCAGCTTGGGCACCCTCAGGAATGGATGTCCTCCATGGCAGAAAGCCCGAGAGACACTGCAGGGATTCCGGCTTTCCCCAGTGCCTCAAAGTCACTGCCACATTGCTCCTGCCACCTGTTTCTAACATATCGCTGGGAAGCATATTCTCTTTAGTAAAGTATGCAATCTTCCAGTCACACTTGGAAGCGCCAGTAACTCTTGTGTCTCTATATCCTCTGCTAGGTTTTTTTTTTTAAATTTCATAGGGAGACAAATTTTAGAGAGAAATATTATTCTTTATAAACATTTGATGTAAAGTAGAAAACTGTACCACAAATAGAAACTAAAAGTTATTTTAGTAGCAGTGTGGTAAGAACTCGATTCATTTGCTTCCGTGTCCTTAATGTTATCTTAAGAAAACTTCAGGCCTGACCAGGCGGTGGAGCAGTGGATAGAGCGTTGGACTGGGATGTGGAGGACCCGGGTTCGAGACCCTGAGGTCATCAACTTGAGCATGGGCTCATCTGGTTTGAGCAAAGCTCACCAGCTTGGACCCAAGGTCGCTGGCTTGAGCAAGGGGTTACCTGGTCTGCTGAAGGCCCACGGTCAAGGCACATATGAGAAAGCAATCAATGAACAACTAAGGTCTTGCAACGAAAAACTGATGATTGATGCTTCTCATCTCTCTCTGTTCCTGTCTGTCTGTCCCTATCTATCCTCTCTCTGACTCTCTCTCTGTCCCTGTAAAAAAAAAGAAAAAAAAAGAAAACTTTAGTCTCACTTGACTAGGTGGTGCTGTGGTGGATAGAGCATTGGACCAAGATGTGGAGGACCCATATTTAAAACCCCGAGGTTGCCAGCTTGAGCGCGGGCTCATCCAGTTGAGCATGGGCTCACCAGCTTGAGCGTGAGGTAGGTGGCTTGAGCAAAGGGCCACTCACTCTGTTATAGCCCCCTGCCTGGTCAAGGCACGTATGAGAAAGCCATCAATGAACAACTAAGGTGCTACAAAGAAGAATTGAGGCTTCTCATCTCTCTCCTTTTCTGTCTGTCTCTGTCCCTATTTGTTCCTCTCTCTGACTCTCTCTCTGTCTCTGTCAAAAACAAAAACAAAAACAGAAACAAAAAAAAACCCTTCAGTTTCAGTTTTCTTACCATTAAAATTGGGGGGAAAATGCCTAACTTTCAGGGTTGTTATAAAGATTAGAAATAATATTAAGTCTAAAGCATGGTACCAAGTAGATGTTGAATAAATGGTTCTTGTTTTTATTATTTATTCTAGCTTCATTTTCTCCCATAAAGCTCTTACAGTTTCTTCTGTTCACATTTAGATAACGGAGGCCATATGTTGACAGAACACTGGCCTAGTGTGTGTGTGTGTGTTTGTGTAAAATTCTTAAAGCCTTGGTTTAGAGATATGCTCCTCTTCTGTAATATAAAAATTAAAAAATTGTATAATTATGGGAAGGACCATGAATTCAGGAAAGTGGCAGCAAGAAGTCAGAGGTTTGTCTTCTTTTATATTTTCTCATGTTTTATCATTTTAATGCACCTTCAAAATTTTTGCTTTCTATACTTAACAGTTATATTATTATGTAATATAATCTTTCTTTCTTTCTTTCTATTTATTTTGGTATTTTTCTGAAGTGAGAAGCAGGGGGGAGACAGAGACAGACTCCTGCAGGTGCCCGACCGGGATCCACCTGGCATGCCCACCAGGGGGCAATGCTCTGCCCATCTGGGGCATTGCTCCGCTGCAATTGGAGCCCTTCTAGCCCCTGAGGCGGAGGCCATGGAGCTGTCCTCAGCGCCTGGGCCAACTTTGCTCCCATGAAGCCTTGGCTGTGGGAGGGGAAGAGAGAGCTAGAGAGAAAGGAGAGGGGGAAGGGTGGAGAAGCAGATGGTTGCTTTTCCGGTGTGCCCTGACCAGGAATTGAACCCACCCGAGACTTCAACACTCCGGGTTGATGTTCTACCACTGAGCCAACTGGCCAGGGCCTGTAATGTTTCTTTAACTTGACCTTAATCAACTCACTTGCTTTATATCACTTTATTTTAATTAATAGTACTTCTGAAAATTTAAATATGATATGCCATTTTTATATATGTTCTATATAAATTATGTATGATACTTTTTATTTTAATGGTTATTTCATAAATATCTATATAATTCATGTATATATAATAACCACTAAAATAAAAAGTATTTATTTGTAAATCACCTAAAATCGTATCTTAACATGTTGTATCAGTGTTGTACTTACTTTGGGAAGCTCTGTCCTTATGAGCGCAGTGCTCACTCTGTCCACATTCTGTAGTTTGTTATTAGGCTTGAGTACCAACCAAACAACTAGCTAACTCCCTCCCTGCCTTATTTCCTGCTGTTTATCCTACCATCTATTTATTTATTTCTCTATAATTTAAGGCTCTATATTGTGCTCAGGACGTTTTAGTAATCAATGAGTAATTGTTGAATAATGTACTTCATGCTTCTCAAAAATGACCTGAGGCATCATTTCTGTTTAATTTGTATTTTCCATTTTATTTACATTTTAACCAGGACTTAAATGTCTGGCAAACAAAGAGAGATCACAATAGTGCCATTTACACAGTATACTCAGTTTATCTGAAAATAATAGTACAATTCTTAGATTGGATAAAAATCAAACTGTTCTTTTATATTGTTGAGGACATTGAGACTCAATGATGTGAAGTAATTTACCAGAAACCTGAGAGTTAATTTGTCTGACAGCTTGATTTTGAACCCAGGCTATTTGACTATTAAGTTAATTCCAAAATATTTGCGGATGTTTTCCAACCACCAGCACCAGCTTGGAGATTAGGGAAGCAAAGATTTATTGCTTGTTGTCCATTTCTCCTTCCTTTCTTTCCCCAACACAGTCCCAGCCTCTCTGTGCTCATACACATACCAGTACTCTGTTTTCTACATCTCTCTTGGGAATTGGGAATTCATATATATATATGAATATTTAGAGAGGCAGGGAGAGAGAGACAGGAACGTCAAGCTGCTCCTATAGGAGCCCTGAACCGGGAATCGAACTACAACCTCTGTGCTCTGAGATAATGCTCCAACCAACCGAACTATCTGGCCAGGGCTTTCTTTCTTTTTTTTTTAATTTATTGATATTTTTAAAAGAGAGAGTCAGAGAGAGGAAGGGAGAGAGAGGGGAGGGGGGAAGGGAAGCATTAATTTGTTGTTCCACTCAGTTGTGCATTTATTGATGGCTTCCTGTGTGTACCCTGACCAGGCATCAAACCTACAACCTTGTTTCAGGATGACAGTTACGCTATAATTTGAAAAAGGTAACCAAGCGGTATGCTGTGGCTTATTTTTCCAATTTAGGGTGGTACTATATTTGAATTTTTTGCAGTTTAGTAGAATGATCATATATTTTGTATTTATATCATTTGTATTATAGAAACATAGCACTGTTTGTTCATGTAGACTACAGTGAGTAAGTTTGGCTTTCGTGATCAAATCAGGATTGCATTAAGACCTCCAGAAAAATTTTTTTTATTGATTTTGTATTCAAAAGCTCTTTTATATAAAATTATTTATATCTGGCAAAAGAGGCACAGTTCAGTTGAAAGGCGATCAAGTGGGAGCAGTGTGCACATCGTGATGCTGTGTAACATAGTGATGCTGTGTCATCAGACAAGCTGTTCTGGCATACCCCCACTGAGCACAGTGGACTGGAGTACAGTTCTCCTAGGAAGGGATGAGCCGCGCTTTATTCCAATGCCAAGGACAAATGCCTGCTGCAGTTTCTAGTAGAGAGAATTTAACAGGAGGAACCATCTTTTAAAAATATATTTATATATAAAACTTCTTCATTTCTTTCACTGATTAACCTGATGCTCTTTTAGTTTTCAGAGGTTTCCAACCATTGGAATATTCATGGCAGGTGAACAAAATTTATTTTTTCTTTATTTCTTTCTTTCTTTCTTTCTTTCTTTCTTTCTTTCTTTCTTTCTTTCTTTCTCTCTCTCTCTCTCGTTCTTTTTTTTCCTCCCTCCCTCCCTCTCTCCCTCCCTCCCTCCTTCTCTTTCTCTCTTCTTCTTTTCCTTCTCTTTATTCTTATTCTTTTTTTACGTGAGAGGTGGGAAGATGGCAAGACAGACTCCTGTATGTGCCCTGACCAGGATCTATCCCACAGCCTCTGTTTGGGGCCAATGCTCAAATCAACCGAGCTATCCTCAGTGCTGAGGGCTTATGCTTGAACCAATCAAGCCACTGGGAGAGAAAGGGGAGAGAGAGGGGAGAGAAACAGATGGTTGCTTCTGTTGTACGCCCTGACCGGGATCAAATTCAAGATGTCCATACTCCTGGCCAATGCTCTATCTGCTGAGCCAACTGGATGGCCAGGGCCAAAATAAATTATTTCTGAAAGTGAGAATCAGTGCTACCCTTTTGTAAACACAGAAATTTGCCTTTCACATGCAGCTCCTCGTTGTATGTTCACTGCTTCTGTTGCAGGCACAGACAGACTTTCCCCCTCATACACAGCATGTGCTAGTAGTGTGTGCATACACCCTCCGCTTCCTCTTTCTTTTCTTTCTCCTTCTCTTCCTACCTTCATCTTTTTGGTTTACTGGTCCTTGGTCATTGTTTTAGATTGCTTCTGGCCTGGGATCTGCCACTTATGACCTAACCTACACAGGTCAGTGGTAACCATTTGACTAATGAAGTCTTATTTATATGTTTTCCCTGTCCCTGTAGAGCCTTTTCTTTTTCAACACTTTTTGTTACTAGATCTGTTTGGTAGTTCCTCTTAGAGTAGCTGCTCTCACTTAATCCAAAGACAATGGGTTGATCTTCTAAATGTGCTATTACTGTCATGCTAAGAATAGAAAGCTAGAAGATTAGCTCTTATTTTCTATACCACGTGAACTCATATATGAATTGTAATCTAACTTGTGGAAATATGGGACATGTTAGGCAGAAAGAGAAAGGCAGGAGAGAGAGATCATTGTGGACATTTGCATGATCTGATGATATTCCCAAGGCACATTTTATATATAGCTTCTGATAACTGTGGGGTATTTACATTGATACCTTAAAGTTTCCCTAAAAAATTAGGTCAGATATTATGTCATTCATAGAAAAATTCTCTTCTCCTCTTCCTCTCCCATCTTTTCTTTTCCTGCCCTTTCCTTTCTTCCCCCACCCTCAACTCTCCTTTCCCACTATTTTCTGAATGATATCACTGCCTAAACTTTTATTTTTTTCATCTGGCTATAGAGTAGATCTTTGAAATTCTGACCAATTTTTTAACCTTTATTTTCTCAATTTCCTATCTTCATCCTCATATCTTCTCTGATATTTATTTAATTTAAATTTAAATATATAATTTTAAAGCTCTAAATTGTTCAAATGAACCTATTAATGTAATAATCTTGCCAAGTTAACCTGTAATAGCATTACTATAGATAGCAAATGTGGATAATTGCGGTAGAAATATGCTTTTAATTATTTCCCCCATAAATCTGGATAATTTCTTCAATGTTCCATTTAAATTTTGCTTGTAGAGGAAACATCAGATATAAAATTTTAAAATTTATATGTGCGCTGGCATGCCAGATCTGTGAACACATCAATTTTAGGCTCAGGGAAATAATGTATTTTTTTTAATTAGCAAGAAGACATATTATAGTTTAAATTTATATTACTAAAATGTTCATCATAATATTGTTTAAAATAACATTTAAAATATTATAATATATATTTAATAATATAAAGTAAATAGTATTATTTAAACTATCAAGACTTTGAAAGCATCACACATACTAAATATTAAATGGGAGGTTAAGAAAATTATATACTTATTATGTTGAATATAATATTACTTTAAATTTTTTTTAAGTGAGAGTAGGGGAGATACAGAGACAGACTCCCACATGTGTCCTGATGGGGTTCCACTCAGCAATCTCCATTTGGGGCTGATGTTGTGCCCCTCTGAGGCCTCTTGCAACCAAGCTATTTTTAGAGCCCAAGGTGGAGGTTCCACAGAGCCATCTTCAGCACTTGGGCTATGTGCTCAAACCAATCGAGCCATGGCCACAGGAGGGGAAGAAAGAGAGAGAAAAAGAGAAGGAAGAGGGCAGAGAAGCAGATGGTCACTTCTCCTGTGTGCCCTTACCAGGAATTAAACCCAGGATTTCCACACACTGGGCTGATGCTCTACCACTGAGCCAACTGACCAGGGCCTACATTTTAAAATTTTTCTGAAGAATTTATATTCCATATATGGTTTTAATATATATATATTTTTCTGAAGTTGGAAACGGGGAGGCAGTCAGACAGACTCCCACATGTGCCCAACCGGGATCCACCCGGCATGCCCACCAGGGGGCAATGCTTTGCCCATCTGGGGCATTGCTCTGCTGCAACCAGAGCCATTCTAGCGCCTGAGGCAGAGGCCACAGAGCCATCCTCAGTGCCCGGGCCAACTTTGCTCCAATGGAGCCTTGGCTGTGGGAGGGGAAGAGAGAGACAGAAAGGAAAGAGAGGGGGAGGGATGGAGAAGCAGATGGGTGCCTCTCCTGTGTGCCCTGGCTGGGAATCAAACCCAGGACTCCTGACGCCAGGTCGACGCTCTACCACTGAGCCAACTGGCCAGGGCCTTAATATTTTATTTTAAGTTTGAAATGTTCAAGTTTTAAAAAAAAAATTAAATTAATTAATTTATTTTATTTATTCATTTTAGAGAGAGGGGACATAGAGAGAGAGAGAGAGAGAGACAGAGAGAGGGAAGGGGGGAGGAGCAGAAAGCATGAAGTCCCATATGTGCCTTGACCAGGGAAGCCTGGGGTTTTGAACCAGCAACCTCAGCATCCCAGGTTGATGCTTTACCAACTGTGCCACCGCAGGTCAGGCTGAAATTTTTCAAGTTTTTAAATTGAATTTATTGGGGGTGACAGTGCTTAATAAAATTTTATAGGTTTTAAAATTTAAATGTCTTAGCTATATAATTCAATAATATATCATTTGTATATTATGTTTTATGTTCATAAATCCAAGTCAAGTCTCTTTCTATCACCCTTTATCACAACTTTTTTTTTTTTTCTTAACTATAATAGCCTGGTATGAAGACAAGATTGAAGTCCTAACTTTGACAGGGTAAGGAATCAAACAGCTTTTCAAATGATTGGTCAAAAATCAGGTTTTAGCCTGACCAGGCAGTAGTGCAGTGGATAGAGTGTCAGCCTGGAATTCAGAGGACCCAGGTTTGAAACCCTGAGGTCTCTGGCTTGAGTGCAGGCTCATCAGCTTGATGAGTACAGGGTCACTGGCTTGAGAGTGGGATCATAGATGCGATCCCATGATCACTGACTTGAGTCCAAAAGTTGCTGCTGGCTTGAAGCCCAAGGTTGCTGGCTTGAGCAAGGGGTCACTCACTGTTCTGTAGCCTCCCAGTTAAGGCACATTTGAGAAAGCAATTGATGAACAACTATGGTGCTGCAATGAAAAATTGATTCTTCTAATCTCTCTCCCTTCCTGTCTGTCTCTCCCTATTTGTCTCTCTCTCATGCTAAAAAAAAAAATTAATTAAAAAAATTTTAAATCAGGTTTTATAATTGAAATCATCTTTAAAAAAGAGAGTAAGATTTTATATAGCAATCCATAAATAGAGAGCTATTCCAGTGATTAGAAAAACTGAAGATACCACAAGTTTCTTATAGCAGATACCTTCTTGTTTCCAACATGGATGTTTACATTTTGGAAATAATACATTAGCCTTTGATTTTCTCTATAGCATTAAATGAACACTATGGAACACACAGAGCTTATGTGTTACAGTTCAGTGAGTTTTAATAAACTCTTTCACCCATGAAATCTAACTATGTAATCCTAATAAGATACAGAATACTTGTACTATCTCAGAAATTTTCGTCATATCCCTTCTCAGTTAACCTCTACAATTGCTGAGGCTGTGGCTGCTCTGAATAGTTTTATCACAAATTATTTTTGCCTATTCTAGAAAGTCATTCCTACAGTATGGACTCTTGTATGTCTGGCACCTTTCAGCATATTTTTGAAATTCATGCATGCTTTTGTGTGTGTTAGTTATTCATTCCTTTTTATTGTTGAATAGTATTCCATTTTATGAATATACTGCAGTTTGCATATCTATTTACCTGTTGAGGGATATTTGGGTTGTTTTTAGCTTTTGACTACTATAAATAAAGATGCCAAGGATATTTTTGTACAAAGCTTTTTGAGTATATATATTTTCACGGGTAAATATTTAGAAGTAGAATTGCTGGATAATATGGTAAGAGCTTATTCGGCTTTTGGAGACATTGCCAAATTATTTTCCAAAGTGATTGTACAGTTCTGCACTCTCACCAGCAATGTAGAATAGTGCTGATTACTTGACATTTTCGTCAACAATTGGTGTTGTTAGCCTTTATAACTGTAGCCCTTCTGGTGAGTGTATAGTCATATTTTATGGTCATGTTAATTTGCATTTCCTTAATGACTAATGAGCATTATTAGCCTTCTTAATATCTCCCTTATTAAGTATTTAAGTCTTGTCAATTTTTATATTACTTTGTTTGTCCTTTATCAAGTATATGTGTCATAAATATTTTTTCTAAGTCTGTGGCCAGTCTGTTCAAGTCTTAAGACTTTCTTCCATTAAGAACATTTTTAATATTGATGATGGATAATTTATTATCTTTTAATGGCTAATGTTTTCAGTGACCTGAATAATTTTGCCTATCTCAGGCTATAAACAGTATGTTATATACACTTTTAGAAGCTTATTGTTTTAGTTTTTATGTTTAGATCTATATCTGGTATCAATTTAATTTTTATATATGGCATAGATTAGGGGATGTGACTCTTTTTCTATAGCTATCCAGTGGCTCCACCAAATCTTAGTGAAAAGATTTAACTTTTCCTCTAACACTTTTTTGAAAATCAGTTGATCATATGAATGTGGGGTTATATCTGTCTTCCACCCATTGGTCTATTTGCCTACTCTGACACCAAAACTAATTGTCTTGATTATTGTAGGTTTGAAATGAAGTAGTTTTGAAATCAAGTAGTGAGAATCTACTTTGTTAAGATTGTTTTGTTTTATGACCCAGCGTATAGTTCCATGTGCATTTAAAAAGACAATATATACCTTATTTATTAGGTCATTAAGTTGATGTTGATTTTCCACTGGGCCACCACGGGTCAGGATAATGATGTTGATTTTCACAACTTTTATCCTTACTGCTTTTTAAAATTTTTTTTTTTTTTTTACCAAATACCTACAGATAAAATGTTACTCTTTTATTTTAGCCATTTTATTGTTACATACGGTATCTTGTTGTGGTTTTAATTTTCATTTCCATAATGATTAATGATATTGAACCTCTTTCATATACATATAGGCAATTTTTCTTCTGTATCATCGTTTTTAAGGAAAATTTTATGTCTGTGACTGAGAAGAACCTGGTGGCCTCAATTTTCTTTCTTTTCATTAATATTTTAGTTCCCTGACATCCTTAGCTGACTGTGCATTCGAGTGATGCTGCCAAAGAAAAATATAAAGGAGGTTTTTGCTGATGGGGAATTAATTCATCAAGCCTGAGGTGGAGAAGTTAGCTTCTGTGTGCAAGGTTCGCTTCCTGCATCCTGGGGAGATTGGGTCCTATGATAGCAGCTGGAAAACTATCACTACTCTGAGCACATCTCTGTGGAGTTCAGGTCTTAAAGTCTGCTACTCCCTTAAAAGAAGTCTTGTGGGTGTGGATTAATATAAAAGTACGAAATGATCTCATGTTACAAGGAGTATTTTGAATTATTTTAAAGTTATGGTTTCTTTGAACAGTTATGTTTGTTTCTTGTGTGATTTTTATTGACAGATCTTAGATTTCATTTAGAAAGGTTTGTAAGGTGCTATTGTAACAGTGCAAATTAGAACTGGTGAGATGCATGTTCTGCTTTCACAAAGTCAGTTCTCTTCAAATAATATTGAGCACCAGTATATTGTTTTTGTGATCTTTCCTATAACCAGATATGCATGCACACAAACACAAAAGACAGACTTAAGATTCTATACAATTTTAATCTGTCTGAATACAGACATTTTTCTAGATGGATTTTATATTTGTGTGTGTGTGTGTGTTGTATTTAAATGTATATGTGCATACATATACTAACTTTATTGGGTAACCTTAAGCAAGTAAACCTGATATGTAGGCTTTAGTGAGAACAGTAATAATCTCACCCCACAAAATTCTTGTGACAAATAGTAAAATAAGAATATGGAATATTTATGTGATAGGGTTTATCAGCAGAAACAGAACTGGATCTCTCATAGTCTTATGGAGAGAGGAGGGGAAGAGAGGGGGAACTCTTTGGTGTCTCTTCTTATAAGGGCACTAATTCTATCATAAGAACCCCACTTGTGTGACCTTATTTAAACCTAATTACTTCCCAAAGTCCTCACCTTTAAACACCATCACCTGAGGGTGGGGTGAGGATAGGACTTCAGCATATCAAGTGAGTCCATAGCAAATAGGTAGAATGAAGAGAATGTGAAGAAAAAGAAAACAATCATAAATAACTATAGAATACTATTGCAGAATTATGCTATTTTAGAATAGCTATTTTGCTTTGCATCTATAAAACACTGTAATCAATTTTGGTGAAACTATATATATATATATATATATATATATATATATATATATACACACACACACACACACACACACACACACACACACACATTTTTAATGGAATTTTTGTGGTAGTGTGCTGTTGGAATATACTATAAAATGCTTTCTTTCCTCCCGACTCAGGCAGGGCATGTATATTGTTGAGAGCTAGTTTGGGCCTATTCTGTTTGTGTGTTTTATTATTTATCATGGATTTCCTCTGATACTTTGAAGGGCCTAGTAGGTGGTACCTTATAAATAAGATGAGATTTGCCTCTTGGTTTCATGCAGAGATGACTGGCAGTGACAATTAATTCAACAGGCCACTCCATTGTGATACATCTAGAAAAGCCTCAGTCCTCTAAAGGTTAAGGGCATGGATCAGGTGAATAGCTTAGAGCTGTGTTAAGGTCTGTTTTTTAAATAAGAGCTTTAGAAAGGAATGCAAAAACAGTTTAGGACATTTGCTCAAATGATGGGAATGAGGAGTATAGTGTTTGGAAGGAAATCTTGTTCAATGGGATTTGTCATGACAAGGTAGCCTAGTGTTACTAATATGAATACAGGAGGTCCAAGAGTCTTTTAATTATTATTGCGAATTTCTTATTCTCAACTTACATGCTTAAAGTATTCATAGCACAGTGACCAGCAGTTTTATTTACTTATTTATTTTAAAAAGATTTTTAATGTTTATTTTATTGATTTTAGTGGAAGGAGGGGAGAGAGAGAGAGAGAGAGAGGAGAAAGAGAGAAAGAGAGAGAGAGAAACAGACAGAGAGGGAGAGAGAGACAGGAAAATTTGTTTCCTGTATGTGCTCTAACCGGGATCAAACCGGTAACCTCTGCACTTTGTGATGATGCTCTCCAACTGACCTATCTGCCCAGGGCATTTACTTATTTATTTAAAAATACTTATATAGTACTTACTCTTTGTCAGGCCCTGTTCTAAGTGATGGCAACTCTATGAGCCAGGAACCATCATCCTTGCCTTATAGCTGATGAAATGAAGTATCCTGCCCAAGGTCACACTTGGCATTTAGAGTCTCTGAAACCAATGAAAAAATTATTTAGAATTATAGCTACTGTGCTTAAGAGAAAGGGTAGATATTTTCTAATAATAATGTATTTCTATCCATCTGAAAAACTCTCAGGCTACCCTTGAGATGAAGATTTTGTTCTACCTTCAAATACTGCTGCACACCCCTGGCCAGTTGACTCAGTGGTAGAGCATTAGCCTGGTGTGTGGAAGTCCCAGGTTCAATTCCCAGTCAGAGCACACAGGATGTGTGTTTTAAATGTATTCATTTAACCATTTAAACACATTGCATGTAAAACACATTTAAAGGTATTCATTTAACCATTAAAACACATTGTGTTATGAGCAAGATATCAAGATTCCTTATTTGAAAATACAGATGTAAAATATTTCTTGATATTATTGTCAATACAATTATAATAGTGTAACTTCAAAATTTTATATATTTTTTTGCTTTTGGTGCTTAGAAAGATACAGTTGTTTTAAATGATGAACTCACATCTTTGACCTTGCAAAATTCACTTATTGATTCTCATACTTGATAGAAATTTTTGGATTTCTAAAGTGTGCAATCATAACATTTTCAAGTGAATTATTTTTTATCCTTTCCTACCTTCATTTTTTTCTCTTGCATTTTATAGAACCTCCAGGATAAAAGTTGGATAGAAGTAATGATAGGGGCACCTTATTCTCATTCCTGATATTAGAGGAAAAAAACCTTCAAGAATTCACCAATAGAAATGATGCTATAGTGTTATTGTAGAGACTTAGTATCAGATTGAAGAACTTCCCTTCTGTCAAATGTGTTTATGCATTTATTGATCTGCTCATATGGTTCTCCTTTATTATGTTATTGTGGGGAAGTCACAGATTGATTTTTAGTTATTAAACTAATCTTGTATTTCTGAAATAATCCCTGGAGTAGTGATGTGTACTATCCTTTTTATGTATTGCTGGATTTAATTTGCTGCTGAGATTTTGCTTAGGGATTTTGCATCCAGGCCCAGGAGAGGTTAGTTTGTAATTTTCTTGACTTATAATGCTCATTAGATTTTGCTTTATAGTGACCTCATAAAAAGAGTTGAGAAGCATTTCCTCTTTTTCTAACTTTCTGGAAGAGTTTGTGAAAGATTGATATTGTTTCTTCCTTGAATGTTTGTCTCTGGTGATGTCATATAAGCCTAGCGATTTCTTTCTTTGTAGGTTTTAAATTACAGGCTTGATATCTTTAAAAATATAAGACAACCCAGACTGGGAGTGGGGTGGAATTAGGCTCTCATAGATGGAATACTCTGTATGGTCAGGAATATCTCTGAATAGGTCATATTTGATCTGAGAACTAAATGAAAAATAACTGGCCTAGTAAAATCTTAGGGACAGAAGATTTGTGCAAGGAACAGCAAGAGAAAAGGACACAGGGTAGAAATGAACTTGGCATGTGCAAGGAACACTCACAAACCTACAGTAGCTTAAACAGAAGATGAGGGGACAAATAATGGGAGATGTGATAAAAATATACACAAGGCTCAGATCACATGTGGACTTGTAGACTATGATTGGGGTCATTGAATTTGATGCTAATGTAGTGGACATCCATTAGAGCAGGGATCAGGAACATTTTTGGCTGAGAGATCCATGGACACCACATATTTTAAAATATAATTCTGTGAGAGCCATACAACGTGTACGTTAGGCATTATCCAATAAAAATTTGGTGTTGTCCCAGAGGACAGCTGTGATTGGCTCAAGCCACCTGCAACCATGAACATGAGCAGTAGAAAATGAATGGATTGTAATACATGAGAATGTTTTATATTTTTAACGTTATTATTTTTTTTATTAAAGATTTTTTGTGAGCCAGATGCAGTCATCAAAAGAGGCGCATCTGGCTCGCGAGCCATAGGTTCCCGACCCCTGCATTAGAGGGTTTAATATAAGGAAAGAATATGGCTTGTGTTTCAAAGACTCATTCTGGCTGTGGTACTGAGAATGGTTTATAGGGCACTGGAGAGGAAGAGGGAGTTCAGGTGATGGGTACTGTAGGCTTCCAGTTAAATATGGTAGATTGGACACTGATGGTTACCTTTGTTCTTTCCTGTAAATCAACTGAAATGACACAGAGGAGGGATGAAAAGTAATGGGCTCACCATGGGTTGGGAGATGATAATAGCTACATTCTTTGTGTTGAGAAGGAGAATGGACGTTCATTCTGTAGAACTTTGGGTGTCATCTTAAAAAACAACGAGGTTAAATAAAAGTGCTCATGTTGAATAGAAAATCTTCCAGCTCTCCCCCTTCCTCACTCAGCTGAGATTGCTCCTACACGGGTTTTGACTTCCCAGACAGGAAACTGGAGCACGCATCTCTGAAGAAATTTAGTAGCTCAAGATTTGGCATCTATTAGACTTTTGTGAGAGACACCAATTAGCATTTTCCTATGCTTTTTACACAACTGGAAGAATTTACTGGGTTACCTTATGACATTTAACTCCTCAGAGGTTTTAATAGTGGTCATGGCAACTATATCCTTATTCTGATCTTTGCTAAGACTGAGTTTTAATGAGCTTTTCTTACTTCAACACTTCTCAATTTTATATTTTACTTTTTATTGTTTGAAAATTTGTTACTTCTTCTAACCTATAATCCTTTGAACTTCTGTACTCATTTTTTTATTCTTTTCATTCCTACTTCTTATCTATTTCTTGTAATATTTTGTCAATACTATCCACAGAAACATATCACAGAATTCAACTTTAGTTTTTCTACATCTACCTCTGGAATGACAGGATAATGACACAATCTGTTTCCCAGTTGATAGTTATACCAAATAGTTTGCAACCACATAACATGAATTACCATTTTCCTGCCTCTGATTATCAATTTCTTCACTTGCTGTCCAGTAATTAAACCAGTGTTACATATTTGATGTTAATTGTTATGGTAGTGCCTCACTTGTGGTATCAGTAACTGAATCAGCGAGGCTAGCATAATTTATACTGTGTTAGGAAACAACCCCAAATCTGGGTGCCTAAATACAATTGAATGTTTTTTGCTCATTCAATGCCTGCAGCTGGGACAGGTGTTTCTCTTGAGCTTCCTTTTTTTATGTATTCCAGCGCTGGCAACCTGTCTGGTTTTCCTCTTACTTCCCTGCTTGACTCCTCCTGTCAGACTTCCTAACTGTCTCTGCCTCTTCTCACTGACCTTCCCAGTACCCCAGGGCTCACTCCTTGAACTGTCTTTACTTCCTCTGTGACCTAGTCATATAGTTATAAAACCTGACACCTCCTAAATGCATATGTCCTGCCCAGACCTCTTCTCCTGAAAACCCCATTCATATAGCCAACTCTCTACCTATCCTCTGCACCTAGATGTCTTACAAATCCCAAACTGACCACATCCACAACTGAACTGTATTCAACCCTGCCTCACCCTCACCCCCAGCTATTCAACCACAAATCTGTCAGCAAACATCACTGGCTTTATCCTCAAAATGTATCCAGAATCCAGACTTTTTTTTTTCACCACCTCATTATACATTATCTTCTTTTACTTACTTGTGAGCCTTCTAACAGGTTCATAGTTTTAAAAGTTAGACTGGAAATATCAGAGGAAACACTTTGTAAAATATATGATTGTCTAACCACAAAACCACACCTGGAGCTAATACAAAAGCATATTAAATGTAAACCATAATTGAAAAACCTTTTTTTAGAGCCTAGGGACACTAAAAGTATTGACTATTAAAGGACAAGATTGACCAATGCTCTTTATTTTCTTTGCAAAACATTTTGACTAATACTCATGAAATGCCACGGCATTTCATATTTTGTAATCATTTGTATGTTGTTCAAAGAGAGACAATGCAAGAAATGAGAGTGACATCCTCATATGAGGTCTGATACTAATCAGCTCTATTTTTAGAGTGAAATAAGCTAACACATCCGGCCTTGGCTTCTTTGATGTTGTGTTTTTTTTGGACAGCATAATGTGCTGTGTGTGCTGTCACTGTTACCTCATATGCAGGGCATGTAATTCCTAATTCACACTATGTTGAAGGGTCTCTAGCATTAATAAATTAGAAAGAGGTCCAGGTTTAGTTTCTTCTGTTTACTCATTTTGGGATTGGTTGTTTGTGCTAAGAATGGACTGATTGAAATATCTTTTCTCAGGACCTCAGAGGGAAATCCTAAATTTTTTCAATGATGAAGGTCACCACCATTCCTCACTTGTTCCATCACAACTGCTAGAGCCACCATTTCCTCTTCTATGGTATGTGGGTCACAGTAGTGCCTAAGAAAGATCCTAAAGCTAATTGATTACTCCATGCTGCTGCGCTGTTGTATGTCTTCTTTAAGTCAATATATTTTGGTTGACTGTCTTGCTAGGAAGATATTGAGGGCCCTGGCTGATGCCTCAAGAGGGTTGGCCTGGCAAATGGACATCCAGGTTTGATTCCCAGTCAGGGCACACTTGAGAAGCAACCATCTGCTTCTCTACCCCTCCTCTTCCTCTTACCTTCCCACAGCCAGTGGCTCAATTGGTCCAGGTGTGGCCCTGGGTGCTGAGAATAGCTCCATTGGTTCAAGTGTGTCAGCCTCAGTCAGACTCTAAAAATAGCTCTGGACTTGAGCATTAGCCCCAGAAGGGATTGCTTGGATGGATACTGGTCAGGGCACATGCGGTAGTCTGCCTTACTATCTCCTCTCCTCTTACCTAAAAAATAAATAAAAGGAAGATACTGAGGGTGACATAATACAGTTCTCGAAGAATTTATAATCTCTGTATAAACAGAGAATAGTGTACATAAAAAAGAACTAGTGGTGTGAAAAGTGATCGGACGATGACTGCTATGAGAATTCACATTCAGAGCCATCATGGTGACTAGTATAATCAGGAAAAGCTGCCAGGGGTGGGACTGGGTATATTTTGGTAGATTTATTTAAGTGATAGAAAATGTCAGTCCAATGGCAAGAGAAGTGAAGGCAAAAATTAATGAATGGGACTACATCAGACTAAGAAGTTTTTGATCAGCAAGAGAAACTGATAACAAAATAAACAGAAAGCCAACTAAATGGGAAATGATATTTTCAAACAACAGCTCAGATAAGGGCCTAATATCCAAAATATACAAAGAACTCATAAAACTCAACAACAAACAAACAAACAATCCAATAAAAAAATGGGAAGAGGATATGAATAGACACTTCTCCCAGGAAGAAATACAAATGGCCAACAGATATATGAAAAGATGCTCATCTTCTTTAGCTATTAGAGAAATGCAAATCAAAACGGCAATGAGATACCACCTCACACCTGTTGGATTAGCTGTTATTAGCAAGTCAGGTAATAGCAAATGTTGGAGAGGCTGTGGAGAAAAAGGAACCCTCATTCACTGTTGGTGGGAATGTAAAGTAGTACAACCATTATGGAAGAAAGTATGGTGGTTCCTCAAAAAACTGAAAATAGAACTACCTTATGACCCAGCAATCCCTCTACTGGGTATATATCCCCAAAACTCAGAAACATTGATACGTAAAGACACATGCAGCCCCATGTTTATTGCAGCATTGTTCACAGTGGCCAGGACATGGAAACAACCAAAAAGCCCATCAATAGATGACTGGATAAAGAAGATGTGGCACATATACACTATGGAATACTACTCAGCCATAAGAAATGATGACATCGGAACATTTACAGCAAAATGGTGGGATCTTGATAACATGATACGAAGCGAAATAAGTAAATCAGAAAAAAACAGGAACTGTATTATTCCATATGTAGGTGGGACATAATAGTGAAACTAAGAGACATTGATAAGAGTGTGGTGGTTACAGGGGGGAGGGGGGAATGGGAGAGGGATAGGGGGTGGGGAGGGGCACAAAGAAAACAAGATAGAAGGTGACAGAGGACAATCTGACTTTGGGTGGTGGGTATGCAACATAATTGAACGACAAGATAACCTGGATTTGTTATCTTTGAATATATGTATCCTGATTTATTGATGTCACCCCATTAAAAAAATAAAATTATAATAAAAAAAATAAAAATAAATAAAATATTTACAAAAAAAAAAAAAAAGAAAATGTCAGGGATTGAGCATGAGGAAGAGATAACATTAATAAAGACCCAAAAGTGGTAATGGGAGCAATAATTATAGTAATAAAAGCCCAATAATAATTATAATTAAAAGCTTAAGGATTAGTAGCTAGTCAGAACCTATTCTGTACTCCACTCCCACTACCATAACTATGGACTCTATAGTGTAGGATATTAACTAGCAGATTATTATGAAATGGTTATAGTTTTCAGCATCTTTTCTGTCACTAGAATCAGGCATTGTCCTAAAACAGATCTCTCTCAACGAGAAAAGGTTCCACAAAGATTTGATAACACCCCAGATTTCCCTGACTTCCTGACTCACAGCTCTCTTTCCCTCCCAGTACATCGCAGAATCACCCATATTCTCAAAACAGGAGCACTTGGGTAGTGATGGAGGGAACACTGTCAGTAGGAATTGCAGCCTTCAGTATTGGTCTGTAAAGGTCTTCGGTCTCCATAGGAGCCCTTGCCATTGTTTGTCTTCAGAACTGAAGAATCCTGGCAGCCTAGCACTGAGCTTTAAAAATTTGGCCCTGGCCTCACACTAAGTTAAAATTTGGACTCTGTTACTCACCAGCTACGTGACCTTGGGCAAGTTAATAAGTGCTCAAAGCTTCATTTTCTTCACATGAAACAAAAGGACAATGCTTACTTTATTGTTTTTTGGAAATTGAATGAGATAGTCCAAATAAAGTGTTTGCCGCATAGTAATACTTTATCACTGTTGACTATTTTTGACTGTTTACTTGACCCCTAGGCTAAATATTAGTGCCTCATGTCAGATGCCAAAATCCTAAGTGCATATTTTTATTTTATTTAGAATGCTGTAAATTCGTCTGGGAGTTTAGAAACATTTTTAAAAATATATATTCTAGTACATACCACAGACATTAGGTATTCATTCAAAGCATCCTATTTTAAGTGGCAGAATAAAATAAAAGAAAATGCCCATCAGTTCTCAAACATCTTTAAAATTAACATTACTTTGAAACAATAATAATAGTCAGCATTTATTGAGTACTTATTATGTGCCAGGCATTGTACTGATACCTTATAGGCAGTATCTCACTTATGAGGGAGATATTGAATTATCTTCATTATTGCATCATTCCCATTTTTATTCCAAATAAGAAAACTGACTCAAAAAGGCTAAGCAACTTAATATGGAGAAAACCCAAGCAATATGAGTCCGAAGCTCTCTCTCAACCACTGTGGTGGAGGGCACAGGGCTGTTGTGAGGATGCTGGCTAGATCTTCTTGCTGGAGTAGTAGGTTCAGATAGGAGAGTAGTGAAAGATAAGATTGGTCAGGTCATTTGGTGCCACGTTATGTAGGTTTTAAATGCAAAGCAACTTTTGAAAGTCTACCTTGATCACGCTTGAAAAAAAAATTAATCTGCTTGTATGTTAGGGACACTATCACGTGGAACACATCTCACTGCCTGCTGACATAGTTAAATCAGACAGATGGTCAGTAAAGCACTTGGCATAGTGCCAAGGTCCATAATGAACACTTCATACATAGTAGCTGTTTTCTGTATTATACTGTGGAAGTGTTCTTATCTTACCTCTGTTTAATAAACTTGCCAGGTAAACCAATTTTCTTTATTTTCCTTGCAAAACATTTTGACTGATGCTCCTGAAATGTGGTGGCTGTGCCAATGTGGTCAGCTCTCGGCCGGGGGCCTGCTGTGTTTGCGTATGCCTCCCTCCCTACGATGAAGCGGGCTGTTCCCAAGCCTGTTTGTCAGTTATATTTGTTATTATCATCATGTAATCTAAGTAAAATTGTTATATAAACCAGTACAACATGAGCCTGGGAAGAAAGAGATCTTTTCATATAAATCTGGTTGAATGTTTTGGGTACACTTGATAAAGGCAAGCCATTACAATAATATGATATTAGTTGTGGGCAAGAAAATGTAAAAGTTAAAACACTTTAATAAAAATCTAGATATTTCTGTATTCAGATTTCTCTCCAAGGGGTTTTTAATTCTCATTTCACTTTAAAAGTACATTGTATTATGGGTATATTTTATGATATAGAATTTGGGTAAATACAGAATTAACCAGATCCTTACACAAAAGAAAAATACCTTTTGCATGCAGTTCACATAATAAATATAAGAGCATGTAGGTAGCATATTTGTTGTTTTTGTTTACTTAAAGATTGCTATGGGATCTCTTTAATATCTTATATTTGGTTTATATTTCTGAAAAAAAAAAGAAATAAGAGATGAAATATTGTGCTTTTATTTATGATGGTGACCTTTCTATAAAATATCTCAGTCAGCTCCTGAAGGGAGATGAGTGCCCTGTGGTTTAGATAGTCTTCTATTTGATGCAGGCTTTCAATTTTAGAACGTTTCTGGTTTAGACACTATAAATTATTTATGCAGCATCAAGCTTTTTAAATCCTGTTTATGACAGCTTGGGATTTTGCCAATCTTGGATGAAACAGTCTAAATAATTTATCCTGTGTTCCTTCAGTGTACAATACAATCTGAAGCCCAAGAAATACTAAATTAGTTTTATCTCCTTCTCTGCTAGGCTGGGGTCAGGGAGGCTAAGCTCTTAGGTGTTCTTTGACACTTCTCAGGCCTTTGTCTTCTCTCAGTGTGCTAGGAATTTTTATTTAACATTTATTATTGAGCCTTTTTTTTTTGTATGACATTTTCACTTTGTTGAGCTTCTTTTTAAGGAATTCTTTCTCTCCCATTAATTATCTCAACTGAATTTCTATATATGGTAATTTAAGTTATAAATAAGAGAGTATCTTTCCAAGTAAAGAATTCAATTATTGTTAGATCCCAGTGCCTTCCAGGGGTATGAACAGTGAATTAGTCTGATTTTATTTTACTGAAATGTGTAAAACAGTAATAATAAGCATCAAAAGAGTTCAAGGTTTAGTTAAATGGCTAAAATTTGGGTATTTATTTAAATTTCATTTTAATAAATTAACTATGAGATAATGCAAATATTGATAGTTGGATTTTTGTTTGCTTTCTCCATTCAACAGTGTTTCCAAGACTTATTCATGACATAGAGGGAATTCTTTTTTTTTTACTTTAAGAGCTATGTAATGAATACACCACAATCTATTCTGCGGTTGGTGTATATTTATGTTGTTTCCAAGTTTTTGCTACTAAAATAATGTGCATCTTTATGCTATTAGCAACTCTCTTAAGAACACTCAGAGATAGAACTGCAGGGCCAAACAGCATGCATATCCTCAAATTTAATATTTTTAATTGAGGTATAATTGGCATATAATATTGTATTAGTTTCAGGTATACAACATAGTGATTCAATATTTGTATGTATTGCAAAGTTATCACCACACTAAAGTCTAGTTAACATCTATCATTATACTTAGTTACAGCATTTTTTTTCTTGTGATGAGAACTTTTAAATGTACTTTCAGCATCTTTCAAATATGCAATACAGTATAATTAACTTCAGTCACCCTGCTGTGCATTACATTTCTATGACTTATTTGTTTTATAACTAGGATTTTTTTTTTAAGTTTTCTTAAGTGAGAAGTGGGGAGGCAGAGAGACAGACTCCCACATGCGCTCTGACCGGGATCCACCCGGTCAGCCCCCTATGGGGTGATGCTCTGCCCATCTGAGGCCATTGCTCTGTTTCTTGGCAGTCAAGCTATTTTAGCACCTAAGGCAAGGCTATGGAGCCATCCTCAGTGCTCAGGGCCAACTTGGTCCACCAGAGCCGTGGCTGCAGGAGGGGAAGAGAGAGATAGAGAGAAGGGAGAGGAGGAGGAGTGTAGAAGCAGATCGTCACTTCTTCTGTGTGCCCTGGTCAGGAATCGAACTCGGGATATCCACACACTGGGCCAACGCTCTAGCACTGAGCCAACCGGCCAGGGCCTATAACTGGAATTTTATAGCTTTTCCCCCCTGCAGCTATTTTTGCCTAACTCTAATCCAAACCAGTCTGTTCTCTGTATCTATGAGATCATGTATTTTAAGATTCCACATATAAGTGAGATATACTATTTGTCTTTCTCTGTCTGACTTACTTATTTCACTTAGCATAACACCCTCAAGATTCATTCATTATGTCATAAATGGCAATATGTAGTTCTTTATATGGCTGAATAATATCCTATTGTATGTGTGAGTATGAGTGTGTATATCTCATTTTCTTCACTTATTCATATGTTGGTGGACACTTAGGTTGTTTCTGTGTCTTAGCTATTATAAATAATGCTGCAATAAACATGAGTGCACATATCTTTTCAAATTAGTATTTTTGATTTCTTCAGATAAATACCCAGAAGTAGGATTTCCAAATCATATTATAGTTTGAATTTTAACTTTTTGAGAAACCTCCATACTGTTCTCTGTAGTAATTGCACCAATTTATAGTCTCACCAACAGTGCATGAGGGTTCTCTTTTCTCCCCATCCTTCCCAACACTTGTTGTTTTTTGTCTTTTTGATAATAGCCATTCTATCAGGTATAAGATGATATTTCATTGGGGTTGGAGTTTTTATTTGCATTTCCATGATAATTAGTGAATTCTAGTCTCATGGAGTTCACTAGGTTCTGGTGAGAGTGCAGAATTTTTATTAATTTTGAAAATAGAAAAGTGTGAGAAAAGGAAAAGCATGTGACTGGTACAACAAATTTTGCCCATTTTAATAGCTCCATTCCATTAAGAAACAGTGGAATAAAAAGAACGGACAATAAACGTGTCAATATGAAATGCTCGGTAAAACGCATGTGTCGTATTACTAGCACCATTTATTCTTTTCTGTCATCTGTTAAGCTATTTTAGATATTATTTGTATATTTATACTTGGAATCCACCATAATCATTTAGTAAATGGGGTTGGGTGGAGGGCTGGGGGGGATATGTGAGTCAGGTGTGGCCATCGGATTCCCACTGTCCTCACAGATTAGTTCAGGGATGCCCCGGTGATAGCATCAGAGCCAGTGAGATGTTTTGAGACTTTATGGAGACTTTTGGGATAGAGGAAGATGCAATTTTCCACCAGAATGAAGCTGAGATTATATAAGGTTTGGAGTCTCTTGACCTCTCTTGCTTTTGTAAGGAGGAGCCTGTCTACAAGTGGACTAGGAAATAGAAGTGGAGATATGCCAGGTCCCAGTGAAAACACTTTGAGCCTGTGCATCAAGATACACCTGTTTCTGGAAGTTCTAATTTTATTGTCATTCAATTCTTTTAAAATTCATTTTGAATTACGTTTTTTTATTACTTGTAACAAAAAAGTTCTAATTGATAAAAATTATACTTGAAGAACAATAAACCAACTACATGTCACAATATGCATGTTGGATTCACTATAACAACATTCTTTTCTTTATTGTATTAATTATTACCCAATTTCAATTTTATGAGACCATTTAAAAATTGGCAAACACTATGCCCTCAATACTCAGAAAAATGCTCATAAGCACAAAATACATGGGTTTTTGAAGCCCATATGTAGACTCCTGATTAAGGGCCCTCCCAGACCTATAGTTAGAAAATGAACCCTTTAAGTTTCTTATTTCTGTTTTTTTTTTTGAAGTTTTCTTTATTATTTCCTATTTGAATAAATTTTAGATATGTTCTAGAGCAGTGGTCCCCAACTCCCGGGCTGCAGACTGGCACCGGTCCATGGACCATTTGGTACCAGTCCACAGAGAAAGAATAAATAACTTACATTATTTCAGTTTTCTTTATATTGATATTTAAGTCTGAACAATGTTTTATTTTTAAAAAATGACCAGATTCCCTCTGTTACATCCGTCTAAGACTCACTCTTGACGCTTGTCTCGTAAGTTTGACAATTATATTTTAAAATACCACAGTTTTTACGCCGGTTGTATAATTTTATTTTGTGCATTTATCCGTCCCACCCTAAAGGCCGGTCTGTGAAAACATTTTATGACATTAAACCGGTCCGTGGCACAAAAAAGGTTGGGGACCACTGTTGTAGAGGTGCCTGAGAATAATATACATATATTTCCCCTTTTTATATTGGAAACTGAATTCTAAATACATTAATCTTAATAGGATTTAAGTTAAATAACTTGTCAATATCTACTTATTCTATCATTTTTCTTGTATTTATAATGATAGTTTTATTTTTAATAATATTTAGTAATAATGATTTACAACAGCTATGTATTTTTTATTGATTTCTATTTTCTAAAAGGTAAAGAGACCATTGAAGTTTTGGGTCCTTAATTATGTAATAATAATGCTATCCCTGATTTTTTTTCTTCTACTTTCCAAATAATTTTTCCACCATTTTATTTTGGATAATTCTTTTTTACGTTACGCTTAGATATTTTTCTAGTTGGCCACATATAATTCAACACATTTCTTTTTTAATTTAAAAAATTAAATTTAACAGGGTGACATTGATCAACAACAGTACATAGATTGGGGTAAACTTCTTCACATCATTTAGACAGTCAATTATGTTGTATACTCATCACCCAAAGTCAGATCATCCTTCGTCACCTTATATTTGTCCATCATTATACTCTTCCCCTAACCCCCTTCCTCCTTCCCTCTCCTACACTCCCTTCCTCTCCCGGTAACCACTGCACTCTTATCTATGTCCATGAGTCTCAATTTTGTATCCTACCTCTGTGTGGAATCATACTGTTTTAGCTTTTTCTGATTATTTCACTCAGTATAATGTTATCAAGGTCCACCCATATTGTCATAAATGATATTATGTCATCATTTCTTATGGCTGAGTAGTATTCCATGTATATATATGTACCACACCTTCTTTATCCAATTCTCTATTGAAGGGCACTTGGGTTGTTTCCATGTCTTAGCCACTGTGAGTAATGCTGCAGTGGACATGGGGGTGCATGTGTCTTTATGTACAAATGTTTTTGAGTATTTGAGTATATACCCAGTAGAGGGATTGCTGGGTCATATGGTCATTCTATTCTTAATTTTTTCAGGAACCACCATAGTTTCTTTCATAATGGTTGTACTAATTTACATTCCCACCAGCAGTGAATGAGGGTTCCTTTTTTCCACAGCTTCTCCAACATTTGTTATTAACTATCTTGTTGATAATAGCCAATCTAATGGGTGTGATATAGTATCTCATTGTAGTTTTTTTAAATTAATTTATTGTGTTTACATAGCTTCTAATGTCACCCGTGTTCCCCAGTACATCTCCCCTGTCTCCCTCTCCATAATGCCCTCCCCTCTTCCCTCCAGGATTTGCTTTTCTGCTCTCCCATCCTGTCACCCTATCATCCCCTTTCCTTCTGTCCACTTTCCCTCTGGATCCTTTGATCCCACCTCTGACTCTATTCCACTCCTCAGTTTATATTGTTTATTGGATTCCTCATATGAGTGACGTCATATGGTATTTTTCTTTCTTTGCCTTGCTTATTTCACTTAACATAATAGTTCCAGTTCCATACATGTTGTCCATCATTATACTCTTCCCCTAGCCCCGTTCCCCCCTCCCTCTCCTATACTCCCTTCCTTCCCCGGTAACCACTGCACTCTTATCTATGTCCATGAGTCTCAATTTTGTATCCTACCTATGTGTGGAATCATATTGTTTTTAGCCTTTTCTAATTATTTCACACAGTATAATGTTATCAAGGTCCATCCATATTGTCATAAAGGATATTATGTCATCATTTCTTATGGCTGAGTAGTATTTCCTTTTTTCATGGCCACATAGTATTCCAATTGTGTATATGTACCAAAGCTTTTTAATCCAGTCATCCACTGACGGACACTTGGGCTGTTTCCAGGTCTTGGCTATTGTAAACAATGCTGCCATAAACATGGGGGTGCATTTCTCCTTTTAAGAATGTGCTATGGTATTCCTGGGGTATATTCCGAAAATTGGGATGGCTGGGTCAAAAGAAAGTTCAATTTTTAATTTCTTGAGGAATCTCCATACTGTTTTCCACAGTGGCTGCACCAGTCTGCATTCCCACCAGCAGTGCAGGAGGGTTCCCTTTTCTCCACATCCTCGCCAACACTTACTCTGTGTTGTTTTGTTGATAAGCACCATTCTTACTGGTGTGAAGTGATATCTCATTGTGGTTTTAATTTGCATTTCTCTAATGATTAGTGATGTTGAGCATTTTTTCATATGCCTGTTGGACATCTGTATGTCCTCTTTGGAGAAGTGTCTATTCATTTCTTTTGCCCATTTTTTGATTGGACTGTTTATCTTCTTGGTGTTGAGTTTTACAAGTTCTTTATAAATTTTGGTTATTAACCCCTTACCAGATGTATTGTCGAATATGTTCTCCCATTGTGTGGTTTGCCTTTTTATTTTGTTCATATTGTCTTTAGCTGTGTAAAAGCTTTTTAGTTTGATATAGTCTCATTTGTTTATCCTGTCCTTTATTTCCCTTGAGCATGGAGATAAATCAGCAAATATATTGCTGTGAGTGATGTCAGAGAGCTTACTGCCTATGTTTTCCTCTAGGATGCTTATGGTTTCATGACTTCCATTTAAGTCTTTTATCCATTTTGAGTTTATTTTTGTGAATGGTGTGAGTTAGTAGTCTAGTTTCATTTTTTTGCAGGTAGCTGACCAATTTTCCCAACACCATTTGTTAAAGAGACTGTCTTTACTCCATTGTATGCTATCACCACCCTTGTCAAATATCAGTTGTTTATAAAGGTGCGAGTTTATTTCTGGGTTCTCTGTTCTATTCCATTGATCTATCTGACTATTTTTATGCCAGTACCAAGCTGTTTTGAGTACAGTGGACTTGTAGTATAACGATATCCAGAAGTGTGATACCACCCACTTTATTCTTTTTTAAGATTGCTGAGACTATTTGTGTTCGTTTTTGGTTCCATAGGAATTTTCGGAATATTTGTTCTATATCTTTGAAGTATGTCCTTGGTGTTTTAATAGGGATTGCATTGAATTTATAAATTGCTTTGAGTAATATGGACATTTTAATGATATTTATTCTTCGTAGCCATGAACACGGTATATGCTTCTACTTGTTTGTATTTTCCTTGATTTCTTTCATCAATGTTTTATAATTTTCTGAGTACAAGTCTTTAACCTCCTTGGTTGAATTTACTCCTAGGTATTTTTTTTTGTCACAATAGTGAAGGGGATTGTTTTCTTAATTTCTCTTTCAGACAGTTCATTGTTGTATAAAAAAGCCTCTGATTTCTGAGTTTTAATTTTATATCCTCCCACATTGCTGAATTCCTTTATCAGGTCCAGTACTTTTTTGACTTTAGGGTTTTCTAGGTACAGTATCATATTATTAGCAAATAATGGTAGTTTTACTTCTTTTACAATTTGGATGCCTTTTATTTCTTCTTCTTGTCTGATTGCTGTGGCTAGGACTTACAGAACTATATTGAATAAGAGTGATGAAAGGGGCCATTCCTGCCTTGTTCCTGATCTTAAGGGTATTGCTTTTAACTATTACCCATTGAGTATGATGTTGCCTGTGAGCCTGTCATAGATGGCCTTTATCATGTTGAGGTATGTTCTGTGTATTCACACTTTGCTGAAAATTTTTATTATAAATGGGTGCTGGATTTTATCGAATGCTTTTTCTGCATCTATTGATATTTTCATGTAGTTTATGTCCTTCCTTTTGTTTATGTGATGAATTACATTGATTGATTTGCAAATATTGTACCAGCCTTGCCTCCCCAAAATAAATCCCACTTGATCATGGTTTATGATTTTTTAATGTATTTCTGGATCCGGTTTGCTAATATTTTGTCAAGAATTTTAGCATCTAAGTTCATCAGGGATATGGGCCTATAGTTTTCTTTCTTTGTGTTGTCTTTGCCTGGTTTTGGAATCAGAATTATGCTCACCTCATAAAAGGAGTTTGGAAGTTTTCCCTTCTCTTGAATTTTTTGAAATAGCTTGAGAAGGATAGGAGTTAGTTTCTTTGAATGTTTGGTAGAATTTGCCTATGAAGCCACCTGTCCCAGGGCTTTTGTTTGTTGGGAGTTTATTGATAACTGTTTTGATTTCATTTGTTTTAATAGGTCTATTTAGGTTTTATGATTTTTCCAGATTTATTTTTGAAAGATTACATTTTTTAAGGAATTTGTCTATTTTACCTAGGTTGTCTGATTTTTAGTCATACAGTTCTTCATAGTATTTTGTTACAATTCTTTGTATTTCTGCTATGTCCATTGTTACTTCTCCACTCTCATTTCTAATTTTATTTATTTGAGTCCTTTCTTTTTTTGTCTTGGTGAGTCTGGCTAAGGGTTTATCAATCTTGTTTACTTTTTCAAAGAACCAGCTCTTGGTTTCATTGATCCTCTCTATTGTTTTTTTAGTCTTTATGTCATTTATTTCCACTCTGATTTTTATTATTTCCTTCCTTCTACTTCCTCTAGGCTTTACTTGTTCTTTTTCTAGTTCTTTTAGTTGCAGGATTAATTTGTTTGTTTGTTTTTTGAGCTTTTCTAGCTTCTTAAGGTATGCCTGTAATGCTATGAACTTCCCTATCAGGACTGCTTTTGCTGTGTCCCACAGATTTTGAGTTGTTGTATGCTCAGTTTCATTTGTTTCAAGGAAGTTTTTTATTTTTTCTGTGATCTCATTGTTGACTCAGTTGTTGTTTAATAACATGCTATTTCGTTTCCAAGTGTTTGAGTGTTTTTAAGTTTTCCTATTGTAGTTGATATCTAGTTTCATGCCATTGTGGCCAGAAAAGATGCTTGATATGGTTTCAATCTTTTTAAATTTGTTGAGACTCGTTTTATGCCCTAACATGTTGATGTCCTAGAGAATGTAGCATGAGCACTTGAAAAGAATGTATATTCTGCTGTTTTAGGGTGGAGGGTTCTTAAGATATCTAATAAATCCAGTTGATCTAGTGTATCCCTTAATTCTGTTGTTTCTTTGTTAATTTTCTTTGTTGTGGATCTAACCATTGATGTTAGTGGGGTATTGAAATTCTCTACTATTATAGTATTGCTGTTGATCTCTCCCTTTATGTCCATCCAAATCTGCTTTATATATTTAGGTGCTCCTATATTTGGTGCATATATATTTATAATGTTTATCTCTTTCTGTTGGATTGCTTCTTTTATCATTATGTAGTGACCTTCTTTATCCCTTACTATAGTCTTTGTTTTAAAGTCTATTTTGTCTAATATAAGTATTGCTACCTCAGCTTTTTTTTTTCATTTCTATTTGCATAAAATATCTTTTTTCCATCCTTTTACTTTCAATCTATGGGCATCTTTTGTTTTGAGGTGTGTTTCCTGTTGACAGCATATATATGGATCCTGTTTTCTTATCCATGCAGCTACCCTATGTCTTTTGATTGGAGCATAAGCCATTTACATTTAAGGTTATTATTGATATGTAGTTGTGTACTGCCATTTTATTCTTTAAAGTTATAGATATTTTTCTTTTACTATATTCTTTCCCCCCTTTGTTCTGTTTACAACAGGCCCCTTGACATTTCTTGCAGCATTGGTTTGGTTGTAATGAATTCCTTGAGTTTTTTTTGTCTTGGAAGCTTTTTATTTATCCTTCAATTTTAAACGATAGTCTTGCTGGATAAAGAAGTCTTGGTTGTAGGCTCTTGTTCTGCGTTACTTTGAATATGTCTTGCCATTCCCTTCTGGTCTCAAGTGTTTCTGTTGAGAATTCGGATGTCATCCTTATGGGGGCTCTTTTGTAGGTGATAGCCTTTTTTTCTCTAGCAGCTTTTAATATTTTCTCTTTATCTCTTAGCTTTGGTATTTTAATTATGATGTGTCTTAGTGTAGATTTTTTTTGGGTTTCTTTTTAATGGAATTCTGTGTGTTTCTTGAACTTGTGAGACTTTTTCCTGCATCAATTTAGGGAAGTTTTTATCTATGATTTTATTGAACAAGGTCTCTAAATCCTTGTTCTTTCTCTCCTTCTTTAGGAACCCCTTTGATGCAGATGTTGTTTCTCTTTAGGTTGTCACAGAGCTCTCTTAGAGTTTCCTCAGATTTTTTTAGTTTCTTTTCTTTTTGCTGCTTTGCTTCCATGCTTTCTCTTATCTTGTCCTCTAAGTTGCTGATTCGATCCTCTGCTTTATCCAGCCTGCTTTTAATTCCTTCCAGTATAGTTTTTATTTCTGATATTGTGTTTCTTATTTCTGTCTGGTTCTTCTTTATGATTTCTGTGTCCTTTTTGATGCTTTCAATTTCTTTACTGAAGTGTTCATTAAGTCCATCCATTGTAGCTTTGAAATCTTTTTTTTTTTTATTTATTCATTTTTAGAGAGGAGAGAGACAGAGAGGGAGAGAGAGGAGAGAGAGACAGAGAGAAGTGGGGAGGAGCTGGAAGCATCAACTCCCATATGTGCCTTGACCAGGCAAGCCCAGGGTTTCGAACCGGCGACCTCAGCATTTCCAGGTCGACGCTTTATCCACTGCGCCACCACAGGTCAGGCTGTAGCTTTGAAATCTTTAAGCATCCTAAAAATCATTATTTTATACTCTGCATCCGGTAATTTGATTACTTTCAATTCGTCCAAGACATTATCAGAGGATTTATCTTATTGAAGTATATGACTTATGCTTCTCTGCCTATCCATTATTCTTTATGACTTGTAGGCTTCTTCCAGCTGTGATCTCCTTACCTTGTAGATCCTTTTTGAAGTCTTGATTTGTTGGGTTTTTTTTTCAGTTTTCTTAACTCAGTGGTAGTCTTGTTTACTGATCTCAGCAGGCAGCTTATTTGGAGTTGTATTCAGAAATGCTGTGGGTGTAACTTGAGACTCTGAGGGCCCGATCTGCCAGCTTCTCTCTGGGGCAGAGTGCTTTCTCTGTTTCAGTAGGGGGAGGTGTATCTCAGATCTCCATGGAGACCTGAGTTACTTCCCCTCTTACCCACTTCTTGTTTTCAGCTGTGTCTTGTTGCTCTGATTGGAGCTGGAGAGCTTTCTGGAAGTGGGTCATCCGGAACCACTTTAGGCTTGTGCTTTGTTGAGGGTTCAACCTCTTTCGCAGCTATGGCCACCTCCACACTGGATGAGTCAGTTTCTCAGGTCATCCCATACATTCCTCTGCCCATCACCATCTGTCTCTCTCTCACCACTTTCCTTTTGGAAGACAAGCCAGCCCTCTCAGCTCACCTCGTTCCCAGGTCCCCAGGCAAGCGGCTGTGAGCAATATTCTCTGCTCTTCTCCTTGTGTTGAGAGCCCTTCTGGGCTCTCTGTCTTCCCACCTTCACTCCTGGATGCAGAGGAGACCCACCACACCTCGGCACTCCCTACCAGGCTTGGTGTGGCTTCTTCTTTGCTCCTTAGTTTTTGAGACCTGTTTATTTAATCCAAAGTTGGTTTTTCACACTGATTGCTCCTAAATTAATTTGTAATCCGGTTTGGTGGTGTGAGCTGGGCGTCTGTGCATCTGCCTACCCCACTGCCATCTTGGTTCCCTCCTCATTTGATTTGAATTTCTCTAATAGTGAAGATGAGCATTTTTTCATATATCTGTTGGCCATTTGTATGTCCTCTTGGAAGAGGTTCTGTTCAGGTCCTCTCCCTATTTTTTAATGGGATTGTTTGCTTGTTTGTTACTGAGTTTTGTGAGTTCTTTATATATTTTGGACATTAACTCCTTATCAGAGCTGTTTGTAAATATCATCTTATTTTAGTTGGCTGTCTGTTTTGTTGTCAGGTTTTTTTGCTGTGTGGAACCTTCATAGTTTGATATAGTCTTATTTATCTTTGCCTTTACTTTTCTTACCTTTGTAGTCAAATTCATGAATTGTTCTCTACAGGCAAGGTCCATGAGCTTAGTACCTATGTTTTCTTCTGTGTAATTTTTTGTTTCCGATCTTATATTTAGGTCTTTGATCTATTTTGAATTAATTTTTGTGCAGTGGGACAAAATATAGTCAAGTTTCATTCTTTTGCATGTGGCTTTTCAATTTTCCCAGCAAAATTTATTGAAGAGGCTTTCTTTCCTCCATTGAAGATGGTTGACCTGTATATATGTGGATTTAGTTCTGGGCTCTTGATTCTGTTCTACTGCTCTGTGTCTATTTTTCTGTTCTGTGTTGATTCTGTTCTGTGTCTACTTTTCTGCCAATACCATGATGTTTGATTATCGTGGCTTTGTGTAAGTATAATTTGAAATCAGGTATTGTAATGCCTCCAGCTTCGTGTTTTTTTTCTCAGGATTGTGTTGACTATTTGAGATTATTTATGGTTCCATACAAACCTGGTGGTTTTTTTTTTCTATTTCATTAAAAAGTGACGTTGGAATTTTGATGAGAATTGTATTATATATGTATGTTGTTTTACTAATATGGTCATTTTAACTATAGTTATTCTTCCTATCCAAGAACATGAAATACTTTCCATTTCATTGTGTCTTTTGCTATTTCCTTTAATAATGCTTTGTAGTTTTCAGTATATAGATTCTTTACATTCTTTGTTATGTTTATTCCTAGGTATTTTATTTTATTTTTGTTGCAACTGTAAAAGGGATTATTATTATTATTTTTTTAGTTAATTTTCCAAAGTTTCATTGTGGGCATATATGAAGGTGATGCTCTTCTGTATATTAATTTTGTATCCTGTGATCTTACTGTATTGGTTTATTGTTTTTAATAGTCTTTTTGTGGAGTCTTTGGAGTTTTCTATATACAGGGTCATGTCATCTACAAAAAGTGAAGCCTTTACTTCTTTTATGATCCGAATGTCTTTCATTTCTTTCTCTTGTCTGATTGCTCTGGCTAAAACATCCAGCACTATGTTGAATAGGAGTGAAGAGACTGGGCAGCCTTGTCTTGTTCCTAATTTTAGAGGAAAAGCTTTAATCTTTTTACCATTTAGTATATTAGCTGATCATTTGTCACATATGGCCTTTATTATGTTGAGGTATTTTTCTTCTATACCCATTTTACTGAGTGTTTTAAACATAAAAGGGTGTTGTATCTTATCAAATGTCTTCTATTGATAGGATCATAAGATTTTTCTTCTTTGGTTTGTTGATTTGATGTATTACATTAATCTATTTATGTATATTGAACAATCCTTGTGCTCCTGGGATGAATCTTACTTGATTGTGATGTACTATTTTTTTAATGTGTTGTTGTATTCGATTTGCTAGTATTTTGTTTAGGATTTTGATTCTGTAATCATTGAGATATTGGTCTGTGGTTTTCTTTTTTTGTATTGTCCATGCCAGGTTTTGGTATGAGGGTTATGTTGGCCTCATAAAATATATTCAGAAGTATTACTTTTTCTTCAGTTTTTTTAGAAGGCTTTGAGAAGAATGGGAACCAAATCTTATATGGCTGTTTGGCAGAATTCACTAGTGTAGTTGTCTTGTCCTGGACTTCTATTTTTGGGGAAGTTTTTGATAGTTGTTTTTATTTCCTCCCTGCTTATGGGTCTATTTAGGCTTTCCACTTCTTCGTGACTCAGTCTAGAAAGATTGTAGAGTTCTAGGAATTTATCCATTTCTTTTTTATTGGTGAATTTGGTGGCATATAGTTTTTCATAGTATTCTACAATGGTCCTTTGTGTATATGTAATATCTGTGGTGATTGCTCCTCTTTTATTTTGGATTTTGTTTATATGAGTCCTTTTTCTTTCTTCCTTAGTGAATTTAGCCATGGACTTTATCAAATTTATTGATCTTTCATAAAACCAGGTCTTTGTTGTATTAATTTTTTCTGTAGGTTTCTGTTCTCTATTTCAATTATTTCTGCTGTAATTTTTTACTATATATAATATTTTCTTCAGCTGAGTTTTGGTTGCCTTTGTTCTCCTTTTTCTAGTTCCTTATGATGTGATGTTAAGTTGTTTACTTAAGATCTCTCCTGTTTCTTGTTATAAGCCTGTAATGATATTAGTTTCCCTCTTATTACTGCTTTTGCTGCATCCCAGAAATTTAGATATGTTGTGTTGTCATTTTCATTTTTCTGTATATATCTTTTGGCTTCTACTTTCATTTCTTCTTTGACACAGTCATCTTTTAGAAATATGTTGTTTAATTTGTACATTTTTGTGGGGTTTTTTACTTATTTTTTTTGTTGATTTTTCATTTCAAAGCCTATGGTCAAAGAATATGCTTGGTATAATTTTAATCTTTCTGAATTTGTTGATGGTAGTTTTGTGGCTCAACATATGGTCTATTTTTGAGAATGTTCCATGTACACTGGAGAAAAATGTATACTCTGAGGTTCTGGGATGAAATATCCTGTAGATGTCTATTAGGTCCATTTGTTCTGATGTTTCATTTAAGGCTGATATTTCTTTATTGATTTTTTGGTTGGTTGAACAATCTAGAACTGTCAATGGTATTTTGACATCTCCAAGTATGATTATGTGTTTTTCTGTTTCTACTTTTAGATCAGTTTGTAGATATTTTACATATCTTGGTGCTACCTGATTTAGTGCATATATGTTAAGAAGTCTTTTGTCTTCTTGAAACAATGTCCCCTGTATCATTATGAAATGACCATCTTTGTCTCTGGTTACCTTTGTTGTCCTGTAGTCAGCATTGTCAGATATTAGTATGGCTTCACCTGCTTTTCTCTGGATAAAATTGCTTGGAGAATTATTTCCTAACCTACACTTTGAAACTATTTTTGTTCTTGTTGCTTAGATGTGTCTCTTGAAGGTAGCATATGGTTGAGTTTTTCTTTTCACTCCAATCTGCTACTTTATGTCTCTTTATTGGTGAGTTTAATCTATTTACATTTAGTGTAATTATTGTCACTTGAGGATTTTCTACAGCCATTTTATATATTGCTTTTTGATAGCTCTGTGCCTTGTTTGGTTCTTCTATTTTTCTGTCAGTTGTTTTTGTTCAGTGATATTCCATACTTCTTTCCTCTGTTTCTTCTCCTTTTTAAGCTATGTGTTTTAGTAGTGGTATTTTTGTGGGTGGTTACCATTAGGTTATTAAAAGAAAAATTATCTTATTTATAAGAATCTGTTATCTCATGAGTTTTTCTGTACTCAATTCTCATTTGCTACTGCTGGTCTTTGTTCTCTCCCCTTTTATATTATTGTTGTCACAGGTTATCCTTATTTTTATTGTTCTTTTTGGAGCTTTTACTTGTAGTTTTTGTTTTGTTTTGTTCTTTGTATCTAGTCAGATACCCCCCTTTTGTATTTCCTTCAGTGGGGGTTTTCTGGTGATAAATTCCCTCAGCTTCTCTGTGTCTGTAAATGTTTTTATTTCTCCTTCATATTTGAAGGATAGCTTTGATGGATATAGTATTCTTGGCTGGTAATTCCTCTCTTTCAGTACATTAAATGTTTCGGTCCACTATCTTCTGGCTTGTAGATTTTCTGCTGAGAAATCTGATGATAACCTAATAGGCCTTTCTTTGTATGGTACTTTCTTCTTTTCCCTAGCTGCCCTGAAGATTCTTTCTTTGTCATTGATTTGTGATAACTTCATTATGATGTACCTCAGAGTAGGTCTTTTTGGGTTGAGGTAACTTGGTGTTCTGTTTGCTTCTTAGATCGAAACCCTAACTTTTTCAACAGGCTTGGGAAGTTCTCATTGATCATTTGTTTGAATAGGCTCTCCATTTACTTTTTTCTCCTTCTTCTTCTGATATACCCGTTGTTCTTATATTGCTTTTTCTGATAGAGTCAGACAATTCTTGTAGAGCTCTCTTATTTTTTAAAATTTGTGAGTCTCTCATCTTCTCTCTGTGGTATCTCTAGTTGCCTGTCTTCAATGTCACTTATTTCGTCCTCTATCTGGCCTGATTTATTAGCTAAGCTTGCTACCTCATTTTTCAGTTCATATATTGAGTTCTTCATCTCTGTTTGGTTCCTTCTTATAGTTTCAATTTCCTTGGTGAAGTACTCTTTTTGTTCATTAATTTGTTTGTTGAGCTCACTAAATTGCCTGCCAGTGCTTTCTTGTATCTCATTTAGTATTTTTAGAACTTTAATTTTGAATTCTCTGTAATTTATCTCCAAGGTTTCTTTGTACCTGAGATTTTTTTCTGGAGATTTTTCATCATCTACTGAGCAAGGTTCCGTCTTGTGTATCTATGAAATTAGATTTTTTCTTCCTTGATGGCATTTGAGAGTGGTATTGTTAATAATGCTAACAAGAGATAACTAAAAAATGAAAAATAAAAGTTGAATAAATACAGTAAAAATGAAAATTCTAAAAATAATGATAAGTATAAAGAAACTACAGAGAACAAGTAGCAAAAACTGAGAAAAAATGAGAAAGGAGAAAAAATTAAATAAAAAACAAACAAAATATAATAATTTGAAGGGAAATGAAGTTCATATGAGATTAAAAAATAAGAAAAGGGAAGAGAAAAAATAATACAAAAAGTGTCAGCAATAAAACCCTCATAAAAAAAGGAATAAAAAATATAACAACTAAGGATAATGAAATTCAAATGGGACAAAGAGAAAGATGAAGGAAAGAAGAAAAGAGAAAACTTTTTTTTTTCAGTTTTGAGAGGTTACTTTTTCCTTTTTCCAGTAGGTGGCACTGTACTACAAGTTTTGGGTCTGTTATTCTTGGGTGGAGCTCTGCTAAGTCATTACTGTCCTAATGATGTATGCAGGGCTGTAGTCACATTGGTGGGTTGTTAAGGCTTTACAGTACAGCTTTACTCCTTTACTACTTTGCAGTTTTATGGCTCTAGCAATGGCAGTCTCAGGTCTCCATGTGCCTCTCCCCAGGTGCTAACAGACCAGGGGATGAGTGCAGGGCACCTCCACCTCTCACAGGAGAGAGCAGCCTCAGAGAGTCAGCTGTGGGTGATATGCCACCGCCATTTTTTGTACTGCGAGGGGAGAAATGTGGGACCTGAGAGACTGGGTGTCCCACCCTGGTCCCCCTCAAATAGTTTATAAAGTGTGGATTGTGGGCAGAGCAGAGGTTGTACACTGTGCACAGATCGCGCCCAAGTGCTGGGCATGCTGAACTTTGCACACACAGATTGCAGATAAAGAGTGCCCCAGCTTTCAGTGGGCTGAACTCTGTGGGCTGTTCATGTGCAGATCCAGGGAGCACAGCAGGCTGTGCTCATGGCCAGTGCCATCAATCACAAGTCAAGCCTAGTGATGTGGGTAGACCATGGAACTTGGGCCATGTTCCTGCTCTTGGTTGTGCCTGCCTTAATTCAGCTCCTTCCCACTCTGCCCCTCAATCTCTTCACTTCTCCCAGCTCCAAAACAATACCCACACTAAAAGTGTCTCCCTCCCTCAGATCAGTGAGAAAAGAGAAAAATTCAGTTCTTCAGCTTCTGTTCTTACCAGAGTCCTCTGCAAATGTGTCTTATTTTCTGCTTCCCTTTTCAGTGCATCTTTGTTACCATGACTGAAAGCCAGACAACACCCAGAAGAACAGCCACACTGGATGGATCTTTCAGGCATGGCTGCAAACCCAGCTGAGGTACTTTCTCTTTATTATAGTTGTTCAATTTGTTGACATTTCAAGGGGAGAGATCAGGAGTATCTCTCATGCTGCTATTTCTCTGACATCACTTATCAACAAATTTTTGTGTGTGTGTGTGTGTGTGTGTGTGACAGAGACAGAAAGAGAGACAGAAAGAGGGACAGATAGGGACAGACAGACAGAAAGGGAGAGAGATGAGAAGCATCAATTCTTTGTTGTGGCACCATAATTATTCATTGATTGCTTTCTCATATGTGCCATGACTGGTGGGGCTACAGCAGACTGAGTGACCCCTTGCTCAATCCAGTGACCTTGGGTTCAAGCTGGTGAGCCTTGCTCAAATCAGATGAGCCCTCGCTCAAGCTGGTGACCTCGGGGTTTTGAACCTGGATCACCTGTGTCCCAGTCTGACACTCTATTCACTGCACCACTGGCTGGTCAGGCTTCATCAACAAATTTCAACAAATTGAAATTTGTTTTGAATTTAATGATAGTATTTGCCTTTTACCTGAGAGAACTAACTTACGTATTTTTTCTATAATGAGTGATGTGCTTATTTCTCCATCATCTCGCTTTTGTGTATTTTTTGTCTTTATTTTCTCTCTTCACAGAGTCTGTGGTTTCTTGTTGGTTTTGCTTTATCTCCTGCAGCAGGCATACTACTTTTAAAATTTTATAAATTAGTTATTTATTTCTGTGTAACAAACCACCTTAAAATTAAGTCACTTAAAACAACATTTATTAAACTCAGATTGAGGGGTTCAGCAATTTAGGGTAATGCCAATGGCTCCATTGGACTCCTTCATGCATTCATAGTGTGGCTGTTCTTCTGGGCGTTGTCTGGCTGTCAGTCATGGTAACAAAGAGGCAGCTGGGCCATATGTTCTTGAGCTGGCTTGTGCTCATGGTGATGGGCAGGCTTAAAAAAAAAAGGAACATCTAGAGGGTAGAGCCATGGGTCATGAAGCACAATTTATTGAGAAGCTAATTTCAGGGATCAGAACTGTGCCTTAATCAAGGGATATTTTATATCTCTGAGTAGAGGGACTTAGGAACATTTGCTTGGCTGGATTTCATATCTTCTAGGACCATGACTGTTACCTGCTTTTGATCTTTCTCTGTTCTTAGTGGGAATGTCTGTCATTGTTATCTTGCTATTTTTCACTATTGTAGTTTGGGTGCACAGGGGACAGATAACTTGGCTTTTTAAGTCATGGGTCTCTAGATCAAGAAGAGCAGTATTCCAGAGCAGATGTAGATCTCAAGATACTGAGGCTTGAGCATAATACATTGATTAGATTAGATTTCTGATGTCTCAGAGGGAAGTGAGTATATTTTGCCTACAAGAGGGATCTAAATAACTATGGCCAGGCATCAAGCTGTGGTAGATTGTTTGGAAAATTGGTCATAATTATTTTTCTCCTACCTGCATGCCCTTTTTCATAATTCCCCATCAGGAGTTAGAATCTCTCTCTTTTTTTTAATCCCTCAAGTAAGGGCTGGTCTTTTAATTTGCTTTAACCAACAAAATGCAATGGAAGCATAATCATGTTCCAGGCCTGGGCCTCCAGAGGTCTTGCATGCTTCCAATTGCTCTTTGTAATGCTGGTGGTTGAGACCAGCCAGGTTCTCACTGAATTTGGGCAGACAGCAGAGGAACTGTAGAGCTGGAAAGCATTGGGCCCAGAGGTGGATTAAGGTCCGTTGAGGCTCCTGTGCAGAAAAAAAAATATTGGTGCCCTTAAAAAAAAGAGAGAGAGCCAGGAAAAATAAAAATACATGTTAACCATATTTTTAAATAAGTAAAAAAATATTATGTACTATTAATGTTAAAATTGCACATATGAAACCAAACTTGGTGTCATTAGAAAAAAAGTATAAAGTTGGGGTTTTGCGGGGCCCTTTAGAAATCTGGGCTCAGGGCATATGTCCAATGTGCCTGCCATTAAATCCACCTCTGGTCGGGCCATATCCATTTATTGGAGGCTTGCAAAGATAGGCGAGAAAATAAACAAAAATGAAAATAGCTAATAAACAAAGAATAGCCTGGTTTTCACAGTGAAGGGCAAGGGAGCAGAGACTCTGCACCTCACAGTGGCAGGAGAGCGATCTGGGAGAATAGCCCCTGAGGGAAAGCACCCATAGGTTTCCATAGGCTATCCACATGTGGCACTGCCATGCGCTAATCAGGCAAAATGCTTGCAGCTGGTAAACCAGTGATAAGCCTAACACAGCCGTTTTTCCCACACTCTTTTAGAAGCTTCTCCCTGTTGCCATGTGAAAAATCATAGGCTTTCATGCTGGAATATGTGTGACCAAAGATGAGATCTCCCAACAGAGACCATCCTAAACTAGCTGGTTCCCAGCCCACCTGGTAGCTGACTCAGACATGGTAGTGAGGCTGGCTAAGAACAGAACTACTGGACAGCTGAACACAATCTTGCTTACCCACAGAATCATGTGCTAAATAAATGGTTGTTGTGTCAGGCCAGTAAGCTTTGGGGTGAGTTGTTACACAGTGAAATTTAACACAGTGAAAGAAACTCTTCTGCTTCTCTTCCACTTTTTCAAAAACATTCTAGAATATAGGTAATGTCTTCATCAAATTCAATAAAAATAAAATCACTTTAGAACTTTTTGCTATGAAGAGGAATTTATATACATTTACTTTTCATATCAGGTGAATATTATCATATTTTTGTTTAGATTTCACTTCACATATTTAAATGATATCAATTTCCCCAAAGACCTTTTGCATTCCAATTTCCTTATTATCAAATAAGTATTTGTATTGACCATTCAATTGGGTAGAGTTTATCTCTGCATCTTGTTTAAGAGAAGAGTTAATGGGTTGTTTCTTTTCATAGCCCTCTGCTATTCAGTGGCTTCTGCACACAATCAACCTTAAAAAACAATCACTTTTCTTCAAAATTGTGTAGACATTGCTTCACCCTTGGTCAGTGTCTTAGAGGAGAATGCGTTTTATTTATTACATGAAATATCAATTCCATGTATTCTTCCTGAATGTTTGTAGGTTTCCCTCATTCATTTCTGAAATTATTTTTCCAGGTGATTTCTAAGCATGACTTTCTGTTCATTAATGTTACATGCAACATACTGAGCCCTTTTGAACTACAGGCTAAGATTCCTTTTATAGTTCAGGAAAATATTCTTCTTGTCATTGATTATTGTTTTGGATCCATTTGTCCTCATTTGTCCTTGCAAATATCTGTTTTCTCATTTTCTTTAAAAAGTTCTTTCCAATTATAGTTGACATACAATATTGTATTAGGTTCAGGCATACCACATTGTGATTATACATTTTTATTACTTATGAGTACTCTAGTCAATCTAGTACCCACCTGGCACCATACATAGTTGTCACAATATTATTTGCATTATCCCTGTTGTTATAACTGGAAATTTGTACATATTAGTTCTTTCTCCTTTTTCACCCCTCCCCACAATCCCTCTCCCATCTGAAAACCGTCAGTTTGATCTCTTTATGCATGAGTTTGTTTCTGTTTTGTTGTTTGTTCTGATTTATAGATTTCACGAGTAAGTGGAATCATTGAGTATGTGTCTTTGTCTAACATGTTTCACTTAGCATATAACCCTCTAGGTCCATCCATGTTGTCACAGATGTCAAGATTTTATTATTTTTTTTTAATGGCTGAATAATATTCTATTGTATATATGTACTACCTCTTCTTTATTTATTTGTCTATTGGTGGACACTTAGGTTGCCTCCATATCTTGGCTATGGCAAATAATGCTGCAGTGAGCATTAGGGTGCATATGTCTTTTTGAATCAGTGTTTGAATATCTTTGGATAAATACCCCAAAGTGGGATTGCTGGGTCATATGGTAATTCTATTTTTAATTTTTTGAGGAACCTCCATACTGTATTCTAGTGGCTGCACCAATTTTCAGTCTCCTTATCTGGGTCATTCTTCTTAGAATATCTCATAAGTTGCAGTTAAGGTATCTGCTGGAGCTGCATTCTCGTCATGTGCATGGTTGTTGGTAGGGTGCAGCTCCTCAAAGACTGCTGGCTCCCTCAGATTCTTGTCATGTGGACAATGTCAATATGGCAGCTGTCATCCCTCAGAGAGAAAGGGAGGGGTGGAAGGAGAGAGAGAGAGAGAGAGAGAGGACCTATATTGATCCATATCACTTTATAACCTAATTTAGAAAGTGACATCTAATCACCTATGTTGTACTCTATTTGTTAAAAGTGAGTCACTACGTTCAGCCTAACTCAGGATGGGATTGCACAAAGGATTGTAGTAGCAAGAGACTGGGATCATGGGGGCTCTCTTGGAGGCTGCCGACCACAGGAATTTTACTCAGTCATACCATAACACCCCACTCTGTTTTCTCTGCCTCATATTTAGTCAAATATAATAGTATTATTTCTAGGTCAGTTTGTTACTATTATGACTTTTTTTTTTCTATTTTCAGTGAGAGGAGGGGAGGCAGAGACAGACTCCTAAATGCACCCCTACTGGTATCCACCCGGCAAGCCTATTAGGCGAAAGTGCTCTGCCCATCTGGGGCATTAGTTTTTTGTAACTGGAGCCTTTTTTTTTTTTTTTTTAAGCATCTGAGGCTGAGGCCCTGGAGCCATCCTCCAGTGACCAGTGCCAACTTGCTCTAATTGAGCCATGGCTGCAAGAGGGGAGGAGAAAGAGAGAGAGAGAGAGAGAAAGAGAGAGAGAGAAGTGAGAAAGGGAGGGGTGGAGAAGCAGATGGTCACTTCTCCTGTGTGCCCTGACTGAGAATCGAACCCAAGACTTCTACACACCAGTCTGACGCTCGACCACTGAGTCAACCGGCCAGGGCTACTATTACGACTTTTAATAATATTCTCAAAACTTTATCTCGTTGTCTATTACTTTAAAATAGTTTCTCTTCCCTCTATGATATTTAATGTGAAGGCAGCTAGGTTTCCATGCCTCTACCAGGTTTCTTCCCGTCTCTACCTCTCAAACCACCAGTTTAAATTGCAGTGTAAATACTGTCAAGGCTCATAGCGTTTATGCTCTATCCTAGAATTAAAATGATATTATTTGTGACTCGATGGGTCGGTTCTGTGACATGCAAATCAATACAGAGATTACCATACAATAAATATGTAAATATTATTTACTCTGAGAAATTTTATTTATACTATATCTTTGATAATTTTTGTTCTTTTATCTTCTTCCCTTCCCTTCCCCTTTTCTCTTTTCCTTCTCTCTCTCTCTCTCCAACTCCTATTATTTTGGAGGTTGGAGCTCCTAGGACTCCTTTATATTACCTACCTGTCATTTCTCTCTTATTTCTCATCCTCTGGATTTTGTTTGGTTTTGCGTTTGCTCTTTATTCTGGGGAATTTTCTCAACCATTTCTTAGCCTTTGTCATATATTTCAGTAATCCACATTTTTATATCTGAGATCTCTTTCCTATTCCATGTACCTATAATAGTTGAAAAATTTTAAATATATAAAATTAAGAAATAAATGGTTGAAAAAAATATAGGCCTACTAAATTCTCTGATTAATTCAGTTTAATAAAAAAAAAGAACACAGAAAAAATGTGTACATTTATGTTTTGTTCTTTTATATAGTTGAATAATTCTATAAATATTTAAAATATCAAGCTTACTTTTATGTCCAATAAGAGTAACTTAGAAGTTCAAAGCATTTGCTAATGTGCTTTTCTTTACACATTCACCCAGGCTTAAATTATCATCTTCGTTCTAATGACTACTGAGTTCATCTATAACTCTGCCTTTATATTCTAGTCTGGCTCTAGTTCTGCATTCCATCAACCTACAGAATATTTCCTACTGTCTGTCTTATTACTTAAACTTGACACGCCCCCAAACCAGACTCATCACATCCGTGTCACGATTTTTCCCATCATGTTAAGCTCAAAACCTTGTGAAGTCAATATGATTTTCAAAGAGTGAAAATTCAGATGTGTAATGAAACATTCTTTATCTTCCTATATTGAAAATATATACAATATTTTAATCTCTTGCATCATTCCTTCTCATAGTAACAAAGCAACCCAGTCACTTATAGGAAAACTCAGTCACTTTAATGATGTGTTTATTCTTAAGCACAAATTCAGTGAGCTCCCAGTCACTAATGTTTAGTTATATGTAGACACACATATACATATATATTTATCATATCATATATTTTTATATGTTTGTATAGAACACATTTTCTGCTCTTTAGCTGCAGAGATGCATCGTTGGTGGAGAGGGATCCCTGTGTCAGTTTTGATCTGTCCCACACAGCAATTGGCTGAGATCCTGCCATCATTCTTGGTTGTCAGTATCAATTCTTACTTTTACTAAGATGTCCTTGGGTACCACACAATGTGGGAACTGAGGGTCCACTGTCACTTTCTGCTGCCATAATTTTTCACTGCCATTTCTGACACATTTTTTTGGCAACCAACTCTCAAATAACTTCAGTTGCTTAAGGGTCTTTCTCCAGGGCTGTCAAAATATAGGGCCATCTTCAAAACACAGGTGTCTGAGACAGATCAAGCCCTGATGCCATTGTGGTAAACAAGAAAGATCCTTTTTCAATCTATCCTTGGATCCCTAAGGATCAAGGAGTGTTGAACGCTTTTCTGACTCTCTCTGATCCACAACACTGAGGAAAGTGGAGGAATCAGAGGAATGGGGATGGACAGTGTTCAAAGCCTTTACTCTGAGTAAGCGCTCTTCTTGCTATCCAGGGAGAGTTTGCATGGAGGGACAGCTACAAAACACTTAACAATTTTCCTTTAAAATTTTCTGTTATGTACACAATGAAGCTTTTATTATTAATTTCCTTCCTTCCTTCCTTCCTTCCTTCCTTCCTTCCTTCCTTCCTTCCTTCCTTCCTTCCTCCCTCCCTCCCTCCCTCCCTCCCTCCCTCCCTTCCTTCCTTCCTTCCTTCCTTCCTTCCTTCCTTCCTTCCTTCCTTCCTTCCTTCCAGAGCTAGGAAGGGAGAGAGAGAGGGAGAGGAGAGAGATGAGAAACATCAACTCATAGTTGCTTTTAGTTGTTTGTTGATTGATTTTCATACATGCCCAGATGCAGGGGCTCAAGCCAAACCATTGACTCCTTGCTAAAGCTGGTGACATAGAGCTCAAGCCAATGACCTATGGCTTCAAGCCAGTGACCTTAAGCTTCTAAGTGACCTTTGGGCTCTAGCCAGTGACCTTGGGATCATATTGATGAACCTGTGGTCAAACCAATGGTAAGCCTATGCTTAAGCTGATGAGCCTGCGCTCTAGCCAGTGACCTTGGGGTTTTAAACCAGGGCTCTCAGCATCCCAGGCTGACACTCAATCCACTGCACCGCCACTGGTCAGGCTACTGTCATTAATTTTAACTTAAAGCAAGGTGAGGTTTTTTTATTTTTGTTTTTAAGTGAGAGGAGGGGAGATAGTGAGGTAGACTCCTGCATGCGACCTGACTGGGATCTACATGGCAACCCCCGATGTTCGAATCACTGGAGCTATGCACCTGAGGCTGATGCTCGGAGCAATTGAGCCACTGGCTGTGGGAGGGGAAGAGGAAGAGAAGGGGGAGAGGGAGGGGGAGAAAAGCAGATGATTGCATTCTTTTGTGTGCACTGGGCATCGAACCCAGAGATCAAACCCAGGACATCCATACACTGGGCCAACACTCTATCCACTGAGCCAACTGGCCAGGGCCATTGGTTGTTTTTTTAATCCCTCTTTGACATCTCAAAATAGCACAAAGTCTATCTGCCTCATGTCCCCCAACCCAAATGAAAGCGGGTCAGGGACTTAACGTACATGTGGAAAAAAACACAAATTAATACTTACAGTCACTTATAAAGTTTAGACTTACATTTAATTCTTTCCTTTTTGGCTTCTATATCCAGGCTTCAAGTCCTCTCTCTCTCTTTTTTTTTAAATTCCTTTCCTTATTTATGCCTTCCTTTCTATTCCAACAGCTCCTGCCCCAGTGAAGACCCTATCAAATACCGGGATTACTGAAATGGCCTCTTGCAGACCTCGGGAGCTCAAATCTCTTGCAATTTGAATCTGTGTCCTGTGTTGTTGTAGAATACTTTAAACACCACTTCTATCATTTCACTTCCCTATTCAAAAATATACAGTGGTTGCCTGCTGGGTCAAGTTCCAAAAAATTGCTTGACTTCTGGGTTAACTGTAATAGAGATTCACTTTATTTATCAAACCTTATTTTTCACTAGTCTCAGCAAAATCTTCTCAAGTTGGTTTTTTACTGTCTTTATTAGTCACACTAATTTTTGCCTTTGAACTTACGCTGTATATGTTGCCGGTAATGTTTTGCCCCTTTTATTTCTTGTTACTCCAGTTTTAACCATCATGCGAGACCCAGTGAAACCTCACCATTGTCCTGAAGATTTTTCCCCAATAAAATCGATTCACACTCTCTTGCCTTGGACCAGCAGTTTAGAAACTTTCCTGAAGAGTAAGTAGAATCACCTGGAGGTGGGAGGGACTTTCAAAAATTCCGGTGCCTGGGTTGCACTCTATACCAAATAAACCAGAGAATGCCTAGGGGCGGAGTCAGGCATTGGTGTGTTTTATATCCCCAGCAGTTTGTTGCCATGTGCTTCAGCTGTACCATAACTTTGCACTTGGCTATAATTTGGTTTAACACTGGCATCCAGTTTTGTTTGTTTTGTCACTCATCTAGACTGTAATACAGGGGTCGGGAACTTTTTTGGCCGAGAGATCCATGAACGCCACATATTTTAAAATGTAATTCTGTGAGAGCCATACAATATGTTTAACACTAAATACAAGTAAATGTGTGCATTTTATGTAAGACTAACACTTTTAAAGTACAATAAGTCTCTGAATTCTTTTTAGTAACGTTGTTATGCTGTTGCTAACCAATGATGAATAAAGTACTTCTTACCATTAATGCGACTTCTGGTGCTGCATGGTTTTGCTGATGGCTTTGTAGTCTGGTTGATACATGGTGAGGTTAAGCTTCATGCAGGTGTTGAGACTTCCATCCGTTAAACGTGATCGTAGGTTGGTCTTAACGTTCTTTAGATGTGAGAAAGACTGCTCACATGCATACGTAGAGCCAAACATTGTCAATACAGCAATACACACACGCTGCAGTGTGTGGTATGTGACGGGAAGCGCGTTCCACGTTTTGACAATCAGCTGGTCTGTGGGTTGAAATTTTTTCATTTCTCCCCACTTGTGTTTGCTCGCCAACTCTGCTTGCTGTCATTCAAGTCTTTCCAAATCTTCATTCAGTGACTTGAACTTATTCACCCACATGTCTGAGGCCTTCAGGTCAGCAGTTTGTAGCTCAAATTATCTGACAGAGACACCAGGGATGTAACACAGGTCGGCGCTGTCCACTGCACACTTCGTGTGGATGGTTGATGAACTTAAAAAGATGAGTGTGCTCACGACATTTTCCAAAGCGCACTTTGAATGACTGCAGGAGATTAGATGTGAAGCCTTCTAGCTGCTGGAGATCAAGATGTTGAGCAGGTTCACTTGCTGTGCATACATCTTTAAACTCTCCCAGTTTTTCAAAGTGTAGTAAACGACATGTTTCAATGTCAGCAATGAAGAGTTCCAGCTTGTTTTCAAATGCAAACACTGCTTGTTGAAGGAATAAGACTGTATTTCCAATGCCTTGCATTTTCACATTGAGCTGGTTCAGATGTTCAGTCATGTCCACGAGAGAGTAGAAGAACTTCAGGAGCCACTCAGTGTTAGCTAACTCAGGATGCTCAACGTTTTTCATTTCAAGAAAAGTCCGGATTTCGCTCAGACAGGCTGCAAAACGGCTGAGCACCTTCCCTCTTGACAACCAATGCACATTGCTATGCAGAAGCAGACCAGGATAATTATTCCCAATTTCATCCAGCAGTGTTTTAAACTGGCGATCATTTAAAGCTCAGGCAACAATAAAGTTGACCACCCGAATGACCAGCAACATCACCTCACGAGGCTGCTCACCACACATATGAGCACAAAGCGCCTCCTGATGTAGGTGCAGTGAAAATTTAGGATAGGTCTCTTTTCATGTTCAGGAAAAAGCATTACGAATTCTCTATTTTTCCCACCCATGCACAGAGCACCATCAGTACACACCAAAATAAGTTTATCCATGGGTAGATTTTTTTCTTTAGCGAACTCAGTGAAAGACTTGAATAAACCCTCCCCTCTTGTTGTCTCTTTAATAGGCAAAACAGCAAGACTTTCCTCACGCAGTGTGTCACCAACAGCATACCTTGCAATCGCGCTGAACTGGGATAACTGGCTTATGTCTGTTGACTCATCCAAAGCGAGAGAAAAGAATGGTGCTGCATTTATGTCCTTTACTTGTGTTGCCTCAATTTGATTTGCCATCATGATGGTACGATCTTGCTGACAGAGGTATGTCTTTTATTCATTTGATTATCTTGTCTTTATCCGAAAAGTCATCAAAAAGTTCATTGGCAACATCAAGCATGAATGTTTTGGCATACTCCCCATCTGTGAATGGCTTTCCGTTTCTCACAATTGCTAAAGCACCAGCAAAGCTAGCCAAATTCCAGTCACCTTGTTGGGTCCAAACATGGAGTTGCTGCTGACTAGCTTGCACTCTGCACAGTAGCTCTTGACATGCTTTCTTCCTGCTGTAGTCCACTGGATATTTCGATGCAAATGAAGTATGGAGTGTGTTGAAGTGCAGCTTTATATTTGACTATTTCATCGATGCAATTTTATCACTGCATATTAGACACATTGCAGAACCTGCTCTCTCCACAAAGGCAAATTTCTCTGTTCATTCCTGCTGAAAAGTATGATACTCCTCATCTTTTTTTTCTTTTAGCTGTCTTCTTCATCAAAAGGGTTTCTCCAATTAGCTAGCTGACTACTTGATTAAAAGGAGGAAAGTTTACTTCCTGACCTCACAGCAACCTGTGTACATTACGCATTATCCAATAAAAATTTGGTGTTGTCCTGGAGGACAGCTATGATTGGCCCAGCCACCCGCAACCATGAACATGAGCTGTAGGAAATGAATGGATTGTAATACAAGAGTTTTTATTTTTATTTTTAACATTTTTTTTTAATTAAAAATTTGTCTGTGAGCCAGATGCAGTCATCAAAAGAGCCCATCTGGCTCGTGAGCCATAGGTTCCTGACCCCTGCTGTAATATGACAAAGAAAAGGAAACAAGTCTTATGCTGATAGAAGTAGCGACTGTTGGTTCTCCACCCAGACCCTCTTGTATCTCTTTTACTCATTTGTTCCCCACTCCCCGCAGGCTGGGCATAGGTTTGAGTTCAGTGGTCAGAACCTTTGAACTGTGTATACTTGGCCAACATCAGGCTCAGACCTCATGAACAATGTGCTTGTGAATATGAAAGCCCAGCTCCTTTCCTTCTAGTTTGGATACATTTCAGAGCTTCATATAGGATTAGATCGAGGCTGCCCTCTGTGGAACTTAGTCTGAAACTCATCTTTCCGTGGCTTTCCTCCCTATTCTGCTTTCTTTACCCCCTGAGGGACTTCTGGGAGCGCCTTCTTAATAAATCACCTTGCTCACGGATTCTCCTATCAGAGTCTGCCTCTTGAGAACCCAACCTAAAAATACGTACCTTTCCTTCAAATCATAGCACTGAGTACATATACAATTCAATAGAGATTTATTAGAACAGAGATTCTTGATATAAGAAATACAGATAAAATTTAATAAAACCTTAGTTGAAGGGACTGAAACAGGATATATACAGGGTTCTCTATAAAATTACTAGTACTTTCTTATATGTAATTTTAAAACTGGACATATTGAAGTCTTACTTCGCGTAGAAATATGGGCTAGGGAAAATTTGATCAACAATATTTATAAAAATATCTGAGGAATAGTTTGGAACCGAGTGGGGACATATCAAGGCAGCTGTGTGGTAGTGCTTGATCACAGGTGACACATGTTGAGAGGACTTTTCCATTTGACTTGGGCCTGAGAATTTGCATTTTTAACAGATTCTCAGGTTGGCTTCATGACATTGGAGTCTGAGGAGGAGGATCACGCCAGGTGCCTGTTGGTCCTCGGTTTCACTTGCCTGGACGAGGTACAATTTTATTTCTATGCATCATAGAAATGATCAGACATCAATGGAATCCGCCTGAGATTTTCAGAGGCAGGAAAGTAGCAGTCAGCCAGTCATGTTTGAATCAGTGATTAGAGAAATAAAATTGCTTCTTGTTAATGTTTAACTTATGTTCAGCAAATAGTTACCCTTAAACTATCAGCGTACCTAGGAAACAGTTTTGCACTTAACATATTGTGGGTGGTAAAGCAGATTTAAAATGTTTCATGTTTTCATTTTTGACCCCTTCCCAGAGCTAGCAGCCACAATTTAGCATCTCTCTTTTTCTCCTTACTCTATCTTTTCCTGGCGTCTGTATTAGAGAGTAGAAGATTCCATTTATTCAACTGTTTATAAGGTATGAATCATTTTACATTTCTAGAGAACATGAGCTTTTTTACTCTTGTTTTCATAATAATTTATCAGTGATGAGATTTGAAGTTCAAGCATATAAACACAGCACGTGAACAGAAATGTTTTGATAGGACACCCTTTCTCTAGTTCCACTGCCTATTCGCATCAGACTTCGCTACAAAAGCTGTGTTCAGATTTCTCTGTGAATGCAAGTTTCTCAGCTAATAGTTTTACTCTGTTTTCATAGAAAATATTCTGTATAATTGCAAAAATGCCTTTCACATAGCCACATTTTACTGTTTTCTTTACTTGCCCTCTCAGTTGTATTATAATTAGCAAATGATACGGACCCTGTTCTGTCAAAAGAAAATCACCCCCATTTTTGGCTGTTTGATGTAAAACAAAAATTCCACTAGATGGCACTCTTGGAATGCAAATTAATACATTTTTAGTCACTATCTCTACAAAGTCCTGTTTGAAACCAGTTGTAACTTGTCCTTTTGGTTTGTGAATCAGGTCTGCTCTTAGCTAAACTAAACAGATTGGGATGATTTGGTATTTAGGGAAGAGAGCATACAGTGTTTCCCAGGGGCCCCCAGGGAACACTGGGCAAAAAAATGAAGAAGAATGTTTTGTCCACTACTCATCCAGACCACTTTTTAAAAATAATTTATTTTTCAATTACAGTTTACTTTAAATATTATTTTCTATTTGTTTCAGGTGTGCTGCATAGCGGTTAGACAAATACTTTACAAACTGTTCCCTCGGATATTTCTAGTGCTCACCTGGTGTCATACAGAGTTATTGCAAACTTATTGACTGTATTCCTTATGCTGTACTTTGCACACCCTTAACTAATTTGTCACTGCCAATTTGTACTTTTAAATTTCTTTAGATCGCTTCTTTGCTGGTATTTTTTTGATTACCTAATATAACTCCATTGATGTCTAGGAGCAACTCATATAGTGACATCATCTTTTGACCCTAGTCACTGCCCCAGGCTGAAGATACTTCGCCCAGTCTTGTCTCCTCAGCTGACTGAGGAAACTGATGGATTTATTAGATTACTGTTAACAGTGAACTAATATCTGTCCGTTTGCCCAGTTCTCAGCGTGCAATTACTGGACCAGTAGCGTCACCTGGGAATTTGTTAAATATGTAAATTCTCAAGTGCACAGTCAGATCAGCTGAGTGGGAAACTCAAGGAATGGGAGCCAGGAATATGGATTTTCACAGGCCGTCTAGGTAATTCTAAGGTTCACCAACCTTGAGAACCGCGGTGTTAGGTCCTTCCTGGTAACAAAACTCTTACCCATTTGGGCTAACCTCTCTCCTGAAAGGCTTCGAAGGAAAGACAGGTGGGTGAAGGAAATTTATGAAGGAGAACCTTGCCATTAGACCTATAGATAGGGCTGGCTTTGCCCTCCCTTCAGGTTTAGCCCATCACCACGAATCTCCCTTCCCCCATTGCAGGGCAATATTTAAGCCTCTTTCTAGAATGTAAATGAAGTGGGAGAGTATGATTATTCATGCATAGTTTTCTTTAGAAAGAGGCGTGAGATACCGAGGAACGCCGCCAGGTGGCAGCCTCGCTCCTGCGCCGACTGTGCATTACTGAAACGCAGTTTCTGGCTGGTAACTGGTGGGCAAAGAAAGGCGATCCAGCGGCAGCGGTCCTTTATTGGCTAAGCTGTTTGTCTCTTTCTCTCCTGCAGCATGAGTCAGAATCGAGAGGGGGAGAGAGAGAGAGAAAGAGAGGAATTGATAAGATGATCAGAGAGCTGCTAAGCAAGACTGCGACCCACCATTGTCCCCGTTTCATTGAGTAAATGTGGGGCAGGATATATTATAAAAATTTCAACAGGAGGTCAGACCTCTACTGAAGCTGGAGCTCAATCAAGCAGAATCAGTTCAAACAGGTTGTCTCGATAGCTCTTTCTTATGTCTTTTAATGAACCCTGAGTACCAGCACATAAAATCACGTGGGGAGCTATTAAATCTGAAACCCTGCTGCACCCCAAGGCCAATCCCATCAAAATCCCAGAGGTAGCTCCAGGGCGTCATTACAGTTTTAAACCTTCCCAGGTGATTTTCACGTGTAGGGCTGGTAACACTGAGGTTAATCCGCTGGCGGAGTTCTTTCAATGAAGAAACCTCAGTTGTTGCCTCACATCCTAGTGTCAATTTCAACAATGGAGTCTGTTGTATTGGCCAGTTTTGATGTTGAAAGTGGGAGAGTTTAATGCAGGATGGAAAAGCGTCACTTGTCCCCTCCTCCAACCTTCTCTTTCTCTTTCCTCCTTTTCACTCTTCTTTCTTCCCTCCTTCTTTTCCATCCTTCCTGAAAATCTGAAATTGTGGCTACAGATTGGAGCATATTATCCCCCCTTAAAAGGAAAATTTTGACCAGAAATATTTACTGTAATTCGTGTTGCGAGTTTAAAAATATTCTAAACCACGGAGTCCTTTCCCTCTTTGTGACTGGGCGCATGTTCTTAGGTGCCCCGGGCTACCATCCCTGTTTTAAAGGGTATGATAGCAAACATTTTACTTCAGGCTTAATGAAAGGCTGCTGTTTTCATCTCATTAGCTTGTGCTGATTCAAAGAATGAAAACATTGTATAGTAACTGCTTGTGAAATTCTGTAAATTTACTTACGGGGGTTGAAAATTGTTATATGATCTCAGATTCCTTTTATACTGAACAAAGTAAGTTTTATGAATGTTTTTTTTTATGAGTATTTGTGAATATTTTCTATTTATTTTGGAAAATCCTATATGTTTCATTGCAAAACTCTTAATAATAGTGTAAGGTTGGTGGTTGAAGTCAGGCAGGTTCTTACTGAATGCAGGAGCCGGAAGGCAGCAGGCCATACCTGTTTTTTGGAGGCAAGCAAAGACAGGCAAGCAAATAAACAAGGAAAAGAGCTAACAAAGAAAGGAAAACCTGCTTTTTGCAGTGACGGGCAAGGGAGCAGGAAGAGCTCGCAGTGGCAGGAGAGCAATGTGGGAGAATCGCCCCCAAGGGAAAGTTCCAGTATCCTTACATAGACCACATAGACGTGGCGCTGCCACGTGCTCATGCAATAATTAGGCAAAGTACTTGTAGCTGATAAACCAGCGAGAAAGCCTGACACAGATGTTTGTCCCACAAATAGGTAGAATGGAACCTGTAAAAAAACATAGCTGTGGCGTGTGAAACATGAAGTATGGTTCAACTTGATATAAAAGCACAGATGAGGCTAAGGTTAGTCCTATGCCCCAATGGGAGACCGAAAAAGCATCTCCAGAAATTCCACTGTGGGCAATAGACTGCTCATCCTTTCCTACATCGCCTTTTGAAAGGTACATGATACTAAAAGAAACAATTTATTAGGTCCTTCCTCTGCAAAAGTTGTTCTCTGTGAGTAGTGGCTGGATGAGGGAATTGGGAGGCTCAGGAAAAAAGAGCCCAATGAAAGAGAAGAACAGGTCAGAAAGAAAGGAAAGCAGATTAAAGACTGGGGAAGGAAGGCAGTTTTCACGGTCATTTGGACTTAAGGATAGGTCAGGGACAAACAAATGGAAAATTTGAAGTTGTTCACTTCTGGTATTATGCTCTTTTTTCCAAGTGATACCTTACTGGTTTATGGGTGCTATAGACAAAAAGCTATAGACTGGTGCGATGTCTTGAATTTCAGACAGAGGTTTTCTGGATTCTAGCAATCTTTCCCATTATTGTACACATGTCACAGGCAATGTGACCTGACAATCTCCTGCATTAGGACCAACATTAGTTAGGGAGCGATGAACTTTTGAAATCATGATTTGGATTCAGTTTACATTTGAAATGAACACACACAGTCTCCCTGGCAGGTGGTGAGCGCATCTGTATGAGGTGACTGGCAGCAGAATGTTGGAGACATCTATTTGTTCCTGAATGTAATTTGTCCTTTAATTGGTAAACCCCTATTCCTATGGCATTATAAAAATTTTAGGCCTCAGTGCCTTTCTGTCTAAAGACACAAACATATTTGATTAGTGGGAAGCCATATCATTTGTTTCAATAATTGCTTTTATTATCTGTTCTTGCTATGTTAAAATAAACACTTGCATTCATCTCATCCTATTAAAGAAACTCCATCAGAAGCAGTGAGGTTGCATGTTCGGTGCCAGCAGGCTTAGTCACCCTGCTGTGAGCCAAGGATGAATAATCTTGTGTCTATTGACGGGCTCCTTTTAAAATGTATATACTACTAGTGAAAGAAGCTACTGCAGACTACATTTTGTTAACTGTTTATCTTTTTCATATTTTTATTATTAAATCAAATAGTCCATTTACTTATATGGTTCTACATAAAACGACATTGCTGCATGACATTTCTTATTGTTTATAATTCCCATTTTGAAGGATCTAGTCACACATTCTTGAAATTCTATAAATGCTTTCAGTCTTCATACTAATGGGTTTCATTTTTCTTTCTTGGCTCTTTGGCTGCCATATGCTTTCCCATTTTAAGCATTATCTTGCTCATGTTTTGTGATTTACCTGATACTTGTCATAACAATTTTTAGAATGATGTTTTCTATTTTTTCGTTAGAACACAGCATGAAGAAGAATTGGATATAAAAGATCATATTGGTGAATATTTTCATTAGACAAAGCCATTTTGTGAAAACTCATCATTCCACTGGAAACAATTTGAGAAAATCAATCAATTTATGAATTTAAGAACAGCCAAAATTGGCCCTGGCTGGTTGGCTCAGCGGTAGAGTGTCAGCCTGGCATGTGGAAGTCCCGGGTTTGATTCCTGGCCAGGGCACACAGGAGAAGTGCCCATTTGCTTCTCCACCCTTCCCCCTTTCCTTTATCTCTGTCTCTCGCTTTCCCTCCTGCAGCCAAGGCTCCATTGGAGCAAAGTTGGCCCAGGCACTGAGGATGGCTTCATGGCCTCCACCTCAGGCACTGGAATGGCTCCAATTGTAGTGGAACAATGCCCCAGATGGGCAGAGCATCGCCCCCTAGTGGGTATGCCAAGTGGATCCTGGTTGAGCGCATGTGGGAGTCTGTCTCTCTGCCTCCCCAAACCCCCACCCTGTTTCTCACTTCGCAAAAATACACACACAAAAAAAGAATAGCCAATATTATCCTGATATACTATTACATTTTTGGAAGCATAGTATTTCCTTTGAAAGACTATAGCTGAAACATAACTTCTTTTATAACAAGGCTATATTTTCTTGATCTTCTTATGGATCATGATTAATTACATGGTTCATGTAAGTCAGAATTATTTCATTTTAGGATAGTCAGCAATTTTTCTTGACTCTGGTGTAGTGCTTGATAATCTGCAGTGTCACAAGAGCATTGTTACTAAATAATACCTTATTCTAGTTATTAATTTATGCTTATTTTTTCCTTATTAGAAAAGAAGTATTTGGCCACCTTGGTTATAACTCCCCTAAATACTCATTAAATGATTCATTGATTCAGATCGACATTTTCCTCATTTTAAAATCTCTGACATTGATCTAATAATCAATGACATCCTACAATTACAATGGACATTTTATTCTTTTTAGTGACATAGAAAAATGATGCATTATATAATCAATGGCATCTTAGATTTAAGTGATATATGATTAAATTTGGAATTAACAGTGATTAAACAGTTTTATATTTCCAAGGGGATTTAAACCAGTGTTTTCTTTTATGGTTAAATGTACAATTAAAATTCTTGTGCCATTTTTATATACCCAAAGCCCAAAAATTTCTGAATGTGAGAAAATAGAGAGCATTAGATAGTGGAAATTCATCACAGTATAAAACCAATCTAGTCCTACTACTGAGGACATCAGACGCTGCTGGCTCTCACCTAATTTGTTTTGAACAAGGTTCTCAAGTCAATGCTGTTAATTGAACTTTTATTTTCTGTAAGCATGAGGGTATCATTTGATGTGCTATTCCTGGATATCCATTTCTTTAAAATCATAAAAAATTCAAATTGATTATGAAAATATACAAAGCTTTCATATATATAGGCTTTTACAAGTTTATATTGGGTATGAAATACTGTTTTGTAAGTGACTTCAAGCTTGTTACTAAATATAGAGCTAGAATGGTGAATGGAACATGATACTCCTATAGGACTCACTTATAGATGTATGCCATTGGAGGGGAATCTTTCTGCAAGGGTAAACTGCCTTAAACTTTGTCAGGTGAAGTCTGGACTGAAGTCTCCCTTTGCTGGTAAATTTTCTTGTAGTATGCATGGATATTTATCATTGTTCTCAAAACTTCAAAACTGCTTTCAAAATAAGGATAATTTCTTCTTAATTGTTTTTCTTGCCAATAGTGTTTATTGGATGCCAATGAAAATCTTTTGTAATTAATGTTGGGGAAGGAACATTTCTAGCTGACTTCTTCAGTGATCCCTTACTCTTCTATCCCACTAAAAAAACTAAATTCTAATTTTTTTCTAATCTCTATTAGCTCCTATGTACAAAGGTCATTGTAATTGATTCACCCATTCATTCAAAAATCATACTGAGTGTATCCTGTGTATCAGGCACTCCTTTGGAATTGAGGATACAGCAGAGAACAAGAGAGACAAAAAAATCTCTGTCCTTATGGAACTTACCTTCTAGTACCGTGAGGTCAACCCTAAATTGAATACATGAGTACATCTATAATATGTTAGAGTATTATATAAGTGCTGTGCAGAAAATAAAACAGAATAAGGAGAGTGGGGAGTGCACAATGAGAAAGGTTCTATCTCTCTAGGCAGGGTAGGTAGGGCACAGCTCATTGAGAAAGGGACCTCTGGGCACAGACTTGAACACAGGAAAGGAGTGGAAAGAGGGTGTTCTAGGATGTGGGAACAGTGAGCTCAGTTCAAAAGCTGAGACAGGAGAAGGCTGCAGGGCTCAAAGGAGGGACAAAGTGAGGTCAGGGAAGTAAGGGAGGCCAGATTTTACATGAACATTGGGATAAAGGGAAATGGGAGGGTCACTAGAGGTTTAGCTAAGGAATGACATGATCCACTGATTTTTGAAAAGGCTCACTGTGGCTAAACATACGAGATTGTCACTTTAGCAGCCTTAGTTATGATGATAAAAGTTATATAAGTGGAGGGGTCATAAGTTAGGTTAATATTTTCGAGTGTAACACACAGAAAGCCTTGTGAGGTGAAATGTTCTAGTCCTTGGGACACAAAATATTCCTACCCACCGATAGCCATCCTGCTTTAGGCACTATATTAAGGACCTTACGGAGAGTGACTATAAGTTCTGTTTTTGTTGTAGCCACACACACGTGTGCTTATTCACAGTCGTTGTCTGCCTCTTTGCAGACTGACTCTGGATATGGGAAGCTGAGGTGCTGTGTGCACAATGGCATACATGTCAAGGCTAAGTCCCCATACTCCAGATTTGGTTGGTGAACAACTCAGCAAAAATTTTAACCCCGCATATTGGACCCTCAGCTCAGTGCTGGGTGTATGAAAATAAGTAATGAATAGCTACTTCCTCACTGAGCTCCTGACCCGAGGAAGATGTAAGAGAGTTGTATGCTAGGATTTTTGGTGTTCTTAGAGTGGAAGCATAAATAAAACTCTGTTCTATTCAATATTCTCCCATCAGATTGGAGTTTTTTTTTTTTTGGGGGGGGAGGGCTTTTGTTTCTTTATGTCTCTTTAAAATTAGGTACATCATTTAAGACAATACACTAATAGAATTTTCTTGAAGAATATCAGGAAATACCTTCTGCTAAGTGTTGTTTCATAAATGTGCTGAGTCTGTATAAATGGTAAAATTTGTGCGTATTAAGGTTAAATTTCCTGACATTTATGTGGCTCTTCATTCAAAGGCTCAACATTCATTGTGCAGCACAAAACTGATATCCCTCTTCATACTTCAGTGAAATCAAATATTTTTATTTTCAAATAATTTCTTTGATTTTTGGTAGAAACCACTGAGAAGTCAGTTTTTCTAAAAATAAAAATGAGGGAAATTAGAATTTTTGTTTAAGATTAGTTGGAGCCTAACCAGGCGGTGGTGCAGTGGATAAAGCATCAGACTGGGATGCGGAGGACCAAGGTTCAAGACCCCGAGATCACCAGCTTGAGCACGGGCTCATCTGGTTTGAGCAAAGCTTACCAGCTTGGACCCAAGGTCGCTGGCTTGAGCAAGGGGTTACTTGTCTGCTGTAGCATGGTCAAGGTATATATGAGAAAGCAATCAGTCTACAGCCATATCACCCTGAACATGCCCGATCTCATCTGATCTCGGAAGCTAAGCGGGGTTGACCCTGGTTAGTACTTGGATGGGAGAAAGCAATCAATGAACAACTAAAGTGCCACAATGAAAAACTGATGATTGATGTTTCTCATGTCTCTCCATTCCTGTCTGTCTGTCCCTATGTATCCCTCTCTCTGACTCTCTCTCTGTCTCTGTAAAAACAAAAAGAGAGATTATTTGGAAAAATATGGGGAAATTGTTTTCAAGTAATTAATCTTACTCTGAGTTGAATTCTTAACTATATCACTGTCTTCGGTTCTGCCTAAGGTAACATAATATTTTCGCCACCTGGTAACCATTTAGTGGCTTGCTGTCTGTCACACTGCAATCATTAATCTAAGATCCACAAAACACACTGACCTCATCAAGAACTATCAGCCACATTAATCACATGGTGAACAGTAATTAATACCCTCACTGCACATCTCAGCAGATGCCAAGTGGTATCTGTGTCCAGGGAGGCATTTGGTGGGTGGTCTAAAGGTGGTCTTCTTTTAGGAGGAATTGAAAGACATTTGGTAGGGAACATGTTGCCCAAATGAATGAGAAAATAAGAGATCTTTTTTCGTATTGGTCTAGCAGTATTGCCTTGGGTATATGCCATGGTTTTAGGGATTTCCTGGATGGCCCTAGGTAAAACTAATAATCTTCACTCTGTGCTATCACAGTATCTTTGACATAGTTCCCTTAATGCAGTTATCATAGAGATTTTCCGTTAGATATCTCCCCTCTCTTCTACTCATCTGTGAGCACCTAAAAGGCTGAATATATATATGTAATATATATATATCGTATATTTCTAACTCTGGACTAGTATAGTTCCTGGTACTTACTACTATATTGTTAGGTACCTATTAAATGAATGATTGAATATGCATGTGAATATGCAATATATACAAACTAACAATGATAAAAGCATGTGTTTCTAGGTGTGGACTGATTGGTGTGATATTTATATTCTTGTTGCCCATCAGGGTGTTGGCACAAAAAGGTGCTCAATAAATGCTCATTCAATCAATGTACTTCTTGACAACCTTCAATAAGATACCCGTCCCTTGGGAATACTGTTGAGAATGTGCATGCATATTGGTAATGGGGTCAGCTGCCAAATGAATTTTTAAAAGACATATTTATATCAAAGTAAAAGCATTTTGTAGATTTGGAACTATAAATAATGACGACAAGCTTAGAGAGACACTCAGTATAAGTGAAAATATATATGCAATTTCACCTAAAAAGAGAATCAGCAAATGTCCTAGATGTCCTTACAGAGTTTTCTGAGACTTCTCATAAAGAGGAAATACAAAATATCCAAAATATTACTTTCATCTCTAAAACAATTGAAAAGCACACACATACACACACACAAATTCTAGAAACATTGTTACTCTTATTTTTACTGTAGCCAATAATAACATCAAAATGAAACAAAATGCATCTTCTTATATCCCCTGAAATAATGAAAAATAAATACATTTTTATTTTCGTTAAAGGGCTTATGAAGCTTATGCAACATAGACAGTTTTTGCCAGTGAAACTAAATCAATTATACAGTCAGTACTTATTAATGAATAAGGGAATTTATTAAACAATCTTTTTGTTCTCAGAATGTACCATAGATAAATGCACTTGGAAATGCCCGTGTGATTTTCCTGAGCTTTATTTTTAATAGAAAAAGTGTACAGCATATCAGGGGCTAGGCAAATGGTGATCAGTGAAGGAAGTATCTCTAATTTACCCTGGTGATTTAAAGCGTTCTGACAATTCTAAACAAAAACAAGGAAAGCATTGTGAAAAGCACATGAAGGATAGGCAGTTGGGACTTGTTTTTCTAATTTTGTGGCCTGCACCTTTCTGACCTGCTACTTTACTCCCTGGATAATCTTATCAATTATTCATTTGTTTGGTTTTGGCCCTCAGCCTCATCGTGCCATCCTGCAGTCAGGTGGGTTGGTGTCTCTGCAGAGGTCAGGGTCTGTGGGCGGCCTGCTGCTGAACAAGCACCCAACAGAGAAAGGCAAGCACAACCCTTCCCACCCTTCCCACGTTATTGGTTTCAGTTTTGGAGTACAGTTACCGGTGAAATAAAATTAAATGTAATAATTTAATTTCATAATTAAAATACATATATTCAGAGTGGGTTATTCAGTTAACCATGTCATAAGTTTTAAAATAGTCTTTCATGAAGGATGACATCTGACTTCGCAACAGAAACACTTGAGGCCAGAAGGGAATGGCAAGAAATATTCAAAGTGATGAAGAACAAGCACCTACACCCAAGACTACTTTATTCAGCAAGGCTATCATTTAAAATTGAAGGAGAAATAAAAAGCTGCCCAGACAAAAAAAAAAAACAAAAACAAACAAAAAACAAAACAAAACAAAACCTCAAGGAATTCATTACAACCAAACCAATGCTGCAGGAAATGTTAAGGGGCCTGTTGTAAACAGTTCAAAGGGGGAAAAGAATATAGCAAAAGAGGAATACAGCTTTAAAGAATAAATAATTACATATCAATAATAACCTTAAATGTAAATGGATTAAATGATCCAATCAAAAGACATAGGCTAGCTGCATGGATAAGAAAACAGGACCCATACATATGCTGTCTACAAGACACACCTTAAAAGATGCACATAGACTGAAGGTAAAATGATGGAAAAAAAATTCATGCAAATGGAAATGAAAAAAAAGTTGGGGTAGCAATACTTATATCAGACAAAAAGGACTTTAAAACAAAAGATATAGTAAGAGATAAAGAAGGCCACTACATAATGATGAAGGGAGAAATCCAACAGGAAGATATAACCATTATAAATATCTATGCACCTAATATAGGAGCATCCAAATATATAAAGAAGATTTTGATGGATAAAAAGGGAGAGATCAACAGCAATACTATAATAGTAGGAGATTTCAATACCCCACTAACATCACTAGACAGATCCTCAAGAAAGAAAATTAACAAAGAAACAGCAGACTTAAAGGACACACTACATCAATTGGATTTAATAGATATCTTCAGAACATTTCACCCTAAAGCAGCAGAATATACATTCTTTTCGAGTGCTCATGGTACATTCTTTAGGATAGACCACATGTTAGGGCACAAAAGTGGACTCAACAAATTTAAGAAGATTGAAATCATATCATGCACTTTCTCTGATCACAATGGCATGAAACTAGAAATCAACCACAACAGAAAAACTCAAAAATACTCAAACACATGGAAACTAAATAGCAGGTTGTTAAATAATGAATGGATTAACAATGAAATCAAAGAAGAAATAAAGAAAAATCCCTAGAAACGAATGATAATGAGCATATAACAACTCAAAATTTATGGGACACAGCAAAAGCAGTACTGAGAGGAAGTTCATAGTACTACAAGCATAATTTAAGAAGCTAGAAAAAGCTCATGTAAACAACTTAACCCTGCATCTAAAAGAACTAGAAAAAGAACAGCAAGTAAAGCTGAGATATAGTAGAAGGAAGGAAATAATAAAGACCAGAGCAGAAATAAATGACAGAGAGGCTAAAGAAATAATATAGAGGATCAATGAAACCAGAAGCTGGTTCTTTGAAAAGGTAAACAAGATCAATGAACCTTTAACTAGACTCACCAAGAAAAAAAGAGCAAGAACTCAAATAAATAAAATTAGAAAAAATAGTGGAGAAATAACAACTGACACAACAGAAATACAAAATATTGTAAAAAAATACTATAAGAACTGTATGCTGAAAAACTAGACAACCTAGATGAAATGGACAAATTCCTTGAAACATACAATCTTCCAAAAAACAATCTGGAAGAATCAGAAAACCTAAACACACTGATTACAACAAATGAGATCAAAACAGTTTTCAAAAACTCCCAACAAAGAAAAGTCCTGGGCCTGATGGCTTCACAAGTGAATTCTACCAAATATTCAAAGAAGAACTAACTCCTATCCTTCTCAAGCTATTTCAAAAAATTAAAGAGGAAGGAAGACTTCCAATCTCCTTTTATGAGACGAGCAAAATTCTTATTCCAAAACCAGGCAAAGACAACACAAAGAAAGAAAATTATAGGCCAATATTTCTGATGAGTCTAGATGCTAAAATCCTCAACAAAATATTAGCAAACCGGATCCAGCACTATATGAAAAAAATCATACACCATGATCAAGTGGGATTTATTCTGGGGAGGCAAAGCTGGTATAATATTTTCAAATTAATCAATGTGATTCATCACATAAACAAAAGGAAGGAGAAAAACTACATGCTAATTTCAATAGATGCAGAAAAAGCATTTGATAAAGTCCAGCACCCATTCATGATCAAAACTCTCAGCAAAGTGGGAATACAGGGAACATACCTCAACATGATAAAGGCCATCTATGACAAACCCACAGCCAACATCATACTTAATGGGCAAAAATTAAAAGCAATCCCCTTAAGATCAGGAACAAGGCAGGGGTGCCCCCTTTCACCACCCTTATTCAACATAGTCCTGGAAATCCTAGCCACAGCAATCAGACAAGAAGAAGAAATAAAAGGCATCTAAATTGGAAAAGAAGAAGTAAAACTATCATTATTTGCAGATGATATGATATTGTATATAGAAAACCCTAAAGTCTCAGTCAAAAAAACTACTAGACCAGATACATGAATTCAGCAAGGTGGCAGGATATAAAATTTATACTCAGAAATGAGAGGCATTTTTATACATCAACAATGAACTGTCTGAAAGAGAAATTAAGGAAACAATCCCTTTCACTATTGCAACCAAAAAAATAAAGTACCTAGGAGTAAATTTAACCAAGGAGATTAAATACTTTTACTTGGAAAATTATAAAACATTGATAAAAGAAATCAAGGAAGATACAAACAAGTGGAAGCATATACTGTGCTCATGGTTATGAAGAATAAACATTATTAAAATGTCTATATTACCAAAAGCAATTTATAAATTCAATGCAATACCAATTAAAATACTAATGACATACTTCAAAGGTATAGAGCACATATTTCAAAAATTTATATGGAACCAAAAAAGAACACGAATATCCTCAGCAATCTTGAAAAGGAAGAATAAAGCGGGAGGTATCTCACTTCCCGATATCAACTTATACTACAAGGCCATTGTACTCAAAACAGCCTGGTACAGCATAAGAACAGGCATATTGATCAATAAAACAGAACAGAGAACCCAGAAATAAACCCAGACCTTTATGGACAACTGATATTTGACAAAGGAGGTAAGTGCATACAATGGAGTAAAGATAGCCTCTTTAATAAATGGTGTTGGAAAAATTGGACAGCTACCTGCAAAAAAATGAAACTTGACCACCAACTTACACCCTTCACAAAAATAAAGTCAAAATGGATAAAACACTTAAATATAAGACGTAAAACGATAAACATCTTAGAAGAAAACATAGGCAGTAAGCTCTCCAACATCTCTCGCAGCAGTATATTTGCCGATTTATCTCCACGGGCAAGTGAAATAAAAAACAGGATAAACAAATGGGACTATATCAAACTAAAAAACTTTTGCACAGCTAAAGACAATAAGAACAGAATAAAAAGACAAACTACACAATGGGAGAACACATTTAACAATACGTCTGATAAGGGGTTAATAACCAAAATTTATAGAGAACTTCTAAAACTCAACACCAGGAAGACAATCAATCCAATCAAAAAATGGGCAAAAGCGCCCTGGCCGGTTGGCTCAGCGGTAGAGCGTCGGCCTAGCGTGCGGAGGACCCGGGTTCGATACCCGGCCAGGGCACACAGGAGAGGCGCCCATTTGCCTCTCCACCCCTCCGCCGCGCTTTCCTCTCTGTCTCTCTCTTCCCCTCCCGCAGCCAAGGCTCCATTGGAGCAAAGATGGCCCGGGCGCTGGGGATGGCTCTGTGGCCTCTGCCTCAAGCACTGGAGTGGCTCTGGTCGCAACATGGCGATGCCCAGGATGGGCAGAGCATCGCCCCCTCGTGGGCAGAGCGTCGCCCTGGTGGGCATGCCGGGTGGATCCCAGTCGGGCGCATGCGGGAGTCTGTCTGACTGTCTCTCCCTGTTTCCAGCTTCAGAAAAAAAAAAAAAAATGAAAAAAAAAAAATGGGCAAAAGAGGCCCTGGCTGGTTGGCTCAGCGGTAGAGCGTCGGCCTGGCGTGCGGGGACCCGGGTTCGATTCCCGGCCAGGGCACATAGGAGAAGCGCCCATTTGCTTCTCCACCCCCACCCCTTCCTTCCTCTCTGTCTCTCTCTTCCCCTCCCGCAGCCAAGGCTCCATTGGAGCAAAGATGGCCTGGGCACTGGGGATGGCTCCTTGGCCTCTGCCCCAGGCGCTAGAGTGGCTTAGGTGGCGATAGAGCGACGCCTCGGAGGGGCAGAGCATCGCCCCCTGGTGGGCAGAGCGGCGCCCCTGGTGGGCGTGCTGGGTGGATCCCAGTCTGTCTGACTGTCCCTCCCCATTTCCAGCTTCAAAAAAAAAAAAAAATAAATAAATAAATAAAATGGGCAAAAGAAATGAATAGACAGTTATCCAAAGAGGACAGACAGATGGCCAATAGGCACATGAAAAAATGCTCAACATCACTAATCATTAGAGAAATGCAAATTAAATCCACAATGAGATATCATCTCACACCAGCCAGAATGGCGCTCATCAATAAAACAACACAGAGTAAGTTCTGGCGAAGATGTGGAGAAAAGGGAACCCTCCTGCACTGCTGGTGGGAATGCAGACTGGTGCAGCCACTAGGGAAAACAGTATGGAGATTCCTCAAGAAATTAAAAATCAAACTGCCTTTTGACCCAGCCATCCCACTTTTAGGAATATACCCCAAGAACACCATAGCACATTTTCAAAAGAAGAAATGCACCCCTATGTTTATGGTAGCATTGTTCACAATAGCAAAGATCTGGAAACAGCCTAAGTGTCCATCAGTGGACGAGTGGATTAAAAAGCTTTGGTACATATGTACTATGGAGTACTACTCAGCCATAAGAAATGATGACATCGGATCTTTTACAACAACATGGATGGACCTTGATAACATTATATGGAGTGAAATAAGTAAATCAGAAAAAACTAAGAACTATATGATTTTATACATAGATGGGACATGAAAATGAGACTCAGAGACATGGACAAGAATGTGATGGTAATGGGGGTAGGGCGAGGAAGGAGAAAGAAGAGGGGGGAGGGACACAAAGAAAACCACATAGAAGGTGACGGAAGACAACTGGACTTTGGGTGAGGGGTATGCAACATAATCAAATGTCAAAATAATCTGGAGATACTTTCTCTGAAAATATGTACTTTGGTTTATCAATGTCACCCTGTTAAAATTAATTTTAAAAAAGCCACATTGCCCCCCAAAAATAAAAAAATAAAGTGACATCTGCAATGTCAAAAAAAAATAGTCTTTCATGGTTATTCATTTCACCACTTTCAACGTTTTGTGTGTGTGTGTGTGTGTGTGTCTGTGTGTGTGTGTGACAGTGTGACAGAGACAAAGAGGGACAGACAGTCAGGAAGGGGAAGAGATGAGGAGCATCAGTTCTTCGTTGCAACACCTTAATTATTCATTGATTGCTTTCTCATTTGTGCCTTGGCTGGTGGCTCTAGTCGACCGAGTGACCCCTTGCTCAAGCCAGCGACCTTGGGTTCAAACTGCTGAGCCTTACTCAAACCAGATGAGCCCATGCTCAAGATGGCGACCTCGGGGTTTATGAACCTGGGTCCTCTGTGTCCCAGTTCAAGGCCCTATTCACTGCGCCCCCGCCTAGTCAGGCCCACTCTCAGTGTTTCTGAGCACTGAGCTTTGTTTCTTGCTCTCCAGGTTGCCCCCTCTGTGGCTTATAACACAAAGTGCCCATGATATGGGACTATTTTATATCTTCATAGGTTTTAAAGATATTTTTTTAAAAGGTGAAAGTAACAGTACTTGAACTTTTGTAATCAAAATTTGGAAAGCAGTTACTTCTACCTGTGACTGTGTCACGGGACTCAGCATTTTTATGTCCGAGCACATATATCATCAGTATTTGCTTTAAGATAATATGCTGGAGACACTTAGCGGACCCCTTAACTAAACAGAAGTAATTTAATAATTCTCATCCTCAAAAGATGCATTATGATAACACACACGTCTTGAGAAGTATTTACTGTAGGTTCACTATAAAAAGAAAATCTAGAATGATCAACAGAGGCAGATTTCATTGCAGGGGCACCAGGTGTGCGCCCTGGGCCCAACTTCTGAGGGGCCCTGCAAAACCCCAACTGTATACTTTTTTCTAATGTAAGGGGCCCAATATTTTCTTCTGAGCCTGGGGCCTCATCCAACTTTCACCATCTCTGATGATCAAACCCACTGTTTATTTTTCAAGTGCCCTGAGAAATTGTTGGGGCGAGGACCGCTGCACAAGGCCGGTTTCAGACTCCTGCCCGGTGTCTTCCTGGATTGAAACCTACTAGTTTGAAATGGATTAGTGCTCTCACATGAAATGAGGTTTGAAGGATATGAGAGGAGTGAAGTTTAAACTTCAGAAGGAAAAATTGAGAAGATTATATCGAGTAAACCCACTAACGATAATGTTTGAACTGGGGTAATAGACAATGGAACTAGAAAGCTGTAAGTTTGACAAATTACTGTATAAAAGGCAGTAAAAACAAAAAACAAACAAAAAAACTGAGCTATCAGAATTTGGCACTGATAAAACCCTCCCAGTTTCTGTAGGATGATGTGGCAGCATGTGCACATGTGCAGATGATGACATAACACCCTGTATACAGTGGAGCAGCCCACGGCCATGCCAGTTGAGATGTGGACGGTACAGAGGAAAGTTCAGTGTGTTCTGTGGCTCACTAAATTTGAATCCGTGACCAAAGTGCAACGTGAATATCGGCGCGTTTATAACGAAACGCCACCACATAGGAATAACATTACTTGGTGGGATAAGCAGTTGAAGGAAATCGGCAGTTTGGTGGAGAAACCCCGTTCTGATAGGCCATCAGTCAGTGACGAGTCAGTAGAGGCTATACAGGATAGCTATCTAAGGAGCCCTAAAAAAATCTGTGCTTGAGCCCACATCGAACTGCACTGAATAGGTATGAAACTGGGAGAGTTTTCCTTTTATTTGGTGCAGATTTCACATTTCTGTCGTCTTTTGTTGCTTTCCTGTGACCAGTCAAAAGTGCACCATGACTTTACGGACACACTGTACATGGGAGAGCTGAGTGAAAAATGATTGCATACCTATATGGTTCTCCTAGGACTTTTATATGAGGGGCACAGGGCATTTTGATAGCTGTTTCAATACATTACAGCTACAGGATTAAAGGAGATTCTATTGGCATTAATGCAAAAATTAGAAACAGTTCATCTGATGGAAAGATAAGCAAGGCCTAATCACAGAGAGTTGTGAATTTGAATACAGGTATAGGAGAAGCCAAATCTGAAACGGATTATCTATTTAAAACAGAACAAAATAACGTATTTTCCTCCTTTTCAGCAATGTTGCCAGGGCTTTGGTTCCCAACTCCAAGACAGTGATGAGTGAAATAAGTTTAATTTATAGAACGTTGTTATTGCATGTTGAAGATAGATAGACATAATCATGTCATAACAAAAAAAAAGCATACTACGTATTGGAATAGGGCTGTTTGATATTATATATTTCTGTGTGTGTGTGTGTGTGTATCTTAGAATAAAATCTCTGAAGGACAAGACCATGTGAATAACACACATAAAGTGGATGGGGAAAGAGTTAAAGCAGAACAGATCTTGAAAGTGATTTTTTGTGAGTACAGTGGCAGTTTGAATGCCAGCTGCAGCTTTTGCAAAATAAGCATGTGCATTTGATCCTTGTCCCACAATAGTTGTGGAAGGGAGAAGTTATGAAAGGAGGGCAGGGAAAGGTCACAGAGAGAGGGTGTGTGTACGTGTGGTGTGTGTGTCTGGGGGAAGGATGGCAACAGGGAAGGGGCGTGGAGCAGAAGAAGTACTCCCAGAGGTACTTCCAGGATGGCTAGGCTCTACATCTGGGGTCTTAGGGAACGCTAAGTAGTGTCTGACTTGCTCAAAAGGGAGAGAACATAATGATCAGTAGAACTGAAGGTCTAGAAAAACCCCAAAGGGAAAAACAGATTTAAAAGCATGAGCAGACCAGCAAACTGTGAAGTTAGAGTGGGCAGTAATGCTACCTGTGGTCAGAAAGTTCAGGAACACGTGGTCAGCCGTGCCAGGAAGACAAGCGAGTCCATCCTGAGACAGGAGGACTATTTTTTGGAGCATTTAAGCTGAAGTCTGTAGAAATATGTGCAGATAGCAACAGAAGAAGGGTGCTGGTGACATAGTCCTAGAGTGACTACCAAGTGGGTGGAACGGCCCTCTCGGCCAGACGCTAACTCTATCACAAGTCAAAGGGTAATGTCTAAGTGGGGAGTTTGGCTTTTGCTCCTTGTTAGGAAGTTTTACCACACAGCAGTGTAGAACACAGACATGCAAAGGGATGGTGATCAATGAGTGGTAAGAGCACAGCATTAGCAACAGTTGAGTCCAGAGGCCTTGTATATTATGGAAGTACAAATAGAATACGAGAAATGTCATAGCTTGTTTGTTATAAGAGCTTCTGCCTCTGTCAGTAGAAGGCAACCTTGATTAAAAAAAAAAAAAGGATAAGAACAGAACCAGTGCTGGTATAAGACTTCATATGAAGAGAGACTTGATTAAAAGAGAATTCCACTTGAGAAATAACTGTTATTATGTCTGTGGTTTGTTACATCGATCAGTTTAGAAAATCATCTCATGTTATCCAGTATAGCTTTTTTTACTCCCTAAGTTTCTTTTTTATTATAATTTAAATCAGGGGTCCCCAAACTACGGCCCGCAGGCCACATGCGGCCCCCTGAGGCCATCTATCCGGCCCCTGCCGCACTTCTGGAAGGGGCACCTCTTTCATTGGTGGTCAGTGAGAGGAGCCTAGTTCCTATTGAAATACTGGTCAGTTTGTTGATTTAAATTTACTTGGTCTTTATTTTAAATATTGTATTTGTTTCCGTTTTTTTTTTTTATTTTTATTTTTTTTTATTTTAAAATAAGATATGTGCAGTGTGCATAGGGATTTATTCATAGTTTTTTTTTATAGTCCGGCCCTCCAACGGTCTGAGGGACAGTGAATTGGCCCCCTGTGTAAAAAGTTTGGGGACCCCTGATTTAAATAATGTGCCCCAAAACCCAAGTAGGAAAACTCCATTAAATTATAAGGTAAAAATATTTCAATCTGACTGAGACTACAAACTAATCACACCATCAGTTGTCTGTTTCATTTATCCATCCATCCATCCATCAGCCAGTGAATATTACTGTATCCATACACTGTACCTGATACTGGAATACAGGTATTAACAACGTACCCTATCTACCCTGATTTTACAGTCTATAGATAAGAAAACTACAACTTATTTAATGCAAAGAAATCCGTGTCTCAAGGGAAGCCTGTACAGGGTGCTATTGGAAATGATGGAAAACTCTTGAGCTGGTAAACTGAGACCCAGAAATAAACAGAATAGTGTTGCTCATACCTGATATTTTCAGCGTAACATTGCAGGGCTGGTATGGTGATTTTGTGGCACCAGACTCTAGGTTCTTTCTGTCTGTTTGCTTGCTTCGTCTTCTCCAGTGTGTTAGTTACTTCATCCTCCTGGGCCACGATGGTTCCTGTTCCCATCCTCACCCGCAGCCAGCAGGGGAGGGAAGGTGGTGGTGGGGGAGCAGTGAAGCCACTGGGGGTTCTCTTAAGAGCACGACTCAGAAGGTGAATACATCCTTTCAGCTCATATGTCCTTGGCCAGAAAATACTTTTATAGCCATATGTCACTGAAAGGCAAATGAGAAATGAGAATATATTATTTCATGTGGGCGGCCATGTCTTCTGTGAAAAAAATGAGAGTTTTATCACTATGAGAAACAAACAATTATGGGTGAAGATGAGCGTGAGCACTGTTATTATGCACCTAGACCTGAGCAAAGTGTCTTCAGGTGCACCACTTACTTGCCTACTTGTTACACTTTGTGGGGGCTGAATGGGGACCAGTCGTGTTTGGAATAAAACAGTGTTCAAACAGAGACTATTTCACTGGCTGATGATATGATTTTATTCTTCTGCTAAAAAAGCAAATTATTGAGGGAAGAGTGCTCATAGTCTCTGGCCCTCTCTCTAGCCTTTACCGGGAGAATTCCCTTAAAGGGGAGTTCCCGGCTGTCATCACCAGGTTTCTGGGCCTCTTGTACACTGGTTAGGATACCAGGTAGAATCGCAGCAGGAGGAATTCTGCTCACGTAAGAAAATGTTTCTCCTAGAGGTCAGTAAAGCAACAGAAGGTTGAGGGTGCTTTTGGAAACACAAAAATGGAAAATTTAGGGGATTGATTGCTTCAATTCATGAAATTAAGAGAAAAACTTACCGAAAACAGATAATGAAAAAAAAAAATCTTTGAATTATGTGTCGTCGTCCTCATCCCTCTTTTTGCTGCCTCTTCAAAATAGTTCTATAAACTCATTTGTTATTCTTTGATACTTTGGTTCATTCGATTTTATTTCTTTGGATGTAACAACTGTGCTGAGATAAGATTTGAGGTTTGGTAAGAAGACGGGGTTTTATTTGGAGGACTTAGGATATTACTTTTGCCCAAGGTTATTTTTTGTTTTGTTTTTCACTTTTAAAAATCAATACGCTGAATAGATGACTGCCCAGGTAATGAAATCTTGGATTCACCCAACTCTCTTCCCTGCCCAGTTGTCTAGAATCTTTCTTTTGATATTCTACTTTTTGAATTAAGCAGTGCCTGATAATTATCCAAAGATGTGCTCATTCCTCAGTGGAATAACTTACTCAGTCTCTAATATTTCAGTGCTTATTGATTTAAATTTCAGTTATCTGATGATTAGAGAATCTAAGACCTCATATCAGAGGTAAGAAAACGCCCACCTGAGGGAAGTTATTTATACACATGGGGAGATAAAGGTTTCAAAGATGAAATTCATCTAATATCATTTGCCGAAGGCTGACTCAGCTACAAAAAATTTTTAAAATTCAAGTGCAGAAAACTCAATGGTATGTGTTCTCAGCCAATGCCTGCTGTTTAGAAGAAAAAGGCAATATTTCTGCTCAGAAAGACTATCTGTTTATCAGGTAGTATTACTTCTTAAGGCAAAGTTTTCTCAGGAATAAATGAAAGACGTTTGCTGCCTTTTCTTTAGTACAGGTCCAAGTCTCAGCTAATGTGAGAAATGCTAGGGAGGAATCTTTCTTCGTGAAAACCTATTTTTTGTAAGATGGATTAAAATTTTATCATGTTTGTCAAAATGTGACAGTATTTAACATACTTGATAGATTTCAGGGCTGTTTGGTGGCCTTATTTCATTTATTTTCTGTAATCAGTCCCTCTTATTCTTTTGACAAGTGAATACAAACAACATTTACAGACTGACATATTTTTCCCAGAGCAATCATCAGTGCATTTAATGATCACTAGTGATGACTTTTTCTCTCTTTTTTAGCCTTAATTTCAGACTATAATGAAACACAAAAGCTGGTTTATGTGGCAAGCCCCATTTGAGAGTTAAGCAGAGTTCAAAGCCCCCAGGAAATGTCTTGTTTGTAAAGCTCTGCCTTCCATTAATGCTCCCTGACCTTCATTGGCCCTCATGTGCCAGATAAATGCCTCGGGATGACTAAGACTGTCTATGTCACAAATCCACCGCCCCCCCCCACCCCCATAGCAGAAAACCCAAATTATCTTGTCACCGTTTCTTACAAATGAAATAGAAACCCAAGATAAGGACATGGACTGCATTCCACAAGATGGCAGTGGTCTTTGTGCAAAGGATAGAAGCATGACACTCACTGGGTCTGACACCAGCTGTGACGAAATTCTGCCCTTGTGAATTTAATGCTTGTGAAAACCCTGTCATGGCTGTTTTCTGTTTTCGCTGCCACGGGGCTGAGTTCTCAAGAACAATTAGCCCTATTTTTGTAGGAGAGGAAAGAATGCTGCATATAAAACATTATGTTTTATATACTATCTTTCTCTAAGGAGCCAAAAGTATTTTGCAGCTGTTATTTAATTAACCTCACACTATGCCTCTGAGACAGGAAAAAGGAATTACTGTATATCCTATTTATCACAGTGAATTTAAATAATTTACAGATATCATTCATAGTGGGGAAATGGTGGCACTGGGAATAAAATATTTGTTGAGTTCTAGTGTGGTCCTAATCATTAAAGCAAGCTGATTTTCTACAGAAGGTGGCGTTTATAATTTTAGAGATTTTATTTAGTCCATATTACAAAATGAATTTCTTTTCACAAGTACCGATTCCAAAGCGGCAGTTTTTCCGCTTTGATTTGAGCACTGAAGTACTTTAGCTTGTGAGTTTATTGCTTAAGAATACTGGGGAACTTTTAAAATGCAAAATCCCAGAATTCTGTCCCCAGACATGCTGCTTTCCTACCTCTGGGATGGGGATAAAGAATTTGCATATTTTAAATGAAACGCTGGTGATCTGAGACATGTGGTTTTGCCCCCTCTTTGAGATACTGCTCTAAAACCTTTAGTAATATACTGGTAATATACAGAAATTGACCCAATATTCTGAAATTAAAGGAACCTCATTGCTTTGGAGAAAGATATTCTGGATTACATAAAAACTTGAAATATAACACTTTCCCTCAATTTGGAAGGGTAAGTCCATAAGTGTAAATTTTATTCTTTATTCATTTGTTATTTAAAATTTTAAGCATAATTACTTCTAAACTGTACTGTCAAAAGCATAACTATGATTTTTTTAAAGAAAATTATCATGTGCTTTCTTTTTCTTTTGAAATTCAGTGGTCATTTTTGCATAGACTTTAGGAAACAGAGTCTAACCTACCTAGAATCTTGTACTTTCAGAACTAGAATGAGCCCTAAAGATATTCAGATGCCAGGCGAGGTGTACAAGTTAACCCACTTCTGGTAGCATGAGTCTGCTCTCCTTCTTTTTTTTTTTTAAATTTTTTTTAATTTTTATTTATTCATTTTTAGAGAGGAGAGACAGAGAGGGAGAGAGAGACAGAGAGAGAGAGAAGGGGGGAGGAGCTGGAAGCATCAACTCCCATATGTGCCTTGACCAGGCAAGCCCAGGGTTTCGAACCGGCGACCTCAGCATTTCCAGGTCAACGCTTTATCCACTGCGCCACCACAGGTCAGGCTGCTCTCCTTCTTCTCAGATAGAAATCTGCTTTTTCAATTGGACCTACCTAAGCACTTGCAATAGTTAACAAAATGCTAAAACTGATTGAATCTGAGTCAAAAGACACTACATTCCGAAGAGGTATTAGTCCATGATGCAGGATTTTCAAGGAAGACCATGAGAGACTGTACAGAAGGCTGTGTCTCCTCATAACCCCTCATTGGTATTAAGGGTAAAAAGAGTCAAGGGTTGGATTTTGAAAGAGGGTTTTCATAGGGGGCTATTGGTGTGCTGGTATTCTCACACCCTTCCACAAGACCGTAAGGTGTTTTTCTGCCTTCCTTCAAGTCAAGAGAGTGGTGACTAAAGGAGAAAGCAAAGATTTAAATTGGCATCCTGGTGGTTTGCTGAACATGAAGATGAATGTTTTATTCCTACCTGGAAAGTATTATGGCAAAAGAACTGACAAGCATTGACAACCAGATTGTGCTCAGAATAGTTGCATTTTTATGTCATCATATTTCTGCCAGTGCTTGGCAGTGTCTAGCTTCTTGCTGTTTACCACTATACTAAATGTTAAGTGATACCTTAATTTTAACTTGTTTATCTCAGATAACCAATGAACTTAAACATCTCATTAAATGCTTGCTAAATAAATATTTTGATATTTTTCTTTACATTGCTTATTCATAATTTTTGCCCATTTTCCACTGGGGTTGCTATCTTTTTCCTATTGATTTGCATAGTTCCGGGTAGATTCTAGTATATATTGGTGGATATAGCATATCCTGTGTAATTTTTGATGCTTTCAGATATGCAAACAATTTTTCCCATTCTGTGAATTATCTCTTAACTTTGTGGTATCTTTTATTGCATTCAAATTCTTCATTTGGATGTAATGAAATTTCTCTCTCTCTTTTTTTTTTTTTTGATCTATGCAGTTTTGTTTAAGTAGTTCTGTCTTAATCAGGGTACAAAGGTGTTTATACACATTTTTTCCGGTTGGTTGCAAGTTAAATCTGCTATATGTTTGTGTGTTTGTGTGTGTGTGTGTGTGTGAATGCACAAATTATTTTTTATTCTGCTTAAATGTAGAAAATCATTAGGATGATCCATAATAAAATAATTATATAATAAAGTTACTGCTACAAAAATAGATACATTTGAAGTCTTAAAATCAGGTGATACAATTTAAATTATGCTAGTATTTCTCAATGTGAGGTCCATGGGTCACTTGTATCATAGCATAAGGCCAGGGCCACCGCTGTCATGGCCATTCAGGTCCTCATTGAATTGGGACAGACTGTAAAGAAACAGTGGAGCCAAAAAATGGTGAGCTATTCCTTTATTAAAGTCTCACACCGGCCAATGAGCAAACAGTCAGGGAAAACACTTTCTTTTCATTCAGGGCTCTCAGCCCTGACACATTCTCTGGTTCCACAACCAGAAGAATCTTCTCCAGTTTCTCCTAGAATCAAAGGTCCCCACAAACCTCAGCAGAGCTCCCAAAGCCCCTCAGCTCTGGTTCACCATCTATATACCCTTTCTCTCTCTGCAAAACTTGCTTCATCTTCAGCACTCTGCATTCTCTCTGCTCTCCCTGCAAAACTGGCTGGGGCCACAAAGACTGCTCTCCAGCAAACATTAGCAAAACAATGGTCCTTCCCAAGCAGGAAGGTAATTTGCAATTTCACAGACCACATATACCTGGTGCTGCCCAGCTCCCAATGCTAACTATAAGCAAGCAAACATAAAGATCATATTTTACAAACTTGTTTGACCAACATGTAAGTATTTTGGATATGAATTTATTTATTTATTTGTTATTTTTTTAAGTGAGAGTATGAGAAATAGTGAGACAGACTCCCCAATGTACTTCGACCATGATCCACATGGCTACCCCACACCCGCACCTGGTCGTAGGCCAATGCTTGAATCAACTGAGCTATTCTTAGTGCTCTGGGCCACTTTAGAACCAGTTGAACCACTGGCTACAAGAAGGTAATAAGGAGAGAAGGGAGAGAGGGAAGGGAAGAGGAACAGATGGTTGCTTCTCATATGTGCCCTGACCATGGATTGAATCCAGGATATCTACACACTGGCTGATTCTCCATCTACTAAGCCAACGAGCCAGGTTCTGGATATTCATTAAAAAAAAAAAAAGATTAGAGATCTCATCCCATACCTGCTTTATCAGAATCTCTTGGTGTGGATGCAGACATCTTCATTCATTTTTTTTTTAAGATTTTATTTATTTATTTTAGACAGCGGGGAGAGAGAAGGGAGAGGGAAACAGGAGGAGCAGGAAGCATCAACTCCCACATGTACCTTGACTAGGCAAGCCCAGGGTATCGAACCGGCGACCTCAGCATCCCAGCTTGATGCTTTATCCACTGCGCCACCACAGGTCAGGCAACATCTTCATTTTTAATATGACTTATGAGATATTCTGAATGTACAGCAAGAACTGTTTAATATCACTAATCTAAGAGTACTAAGATTGAACTTTAAATTAAGATCGGAGCTTTAGGCAGCACTAACTATGTTAAAAAACATTATAGGACATAAAGTTTTATTGTGTGACAAAATTTAAGACAAATTCTTTAGAAGAAATAAGCTTTTTCCTGGGTATAAACTGTTAAAGATTATATTCTCATCTATGATTAACCAGCATGAATTCTTTAGCAAAGGAACCTGAACAATGTAAAGACAATCTCTTTAAAAAGGGTTTAAGAGACTACTCAGTAATGTTTTTTAAGTGGTCTTTGGTTTATTTAATCCTCAATAGAATTTAAGAACAAGACATTATAGTAACTGCATGAGTGCATTTTTATAACTGAGTTTAAGTTTGTTTTTATACTGTTTGGAGTTTAAGAATGACTAGTTCACATCATTTTCCATTGTGAGGTATATTCATGAGGAGAGGAGGGGGTGATAAAGACACTCAATCATCACAGAGCTTCCTCTTGGGGAGATCCTGGTTCACAAATTTTATATCAAGATATAGTGTTAATGTGAGCAGTTGAAAAGTATAAATGTTGAACTAGAGGTCACTTAGGTTGTTATATAATGGGAAGAACAACTTACAGGTGGCTCCTGGAGACTGTATTGTTCAAGGATCCCTGAAGGGTTCTTTCTTTCTACTCCAAAACTTTCTATTGCCGATCAATAGATGAAAACCTAAGGAGTCTAAGGTATTGACCTTGTCGTTAGATATCTTACTTAAGGACTCACTTCTGATAATGTGTCACTGTTACTATACTTTGCTTCAAAACTACTTAGCCACCAATTCAGTGTACCTGGACTTATATAACTTTTTAAAGTAATAAAAGAAATTTAGAAGATATACAGCTAAATTCATCATTTTACATGAGAAAACAGACCACCCAAAATAAAGTGATATGGCTTAGATCATTCATTTATTGTCTAGGACCCCTGAGCCAAAATGCAAGAGGCATCTGTGCATCAGAATGCAAGACAAAATCAAGGATAGTGCTTTATCTAGAGAATATTGGATTTGCTCTGGCGTAGATTTTCTCCATGTCTGCTAGTGTCCACAAAAGGGCGGAGGGGGATTAGGTGAGCACTTTAGATGTATAATTTTCTTTTTTTTTTAAATATTGGGATAATTGATTTACATACAGTTGTAAAAAAAAAAATAATGCAGAGAGATCCCAGGTACTGTTTACCTAGCTTCCCCGAATGGTACCATCTTGTAAGACTACAGTGTAATATCACACCCAGGATATTGACATTGGTACAGTCAAAATACAAAATATTTCCATCACCATAGGGACTCCTCGCGTTGCCAGTAGATGCATATGTTAATCAATGTTTTTCACATAATATTTTTTATCAGATTATATATGAGATAAGATCAAATTTTCATTTCTTAGGGTTTGTATAGTGTAAGGTTAGGAAAACCCTTTACTTCCTAATTAGATTATATGAACTTCAAGGAGAAGAACCTTTTCCAAAAGAGAAAGAACTCCGTCCTGCCCTTCACCTGCAATAGGGGAGTGGAGATGCCAGGGAATCCTCTTCGGAGAAAGTAATTCATGACTCCCAAAATGGTTGGCACTTTCTCATAATTCCTCTGAAAAAGTTACCAAAGCAAAACTAGAAAGAAAAAGATAAGATAACATAAATTTATCAAACCATAAAAGTGAATATTAATCAATTGAAATGTTACCTTAAAGCTGTTCTTAAGTGACATCTATATTAAATTCTGAGGCTTTGGTTAAAATTTGTATATTCAATAAACATTTAAGAAAAATATATTTAAATTGAATAATAAGAATGTGATAAGAAAATATGGAAATCTGGATATGATCAAATGACATCAATAATTGTTGTATAAGGAGTTACTAAGTAATGGGATTAAAGTTTCAGTTAAGCAAGAGGAATAAGCTGTAAAGACCTCCTATATGACATTATACCTCTAGTCAACAATAGTACGCTGTACACTTAAGATTTATTAGTAGGATAGAGCTCATGTTAAGTGTTCTTACTATCAAAAACCTGTTGTACAGAACTGAAGCAAGCAAGCTATGCACAGAAGCTAAGTGAAATTTTGAAAAGGTGGGGACATCAATGCAGTTGTTGCTGATAAAAATAAAAGAGAAAAATCTTCAATTGGAAAATTTCTGGATGACTAAAAACAGATTGGATCTAGATTTATTAGGAGGATAATATCAATGAAAATATAGAGATGTTAAAAAATTTTAAAAGTGCCCATAAGAAACAACTCTTGGGTCTAAGATAGTTATTTCTAGAATTCCGGTTGATTCAAAACAACAGGAATGTGAACAATGCCAATTCTACATCTTGAATAGTTTGTAGTAATAATAATAGCTCAGGATATCTCTTCTTAACTAATTAAGTTAAGGACAATGACAACAGACCATTATATATTTCTAAATTCGATTTTGAGTGAAGGAGACCTTATTTTTATTCTTATACAAGCAAACAGATCAATGAACAAATTGCTCTTTTAATGGATTCTGGAGGGGAGTGGGTTTTACCTTGTCCATGATAGGGCTGTTTTCTCTAATTTCTTTATTTGATTGCTTGCTCCACTGACTGACATCAAGGTTCCTGGGAGCTCTCTCCTAATTTCTGAAACACTGTCAACAACTATTTATTTTCCTTCAAAATGGGATTGAACTTCTATGTAATGATTTGAAGTAATAAAAAAGGTAATCAATCATAAGACCAAACAAGAACAGGAAATAAAATCTTCCCATCTCTTTAGCAATCTTAGGATGGCAAAAGTTTATTAGCTAAATTGCTGTAAGGATTCAGAAATATCCAGGGAAGTTATTAGAACACAACTCAAAATTTTAACTAACTGAAGATTTTGGAAAAATTGTGTTTTTCATATGATTTAATTTTTCTCTAATCTTTTCACAACCATAAATGGTAATTTTTATTTTCTGATTGAATTTACTGGGTATTTAAAAATCTTACCTTGCAAACACGTACATAAAACCTTTAGTATTTCATGTGTTCACTACTCTTGCTTTGCCACTGGTCAGGAAAGAAGGCTAAACAGTCATTAATTGCTTTAAAAATTTAGCTCTAGTCATTGAATTATTAATCAGAAAATAAAAGTGACAGATAAGTTGTTCAATTTAGAGCAATTCCCTGTGGGGTGGGGATGGGAGGCTACTTAGGTAGGTTCAGCAAATCCGACATGAGTGAGATGTTAGTGTATCGATTGGCTGGGACAGTACAGAACAGCAGGCATGCTAAGGTTAGGAAGTTGGTGAAACAGATGTGTAACTGTTATCCTCTGACATAGAGCAACCTGGACCCAGAGAAGGTAAGCGAGCCCAGAAAACATTAGGATTTTGAGAACAAAACCTTTGACCTGGATATAATCAGGTCATCAGCAAAAAGCCCTAAGAAATTATCTTTCTTTTCATTTAAAGTGACTTGAAAGCATACCCTTATGTTTAGGGTAACCTCATGTTTTATTACTCCCTTTATTGATAAGTCAGAACCTAAATTTTCTTATGAAAACCAAGAGCTTCTCACCCACTCTTTTTCTCCCCACAGGTAATAGCTTCTGCAGTAGATAATACAGTCTGTTATACTGATGTGCATCACCTTGCTCTGCCTTCAGGAGAGCCCAGGGCTTTGAGAATAAACTGTTTATCCAGTGCGAGATTACCAACACTGGATTATTCTTTCTATTTGAACTTCTTTCTCTAGCAGAATAACAGTAATAATTTAATACACATTTGTGCCTGGTGAGGAAATATAACATTACCTTTAAACTGCTTTTCTTTCATTAATTTTTCCTACTTGTACTTTCTGAATTTGTACTCATATAAATGCATATGCTCTTGAGTAATCCTAGACTACATTACTTGAGTAGTCTATAGATAGAAACTTTTAAAATTTTGCACCCATAGCTCGGAGACAGTTATCTGAAACTTTACCATCTCTTTTGACTATTTTAGCTTATTACTATGGTAGCCATATGCTCTAAATGTTAACCTGAAAACAATACAAAGTAAGAGGATATATTTTAACCCTTTTCTATTGTGTCACTACCTGATTGGTCAATGTTAATGACAGTGAAATCACTGTCTTTAGTTCACAACAATTTATCCCAAAGGGAAATGTAATTTTATGAGAGTTTCATGAACAGTGTCAATGGTTCTTATTGCATTCTCTTGTTATTACAATTGGATCATGAAAGATAATCTTCAGTGGTTCTGATATGCATGTGTAACTAATATAAAGAGAACAATTCAGGCAACAGATCTATTTTATTCCATATAGTGATGGCTGCAATTCTTCTCTTTTTTCAACCTGTATCATATATAAAATTTGCCTGGTATCATGAAGGAACCAGTTAGAATATGATGGTTCAAACCTGGAAAAGCCCTATTGTCATTTTGTTATCATGCAAGAAAACAATAAATAGCTTTATTATCTTTTGAGAGCACAAATATGAAGGTATCTTCTAGAACAATGGTTCTTCAGATCTTTTTGCGGAGTTCTTCTTGGGCTGGGCAAGAGATCTTGGGACCCATCTACTCTGTTTCCACCTCTTGTAGGGAAAACATTGTAGTTTTCATTAATAAGTATAATTTTGTTGAGGTATTAGGTTTGACTTTGCTTTATAGCCAAGAGTTAGATAATTCTGTATTGGCTGCAACATGTATAAATCTGAAATATAGTTATTGGAAGGATATAGCCCATAAGTGCCGTTAACATTATGGGATTAACCAATAACCATGGGCAAATTTATTTGATAGACTAATACTAATTTATCATTGATAAGCAATAACAGTAGTACCTGAAAACCTTAAGTGACTCAAAAAAATTAATGTTGGATGGGAAAACTAAGTGGTCTATCCAAAAATATTGGGCCATCTAGTTATATATTTGTAGGCAAGCACACCAGGAAATTGAAAGTTTGGCCAGTATGTGGCAGCTAGGAGGTTCCAGATGTAAGATAGATGGGGAGGTCTTTTTTTCTCCCAGCCACCTCTTTGTGGGATTTCATGTTAAATTCATGATCCCAGCTTGTTATATCTCTCTTGATGTTACTGTTTGACGTCTGCCTGACTTTGCCGGTGAAAGACCATGCGCCTCCCTATTCCCCAATGTATTGCTTAAGCATAAAGTACACTTTAATGAACATTTGAAATCATGTGGCAGTTTACAGCATAGCAGATACCAGAAAATAACCTAAAATCACTATTCTTTGAATTTTTTCCCATCTCTACCTTGGGGACATCTTTCATTAAGTATGTTTTTCTTTGACCTTTGTATGTTAAAAGGATCTCTCTTACTGTCCAGAACATCCCTCTTAATCATACCTGAAATTTTGCAAAGGTCTTGAAATAAGATTTAAAATTATATTTTATTAACACATCTAGTTCAAATTTTTTGGCAGTCCTGTTCTCCAACTAAGCAAAGAAAAATCTAAGCATTTTTTCCTATTATATATATGTAAAAGTGAAAGTTTTTCCTATTATATATATGTAAAATTACATGGCATTTACCCATGACATCAGAAGAAAATACTTGCATTTTTGAGGCATTCCTGGCAGCTTATCAGAAGAATTTTGCATGTACTTGCAACCATTTCTTGTTAATAATTATTCTTGTGTCTGTTAATCATACATTATTTAAGAGTAGTCATACTACCTGTGCAAATTCAAACTATTTTGTCTTTATATAAACATCACTTTGGTGTCACTGGATTGGCACATTAAACAGTATTCTAAATTACATTTGAATGTAGAATTCTAGAGTCAATGAGTAACATTCTCTTAATGATTTTTAGACTCTAGAAAATCTACGTTTTCAGTAGTCTTAATAGAGCAGTAAAAAGAGGATACTTTTTGTCCTGGTGGTAGTGAAGACTCAATATTTCTTTTTCTTGCAGATTCAGATTTTTTGCTGTAGTCTGATGCATTTTTCTAGGGAAGCCAACCTTTATAACACAGTTATTTTCATGTATAAATTTTAGAAATTCTATGAGAATGAAATAAGAGAAAATTATAGTTTAAGCTTAAGAGTTTTGAAAAAAAGACTAAGAGCATTAATGTAAACCCTTTTCATTTTCTTAAGCAGTTACTAAGAGGCTTTGTTTTAAAAAATTTCATGGTTTCACGGAGCTGGGATAGATCCCAGTGGTCATCTGGTCTGTTCATTCACAATGTAGAAAACGTATCTATTTTTACTTCTTTGTATATCTTAATCCTTTTAAAATAATGTCTTCCCATACAACCCTTTCTCATATACTTAAAATTTGGTCTCTTCATGACATTACTTTCCCTTTGAAGGTGAAGTTTCTTTTTCCCATGCTTTAATTGCCTTCTGCTCCTCACTCTGGTTTTTATTCCTGTCCTTTCTGCTTTGCTTTCTTCTCTAATGTAGTATATACCTGTAAGTGCATAGTAAAGGGGACTCAATTAATCCTTATATTTGTTTAACTGCATATTGATAGTTTGATATTATTTCTATACACAGGTTATGCCTAACCTTTTTTTTTCCAAATAGGGGACCCCAATGAGCCTAAAATTTGGCTTGCTTATTTGTATATATAGACATTCTTTAGTTAATAACTTCCTTGTATTAAAAAATTTTTAGTAGGCTGTAATTTACCAAATCTCAGCTGTGACATTTAATAGGTCCTAGTGCTGCTCCCTTGACTACACTGTGTCATGTAGGTTTTTTCTGTCAGACTTTTAGTAAAGCATTAGGGATGCTCTGAAGACTATACCTAAACCTAAAATTACACTCCTACAAATTACAGCTCCTACAAATCTCTTCCTTGTGGATTGTGTGTCATATATCAATGACAATAAAACAAGTGGTACTGGTGATCTTGAGATGTTTGCCAACCAAATACATGTTGTTTAAACCCTCTGAATTTGGTTTCAATTAAAAATGTACACTAAAGTTTTTGTTTTACAGAAGCATGATAATAGTTTGATTTTATTTTTTTCTGGTAAAGCTGGACCATAGACCTGCCACCACAATCAGATTTTCTGAGACTTGTCCTCATAGCTAGTATTTGGGGTGCCCATTTAAGAAGAGACTTAATGCACACATTTGGCTTAATGCATGGAAAGTCAAAGTGCCTTATATTAAATGGAAGAGGCAGGCTTCTGGTTCAACTTCTTGAGGGCAAACTGTGGGCTCTGATCTAGCTGTGCTTCCTATGTAGCTGTAGGGGCCAGTGTAGACTTCTCCTTCCTGGCGACAGGCTAGTGCAAAAGGGGAGTCCTGGGAGAGCAGAGTCACTCTTGTCTACTGTTTTTGTAAATTTTACCAATCAGATAATTCACTCTTCCTGTCTCATGGGAGATAGAGAGTGAAAGAGAGGGATAGATGGATAGAAGGATAGAATATTAGAAGGATAGAAGGATAGGAAGAGAGAGAGGTTGGGGGACTGGGGAGGAAACTGCCTTCTCACTCAGTATTTCTCAACTGAAAGAGCAGTCATTCTTACTTCTCAGTCAAAAGTAGGAACATCTGAAGAGGGAGAGATGGTCCTCAGGGCTTTAGTAACTAGCATTTGATGAGCATTTGTTATTTACAAGACGCTGTGCTAAGTACTTTACATTTGTAGTTTTCTTTCTTTATTTAAAGTGAATTTATTAAGGTGACACTGGTTAACATAATTATATAGATTTCAGGTATGCAATTTTTTTTTTGACAGAGAGAGGGACAGACAGGGACAGATAGACAGGAAAGGATAGAGATGAGAAGCATCAATTCTTTGTTGTGGCACTTTAGTTGTTCATTGATTGCTTTCTCATATGTACCTTGACCAGGGGACAGACTGAGTGACGCCTTGCTCAAGCCAGTAACCTTGGGCTCAAGCTGGTGAGCCTTGCTCAAATCAGATGAGCCCTCGCTCAAGCTGGTGACCTCGGGGTTTTGAACCTGGGTTCTCTGCATCCCAGTTTGATGCTCTATCCACTGCGCCACCACCTGGTCAGGTGGTACCCAATTCTTTTTTAAAAATCAATTTATTTATTTATTTTTATTCTTTTCCAAGTGAAAGGAGAGAAGATAGACAGACTCCAGCATGCACCCCAGCCAGGATCCACCTGGCAATCCCTCTCTGGAGCCAATGCTCTTCCTGTCTGGTGTCATGCTCGCAACTAAACTACTTTTAGCACCTGAGACAGAGGCTCCATGGAGCCATCCTCAGTACCCAAGGCTGATGCACTTGAACCAATGAAGTCATGGCTGTGGGAGGGGAGGAGAGCGAGAAGGAGAGAGAGTAGGGGGAAGGGGAAAAGTGGAGAAGCAGGTGGTCAGTTCTCCTGTGTGCCCTGACTGGGAATTGAATCTGAGAAATCCACATGCTGGGTGAACACTCTACCATTGAGCCAACTGGCCAGGGCCAGGTGCCCAATTCTATAACACATCTCTGTATACCATATTTTATGTTCACTGCCCTTACCCAAGTCAAGTCTTTGTCCATCTTCATTAATCCCCCCATACCCTCCTCTACCTTCCCTTCTCTTGCCCTGCAATCACCACGTCTATGAGGGATTTTTTTATCCTTTTTGCTCAATCCCTCCACCCCCCTCACCCAGATCCACCCTGATGGCTGTCAGCCTGCTATGTTTAAATCTCCTAGTAATCGAATAAGATATCTACTTTTTTTTTTAATTGTCTAGCATTCCTTTTCCCTGTTTTCTGCCATTATTCCTTTCCTTCCTTAGGGGAACTGAACTTACGTAATCCATAGTGTTCTAGTGGAGTTTTCAAACTGGTACTCCCTATAGTAGACATGTGATGCAAGCTGGACCATTACTAGTTCTTCACTTCCCTCCAAGGTTTAGTGATTTGTCCAAAGGGAATGTGTGCCCCAAGTAGTTGGAATTTTAAGTCGTGACATCTTGACATCTACAAATAAAGATAAATTTGTTCCCTTCTTTTGAATATTTATGACATATTTTAGAAATTTAATAATTTATAGTTAAGCTCAAAATAGTGGTTGATTTTGTAGAATCATCTGACATCCATTTTTCTTTGAAAATTTCAAATGATAAATCATGTTAAGAAATGCTCTAATAGTCCTAACCAGAGTTTAATTCAGAGCCAGACATGTAGTAGGTGCTGTTAGCTAGAAACATAGATAAAGTCATTTGGTGGATGATTTACTTACTGTATATGGAAGTTAGCAACAGCTATAAAAGCAATCTATAAACCTGTTCATGAGAATAGAAATTATCTTGAAAATCTTGGTCATAGATTTTGCAGTTGCAAAGATGTTATGGTTTTACCTGAAGATTTAATGTTTCTTTATATTTTAAGTACTTGATTTGATATCATTTTAATCATTACTGTCATTGTTACCACAATTTAATGTGTTATGTTTCCTGGAAACCTTTAATTCTTCTTTCTGATAATCTGCCCTTGTTCTACTTTCTTACACAATTCCCATCTCATTACTTTTTCCATATAAACCATTAAAATTATATAAACATAGTAGTCCTGGAATTTTATTTGTCTTTAGCTCTTCTTTCTATATTTTTTCCCTTTTATCTCCCAGCTTTGCTGAGCTGTAACTGACAAATAAATTGTGTAAATTTAAGGTATACACTATCTGCATTCTTAAGACCACTTCCCCACTGTAATCTACTTTTCAGTTAAGTTTACAGAGACTTCATTTCAGCCAATTTACTAGAGACCTTCTCTCCTCCACTGATGAACTATAAAGAAATGCAAATTTGACATAGGAAGGAATGTTATTTTAATGCAGTTTACATGGATTATTTTCTTTGAGATTTAGGGTGTAGAAGAACAAGATAATTTTTTCATATCCTTGTATTCCTCTGATCCTCGGCATGAGTCATCATTTTTCTTTATGGAGATGAAAAAGGGGGATGAGAACTAGATACCCATTAATTTACCTTGAGTTACACAGACTTTATCTTTACTTGAGTGAGAGAGACACAAATACCTGGCCCCTCTGCTCCCAGACCATCTTTCTTCTTAATTTATGTCTACCTGAGATATAATATTACACACAGTGCCTGCAGAGGTTATTTATAGGTAAGCATCCACTACGCAATCATGTATTTGATCTATGTAGATTATTCTTATAGAACCTTATGGTATTTTATTAATCATCATCTACTGGCATGTGATCCTAAATGTCAAAATATAATACTTTATAGATTGAGCATATATTGCACAAAATAATTCTGGAGAATAACGTTGGCTAATTTGGTTTGTATTTTAATGCAACAATTACTGTGCCTGAATGACCTTAAGTGTAAGAGATTAAATGCTCTAGTAATTAATTAGTTTGTGGACTCTGTACTATGTTAAGAGGCTTTACTAAAATTATGAGAAAATAAATAGAATGCCAGTATCTGTACTTATAAACCCAGGTCTCTCTTCACTTAATTACATGGTTAGATTGTCAAAACATTTTCAGAAAGGAAAATGAACACATCTGTCTTCATATTCTTGTCTGTCAATATTTTTATTTCAAAAGGATAAATGTTTTCTGTAATCATTGTGATCTTTGTTCATATCAGATAACTTTCTTTTGAATGAGAAAACGATTGGCTTAAGTTCTCTATGTACTAAATGATACAATGTCACTGGTTTTTGTTGAGAGAGGTAGCTGGCTTAAATTTTGGAATATAAGATTATTTTTGAAGTTTAAATGTTGAAATAGTCACTCTGAGGACAGTTGAGGATAATTAAATAAAATTTTAAGTGAAATTCATTCAAGACAGTTGATAGTTGCACAAGATATCTATAATTCAGAGATGAATATAACCATTTCTGTTTTGATTTCTTTCTCAGTAATATTGAAAACAAGGATTTGCAATAAATAGCATTGGGGCTTTTTTTTTTTGTCCCAAAACGAAAAGCTCTTCCCCAAATCAGAACAACTCAAAGACTAAAAACAAAACACAATCTTAAAAATAATTTTTATAGAGCAGTTTTCTCTTTAAGTTATCAAACTCAAACAGAATTAAATTTATCTAAAGATGACAAAGAAATTTCCAGGTATAAAATATTTTAGGTAACAGTAAAGTAATAAAGTAGCAAATGAAAAATAAGACAAAATGAATTTACATATAAAATAGTTTATCATCAGTTATGCTAGTGGATACCTTGAAAATAGTGTTTGAAGTAATATTATATGATTTAACTGCAAGTATGTGTGGCAGTAAATTCAAGTCTAGAGTTATCCTTCAGTCATATAAAATATTGAACACAGCATATCATTTTAAAATGATGTGTAGTGCACCATGTAGAGAGCAAAATGACAATCTATGATAATGCTTTCTGACCCCAGCTCTCTGACAAAGCCACAGTTTAACTGGTTTATTGACAGGGTAGGTTATTATAGATTAGAGTGGTCCACAAAAGATGGAAGCTCCTATTCTTTTATAATAGTCTGACTGAGCTGTTCTTGAAAACCTTTCATCCAAGGAACTCAAGACATTACCAATAAATGCTCTTATGTCTAAATATTTGTCTGGTAACTTCTTCTTTTCAAGGGGTTTGGAATCTTAATTAGTATTCATCAATTATTCCTATGAGACAGGTTGGCATATTCAAGTCATTTAAAAATGAGTTACTAAGGCCTGAGAAGTCTGACTAACTCCTCTGGAGAATTGCCATCAGCTCACTTGCCCTCCAAAACTCAACTCTGCCCTTGCACAATTGACTCATATTTATCTATTAAGTAAGGGGGAGCCCATCAATTAGCCTTTTCAGAACCGTTTGATTTTGGCAAGATGCTTTACCTTTATTTGTTTCTGTGCTTACATGATTGTAAATAAGATTATCACTGATTTTCATTCCACTTACTTTGCAGAAGGCTTGATCTAATTCCTGTCATATTGCTTTTTCAGCAAAGATCTATGTATATCAAATATAATTAAACACTTCTTTGTTATTGCAAACACTTTAAAGAAAGAGATTTATTTCATGCTTAGGGGATATTGTATTTTCTCAGAAATCCAAACCTTTTGAATTCTCTTCATATGTTTCTGTGGAATATTTAGCAACTGAAATCTCTTTCATTTAAAGTGTCATGAACAACAGATGGTACCCTTAAAAAGACTAGTTTTATATTCAAGTCATTTTGCAATAAAGCGATATCCTTGAATTGTATTCAAAGTAAATTTAGTGCTCTTGAGTACAAATGAGAAAGCTAGAAGAACCAAAAGATAGGAATGGAAGATAATAAATAATCTTTACTTTTAAACAATTTCATTGTCTTAAATATCAAATCCTGGTTAAAATGACAGTGGTGAAATTTTGATATCTTTAAGTTCATCAATATCCTCTTGGTTCTGTTCAGTGGTGGGATTCAGCTGGTTTGTATCGGTTTGACAAAACAGATACCTAATTTTTTGTTGATTGCGGTGAACCGGTTGTTAAAATGGCACTTGTAATCAGGGTTCTCTCTAAGGTGGGCACCTGTGTAGCTGTGCAGTGTGGAAATCACAAATTTACATTCCTTACTCTTTTTTAACGTTCATCTGTGCAGCAGCGTATTCTAAGCCCCCATAGTAATGTTCATTCTGTCCATATATGAGAAAAATTGGACGGAACTATGCTTGTAATATTTACTTATTAATTTCATAAAACTCATTATACCTTTGATGAAATACTATATTTTAATTCCCTCATGTTTGTTACTTCAGTAAACAAACAAATAACATAAAGAGAAAAAGTGCCAGACAACCAGGGGGTGACAAGCTGTCATTGGAAATACCTTAGATAACAGTGTTAGTGTTTTTTGTCAGGTATTATGTAGTATTTTTTCATTAATATTTTAAAACTCTTCCTTATAACATAATCTAGTTTTGTGTACCTCTTTTACTGTTCTTATTTAAGTATTAAATGCATGAAATAATAAACTACCTTTCGGTATATCATTTTTTTATACTGAAAACGGTCCTTAGAGCAGAGAACTGGTTGTTAAATTATTTGAGTCCCAGCACTGATTCTGTTTTTCTATAGAACCCGGACTAATACAGATTGATTCTCAGCTTGATGTGGTGTATATGGATTAAGAAATCTAGACAGAATGAGCAGTAGCAACATCATAGGGTGAAGAGAGTGGCTTCACACTAGATCTGCAGCTAAGCCCCTGTGTGAATGTGAGGGAGTCTCAGTGGGCTGGAAGCTTCTCCTGTATTAATATGAGGAAATTCAACCAGAAAAATGTATATTTTTTCCAGTTTGAACATAGATAGCTATATCCCTGGATACTCTTCGGCTGGGAGGGGCTTCTAAGTTTCTCTGGTGCTTCCTTTGTCACTACCATAGTATAAAGATTTATAGAAAAAATGTACAAAATGGGGGTATTCGTTGAACATAAAAGAATGAATTTAGTCATGAATGAATTAATGTAGAACAGCAAGGCCCATTTATCTTATCCTGTACTCAATCAAAATCAAAATAATGAAGTAATTCATTCACAAAACAATAAAATTCTTACTACAAACAACTTTTTGTCCATGTTAGGCATTTTGTTTTAATACCGTTGATGGAAAGCATAATAATTGTACAAGAAAGAAGGACAAGACAGTAAGCAACCAACCTCCATGAAAGAGTCGCCCAGGAGTGTGAGGTGAAACTCTGTGAGGCACCAAACAGAAAGAGATGTGAATCTAGTTGCTGCTGTATCAGTGCCTTAAGCATTTCCTGTTTCCAGTTACCTGTTTTACTGAATAGTTTTGTTAAGTGATTTCTTTCTTTGCTTCAATTCCCACGTTCCTAGATATTCTTTTGTAAGGAAATGGAAATTAAGTTTTTAATTAGCTATGTACACTTTTTATCTATATATCAGTCATTGTCACCAACATTATTATGCTCTTTATCTTTACAGATTTGTGTGGATTTGCTGTGTGCTACTTTTGTGGACTCAGTAGTTTATAAGAGCAGATGCAATTTATGAGAATATTTTTATAAAAGGTTTATTTATTGATTTTAGAGAGAGAAGAGAGAGAGAAAGGTGTTGGGAGGTGTGGGGAGAAGCGGGAAGTATCAACTCATAGTAGTTACTTTTTGTATGTGCCTTGACCAGGCACGTCCAGGGCATTGAACCAGCGAGCTCAGCATTTTAGGCCAACACTTTATCCACTGTGCCATGACAGATCAGGCATGTGAGAACTTGAAGATAGAGAGTGAATAAATGGAAGATATAAAAATGAAGCAGGTTTTTCAGTTAATAAAATAGTATATTCTGGCCCTGGTCAGTTGGCTCAGTGGTAGAGTGTCAGCCAGCAGTGTGGATGTCCTTGGTTTGACTCCAGGTCAGGGCTCACAGGAGAAGTGACCATCTGCTTCTCCACCCTTGCCCCTCCCCTTCTCTGTCTCTCTCTCTCTCTACCCCCATTCCTTCAGCCATGGCTCAACTGATTCAAGTGACTTTGCCCCTGGGCCTGAGGATGGCTGGTGGTCTCCTCCTCAGGTGCTAAAAATGGCTCAGTGGCCCAGCAATGGCCCAAGATAGGCAGAGCATTGCCCCATAGGGGGATTGCCAAGTGGATCCCAGTCAGGGTGCATGCAGGAATCTGTCTCTCTCCCTCCCCTGCTCTCACTTAATTAAAAAGAAAAATAGTATATTCCTTTATCATAGTTATATAAGATTTCATTACCAACACTGACAATGCAGATCTAGAAGTCATTTCTATATTTTAAGAATTACTAAATTGCCCTCATACTAATGACTGTCAACTGTGTTCCTTGGTCTAAGGAATATGATTTAGTAGTCCAAATTGATACAGAAAGTTCTGTTCCAGTCCTTTTATAGTGTTCGAGCATTTGTATGTACTACCAGGTGTGCAAATCTCTGTCCAGAATAACTGTCTATTTCTTTCAGGACCCATTTATGGTCTACAGGGTTATCAGTAGAGGCCTGATGTGGTCTTCTTGTCAGCTGTGTTCAGGGGCCACCCCCACACCCCCAGGGAAACTATAGTCATGTGTGATTACTCAGTAGTGAGCTATGGGTATTTGGGTATTGTATCACCCCAAACATGCTCCTCCATTCTGCAGCATACAAAACAAAACAAAACAAACAAACAAACAAAATGCTACTGAATTGATCACTCTCAGTTCATTTAGTAAAGGTTCTTCAGGAAGCCAGTGATATTGATTCACAAAATGAGACAACTCCTTCACATTACACTCCCTGGTTTCAGTGACGGCCTTTTTGGTGACCAGAGGTTATTGAAGTGCTATTTGTTTTTCCAGCATAATTTTTCCCTTTAGTAATGGCTTTTAAACTAGAGGCTTTGCTTTGGACAGTACAAAATTTGAGCTTTCATGCAGCACCAGAACCCACCTCAACACTTCTTTACTTTGATTTTAGCTATTACAGATAAAAATAACCAAGGGATTGTGTATTTAGCTTGTTTGTCATGATTCTGCATTTCTTTTTGTATCCTTGGGTCTACTTTCTCGATTTCAAAGGTGACTTTTGCCTCCAGTAACTGATGGCAGAGCAACTGTTGTGTAATATCACAGGTGACTTGGTAGTTGTCCAGGCATTAAATATTTGTCATACCTTGCCCCCTCATCCTTTTCCCAAATAATTTTTACCATGCTTTAAGTGAGTCAGAGTCATTCTAGAGAATTTCACTTCTGATGCCATCTGTATTATCTAAATTAATGCAGAAAAACAAGTGACAAAATTCAGCCTTTACTTGTAAAAAAATAAACTCCCAGCAAGTCAGAAAGGGAACTTCTTCAATTTGAGAGCATTTTAAAAAACTAACAAACAAATCTGTTCCCCTGTCCCTAAACCCTTGTACTTAATGGTCAAAGACTGACTGCTTTTTTCCCTAAGAACAAGAACAGAGTGAAAATGTTTACTCTGATACTTCCATTAAAAATTTCTGATATCGGTGGAGAGACAAGATGGCACTGGAGTAGGCGGACGTATCAGCATCTACCTCCCAGAACCAAAGTGGATTACAAACTAATTTTATGAACTATCATCTGGAAAAACCAACTTTGGACTAAACTAAGAGGACTCTTCAACCAAGGAACACTGAAGAAGCCACACCGAGACTGGTAGGAAAAGCGGAAATGCGAAGAGGGCTGCACAGCTCCTCGGAGCGAACGGCAGCAGGGAGAGACTTGTGTGGCGGGAAGTGAGTTTAGCAGAGGGGAAAGGGTCCTGAGCCCCAGGAACAAAGCTCCAGCCTGCAGCCCCAGAGCCCAGAAGAGGCGTAAGGACAATATTTAGCTGGAAACAAGTCAGGATACTGTTTGTGAGAGAGTCTGATTTCTCAGACCCAGGGTCCTTCTTAAAGGGACCGCGCAGAACATCTCTCTCAAAAACAATCACCTGGGGCTTCTGGGGACGGGAGGAGAGAGGAGAGGACCACAGTAACAGGAAGAGAGTGTAATCTAGGAGGCATGGGGAGAAACATTTTGGGAGAGAGCCACCCTAACCCCTGGGACGAGTCACTCCCCAAAGCTGAAGTGAATATTTCCCCCAGAAACAGCAATACCAGCAAAGGGAAGCAGGAGAGCAGCCAAACAAGCTCCCCTGTGGCATTCAGAGCAGAGTCGCATAGAAGGAGGGAGCTTTCGGGTCTACAGTAGTGAGTCTTAGGGTCTGAGCTGCAACGCCCCCACCCATGCTGCTGAGGGCGCACCGGAGAGCGGGCGCCAGCGGGAGACAAAAGCGTGGTTCTGCTGGCAGGGGCGGAAGCCGGCTGGCCACCACTGGGCTCAGGTGTGAGCTCAATCTTGCCCGGCTGGGGAGAAGGGGGCGTGCAAAAGTGGTCAAGCTCAGCTGCCTAATCCAGTCTCTGGGAGAAGGGCGGGAACCCCGGAAAGGGTGGAGACCAGCCCCGGAGCAAGGGCAGAGGAGCACAGCCCTGCCCCGCCCGTGCAACCCAGGCTTGCAGTCTGACTTGGTAGCCGGCTCCTCCTGCGGGGGTGGAGCCAAAGCCCAGAAGAGGCGAAGTTCCGCTAGGGAGCTGAGCTTGGGCACGCAGCCCTGACCAGCGGTAGAGCCAAGGCTAGCAGCTGTTCCTTGAGTGGGATCCTCCTGCAAGGGCAGAGTGAAAGCTTGGAAACAGGCAGAGACCCACAGCTGAGCAAAGGTGCTCGCCAGTGCCCTCAGGACCAAGCATAACGTCACACACGGGGGCAGGGCAAAGGCCAAGGCCACCAACCCTTGTGCACCTGAGCACATGATCACAGCCACTTCCGTGAAGAGAAAATGCAGAGGCAGAGAAATACAACACAAATAAACCAAGAGAAATCCCCAGAAAAGGACCTAAGTGAATCAGATATAACCAAATTACCAGATGCAGAGTTTAAAATAACAATTGTTAGGATGCTTAAAGATATTAGAACAACCATAGATGGCCATTATGAAAACCTAAATAAAAAGATAACAAATATAAAAAAGGACATTGAAATAATAAAAAAGAATCAGTCAGAAATGACAAATACAATATCTGAAATGAATACAATGGAAGGAATTAAAAGCAGGATGGAGGAAGCAGAGAATTGAATCATTGAGTTAGAGGACACGATAAATAAAGGCATAGAAGCAGAGCAGAAAAAAGAAAAGAGACTCAAAAAGTCTGAGGAAACTCTAAGAGAGCTCTGTGACAACATGAAGAGAAATAACATCTGCATCATAGGGGTTCCTGAAGAAGAAGAGAAAGAACAAGGGATAGAGACTTTGTTCAAACATATTATAGCGGAAAACTTCCCCCAGTTAAGGCAGGAAAACATTACACATGTTCAGGAAGCACAGAGAAGTCCATTAAGGAGAAACCCAAAGAAACCAACACCAAGACACATCATAATTAAATTACCAAAGCTAAATGATAAAGAGAAAATATTAAAAGCTGCTAGAGAAAAAAAGACTATCATCTACAAAGGAGCCCCCATAAGGATGACTTCTGACTTCTCAACAGAAACACTTGAGGCCAGAAGGGAATGGCAAGAAATATTCAAAGTAATGCAGAACAAGAACCTACAACCAAGACTACTTAATCCAGCAAGGCTATCATTTAAAATTGAAGGAGAAATAAAAAGCTTTACAGACAAAAAAAAAAAAAACCTCAAGGAATTCACTGCAACCAAACCAAGGCTGCAAGAAATGCTAAGGGACCTGTTGTAAACAGATCAAAGGAAAAAAAGAATATGGCAAAAGAGAAAAACAGTTTTAAAGAAAAAAATGGCAATAAACAATTACATATCAGTAATAACCTTAAATGTTAATGGATTAAATGATTCGATCAAGAGACATAGGGTAGCTGCATGGATAGGAAAACAGGACCCATACATATGCTGTCTACAAGAGACACACCTTAAATCAAAAGATGTCCACAGACTGAAGATAAAAGAATAGAAAAAAATATTTCACGCAAATGGAAATGAAAAAAAAGCTGGGGTAGCAATACTTATATCAGACAAAATGGACTTTAAGACAAAGACCATAGTTAGAGATAAAGAAGGTCACTATATAATGATAAAGAGAGAAATCCAAAAGAAAGATATAACCATTATAAATATCTACGCACCTAATATAGGAGCACCTAAATATATAAAGCAGACTTTGATGGACTTAAAGGGCGAGATCAACAGCAATACTATAATAGTAGGGGATTTCAATACCCCATTAACATCATTAGATAGATCCTCAAGAAAGGAAATTAACAAAGAAACAGCAGACTTAAAGGACATATTAGATCAACTTGATTTAATAGATATCTTCAGAACCTTTCACCCTAAAACAGCAGCATATACATTCTTTTCAAGCGCTCATGGTACATTCTCTAGAATAGACCACATATTAGGGCACAAAAGCGGGCTCAACAAATTTAAGAAGATTGAAATCATATCGAGCACTTTCTCTGATCACAATGGCATTAAACTAAAAATCAACCACAATAGAAAAATTGAAAAACATTCAAACACTTGGAAACTAAATAGCACATTATTAAACAATGAACGGGTTAACATTGAGATCAAAGAAGAAATAAAAAAATTCCTAGAAACAAACAATAATGAGCATACATCAACTCAAAATTTATGGGACACAGCAAAAGCAGTCCTGAGAGGGAAGTTTATAGCATTACAGACATATCTCAAGAAGCTAGAAAAAGCTCAAATAAACAACTTAACCTTGCATCTAAAAGAACTAGAAAAAGAACAGCAAGTAAAGCCCAGAGCTAGTAGAAGGAAGGAAATAATAAAGATCAGAGCAGAAATAAATGACATAGAGGCTAAAGAAACAATACAGAGGATCAATGAAACCAGGAGCTGGTTCTTTGAAAAGGTAAACAAGATCGATGAACCTTTAACGAGACTCACCAAGAAAAAAAGAGAGAGGACTCAAATAAATAAAATTAGAAACGAGAGTGGAGAAATAACAACTGACACAACAGAAATACAAAATATTGTAAGAAAATAGTATGAAGAACTGTATGCCAAAAAACTAGACAACCTAGATGAAATGGACAAATTCCTTGAATCACATAATCTTCCAAAAATCAATCTGGAAGAATCAGAAAACCTAAACAGACCAATTACAACAAATGAGATTGAAACAGCTATCAAAAAACTCCCAAAAAAGAGAAGTCCTGGGCCTGATGGCTTCACAAGTGAATTCTACCAAATATTCAGAGAACTAACTCCTATCCTTCTCAAGCTATTTCAAAAAATTAAAGAGGAAGGAAGACTTCCAAACTCCTTTTATGAGGCGAGCATAATTCTGATTCCAAAACCAGGCAAAGACAACACAAAAAAAGAAAATTATAGGACAATATCCCTGATGAACTTAGATGCAAAAATCCTCAACAAAATATTAGCAAACCGGATCCAGCAATATATGGAAAAAATCATATACCAAGATCAAGTAGGATTTATTCTTGAGAGGCAAGGCTGGTACAATATTCGCAAATCAATCAATGTGATTCATCATATCAACAAAAGAAAGGAGAAAAACCACATGATAATTTCAATAGATGCAGAAAAAGCATTTGATAGAATCGAGCACCCATTCATGATCAAAACTCTCAGCAAAGTGGGAATAAAGGGAACATACCTCAACATGATAAAGGCCATCTATGACAAACCCACAGCCAACATCATACTCAACGGGCAAAAATTAAAAGCAATCCCCTTAAGATCAGGAACGAGGCAGGGGTGCCCCCTTTCACCACCCTTATTCAACATAGTTCTGGAAGTCCTAGCCACAGCAATCAGACAAGAAAAAGAAATAAAAGGCATCCAATTTGGAAAAGAAGAAGTAAAACTATCATTATTTGCAGATGACATGATATTGTATATAGAAAACCCTAAAGTCTCAGTCAAAAAACTACTAGACCTGATAAATGAATTTGGCAAGGTGGCAGGATATAAAATCAATACTCAGAAATCAGAGGCATTTTTATACACTAATAATGAACTGTCTGAAAGAGAAATCAAGGAATCAATCCCCTTTACCATTGCAACCAAAAAATAAAGTACCTAGGAATAAATCTAACCAAGGAGATTAAAGACTTGTACTTGGAAAATTATAAAACATTGATAAAAGAAATCAGGGAAGAAACGAATAAGTGAAGGCATATACCATGCTCATGGTTAGGAAGAATAAACATCATTAAAATGTCTATATTACCCAAGGCAATTTATAAATTCAATGCAATACCGATTAAAATACCAGTGACTTACTTCAAAGACATAGAACACATATTCCAAAAATTTATATGGAACCAAAAAAGAACACGAATAGCCTCAGCAATCTTGAAAAGGAAGAAAAAAGCAGGAGGTATCACACTTCCAGATATCAAGTTATATTATAAGGCCATTGTACTCAAAACAGCATGGTACTGGCATAAGAACAGGCACATAGATCAATGGAACAGAACAGAGAACCCAGAAATAAACCCACAGCTCTATGGACAACTGATATTTGACAAAGGAGGTAAGACAATACAATGGATTAAAGACAGCCTCTTCAACAAATGGTGTTGGGAAAACTGGACAGCTACCTGCAAAAAAATGAAACTAGACCACCAACTTACACCACTCACAAAAATAAACTCAAAATGGATAAAAGAGTTGAATGTAAGCCGTGAAACCATAAGCATCTTAGAAGAAAACATAGGCAGTAAGCTCTCTGACATCTCTCGCAGCAATATATTTGCTGATTTGTCTCCACAGGCAAGTGAAATAAAAGACAGGATAAACAAATGGGACTTTATCAAACTAAATAGCTTCTGCATAGCTAAAGACCATAAGAACAGAATAAAAAGACAAACTACACAATGGGAGAATATATTTGACATAGCGTCTGATAAGAGGTTAATAACCAAAATTTATAAAGAACTTGTAAATCTTAATGCCAGGAAGACAAACAATCCAATCCAAAAATGGGCAAAATAAATGAATAGACACTTCTCCAAAAGGACACACAGATGGCCAACAGGCATATGAAAAAATGTTCAACATCACTAATCATTAGAGAAATGCAAATTAAAACTACAATGAGATATCACCTCACACCAGTCAGAAGGGCGCTCATCAATAAAACAACACAGAGTAAGTGCTGGCGAGGATGTGGAGAAAAGGGAACCCTCCTGCACTGCTGGTGGGAATGCAGACTGGTGCAGCCACTGTGGAAAACAGTATGGAGATTCCTCAAGAAATTAAAAATCGAACTGCCTTTTGACCCAGCTATACCACTGTTAGGAATACACCCCAAGAACACCATAGCACTGTTTGAAAAGAAGAAATGCACCCCCATGTTTATGGCAGCATTGTTCACAATAGCAAAGATTTGGAAACAGCCCAAGTGTCCATCAGAGGACTAGTGGATTAAAAAGCTTTGGTATATATATATACTATGGAATACTACTCAGCCCTAAGAAATGATGACATAGGATCTTTTACAACAACATGGATGGGCCTTGATAACATTATACTGAGTGAAAGAAGTAAATCAGAAAAAACTAAGAACTATATGATTCCATACATAGGTGGGACATAAAGATGAGACTCAGAGACATGAAGAACAGTTTTGGGGTTACAAGGTGGGGGGAGGAGAGGAAGGGGGTTGGGGGAGGGGAGGGGCACAAAGATTATGGCTTTTCAGCATTTGCCATATTCCCCCCTTAATCTATAGACAGACAGCAAATATTTACGTATAGTGTTCCCACTATAAAGACTGCTGTCTTAGGGACAAATGCTTATAATCTATTTCAACAGTTAAAAAAAAATTCTGATATCATACTATTTTTTATTTCTAGTGTTCCTTTTCTCCTCCTCCTCCTCCTCCTCCTTCTTCTTCTTTAAAGCTTCTAACTCATTTCTGAAATTTTCTATCTCTTCATGTATGTTGTTCACATTTTCTTCTTGATCTGTTAGCATTTTTAAGATACTTCAAAGTCCCTATCTAACAATTCCAACCTTCGAGCCATCTCTTGTCTTCTTCTATTGAGATTTTTCTATCTTGGCCATGGACTACATTTTCTTCCTTCTTTGTGTGTATCATTACATAGAGGACATTTGCATAAAAGCATGCTACACATTGAAGTTAGTATTTACCTCACAAAAAGGGCATGCCATTTTACAAAATTATTTATAGGACTTTTTTTGTTTTTTAGAGAGAGAGGAAGGGAGAGAGACAGAGACAGACACAGAGAGAGAAACATCTGTTTATTGTTTCACTCATTCATGCAGTCATTTGTTCTTTGTATGTGCCCTGACTGGGGATTGAACCATGACCTCTGCATGTAAGGACGATGCTCTAACCAACTGAACTACCTGGTGAGGGCCATGCTACTTTTTTTTTCACCCCCCTACAGTGGCCCCTAATTTAATATGGTCCTCTGTTGTTGTTGAGCTGGTGTGTTATTTTATTTCTTTATTTAGCTTTCCTTTGATTCAGTTCACCACTAGCTTCAACAGTTTAGGTGAAATTAGAACTTCCCCTTCAGTTGTGTTTGGAGACTAAGCCACTAGCAATATTTCATCAATTTCTTAGTGCTTTACAGTTGAGCCACCAGCTTTTCTGACTCTGGGTGATCTTTCTTGTCTATATATCCTTACTGCCAGCTTTTGGAGTTGCAGGGGAAATGATGGGTGAAGAACTGTGAGAAAGGGTTGTCATGTGGGAGCAGATGCACTCTGTGGCTGTGGTTCCATTGATTTCTAGTGTGTAGTTCCCCATGGTGGTTAAAGGAATGTAGAGAGTTCTATTCACTCCTCCTTAAACCCATTTGTGGTCCCTTTGTCCTCATTCTTGTCACGATGCCTGGACTATAAGCAGCTGTGGTCTCTTTTTTCCCATTAAGGGATTTTTATTTCTTTTTTATTATTTTTTTTTGTATTTTTCTGAAGCTGGAAATGGGGAGAGACAGTCAGACAGACTCCTGCATGCACCCGACTGGGATCCACCCGGCACACTCACCAGGGGGCAATGCTCTGCTGCTCCGGGGCATCGCTCTGTTGCGACCAGAGCCACTCTAGCGCCTGGGGCAGAGGCCAAGGAGCCATCCCCAGCGCCCGGGCCATCTTTGCTCCAATGGAGCCTTGGCTGCGGGAGGGAAAGAGAGAGACAGAGAGGAAGGAGAGGGGGAGGGGTGGAGAAGCAGATGGGAGCTTCTCCTGTGTGTCCTGGCCGGGAATTGAACCCAGGACTTCTGCACGCCAGGCTGACGCTCTACCACTGAGCCAACCGGCCAGGGCCGGATTTTTATTTCTTGAATTAGTTCATTTAGGTTTCTCTGTATCCTCCGATTTCTTATTGACTTAAAAATTATGATTTTGCAGCTCATTTGGATTGTTTAGGTTGTTAGGATAAGGGGATGGACTCTTTCAACTTTCCACATTCTAACCAGACTTAGTTTACTTATGCTGTGCTTTACCTTTTTACCTGGAGTTGGATACTGTGGTTACTGAGTTCTATTTCCTATCAAATAATGAAATTATTTAAAACCATGGATTGGCATTGAGTTAAATTTTGCCTCTATTGCATAAATTTTTATATGTGATGCTTTATTGCTATTCTAAATATTGTCAATTGCAGTTTTGATATCAATTCTTCCTAAGAGTACACAGACTGTGGTATGTGCATTTGTATGTATGTATATATACAGTGTGTCTGTAAAGACATGGTGCACTTTTGACTGGTCACAGGAAAGCAACAAAAGACGATAGAAATGTGATATCTGCACCGAATAAAAGGAAAACTCTCCCAGTTTCATACCTATTCAGTGCAGTTTGATGTGGGCTCACACACAGATTTTTTAGGGCTCCTTAGGTAGCTATCTCGTATAAACTCTACAGACGCGTCGCTGACTGATGGCCTACAAGAATGGGGTTTCTCCACCAAACTGCCGGTTTCCTTCAACTGCTTATCCCACCAAGCAATGTTATTCCTATGTGGTGACTCTTTGTTATAAACGCACCGATATTCATGTTGCACTTTGGTCATGGATTCGAATTTAGTGAGCCACAGAACACACTGAACTTTCCTCTGTATGGTCCACATCTCAACTGGCATGGCCATGGGCTGCTCTTCTGTATACACGGTGTTACATCATCATCTGCACATGCGCACATGCTGCCACATCATCCTACAGAAACTGGGAGGGCTTTCCTTTTATTTGGTGCAGATTTCACATTTCTATCATCTTTTGTTGCTTTCCTGTGATCGGTCAAAAATGTACCATGACTTTATGGACACACTGTATAATCTTAGTTTTGTTACATTATGATAAAAAAGCATAGTCAAAACAATTGCTGCATTGGAAGAGTCCTGGAGTTCTCTTTCTGGCCTAACAGGGACCCTTATTTTCCTAGTTGTTTAGGTAAAAAAAAATGAAACACTATTTCTTGAATGCACAATTATAAAATATGAATATCCAAAGAATATATATATGACTTGGCCACAAATTTAACAGCTATTTGATTTCCATATTTCTTGTTATTAGTGTTAGTTTTCCCTAAATCTTATAACAGGTTGGCCTATGGCACCGGTTCTCAACCTGTGGGTCGCGACCCCGGCGGGGGTCAAACGACCAAAACACAGGGGTTGCCTAAAGCCCTCAGAAAATAGGCGACCCCTGTGTTTTGGTCGTTCGACCCCCACCGGGGTCGCGACCCACAGGTTGAGAACCACTGGCCTATGGTCTTATTTTCAGTATTGCTAAGAGTGTTCATTTTTTCTGAATTTTTTTAGCTCTTTTCTTTGGAAGCTGAACAAGGCTGATTCATGCATAACCAGCTAGGTGCCTTCTTTTCTGAACTTTTCTCCATTAAAATTTCTAATGGTGGTTGGCAAAATACAGATAAGCTATTGTTTTTTATTAATTTATCTTTTATTTAGATAACTTACTGACCTATCTTATTAATTCAAATGAGTTTTCAATCGATTCTCTGTAATTATGTGAATATACAATTATATCTTATGGAAATAATGAAAATTTTATATTCAATTTTCCAGATTTATTGTTTCTAAATTATCTCTTCTGTCTTGTTTCACTGTTAAGTACGATTTAGCTATTGGTTCAAAATATACAAATGCTTTAACAATCACTGCATTGTTTTATAAATGTCCACAAACTAACTGTATAATGATCAGTTATTGAATACTTAGATTTTGCTAAGTATCCACTTCTGTAGTTTCCATATCCTTTCCCTAGTTTCTGAGCATTACCAGTTCTAGCCATCTGGATTTTCTCTCTTTTTTTTTTTTTTTTTTACAGAGACAGAGAGTGAGTCAGAGAGAGGGACAGACAGGGACAGACAGACAAGAATGGAGAGAGATGAGAAGCATCAATCATTAGTTTATTTTATTTTATTTTATTATTTATTTATTTATTTATTTTTATAAATTTTTATTAATGTTAATGGGATGACATTAATAATTCAGGGTACATATATTCAAAGAAAACATGTCTAGGTTATCTTGTCATTATATTATGTTGCATACCTCTCGCCCAGAGTCAGATTGTCCTCCGTCACCCTCTATCTAGTTTTCTCTGTGCCCCTCCCCCTCCCCCTAACTCTCTCCCTCCCTCCCTCCTGCGTCCTCCCTCCCTCCACCCCTGGTAACCACCACACTCTTGTCCATGTCTCTTTTTTTTTTATTTATAATTTTATTTTTTTAATGGGGTGACATCAATAAATCAGGATACATATATTCAAAGATAACAAATCCAGGTTATCTTGTCGTTCAATTATGTTGCATACCCACCACCCAAAGTCAGATTGTCCTCTGTCACCTTCTATCTTGTTTTCTTTGTGCCCCTCCCCACCCCCTTTCCATCTCCCATTCTCCCCTCCCCCCCGTAACCACCACACTCTTATCAATGTCTCTTAGTTTCACTATTATGTCCCACCTACGTATGAACTAATACAGTTCCTGTTTTTTTCTGATTTACTTATTTCGCTTCGTATCATGTTATCAAGATCCCACCATTTTGCTGTAAATGTTCCGATGTCATCATTTCTTATGGCTGAGTAGTATTCCATAGTGTATATGTGCTACATCTTTTTTATCCAGTCATCTATTGATGGGCTTTTTGGTTGTTTCCATATCCTGGCCACTGTGAACAATGCTGCAATAAACATGGGGCTGCATGTGTCTTTACGTATCAATGTTTCTGAGTTTTTGGGATATATACCCAGTAGAGGGATTGCTGGGTCATAAGGTAGTTCTTTTTGCAGTTTTTTGAGGAACCACCATACTTTCTTCCATAATGGTTGTACTACTTTACATTCCCACCAACAGTGTATGAGGGTTCCTTTTTCTCCACAGCCTCTCCAACAGTTGCTATTACCTGTCTTGCTAATAACAGCTAATCTAACAGGTGTGAGGTGGTATCTCATTGCTGTTTTGATTTGCATTTCTCTAATAGCTAAAGAAGATGAACATCTTTTCATATATCTGTTGGCCATTTGTATTTCTTCCTGGGAGAAGTGTCTATTCGTATCCTCTTCCCATTTTTTTATTGGATTGTTTGTTTGTTTGTTATTGAGTTTTATGAGTTCTTTGTATATTTTGGATATTAGGCCCTTATCTGAGCTGTTGTTTGAAAATATCATTTCCCATTTAGTTGGCTTTCTGTTTATTTTGTTATCAGTTTCTCTTGCTGAGCAAAAACTTCTTAGTCTGATGTAGTCCCATTCATTAATTTTTGCCTTCACTTCTCTTGCTTGTGGAGTCAAATTCATAAAATGCTCTTTAAAACCCAGGTCCATGAGTTGAGTACCTATGTCTTCTTCTATGTACTTAATTGTTTCAGGTCTTATGTTTAGATCTTTGATCCATTTTGAGTTAATTTTTGTACAGGGGGAGAGACTGTAGTCCAGTTTCATTCTTTTGCATGTGGCTTTCCAGTTTTCCCAGCACCATTTATTGAAGAGGCTTTCTTTTCTCCATTGTGTGTTGTTGGCCCCTTTATCAAAAGTTATTTGACTATATATATGTGGTTTTATTTCTGGACTTTCTATTCTGTTCCATTGGTCTGAATGTCTATTTTTCTGCCAATACCATGCTGTTTTGATTGTCGTGGCCCTATAATATAGTTTGAAGTCAGGTATTGTAATGCCCCCAGCTTCGTTCTTTTTCTTTAGGATTGCTTTGGCTATTCGGGGTTTTTTATAGTTCCATATAAATCTGATGATTTTTTGCTCTATTTCTTTAAAAAACGTCATTGGAAGTTTGATGGGAATTGCATTAAATTTGTATATTGCTTTGGGTAATATAGCCATCTTGATTATATTTATTCTTCCTAGCCAAGAACAAGGTATATTCTTCCATCTCATTATATCTTTTTCGATTTCCCTTAACAATGGTTTATAGTTTTCATTATATAAGTCCTTTACATTCTTTGTTATGTTTATTCCTAAGTATTTTATTTTTTTTGTTGCAATCGTGAAGGGGATTATTCTTTTGAGTTCCTTCTCAGTTGTTTCATTGTTGGCATATAGAAAGGCTATGGACTTCTGTATGTTAATTTTGTATCCTGTGACCTTACTGTATTGGCTTGTTGTTTCTAGAAGTCTTTTTGTGGATTCTTTGGGGTTTTTGATGTACAGGATCATATCATCTGCAAAAAGTGATACCTTTACTTCTTCTTTTCCGATATGGATGCCTTTTATTTCTTTGTCTTGTCTGATTGCTCTGGCTAGAACCTCTAGTACTACATTAAATAAGAGTGGAGAGAGTGGACAACCCTGTCTTGTTCCTGATTTAAGGGGGAAAGCCTTCAGTTTAGTGCCATTTAATATGATGTTAGCTGATGGTTTATCATATATGGCCTTTATCATGTTGAGATATTTTCCTTCTATACCCATTTTGTTGAGAGTCTTAAACTTAAAATTGTGTTGTATTTTATCGAAAGCCTTTTCTGCGCCTATTGATAAGATCATGTGGTTTTTGTTCTTTGTTTTGTTGATATGGTGTATTACGTTAACCGTTTTATGTATATTGAACCATCCTTGAGATTCTGGGATGAATCCCACTTGATCATGATGTATTATTTTTTTAATATGTTGTTGTATTCGATTTGCTAGTATTTTGTTTAGTATTTTAGCATCTGTATTCATTAGAGATATTGGTCTGTAGTTTTCTTTTTTTGTGCCATCCTTGCCTGGTTTTGGTATGAGGGTTATGTTGGCCTCATGAAATGTGTTTGGAAGTATTGCTTCTTCTTCAATTTTTTGGAAGACTTTGAGTAGAATAGGAACCAAGTGTTCTTTGAATGTTTGATAAAATTCGCTGGTATAGCCGTCAGGGCCTGGACTTTTATTTTTGGGGAGGTTTTTAATGGTTTTTTCTATTTCTTCTCTACTGATAGGTCTGTTTAGGCTTTCTGCTTCTTCTTGACTCAGTCTAGGAAGGATGTATTTTTCTAGGAATTTATCCATTTCTTCTAGGTTGTCGAATTTAGTGGCATAAAGTTTTTCATAGTATTCTACAATAATTCTTTGTATATCTACGGTGTCCGTGGTAATTTCTCCTCTTTCATTTTGGATTTTGTTTATATGAGTTCTTTCTCTTTTTTCCTTGGTAAGTCTTGCCAAGGGTTTGTCAATTTTGTTGATCTTTTCAAAGAACCAGCTCCTTGTTCTATTAATTTTTTCTATAGTTTTTCTGTTCTCTATTTCATTTATTTCTGCTCTGATTTTTATTATCTCCTTTCTTCAGCTGGTTTTGGGTTGTCTTTGTTCTTATTTTTCTAGGTCCTTAAGGTGCGAAGTTAAGTGGTTCACTTGGGCTCTCTCTTGTTTGTTCATATATACCTGAAGTGATATGAACTTCCTTCTTATCAATGCTTTTGCTGCATCCCATAGATTATGATATGTTGTATTGTCATTTTCATTTGTCTGTATATATCTTTTGATCTCTGCACTTATTTCTTATTTGACCCATTCATTTTTTAAAAGTATGTTTAGTTTCCACATTTTTGTGGGATTTTTTTTCTTTTTTGCAGTTGAATTCTAGTTTCAAGACTTTATGATCAGAAAATATGCTTGGTACAACTTCAATTTTTCTGAATTTGCTGATGTTGTTTTTGTGACCCAACATATGGTCAATTCTTGAGAATGATCCATGTACACTGGAGAAAAATGTATACTCAGTCACTTTGGGATGAAATGTCCTGTAGATGTCTATCATATCCAGGTGCTCTAGTGTTTTGTTTAAGGCCACTATGTCTTTGTTGATTCTCTGTTTGGATGACCAATCTAGAGCTGTCAGCGGTGTATTGAGGTCTCCAAGTATGATTGTATTTTTGTCAGTTTTTGTTTTAAGATCAATAAGTAGCTGTCTTATATATTTTGGTGCTCCTTGGTTTGGTGCATATATATTAAGAATTGTTATGTCTTCTTGATTCAGTGTCCCCTTAGCCATTATGAAATGGCCATTTTTGTCTCTGAGTACTTTTCCTGTCTTGTAGTCAGCATTATCCAATATGAGTATTGCTACACCTGCTTTTTTTTGGATGTTATTTGCTTGGAGTATTGTTTTCCAGCCTTTCACTTTGAATTTGTTTTTATCCTTGTTACTTAGATGAGTTTCTTGTAGGCAGCATACAGTTGGATTTTTTTTAATCTATTCTGCTACTCTGTGCCTTTTTATTGGTGAGTTTAATCCGTTTACATTTAGTGTAATTATTGATACTTGTGAGTTCCCTATTGCCATTTTATATCTTGCTTTCTGTTAGTTTTGTGTCTTGTTTGATCCTTCTCTTTCGTTTTTCTATCTTTTGTTTTTATTTGGTTGTATTCCATACATGTTTCCTCTGTTGCTATCTCTTTTATCTCATGTGCTTCTGTGGTGGATTTTTCAATGGTGGTTACCTTTGAATAATGAAAAGGGTCCCTACCCTGTTCATTGTAGCGAACTATTTTGTGAGTACTTTTGCACTCCATCGTCCTTTGCTACTGTTAATCTCCATCTTCTCCCCCTCTTTCTTTTTGTTGTTGTCACAGTTTAAATTTGGTTTTATTGTGTTCTTCTTGGAGCTTTTACTTGTGGCTCTGTTTTTTTTTGTTCTTTGTATCTGATTGGAGAACCCCCTTTAGTAATTCCTGGAGTGGGGGTTTTCTGATGATAAATTCCCTCATCTTTTCTCTATCTGTGAATGTTTTTATTTCTCCTTCGTATTTGAAGGATAGCTTTGATGGGTATAGTATTCGTGGCTGAAAGTTCCTCTCTTTCAGGACTTTAAATATTGGGGTCCACTGTCTTCTAGCTTGTAGAGTTTCTGCTGAGAAATCTGATGATAATCTAATGGGCCTTCCTTTATATGTTGTATTCTTCTTTTCCCTGGCTGCCTTGAGAATTTTTTCTTTGCTGTTGGTTTGTGTCAATTTCATTATGATATGCCTTGGAGTAGGTTTGTTGGGGTTAAGAAAACTCGGAGTTCTGTTTGCTTCTTGAACTTGAGGCTTTAGTTCTTTCCACAGGCTTGGGAAGTTCTCATCTATTATTTGTTTGAGTATGTTCTCTATTCCATTTTCTCTCTCTTCTCCCTCTGATATACCTATTATTCTTATGTTATTCTTTTTGATGGAGTCAGATAATTCTTGTAGGGCTATTTCATTTTTTTAATTTTTGAGTCTCTTTCTTCTTCTCTGTGTTGTGCCTCAAGTTGCTTGTCTTCTATTTCACTAATCCTCTCTTCTATCTGACCTGTTCTATTAGCTAAGCTTGTTACTTCGTTTTTCAGCTCGTGAATTGAGTTTTTCATCTCTGTTTGATTTGTTTTTATAGTTTCAATTTCCTTGGACATATATCCTTTGTGTTCATTGAGTTGTTTTCTGAGCTCCCTAAATTGCCTTTCTGTGTTTTCTTATGTATCTCGGAGGATTTTTAGGATTTCTATCTTGAATTCTCTGTCATTTAGCTCCAAGGTTTCCAATATATTAAATTTTTTCTCTATAGATTGTTCCTCATCTAGCTGTGTTACCTCTCTTTCTTTTGTATCCATGATATTTGATTTTCTCTTCCTTAATGGCATCTGAGGGTGGTTTTGTTGATAGTATTAATGAGATTTAATAAAGAATAAAAAGTTAAAAAAAATTAAAAAATAATAAAAAAAATTGAAAAGAGTTGTTTTTTTTAAAAAAGTTAATAATGAAATAAAGAAAAATAAAATAAAATAAAAATTTTAAAAAAAGGAAATTATTCCCCCCCTCCTTTTTTCCTCTCCTCTCCTCTCCCCTCTTTCTTGAGAAAATCTTGTGGTGAACTGTGAATTATAACAAACAATGCCTGTGATGGAGGGCCTGAATTGGGGAAAAGTAATAAAGGGACAAAAAAAAAAGAAAAAAAAAGATAAAAGAAAAAAAAAAGAAAAAAAAAGAGCGTATGGACCCACAAAAAGCAAATAAGGAAAAAATTTGGGTCAAGAATAAAATGATTTGCTTTTAGGTGTTGGTTGTCTAAGAGTTATGATGAGAGGAATAAGAGGAAAACGGAAAAATGGGGGGACAAATTAAAAAATTACTATTGTATTTAGTGGAACAAGAACTAGATAAAATGGAGAGCCAGGGATGGGAGCACTGCTAGTGAAGTAAAAACCTCCGAAAATGCCACAAACATAAGTTTGAGTCCCAGATAATTTGTTTGTTATTGAGGTTTGAATGAGAGGAGATGTAAAGGAGAAAGGAAGAAACTAATATAGAGCGAGAAAAGAAAGAGAGAGAGAGAAAAAGGAGGGAACCACTTAAAGAAGAAAAAATAAAGGAGAGAGAGAGAGAGAGAGTTAAGGGTTTTGGAGTGCAACCCTCATAGAGAGAAAGGAAGAGAAGAGAAAAGATAATGGGAGATGTAACACTTATGGGTAGTGTAGTTCAAGGTGAGGAGAGTAAGACCGGCAAAGAGTTAATCGGCCAAATTGGAGGAGGAAAAAAAGTATCAAGAATGAAGATAATAGAAACAAACGAACAAATATAATAAAATGGGATAGGTTATAAAGTCTGCAGATTATTCTTGATTTTGAGAGGTTATCTTCTTGCTTTTTCTTTTCTCTCCCTCTTCCTGGTCGGTGACTCTGTACCCTGGGTTCTGCCTCTTTGGCACACTCAGGTAGAGGTTTGCAGTTGATAAGTCTCTATGGCAATGTCATGTATTGTGCTTTAGTCTCGTTGGCAGTCGAGGCTCATTAGCATTTATAGGCTCCGACAGTGAGAGAGTCCTTGTTCCTGGAGCCTTTCTCCTAGTCTTTCCTTTCTCAATTAGTAGCCTGATAATCCAGCTATGGGGTTGCTGCTGCCTCTGCCTGGATAGTTAGAGGCTCATAGAGCTGGCAACTCCCCACTCTATTTCCACGCAGCACAGGGCTCTGGGTAAGGCTCAGTCAGTCAGAGCTGCTAGCATAATCAGGCGGGCTTTCCGCCCACTCAAAGACCTCTGGCTCTGCCACTCTGTCCGGTAACACAGGCGGGCACCCACTTCCGGGGCGCTTGGAGGAAACTCTCACTCACTGCGCACGCGCAGACCAGGATATCCGGCCAGCAGTCTCACGCTCTGAGTGAAGCCCCCAACCGCAGGGAAAAGTTGTAGCGTTGGAATTGAGCCTCGCTCCGTCCCCGTGCATGGCTTTTGCAAGGCGCTGGGGCGGCCCGAGATTCCGCTTTGGCCCACACAAAGGCCCCTGATTCTGCCCCTCTGTGCGATAACACGGGCGCGCACTGCCGAGGCACTCAGAAGAATCTCTCATTCACTATGTGTGCATGCAGACCAGGATATGAGGCCAGCCGCGTTTCCCTCTGAGTGAAATCCCCTCCAGCACGGAAAATCTCCACCGTTGGAATTAGTTCTCACTCCCTCCTGTGCGTGTCTTTCCCAGGGTGCTGGGGCTGCCCAGAGACTCTGCCCTCGGCCCACAGAAAGGCCTCTGACCCTGCCTCTCTGAGGGGCAACACGGGCACCCACTCCCGGGGCCTAGGAAGAAATCTCTTGCCCACTAACTGCGCGCACGCTGACCAGGAGACCGGGTAAAATGGCCGCCCCGCTTGTCTTTCTTTGTTTGGGTTTGGCGCGAGTGTTAGCTTGTATTGCCCGGGTTGCCACAGGATCAGTTTTTCCTCGGCTTGGATCTCCATGCCACAGCCTGGTTCGGCCGTTTGTGCCGCGGCCTGGATCTATTCACCCCCTTTGCCCGCCTCAGTTTTTATATTCACAGTTACCAGAGAAAGCCGCCCTGTTTAGGTTAGTGAGGAAGGCGGAGCATTTCTTACTCCCTATTTCCTTCGGGGTTTGGTTATATATTTAGCCAATTTTTCAGTCGACCATACCTTTGGGTGTATTGCGAAGCATCTGGAGGCTCCAAGTATAGGTTTTTCTGTTTCTGGTTGAAGATCTTGTTGAGTTTTGGGGGAGATTTATCGGTATCGCTTCCTACCCCGCCATTACTCTCTGTCCATGTCTCTTAGTCTCGTTTTTATGTTCCACCAATGTATGGAATCATGTAGTTCTTGTTTTTTTCTGATTTACTTATTTCACTCCGTATAATGTTATCAAGATCCCACCATTTTGCTGTAAATGATCTAATGTCATCATTTCTTATGGCTGAGTAGTATTCCATAGTGTATATGTGCCACATCTTCTTTATCCAATCTTCTATTGAAGGGCTTTTTGGTTGTTTCCATGTCTTGGCCACTGTGAACAGTGCTGCTATGAACATGGGGCTACATGTGTCTTTACGTATCAATGATTCTGAGGTTTTGGGGTATATACCCAGTAGAGGGATTGCTGGGTCATAAGGTAGTTCTATTTGCAGTTTTTTGAGGAACCACCATAGTTTCCTCCATAGTGGTTGTACTACTTTACATTCCCACCAACAGAGTATGAGGGTTCCTTTTTCTGCACAGCCTCTCCAACATTTGTTATTACCCGTCTTGTTGATAATAGCTAATCTAACAGGGGTGAGGTGGTATCTCATTGTAGTTTTGATTTGCATTTCTCTAATAACTAATCATTAGTTTTTCATTGCGCATTGCAACACCTTAGTTGTTCATTGATTGCTTTCTCATATGTGCCTTGACCGCGGGCCTTCAGCAGACTGAGTAGCCCCTTGCTGGAGCCAGCAACCTTGGGTTCAAGCTGGTGGGCTTTTGCTCAAACCAGATGAGCCCATGCTCAAGCTGGTGACCTTGGGGTCTCGAACCTGGGTCCTCTGCATCCCAGTTCGACACTCTATCCACTGCACCACTGCCTGGTCAGGCTGGATATTCTCTTTTTTAGGATTTCCCCAAATCACTAATCTGGCTCTGAGATCATGTTTCTAAATCCCTTAATAAGTCAAGTTAGGGTTCATCTAAGCTGACTCTTTTAAACTCGTTTAGAGTAGCTACCTACTCTCTTCTATTAGAGCCTCACTTATGATGTTTCCGTACTCTCTCTGAAATTCCTGTCCCGCCCTTCTATTCTATAGGTTGAAGCATGTGAAATTGTACTTAGGTGAAAAAAGACATCTATGAGGAATCCCTCCCTTTTTTTTTTTAAGTGAAAGGATGGTTGATAGACAGACTCTCACATGTTCCCCAACTGAGATCCACCCCTCAACCCCCGTCTGGGGCCAGTACTCAAATCAAATGTGCTATCCTCAACGCCCAGGCCTGACGGTGGAACCAATCTAGCCACTCACTGCAGGAATGGGTGAAGGAGGGATGGAGGAGAAGGAGGAGAAGAAAAGCAGATGGTCACTTTTTCTGTGTGCCCTGACCAGGAATTGAACCCAGACATCCACACGCTGGGTCCATGATGCTCTATCCATTGAGCCAACTTGCCTGGGCCAGGGAAATCCCTCTTAACCTACATATATATTGATCTGATATAAGCAGTCCTAACACGCAAGTTTTAAAAATAGATTCCTGCTGTTGATAAATAAGTAAACAGTAGGACCAGTACTGGTCTTGGGTCAGGATATTCTTTTGTTGAATAGACTTGGCTGGCATTTAATGCCATATTAGTGACTCTATTTGGACAATGGTTTTATTCTCCTGAGATTCAATCTTAGATAAAAGCCATTGGGTTTTTGTGACTACCCAGTGGTAGTCACATCTATGATTAGGGCTTAGCTCTTTTTTTAGCTTGGTTTGCTGCCTTTCCTACTTCTCTTCACTGGATTATTTCATCTACTAAGATTGCTCTACTAGAGGCTGGCGTTTAATTTACTTTTCTTAAACCTAATCACTTAGTGGTGATGTGTGATTATGTCTAGCTTTTGCCTTCCTCACTAATAGGAGCTAATAGCCTCTTTCTAATGGCAGTCTCTCTCTCACCACCTGTTTTTCCTTGCTGTCTAGAAGGAAAAGTGGTGTGTTAGAGTAGGGTCAGTTTTCACAGGAAGTCAGATTCATATTTTCTAATTCTGACTGTAGTCCTCATTTTGGGTGGAAACTTTAGTGAAGGTGGGCGGGATATAAGATGGAGTAATGAAATATGTTATAAAAGAATACCTGAGAAAACCAAAGGCAGGTGTAGCATATTTAAGTGTATTTTTAAAATCAAGATGTACAGTTGGATACTCTGAGAGAAAAAGGAGGAAATTTGAATGTAGACAAAGTATGAAATGATATCAGGGATTTGTTGATGAGATTATAATGTTATGGTTATGTAGGAGATTTTCCTTTTTTAAAATTTTAGAAATGTATATTATAATGTTTAGGTAAATTCTTTGAGATCTATAATTTACTTTAAAGTAGTATAGCTTCTGCTGTACATAAGGATAAAGCAATATCAATGTGTAAGGAGCAGTTATATATGTGTTAATTCTACTGTTTTGTATGATTGAAAAAATTATAACCAAAAAAAAAACTTTTTTAAATTAATAAAGCCTTTCTGGACAAAGAGGACAAAGTATACGAATCCTTTATCAAAGCTTTGATTATGGGTTTACACTAGAATGACGTAATCTAGCCATTTAGAATACTGAACCTGTGTTAGAGGTTTAGAATACTGTTTAGAATACTGTTTAGAATACTGTGGCCTCTGTTCCCTCACCCCCTTTTCCCACATTGCAATTTTCAGCGTACTGTACCATTAACCTTCCTGGTACTCTTACGGGACCTATAATAGTTCTATCTCTTCCTCCATCCATCCTACCCCAATATTGACTTTTCTAAGACAGTAGGCCAATTTTGTTCTAGAAAACCTCATATTCTGATTGTCAGAGTTTCCTTTATAATATCCATTGTTCTCTATTTTATGTATTTCTTTATAACTGAAAGTTAGATGTTAAAATTTGATTAGAGTTAGTTTAAGAGCTTTGGCTGGTATAGGTGCATCATACTGACATTGGTCCGATACTGGTACTGATGCGGTTCTTGTATGGTGTTGCATAAACATTTTATTAGATCTGCACTTGAGAAGCTTAGGCTTTTGCAGTAAGATTTATTTTGAGGTTGAAATAGTATATTGTTCACAGGTATTCAATGTCTCATTTTCCTGTTTCACCAAAGAAAAAGTCCAGTCTTTTCTTCATTAAGCCTGGTATATAAACAAAAGTCCAGGTATTCCGTGCCCTGGTTTAGCCCATATTAAAGCTTAGTCCAGTCAATGCAGTGCTCAAAGCCTATACTTAAGAGATCATCTGGTTGCTAGCCCAGACAGCATTGCTGATGCTTAGAGACCCTGCAAAAGAATGAGTGGGGCAAGCTTGCTTCCAAGCAAAAAAAGAAAAAAGGGCTAGATCTCTTCTATTAAGCCTGTGTTTATATTTTCGGGCTGGGAAGGACCAATCAGTTTCTTTAAAATTTTGAGGGCTTGTGTTAGTTCCTCCCACTAACTGATCAGATGCTTTTTCTAAGCTAGACTGACAAGCCTGTCTGGTGATCATTCCCGCTTCCATTGTACATGTCTTGAAGTGGAAGCACAGCAGCACCTTCCCTCACCCCTCACACCGGCTGTGCCTTGGGGAAATTCCTTCTAAATGACTCTGGATTCAATCAGGAGAGCTGAGGCACAATGGACTCTGAGGACACAGTGTATTCCTGAAATGTGCAATTGGGCCTATGAATACTTTATAGCCTTCTAGAAAATTAAGCCAAATGGAATGTTGAAGCTTCTTACTGCAGCAGGCTTTCTAAGTTTTATAAAATATAATGTCCAACTCCCTTTGCTCTCTTTCCCAGTCAATATCTAGCTGCCTGCCTATGTTAACAATATCAGGAGACACTTGATGTCTCATTATCCCACCTAGGCATTGTTTTTCAGAAATCCCTTGGGCTCCAGGCTCTGCAGTTACAGGGTCCCTTAGGCTCATTCCTGTTCATGCTCCAGCTCTTGAGGCTGTAGCCCAGGTATGACCCTGTAAGACATTTAGACTCCATCTCTAATCTGTCATTACCCTTCGGTAATCCCATTCACTCTTGGACATAACAATCACCTCTGACAAGGACATTAAATGACTGACTTTCTATAAGAAATAATATTGGAATGTCATTCAGGGTAGATTAAATTAAGTCTAGCCTAAAGGCAAAAGATTCTGTGTTTATTATGTCTAAGCTGCTATTCTTGCATTGTTTGATTTGTGATTAGGTATGGCTATTAGGTGGGGAATGCACATTAAAGTAATTAGTGCATTTTTTTTATTGTTGGCATCTATTTTTATAGCTAGACTGAAGAAAAATATCTATACAATCCAACTCTCTAATGTTCCAGTTTCATGAGTCCCTAGTTGAAATTGTAGTTTATGGTTGAGATATCTGTCAGCTCATTGATCGTCTGCCAGTGATAGCTAAAAGAACAATAGAAACTATGTCACAAGGAGCACCTGTCTTTTTAATAATATATAGCTGGTACTAAATAAATAAGAACGTAAAATGGAAAAATAGTCTCAGCTTTATTTTCTCTGAACTTTTACATCTATGACACACACATTCATGACAGATCTGCTTGTTAGAGCCTCTGATTTTATTTTATTTTTTTATTTTAGTAAGAGAGGGGAGGCAGACAGATTCACTCATGTGTTCCAATCGGGATCTACTCAGCAAACTCACTAAGGGGCGATGTTCTGCCCATCTGGGGCCTTTCCTCCATTGCTCAGGAATGGAGCCATTTTTTAAGCACCTGTGGCAGAGGCCATGGAACCATCCTTAGTGCACGAGGCCAACTTTGCTTGAACCAATTGAGCAATGGCTTCAGGGGTGGGGGGAGAGAGAGACAGAAGGAGAGAGAGGGAGAGAGAGAAGGGGGAGGGGTGGAGAAGCAGATGGTTACTTCTTCTGTGTGCCCTGACTGGGAATCAAACCAGGGACATACACAGGCCAGGCCAGGGGTCCGCAAACTTTTTACACAGGGGGCCAGTTCACTGTCCCTCAGACCGTTGGAAGGCCAGACTATAAAAAAACCTATGAACAAATCCCTATGCACACTACACATATCTTATTTTAAAGTAAAAAAACAAAACAGGAACAAATACAATATTTAAAATAAAGAACAAGTAAATTTAAATCAATAAACTGACCAGTATTTCAACAGGAACTATGGGCCTGCTTTTGGCTAATGAGATGGTCAATGTCTGGTTCCATATTTGTCACTGCTAGCCATAACAAGTGATACGATGCACTTCTGGAGCCCTGATGTGTGCATCCCGCGTCACCAGAAGTAGTACCGTACATGAGCGGCTCTGTGCTTTGCATTCGCATCTGTGCTCCTCTCACTGACCACCAATGAAAGAGGTGCCCCTTCCAGAAGTGCAGCAGAGGCCAGATAAATGGCCTCAGGGGGCCGTATGCGGCCCGCGGGCCATAGTTTGGGGACCTCTGGGCCAGGCCAATGCAGTACCACTGATAGAGCCTTTGATTTGTAAGTAGAGAAAATTATAGTGTTGAAGATGTGTGTTTGTGTTTGCAGGTTTACATTGGCAGTGACTTAGATATACAGGGCAAATATGCCAATTATCATGGGTATAAAATCAGGAATAAAAAATTTTTATACTCCCAATAATTTATGAAAATGTTCACCAACTTACTCTTATTATTAAGTGGCTCTGTGTGACCCTTTGTACTTCATGCTAATAATAACTTTATCAATTATTCTAGTTATCTTCTACTCTAATACTCAGTTTGTCTAAATCAGTGTCGGTAACTTTTTCTGTAAGGAGCCAGATAGTAAATATTTTAGGTGGTGTTGTTAACAGAGGAAATAGGTTCTTCCACAGGGTTAGAGGAAAAGAATTTTAGGGACACACGCATAGGAGGATTTAGGCCATAGTGGCAAGATTTATTAGAGCACCCTTGGAAAGACTGCTGCACGCAACGAGGAACTTCCTGGGCAGGTCCAGCAGCAGAAGTTGGTCAACGTTGTCCATCTACATAACCTATGGTTGGGGGTTGGTTGTGAGGGGATCCAGGCATGTGATTGAGTGTTAGAACTTTCAATCTTATCCCCTGAGCTCCTGAGAGGGAGAAGTGGTTGAAGATTGAGTTCAGTCACCAATGCTCAATGTTTTAATTAATCCTGCTTATGTAATGAAGCCTCCATAAAAACTTAAAAGGAGAGGGTTCAAAGAGCTTCCAGGCGGTAAATCTATGAAGATTCAAGAAGATTCTTAGCCTATTCAGAGATTGAGCCCACTGTCTATGAAGCTCAGTTAATGAAAGAGCTTCTCATAATACTCAAGTTGCTTGAGGTAAGTAAGTTCTTAGTGAGTCACCAAGTGAGGGCAGGTGGTATTCACTAGATTAATACAGGTTCAAACTTGGTGCCAGTGCTGAGTCTGAGTCCACCCAGCAAAAATCCCTTGGTAGGCCCTGGCCGGTTGGCTCAGTGGTAGAGCGTCGGCCTGGCGTGCGGAAGTCCCAGGTTTGATTCCCGGCCAGGGCACACAAGAGAAGTGCCCATCTGCTTCTCCACCCCTCCCCCTCTCCTTCCTCTCTGTCCCTCTCTTCCCCTCCCGTAGCCAAGGCTCCATTGGAGCAAAGATGGCCCGGGCGCTGGGGATGGCTCCTTGGCCTCTGCCCCAGGCACTACTAGAGTGGCTCTGGTGGCAACAGAGCGACGCCCCGGAGGGGCAGAGCATCGCCCCCTGGTGGGCAGAGCGTCGCCCCCCGGTGGGCGTGCCGGGTGGATCCCGGTCGGGCGCATGCGGGAGTCTGTCTGACTGTCTCTCCCCATTTCCAGCTTCAGAAAAATACAAAAACAAAACAAAACAAAACAAAAAAAATCCCTTGGTGTCCCAAGTCAAGCTGCTACCTGCTGGGTGCTCAAACACCTTCGTGGTGGGGTGGGGTCTCAGGGATTTGTCAGGGTGAGGCCACAGAGTTTATTAGGCTTAAGCAGATCAAGATTTGGCCTTGCGAAGGGACGGCTCTGTACCCCAGGTATATGAGGGAAAAATGACCCTTGTTTTAGAGCCATACAACATAGTCTGTCCCAGATTCTGCTGGAAGGAACCAAATCTCAGTAGGGTGGAGCCTTTGGGTTTCAAGAAGATGGGGATAGTGGATCTCCTGTGAAAAGGAGGTGCTATTCAGGCTTTGGAGAATGTGGGGCTTGTGCTCTGAAGCCCAGAGTCACACAACTCAGTCTGTCCTGGATTTTGTCCAGACCTTGGCATTGTGGAGCCACCAGGAGTTGGAAGGGTAGTGCCACCTAGAGTGTGAAGAGTGAGACTAGAGAATCTCCCATGAGGAGCAAGTACCAGTCAGGTTGATGTGAAAGTGGATGGAATGGCCCCTACTCTTCATGTTTTGAAGGTAAATGACTCAAAGGAGTTTTTAAAAGATTAATAATGTGCTGATTTTTTCCCCTTTTTTCTATTCATGAGGAAGCAAACCAATACAGAACCAATTAATTTATTCATTCCTTAATACTATAAGCAATGAGCCTGACTAAGTGTGGTGCAGTGGATAGAGCATTGGCCTGGGACACTAAGAGCCCAGGTTCAAAACCTCAAGGTTGCCAGCTTGAGCGTGGGTTCACCAGCTTGAGTGCGGGTCACTGGCTTGAAATCCAAGGTCACTGACTTGAGTCCAAGATCACTAGCTTGAGCAAGAAGTCACTCTCTCTGCTGTCACCCCTCCTACCTCTGGTCAAGGCACATTGAGAAGCAATCAATGAACATTCAAGGTGCTGCAAAAAAGAATTGATGCTTCTCATCTCTCTCCCTTCTTGTTTGTCTATAGTCTGTCCCTGTCTGTCTGTCTCTCTCTCTCTCTCTCTCTGAAAAAAAAATACTATAAGTAATGAGTAAGGTCTCTTTTTAAATTTTTAATAATGGGCTCATTTCCCTATAGTCAGTGACATTGGGAACTTTTGTTGTAATTTAATTCACAAGTTACATAGAGACACCAAAGTAGATTATAGAAGAAACTTTAGAAGGAGCTTTATTATTAAGCCAGTGACATGCACGGGGCATTATCAAACCCAAATTGTGCAGTCCAGAATTTAGCTCTGAGGCTAGTTATATAGACATAATCACATACTGGTTGGGGGAAAAGGAGGGAGACCATGGTACAAAAGTCATTTACTAACAAGCTTATTGAGTTTTTACTGTCTTGTTACAACATTTACCTATAGGATCTATGAGAAGGAAAAAAAAACAATATTCCTACACATTAGGACCAGAAGATAAGACTATAGTAATGAATATTTTACACATCTGACAAACCATTCCTAAACCTTCTAGGATTTACAACCTATCCCTGTTGCCAGAGCAGTGGGAAATGTTTCATTTAGGATAAGGAGAGAAGCTAAATGAAGCTACTTTTACTAAGTGTTGGGGTTAGCTTATTAGGAAGTTTAAGCTAGTCCCTGCTTGCTTAGTTTACATGTTTTGCACATACAAAGAATTTCAAAGTGATGATTATTAGAAAGCATATACAGTAAAATGTTACAGAATACAGGTTTTCATGCAAAGGCCGGGGGGGTGGGGGTGGGTAGTGGCTCATGATCCCTTTGTCTCTAGAGGTATATGTCACTCTCATGACTCCAGGATGGGAGAAAGAGTCAGGATTAGTGTAGGAAATTTAAATTAAGATACATAAGCATTGTTTCCTGAGGTCTTTTAAGAAAAGAGAAGAGGAAGGGGTTTTCAGATATGTTTTATCTTCTTTGCTCTGTCTAGCAAGTGGTGTCAGTCTCTTCAGAGAACTATATGAACTATTTAAACTATGACTATCTGACTTGTGCCCCTGTTAGCTCTTCTTGTTTTTTCTTCCTCAGAAAGGAGGGGGAAGGGAGCCTGACTCTCCTTTTAAAACACTAATGTTAACAATTTTTGCAATTCCTTGGCACCTTATCGCACTTTTTATGAAAGTCTATCAAACATACTATCTAGTATGTCTAAGAGGAGCACATAGTTTAGAGAGAGTACATAACAGACTTGAAAGCCAGTTCTGCAATCAAATTCTTGTTCTTGCTACATCCCAGCTATGTATGGGATCTCTGGTAAATTGTCTAATCTCTTTTGAGATTCCTGTGCTACAACTGTAAAATAGGGAAAATAGTGTCTAAATCAGGGGTAGTCAATCTTTTTATACCTACCGCCCACTTTTGTATCTGTTAGTAGTAAATTTTCTAACAACCCACCGGTTCCACAGTAATGGTGATTTATAAAGTAGGGAAGTAACTTTACTTTATAAAATTTATAAAGCAGAATTACAGCAAGTTAAAGCATATAATAATAATTACTTACCAAGGACTTTATGTCAGATTTTCACTAAGTTTGGCAGAATAAATCTTTATAAAACAACTTACTATATAGTTAAATCTATCTTTTTATTTATACTCTGGATGCTCCGCTACTGCCCACCATGAAAGCTGGAACGCCCACTAGCCAGGTTGACTACCACTGGTCTAAATTGTAGTCTTGTTGTGAAGATTAAATGTACAATTTAATAATCTCTACAAAAATTGGTTTTATCTCTTCAGTAAGGGTATGCAGAGATGTGTTTCCAGGTTTTGGAATTTAAAAAAATGGAGAAGTATACAAATGTAGGCCTTTATTAATAGGTACAGACCAGAGACTCTCTCCTTGTTGTAAGAGAATATTTGATTACAAAATATTTAGTTTGCTAAGAGGGATATTCTTGGGTAAACAAGTGTGTTTAGGTTTGCTGCTTGTATTTTGCATTGTATTGGGGCAGCACCATGTGTGTATAGTCTATGGAAGCCTGCTGGTGCTTGCCCTCACAGCGGCAGATTGCAAACTGTGCATTGCCTGCCACAGTGGGGAGGGGCGACTATTTGCTGGAAAAGGGTTTTCCCCCCCAGGTGGTCTTTTGCTGGAGAGTGCAGGGAGAGGTGAGTCCAGAGAGTGAATCAGAGAAGGAGTCTGGGTTGTGGAACCAGAGACCAAGGAATTGGGGTTGAGGAGCCCTGATTTTGGCCAAGCCTGTTTGGTTGGGGGTGCTGAGACTAACGGGGTCCTGAGATGGGAGAAAGAGAAGCAGTCTTCCCTGCCTGTTTGCTCATCTGCCATTACGAGACTCTAAAAATGAAATGGCCCACCGTTTTCTGGCTCCACTGTTTCTTTACCATCTGCTCGAATCCAATGCAAACCTGAGCCTGCATGGCCGCTGGCGGCCACTGGCCTTACATATATTGTCCTTTGATCTCTAAGCTTATGGTGTTTAAATTGCTTCTTTGAGACTATTTTCTTTTTGGATACAGTAATATCCTCTGTCCAATCACATCTAAGATTTGAGTCGTTTAATTAGAGTGGTAATTTAATTTTTGGCCTGACTCTGTGGTTGGTTACTCCTTTGCCACCAGTCTTCTCATCTGTCAGTCTGTCCTGTATTCTGCACCTGATGAACCTTCCTGGTGCACCACTTACAGGCATTCCATTTCCGAACAGAAAACCTTAACAAGTGTTTTGTTGCCTTCAAGATCAAATCTAAATTATTTAATAAGTAATTAAATGTCCTCGATAGTATAGCCCTACTTGATCTTTTCAGCATTATTGCTAGTTTCTCCCTTATACAATTCCCCTTCCTGTTGTCACACCTCCTATTTTTCTCCCTGTTGGGCAGATGAAATATATTATGCTCACTTTGTTATAGTTGGTGCTGCCCACGTGGATGCCCGTCGCCCAGGTGATAATATTAATTGCCCTTATTGCTTGGGATGGGCGTGATTATTCTAATGTGTATTGGGGGAGGGCTTTCGCGCCAAAAGGTTTTAAAAGGAGGAGAAATCACGTTCCGGAAAAGAATGATTATGTTCTAGGAAGAGCCCATGGTGGCAATGCAGGGAAGCCATGTGGAGGAGGCAACTGGAATGATGGGTTAGGAGAAGGAATGGGGAATAGAAGAGAATAAGACTGGTGAGGTAGAAACCTTTGATTCTAGGAAACTGGGATGAGTCAGTGGCTTTGAGAGCCCTGGATGGAAAGAGAAGTATTTCCCACTGTGTGTATTTCTCACCCGCCAGGTGCAAGTCTAGAACAAAGGACAACGGAACACCAGCTTTTGGCTCAACTGTTTCATTACCATTGGTCCGAATCAAACCTGAACCTGCATTGTCAGGCGGTTTTGATGGCAGCCGCAGATACTGGCCATACACTCCCTTTTTAAAGCTCATTCTGTAATGCTATCCTCATCTTCTTTGTCTATCCAAACTCAACCTAATCATAAAACCCTCTCTAAATATACTTCAGTACAGTTTCCTATATAAATATTTTACCAGCACACAAGCCCAGGCTGTGGCCATATGTACACAAATAACTTACTGCAAAATAAAATATGATTCATGCCACAAGCGTAGTTCAAATTGCCAGGTTAGGGAAAAAAGAGGGAGAAACCACTTTCAGCCTGAGGCTTGAGAAAGTATTCCTTGGCGTAGTTAACATTTGAAAAGGTCCTTGAAAAATGGCTTAGAATTTATAAAGAGATAAGAAGAGGCCGGTCTTGGTAGAGAAAATAGTATGTCAATGTAGAAAGGACTTCTAAACCTGTAAGAATTTTTTTTTAATTTTTTTATTTTATTTTATTTATTCATTTTAGAGAGGAGAGAGAAAGGAAGAGAGAAAGACAGAGAGAGCGGGGAGGAGCTGGAGGCATCAACTCCCATATGTGCCTTGACCAGGCAAGCCCAGGGTTTCAAACCGGCGACCTCGGCATTTCCAGGTCGACGCTTTATCCACTGCGCCACCACAGGTCAGGCCTAAACCTGTAAGAATTTTTATGAATTTATTTGAGCCCAACTGTTGACAATTGTAGGGTAGCAGATTGAGAAAGTGCTCCGGGAAATGATGGTTTTACCCCTATTTTATGCATCAGAATCAAAGGGAGAGACGTATGGGGGTTACATGAAATGGAATGGAGATAGATTAGAGAGGCAGGAGAAAGTAAAGTGGGAGAAATCTCTGGGATTAGATAAAAAGTAGTAATGTATATACTGAAACTTCTTTTACTTAGGGAGGCATAAGATAGGTAAGCTAATTAACATGATAATAGTAATGATAAGGGGTTTGTTGGTTCCTGCTCTGGTGGGATTCCTGCCCTGAGGGGGGCAGAAAAAAAATTACCCCTACATTTCAAAGTCATGTTATCACGTACATTACTGCAGATCAGTGGTTCTCAAACTTTTCGAAGTCGGGGTGCATTTAAAATCTTGCAAATAATTGTAGGCGCACTATATACAAATTTCTGAGAAATGTTATAATAATTAAGTCAAATATTAAAGAAAAAATATAAAGTCTAAGTGTGCTTTTATGGTAATTAAATGAAATAAATATGACAAAATTAAATTTATTCTGACATTAAAAAACATTTTTATGTTACATTTTTTGAGTTATGCTTTTTAGAATTTGTAAAAAAGAGGAGTTAAAAAAGAAAAAACCTCAAGTTATCTTTTTATATATAGAGATACATTCTTAGTAAGATTTAGTAAATTCGGCAGGTCCTGGCGTGAATTTGTTAAGTTTTTTCATTCTTGTGTTTATGAGAAACATGAGCCTGATGTGTCCTAGTGATTTCTTCAATGTTTGGGCATATATTTGAAAGGCAAACTCTCATTTCCTCATCAATACATTGAAGAATTCCTCTCTTTTTACTCTTAATTGTGTTGAGGGTAGAAAATCCTAATTCACATAAATAGGATGTTGAAAATTGTAGTAAAATGTTCAAAGCTTTTTATATATTGCTACATATTCTTCTTTTATAAAAATCCAAAAGGCTTCAAGAGACAATTCCTTATGTTTAATCATCAATACACGATTAGTGGATATAGCTGCCAGTTCTTCTTCTTCTGTTAATGTTAAACCAAAATCACTTGAAGTTTTCATGAATGGGTTTCTAAACCAATCCTATTGTTCAGTGTTAAGTGATGGAAAATGCTATAAATTAAATTCTGCCCATCAGCCTTCAAGTCCTATTTTATTTACACTTAACTTTTGCTCACTTACAGAATCGGATTCTTCAATATCACTCTTCTTTATGAGAAATCTATCCGTTTTATTTTGGTGTATTTATCTCAAAATAATATAATGACGTGTTAATAATAAATAAAATAATGATGTGTTAACAAAAAGAATGGTATTTCCATAATGAAATGGTATAATAGAGTAACTGTATTTATTTTTATATCTGGGTGCATGCTGAGAACCAGCACAGGTCCCAAGTGGGAATGGTGCAGGATTAAGAAAATACGTAGAACTAAGAAAATACGGGGTCAGGAGGGCCCTGTAATTGCTGCTGGCAAGAACAAAGCGTGCCCCAAAACTGCATCTTGCTTTATTTGTAGGGCAAAGTGAGACCATTAGCAAATCAACATACCATCTTAACTTTACACCAAACAAAGGATAGAAGAAACTTGCTTCCAGTCTTTCCAGGGAACATGGGGGGTAGTGTAACAATCCAGCACCACAGTTTAACAGCCTTTTGCAACCTAATCAGGCAAGTGAGGTGGGGGGTTGGGCAGACTGTCAGCTTACAGCTCATTCCCATACCTCTGTCCCCCCAAAATCTAAACTCCAAAACCCTGTTGGTTTTTTGGTCCCCAACAGGCACATATTTCTCTGGAATACCATAAGGCGCATCTGGAAGTCTTGGGTACACCAGTGTGCCCTGGTACACACTTTGAGAACCACTGCTGTAGATGCAAAAGGCAACAGACAAGTTTGAAAGTAAGCAGTGACCTTTGTCCAGATAAAGAATAACTCCCTAGGACATGACTATCCACCATAAACTGCTTTTAGTTTAAGTCAACTTCAGACCATCCTGCGTGATTGCTTTAGGTCCCTGAGTTTCAGGGACACCATGCAAGTTTACCCTGACCTTGTCAGGTTCAGCCTGTGGCCCCTTTTTTGTCCACAAATATATAGAATGAAATGAAAGTTTGGAAAATGTTGATTCTTTTTAAGAAATGATGAAAAATCTAGCTTAGATAAAATATAAACTACACATAGAAATATTTGGGGGAACTTGGTAGATTGAATTCTTATTTACAGGCCAAATTAATATATGTACACTTGAATTCTATTTCAAAAACATTAACCTGGCAGAAGAGTGTTGGATAAAAGGAGGGGCGGGGTGCAGAGCAGAGAGGAATTGGGAAGATTAATTAGGAGACAATGGCAGTCAATTAGGAGAACTTCATCAGGCCTTATTTTAGGGTGCTTTCTAAAGAAATATAAAGGAAAGTAAGGGAACAGATGTTAAAGAGAAAGAATCAATATCATATATTGAATGAATGTGTCGATGTAAAAACCGTCCAAACCTGTCAGAATTTTTATGAGTTTATTTGAGCCAAACTGACAACTGTTAGGAAGCAAAATCTCAAGGGATTGAGAAAATGCTCCAGAGAATGGCAGTTTTGCATCTTATTATATGCATTACAATCAAAGGAGGGGCCTAAAGGGTTATATGACATCTATGGGGGATAGATTATGGAGGTGAGAGAAAGAAAAACCAGTAAATCTTTGGGTTTGGATAAAAAGTAAAACAAACAGACACATACTTCTTTTACATTTGTGCATATAGGATAGTATGTTTGTGTTATAGGATAGCTAACAGTTAATTAACATAACAACAATGAGAGGCTCTGTAATCTCCTGCTCAAATGGGAGGTTATGTACTGGGGGTCTGGAAAAAATGAAAATTACCCTTATATTCCAATGTATGTTATAGTAGATGCAAAAAGACAATAGAGAGGCTAAATTAAGGTAAAGACTGACTTTTTGTCAAAAATACTGTAGCAGGAATTAGCCACAAATGGAGGATAAAACACCCAGAGAACTTGATGAAGGAAGAAGGATTTATTTGTAGCCTACCGATAGAGCATGTGGGGCTGGTAGCACCAAAGACACGAGTTTCCCAAAGTTAGATTTCTTACATTTTATATACCTTTACAGCTTTCGCTTTCACATGACAAATGCCTGATTTGAATGGCTTCTTTGTTTGCAGACCTATGTGGCTTTTGTGTCTCTGAGAGGGAAGGAGGTAAGAGAGGAGGCCGGAGGGTCTGTCCTTGATAATCATATTACTCATTCTTCTTGCTTGTGCTGCAGAATTGATTTCAAGGAACTGATAACAAGCAAGGACCAGCTGTGGTTTGTTATTTTTCAAACTTACCTTAGTTTGCCCTTGCTCCCTCAGTCCTAAACACTGAGGCCACTGACTTGAGAGTAAGATCACAGACCTTGTAGGCCCCCCTCTTCTGCATTCTTCTGGTGTCTCTTCTCTCAATACCAACCTTGGACATGATTACCTGCCATGATTTCCTTTTAGTTAGAAAGTTTTAATTTCAGACTATCCTATGTGGTTACTTTAGGTCTCTGAGTCTGTAAGGCCTGCCATGTAGTCCACCCTGATCTTGTCAGGTTTATTTATTATTTTATTTTAATTTTTTAAAATTTTTATTGAGTTTATTATGGTGACATTAGCCGACAGAATTATATAGGTTTCAGATACACAACTCTGCAATACATCTGTACACTGTACTGTGTGTTCACCACCCCAAGTCAAGTCTCCTTCCTTCATCATTTATCCCCCTTTACCCTCTTCCCCCTCCCCTAACACCCCCTCCCCTTTTATAATCCCCGTACTATTGTCTGTGTCTGTGAGTATGTGCTCCCTTTTCTATCCACAAATGGATGAATAGGAGTGTAGAGTCTACACTTAGATGGGTATTCAGTGCTGGTTATGACTATGGGCTGCTTGGTTTTGCACCTTGACTATTTCAAGGCTGAAATATTGGGAAATTTCTTCAACTCTGTTTCAGTTTCCTCATATGTAAAATGAGAATTAAAATATGAAAATTAAATGTTAATATTGTTAAAACATGTGGAACAATGCCTGGCACAGTGAGTGTTAAGCTCTATAAGTGTAGTTGCTATTATGTTATGTACTATTATTGTTATGATATTATTATTGTAATAGGAGGCCACTCGGCAGTCTGGGTGGTAAGAACCTGATCTAGGGCAGCTGTAGCCTAGTCATGAAAATGAGTAAGAAAGTCTTTTGGAAATGGCAGTGCCTGAGCTCTCACAGTGACGTCTTTATAAAATTAACATAATAAAGGTGTGATGATTTAATTATGGCAGAATATTTTTGTTCCAAACAATTTTTACTTAAATAAAAGTAGTATTCTTCTCTAATAGATATATGGAATGATTAAAAGTATGTAAAATGTTTTAGGAGAAAGAGTTGCATAACATTTATTAAAGGCTCAGGCCTGCTATCATAAGTTTACTCTCATAACAACCATATGATGCAGGTGTTTTAAAATTAATTTTAAGCTTGTAGACTATAAAATTCAAATGTTAGAATTTATCCCTTTCCTTTGTCCTTCCTGGAGTTAGGGCTTAATGGCAAAATGATAAAAGAATCACTTTAGTATCAGAATTAAGGAGGAGAACACATGTTAAGACTTATTTAGTGTTTTGTTGAAGTACAAAGTAATACAAATAGGAAAAGTAAAATAATGAAAAGAAGGAGACAAACATTGTTTGTAGATGATATTATTATTACCTGTAGCACTAATGGATTTATCATAACATTAAATCTATAACTTCTGCAAAGTGGTAACTTACAAATCAGCACATTACTTATCTAAATCAATACATTTTCAATCAACTAACGTTAAGAGGAACGTGTTGAACACATTGACATGGGAAAGATCTCATTTATAACGCCAAATCTAAGGAGAATTAAGTACTACATTAATAAAACATAATTTGGAGAAAAAATTTTTAAAGAATTTTTTTGGGAAGGTTTTTTTAAATTGAATTGACTGGAGTGACATCGTTTAATAAAATTATATAGGTTTCAGGTATACAATTTCATGATATATCATCTGTATATTGTATTGCGTGTTCACCGCCCCCAGTCAGTTTTCCTTCCATTTATCTTCCCTTTACCCTCTCCTGCCTCCCCCACCTGCTTTTCCTCTGGTGATCACCATACTGTCGCATGTGTCTATGCATTTTTTCTTTTTTCTTAATCCCTTTACCATTTTTCCACAACCCCCCAGTCATCCTCCCCTCTGACAGCAGACTGTTTTCTATCTATGAGGCTGTTTCTGTTTTGTTTGTTAGTTTATTTTATTCATTAGATTCCACATATAAATTAAATCATACAATACTTATCTTTCTCTGACTGGCTTATTTCACTTAGTATAATACTCTCCAAGTACATCCATGCTGTTGCAAAAGCTAAAATTTCCTTCTTTTTTCTGGCCGAGTAGAAAGCAGTAATTTTTCTTGAATAATAAGGCTCAGTTTTGTAAGGATATTAGTTTCTCCACAATAATCTATACAAATTTAGTGCAAATTCAACCAAATTCCAAATGGATTTGTGCTCCTTCCTTAAGGGCAAAGGGAGGAGAAATTTAGCAGTTCTTAAGTATATTTGCAAAAATACATATATATGAATATGTAGGAATATTCTCTATTTTACTTATAATAAGGAGTGATGAATATTCATTGTTATAAAAATAGACTATATTAGAAATAAGAATATACAAGTCAGAAAAAAACAGAAATTGACCTAAATATTTATCATACTTGGTTCTGTTTAAAAGTTATTAGAGAAAAAAATAGTTCATATTCTAATAAAATTAGCACCTGGATAGCATTAAGAAAAATGTAAACTAGATCAAGTACCTTACTCATACTGAGAAATAATTCATTAAGTTGAATCATATGAAAACTGCTAATATTTGGCATTTTTGTCCTAATGTGTGATTTCATCTAATATGAGTCAAAATTTAAATAAAAAAAATAGAACCATAAAATATGTTGTAATTATTTATAATTTAAAAGTATAAAAATGTCTCCAAATAAGACAGAAACTTCAAAAACCTTACAGAACTTTTGACTATTTGGCCATATTACCACATGAAAGTATTATAAAAATATAAAAGAATTAGTATAATGTGCTTTTATTAAATTAAAAAAACAAATTGGAAGCTGGAGTATATTTGCAACACGTAAAAAACTGGTAATTTCTTTGGCTTACAAAAGACTGTACAAATCAATAATAAATAATGCATAATCCAATAGAAAAATAGGCATAGACTATGCAGAAGTGTTTTTAGGACCAAAATAGAAAGGGTCAATAATATAAATCAAATGTTCAACTTCAAAACAATAATAACCTACCATTTTCACCTATGAATTTCTTTTTGTCATTTTACTAGCCTACTTATTATAGCATTCTGCACTCAGGATATGTGCATTAATTTTTGTTACATGCAAGACACTGCACTAGGGTGCTGAACAGCATAAAAATGAAAACATTAAAGGGTACATGACGATAAGAGAAAGGATGAATTGAGAGCAACAACGAGATAGTTTCGACTTTCATAAACCAGGTGGCTTAAAATAACAAACTTACCATCTCACAGTCTGGAGATTCCTTCTGAGCACTGGGAGGGAGAGTCTCTTTCATGCCTCTCTCCTGGTGTCTGATGTTTGCAGGCAGTCTTGGACATTCCTTGCCTTGTAGAAGCATCATCCTGAACTCTGCCTTCATCCTCACATGACATTCTCCCTGTGAGCCTGTCTGTCTCTGTGTCAAATGTTCCCCCTTTTACGGACACAGTCACAATGGATGAGGGCTCACCCTAATAACTTCTTCTTAATTTGGTCATCTGCCAAGACCCTCCTTCCAAATAAGGCACTTTCATAGGTAGTGGAAGTTAAGATTTCAGCACCTTTTGGTGAAGTTTGGCGAGGCTGGAGGCAACAGGCATTCTCACATGGCTGTTAGGAATGTAAATTGGTTGTATCTTTTGGAAGGCAATTTAGTAATATCTATGAAAACTTCAAATGCACATGCATTTGTTCACGCAATTCACTCTTTGGAAATTTTTTCTGTAGGTACGCTCATGGACAGTCTCCAAGTTATGTTCAGTGTGTCTACTGCAGCATAATTTGTAATTGACAAATAAAAAAATAAGTAAAATTAGATGTAGCCTAAATGTTCACAAATTGAAGACACTGTTAAATAATTATGGCTCATTCACACTAGAACACTACCAGACTCTTTTAGGAAGTAGAACAGATCTATGTTTACTCATTAGAAAAGATCTCTAAGACATATTAAATAAAAATACAAAGCTCAGAATAATTGTTTTTGAATGATTCTTTGGCTGAAACTTTAAAAGATTAGTGTGTGGGATATGCCATTTATCTCCTTGAAGGATGTGCAAGAAATTGCTAACACTGTCCATCTTTGTGGAAAAGGTTTAGATCTGGAGATGGAGGAAGACATGTTTATTTTTATATATTTCAGTAGTATTTCAAATGTCTTCCCATTTGTATGTATTATTCATATTGTTTTTTGTATCACCGAGTTTACATGTATTGTGGGTTTATGGAGTGTTTTATTTTGTGTTTTTCTGTCTATTAAAAATGAACTAATGAATATTAATAAGAATATGAAAGGACTCTCCTCACATATTGCATGAAATAAGAGATTTTTGTTGGTTAGAACTTTCCCAGTGAGCCGTATTCCCAAAGTACGTTTAACACTTGCTGGAGGGTTATGTCCTATAGCGTTCTGTATGTATGTTTTATTACTATAATATTACTTCATATATAAGTATTGAAGAGTATTGAGCTGACATAGAGTTCTACACAGCTCTAGAACTCTAATGGGAAATACTACAGTTAGAAAGTGCTATGCATATTACTTTTATGAAAGTTGGAAACAAGAAAACCATAGTATTTATTTTAAGACAAAATCCAAAGACTAAACCTGCACAGTTTTTGGTATTTTTTAAAAATTATTAAAAGGTGCTCTCTTTTTCTGGAGGCTAAATAGTCTTCTACACAATCTGCCTTTATTTGCTATGACCAGGCAGTCAACCCAAATAGCCAACTTTTTGTGGGAAAAACTGTTCATACATGCTGTCACGGTTCCTTCATCTGTTCCCTGGATGTGTTAGTAATAATAGGTCATATACAATGAGTTTTTGTTTTCTCTTTTAACATAATGAGGAATTGTTTTAAAGTAACTTTATATTTTGAATAATTTAAGACACTGTGTTAATCATTAATCACCTGTGAAGAAAATTATTTTTCAATCAAAAGTTTTCTTTCTTTTTCTTCTTTCTTTCTTTCTTTCTTTCTTTCTTTCTTTCTTTCTTTCTTTCTTTCTTTCTTTCTTGATTTTTAAGTTTAATGTAGAAAATTAAATATAACAAGGTGACATTAATCCATAAGAGTAGATAGGTTTTAGGTAAACATTTCTATAGCATTTGAACTGTTGATTATGTTGTATACCCATCACACAAAGTCAAATCACTTTTCTTTACCTTATATTTGTCCCTCTTTATACCCTTCTTCTTTTCCCCACCCACACATTCCCCTCTCCCACAACCCCATCCCCTTTGTAACCACTTCACTTTTATCTATGTCCGTGAGTCTCAGTTTTACATCCCACCTATGTGTGAAATAATACAGTTTTTAACTTTTTCTGATTTACTTATTTTGCCCAGTATAATGTTCTCAAGGTTCATTCATGTTGTCGTAAATGACACTGTCATCATTTCTTATGGCTGAGCAGTATTCCATTGTATATATGTACCACATCTTCTTTATCCAATCCTCTGTTGAGAGATACTTTTGGTTGTTTCTGTGTCTTGGCCACTGTGAATGATGCTGCGTTGAACATAGGGGTGCATGTGTCTTTACGTACCAATGTTTTTGAGTTTTGTGGGTAGATACCCAGTAGAGGGATTGCTGGGTCAAAAGGGAGATCTACTCTTAATTTTTTGAGGAATCACTGTGAGAACATGCTATGAAAACATGCAGAGTTAGTATAATAATTAGAGACAGGGAGGTGCCCTAGGGCAAAAGCCCTGAGCAGACTAGAGTCCAGGGGCCTCTCTGACCATGTACTAGAAACAACAAAATAGGAAAAGATTTAATAAAAAAATTGTTTAGGCTCTCAGAACAGAGATTAGGAGTCAGCATGTTCCTTGTACTTTGCTTCACCCCCTGAGAACCTCTTTCTGCTTCCGTGAGTTATTTGTACTGGCCAATAAATATCTGAGTAAGGTTGGGGATGGGGTTGCAGTCCTTTGATCTGCTGACAAAGACTGTTGCCTCCCCTAGCCCCTCTGTGCATTTCATCTGGTCTCTGAGTAGTTTTTGTCATTGTGACAGAACCACCATACTTTCTTCCATAATGGTTGTACTAATTTGTATTTCCACCAGGAGTGAATACAAATCTTTTTCTCCACAATCTCTCCATTGTAGTTTTGGTTTGCATTTCTCTAATAGCTAGTGAAGATGAGCATCTTTTCATATATCTGTTGGTCATTTGTATGTCTTCTTGGGAGAAGTGTCTGTTCATGTCCACTCCCCATTTTGTAATTGGATTGTTTGCTTGTGTATTACTGAGCTTTGTGAATTCTTTATATATTTTGGATATTAACACCCCTTACACTGGGGAAAATTTTTTTTCATTTTCCTGTTGCCTGAGATTTTAGAACTGTTTCTATATATTTCTGCATCACTGATTCCAAATCTGAAATCCATTTTTTGGTGCATGCTCTAGTTTTTATGGAATTTCAGTTTCTTTTTGTTACAGTTAATGGCATGCATTGGTTTTAAAATTGGAGTTAAAGGGCAACGACTCTTGGATTGAATATAACCACAAGGCAATTAATGTTTTGCAAATATCATTTTTACATAATTTTAGTTGTTTTTAAATGTAAAGAATTATTATCTGATAAAAACACCCTCTTATTTTGTTTTAAGGTTGAATCATGGCTTCTTCAAGTAGGCATAACTGTAAGAATAGTCCTGACACCTTCTGTTATATATGTGGCTGTTACACACTTCAATGTCAAAGGTGCAATATTTCATCATTTGTGACACATGCATATATTGCCTATTTTCAAGTTCCCCTTGACAATCAAGACAAGAATTGAGCTCCTTATATTGTGTGTCATAATTGTGAGGAAATGCTTTGTGACCAGACAAAATGAAAATGCAAAGGAATGCCTTTTGGTATTTCCATGGTTTGGTGTGAACATAAGGACCACAGCAGTGACTGTTATTTCTGTCTGATCCATACAAAGGGCATCGGCAAGAAAAAACAGCATATGATCGCATATCCTAAATTTCCTTCAACAATATGACCTATTCCACACTCTGAGACACTCCCAGTTCCAATTTTCAATGGTTTTATTTCTTCTAAGGACAAAAAAAGTGAACATGGTGTTCAAGTGTATTTTGATAAGATGCATGAGGAAATGGTTGTAGAATCTGAAGGGTCTTCTTCTGATGCCAAGCAGGCATTAACCCCTCAGCAGTTTAGCCAACCTGAATTGAATGACTTAGTAAGAATGACATAAAAATTGTCCTTGACTTTCTGAAGTATGAGAAGCATAACTGGATTTTTTGTGTGGATCTTCAAATAGTAAATTTTCTGCTAGGACAACAGAGAGGTTTCACGAAGTATCCTTGCTTTCTGTGTTTGTGGGACAGCTGAGCTCGGGAGAAACACTGGACACAGAAGGAGTGGCTAAAACATGAAGCTCTGGAAGTAGAGATGCAAAATATTGTGAATGAACCTGTAGTTAATTGAGACAGGATCATTTTTCCCCCACTTTACATCAAACTTTGCTTAATGAAGCAGTTTATTCAGGCTTTGAATAAAAAGTGAATGCTTTCAACATATTATTTCTGCTTTTCCTGCCTTGTCTTTCGAGAAGATAAAAGCAGGTGAATTCGATGGACCTAAAATTCAAACCCTTATACATGACAAAGAATTTGCCAGGAAGATGAATAAAGAGGAGAAAGCAGCATGGTAGTCTTTTTTGGCAGTTACAAAGAGCTTCCTTGGCAACAAAAAAGCAGAAAATTATGAACTTCTGGTTCAAAGGATGCTGTTGGCTTTCTGTGACATTGGATGGAACATGAGCGTTAAGATTCACTTCTTGACCAGTCACCTTGATAAGTTTCCCGAAGATCTTGGAGCTGTTAGTGATGAGCAGATTACTGCTGGTGCATCAAACAAGATTGTCCTCAACAAGTACACAAATGCAACAGCTACATACGCAAATTTTTGCCTGAATAGAATTTAAATAAGTTTTGCGCAAATTTTATGATTAAAATGTGTTTTAATACGTTCTATTTTGAAATTGTAGACAAATTCTGAAGCAATCATATCTATTAGTGTATTAGTGTATTTACTGCATTATATAAATTATTATATTTTCACAGATATGATGCCCAAGAAGACATTCTACTTCATTATGTTAAACTAAATGTTGAAAATTTTACAATACGATGAAAACCTAAAGTCTTGAATTGGAAAAAAAAAACTATAGTTTACAGAGAAAAACTACTGTCAGATTTGAGATCAGCACACTTGAATTGGGTAAGAACAAGTGTTTTTGTGGATGCAACAAAAATTTTGTTCCCTAGTGTTATCTGAGCAGTTGTTTGCAAATATCATCTCCCATTTAGTTGGTTGCCTATTTGTTTTGTTGTCAGTTTCTTTTGTTGTGCAGAAGTTTTTTTAGTTTGATGTAGTCCCATTCATTTATTTTTTCCTTTACTTCCCTTGCCTTTGGGGTTAAATTCATAAATTGTTCTCTACGGCCAAGGTCCACAAGTTTAGTACCTATGCTTTTTTTTTAATGTAATTCAATATTTCTGATCATATATTTAAGTCTTTGCTCCATTTTGAATTAATTTTTTGTGCAGAGTGACAAACTGTAGCCAAGTTTCATTCTTTTGCATGTGGCTTTCTAATTTTCCCGCACCATTTGTTGAGAGGCTTTCTTTTCTCCATTGTGTGTTTTTGGCTCCATTGTTGAAGATGATTTGTCCATATATATGTGGTTATGCATATTTCTGGTTCTCAATTCTATTCCATTTGTCTGTGTGTCTATTATACTGAAGAAAATTTGTATACCAAGAGTCTACTTGCAGCAAATAGAAAATCCTTTCAGCTGGCTAATTTGCTTTGATCAGCATTTCTGTAGGTTACCAAGTTGAAAGTCACTTTGGTTTGTGAAACCACCAGAGGGTTTTAAAATTTATTGTAGGTCTTTCCATGTAAAAGAGAATTTCGTCATTTAAAGCAACTTCCCACCTAAGCTTATATCATCTTGTATTATTCATTGTCTTTCTTTTTTTCTTTAAACAGAGGATTTTGAAACTTTGGATTCATTTAAAAAAAATTTTTTTTTATTTAGATTTTGTCCATCTCTAAGGTGGGTACAATAACATTCTTTTCTCAAGAGCCAGAGTTTTCAGATTTGTCAGTAATTTTTTGCAGAATCAGGTGATTCTGAAACAGCCATGTGGTTGGTGGAGGCCTGTGCAGGTAAAGTTTTATAACAGTATATTTCTTATAGTATTGAACACTTTTCCTGAACATGTAATTTAAATTGCTTAAAATAGACCAATGGGAAAAAGACTTTTGTGCTCTTTCTCTTTCTAAAATCAGGAAAATACCTGGTTAAATGCAAGATGGTTAAAAAATGATGTCCTTTTTGTTAAACAGCAGTTTCTCTCATTTGTTAATCTCCCATCCTCTTGTGTCTTTATGTTTATTGATGGTACCATCATCCTTTAAGTCACCTGTCTTCAAAACTATCTTCAACCATGCCTGCCTTCTCCTTACCTCTAATAAGTTTTAACTTCTAGTAAAGCTTATAAATTACATTTCCCTAATGTTTCTTAAAATTAATTTTTACTCTTATCAAACTTGATCGTACTTCATTAGTTTTTTTATATATATAATGATTATAGTCACTATTACAGAGCAGGTCCTTTGGGTTAGGTACTGAGTTACATGATTTACACATATTACTTTATTTAGTCACAAAAACAATCATATAATTATGCACATTCATTCTCTAGCAAAAAAAAAGAAACTGAAAAAAATTTTAAATAGCTTTTCTAAAGTCATATGGGCTGAGCTGAAAATTAGATCCAGTTTTGGTTGATTTTAAAGCCCATGCTCTTTTGGACAATGTCCTACTTCATTGTTTTTATCTTTAGCACTTTTACCTTGTAACGTGTGTGTGTGTGTGTGTGTGTGTGTGTGTGTGTGTGTGTATCTTATTTCACTGGTAAGACTATCCACACTTATAGAATAGGTCCACATATGACTATTCCCGTTTCTCCCATCTACTCTTATTCCTTATCTCTTAGAGCCATATTTTTATCAAGTGCTCTGAAACATTTGGTAATAGTTTACAAGCAAATGAAAGTCTTTGCTGGGTAACATCTGAAACAAAGTAAAGGCTTTTATCTTTACCAGGAATCCCATTTGTAAGAATTAAGGAATGTGGATAGATTTGTGAGCCATTTTATTCTCCAAAAACATAAAAAGAATCTGTGAACACACGGTTTTCATCTCTTCAAACACTTGAAATTCAGATGCGAATGCCTTGGCATTAAACATTTGAATTTGCATGCAAGATGTTATAGTTATATAATTTTTCTGTCAGAAATGGTTGGATGTGCTCACTGGCTTTTCAAATTCCCTCATGTATAAGCAGATGTACTTGTAGGGACAAATGTACTCTGTAATATAGAAAACTTTATTAGCTTACCTTGAACAGAAAAAATTTCTTTTCAACTCTGTGTCATATATAAGAGAATGAATGTTGTATTAGCCAAATAGATATATAGGACACTTGCCATAAGTTTGCCTATCATCAAAATAGTTTTTCTTCATGATCCCAAGCTTATATTCTCAGGATTTATGTCGTGTCAGAAAAATGATGAGAATTACAAATCCAGTGCTAGAATTACATAAAATATGTCATAATCACAACTTGAAGGATTGCCTTGAAAAAAAGGCACTAGATCTTTGCCATCCTTTTTGTATTTGAAAAATCAATCTGAAAATAGCTATTAAAATTGAAAAAAGCAAGAGCTTTAGAATCCTAAGTCCTGAATTTGACTCTTACCTCTTTATTGGCCATGATCTTGGGAAACCCACAACTTCTTCATTTTATCTGAAGAATTATAATCTGTCCTGCTGCTTTCCTATCAGCAGACAAACTTTTGGTTTGCAGACTTTTTGCCATAATGATGTATTAAATATTCTGTACATAAATCTTATGTACTGTTGTTATTATTTTTTTGAAAAAGACTTTCAGCTGTGAGATTGCTAGATTGAATACGCAGGAGAGGTTTTCTCGATCAAAATGGCAACAAAGTCATTGTAAAAGGAAACAGAATTATTTGGCTAGATAAATGTGTGGTTAAAAATATCAGTAATAAAGTCAACTGGTAACTGGTAAATCTGGAAGAACTACTTGTAAGGCAAAGGGCAGGCAGAGAGCCTACTTAAAAATTGACAAGTGGACAAACAAGCCAATAAAAAATGTGTGAAGGATATAAAAAGTAGTGGTGAGATTCAGTCAGTTTGCACTGGTTCGGTCCTAATTTTTTGTTGAGTTCGGTGAACCAGTTGTTAGAATGGCACTTGTAATCAGGGTTCTCTCTCAGGTGGGTGACTGGGCAGCCGCCTAATGTGGAAATCACAAATTTACATTTCTTTCTCTTTTTTAACATTCATCTGAGCAGTAACATATTCTAACCACCCATAGTAATGTTCATTCTGTGGATAGGTGAAAAAAATTGCAAGTGAGCATGCCAGTCAAGAAGCAATATGGAAATGTCTTAAATAACAGTTTATTGTGTTTCATCAGGTATTATTTAATAATTTTCATTAATATTTTAAGACTCTTTCTTATAATATAATCTAGTTTTATGTACCTCTTTTATTGTTCTTATTTAAATATTAAATGCATGAAATAATTACCTTTTGGTATATCATTTTTTTATACTTAAAATGGTCATTTGGGCAGAGAACCAGTTGTTAAATTATTTGAATTCCACCACTGCTCTTGAGAGACCAAATTCAAATGGCTAAAGAAAAAACAAGACAAAAAGATGCTTCTCAAACTTAATATCATGTAAATTTTTGTAAATTGAAATATCATTATATACCCCTCAGACTGATGGGGAAAATACTGATCCCAATTTACATTCATTGCATTGGTAGATTATGAAAGAGGAATCTGTAGGGGCATGGATACTTCAGGCAGAAAAGATATATTTTGCTCACTTTGTTAAGTATGGTGCTGCCCATGTGGGTGGCCATTGCCTAGTTGATAATATTAATGCCCTTCTTGCTTGGGATGGGCGTGGTTGTGCTAATGTGTGTTGGAGAGGGCTTTCGCGCCAAAAGGTTTTTTTTATTTTTATTTATTTTATTTTATTTTATTTATTCATAATCTAGTTTTGTGTACCTAGAGAGAGAGAGGGAGAGAGAGGGAGAGAGAGGAGAGAGAGGAGAGAGAGACAGAGAGAGAGAAGGGGGGAGGAGCTGGAAGCATCAACTCCCATATGTGCCTTGACCAGGCAAGCCCAGGGTTTCGAACCGGCGACCTCAGCATTTCCAGGTCGACGCTTTATCCACTGCGCCACCACAGGTCGGGCGTCACGCCGAAAGGTTTTAAAAGGAGGAGCTAGGAAGCCATTTGGGAAGAGATCATGTTGTTCCGGAGGAGAGTGATTACATGCTTGTAGAAAGGAAGAGCCCATGGAGGCAGGGCAGGGAAGCCATGTGGAGGAGGCAGCCAGAATGATGTATTTGTGGAAGGAGAATCCAGTTGGATTAGGAGAAGAAATAGGGGAAAGAGGTGAATAAGACTGGTGAGGTAGAACCTTCTGATTCTAGGAAACTCGGATGAGTCAGTGGCTTTGGGAGCCCTGAATGGAAAGGGAAGTATTTCACGCTGTGTGTATTTCTAGCGTGCCAGATGCGAGTCTAGAATAAAGGCCAATGGAACACCAGCTTTTGACTCAACTGTTTCATTACCATCGGTCCGAAGCAAACCTGGACCTGCATTGGCCAGGAAGCTTTGATGGCAGCCACAGATACTGGCTATACAGATATTCTTACACATTATTAATTAAAATGTAAAAATAGCTATAGATTGTTTGAAAACAACCTGGTAACATCTGTTTATATCCTATTTTAACCTAAAATAAATTTGTAATTGCTGAAATTGATTTGGATTTCAACACCTTCTCTTTCATGGCTGATTTCTTCTATCTAGTGTTTCCTCACATTTCAAAATGATTAGTTCTATTCAGATTACTCTGTTTACTCTCCTGGTACTTATACTATATTCATAATGAATATCCTTCTATCTATTACATCCTATGTATATGTTAGTACAGTGGTACCTTGAGATACGAACAGACCAACATATGAATTTTTTTAATATACAAGCTGCGACTTGGTCTGTATTTTTGTTTGAGATCCGAGTGAAATTCCAAAAATGAGTCGTGATTCGGGAAGCTGCCGCTAGTTGGCGTGTTGGCACACAGGTCCAGTATCGGCAGTTTGATATACAAGTTGACTGACTTACGAGCTAGGTTACAGAACAAATTAAGTTCGTATCTTAAGGTACCATTGTACCTCTTTTTTTTTTTTCTTTTTGAGATGCTTGGATGAGTGTCAGTATCAACTCACCTGTTTTATTTTTTAATTTTTATTAATTTTAATGTATTGTGTTAACATGAATTCAAGTTTCCCAATCAATATAACACTCTCACCCTCACCCCCTTGTTCCCCATTACACCCCCTCAGCCTCCATGCTCCTAACTCCCTCCCCCCTTCCCTTAGGGATTTGCTGTCTTGTTATCTGTATCTATGTGTTATGTATATATAATTTCACTAATTCCTTCATCTTCTCTGATCCCTTCCCCTCATCTCCTTTCCCTCTGACATCTGTTGTGCTGCTCCCTGTGACCCTGCCCCTCCCTCTATTCTGTTCCTCAGTTCACTTTGTTCATTAGATTCCATATATAAGTGAGATCATATAATATTTGTCTTTCTTTGCCTGGTTTATTTTACTTACCATAATAATCTCCAAGTCCATCAATGCCATCACAAAAGGTAAGATTTTCTTCTTTTTCACAGCCACATAGTATTCCATTGTGTATATGTACCATGGCTTTTTAATCTGCTCGTCCACTGATGGACACTTGGGCTGTTTCCAGATCTTGGCTATTGTAAAAAATGCTGCAATAAAAATGGGGGTGCATATCTTCTTTTGAATCAGTGATTTGGCATTCTTAGGATAAATATTCTTAAAAGTGAGATAGCTCAGTCAAAAGGGAGTTCCATTTTTAATTTTTTGAGGAAACTCCATACTGTATTCCATAGTGGCTGCACAAGTCTGCATTCCCACCAGCAGTATAAGAGGGTTCTCTTTTCTCCACAGCCTTACCAGCATTTATTGTGTGTTGACTTGTTAATGAGTGCCATTCTGACAGGTGTGAGGTGGTATCTCATTATGGTTTTAATTTGCATTTCTCTCATGAATAGTGTCGTTGAATATTTTTTCATATGCATTGGCCATCTGTATGTTCTCTTTGGAGAAGTGTCTATTCAGTTCTTTTGCCCATTTCTTAATTGAATTGTTTACCTTCCTGGTTTTGAGTTTTAGAAGTTCTTTATACATTTTGGTTATTAACCCCTTATCAGACAGATGGACAAATATGTTCTCCCATTGTGTGGGTTGTCTTTTTATTTTGTTAATGGTGTCTTTTGCTGTGCAAAAGCTTTTTAGTTTAATATAGTCCAATTTGTTTATTTTGTCCTTTATTTCACATGCCCGTGGAGATAAATAGGCAAAAATATTGCTACTAGAGATATCAGAAAGTTTACTGCCTATTTTTTCTTCTAATTATATGTTTATGGTTTCACAACTTAATTTGTCTTTTATCCATTTTGAGTTTATTTTTGTGAATGATGTAAGTTGATAGCCTAGTTTCATGTTTTTACATGTACCTATCCAGTTTTCCAAACACCGTTTATTAAAGAGACTGTCTTTAATCTACTGTATGCTCTTACCTCCTTTGTCAAATATCAATTGTTCATAAAGGTGTAGGTTTCTTTCTGTGTTCTCTGTTCTGTCCCATGGATCTGTATGCCTGTTCTTATGCCAGTACCAAGCTGTTTTGATTACTATGGCCTTGTAGTATAACTTGATATCAGGAAGTGTGATACATCCCATTTTATTCTTCATTTCCAAGATTGCTGAGGCTATTCGTGTCCTTTTTTTGGAACATTTGTTCTATATCTTTGAAGTATGCCATTGGTATTTTTTTTTCATTTTTCTGAAGCTGGAAACAGGGAGAGACAGTCAGACAGACTCCCGCATGCGCCCGACCGGGATCCACCCGGCAAGCCCACCAGGGGGCGATGCTCTGCCCACCAGGGGGCGATGCTCTGCCCCTCTGGGGCGTTGCCATGTTGCGACCAGAGCCACTCTAGCGCCTGAGGCAGAGGCCACAGAGCCATCCCCAGCGCCCGGGCCATCTTTGCTCCAATGGAGCCTTGGCTGCAGGAGGGGAAGAGAGAGACAGAGAGGAAAGCGCGGCGGAGGGGTGGAGAAGCAAATGGGCGCTTCTCCTGTGTGCCCTTGCCGGGAATCGAACCCGGGTCCTCGCCATTGGTATTTTAATAGGAGTTGCAATGAATCTATAGATTGCTTTAGGTAATCTAGACATTTTAATGATGTTTATTCTTCCTATCCATGAACACAGTATATGCTTCCACTTGTTTATATCTTTCTTAATTTCTTTTTTTAATGTCTTATAATTTTCTGAGTTCAAGTCTTTTGCCTCCTTGGTTAAATTTACTTCTAGGTACTTTATTTATTTATTTTTGTTGTTGTTGCAGTAGTGAAGGGAATTGTTTCCCTAATTTCTCTTTCAGACAGTTTATTGTTGCTGTATAAAAATGCCACTGATTTCTGAATATTTTATATTCTGCCTCCTTGAGAATTTGTTTATCAGGTCTAGTAGTTTTTTGACTGAGACAAGGGTTTTCTGTGTACAGTATCATGTCATCAGCAAATAACAGTAATTTTATTTCTTTTCCAATTTGAATGCTTTTTATTTCTTCTCACATCTGACTGCTGTGGCTAGGACTGCCAGGACTATGTTGAATAAGAATGGTGAAAGGGGAAACCCCTGTCTTGTTCCTGATCTTAAAGGGATTGCTTGTCATTTTTGTCCATTGAATATGATGTTGGCTTATGGTTTGTCATAAATGGCTTTATTATGTTGAGATATGTTCCCTGTATTCCCACATTGCAGAGAGTTTTGATCATAAATGGGTGCTGGATTTTATCAAATGCTTTTTCTGCATCCATTGATATAATCATGTGATCTTTATCCTTCCTTTTGTTTATGTGGCAAATCACATTGATTGGTGAATATTGTACCAGCTTTACCTCCCCAGAATAAATCCCACTTTCTCATGATATTTGAGTTTTTTACTGTATTGCAGCATATGGTTTGTTAATATTTTGTTGAGAATTTTAACATCTAAGTTAATCAGGGATATTGGCCTATAATTTTCTTTCTTTGTAGTGTCTGTACCTGCTTTTGAAATGAGGATAATGCTTGCCTCAAAAGGAGCTTGGATGTCTTCCATCCTCTTGAATTTTTTGAAATAGCTTGAGAAGGAGATGTGTTAGTTCTTCTTTGAATGTTTGGTGAAATTAAGCTGTAAAGCCATCTGGTCCAGGACTTTTGTTTGCTGGGAGTGTTTTGATAACTTTTTCAATTTTATTTGTTGTAACTAGTCAATGTAGGGTTCTGGTTCTCATAAATTGAGTTTTGGAAGATTGTATATTTCTAGGAATTTATCTATTTCACTTAGGTTGACTAACTTTTTTGCATATAGATCATAGTATTTTCTTACAACCCTTTGTATTTCTGCATTGTCAGTTATTACTTCTCCTTTTTCATTTCTAATTTTATTTATTTGAGTCCTCTTTTTCTCTTGATGAGTCTGGTTAAAGGTTCATCAATCTTGTTAACCCTTTCAAAGAATCAGCTCTTGGTTTCATTCATCTTTTATACTTCATTTTAGCCTCTATGTCATTTACAGTATTTTTCCTCTGGCCTTTATTATTTCCTTTCTTTTACTTACTCTGGGATTTATTTGTTTATCTTTTTCTAGTTCTTTTAGATGCAGAGTTAAGTTGTTTATTTGAGCTTTTTCTTGCTTTTTAAGGTATGCCTGTAATGCTATGAACTTCCCTGTCAGGACTGCTTTGCTGTGTCCCATAAATTTTGAGTTGTATGTTCATTTTCATTTGTTTCAAAAAAGTTTTTGATTTCTTCCTTGATCTCGTTGTTAACCCATTTGTTATTTAATAACATGCTCTTTAGCCTTCAAGAGTTTGAATGTTTTTCAGTTTTTCTATTGTAGTTGATTTCTAGTTTCATGCCATTGTGATCAGAGAAGATGCTTGATATGATTTCAATCTTCTTAAATTTATTGAGACTTGTTTTGTGTCCTAACATATGGTCTATCCTAGAGAATATACCATAAGAACATGAAAGAATGTATATTCTGCTGCTTTGTGGAGAAAGTTTCTGAAGATATCTATAGAGTCATGTTGATCTACTGTGTATTTAATGCCACTGTTCTTTTGTTAATTTTCTGTCTGGAGGATCTATCCATTGATGTTTGTGCAATATTAAAATCCCTTACTATTATAGTATTGCTGTTGATCTCTCCCTTTATGTTTATCTAAATCTGCTTTATATATTCAGGTGCTCCTATATTAGGTGCATAAATATTTACAATGGTTATATCCTCCTGTTGGATTGTTTCATTTATCGTTATGTAGTGACCTTCTTTATCCCTTGCTATAGCCTTTGTTTTAAAGTCTATTTTGTCAGATATAAGTATTGTTATCCCTACTTTGTTTCATTTCCATTTGCAGGAAATACTTTTTTTCCATCTCTTCACTTTCAGTCTATGTGTATGTTTTGTTCTGAGGTAGGTCTCTTGTAGACAACATATGTATGGGTCCTGTTTTCTTATCCATGCAGCTACTCTATGTCTTTTGATTGGAGCACTTAATTCATTTACATTTAAGGTTATTATTGGCATGCACTTATTTATTGCCATTTTGTTCTTTAAATCTACAATCCTCCTTTTCTAGATTTATTTTTTTCACTTTGCTCTTTTTACAGCAGGCCCCTTAACATTTCCTGCAGCACTGGTTTGGTTGTAATGAATTCCTTGAATTTTTATTTTTATTTTTGTCTGAGAAGCTTTTATTTCTCCTTCAATTCTAAACAGTAGCCTTCTGGATAAAGAATCTTGGTTGTAGGTTCTTGTTTTGCATCACTTTGAATATTTCTTGCCAATCTCTCCTGGTCTCAAGTGTTTCTGTTGAGAAGTCATATGTCATTCTTTTGGGGGCTCCTCTGTAAGTAATTAACTGCTTTTCTCTTGCAGCTTTTAGTATTCTTTCTTTTCTGTTAACTTTGGCTCTTTAATTATGATGTGTCTTGTTGTAGACCTCCTTGGGTTCTTCTTTAATGAGAGTCTCTGTGCTTCTTGAACTTGTGTACTTTTTTGCATCAATTTAGGGAAATTTTTAGCTATGATTTCTTTAAACAGGTTCTCTATTCCTTGTTCGTTCTCTTCCCCTTCAGGAACCCCTATGATGTGGATATTGTTTCTCTTCATGTCGTTATAGAGCTCTCTTAGAGTTTTCTCACCCTTTTTGAGCCTCTTTTCTTTTTGCTGCTCTGCTTCCGTGCTTTCATTTATCTTGTTCTTTAAATTGCTGATTTGATTCTCTGCTTCATCCAGCCTGCTATTGGTTCCTTATAGTGCAGTCTTCATTTCTGAAATTATATTTGTCATTTCTGACTGGTTCTTATTTTGTGATTTCAATGTCCTTTTGATGCTTGCTATCTCTTTATTTAGGTGCTCACTATGTCCATGCTTTGTTGCTCTAAGATCCTTGAGCATACTAAAAATCATTATTTTAAACTCTGCATCTGGTTGTTTGGTTACTTCCATCTCATTCAGTTTTTTTGAAGGGATTACTCTTGTTGATTCATTTGGGTCATATTTCTCAGTCTGCCCATTTTTTCTGTGCTTTAGGTAGTACTGTCTGACTTTGAAGTCTTTGTGGTTTATTTATGAAGAAGATGGGCTTGGTGTACTGACCTCCAGGCCACCTGTTTTTCTTGTTCTCGGAATGCTTCTTGAGGGTACTATTTTCCCTCTTATTGTATGTGAGTATTAAATGCAGTTGGTTCTTTCATGTTTACAGTTATCTTTTAAGGCTGGCTGGCTCTAACAGTCAGCCTTGATCATGAATATTACACACTGTGCAATGTCTGTTCTGTTGGGTGTATTTATTCTCCACAGTGTCTGGTGCCTACTAGACTCCACCTTTGTGTGTGCTGCTTGTGTTGGTAGCTGAGTATAGGGTTGGTGTTGTCTGCCGCCCACTATTAGTTTTGTTGGCTCTAGATCTTCTTGGGTGGCATCAGCTGTTGTTTGTAGCCTGCTATGGGCTACCTGTCTGCAGCTACTCCACTTTTTACTGTTTGTGTCTGCATTTTCTGTGTCTGGATACTGTGGGAGGGATCAACCTTTGTATAAGGATCAGCTTCCATCTGCTTAGAGATGACAGCAGCTCCATAAAACCCCCAAGCTCTGTAAGATTTGTCTCCACTATTCAGCTGCTCCTCAACGTTTTGTTGCTGCCTGGTCTTCCCACAGAGCCTTATGTAGTAAAACTGTAGTGTGGGTTCATAGTGGCCTCACCCAACCAACTCCTCTACATGTTGCGTGCTTGGTGGTGTAGGGGAACTGTGGTTGTGAATACGCTAGTGGAACCCCATATGTCATGGGTTTCTTGGTCAGGAGCTTAGGGAAATGTGGCCCCTACTCCAGAGCTTAATCCCTCAGCCACTGCTGGATACTCAATTTTTATTTCTTTCCAATAAGGTGAGTAGTAGGTTCAGACTGAGTATGGCCGACAGTCCCCTCTGCAGAAGTTCTTTCAGCTGGTGAGACCTTGATCTCGGGGAGGAAGACTGAGAGAATCCTCTTCTGGGGCTGACTGTGCCCTTCCTAAATGTGGCTAAGCTTCTTAATCAGATCTCACAATAGACTCACAGGGACCCACACGTTAAATGTCCATGCTCGAAGCCTCTCTCCCTTCCCCCTGTGGAATCTAGCTTTGCAGGGTAGGAGATCCAGTGCCCAGGCTGGCTGATTGTGAGGCTCCACCTTATCCAATGCATGTGAGCTGTTTTGCAGGTAGTGAACACAGAGAGTGGAACTTGCCTCAGCTGGGCCAAGTGTGAGGAGCCTTTCCTTAGGATACCACTCTAGCAAGGGTTATTAAGTCCTGAACCAATGCTTTCCACAGCTGATCTTTGGATGTGTCAGCCCTGGGCCTCCCTGGCAGAAACCTGGTGCAGACAAGTGGGAGACACTGTCCATAACTGGCCCTCAGCAACCTTCTTGGAGATACAAGCAATCCAGAGTTTGTGGCTGCCTCTGCTGGGCCCAGGTGTACATGGAAATACCAAGCTGCACTCCTATGCTGGCTTTTACCCACTCTGGGCTTGAGGAAAGTTCTGCTTAAAAGGCCCAAGTTTCACTGAGTTCTGCCTCCTGCAGCCTCTGTTGACTGCTTTATGGGCTCAGCCACTGAAAAAACCTCTGTTAGAGTCTAGAGCCTGCAGTAATTCAGGGATTAGGAAGGGTCGTGGGTGTGGCTCCGCCACTCAGCCCCAGGTGTTAGTCTATTCAGACTTTTTTCACAGACCTCAGTAGGGTGTAGACCCAGGAGTCTGGGGTGTGTGGCCCGAACCTAGAGGTGTGGTCTGCCCACACTTTGGACAGTTTCTACTGAGTGTCCAGTGAGCTGGAAGCACCAGTCCTAGAGTATGGAATGTGTGGGGAATGCTCTGGTCTCAACACCAGGAAACTGAGCCACTGATGTGCCCTCAGCTTTCTGGCCATTCAGAATGATCTGTTGCCATGACTGGGGTAGGAGAGACACCCAGGTGTGGAGCAGTTGCTTTTCCCCAGGCTAATGACACACATAGGGGATGTTCCACCCAAAAAAGCTGGTGACTGCAGTATTGGAGAATAACTTTGCACAGGTGTTCTGGTGGCCATCCCCCATAGTGTCTCTCCCTGGCCCTCCAACTTTATGCTTTCCTCACGCAACTCCAGTCCTCTTAGCTCTTCCTCCATGGTGGCAGAATCGTGTCTACTCTTGTTTTTTGCCCTGTCTTCTGCTAAGTTCTGCATATATGATGTTATTAAATGACTATTATAAGTTACTATTATTGACTTTTAAGAGTAATATATATATATATATATATATATATATATATATATATATATATATTCTTACCCTGTGTTTTTTGAAGTGTGGTTCAAAGACCAATTACTTCTGAACTACCTTGATGATACTTAAAAATTTAGATTCTTGGCTTCATCTCTGGGAATGGTGTGTGAGGGTGTTCTGGAAATGGGCATTTTAACAAGTGCATTAAGTTGTTCTGAGGCACACAAAATTTTGAGAGTGATGTCTGTAATTCATACCTCTTGCCTACATTATACATTTCTCTTTGATCCATTGCTGGAATCATTAGTACAATTTCTAGGCTGCATCTCTATAATTGCAGATGGCTCTCATGGTCACATGAAGCTTGCATCACTCAATCTAAAAACAGCTGAGTTCATCTCCTGTGGACCTTGTGCCTTTTCTGCTACTTGTAGTTTTATTGGGCAAGCCATACTGTTGTACATAAGATATGATCCTCTGGGAATTATACCAAAGATTTTACAAAGAACCATGTTTATTTAGTTCAGAAAATTAAAAAATAATGAAAGGTGGAAGCAAGAGAGGAGAGGAAAGAAATCTTAGATTCATTCTCTTTTAAAATTTCTAAGAATGAGGTATAAAATTGTTGTTCCAAAAATGGAACTGTAAGCATTAAGATATATTTGTTGAACCCAAGGGTTTAGATTCAATAGAATCCATGACTCAAAGTTGGCATGTCCCTTCACTTGTGACTTGTACTGTTCCCAGCATCGTTTGAGTGACGGTCTCCTTTAAAGGAGGGTGAAATTAATTCCCAAATCTCTTTAGCATCTTTGCTTACCATATAGTCCTTGAGTCAGGGCTCTGTTTCTCACCCTAGACTCTAAAGAACTGGAACAAGGTATCCTATTGTGGGAGACAATGCAAAGCAGAGCATTGATGCAAAGCCAGTCAATCTCATTTAGAGTTGGTCAGCGTTCTTCCTACCTTCAATCTGTAAATCACGCTTTGATTTGCTAGGCAACTATACAGATGATATAAAACTGGAATGCCTTTTCTTATCCAGTCAGGGAATATCAATTTGGGGAATTTTCAGTACCTATGACATTTTTTCTTACTTGAAACTGGACACCACAAACAGGATCAGAGAAATCTTTTACTTCTATTTTTAAATTGATACCAGTGTTCCTCACTCGAATAACCTAAAGATAGATATGAAAATTCTATAGTAGACTTAAGGAAGGAGAAATGCAAGTTATAAATAATAATATCAGTATTCCTTTTGAAACTGCTAACCTACCAACCTAAATCGCTGTGATCAGCACAACAGGAATGACTACGGCCTTCCTTTCTCCCCACTGCTCTGTTCCTAAGTCACAGTGAGCATATGTGGAAGTAGCCAGATTAAATACAAACACAAATGTTTGCTGTAGCTGTGCCCAAGACTTGTTATGACAATCTTTGAAAAGTGAATTGTTTTGCCAAGTAAACACTTAAACTGTAAACTGATAGTTAATAATTCAGGCATGTTAAGATTTTTTGTTGTTTAATCTTAGCTCTAAGACACTTCACATATGTTAACCAAGTGAGAATTTCCTTAAAGTAAACAAATTAAGTTATGAATTTTGATGAACTAAATATGCCAGGGGCCTTTGAAGGTCTGTGTGTGAGCTAAGGCTAGATTATTCACTCTTCATGTTGACAGTCATTCCTGGAATTATGGAAGACGGCATAAACTCAGCTCTGAGAAATGGCACTGGGAGGACAAAGCACTTTTTATTTTTATTGCTTTTCAAGGATGTGCATCACTCTTGCTATCTTTATTGCAGTTGTCATCAGATGCATTTATTTTGTGTGCATCTCATGTGAACTCACCCGTGAGGTTAAACATGAGTTTGTCCTCCTGACTACTTGGAGGAGCCATGTGATGGTCTTGAGGATCTGGGTTTAATAAGGAGAATTTATAGATAGTGGAGAATACATTGTGTGAGGTGAACTAATTAACAGAAAACTGGGAAGAGCTTGCTAGGGTAAGAAAAATGTTATCTTTCATTTATGGCTTACTGAAATGTAGAAGTGATTTGTGTAAGAGGTGGATTTTAGCAATATTCAGAATATTTGTAGCATGTTAAAAGTAATTTGTGCTATGTTGGATTCAAATCATATGTATATGCATTATACATGTGTGTGTATATATATGACACTTACATATTTATAAAACATATTTATCAAATTTAAGGATTATGCTCTGTGAATAGGGAACATTGTTAAAATGTATATATTTTTGTGTTTCTTGAAATTGCTTCTGACCCTGACCACTTGGCTCAGCAGTAGAGGGTCAGCCCAGCATGTGTAAGTTCCAGGTTTGATTTCTGTTCGGGACACAAAGGAGAAGCAACCATCTGCTTCTTCATCCCTCCCCCTCCTGCTTTACTCTCTCTCCCTTCTCCTCCTTCAGCCATGGCACAAATGGTTCAAGCAGTTTGGCCTTGGGCACTGAGGATGGCTTCATGGCCTGCCTCAGGCGCTGAAATAGCTCAGTTGCCAGACAACAGAGCAGCAGCCCCAGATGGGTAGAGCCACCTGTAGGGGGCTTATGAGGTGAATTCTGGTCTGGGCACATGCAGAAGTCTATCTCTGCCTCCCTGCCTCCTGCCTCTCACTTAATAAAAATAAAATAATTGCTCTTGTTCTTATAAAGAATCCACTTCTAAAGTTTGTTACTCACTTTCAGCTGGTTTATCCTCCAAATACAAAACACTATTATTAAAAAACAGAAAAAACACCTATATAGAAAGTATCCATTAGAAATAGAACATTTATTTATAAAGCTCAGAAGCATCATTTTTAGTTATATTTAGAAGTTACATTACATTTAAACAAGGATGTTTTCCTGTGAAATATATTTGTGGTAGTATTGTATAAAATTTTTAAAATACAAAAAATGTATAAAGTAACAAATTAAAAAAAATATCATTTATAATTTCACCATCTAGCCTGGTTAACATATATATTAATGTATTCCTCATTCTTCATGTTTCTGAGTGTGTGTAATGCTCAAACACACATAATTCTATTCAAAGCTAAAAATTTACTCGATGTAGTGTATAAAGGAGAATTTTTCGAATAGGGATGTTGGTGGACTTCAATAACTAACACCTTTCTTTTCTACTCCCAGGAACAGTAATATTTCTGCTGAAGCTGCACTCTCATTCCACAGTTTCCTCTCACCATAGTGCTGTTGTCAAACTAAAGGATGTTTGGTTCCCAGAAAGCATCCTTTCTTAACTCTGGGCCTACGTACATTCTATTTCCTCTGCCTGGAACACTGTTCTCCTCCATGCCTTCGAACTTGCATTTAACCCATTTCTGCTCATCCTTTTCTATTGAGGCTGTCCCTGACCTCCTGCCCTGGATTAGAGAATTCTCTTGTGTGCTACCACAGGACTTCATAAAACAGGACTCTTAAAATATACCACCCTGTTTGTAGCTGCCTGTGTGCCTGTGCTTACCACTGGATAAGAGTTTCTGTGAAAGTAGAGATTGCATCTTTTTGCTTTCTGTTGCACACCCAGAACCAAGCTGGCGCATAGTAGGTGCTCAATAGGTATGTATTGAATTCACCAATGAACCAAATCCTCCTTGTATCACTCATATCCATTGGGAGCTTACTCTCCCACTCTGCGATAATCTAGAGTGCTTTTCTGTTTGAGGTTTATGTCCCTTAAATCCCTGATCTGCAGATGAGAAATCTGTCACTAAAATCATTTTTCATCTTTATCTTAGAAACCTTTTATTGTTAAATATCTTTATGTTAACACAGGAGTTTTATTTGATTTACTCTCACTTGAGGATACTGAACACACTATGAATGGAAACTTTGATAAGAGGTTATTTTCTTAAAAATTAAAAAACAAAACTAAAAACCTCAAGAAGTATTTTATGTTTTCTTAGCTTTCTGAAACTTTGAAAAAGAGTTAATTTGCTTTTATAGTCCCAAAGTCTAGCATATATTGAGGTCTTTTTTTATATAAATAAATTTTTATTAATTTTAATGAGGTGACATCAATAAATCAGGGTACATATATTCAAAAAAAACATGTCCAGGTTATCTTGTTGATCAATTATGTTGCATACCCATCACCCAAAGTCAGATTGTCCTCTGTCACCTTTTATCTAGTTTTCTTTATGCCTCCCCCCCGTATATTGAGGTCTTGATCAGTGTTTTCACACAAAAGAATCAGGATGACTCTTTGATTTATGTATGAAGAATATTTTGTGACTAACATATATTAAGTGCTTGTTAGGTGTGAGGTCATCTCTCAGTTACTTTTGTCAATGGGAGAACACTTTGGTGTAGATAATTGAAAACTGGAGCAGTTGCATTTGATGAGATGGATGGGGAGAAACACTGTCAACTTCACTTGCTCCTAGTGCCTATTGATCTTCTGGATGAATGACTGGGTTTGACTACATTGAATGTAAGCATATTTTAAGTTTGTCTTTAATTTTCATTTTCTTTGTGGTTTCAATTTGTATTGTAGGGGAGAATATTAACTGATGAAAAGAGTAGTGAAGATTGGAACAACAGTGAACAATCTTGAACAATACTTCAAATTTGAACAATACTTCAAATTTAAGTAAATTTGAAATACATGTATAAGGTTTGATTTCAGTGTTAAAATTATTGAATTTCTAGGGTAGCATTACAAGCAAATTAGTCCATGGGTTTTTAAACACATGGGATTATGTATGACCAGCAGTCACGGCTGTCGCCTTCACAGCCATTCACAGGCAGGTTCTCACTGAATTTGGGCAGATGGTAAAGCAACAGTGGAGCCAAAAAATTGTTGGCCATTCCTTTATTAAAGTCTCACATTGGCCAATGAGCAAACACACAGAGCTCCCAAAGCCACTGACACATTATCTGGTTCCACAACCAGGAGAATCTTCTTTAGTTTCTCCTAGAATCAAAGGCCCCACCAGTCTCAGAGGGGCTCACAAAAGCCCCTCACCTCTGATTCCTCATCTGCACACCTCCTCCCTTCTCTCTGCACAAACTGGCTTCTTCCTCAGCACTCTGCATTCTCTCTACTCTCTCTCTCTGCAAACATGGCTTCCTCTTCTTCTCCTCCTCCTTTTCTCTCTTTTCAAAACTTTCTGGTGTGAAAACCTCTCCTCCAGCAAACATTAGCGAGACAATGGCCCTTCTCTAGCAGGAAGGTAATTTGCAATTTCACAGATCACATACCTGGCGCTGCCCAGCGCCATTTTTTTTAACAATCTAAGTGAGAAAACTAAAAAAATACAGATTTTACAAACTTATTTGCCCAACAGGTATATGGGACTAATATTTTGGGAAAACCAATTATTGTCTAGTACAGGGATCCCCAAACTATGGCCCGCGGGCTGCATGCGGCTCCCTGAGGCCATTTATCCGGCCCCCGCTGCACTTCCAGAAGGGGCACCTCTTTCATTGGTGGTCAGTGAGAGAAGCACAGGATGTGGATGCCTCCAGCACTGTATGTGGTGGCACCACAAAGCGCAGCGTCGCTCACGTACAGTACTACTTCCGGTGACACGGGACACATGCGTCATGGCTCTGCAAGCGTGTCATATCATTTGTTACGGCTAGCAGTGACAAATATGGAACCGGACATTGACAATCTTATTAGCCAAAAGCAGGCCCATAGTTCCCATTGAAATACAGGTCAGTTTGTTGATTTAAATTTACTTGTTCTTTATTTTAAATATTGTATTTGTCCCCGTTTTGTTTTTTTACTTTAAAATAAGATATGTGCAGTGTGCATAGGGATTTGTTCATAGTTTTTTTTATAGTCTGGCCCTTCAATGGCCCGAGGGACAGTGAACTGGACCCCTGTGTAAAAAGTTTGGGGGCCCTGGTCTAGTATAATGAATAAGACTGAGAGTACTTCTTTTCTGATTTAAAAACAGGGGCTTTGGGATTCAAATTTAGGTGGGTGTGTTAGATAGTCCCCAAACATGGTCACTCATTTCTTCCTTTCCTCTAACATTTATGCTGCTCTACCTATGAAAGAGGCAGAATCCATCCCATCCTGTTGAATTTTAGCTGGCCTTGTGACTTGCTTTGCTCTATTGAATGAGGCTCAAATGATGCTATGCCAATTTCTAGCCTAGCCCTTGGGGAACTGGCAGCCTCTACTTTACTTCTCTTGAATCCAACTGCTGTGCAAAAGTTTGACGACCCCGAGACTGTTATTCGGTGAGGACGTCCAAGCTAGCCTTGTGGAGCGGCCCTAGGGAAGAGCACCAGTGCCAGGTGGAAGAGTGAAGCTCTCTTGGACCTTTTAGTCAACTGAATTCTCAGCTAAGTGAAACTGAGTGAGTCATGCCACTTTCAGACTAGAAATTATAAATTAAATTACCATTTGGTATTTGAAGTGGGAAATTTCATAAAAATACCTGATTGAGACAAATAAAATGTTCTCTCTGTTCCAAGATTAAAATAAGATGTGAGCTTAGTTGAACATCAGAGGAAAAGGTATGGAACTAAAGTTTCCAGCTTTCTAAACCTTTTCAAGTGATGACTAGCTTCGAGAGCAGTAAAACGTCATCATTATTCCACCAAGCTCATGTACCCCAAATCAAATTCAGAAATGAAAATCAAATAATGGCGCTTTGTCCATTAAGTCGCTTAGTTGCAAACCCTGACAAAGCAGGTGCACTTGAGGATTTCTGAGGGAAACCCAAGGTTAGTGCTTCTCAGCATCTGAGTCTCTGGTAAAGATTCAGTAAGAAAACAGATGTTACACCTGAGTTTTGTTTTGTGAAAAATAACCGATGAGTAGAGGTTGAGGCTTTCAATCTGAGAGCAGAACACGCGGTGATCAGAATCCCAGTCACTTGGTAGAAGAAAAAATAAAGCAGTGGAAGGATGAATTAAGATGACATGCTATGTTTTATCAATAAAAGTAATGGCAAGTGATATATTCCTTACAATTATTTAACCAGGAGAAGGCTCTGGAGTATGATGATATATTTTGCTTATAAAGCAGTGTGAAGTGGGATAGATCACACTGTCCATTTAATGGCTGTTTGCTGCATTTGTATTAGCATCAAGATTATACTTTGTATTCATTCAAAATGAATGAAACCTTGGGAATCTGATTCCATTAATTTGTTGCTGCTGGAAACATTTTATCAACCTGTGCTCTACTTACTCTTTCTGCTGAAGCAAGTCAGAAAATTGAACAAATGACTCTTTGTATCAGGGAGACTTTGGTATTATGCCCTATATACTGGCTTAAACATGGAAAGTGTTTTCCTCTATAAATTAAAAAATCAAGTTAATTTTGAATGAAGTGTGTGACATCTACTAAGGTGATAAGAGTGACAGTTCAGTATGACATATTATCTGAAGGAAAGTTTTTAAAATTTTTTATTCCCTTACAAATGATGTCATGTGCTTAACGCATATACTGTACACTACTAGCACCAAAGTAAGGACACAAAGTGTATATTCATCAACATAGTCTTGTGCCCTATAATGACATTTCAGTCAATGTCAAACTGCATATATGATGGTAGTCTCATAAGATTGTAAGGTATCTTTCCCCACTGAGGAAGAAGGAAAGTTGTAACCATTGTGGAATAGCAAAAGCTTTATTTAGTACAGTGCTTCCAGGACGATGTTCTCTGGTCCCGGGACAGAGGCCAGAGAAATCGCATGGATGAAATCATGTGGGGGATATTTAAAGGGTCGTCTAGGGTGGAGGCAAGTTGATATGATGTGGCAAAATCTCACTGGCTGACGGACAGTCTCTCTTTTCCAAAGGACTCCTGGGAAGTTTCTTTAGGCATGTATTGGTGTGGGCAGTTCCAGCCAGAGTCCCCGGGTCTGGTTCCTTACATGACTTTCCCCATTGCCCACTGACCTTACATTCCGACCTTTCATGTTAGAAAGGGGTGCAGCTATTCGTCTGGCTACTTCCTGCTGGTTAGGGGCGTTGTGGTGGGGAGATCAGAAGGTGGTGGTTTTGAGGGGAGTCGGGAGGAACATCTGTTTGACCGTGACTTGAGAAATTTTGCAGATGTGGTCCTGTAAGGATTAAAAAAAAAAAAAAGAGCAATAGAAAGATCTTCAGGGTCCAGCCTTACTGGAGATAGGTAGAGCCCAGTGGTTCCGACTGCCAGTGGTCCTGCATGGGGGCAAACTTGAGGAAAAACTGCATATCAAGAGTGGCATATGAAGGGGAAAGGAAGGGGTTCCATACACTCGCATAACCAAGACCTGTGAGGGATCTAGAGGTCCAGAGTGTGATGGCAAAACAGAGAAGGTAGCCCCCGTGTCTACAAGAAATGAGATAGACTTACCTGCTCCTGTAGTGAGTGATGGGAGTGTTCAAATCTGGGCGTGTCAGTCATCCATGAGGTCTAGGAGTTTAAACGATAGGCCTGCCTGGCTGGCTTGGCCTCCCATTTGGGTGGCTTGTCCTCCACATAGAGGTACTGAGGACAAGTCTGTTGCCCAAAAGGGACAATTACTCTGCCAGTGACTGGGCTGCTTGCAGTCAGGGCAGGGCTCAGTGGGCAGCCGCAGGCAGGGGCACTGCCGGAACCAGTGACCTTGCTTTCTACATTTAAAGCAAGCTCCTGGTGAGGTTCCTCTCTGCGTCCTGGACTTGGGTCAGGCACCTCCTATGCCTTGCCCCTGTTGCTCTGCTGGCCTCAGGGCTGCCACAAGATCCTGGGTTTGGAGAGTTACCTTCTGCTGCATGCATGCCTGGCAAACAGCCTCAGCCTGTTTCTGCTAGTCATGACCATTAAAAACTTTAAATGCCATGTTCATCAGGTCTCAGATAAGGGTTTAGGGGTGAGAATAAGAGGAGGGGCTCCTGGGGAGCCCAGCACCCAGATCCAGCTGGAAATGCTGGACCCAGAGGCAGGACAAGGCCTGGCCTTCTTGCAAGAAGATCAAGGTTGGGCTGTGGGGTCAGGAGTCCTGCAAACCAGCATAAGGGCCAATGGCTGGTGGAGGGTGACCTGGCAGAGGAGGGGCTTAAGAACATAGTGTAGAAGGGAGGGACTCCTGGCCAGCAGGGGAAAAAAGAAAGAGAGACTGGTATTTACAGGTGAATAAAAAACAAGATCCTGCAAAGGGAGGGGAGGTGGCTTCTTGGAGGGAAGAGACCCAAGTGGCAGAGGTCCGCAGAGGGACTAGAGAGGGGTCCCTAGAGAGGGGCACCCCTGGGGGTCAGGCAGGAGGGAGAGAGAGTTGGGGTCAGTAAAGGAGGAAAGATCAGAAGTGGAGGGTTTAGGTGAGGTTTCTCTGGCCAAAAAGGGCCTGCACCGTAGAACAGGCAGCACAGAGATTAGGATGGGGCACAAATACTAGAAGCTCTGAATGTAAGGGATCTCCAACCAGTTCCCAGTTCTTTGGTGATAGTTAAATTGGTAAGGATGTCAAAATCGAAAGTCTCTTCAGGAGGCCACCTGGTCCGATTATCCAGTGGGTTCTGTGGCCTGGCCACAGCAGAGAAGAAGAACAGTTTCTTCTTCTTTAGGGAGGGAGAGATTTTGGATAAGGCATTCCAGGAGTGTTTTTAAGTCAGGTTTAGATTCCTGTGCCTCCCTTGGCCACCCTCAGTCCTCGGAGTGGTTAGAGAGGAGAATTGGCGTCCCGCAACTCAAGCTCTGGCCACTGGACGGTTAGGTAAAGTGGATGTGCCCGGGATGTCTCCACGGGCACATACGTACTCGGAATGGAAAAGAGATCCCTGACGCAATTGCGATTGCGGACAGGGAGTCTCGGTGGAAAGAACTAAGGGGAGGCTGGAGGCAGGGGATTTGCCGCACCATGTGCCGAAGTGGGTGGAAAGTTGGAGATCCTGGTTCTTCCTTGGAAGGGAAGGGGAGAGCAGTGACCCCAGTGAGCTTCAACTCCTCCCGGGTTTTGACACCAAATGTAAGGTATTTTTGCCCAATGAGGAAGAAAGAAGGGCATAGCTACAAAGTGTGGAATAGCAAAAGCTTTATTTAGTACAGCACTTCCTGGATGATGTTCTCTGGTCCCAGGGACAGAGGCCAGAGAAGTACATAACTCATCTGTTTGTGGTGATGCTGGTGAAAACAAAGGCACTGCGCTGCCAATTGTATAAGAGGATAGCTCATACAATTATGTACACTACATAATACTTGACAATGATGATAAATGATTGTTACTGATGTGTTTGCTACACCTTTTTATCATTCCTTTGGAATATACTCTTTCTATTTTTTAAAAACATTTGGCTGTAAAACAATTATTTGCGTTGTGCCAACCATAGTCTCATATGAATTGGCCTCATTTTCTCTTCTGCTTGATTTAATCTTGTGTTTTATAAATTTAGTGTAGCCTAAGTGTACAGTATTTATAAAGTCCACAGTAGTATACAGTAATGTCCTAGATCCTTACATCTACTCACCACTCATTCACTGACTCTCCCAGAGCTACTTCCAGTCCTGTAGGCTCCATTCATGGTAAGTGCCCTCGACAGGTTACAATTTTTTTATTTTTTAGATTGTATTTTTATTGTAAATTTCTATACTGAGATATGTTTAGATACACAAATACCCACCATGGGCTTACAGTAGCCTATACTATTCAGTACAGTCACTTGCTGTGCGGGTGTGTAGCCCAGGAGCGATAGGCTCTACCATATAGCTTAACTGTGTGGTAGGTTATACCTTCTAGATCGTATTAAGTGCATGCTATGACCTTCTCACAATGACAGAATCGCCTGATGATGCATTTCCCACAACACATCCCCTCTGTAAGCAGCACATGAGTGTCATCAGTGTACAAATGCACTGCTTCAAGTGTCAAATCTTTAAAAGTATGTTTACCATTTGGATAAAATCAAATTGGGATATTCTTCTTCCTCTGGATATGAACTCCTTCAAAAACAATCATAAAACAATATTCAAGGGTAAATGGAAACAGTTTTTTCTTTTTTATGGTAATTTTTATTGTTATTTCTACTGGTTATTACTATAAAAACTGTGTAAACCATGTTACTATGTAGTATGTCATAACTGAGAACAGTGTGGTTAAGAGTTGACTGTCTGGGTTCAGATCCCAGCTCTGCAGCTCACTGACAGCATGATGTAGGCACATTATTTGATTCTTTGTGCCTAATTTTCTCATCTTTAAAGTAAGGATAATTATAATATTTACTATATTGATTTTAAAATGAGGGTTAAATAGATTAATATATGTAAAACACTAGGGACTGACCTTATATTCCCTTAATCAATATTAGTTATTATTTTAATACTACATATTTTTGGTATTGAGCAGGACAGGGATACAGAAATTTAGAAGTACACCTCCTTGGGGGAATGATTTCTATAAAATGTAGGCTACTTTTTCTTTTTTAAAATAAAAGATGATTTTTATTTTTAAGGCCCTCATAAAAAAGGTCTTATGATCTCACGTTGCATCTACTCCAATCTTATCAGGACATTATTTACTTACTTATCTGACTTTATTTTAGAGACATGTAGCTATTTGATCATTTTCTTTTTCACCATTCTATAACATTGCTTATGTTCAACATTTCCAATGTAAATAATCTGATTTCCCACCTCCCAACTCTCTTTAAAAACTACTTTGAGGCCTGACCTGTGGTGGCGCAGTGGATAAAGCGTCGACCTGGAAATGCTGAGGTCGCTGGTTCGAAACCCTGGGCTTGCCTGGTCAAGGCACATATGGGAGTTGATGCTTCCAGCTCCTCCCCCCTGTCTCTCTCCTCTCTGTCTCTCTCTGTCTCTCTCTCTCTCTCCTCTCTAAAATGAATAAATAAAAATTAAAAAAAAAAAAAAAAAAAAAAAAGAAAAAAAAAAAAAAAAAACTACTTTGAAAACCATCAATCACTGATTTAAACATTCATCAAATTCTTTTTTTTAATTAAAAATGATTATTTAAAAAATTACTTTTAAAGGGGTGACATTGATCTATAAGAATCCATTGGGCCCTGGTCGGTTGGCTCAGTGGTAGTGTGTCGGCCCCAGAGTGTGGATGCCTTGAGTTTGACTCCTGGTCAGGGCACACAGGAGAAGCCACCATCGTTTCTCCACCCCTCCCCCTTCTCTCTCGCTCTCTTCCTCTCCTGCAGCCATGGCTCAGTTGGTTCGAGTGCATGGGCCTGGTTGCGAGGATGGCTCTGTGGAACTTCTGCCTCAGATGTTAAAAATAGCTTGGTTGCTAGCATGGCCCCAGATGGGGGCTGCCAGGTGGATCCCAGTCAGGGTGCATGTGGGAGTCCATCTCTCTATCTTTCCTCTTTTGACTTGGAAAAAGAAGACAAATAAAAAGAGTACATAGATTTCAAGTAAACATTTCTGTAGCATTTAAACCGTTGATTATGTTGTGTACTCATCACCCAAAGTCAAACCATTTCCCGTCACCATGTATTTGTCCCTCTTTACTCCCTTATTTTAGTTATGAAGAGTAGAAGTAAGCGTAAAATGTTTTCTCAACTATACAAGAAGTATAACCTTAAACAAGATGAAATGGAAATCTAATGATATCAGAAAACTGCTGAAACCCGTTCAGTGAAACTTTTTTCCTAAGGAAGAAGAGTTCAGGCTCCTTGCAGGGTTTAGAAGTGTGGTCTGCCTCCTTACTTTCCTCCCTATCTTCTCATTCTCTTCCACAGTGGCACACATTCAGTAAACTTGAGCCATCAGCAACTTTCCTCAGCTCCTCTGTTAGTTCGTATATTTTTTCCTAGTTGACATCCTACTTCATTATGACTTGACTCTTAGTTCAGGTAGGTCTGACCCGCTAGACATTCTTTTCTCTAAAGTGCTATATTTGACCCCTAAATTCTGGGGCTGTATTCTCCCATGTGCTCTCATAACAGCTTCTATAATGTCAGCTATCACACTTTTTATACTTTCTTATTTACTCATTTGTACCCCTCTTGAAGCAAAACATTCTACAGGTAGAGACCACATTTTACTCATTTTCCATTTCATCTCCATCACCTAGCAGTGCATGTCATATGCTAAGCATTTAAAATTATTCTGAGTGACAGATTGAATAAAAGAGCTCTTAAGTTTTCAATTCCACTGTCAAATAAATAAAAACTTTTCAGAAAGGTTATATCTTTATTTAAATAACATTCCTCATACTTTGAAAAACATAAGACATGAGAAAGACTTAATTTAAAGGAGATAAGAGGCTGCTCTCAGCTAGCTACAGAGTTAGAAAGGAAATCTCATAATCACGGAAGTAAGTACATGCCATTAGTACAGCCTGGGGAAGCATAATTCTTTTTTCTTTATTGGAAGAAATAAAATATACTTATCTAACAAAATAACTAGTGAATTTTAAACTAACTATAAATATTCCAAATGAGAAATTACCTTGAAATTGATGATATACTAAAGATTTAATGTAAATGATAGTCTTATGTGCAGTTCATAGCTAAAGAACAGGCTTATATCATTTTGTTTTATCACACCAATTCAATAGCCTGTGATACCTTTTTATTGAATATTGATTACAGTTCTAAATACCTAATAAATTCAATGAGAAAATTACAATAAAACCAATTTTGTTTCAAAATTATAATACTAATGCTTCCTAGAAACTTTTGGTGATCCTTTATAATTTTATATAATTTATTTATTTAGTGTTGTATGTTTTTTTGGGTTTTTTTTTTTTTTTTGTATTTTTTCCAAAGCTGGAAACGGGGAGGCAGTCAGACAGACTCCTGCATGCGCCCGACCAGGATCCAACCGGCACACCCACCAGGGGGCGATGCTCTGCCCATTTGGGGCGTCGCTCTGTTTTGACCAGAGCCACTCTAGCGCCTGAGGCAGAGGCCATGGAGCCATTCCCAGTGCCCGGGCCATCTTTGCTCCAATGGAGCCTAGCTGCGGGAGGGGAAGAGAGAGACAGAGAAGAAGGAGAGAGGGAGGGGTGGAGAAGCAGATGGGCACTTCTCCTGTGTGCCCTGGCCAGGAATCGAACCCGGGACTTCCTCATGCCAGGCCGACTCTCTACCACTGAGCCAACTGGCCAGGGCTATGTTGTATGTTTTAAACTGAATTTTTTTCTTTATCTTTATCAGGTCAGTGGATTCTAACATGTGATTAAAGAAATAAACACCCACAGGTAGCTTTGGCTAGTATGCTCACAGTTCTCACCAGCTATGAACCTCAAGTAACTCCTTCTTGGGCCTGATTTATGGCCTATGTGCTCTTTAACCTCAAGATAAATCTAACAACCTGTCTTTAGACGAAATATTCATGAAGATTCATAACATTCATTACCACGTTATGATTTCTTTAGTTGATATAACAACAACCCTTTCCAGCACTCTATTAAATCAGGAAGCAACTTCGTAAATCACTAGCCCAAGCACATGAAACCATCACTTCTTTTATGTCTTAAGCTTTGCTGCAAAATCGGCTTCAGCACAGGGTACACTCATGCTGCCATTTACATCATCTTCCTTCCACCGCTAATTTGTCTGGAAAATGTCCTGTCTGATCTCTTCCAGTTCTGGGTTTTCTAACTTGACAATTTAGTGACAAATCTCTGAAAGCCTTGAATAAAAATATGTTACTGTATGTAAAAAATTGCAAGAACAGTGACAGCACAAAGCTTCTTCTGCAGGTTTTACTAGCAGATCGTGTGTCCTGGACAGGCAGGATGGAACTCTGAGGACCAAGCTGGATGGGGGGGGATAGTCTCTCTTCCTATGCTCTATCTCACTTTGCTCTTCACTTACATACAACCTCTTAAAATCTGCTTCTACATCATTGGGTAACTTTGGTATCTTATACTGGGAATTGACAAAACAATTTTTAGTGTGATTTTTATATCTTGATATATAATGCCGATTATTATTATGGAAACTTTTCAATAATTTTAAAGAGGTCAAAAGTTGTAATTCTTGGCCCTGGCTGGTTGGCTCAGTGGTAGAGCGTCAGCCTGGCGTTCAGAAGTCCCGGGTTCGATTCCCAGCCAGGGCACACAGGAGAAGCGCCCATCTGCTTCTCCACCCCTCCCCCTCTCCTTCCTCTCTGTCTCTCTCTTCCCTTCCCGCAGCTGAGGCTCCATTGGAGCAAAGATGGCCCGGGCGCTGGGGATGGCTCCTTGGCCTCTGCCTCAGGTGCTGGAATGGCTCTGGTCGCGACAGAGTGACGCCCCGGATGGGCAGAGCATCGCCCCCTGGTGGGTGTGCCGGGTGGATCCTGGTCGGGTGCATGCGGGAGTCTGTCTGACTGCCTCCCTGTTTCCAGCTTCAGAAAAATACAAAAAAAAAAAAAACCAGTTGTAATTCTGAATCTAAAGGAACTATGTCCTTCAGTTTCAAGAATTAAAACTTCGTTCTGTGTTTTATTGTTTAAAACTATTCTAATAAAAGTTTTAATGTTTATCATATAATGATTAAACCCTAAAATTTAAAATTAAAAGGCAGTGATTCACCTTAAGTTGTTTAAAGAAATTTCATCTGTTCTTTGGAATCATTTTTAGTCATATTCAAAAGGGAGAATAATAAATACAACTGGCCATACAGTGGATCTTTTCATGGATTGTTTTAGTTTATCATGATTGTGGGTGTGATATTTAGGACAAAAACAATTTGAGTTGAGAATCTGGGTGAATGTTGGTGGTGATAGTGGAGAGGGATTATGAAATTAAGAGTTAATGCAGGTGTCAGAGAATTTTTGTCCTGATGGGAAGTGTGCTGACAAAGAATCAGCAACCCCTTCACGGCCTTTTACATGTTTATCATGGGATAGTTCAGTTCAGAAATTAATGGGAAAGCCATTTTAAACCTCATAATTGCTAACTGTTTTTATATCTATCCCACTCAGAGAGAGCTACATGCAAGCCAGATGGCTGCAAATGTTATTCTGGTTTACAAGCATGGAGATTTTTGTATCACTGCCAAAGTCATTGTCAAAATGTCCTCTATCAAAACAAAACAAAAAATAAAATCCTCTGTTTTCCAAACTTCTAAAAATTCCACAATAGCAGTCAAATACCAGCCTCCCTGTAGGTTTTGGCAGCTAAAAGGAAAAATTATCCATCCCTAAGCAGCTTGTTGTCTGCACTAGCTGAGCAGTGGGGCAGCCAGAAAAGGAACCACATCATTGAGAATCTCATGAATTTTCAAACAAGCAGCCTTTGGAATTTAGGACCACTCAGAAGGGGCCAAGCCCAATGAGCTTGGCACAGAAATCAGCCACTCAAAAGGATTGCATGGTGAGTGGAGAAGAGTTGGGAAAATGCTAACTATATTCACCCTTGGAAAAAGGAAAGGCAGTGCCTAGGCATGCTTTTGGATCTAGCTAAGATGTCTCCCAGATACTAGATGCATTGGAGCATAAGCAGATAATATAGGGAAATATCCCAGTGAAGTAAGGGTGAATGATTTCAGCCAACATAAGGTGATATCAATCAGCAACAGAAATATTAACACTATTAACAAAATTCACTGTATGTTAGACCCACGCTATCTGAGAAATGTTTTAAAACAAAGTTGAAAGTAGATGGTTACAAATAGATGTTATCATTATACAGATTTTATGATGATATTCTTATGAATTATATAATATTTTAAGTTCAGTTTTCCTAGGTCCTCATTTAGAATCTAAATTATGTTCTGATTATCTCCAGAATTTATGGTTTTAGTTTTTGTAAGAGAATTATCAATTTAAAGTGAGAATTATCCAGAGGGTGGTTTAATAGAGAGTTTTGACTCAAGCCTTAAGAAAGCCGCTTTAAAGCAAAGCCTAAGAAAGTAAAGTAGCTTTCTTATGTTATTAGCTGATGTTAAGCACACATCATGCAATGAGGGCTCATTACTGTTGTAGTATTGCTTTAGTTGTAGATAAGTCTCTTATGTATCATATGTTACTCCATGACCAGTGCTCACACATAGGCTGCTTCACTTTCTACCTTTTCAAATTTCTCAATTTTGACATTTTCTATTGGCAGTGTTGGGGGTTGTTGCCAGTTGGGTCCTCCAGAAGCAGATAGTGAGTGGCATTTGGGGATAGAAGATGTCTATTAGAGATCGATACTTGCAGAGGAAAGAGGTGAAAGCAGGATTGGGCGGAAGTAGAAGCTAGATAATGATCATGCCTGGCAACACCTTGGCTAATCTAAAGGGAGTTCTGGAGCAAGAACTGCTCCTTAGAGCATCTCTCATTAGGTGAACTCTGCCTTAGGAAAGGTATGATCATGGGGCGGACAGACCTTTGAAGCTGAGGCAATCCCCGGTGGGACAGGCAATTGGAGACTATCTGCTGGTCATTCTTGCCACAGCTGGTCAACAAGTATTTCTGAAAAGGGGATCTCAGTGATGCATCTCTGTATCTACCACATAGGTCAGTATTTGGAGAATCAGACAAGGCTCAAGGAACAAAGCTGAGGGCTGGTGTGTGCACAGTCAGGAAGCCCAGAGTGCAAGGAGATTAGAAAGAAGGGCTATAAAATATTACTGGGAGACCTGAAAGTATCAGAGCCACAGACCCAGTCCCCAGACCAGAGCATCTTGCCAGGAAAAGCTGTAGATCCAGGAAGGAGTTTAACTAACTGACATGTGCACCAAGCAACAGAAGAGAATTTTGATGCTGCACCAGAATTCTAGTTCCCATATCTTTGCAGCTGCTGGTAGCCAACTGGTGTAAGAGCAAAGGCAGGCCTGATTTCCTAGATGAAGGCAATTAGAAAATGCGCTCCAAATTTCCAATTTGCTTGCTAACTCAAAATCAAATGGGGCGGAGGACCCGGGTTCGATTCCCGGGCAGGGCACATAGGAGAAGCACCCATTTGCTTCTCCACCCCTCCGCCGCGCTTTCCTCTCTGTCTCTCTCTTCCCTCCCGCAGCCAAGGCTCCATTGGAGCAAAGATGGCCCCGGCGCTGGGGATGGCTCTGTGGCCTCTGCCTCAGGCGCTAGAGTGGCTCTGGTCGCAACATGGTGACGCCCAGGATGGGCAGAGCATCGCCCCCTGCTGGGCAGAGCGTCGCCCCATGGTGGGCGTGCTGGGTGGATCCCGGTCGGGCACATGCGGGAGTCTGTCTGACTGTCTCTCCCTGTTTCCAGCTTTAGAAAAATGAAAAAAAAAATCAAATGGGGCTTTAGTGCTTTCCTTTATGCTGTGGATTTGGGGGAATCTTTCATGAATCTTTGGGGAAAAAAGAAGTTCATGATTTTGAATTCAGAAAACAGCTTTTTATTATTGAGTGATTGTCAATGACAATTACTTTGTTAGCAATATAATTTTTCTTGCCAGGATAATACCTTTATTATTGTCAAAGAAAAAAATACAAACCAATTCAACAAATGTGACTAAGTGCCTATCACACATGTGCCAGGCACTGTTCTAGGTAGTTGAGTTAAATAGGTAAATTAAACAAAGATCCTTGCCTTTATAGATCTCCATTATAAGCAAACAGTACACAAAAGAGATAATAAATCATATGGACAAATGAAAAGTAAATAAATCAAGATTAAAAGAGTTGGAGGTATAGTAGAAATAGGAGGGGGAAAAAGGATTTTGATTTTTTATAGGGTGGTGGAGGCAGGTGTTTTTGAGATGTTGATATCTGCATGAAGCCCTGAAGGCAGTGATGTCGATGGGAAAGTGGTCCCGCAAGACGAATCAGCTGCCTGTGCCCTGGGACTAGTGCCCTCCAAGTGTATTCAAAGGACAGCAAAGAGGCTTTTGTGGTTGGAACACAGGGAATGGTGTGAGGAGATGCTAGATGAGGTCAGCAGAGTAAGGGAGATGAATGTATGAGGAAATGGTGTAAAAATTGGGCTTTAATCCCAACCGACAGGCAGAGAGCCATTGCATGTTTGGGGTGGAAGGGGTTTAGCATCTAATGTGTTTTAAAGGCTTGCTCTGTCTGCTCTCAAGGCAGAAACTGGAGAGGGCAGGGGAAGCAAGAGCAGAAGTCACTTAACAGGCTGATCTAGTTATTCAGGTAAACAAGCAATTGCCTTCTTTTTTCCCATGGATTGGGGGAAAAAAAGAAAGAAAAGAAAAACCCAAGTAACACTGTTGCTATGCTTTCACTACTTAGATCTCACACTCAAAAGTCAGTGGAGAAACTGCATTTTGAGAGCAATTGTCTATTGTTTTGATAACCTGTGTTCTTTCAAGACTAAAAGGTTACATGATATAGCAGAGAGCGTCTTTCTCCTTTGTATTGTTCTGTGGCATTTTGGGGTCTGAGAATACTTCTGGTATTGAGGTTTTACATACTGTCATTCTCAGAATTTTGCTCAATCATTCTCAATGCAGCTTGTGTCCTCAGAACTGATTTTTGAAGCTGTAATACCCAGTAGGACATGAACCCGTTTTTTCATATATATATATGAATGTATTCATGAAAGTCAAATGAGAGTGACTACATCAATGGAGAAGAAAGGGATGTATTCTATTTGGAGCCGCAGTGGGGTAAAGGAATGCACTAAGTGGAGAAGTTAGAAAATATAAAGAAATAAGTTAAAGGAATGAACAGACACTTCTCCCAGGAAGAAGTACAAATAAAACAGATATATGAAAAGGTGCTCATCTTCATTAGTTATTAGAGAAATGCAAATCAAAACTGCAATGAGATACCACCTCACACCTGTTAGATTAGCTATTATTGACAAGACAGTTAATAGCAAATGTTGGAGAGGCTGTGGAGAAAAAGGAACCCTCATTCACTGTTGGTGGGAATGTAAAGTAATATAACCATTATGGAAGAAAGTATGGTGGTTCCTCAAAAAACTGAAAATAGAACTACCTTATGACCCAGCAATCCCTCTACTGGGTATATACCCCAAAAACTCAGAAACATTGATACATAAAGACACATGCAGCCCCATGTTCATTGCAGCATTGTTCCCAGTGGCCAAGACATGGAAACAACCAAAAAGCCCTTCAATAGATGACTGGATAAAGAAGATGTGGCACATATACACTATGGAATACTACTCAGCCATAAGAAATGATGACATCGGATCATTTACAACAAAATGGTGGGATGTTGATAACATTATACGGAGTGAAATAAGTAAATCAGAAAAAAACAAGAACTGCATTATTCCATACGTAGGTGGAACATAAAAACGAGACTAAGAGACATGCACAAGAGTGTGGTGGTTATGGGGGGAGGGGGAAGAGGGAGAGGGAAAGGGGGGAGGGGGAGGGGCACAAAGAAAACTAGATAGAAGGTGACGGAGGACAATCTGTCTTTGGGTGATGGGTATGCAACATAGTTGAATGACAGGATAACCTGTACATGTTCTGTTTGAACATATGAACCCTGATTTATTGATGTCACCCCATTAAAATTAATAAAAAAAGAAAGAAAGAATTTAAAGGAAATAAAGCTTCCTGGAAGGGAAGGCAGAAGACGTCCCAACCAGTTCAGGAAACCGTGAAGTGAAAACCCTATGGTTTCTAGCAGCAGGAGTCCTGCCCAGGGCACACGGCCCAAAGTACAATAGCCTCATACCTTTCACTCTTGGCATATGGGCATTCTGAAACTGGATTTTGGGTCTCAGATTCTTTCCTTTTCATGGGAAGTAAAACTTCTTAAAATTAGTCTTTGATTAAGCTTCCCTGGACACTTCATCTTTTGCCATTTGTTTAAAAAGCACTGTATTTGATTGTAAAAGGACATGTAGGCGGCTCTTTACAATTTTTCTTTTATTTGATGGACAAAGGGAATAGTTCCCTTTGTGTGTGTGTGTTTTCCTGCCTAGCGTAAAATTATCTGAATTCTGTCAATTTTATGGTCTTTAAACACAATATTATTTTCACAGCACCAAATCTCAGTACTTGATGGGTAAACAAAGAGTTGAAGACTGTGAGCTTGAGGACTCATTTTTTTTTTATGTTGTCAGGTGCCACCTGCCCTGTTTTGTTGGTTGCACCACCTAATCTGTGGAATCTCTGCACCTGTCGTAGGACCCTACCACAGGCATTGTAGACGCGACTACCATACCACTTACTTGAAATTGAAATATAGGAAGGAAATGAGTATGAGCCATTTATCTTCGCCATTCATTTATAAATCCAGTTTAAGCTGCCCTGTAATGCAGATTTCTCCCAAGGCTACAGTTGCATAAAATGCGTGGAACATGTAGAGGTTGTGTGATTGTTTTCTTTCTTTTTGAAAATCAGAACAGTGAATGGATGTCTTCCAATACTGCCTGTTGGAGAGCTCCCTCAAAGTGCTGGGGAAACAGGGAAGCATGCTGGGAAGGCCCGCTCAGAGGCTGGGGAGTTCTGCTAGCTCTGACAGTAAGTCTGTAGAGGATAGAACCAGGGAATTCTAGCTCACTTGTCTCTTTTCCCTATTTGACCAGGAATTTCCTTAATTATATTATTTGATGCAGTGCCTGGTAAACCAACCACTTTGACCGCTTATTTAAGTGTAATCTGAAGTGTGGTGAGCAATATGAAGACAGAAAAAGGAAAGGGAAGACTTGACACATTTAAGAAAGTTTTACTCATGTCAGAAAATGCATAACTTCATGTAGTAAATTTGAACAATGAAACATATTGCTATATATCTGAATATGTGCCAAAGATAACACATTCTGCAATAAAATTGGAACTTTAATGAATGACCTCCAAAATATAATAAATGGGCAAACATATACAGGGCTCAACAGAAAGATATTGGTCTAATTGCTGCCTTAATATCAAATACAAATTGTAGCAAATGAAATATTTATTCAAGATGTGTTCATGAAAATAGCAGTCGCTGATGAGGTTTTGGAAATTGAAATGCAGGGACATAATGATAAAAATCACCTTTATTTTATGACTAAGGTAAAGTGCTAAAATTAAAACAATAAGATAGGTTCCAGATAAATTTTACTGGACTACACAGTTTTAGACCTGATAGTATTTGTACATAAAGAACAAATTAGTTAAGACATTTTAATTATTGGGACATTTCATATAAACAGCCAGATTTCTGGCTTTTCTCCAAACCTTTGAAGATCTAGTTGCTGTAAGTCAGTATTCTCACAGGCACTGATCTCCCAGAGCCGAGTGGCAGATGGTCCCTCCAGTTTCCATAGCCCCATCAGTTTCCACGGCCCCATTACTCTGAATTGTTTTGTTTTGTTTTGTTTTTCTCCCAGAATGCCTTAATAGTTCATGTTTATTACCTAGCTAGCTCCCTGTTAGCGTTTGAATTTGTGATTCCCCAATGAAGTCCAAACTTCAACAAATGCAATCTGTCTTTTGCAACATTCTTCCTACTTGAATGCATTACATGAAGTTTACTTCTCTAGGCAACCCCTCTCAGTGCTGGACACCCCTTAGTTTAATACTACACAGCTCTTTCTCTGCCACTGAGCTTTAATCTGTTTTCTTCTAAATCCCACATTTTTTATTCTGGGCTTATCCTTTAAAACAAAAGCTTCTTTTTTTCCTCCTTCATATGATACACCTTCAAATATATATAGCTATCAAACAATGCCAAGAAACATCACTTCAAGAAAAGGCTTTCTTTTCCACCCTGACATTCCTTGTCATTCCTTGTGTTCTACATTTTTTTTTTTTAGTTTTGTGGATTTTTTTTTCAGTTAAACATTTTATTTTGAGTTATTGTAGATTCACTTGGAGTTGTAAGAAATAATAAAGAATGACCCCATGTACTCATTACCCAGTTTCCTCCAATAATAATATTTACAATATCAAAATTGGCATTGATACTGTCAGGATAACAGAACGTTTTCATCACCACAGGGATTCCTGATGTTGCCCTTTTATAATCATATCTACGTCCATTTCTACTCTTTCTTTGTCAATCTGTAATGTTTTCCATTTCTATAATTTTGTGACATAAATGGTATCATATGTTATATAACCTTTTAAGGTTGGTATATTTCACTCAGTATAATTCTCTGGAAACTTGTTGGATAGGTGTTGTGTATTAATATTTCCTGCCTTATAATTGCTGAGTAGTATTTTGTGGTATGGATGCAACACTGTGTTTAAGCATTTATCCAATGAAGGACATCTGGGTCGTTTACAATTTTTGACTATTATGAATAAAGTTGTTATAAAACATTCATGTACAGTTTTGTCTGTAAACATAACTCTATTTCTCTGGGATTAATGCCCAAGAGTACAATTTCTGGCTACTGTAATGCTAGTATATTTATTCTTTTAAGAAACTGCCAAACTTGACTAGAGTATCTGTACCATTTTATGTTACTCCCAATAGTCTGAGTTATCTAGGTTTTCCGTATTCTCATCAGTATTTAGCATTGTCAGTATTTTTTATATTCGTCATTTTGATATGTATGTAGTGATATTGAATGGCTAATTAGTTGAACATTTTTTCATGTGCTCGTTGACATCTGTGTATTTTCCTTGGTGAAATGGTTCTTAATATCTTCTGCATGTTTTCTATTTGGATTGTTTGTCCTTTTACTGTTGAATTATGAGTTGTTTAAAAAAACAATACATTGAAGATACCAGTCCTTTGTGAGATATGTGGTTTGCAAATATATTCTCTACTCTGTAGCTTATTTTTTCATTCTCTTATCAGGGTCTTGGCAGAGCAAAACATTTAAATTTTATGAAATTTATTTATCAGTTTTTCTTTTATAGATCATGCTTTTCCTGTCAAGTCTAAGAACTCTTTGCCTATCCCTAGATTCCAAAGATGTTCTCCTATGTTTTCTATAAGGTTTTATAGCTTTATATTTTGCTTGAATCATTTTGAGCTCATTTGTTGTATAAGGCATGAAGCGTAGGCCAAGCTTTGCTTTTGTTTTTTTTTTCCTAGTGGATCTTCAATTACTCCAGCATCATTTATTGAAAAGGCCATCTCACTGGATTGATTTGCTTTTATACCTTTGCCAAAAATCAATTGGGTATATTTGTGAGTTTTTTGGTTTTTTTCTGGTTTCTTTATTCTCTTTTTTGTTCTTGTGTCTATATGTTCTCTAATACCACATCTTAATTTCTATAGCTATGTAGTAAATACTGAAATTCAGTATATTAATTTCTTCCACTTTACTTGTTTTACAAAATTATTTTAGCTAACTTAGTTCCTTTGTCTTTCCATATAAAGTTTAGAATAATCTTGTCAATATCTACAAAAATTTTTTTGCTGGGATTTTGACAGAGGTAGATGTCATATTTAACCTGTATATCAACTTAGAAATAATTGATATCTTTACTATGTTGAGACTTTCAGTACATGAACATGATATGTTTTTCATTTATTTAGATCTTTTTTGGTCTCTTTCATCAGAGTTATGTATTTAGAGATGACATATTCTGTACACGTTTTGTTAGTTTTACACCTAAGCAGTTTTAGCAATTATATTTTACATTTTGGTGCCCAAGTAGTCATTGGTAGTATATAAAAATAAAACTAATTTTACATGTTTATCTTGTTTTCTGTAACCTTGCTGAACTCAATTATTTGTAGGAGTCTTCCATAGATTCCTTGGGTTTTCTATTTAGTCAATCAGGTCAGATGCAAATGGGATTGTTATGTCTACCTTTCTAATCTGTATGCCTTTTATTTCCTTTCCCTATCTGACCTTACTGCACTAGCTAGAAATTCAGAACTGTGTTGAATAAATGAGAAAGTAGACTTCCTCACCTTTCCCCAATTTTGTGGGAAAGCTTATAATGTTAACTGTAGGTGTTTTGTAGATCTTTATCAAGTTCAGAAAGTTCCTCTCTATTCTTATTTTTACGAGAGTTTTTGTCATGAATGGGTGTTGATTTTATCAAATATTTTTCTGCATCAATTGATAAGATGTGATTTTCATTCCTTAGCCTGTTGACATGGTGGATTGCACTAATTTTTGAAGATTGAGCTACTACTTTTACAACCCTGGAATATGCCCCACTTATTATGGTATATAATTGTTTTTTGTATATTTCTGAATTCTCTTTGCTCTAATTTTGTTAAGAATTTTTATGTCTATATTTTTAAGACATATTGGTCTGTAGTCTCTCCCTGCCTATTTATTTATATACTTTTGTTTGCTTGTTTCTTTTTTCTTTTGTACTGTCTTTGTCTGGCTTTGGTATCAGTTTCATAAAATAAGTTGGGACCTGTGTCCTCCTCTTCTATTTCCTGGAAGAGATATTGTACAATTGTTTTAATTTTTCTTTTAACATTTGGCTGGTTTCTCCTGTGAAGCCATGTTGGCTTGGAAATTTCTCTTCTGAGAGTTTTTAAATTACACATTTAATTTCTTTAATTTTACAGAACTATTTAAATTACCTGTTTTGTATTAGACGAGTTGTAGTAGTTGTATTTTTCAAAGAATTGGTCCATTTCCTAAGTTGTCAAATTTTTATATTGAATTGTTTGTACTATATTGTTTTGTTTTTTTAAATATCTTGATGTCTTATACAGCATAATTGCCAGGAGCAGGGGAGCTAGAAGGGGGTATGGTGGGATAAATGGTGATAGAGACTTGACTTGGAGGTGGGGTGGGAACACATAATACAGTGTGTAGAAGATATAGAATTTTGCACCTGAAAAAACTGTATAATTTTGTTAACCAGTGTCACACCAATAAATTCAATTAGAAAATCCAAACTTCTAGTTAGACTGAGAACAAGAAAAGTGACAAAACACAAATTACCAGTATCAGGAATGACACAGGGGATGTCACTGCAGGCTCTTTAAGACGTCGAAATGATGAAAAGGGTAGACTAGACTCCTTTGCAACTCTGAAAGAACTCCAACTTAGTCATGGTATCTAATTATTTTATATATTACTGAATGCAACCTACTAAAATTTTGTTAAGAGTTTTATGTATATATTTTTGAGACATATTTGTCTATAGTTTTATCTGTCCTTTTTTTTTTTCTTTTTCCTAATGAAATTAAAATCTTACCATAGTTGGATATAACAGTCATGGGGGTTGAGGAAGACAGGCAGTGTCAGATGCCAAGTGAAGAGAGTTGAATTTTTTTTTTTTACACTGGTAGAAGTGTGACAATAGGACAGGGCCATTGAAGGAGATCACATGTCAATGAAACAAAGTCCATGGGACTTAGATCCACTCATATTTATACCCATAGAGACACACTTCCAACACAGTAGTTATATTTATTTAAATTATTGTTAATTGAATTTAAATAAAAATTTTAAATTCTTTTTCTTACTTGTATTAAATCAGTTGAGCACATTTGAAGTTCTTGAAAGTCACATGTGGATAGGCCACCATTAGATTGATGAAGAGTAGAACTCTCCATTATTGCAGAAAATTATTTTAGACACTATTGCTGTAGAACAGGGGTCCCCAAACTATGGCCCGCAGGCCGCATGCGGCCCCCTGAGGCCATTTATCCGCCCCCGCCGCACTTTCGGAAGGGGCACCTCTTTCATTGGTGGTCAGTGAGAGGAGCATAGTTCCCATTGAAATACTGGTAAGTTTGTTGATTTAAATTTACTTGTTCTTTATTTTAAATATTGTATTTGTTCCCGTTTTGTTTTTTTACTTTAAAATAAGATATGTGCAGTGTGCATAGGGATTTGTTCATAGTTTTTTTTATAGTCCGGCCCTCCAACGGTCTGAGGGACAGTGAATTGGCCCCCTGTGTAAAAGGTTTGGGGACCCCTGCTGTAGAATATTCTTGTTACTTCCTGTTCCTTGTTATCCTCTACAGCCTAGCTTTTTTAATGTAGTGTTGTCTCTTTTACTGTTTTCTTATTTGGTACTGAAGATCTGTCCCATTCTCCCTTCATTACTGTCTCTGATTCTGCCACCAACCTTAGTTTTGAAGAATTATTTTTTACTATCACCAAAAAACTGACCACTGACCTCTCCCTTTGGTTTTGGTTTTGGATTTGTTAGTTAGTACATAATGGTCTTTACCTACTCACATCTGAGCTAGCATACTTAGCTCCTGACTTGGCCTTGACAACTGGCTTGTCTTTTAGCTCTCTCAGCATCAGTTTCCTCTAGAATTTTATCCTATAGCCTTCCTGTTCTGAACACGTACACTCTGTCTTTAAGTCAGCCGTCATAGAATCGCTCCAACCTCTTAAGATCTGAAATTGTAGACAGTAATGTTTTATTACTTTTCTATAATTGGGCTTTATATTTAGAGGTATTATTGTGAAAAAGTATTTAGTACAAAATCAATAATATTTTTAAAATACTGTGAGAGGGGAAATGGAAATGGGAGGCTTATACTAATAGGTACTTGGAAAATATCTGGGACATAAATTCCAGATGGATGATAAAATTTGTAGAACTTTCTACTGTACCAGCAACGAGGTACACAATTTGTAAACCACCAAATACTTTGCACTATTGGCAAATATTAGTTGGTAGTGTTTTCATTCACAGAAATATTTCTTAACTAAAATAGGAGTAAATTCAGCTTCACAAGATTTAAAAATAAAAAACATCCAAATTTCTACAATTAATCTCATTTAAAGAAAGAGGACTACTTCAAGATGACTGTAGTGATTAATCATGTATAAAAATGTTAGTTTTTTTTTCTTCTTATTAACCTGTTGTTTTACCATGCACAGAGAAAGATTGCTAAGGGAGGAATCCTGCAATAAAGAGAACATAGAAGCAAAGGAGAACCAATTAAAGTAGATAGGTTATTAGGAAATATAATCAATCTTTAATTACCTAAGGACTTACCAGTTTGTGGATGTATTTATTCATCTGTTAGGGAATTGTGGAAAAAGAGTAAAATGGAGGTTTAATCACTGATTGAAAGCCATTTGAAAGCCTAATTGCCTCACTAACTATGGTGCTTTTCACAAAGTGGGCACTTAATAAAACTTATAGAATTTGTAGCTTAAAGATAGACTACCATGAAGAAAGTCATTCAGTGAATTTAAAATGCCTTCTTTGTGAAAAGCACACTTAGAATTCCACAGAAAATAAAAAAATAATGTATAAATTCTAAACAAAAAACACACACACACAAAAAATAGATGAATTAAGAAACATTTCTTGGCTCTGGCCATTGGTTGGCTCAGTGGTAAAGCATCAGCCTGGCATGTAGAATACCAGGGTTCAATTTCTGGTCAGAGCACATAAGAGAAGCGATCATCTGCTTTACTTCACTGTTTTACCTTCTTCACCCTCTTTCCTTAATCCCTTCACCTTTTTCACCCAGTCTCCCCCCTTCCCTTCTCCCCACTTCCCTTCTCATAGCCATGGCTTGAATGGTTTGAGCAGAGTTGTCCCCAGACACTGAGGATGACTCCATGGCCTGTTTCAGGCACTGAAATAGCTTGGTTGCTGAGCAACAGAGCAGTGGCTCAGAAGGGCAGAGCATCACCTGGTAGGCGCCTTGTCAGATGGATCCTGGTTGAGGCACATGTGGGAGTCTGTCTCTGCCTCCCAGCCTCTCACTTAATAAAAAATAAATAAATAAAAAAAGAAAGAAAAAAAGAAAGAAAGAAACATTTCTTTAATGAAGGAAAACCAAAAGTGCTCCTGATAGTTTCATATGGCTGTGACTTACTCTCTATATTATATATACATTGTTTGGGAGTTGACTATTAGAAACAAACAAAAAGGCATAATTAAAGATATAAGAAAATTTTTATTTTTAATTAATAACCCATATTTCATGAGTTTTTATTTTTTAACAAAACCAATTTAAAATAAATTACATTAAACTCTGCCTGACCAGGCGGTGGCGAAGTTGATAGAGCATTGGACTGGAATGCGGAGGACCCAGGTTCGAGACCCCGAGGCTGCCAGCTTGAGCGCAGGCTCATCTGGTTTGAGCAAAGCTCACCAGCTTGGACCCAAGGTCGCTGGCTTGAGCAAGGGGTTACTCAGTCTGCTGAAGGCCCACGGTCAAGGCACAAATGAGAAAGCAACCAATGAACAACTAAGGTGTCGCAACAAAAAACTGATGATTGATGCTTCTCTTCTTTCTCCGTTTCTTTCTGTCCGTTCCTCTCTCTCTCTCTCTCTGACTCTCCCTGTAAAAAATAAATAAATAAAATTACATTAAACTCTAAGTTCTTTCTTTTTATTTTTCTAGAACCTCAATAGAAATGCTCCTGGGTTGGGAGACTGGGTGAAAAAGGTGAAGGGATTAAGGAAAGTGAAAAAAAACCTACAGACACAGGCAACAGTGTGGAGACTGCAGGGGGGAAAGGTGGAAGGGGTAGGAGAATAGCATGTGGTGGAGGGAGACTGGACTTGGGGTGGGGAACACACAGTGCAAATACAGATGATGCGTTATAGAACTGTACACCTGAAACCTGTTTAACGTAATTAACTAATGTCACTTCAATAGATTGAATTAAAGAAAAAAAAATTTTTTATAAATAAATTTTTATTTTAATGGGGTGACATCAATAAATCAGGGTACATATATTCAAAGAAAACATTTCCAGTTTACCTTGTCATTCAGTTCTGCTGCATACCCATCACCAAAAGAAAAAATTTTAAAGAATATCATGTCAGTACTTGAAAATAGTGGCCTGAATGATGTGTTCATGATTTCTACATATTATTAGAGACCTGTAGAAGCTATTTAGTTATGGAATTCAAACAACCCCAAGAGTTCAAAACCAAAATCAAAAGCATGTTAAGCATTTGGTTTTCAATTTACAGTAGTCTAAAAATGAAATTGTTTTATTTTCATTAGACGTAAAAGAAAAATTGACCAAGTAAATTAATTTAGGTATCCCTATTTTTTAAAAAAAATCAGGCAGGCCCAATTTACCATGATAATTTTTCTTTCTCATTTGAGCTTTAAATGTATTGGCTAATGACGGCCTTTTATTGTTTGTTTCTGTTGTCTTTCTGTAAGTGGAGGTAGATGTACATTTTGTAGGTTTTTTTCTCCTATTAGAGTTTTCCTTCTTTAAAATTGTCTTTCAGCTGGTCCCACGCCACATCTGCTGTGTGTTAGGATGATCACGTGACCTGGAGGCTGACAGCCCGGCTTGGAGGCAGCCAGAATCAAGTTTATCACATGGCAGGGATGGATGTAGTACTGCTGGTGGCTGAGGCCAGGCCGGTCCACACTGGATTCAAATGGACAGTCGAGAAACTGCAGACCCAGAAAGTGTTGGGCCATTCCCAACAAGCAAACAGGTAGGGGAAACCCTCTTCTCACAGCAGCAAGTGAATGAACAGCAAAATGATCCCTCACAGTGGTGGGCAGGCAATCCACAATTCCCCATCTGCAATCTGTTCTGAGCACAAGCACCCATGGCCTTACATACACTATACACACGTGGTGCTGCCACATACTCACGTACTAATCAAGCAAAGTGCTTGCAGCCGGATAAACCAGCAAGCAAGCCTAACACAGCTGTTTTCCCCACAGGAGAGTATAGTTGGACTTGCCTTATCTGCAGCCACATTTTCTGTGGTTTCTGTTACCTGCTGTCAACTGAGGTCTGAAAATATTAAAAAGGTAAGAGCTGTGCTGGTGATGTGTACAAGTTTAGGAAGCTGGTGAGAGGGAGAGCGGAGAGGTGGGTGAGCTGAGAGACCCTGAGGCATGCCTTAGCTCCTGCCTTCGGTTCCTTTGTTGAGATCCTTGCAGTCTTTACTTTCTCTCTTTGATATTCTCTCCCTTTAAATTTCCATATTTTCCTTTTGTTAGGCCCTGTTTTCATTAAACTAGATTTAGAAGATTTCTATTTCCTGCAACTGAATATACCCTTACTAAAACAGGTTTTTACATTCTTCTGTGAATATTTTTCTTGACATACCTGTTTTTTTAAATTAACCTACAGCTCTTAATGATATTGGATGCCATTATTTTTCATTAATTTATACTAAATTAAGATGACTACAGCTACAACTCCGATTGTTTTCTTCACCATTTAGTGTTATCTTTATACCATAGTTTGAAACAATTTTTAAATTTTATAATATGCCTTTAAATAATTTGTGTTTATAAATACTATAAAACAACAAGAAGCTTAGAGGCATGTGCTGATTCTGAAGTTTGTATCAGAGTCATAATTTTGATGTTTCTAATCGATATTTTTTAATGTTGCTGACACTTTATTATATCAGCCAAAATCAGTGTTTATATGCCATCAATAAAATAGTCAGTAAAACTGTCTGTTTAACAACATACAGTTAGATAATTATGATGTTCACCCTCTTCTTTATCAGATTTAGTGTGTGTAGAGACAGCTATTTTCTACCCACCCATTTTACCTTCCAGATTAAAGATATATATTGTTGAGTATATGATATTTTACCTTACATAACATAAAATATTGTTATATTTTCTAAGACCGAACCTAAATGGGGTATTCAGACTATAAATATAAAAATCAAGGTCAAAGTAGCATGAATCTTTTTTGCTAAAGTATAAAACAGTATTTTTATTCCTTAAATATTTATAATAAGAAACTGATTATTTGAAAGGGCTGCATTCTGTATAAATCGGCCATAAACAATAACTCAACTCTTACCCTAAAGATGACATTTAAGCTATGTGAATGTGCCTCTTACTTAGAGCTAGATCAGCAATTCTACACCAGAACTTGATAGTACTCAGGAAGGTGGTAAACTTTTTTCAACTTGGGTTGAATTTAAATTACATGCAGACTTCACAGAGACTGTCTTCTTGAAAGATAATAAGACCAGGAAAATAATCAAAATAATTGTAAAGCCAGTATACAAGGCCAGGGCTACCATCACAGTAGCCCGGCCCATGCAGGTTCGCATTGGATTCGGACAGTCGGTAAAGAAACAACGGAGCCAAAAACTGATGAGCCATCTTCTTTAATCCTAGCTTGCACCCAGCGGGCAAGTAAAAACACACACTGGGCTCCAAAACCCACTCACATTCAGTGCTCACAAAGCTACTGACTTATCCGAGTTTCCTAGAATCAAAGGTTTCTAGCTCACCAGACTTATTCACCTCTATTCCCCATCTCCTTCCTTCTCCTCTGCACAAACTGGCCTCTCACTCAACACTCCGCCATCTTGGCTGCTTCTCCTGGCCTACTCCACGTGGCCTCCTTCTGCTCTCTGCACTGCTCTCTCCTCTAATGCTAATCTCAGGAACCAAGAGCACAAGCTCCCGTACTGCCCTCACTTTATACTGTAGATTCATAACCTTTAATCCAATATACAAAATAGGGAAGTCTCTAATACAAAGTCACTTCTCTGAGGCATGATTGGATTGTACCACCCCACATCAAAAAGGGTGGGAAAGGCTTAATCCCAAAACCAAGCCCCAGGCTACAAGGATTCTGCCTGCCCACAGCCCACAGAGACACACATTAATATCACCTGGGCAATGTCATCTTTAACAAAGTGAGCATAATACATTTTATCTGCCCAACAATAATATAGAGAGATTCATAACATTTAATTCATAAAAATGTAATAAAGTCTATATGAACGATGTTTTTGCTGGGGTTGCATAGTGTTTATAGTTGGATGAACAACTGGAAGTCTGAAGGGGAAAAAATGGCGTACCTTAGTGGTGGGGAGCATGGAATTGCATGTCAGAGAGCTGTGGCTTTAAGTACTGAGTTTCCTTTTTTACTACGTGACCTTGAGTTAATTACTTAAGTTTTTAATTTTTCTTTTTGTCAGAATTAACTTTATTTTCCAGCTTTACTTCATTGGGATGTGGTAACAAAATTGGCATGTACGAAAAGGATGCTGATTTGGGTTTAAAGAAAATGCCTCTGGTGAAGAGGTAGGAAGATGAAAGTAACAAAGACAAACGCAGAAGTTAGAGTTTTTCAAAAATAAGTTCAATGTTAGTTCTGCCACATTCTGTGGCCGGAAGTGACTTGTCCTATCTAAGCCTATTTTCTCATCTGTCATTGGATCTGAGATCTTTCATGTTACCATTGTAACAATCTGAGCCTTTTGTCACTGGTGTGTCCCCTTATGGCCATCTGAGACTGCACTAGTCTAGGGTAAGGAGAGAAGGCCACCTGTTTGAGGTGCTTTGAGGATCTGGATTTGGCTCAAAGGCTTTACTGGGTTTGCCCAGCCTGAGCCCAAAGCCAGATAGCGTGTCAGGCTGCAGACACCACAGCCAAACCTTAGGTAGCAGGGAACAGACGGATTAGGAAGGATCAACACCTGTTTTGGGGTTGAGGAAACCAATGAGAATAGAATTTGTAAAGCAAGTAGCCACATCCACCATCACAGCTGCCTGGCCCATGCAGGTTCGCATTTGATTAGGACAGATGGTAATGAAACAATGGAAACAAGAACTGGTGGGCCATTAGCTTGCACCTGGTGGGCAAGAAATACACACTGTGGGAAAACACTTCCCTTTCCATTCAGGGCTCCCAAAGCCACTGACTTATCTGAGTTTCCTAGAATCAAAGGTTTCTAGCTCACTGGCCTTATTCACCTCTGTTCCCCATCTCCTTCTCTCTGCACAAACTGGCTGCTCCCTCAGCACTCTGTCATCTGGCTGCTTCTCCTCTCCTCCATGTGGCCTTTCTCTGTTCTCCTCTCTCTGCTCTCCTCCAGCATGGGCTCCTCTGCTCCATTTTATAGTGCAGAAATCAAAACCTTTAATCCAATATACAAATAAGGATGCCTCTGATACAAAGTCACTTATCTGAGGCATAATGGGATTCCTCATAAGAATTCACTACCCCACATCATGCAACAGTCAAGGATGTGGGGAAAAGCTTAAGCCTTAGGCTATAACGACCCTGCCTGCTTACAGCCTGTCCCCCACACCCAATGCAAACTAGAAGCTAGCAAACATATCATATTTACAAACTTATTTGACCAACAGAATTCTTCAATTCTGCTTATAATTTAAACCAGGTTTTGTCCAAAACCTTTGAAAAAGATCTCTAAACTCTTCTGCAACCTGTTTTCTGCCATCTATTTTTAAAATTTATTTTTGTTGTTTTGATAAACCTCTAGTCACAATACCTTTCTGTAGGTGGTGCCTTTAGGCCTATCCCAACATGCCTTAGGGACCTTCATCTTCCTGATTTCCCTTGTCTTCCAAAACTCAATGCAAACTTTCCCAGGGCTCTGCTTTATCTTACTTTGAGGTTCCCTCCTTCCAGTGTCTCAAATGTGTAGGTGCTTTTAAACAGGTGAATAATTGTCTCACTTGGACTGCATGGCCATGGGGGTGGGGTGGGAAGAGGGTGTGAATGCTGATGACAAGCCCTGGAGCTAGTGTGGGACTCCTGGGGTGTTCCTAGTTTACTCTCTAGAGATAGGTTCCAGGGGTCCCCAAACTACGGCCTGCGGGCCACATGCGGCCCCCTGAGGCCATTTATCTGGCCCCCACCACACTTCCAGAAGGGACACCTCTTTCATTGGTGGTCAGTGAGAGGAGCATCCTGTGTTCCTGGAGTCCTGTATGTGGCGGCGTCGCTCATATACAGTACTACTTCCGGTGACGCGGGACACACACATCACGGCTCCAGAAGCGTGTCATATCACTTGTTACGGCTAGCAGTGACAAATATGGAACCGGACATTGACCATCTCATTAGCCAAAAGCAGGCCCATAGTTCCCATTGAAATACGGTCAGTTTGTTGATTTAAATTTACTTGTTCTTTATTTTAAATATTGTATTTGTTCCCGTTTTGGTTTATTTTTACTTTAAAATAAGATATGTGCAGTGTGCATCGGGATTTGTTCATAGTTTTTTTTATAGTCCGGCCCTCCAATGTTCTGAGGGACAATGAACTGGCCCCCTGTGTAAAAAGTTTGGGGACCCCTGGGTTAAACTGTTTTTATCTTTTGAAAACCAGGAGATAAAAAACTTGCATTTCCGTAACAGACCGATAAGACATTTATCTTAAATTCCTACCTGGTCCCCAGCAAAGATACTTGAACAGAGTTCACAGGGTGAGATGCCTAAGGACAGCAACAGATAATCACAGACTCCTCTGTTTCTTTCATTTGAGGTTAGAACTATGAAGTGATTACATTTAACCCCGCTGCTCCTGCTCAAAAGTAATGCTGTAAATAATTTATATGAAACAATTTTCTTACAGCTCTTAACATTCTTTATGATTGAACCTGTTTTTCCCTCGTGACTAGTGATTCAGAATCTCCCAGCCTGGTCACTTGTGCTTACTGACTGCTATCGTGTTACATTTGGAATTATAGGTAGGGAGGCAAAGAGAAATAGTTAGGAACCCCCATTTGTTTCTAAGGAGGAGAAAATTAAGTTGCCCCATCTGTTCTCTTGTTTATGGACCAAGAAGTGGGCTCCCTATGCCAGAAGTGTTTTTTCTCCTTGGGTGCAGATTAGAAGAGGTGAAGCAAAGCTGAAGAAAGTTTGATGGTGTTGGGCAGATAAAATATATTATGCTTACTTTGTTAAAGATGGTGCTGCCCACGTGGAAACCTGTCGCCCAGGTGATTGCTTGGGATGGGTGTGATTATGTGTTGGGGGAGAGTTTTCACGCCAAAAGGTTTTAAAAGGAAGAGAGATCTCATTGTTCCAGGAGAAGAGTGATTATGTTCTAGGAGGAGAGCAGATAAAGGCCATGTGGAGGAGAGGAGAAGCGGCCAAGGTGGCAGAATGCTGAAGGAGAAGCCAGTTTATGCAGAGTTTGTGCAGAGAGAAGGAAGGAGATGGGGAACAGAGGTGAATGGGGCAGGTGAGCTAGAAACTTTGATTCTAGGAAACTCGGATAAAGTCAGTTACTTTGTGAGCACTGAATGAGTGGGTTTTGGAGCCCAGTGTGTGTTTTTACTTTCCCACTGGATGCAAGCTAGGATTAAAGTTAATGGCCCACCAGTTCTTGGCTCCGTTGTTTCATTACCATCTGTCGGAATCAAATGTGAACCTGCATGGACCAAGGTGCTGTGATGGTGGCTGTGGGTACTGACTTTACATTTGCCGTAGTCTGTGGCAGGATTCGATACAGTTTGGTATGGGGCCACCACTACCTTTGAGCGGTGGAGTAGAGGACTGGATGCTGTTAGGGTTCCCCATGGCTGTCCTTTTGGGGGCTGTAGGCAGGCTGACTTTTACAGCCATGTGTGAGGAAGCAGAGAGCTCTGTGGAAGATGCTGCCCGGGACCTGCAAAGCAAGCAGTGGAAGGAGCTGGAGCAAATGTAGGAGAAAGAGATGCTGACCCTGGAGCTGGAGGAAGCGCTGGAGGAGGAGGCTGACCAGGTTCATGAGATTCGCCTGGAAATGGAGCAGCCGCTGAAGAAGGAATCACAGGTTCGTGAGTTGCAGATTGCCCTGGACGTTGAGAGCCAGCAGCGGCGGGAGGCCGGGGCTGAGGCCGGAGCTGGGGCTGCAGGGCCTGTAGAGCAGAAGGTGGCGATGGCCTGGGACTAAAGCATGGACTGATTCTTGGACTATGACCGGAGTGAACACTGGCTCCTTTGTTGGATGGACTTACGGATTTTGGACAATGTGAAATACCCTGATGGAGGCGGGGGGTGGCTTTGCTGGAAGCAGTCCCCTGCCCCGGGAAGCTTTTCCCATGGCTAGAAAGAAGTCAGAGGACATTTTGCGCTTTTGGCAAAGTGCTCAGAGATTGGTGAAGTGTATCTTTGTAATTGTTGAAATTGTATGATTTGTCATGTTGTTGTAATTTGTGTAATGTACCTAATTTCCTTGCACAGGGATGCCAGTGGTGTAGATTGTGGGTAGTAAAGTGAGCATAGGGGTGGATTGTTGAGCAGATAAAATATATTATGCTCACTTTGTTAAAGATGGTGCTGCCCACGTGGAAGCCCGTCTCCCATGTGATTGCTTGGGATGAGTGTGATTATGTGTTGGGGGAGGGCTTTTGCGCCAAAAGATTTTAAAAGGAGGAGAGATCACATTGTTCCAGGAGAAGAGTGATTATGTTCTAGGAGGAGAGCAGAGAGGAGAGCAGATAAAGACCACATGGAGGGGAGGAGAAGCAGCCAAGGTGGCAGAATGCTGAAGGAAAAGCCAGTTTGTGCAGGGAGAAGGAAGGAGATGGGGAACAGAGGTGAATGGGGCAGGTGAGCTAGAAACTTTGATTCTAGGAAACTTGGATAAGTCAGTGGCTTTGGGAGCCCTGAATGGAAAGGGAAGTGTTTTTCCACTGTGTGTATTTCTTGCTCGTCAGGTGCAAGCTAGGATAAAGATGATGGCCCACCAGTTCTTGGCTCCATTGTTTCATTACTGACTGTCCGAATCTATTGCGGAACCTGCATGGGCCAGGAGGCTGTGATGGTGGCCGTGGCTTTACATCAAGACTCATAATATTAGAAAAAGTTTATTTAGAAAGTCACAGATAGAAGAATAGGCTTTAGGAAACAAGTTACAGAGGCAGAAGGAAGGTAGCTCAGAGAAAGAAATGTGCTATGGGGAGTGGAGGGGAAAGACTCAGGTGTGGAGCATGAAGACAGGCAAACCACAAAAGAAGACAAGGGAAAAGCAGAAAACCAGCTCTTCCCATGAAGGGCAAGGGATCAGGGGAGCCCCTGCAATTGTGTTAGCAGGAACTGTGTGTCTGAGCTCCTGGTCTGTCCCACTTTATAGTGTAGAAAACCAAAATCCCTTAATCCAATATACAAACAAGGAAGTCTCCGATACAAAGTCACTTATCCAAGGCATAATTGGATTTCTCATGATAGTGCACCACCCAGATCATACAATCAGTCAAGGGTGTGGGGAAAAGCTTAGTCCCAAAACCAAACCTCAGGCTACAACAACCTGGCCTGCTTATAGCCTGTCCCCCACACCCAATATAAGTCACAAGCGAGCAAACATATATATCATGTTTACAAACTTATTTGACCAACAGTGTCACAATGAAGAGCTGATGCTTCTCATCTCTCTCAGATATTACTCTGAAAGCTAAAAGAATATCTGAAAGATGTTTAAGCCAAAGACTGCTGTTTATATTTGCATTTTTAAAAGATCACTCTAAAAGTCCCAAAGATGCCACCCTGGAGAACACACTGATGGGATATATAGGAGTAGAGCTGGTGAGAGATACTGAGAAAGAGTAGACAAAAAAGATGAGAGAAGTATTTGAAAAGAGTGGAGTCGCAATAGCCAAAGGAAGATATTGTTATGTAAACAAGGGAATGCACAAAAAATTTTATATAGCCTTAATTCTCTTCCCAAAAGAGTAGCTCTCATCAATATCTGTCACTGCTCCTTTCATTGGGAGCAGTGAGTGAGGAGACTGGAGTAGGCAGGAGTTCCCATGTTATAGGTTGAAGCTGGACTATAATCAGTATCAGAGTGATTCTCTTATATCCCACAGCTTTTTATCTCTTGATTCTTTGGCTTGACCATCAAGCCTCTGAGAAACTTTGGGTGCAGGAGAGAACTACAGTTTGTGAGGTCAGTCTTGTTCCCATCTTTGTGAAGTCACCTCATCACCATCCATTACTTTTTATTATCCTCTTTGAACTACAGTGGGCAATTCTGATTTTGCTGCAGAATGATATGAAATGGGTGAAGACTATATTCAAAAATCTATCTACTATGCTGAATTATAAATGTATTTCCTATTCTTTTCCCCATCTCAAATTGTATTCATTTATATAATTCACCAGGAATTATATATTCAGTCAAATTTCAATATAAAAGTGCTCCAGATCATACGCCAGCAGTAAAAATGTGACACAGATTTGCAAAATCAGAACATCCTCTAATTATTAAATTACTGAGGAGAAATTAATGCCCAGAATAAATTTGCTTCTAAATTAAATCTCTGAAGAATTAAAATCCAAAGTTACACTCTCTATTATGTTTTATTTTTCTGATTTGCAATTCAGTTTGGTTTTAAGTAAATGAGGATTCTTTCAGGAGTTGCAACCTACAGTGTTTTCCATTGGTTCTTTTAAAGGAGCTCCAGAATCAATAGAATACATGGATTATTGCAATACTACTGTTCATTTATATGATGGAGAGAGCTAAAAAATCCATAGGCCCGCAGCAGCAGTCCTAGAAAAATGATATAACCAGGGTTTAGAATGTAATACTATTCAGACTCTCACCATAGAGGTCAGCCAAGAATCAGGCATATAGTGGTATCTGCAAGACAGAGAAAAACATGACAGAAATAATTTTAGTTTTAACTTCAAAATAACCATCAGTTGACTTATCAATAGTTTCCACTTCTGCAAGTCCAGAGTTTATACAGCTTCAACGAGTACATTGAAAACCAGTAACTTGTGTTGCGTGGTTCTTCTAAATAAACTTTCCTTTAAAAATATTTTTAATTCCCTTGTTTTTATTTAATCTTTAAGATTTCAATGACCTCATCTGTACTACTTACAATCTTTTTTTTAGCAGGACTAGATATTTTTTTCATTATGGGTTATTTATCAGTAGCTAAAAAACAGGATAAGTCTTGGAACTAGCAATCTTAGATTTCTCCTCCCATTGTTCAAGACTTCAAAAATCTCAACTTCTGGTTACGAGGGTGCTTACTCCAGGCCTGTGCTTCATATTTGAGGTCAAGTCACCTCCCAATAGTACATGCATGAAAGTCTGCTCATTCTAATAGTAGCCTTTCCTGGTTCTATCTAAGGTCTTTTCCATGCTGTATGGGCCCGAGGCCCAGAATAAGTGGTAGTAAGTACATCTCCAGTTTAAATTCCTGAAAGGAATCTTTCCTAAACTCAGGAAGAGACACTTTACTTGCTCTTATGACCAGTTTTCTGCTTGTTTCATTTGGTGGCTCTGAAATGCTCATCAGGACTGCTAAGACAAATCTCTTTTCTGGTTAAACCTATCTGTGGTTTTCAGATTTAAGCTCACCAGTTTAAATCTGGCTTAAAGCTCGAACTGGCCACGTGGCCCACTTGTACTAAATCCAGCTGCATAGCCCAAGCCTGTTAGCACTAACCACACTCATGCAGACTCCCACTACAATATAAGCTTCTGATGATTTCAAAATTCAAAGAACTAAGAAGTCACCACTTGTTAAAGCCACAGTACAGTGTTCAATCTATCCATGTTTTACTTTGATCTAAAACTATTAAGTCTTGAACCTATCTATCCTTACAATTTTCTAGTCAGAATATCTTGTGTTGGGGATTTAGGATGAAAACCACATTCCTCTAACTTCATGGATTCTTCATTGAAAAATATACATGAGATTCAGAAAAGGATATCTATTTTTTGTTGATAAAGCTAGATTGGAAAATTTGCCTTAGACTTGAGCCAAAATAGGTCCCTTCTTATATCTTCCTTGAGTGTTACTGCTCTTCTCATTAGCAGGCACAGTAGCTGGAAAACTGCAGGTTTTACCTTTACACAGTGCCCTTCAGAGATTTGAAATATAATGAGTGGATATACAGACAGTGATTTTCATCCTAATATTTCTAAGATGAGTATTTCTGCTTTATTACCTTAGAGGTATGGGAGGACAAAGAGGATGACTCCCCTTGAAGGAGAGATCAGATCACAGTGTCAAATCTTACACAAAAAGGTCAAGATCAAGAAAAATGAAGACAGAAAAGTGTTCATAGACTCTAGCATGGTGGAGTCCATTGTAATCTTAGAAATAGCTGTTTCTGTAGTGCAGCGGTTCTCCAACTTTAGTGTGCTTCAGAATTACCTGGAGGGCTTGCTAAACACACACACACACACACACACACACACACACATTGCTAAGCCCCAACTTCCTAGAGTTTTTGATTAAGTGGATCTTGGATGAGGCCAGTTGAATTTGCATCTTATAACAGGTTTCCAGGAGAAACTGATGCTGCTGGTCCAGGGACTGAATTTGAAAAACCACTGCTATGGAGTGCAGGGAGCAAAAGCCGAATTATAATTGTGGAGTGAACAGACTATCAGAAAGTAGAAGCAGAGTACATCAACTATTCTTTCCAGAAACTTGGCTATGAAGAAAAGTACAGAAATAAGTGTTCAGACTAGAGGTTATATGGAGTTGAGGATGAGTTTCCTATCAGCTATACCAGTGGTAGTCAACCTGGTCCCTACTGCCCACTAGTGGGCATTCCAGCTTTCATGGTGGACGGTATCGGAGCAACAAAAGTATAAATAAAAAGATTTAACTATTATAGTAAGTTGTTTTATAAAGATTTATTCTGCCAAACTTAGCGAAAATCTGACATAAAGTACTTGGTAAGTAATTATTATTATATGCTTTAACTTGCTGTAACTCTGCTTTATAAATTTTATAAAGTAAATTTACTTTCCTACTTTATAAATCACCATTACTGTGGAACCGGTGGGCGGTTAGAAAATTTTACTACTAACAGAGATACAAAAGTGGGCGGTAGGTATAAAAAGGTTGACTACCCCTGAGCTATACAGATATCTTTATTTCCATGCCATTTATTGTAATGGAATTTGTTTTATCATACATTTACAACTGAACACTATTGTGAACTATCTTTTTGTAGTAATTGTATGTGCAGATATCTTATGTTTGTTTAAAAAAACCCACTCTCATTTTTATCATGCCTTGGGAGCTCTCTTGCCATCTGGCTTCCTACTGGGTTTGGATAATGGGGATCTTTGGCATAGGTCAGAGGGAGGGAGAAAAGGGAGCTGGGGGTATCTGTTCTCCTGGTTTGCCCCCTACCTAACAAGTTGCCTTGTACTGGCTTTGTATGTTGACAAAAGGCTATTGCTTCTTTCAAATCGACCATTTCTGAAAGATTCTCTTCTTTCAGGTTCTAGTAACTGTTGTCTCCTCTTGTTCCTATTCTTGTGTTTTTTCTATACTCTTCCTACATATTTATTAAAGTAAATAATTATCAAATTTTCCATGAACTATCCTATTTTGAGGATACTATATTGGGTGTTAAATGATATAAAGTGTCTGTGTGTGTGTATGCATGCTCACATGCATGCCCATGTGTGTTCCTGTTCATACAGATTTACTCTTGGGTTACAAATCTTTCTCCAGTTTCAGTCCATGTGATTCAGGTAGGAGTGACTCTGCTGTTTCCAGATCCAGGAGTCAGCAAGATATTTTGGTATATATCCTGGCCACAGTTCAGCTCAGCAAAGGGCATTTGGTCTAATTTGATTCAGAGAAATTCAGTCCCTTAACTAGGTATATTTGAAAGAAATGCTCTCTCCTCTGTGATGATGGCTAAGCTGGTACTATGTATGCATGCATCTTTCTTTTATTATCACTTACTAGATCCTGAACAGGAATCAAGACTTACCAAGGAAAATAGAGATGAAAACAGAAGGAACAGATTCCTAAAGATATCTTTCAAAAAATATGGATTCAACTAAAAATGGCTACTTCTTAAGTGTTAAGTTGCGGACCATTTTGAATTGAATGCTGCAATTTGTAGCAGAAATTGTTCTGACTAACGTTCCTTATTCCTCCCTTGTTTCATGTTCCGGTTTCCACGTTTTATAATAGCTCTCTACATTATGCTTTGAACTGTCTAATTCCTTAGATTCTATCTAAATCTGCCTTTACTTCAGCAATGTATTTGTATGTATATATTACCTCTTGGCCAATCTTATAAAAAGTGTATTAAAATACATTTTACCCTGAGGAGAAAAATTTGACCTCAAAAAGACATTGGTAGTGGAATTAAAATACTCTATTTGCAACCTTACTCATATATTCGAGGCTTTAAGATAGAAAAGAATCAATGGGTGCTATTTTAAATCTATAGATCTTTAATCATAAAAGTAAATGAAGTTATGGGACTACTTTAAAACTATGCCATGTTTATTCTTTTAACTATAGCTCTATTGGTTAACCTACCATATTTTGAACTAAATAGATGATAAACTCAGGTGATAAGATGTTAAAGGTATAAAAATCTATGAGCAAGAGAGTAAAGTAAGAACTTTATCATGGTGATAACAGATGAAAATTAAGTGTTAAAATAAGCATAAGACCTTGTTGCCTTAGAGATTGTGAAATTACTCCCACTACTTAGCAGCATTCACCAGGTTCTAGAAAAATTGAAATACGTCTTAAGCTTCAGAATTTAACAAATGTATTTTAAAAATATGTAAACTGATGATGTTTGAAATGAAATATTCATTCATTTAAAGTAGCTTTAAAAAATAGCCTTAGCTCATGTTTATAAAACCTTCCAAGTACAAAAAAGAAAATTTGTCACTTGATATTGATACAGTAGTTCTCTAAAAGATTTTAAGACACAGTAATATTTAATAGCCAAAGAAAGTTATGGAATTGCAGCTGTAATAAAATTGTGATGTATTTTGAGATGGCAGAAGAGTCATTCACAGTTCAATCAGGACCTACGAATGATAATATTAACAATATTGCATTGAGTTTTGTTTGCTTATGAATCTTAACTCTGGCTCAGAGAAATTCACTCTTAACTATAAATAAAGACACTACAGGTAATTGTTTAATGGTTATGAATTTGGCTGGAACAATCAAGCTGCAGACTGAGCTGAGAACCTCCAGCTTTGTCCAAGTGCTGGATGGCTTCATACTCACCTGAGTGAACTCTGCACTATCCCCATGCTGTTAGCAACATTCCATTTCTTCACTGTTTTGATTGCTCCTTTACTTGCTCCATCGACTGCTTCCGCCTCCTTCTTGTTCTAAATATCTACTCTCTGAGTTCTTATCTATGTCATATATTATTATATAGAAGACTGTCATACATGCTTTTAATTTCAGTTTCTATCTTCTTGAATTCTACCCTCACATCTCTAAGTACTATGTAATGTTCATTGTCATTTTGATGTCCTGGTGCAATATCCAGTTCAGTGTCATTAAGGCCAAGTCCGTTTTTAATAAAATTGTTTTTTCCTTATTTTGATTTTCCTGTTATCAACAGTTATTCTTTTTCTAGTAAAACAGGCTAGAAACCTTATTGGCCTCTCATAACAAATCAGTCATAGTCTATAAAATTTTCCTAATTTATCTTTAGCTCTTCAAATCCCTCTGCTCAATAAGTGAGAACTAGACCAGTGAAAATCCTATGGCTTTTAAATACATTTGTACACTTTTATTGACGTATGCATATAATTTAAACTTATTTTTAAGCTAAATTCCACTACTTTTTTTTTTTTTTTCATTTTTCTGAAGCTGGAAACAGGGAGAGACAGTCAGACAGACTCCCGCATGCGCCCGACCGGGATCCACCCGGCACGTCCACCAGGGACGACGCTCTGCCCACCAGGGGGCGATGCTCTGCCCATCCTGGGCGTCGCCATGTTGCGACCAGAGCCACTCTAGCGCCTGAGGCAGAGGCCACAGAGCCATCCCCAGTGCCCAGGCCATCTTTGCTCCAATGGAGCCTCGGCTGCGGGAGGGGAGGAGAGAGACAGAGAGGAAAGCACGGCGGAGGGGTGGAGAAGCAAATGGGCGCTTCTCCTGTGTGCCCTGGCCGGAATCGAACCCGGGTCCTCCGCACGCTAGGCCGACGCTCTACCGCTGAGCCAACCGGCCAGGGCTCCACTACTTTTGTATTATATTACTTTGTGTGTTTGCAATTCTGCCCTCAAATATAGTATGTTTAATCTCTTCTCTAATAGCTACATATAAAAACAAGACAAATTTTAGGAATATTTGTGATAAAGAAATGCTAACAAGTGAGTGCACATCTAATAAAAGAAAATTTAAAGTTCAAACAAATTTAGAAATCATTAATAAAAAAAAGACTGTTATCTTCAAATTGGACAGACTTGGAGAACTTATTAAATGTACAATAAAATAAAATATAACCTATTTATTTATATCTGTAAAATATGGGGAAAATTTGTTAATTTTAAAAAGGAAGGGAAAAATTGATGAGTAAAGAACAAGCTAGCTAGTCCTGTGAATTTAAAATATATTTTAGTATTTCAAGACAGTCTTTTTAAATGCCAGATCTTTAAGCTTACAAGTAAATGGAAAGTTATTAATAGCTTTTTGCAAAGGGTGTCCTCCTTAATTATTAACTTTGTTTGTAGACATTTATTTCCAGTATTCACAAGCTTCTTCCTTTTTGTGTTCCACCCACCTGTGTGAACTCTGGGAAGTGATCATGGGACTCCCCAAAGAACTGACAATAGCTACGGAAGTGTCCCCCCACCCTCCCCTTCACTTCCATAGGCAGCTGATGTCAGCAGCTGTTGTTGATCCCTGGAAGAGAGTAATTAATTCATTTATGCCCTGGGACAGCTGCTTTTGGGGTGGCAAGTGTTCCCTTGGGCAGCTGGAAAGAGAATAGACAGACTCTTCTTACAGCTACTCTCAGAGATCTAGATTTTCACCAGCTGAGGGGGAGTGCAGAGCTCCAACAGCCCTTCATTTATAAGTGTGCAACTCAGCAGACTCAATCAGAGCTGCAATTCACCTCTAACACATAGATAGCATTGTCACCGGTTCTACTGACAATGGACAGGAGTTGTCAGGAAACTTAGAGAATTCATACAGGAAAATGTGTTTGGTCTATCTGTCACTTTAAAAATGATGACTTTGGCCCAACCTGGTGGTAGCTCAGTGAATAGAGTGTTGGCCTGGGATGCAGAGGACCCAGGTTCGAAACTTGAGGTCCTGGACTTGAGCGTAGGGTTGCCAATTTGAGCATGGGATCATAGACATGATTTGAGCCCAAAGGTGACTGACTTGAAGTCCAAGGTTGCTGGCTTGAGCCCAGGGTCACTGGCTTGAGCAAGGGATCACTCACTTTGCTGTAGCCCCCAGGTCAAGGCACATATGAGAAAGCAATCAATGAACAACTTAGGTGCTGCAATGAAGAATTGTTGCTTCTCGTTTCTCTCCCTTCCTGTCTGTCTGTCCCTATCTGTCCCTCTCTTTGACTCTCTGACATAAGTAAATAAGTAAATAAAATAGTGATTTTGCCTATTAAATTTCTGTGTAATTCCAAGTGGTGGGAGGAATCATGTACCAAATCTGTGTCAGTCTGACCTCCTTTCATGTCTCCTTGATTAGTCACCAACAGTGCCTAATATTCCCTGAGATTGGGTCTTGAAGATCTACCAGAAATAGCTCTCTGTATTGCCAAAGTGAAAGGGAGAGTTTACTCTAGGGTCCTAGGAATAAGATATCTTTTCCACCTCTACCCAACTAAAAGAAAAAGAAATCACGTGAGAATTTAGCTTAGCCCTGTGACTCTCATCCTTGGCTATTTATGGGAATCACCAAGAGCTTAAACCATAAGGATGCCCAGATCCCACTCTCAAAGATTCATATTTTGAGTGCCTAAGTGGCATTTTAAGGATTGGGATTTTAAGTGGTCTCCCAGGTTATCACAACCAGTGTAAATTGAGACACAGTTCATTAACCCAACGTGTTCTCTGAAAGTAGTCTTAGAATTGTTCTGTTGTTTTCTCGGTCCAATCCAGAGCATCTTCCTTTGTCTTACTTGAACTCCTGTTTTATACCTGTTTGGTTTCTACCCAAACACTTTTTAAAAATTATCACCTGGGAATTCTTATCATCTTATGCTTTCTTCTCTTTATTAGGACTTTATTTTCTAACCATCACATCTATACATCACTTTTTTTTTTGTCTGCTGTCTGCCAGAGATTTATAAGAAGCTAATTTCCAAAATAAACAGTAGAAGGGAATTGCTAATTTTTCCTTCTCTTGATCTTCTTTTTTTTTTCTTTATTTTTTATTACCTATTATGGCTTGCCCTGTTTTATGTGGAAGCCCTCAAGGAAATGAGGAACTCAGACAAACATTGGCTTAGACATTTTATTCATTTAAAGATGATGTTCTACTCTGGTATGCAATAATTCACATAAAAAAATTGAAGTGCTTAAGTAATTAAAAATGCCCTTCAGTACAAGTAAAGCAGCAATGATAGTTCCCAGAGGATGTCTTGTGCTCACCTATAATATGGGAAAATTAAGCAATAAAGGAAAATGTCTGTGAACTTACAAAAAAATGGATAGCTAAACAAACAAAAAGCTAGTAATTAGTAGTTAATAAAAAGTAATTAGAAGGCAGTGTTCTATGCTTTACTTTTTTGTGCTTACCTTGGGTTCTAAAAATTAAGCTATGAATGTATGAAACTGGAATGTCAGTCTGACCTTTCATGTCTCCTTGATTAGTCACCAACAGTGGCTAATATTCCCTGAAATTGGGTCTTGAAGATTTACCAGAAATAGCTCTCTGTATTGCCAAAGTGAAAGGCAATACAGAGAGTATTGCTCTAGGGTCCTAGGAATAAGATATCTTTTCTACCTCTACCCAACCAAAGGAAAAAGAAATCATGTAAGAAAAAAGTATTCAGTGTTAGAATTACTTAGATCACATTTCTATGCATTTTGGTTTCACAATATAATAATTTAACTTACCTACTTCATTGTGGGTTAAGTCAAAAAATCACAAAACTAAACACTGATTATGTACTAGGCAAGCTTCACAAGAATGTCCCATCTAATTCTAATAAATTTCTTGTGAAATAGGATAAATACATCCTATAAATAAAAAGAAACTGAGGCCCAAGGAAATTAAATAACCTGTGCACTCCTACTCAGAGGAAAGTGTCCCCATAGACATTCAAATCTAAAGGTCTCTGAGCCTAAGTCAGGAGAGGCTTCTGATTTAAGGACTAAATTTTAAATTACATGTTTGAGATGTTTCCCTTTGGTGAAACAAGCTATAGGTATAGCTTTGTGCTTAAGAGATTGGACTTCAGAGACAGATGAGAATGTGGATCTTGGGCTCATTAAATATTAGCATCTACATATCTCAGCCTTTTCACATAAAGAATGGAATTTTACTATGTATTTTATGATAGAATTGAACCCTTTACTATGTATTTTATGGTAGAATTGAATCCTTTTTACGATTCAATCAGGTATTATAAATAAAATACTCAATTTAGGTTGGTAAAGAGTAAATATTCAAAAATGATAATAGTTGTTATTGTTTATATAGTATTTAGCACCTAAAATAAATTAACTATATTTTTGATAAATTGTTAGATGGTCTTTGGGGCTTTAGCTATTTATTCATTATTCAACATAAATTAGCTGAGTATCTATGATGGGCCAGATACTTTTTTCAGCACTAAGAATACACTAGTGAACAAACAGATAAAATTTTCTGTTCCTGTGGATCTTACATTTGTGAGCTAATTATCTTGCTTTTCTATTGGCAGAAAGACTCAAATAACTATTAGAGAATTAGTACTTTTAAAACAAAGTCCAGTTCTTCCATTTTATTTGCTATGAAGTGTTTCAAAGAGGTTTCTTATTTTTAGCTGTGAAATATGACTTTCAGGCATGAAAAGATTAAGTGTTGCTAACAGCTGTCCCAAATTAACCCATTTAAATTTATTTGGCTTAGAAGAGGTACTAAAAATCAATTAGTACCATATAATGGGGCCTGCATAACTATTTTACTCATTCTCTGGATCTTTCACCTGAAACCATCATGTTCTAAAATATGGAGTCAATTGATTAAGCATGGTATATGCACCTTAATATTAGCAGCACGAAATGCGCTCTAGTAGTTCAGTCAGGAGCAAGACAAAATGAGGCTCTTGAAAGCCAAGTGTAGTAGCTGATAGACCTCAGATGGAGGTGGCATGTCATTTGCTTGGAGTTTATTCTGTCAGAGCAGCAAAGGCCAGAAGGAAAGTTGGATGGATATAGATTAAAGGACGGGACTGAATATCTGAGGGTCTACATCTTCAGGTTTTACTTGTTCTTTCTTTCTATCTTTTTCTTCCTCTTGGTGATGTGGGAATTAGAGGATAGAAAAGTCTGAACTAATCTGAGGAATACTAGAAGATCTTGCCAAGAATTTTGGGAATAAATCCAGGGAGGCAAAAATAAGATAATGTTGGTCTGTGTATAGATTAGAATTTTGGGGTTTTTGAAAAAGTCTTTGAAAACCATTTCAAAATGTAAACTCTTAACAATTTAGACAAACTGTTTCTCACCTGCCCCATCTCCCATGACTTCAATCCATGAAGGTCTTCTGTTCAGCATGTACAATGTACAACAGATGTACTAGGTTCTCCCTCTTTAACCTGTGAGCACAACCGTTTTCAGTGGTTGCTAACATGTTGCTAACTGATCAGACAAAACCAAGCAAGCAAACAAAAAACAAGACAATCACTAAAGAAAATAATCAATGTTTAGACATACTTTGAGGTAGAAGAGGAGAAAAAGAAAAAGAGAACAACTTTTCGTGTTATTTAATTAAAAGTAACCTGATTCTTTTGCTTGAAAATTCAAGTGTTGTATTATTTTTATTTGCAATGAAAATGAGAATGATTTTTAATCAATGGTTGTATTGATTATGCTAGATTTGACCCTGCAAATGAACATTGCACCATTCCCTTCAATCTGCCTCTGGAGACTGTGGCAAGGGTGAACTCTTTTGCCTTTTGGATTCTGGGGGAGGTTGGCCAATGGGAAACCTCAACGATGGGGAAGGGCTATCAACGTAACCTCCTTCTGGGTTTTAGTGACCACCCTCTCTTCTCACTCATTTAGGCCTAGAGAGATACAGAACACCCTCCTGTTCAGTTTCCTACACTATGCTTTCACCTCTCTTTTTTAATCTTTTAAAAATTTTTTTTTATTTTTCTGAAGTTAGAAGTGGGGAGACAGTCAGCAGACTCCCGCATGCGCCTGACCAGGATCCACCTGGCATGCCCACAAGGGGGCGCTGCTCTGCCCATCTGGGTCATCACTCTTTTGCAGGCTGGAGCCATTCTAGCGCCTGAGGTGGAGGCCATGGAGCCGTCTTCTGCACTTGGGCCAACTTTGCTCCAATGGAGCCTTGGCTGCGGGAGGGGAAGAGAGAGAGAGAGAGAGGATGGAGAGAGGGGGAAGGTGGAGAAGCAGATGAGCGCTTCTCCTGTGTGCTCTGACTGGAAATTGAACCGGGATTTCCACACGCCAGGCAGATGCACTACCGCTGAGCCAGCCAGCCAGAGCCTGCTTTCACCTCTTTAAACAGGACCTCTAATTTCAGAATTACCTTTTCTGCCCCTTTCTCTTCCCTATCTTGTCTCCTTTTCTTTTCCCATCTAAGAGGTTTTTGTTCCAGCATTCACCTTCCCCTCTTCTCAGGAAAGATATAACTTATAACACCATGGGGCGTAAATCTTGATTATCTTGAAAACCATTTTAATCCTAGTTATTTTTGTAATGACTATTTTATTTATACATTTACATATCACCTAGATGTAGCCAATGACGGAAAGACTCATTAGAGAGTTTTGGGGAAACTTTTTCTTCCTAGTAAAAAGAGAGTTTAAACAAGAAAAGTTTTTTGGCCCTGTCCAGGTGCTCAGTGGATAGAGCATTGTCCTGGTCCACTGAGGTCACAGGTTCAATCCCTGGTCAGGGCACATATGGGAAGCAACCAATGAGTGAACAACTAAATAGGACAACTAAGTGGAACAATGAGTTGATACTTTTGTCTTTCTTCGTTTCTCTCTCTCTGCCTCTTCTTTTCTCCCTCTTTCTTGCTTCCTCTCCCCCTCTCCTTCCCTCCTCCTCTCCTTCCCTCCTCCTCTCCTTCTCTCCCTCTTTCCATCTCCCTCTTTCCTCCTTTCCCTCCACCCCTCCCCTCTCTCTCTCTCACATCAATGGGAAAATTTTTAAAAACTGTTTTTTCTAAAAAGAAAGTTTTTTTCTGTTCTATATAGATGCCGATGTTTCTGTATGTGACACTGGGAGCTGCTTTCACCACCTTGCTACCATGCATCTGACATACTGTGTCTGGTTGAACAGAAGAAGGGTGGTGAGCACCCATGTCCTTGCTGAGGGCCTCGTGCTGGTTAACTCTCGGTCCTAAAACCACCTGTCTTGTTGTATGCAATTATGCATCCATCATTAATTAAAGAACTTACAGTTACTTTTATATCTCTTGAAGCTCTAAACATCTGTCTAAGAGAATTATTTTCCTGAATAAATGTGCTCTAGAACAAAAGTTTTAACTTGACAAACAGCACTTTAAATTACTCTTAAGAACTATATAGGTGGTCCATTAATCTAGGATGAGTAGGCAAGAAATCAGGAATTATGATTCTTTCTTAATTGTAAATATATTCATATGTCTTAGACATAGTTAAGAAAGAAAATATCTAACCCTCATTCCTTGAAACAATTATTTTAGATTAATGAGTAAATCTTTACTATTGAAGAAATTTCACTGGTTGGACAATAAAGGTAGAAATTATCCTGAAATGTAGTTGTCAAAATCAAACCTCATTTTGTCTTAAAAAATATTTAATTACATATGTCATTGAAAAGCAAATTATTATAATTGAGATATATTGCAAGTAGACATAAAAGGGATTATGAGTTGCTCCTTATAGGTAGACTTAGCTTCTTCTTGTTATGAAAACAGTGATCATTGCCATCTTTTAGACTATGAGTGTTCTCTTCCTTTGTGTCTAGAAACTCTGTTTCATTCATTCTCTTGGCTTATAAATTCTATATGAATCCTTCATGATCCTTCACAGAGTGTTCATGCTCCAGTGAGCTTCTTTCTGGCCACTCAAGGGACTATGCTTTCTTTTATTGCAAGCCATAATGCTAATTCACTACTTCCCATTGTTAATGGCACTTAAGGCTTAGAAACCTAGAGGGAATGTTCAAACTTCTTGCATTAGGATAGAATTCAACATTTTATTATTTAAAAAAAATTAATATGTCTTGTGCTTGTGAAAAGTTCCACTTTCGGTAGGGTACAAAATCCAATAAATCCATTAATTGTTAATTTTTATGAATTATATTGAACAGATACTAGATATCCTTATTTGGTTTCTGTCCATTTGACTTGTCAGACCCTGATAGGTGTTTGACTACTCTTCAGAATTGTATTTTTTGTAGATTTATGCTTCTAGATGAAACAGTATAAAATTTTCCTACTTCTTATGTTATTCTATACATACAGCTTCAGTATCAAAACCTCTGTTCTGCTATTTAGAGAGATTACTTCAACTGCATTTCCTATTGTGAACTATGAAAAAATATTTTAAAAATTCAACATTGTAAGATTGTCCTACAAGTCCTTGTATGACCTGGTCCCCACCAGCTTCACCAGCCTTGTCCTGTCTCAGAGTGACTAATGTGGCCACTTGGGTTTTTTTTTTTAGATTTTTGAACACCCTTCGGCTTTTAGCCTGCTCTTCTTCAACTTGATAAATCCTACTTAGTCTTCATACCTTTGAGAATTAAGTTAGTTTCTTCATTCCTTGCTCTCTTAGTACCCTGGGCTTTCCCTGGGATAACCTGTCACAATTGTAATTTTGTGTTTTTGCTTGTATCCTAACTGTCATTTCACTCCTTTGAGAATTTCCTTCCTCTGGTGTATTTGGGGAAAAAAAGAGTATTTGGCCACTGGCTATTTTGAATCCACTCATTTGGCATTGACTTTCCACATCAAGGGTTCCTCTTTTTTACTCTCAACAGTAAGACTATACTTTCAGGGATCATTTCTATAGTTTGTTACTCTCAACAGTGCCTGGCCTCCCACTCTGGAATACTTTAGTACTTGCTGCTAGCTCAGCAGGAGGTGATGAAAAAAAGGCCACCATTCTTTTTACTGACCTTTAACATAATTACCCACAATCCTACTAACAAAAGGCTGTCGGTGGATAACTCATTTTACTGAAGATTTAGGGAATACCAGAGGAAATTATAGTACAGGAGAAAAACATTGAAACTATGTGTGAAATATTACCATTATGAAAGTCTGAGAGAACAAATTTCACATAGATTTTCCTTATGGGGAACCGTAATTTCTAATATGATTTTCCAGTGTTGAGGTTTGCCTTCTACACCTGAGAGAGTAAGATCTGTTCAGACTATCCTGGGGTAAAATTTGATTTATTTGTTCAATTTCTTACTCAGAAGTGCTGATCTTGCCTTATAACTCTTGCCTCTCTTATCTATAAGATTAGCTAAGGCATACAAACCAGTAGAATGTTTCTTCAAATCTGAATTATGTCTGAAATAACACCATGCAGTCATTCTATGATGCCACCTGGAGAGGGATATTCATTTCAAGGTAGCTAACATGAACAGAATTTCCACTTTTCTCTTTCCTTTTGAAATCTCTTGGTAAGAACTTTTGGAATACTTCACACACACACACACACACACACACACACACTCTCTCTCTCTCTCTCTCTCTCTCTCTCTCTCTCCTCCAGAGGAGAACTGTAACTCTATAGACTTAGCTTAAATCCATACTAAGGAATAAAACCTTTCCCTAAATCTAACTTTGTACAGTTTACCACCTTCCCAGTGGAGATGATGTGCACAGATAGACCGCACATTTCTTTCATTCACTCTCTTGGTTTTAGAGCAGGCTCCCAAGCTTATCAGCTCATGAGATGTACACAAAAAGATGGAACCATTATCATGCCTTTTCCAATAAAAAGCCATCTTTAGGAAAAACAAAGAAACAAGCAAAATAACCAACTGTGAGAAGCTTTGAAATGACAGTTTTCCCTGGACCTTTAGCCAGTTTAAGTTCCTAGGAAAGTTGCTCTTTTCCATTGGTCTCTGTAATAGAATCTGGAAAAATTTAAATACTTACTCTCCTATCCAGAGGATTTACCCAGTTTGTGGCCTGGGAGGGAGATTGTTATTCCATCAGCATATGGGATAAAAATGTTCAATATTTGTCTCCTAGGCTCAAATTTGCTCCTGAAAGCATAAATGGTAGGTGTCTTTTTTTTAAATTTTTTAAAAATTTTATTTATTCATTTTAGAGAGGAGAGAGAAAGGGAGAGAGAGAGACAGAGAGGGAGACAGAGAGGAGAGAGAGAGAGAGAGAGAAGGGGGGGAGGAGCTGGAAGCATCAACTCCCATATGTGCCTTGACCAGGCAAGCCGAGGGTTTCGAACCGGCAACCTCAGCATTTCCAGGTTGATGCTTTATCCACTGTGCCACCACAGGTCAGGCAATGGTAGGTGTCTTAATCACAGCTTAACCCTTGGGCCTCACATGGTACCATGCATAGAGTAGGCCCTCAGTAAGTACACGTGGGATAAAGAGATGGAAGAATAAAGGAAGGAAGTTATGACCTATGGAGATACAAAGACAAAGGTTAAATAATTTGATTGAGGCCACACAGCTAATGAGTGAAAGCATTGGAAGTAGAACATAAGTTTCATACCTAAACCTTCTGTCAGGACACTTTGACTAAGACATTATCTAAAACACTGCAATGGTACATGTGACTACCTTGCCCTCAATAAGAGACTTAAGAAGACTATTCTGAGATCTCTTATAAGTATAGTAAAGGAAAAGTTCAATCCCAAAGCACCTGAAAAGCCGGAAGAATATCAAGCCAATGACTGAGGTATAAGAAGAAACACTGGCAGCCACTCATGACCAGGCTAGGGGCGAGGGGGGTTCTCAAGAGTCAAGGTTAGAATCCAGGTACAGCCTATGATTAGAGTATGAAGAGAGAGTCCTAGGAAAAGAGAACTACAAGTATAAAGATGTCGACAAGGGAACATGCATGAAAAGGCCAAGGACCAGCAAGGAGCCAGCACAGACACAGTGAAGTGTACAAGTGGTCTGAGTTGCGTACACAGAAGTGGGTAGGGCCCAGGGACCCCACGACTCTGTGGACCATGAAAAGGTGTCTGAGTTGGACTTCTTGGGCAACAGCAGGCTTTTAAAGGCCATAGACAAGGAAGAACCACAATTTGATTTTTACATTTTAAAATCATTCTAATCACAGTGTGAGGAAGGGGACACTGCCAGAGGAAAGAGTAGAAGCAATTAGAGCATTAAAGAGAGATTGCAGTAGACTACATGAGACCTGAAAGTGGGCTGGGACTAGGGAAACACACTTGTCATTTCTCTGGATCTGATTAGAAATACTTTCTTCTCTCTTCCCATGTTCCTTGTAACATTCAGCTTTTTATATGATTGTATGTATGTATGTCTTACATTCCTGACAAGATTATAGGTCACCTGTTAACCTTTGCATCTAACATAGAACCCAGGACAAGGCCTTGCTCATACCAGGCACTTAGTTATCTTTTATCTGAAGGTGAAATAGTTATTTCAGTAGAGATTCTGAGGCAAAAAAAAAAAAAATTCCATGGTAGATTCATGGGAGCTGACTACAGTTTTCATATTTTGCTTGAGAGATTTTTATTTATGTGTTGCCTATAACACTTAATATTTTCTGCCTTATATTATGGCTATTTTCACACTTAGCTTATTTTCCCTACTAGATCATGAACTACCTGAAGGCAAATTATTGCATTTTGTTTATTATTTTATATCTCAGTGTGAGTATTCAATATGTATTTATTGAATAGGTTACATCTAGGGAAATAATTTTTTAAATTTATGTCAGTTGCAGCTGGGAGTAGTGTGCTGCTCCCCTTAATGACCAGAACATAATCTCATCCATGGAGCCAGAACATCTATTTGACTTTTTAATAAACTACTTAGCTATTCCCATGGTTATAACTAAAAGAGGGATAGAAGGTAGTGAACATTGGAAATTGATACAGGAAAGCATTTTTTCACTTATTATCCTTATGCATTCAACCTTACTTTCTTTTAGCTCTAATTCCTCCTAATTTTTTGCTTAGTTCCTGTGTGAGTGATAATAAATTAGAAAGTGAAATTAGCATGTTTTATTTGTGATCTTGCTCACTGAAGTAAGGTTCAGGCGATATATGGGAAGTCCATGGGATAGCCGGGCACAGGAGAGAAATGGACAGCAGTTACATGTGGTTAAACAGACTGAAAGAAAAGACCCAAAGGTGGTAGTCAACCCAAGATGACTCAACCCATGAACAGGACTGACCTTCCCTTCTTGGTTTGGGTTCTTCATCTTCCTTTGTCCTATTAGCTCAATAGGCTGTGGAAGAGATGAGAAAAGGCACCGGACAGGCTTTAGAGGGAGTGAAAATGATAACTAACACTTGTGGAGCGCCTGCTGAGAGCCAGGATTACTCTAAATACTTCTTATTAATAAACTCATCCAATCCTCACAATGACCTTAGGAAAGAGATTGTTAGTATCATTCTCATTTACAGATGAGGAAACTGAGACACAGAGGTGACTTACCTAATGTAATTTGACCAAGGTCAAGGGAACTTGAAAACACATTTCAAGAGATAATGTCCAGAGTTATTTATACTCATGTAAAGATGCAAAAAGAAATAGATTATCAGTTCCAGAAGAATGCCTGAAAATGTTTTCCTCCTCCTGTGTTTGTTACCTGAACAAAATCAGTCATTGAGCACTGAAGCCAAGCCATAGTTTTAGTGGGATGAGAAAATACTTCAGGTAGCAGTATTTCTATTCTACCCTAAATTACACTGGTCCTTTCTGAGGCAGCCTGTTTAAACATGTTGACTTACCCTTCTTGTAAAAAGTTTATAGATAAGCTTTGCTACAGGGAACTATTTATAAAGACTCCAGGCACTGTAATGGACTATTACAACAGATAACTATAAAGTTATTAGGGGCATGCAAATTAGAGCTTTGGAGGGTCAGGATGCAATCATCAGAAGAATCTGGAAGGAAGATAAACCATAAAAAAGTAAGAAGAAAAATCCAAATATTTAAATAGTAAATTTGACAAGATATAGGACCCTTATAAGGCAGCTTAAGAAAATCTATTTTGGAATAAAGCAAGAATTTATTATAACTGAGCTAGGCCAAATACAAACATACTGTTGTCTTAAAAAAATTAAAAGGACTAACTCAAATAACAATGAAAGAAGACAAATATGCACACAGGGAAGGCATACAGCTCAGTCATGTGTTCCTGCTCTGCAAAAGCTGTTAAGGCATAGATTTAACAAGCTCAAGTGAATTGGGGCTCTAAATTCACACAAACTCTAGATTTATACTGCAATAGCTGTCTAAATGTTAAGTATTACAAGATACAAAACATAACAAAAATTCCTAGAGGGAAAGTATCTGTTTACTTCTTTAGCATGATTAACAAGGAAATAACTCACTGATTCAAATGATAACACAGGGTTTAGTGCAATGCATGTCCACTATCTGGAAAATGGAGCATTTAAAATTGGTCAAGAGGTTAAGGGTATGCATGAAATGAAAACAAATATTTCTTGAGCTTGAATGGTTATTATTTAGCTAAGTATATATTATCAACTCCATTTTAAATTTTAGATAATTAAGACTCAGAGATTATTTTTTTAAATGAAACTTTCCTGAAATCATAAAGTTGATATATGATTTAGCCAGATTGACAATAGGCCAGTGTAATTCTTTCTGCTATACAACTTGTTTCTTTAGTAGAAGTACAAATAGATAATGGTCAAAATCTTTTGAACTTTATATTACTATGATTATCAGGGATTATGGCCTATAATTTTCTTTTTTTGTAGTGTCTCTGTCTGATTTTGGAATTAAAACAATTCTGGCTTCATAAAAAGAACTTAAAAGTCTTCCCTCCTCTTGAATTTTTTGGAATCATTTGAGAAGGATAGATGTTCTTTGAGTATTTGATAAAATTCACCGGCAAAGTAGTCTGATTCAGGAATTTTGTTGCTGATAGTTTTTTGATTGCTGCTTTGATTTTATTAGTTGTAATTGGTTGATTCAGATTTTCTAATTCATCATGATTCAGTTTTGGAAGATTGTATTTTTCTAGGAATTTATCCATTTCTCTCAGGTTATCCAATTCTTTTTTTTTTTAAATTTTAATGGGGTGACATTAATCATTCAGGGTACCTAGGTTCAGAGAAAATATCTCCAGGTTATTTTGACATTTGATTATGTAACATACCCATCACCCAAAGTCATATAGTCTTCCATCACCTTCTATCTGGTTTTCTTTGTGCCCCTCCCCTCCCCCCACCCCTCCCTTTCCCTCCCCACACCCGGTAACCACCACACTCTTGTCCATGTCCTTGAGTCTCATTTTTATGTCCCACCTATATATGGAATCATATAGTTCTTAGTTTTTTCTGATTTACTTATTTCACTCAGTATGTTATCAAGGTCCATCCATATTGTTGTAAATGATTCGATGTCATCAATTCATTTTATTTTATTTTAATTTTTTGTTACCTAATTGTCCATGTTAGTCTATCATGATTTTACCTGCATTAAGGCAAAATAAAAAACAAAAATGGTTTTCTTTCAGCAGGATAAATGGCAGTACTTTCACACAATGAAGCACTGTAATTGCAACTTGCTTTCGATGTCATCATTTCTTATGGCTGAGTAGAATTCCATAGCATATATATATATCACATCTTCTTTATCCAATCATCTATTGAAGGGCTTTCTGGTTGTTTCTATGTCTTGGCCACTGTGAACAATGCTGCAATGAACATGGGGCTGCATGTGTCTTTAAGTACCAGTGTTTTTGAGTTATGGGGGTATATTCCCAGTAGAGGGGTTGCTGGTCATATGGTAGTTCTATTTTTAATTTTTTGAGGAACCACCATACTTTCTTCCATAATGGTTGTACTACTTTACATTCCCACCAACAGTGGATGAGGGTTTCTTTTTCTCCACAGCCTCTCCAACACTTGTTATTACCTGTCTTGTTGATAATAGCTAATCTAACAGGCGTGAGGTGGTATCTTATTGTAGTTTTGATTTGCATTTCTCTAATAGCTAATGAAGATGTGCATCTCTTCATATATCTGTTGGCCATTTGTATTTCTTCCTGGGAGAAGTGTCTGTTCGTGTCCTCTTCCCATTTTTTTATTGGATTGTTTGCTTGTTTGTTGTTGAGTTTTATGAGTTCTTTGTATATTTTGGATATTAGGCCCTTATCTGTGCTGTTGTTTGAAAATATCATCTCCCATTTAGTTGGCTGTTTGTTTTGTTATCAGTTTCTCTTGCTGTGCAAAAGCTTCTTAGTCTGATGTGGTCCTGTTCATTTATCTTTGCCTTCACTTCCCTTGCCTTTGGAGTCAAATTCATAAAGTGTTCTTTGTAACCAAGGTCCATGAGTTTAGTACCTATGTTTTCATCTATGTAATTTATTGTTTCAGGTCTTATATTTAGGTCTTTGATCCTTTTTGAATTAGTTTTAGTATAAGGGGACAAACTGTAATTGAGTTTTATTCTTTTGCATGTGGTTTTCCAGATTTCCCAGCACCATTTGTTGAAGAGGCTTTCTTTTCTCCATTGTGTGTTGTTGGCTCCTTTATCAAAAATTATTTGACCAGTGCCTGACCAGGCAGTGGAGCAGTGGATGGAGCATCGGACTGGGATGCAGAGGTCCCAGGTTCGAGACCCTGAGGTCGCCAGCTTGAGCACGGGCTCATCTGGTTTGAGCAAAGCTCACCAGCTTGTACCCAAGGTTGCTGGCTCTAGCAAGGGGTTACTCGGTCTGCTGAAGGCCCATGGTCAAGGCACATATGAGAAAGCAATCAATGAACAACTAAGGTGTCACAGTGAAAAATTGATGATTGATGCTTCTCATCTCTCTTCATTCCTGTCTGTCCCTATCTATTCCTCTCTCTGACTCTCTCTCTGTCTCTGTAAAAAAAAAAAAAAAAAATTATTTGACCATAATCATGTGGTTTTTTTTTCTGGGTTTTCTATTCTGTTCTATTGGTCTGATAATTTATTTTTCTGCCAATACCATGCTGTTTTGATTATTGTGGCTCTATAATATAATTTGAAGTCAGGTATTGTAATGCCCCCAGCTTCGTTCTTTTTCCTTAGGATTGCTCTGGCTATTCGGGGTTTTTTATAGTTCCATATAAACCTGATGATTTTTTGTTCCATTTCTTTAAAAAGTGACATTGGAATTTTAATGGGAATTGCATTAAATTTGTATATCGCTTTGGGTAAATTAGTCATTTTGACAATATTTATTCTTCCTATCCAAGAACAAGGAATATTTTTCCATTTCATTACATCTTTTTTTGATTTCCCTTAACAATGCTTTGTAGTTTTCATTATATAGATCTTTTACATTCTTTGTTATGTTTATTCCTAGGTATTTTATTTTATTTTTTTTTTTTGCAACAATGAAAAAGATTGTTTTTTTGAGCTCGTTTTCTGATGTTTCATTGTTGGCATTTAGAAAGGCAATGGACTTTTGTATATTAATTTTGTATCCTGTGACCTTACTCTATTGGTTTATTGTTTCTAGTAGTCTTTTTGTGAAGTCTTTGGGGTTTTCAATGTACATAATCATATCATCTGCAAAAAGCGAATCCTTTACATTTTCTTTCCTAATATGAATGCCATTTTTTTTCTTTCTCTTGTCTGATTGCTCTGGCTAGAACTTCCAGTACTACACTGAATAAGAGTGGAGAGAGTGGACAACCTTGTCTTGTTCCTGATTTCAGGGGAAAAGTCCTCAGTTTTATGCCATTTAATATGATGTTAGCTGATGGTGTATCATAGATGGCCTTTATTATGTTGAGATATTTCCTTCTATACACATTTTGTTAAGTGCTTTAAACATAAAATGATATTGTATTTTATTGCATGCCTTTTCTGCATCTATCAATAAGATCATATGGTTTTTGTTCTTTGTTTTATTGATATGGTGTATTATGTTAACCGTTTTACGTATGTTGAAACATCCTTGTGATTCTGGGATGAATCCTACTTGATCATGATGAATTATTTTTTTAATATGTTGTTGTATTTGATTTGCTAGTATTTTGTTTAGTATTTTAGCATCTGTATTCATTAGAGATATGTAGTTTTCTTTTTTTGTGTTGTCCTTGCCAGGTTTTGGTATGAGGGTTATGTTGCCCTCATTAAATGTGTTTGGCAGTATTGCTTCTTCTTCAATTTTTTGGAAGACATTGAATAGAATAGGAAACAAGTCTTTTTTGAATTTTTGATAGAATTCACTAGTATAGCCATCTGGCCCTGGACTTTTGTTTTTGGGGAGGTTTTTAATAGTTCTTTCTACTTCCTCTCTGCTTATGGGTCTGTTTAGGCTCTCTGCTTCTTCATGACTCAGTCTAGGAAGATTGTATTGTTCTAGGAATTTATCCATTTCTTCCAGATTGTTAAATTTGGTGGCATATAGTTTTTTGTAGTATTCTACAATAATTCTTTGTATATCTATGATGTCTGTGGTGATTTCTCCTCTTTCATTTTGGATTTTGTTTATATGAGTCCTTTCTCTTTTTTCCTTGGTAAGTCTTGCCAGGGGTTTCTCAATTTTGTTGATCTTTTCAAAGAACCAGATTCTTGTTTTATTAATTTTTTCTATAGTTTTTCTGTTCTCTATTTCATTTATTTCTGCTCTGATTTTTATTATTTCCTTTCTTCTGCTGGTTTTGGGTTGTCTTTGTTCTTTTTCTAGCTCCTTAAGATGTGAAGTTAAGTGGTTTACTTGGGCTCTCTCTTGTTTGTTAATATAGGGCTGTAGTGATATGAACTTCTCTCTTATTACTTCTTTTGCTGCATCCTAGAGATTCTGATATGTTGTATTGTTATTTTCGTTTGCCTATATGTAACTTTTTATCTCTGCACTTATTTCTTCTTTGACCCACTTATTTTTTAAAAGTATGTTGTTTAGTTTCCACATTTTTGTAGGTTTGTTTACCTCTTTTTGGCAGTTGAATTCTAGTTTCAAGGCTTTATGATCAGAAAATATGTTTGGTATAATTTCAATCTTTCTGAATTTGTTGATGTTATTTTTGTGGCCATAGATGGTGGCCATAAATAATGGCCACATATGGTCAATTTTTGAAAATGTTCCATGTACACTGGAGAAAAATGTATACTCTGGCACTTTGGGATGAAATGTCCTATAGATGTCTATCCTATCCAATTGTTCTAGTGTTTCATTTAAGGCCAATATTTCTTTATTGATTTTCTGTTTATATGAACAATCTAGAGCTATCAGTGGTGTATTGAGGTCTTCAAGTATGATTGTATTTTTGTCAGTTTTTGTTTTAAGGTCAATAAGTAGCTGTCTTATATATTTTCGTGCTCCTTGGTTTGGTGCATATATATTAAGAAGTGTTATGTCTTCTTGATTCAATGTCCCCTTTTTCATTATGAAATGACCATTTTTGTCTCTGATTACCTTTGTTGTCTTGTATTCAGCATTGTTAGATATGAATATGCTACACCAGCTTTTTTTTTGGATGTTATTTGCTTGGAGTATTGTTTTCCAACCTTCACTTTGAATTTGTTTTTATCCTTGTAGCTTAGATGTGTTTCTTGTAGGCAGCATACAGTTGGATTTTGTTTTTCAATCCATTGTCATACTCTGTGTCTTTTTATTGGTGACTTCAATCCATTTACATTTAGTGTAATTATTGACATTTGAGTGTTTCCTATTGTCATTTTATATATTGCTTTCTGATAGTTTTATATCTTGTTTGGTTCTTCTCTTTTATTTTTCTATCAATTGTTTTTGTTTGGTTGTAATTCATACCTCTTTTCTCTGTTACTTTTTTTTTTTTCAAGCCATGTATTTCTGTGTTGGTTTTTTCAGGGGTGGTTACCATTAAGTAATGTAAAGCATACATATCATGTTCATTGTAGTACATTATCTCATGAGTGCTTTTGCACTCCATCCTCCTTTACTACTGTTAATCTTTGTCCTCTCCCCTTTTTTGTTTCTTTGTCATAGATTAATCTCGTTTTCATTGTGATCTTGATGGAGATTTTACTTGTAGTTTTGTTTTTTGTGTCTGGTTGGAAAACCCCCTTTAGTATTTCCTGAAGTGGAAGTTTTCTGGTGATAAATTCCCTCATCTTTTCTGAATCTGTGAATGTTTTTATTTCTCCTTTGTATTTGAAGAATAGCTTTGATGGATATAGTATTCTTGGCTGGAAGTTCCTCTCTTTCAGAACTTTAATTATTGGGGTCCACTCTCTTATAGCTTGTAGAGTTTCTGCTGAGAAATCTGTTGATAATCTAAAGGGCCTTCCTTTATACATTGTATTCTTATTTTCCCTGGCTGCCTTGAGAATTTTTTCTTTGTCATTGGTTTGTGCCAATTTCATTATGATGTGCCTTGGAGTAGGTTTGTTAGGGTTAAGATAACTCGGTGTTCTGTTTGCTTCTTGAATTCAAGGCTTTAGTTCTTTCCACAGGCTTGGAAAGTTCTCATCTATTATTTGAATATGTTCTCCATTCCATTTTCTCTCTCTTCTCCTTCTGATATACCCATTATTCTTATGTTGCTCTTTCTGGTGGAGTCAGACAATTCCTGTAGGGCTATTTTATTTTTTTTAATTCATGAGTTTTTTTTCTTTTCTCCCTGTAGTACCTCTAGTTGCCTGTCTTCTATATCACTAAGTCTCTCCTCTATCTTGCCTGTTCTATTGGCTAAGCTTGGTATGTCATTTTTCAGTTCATGAATTGAGTTTTTTATCTCTGTTTGATTCATAGTTTCAATTTCCTTGGTAAAGTATTTTTTCTGTTCATTGAATTGTATTTTGAGCTCTCTAAATTGCCTTTCATTGCTTTCTTGTATATCCCTGAGTATTTTTAGGATTTCTAGTTTAAATTCTCTGTCATTTAACTCCAAGGTTTCTAAGCTATTGAAATTTTTTTCTACAGATTTTTTCTCATCTATTTGAGCTACATCACTGTATTTTGTATACATAATATTATATTTCTTTTTCTTTAATGGCATTTGAGAGTGGTATTGTTAATAACACTAATAAGAATTGATAAAAAAAATTTTGTGAAAATCTGAAAATTATATTGTCCTAAGTGGAACAAAAATACATAGAACCAAGGGCCTGTGTTGGGGGGGGGGAGTGACAAAGAGGCAAACAAGTCAAGAACCCACAAAATGCCACAAGGAAGAAATTTGAATCAAGAATAAAATAATTTGTTTATAAATGATGGTCAAATGAGAGAAATAGTGTAAGAGAAAAGAAAAAAGAGAAAAAATAAAAAATAAAGTGAAAAGTAAAAATTCTATTGTATTAAGTGGCACAAAAACTATAGAATAGAGAGCCTGAGATGGGGGAAATGCTAAAGAGATAAAAAGTGAAGTAAAAAGCACACAAAATGCCACAAAGAAAAAATTTGTATCCAGAATAAAATAATTTGTTGGTGGGTGAGATTTGAATGATAGGAAAAGTGAAAGAGAAAAGAAGAAACAAAAAGAGAGAATAAAAATTGAATTATATTTTTTGGAATGTAACACTCATAGAAAAAAAAAGAATGGAAATTGTAACACCTTTGGGTAATAATGTTCAAAATGAAAAGTAAAGAATAAAACAGAAAGAGGATAAAATGACCAAGAAGGTGGAAGAAAAAAAAAGATAAAAAATGTAAAATGGAAAAAGTTACAAAGACTGTAGATTTTTCCTGGTTTTGAGAAGTTATCTTCCTTTTTCTTTCTTCTCTGTTTTTTTTTTTTTTTTTGGCTGGTGGCACTGTACCCCAGGTTCTTTCCCTTTAGCACTCTTAGGCAGAGACTTGCTGCTGTGTCGCTATGGTAATGACATAAACTAGGCCTCAGTCCGTTGGTAGGCGGGGCTTGTTAACCTTTGTAGGCTCCAACAATGTTTTCCCAGACTTCTCCCCAAATCTCTCCTTCCTGAACCAGCAGCCTGGGACCCAGCTGTGAAGTTGCCCCAGCCACTGCCTGGAGAGCAAAATGCTCTAAGAGCTGCCAAATCTCCCTTCTATCCCTGTTCAAAGTAGGGTTCTGGGTAAGGCTTTGCCAGCCAGAGCCACCAGCCTAATCAGGCAGGTCTGGGAGCTGATTGCCTTTCAAGTGTCTTTCTGTGAGCCTCCAGGCATGTCTAGTATGCCTCAGCACTCCGCAGGTCTGCTCTCCATAGGCTGTCTGCAAGCTGCCTGCACACCCTTCCCCCCACCACTTCGAAGTTCTTTTCCCCAGGAGTGTGCTTTGTTAGCCTGTATGGCTGGTGGAGGTGCCATGCCCAGACAGGTCTGGGTGTAGGGAAGCCGGCTTTCATGCACTTCCCACGTGCTCTTGTTTGGGAAGCTGGGATTACTCAGAAACTCTGGTCACAGCCCATGCAGAGGGCTACTACTGACAGTCTCCGACCCAGCCCCTCCATCAGGGAATGCAGGCACCTACCCCCGAAGCACCAGGATCCACTCGCACACTGCCCACACTCGCTGACTGGGATACCAGGAGTAAACAAGGCAACTGCTTGCCCACCTGTTCCGGCATCTGCCGCTGGCATTAGCTCTGCCTGGGCTGAGCAGCGGGCACACTCTCTCCTTGGCTTGAACATCTCTGCCCTAGCCCAGTTGTTTCTGTGCCTCCAGCCCTTGCTTTCTCTCAGTTCTGAGTGAAAGCAGCCCTTGCTCAGGTCAGTGAGGAAAGCGGAATACTTTGTTTTTCATCTTATTTCCTTCAGAATGGATTATATATTCAGCCACCTTTTTGCCCCATAGTACCTTTGTTTGATATATGTGTATTTCAGATACTCCTGAGATTGTTTTTCTGTCTCTAGTTTTTGAATTTGTTGAAGTTTCAGGGAGAGGTATCAGGAGCATTCCTCCCAGTGCCATTTCTCTGACGTCACTCCCCAATCATCCAATTCTTGGCATATAGTTGTTCATACTATTTTCTTACAATACTTTGCTTTTCTGTGGTGTCAGTTGTTACTTCTCTGCTGAAATCCTCAACAAAATATTAGAAACCTAGATCCAACAATACATTAAAAAAATTATACACCATGATCAAATGGGATTATTTCAGGGATGCAAGATTGGTACAATATTTGCAGATCAATAAAGGTGATACATCACATAACAAATGAAGGATAAAAATCATATGATCATATCAATAGAGTCAGAATCTAGATTTGATAACATTCAGCACCCATTTCTGATAAACTCTCAGCAAAGTGCCAGTAGAGGATCATAGGTCTACATAATAAAAGCCATATATGACAGCCCAACAGCCAACATCATACTTAATGGGGAAAAGTTAAGAGCATTTTTCTTAAGATCAGGAATAAGACAGGGACTTCTGTTTCTACCACTCTTATTCAACATAGTTTTGGAAGTTCTAGCCACCACAATCAGATAAGAAGAAATAAAAGGCATCTAAATTGGAAAGGAGGAAGTAAAACTGTCATTACTCATAGATGACATGATATACATAGAAAACCCTAAAGACTCCACCAAAAACTACTAGATCTAATAAATGAATTTGGCAAAGTAGCAGCAGGACACAAGGTTAATATTCAGAAATTGGATGGATGATATCAGAGTAATGGCGGGGTAGGAAGCGATACCGATAAATCTCCCCCAAAACTCAACAAGATCTTCAACCAGAAACAGAAAAACCTATACTTGGAGCTTCCAGATGCTTCGCAATACACCCAAAGGTATGATTGAGTGAAAAATTGGCTAAATATATAACCAAACCCCGAAGGAAAAAGGGAGTAAGAAATGCTCCGCCTTCCTCACTAACCTAAACAGGGCGGCTTACTCTGGTAACTGTGAATATAGAAACTGAGGCGGGCAAAGCGGGTGAATAGATCCAGGCCGCCGTGGCACAAACGGCCGAACCAGGCTGTGGCACACAGATCCAAGCCGAGGAAAATCTGATCCTGTGGCAACCCGGGCAATACAAGCTAACACTCGCGCCAAACCCAAACAAAGAAAGACAAGCGGAGCGGCCATTTTACCCGGTCTCCTGGTCGGTGCGCAGTTAGTGGGCGAGAATTTCTTCCTAGGCCCCGAGAGTGGGTGCCCGTGTTGCCCCACGGAGAGGCAGGGTCAGAGGCCTTTCTGTGGGCCGAGGACAGAGTCTCTGGGCAGCCCCAGCGCCCTGGGAAAGCCACGCACGGGAGGGAGTGAGAACTACTACCAACGGTGGAGATTTTCCGTGCTGGTGAGGGTTTCACTCAGAGGGAACCGCGGCCGGCCTCATATCCTGGTTTGCGCGCGCAGATAAGGAGTGAGCGATTCCTCCGAGTGCCTCCGCAGTGCGCGCCCGTGTTATTGCAGAGAGGGGCAGAGTCAGGGGCCTTTGTGTGGGCCAAAGAGGAATCTCGAGCCGCCCCAGCGCCTTGCAAAAGCCGCGCACGGGGACGGAGCGAGACTCAATTCCAACGCTGCAACTTTTCCCTGCGGTTGGGGGTTTCACTCAGAGCGTGAGACTGCTGGCTGGATATCCTGGTCGCAGACAGTGAGTGAGAGTTTCCTCCAAGCACCCCCCAGAAGTGGGCGCCCGCTTGTGTTACCGGACAGAGTGGCAGAGCCAGTGGTCTTTGAGTGGGCGGAAAGCCCGCCTGATTATGCTAGCAGCTCTGACTGACTGAGCCTTACCCAGAGCCCTGTGCTGAGTGGAAATAGAGTGGGGAGTTGCCAGCTCTTTGAGCCTCTTACTATCCAGGCAGAGGCAGCAGCAACCCCATAGCTGGATTATCAGGCTACTAATTGAGGAAGGAAAGACTAGGAGAAAGGCTCCAGGAACATGGACTCTCTCACTGTCGGAGCCTATAAATGCTAATGAGCCTCGACTCCCACGAGACTAAAGCACAATACATGACATTGCCATAGAGACTTATCAACTGCAAACCTCTACCTGAGCGTGCCAAAGGGGCAGAACCCGGGGTACAGAGTCACCGACCAGGAAGAGGGAGAGAAAAGAAAAAGCAAGAAGATAACCTCTCAAAATCAAGAATAATCTGCAGACTTTATAACCTATCCCATTTTATTATATTTGTTCGTTTGTTTCTCTTATCTTCATTCTTGATACTTTTTTTTCTTCCTCCAATTTGGCCGATTAACTCTCTACTGGTCTTACTCTCTCCTCTCCTTGAACTACACTACCCATAAGTGTTACATCTCCCATTATCTTTTCTCTTCTCTTCCTTTCTCTCTATGAGGGTTGCACTCCAAAACCCTTAACTCTCTCTCTCTCTCCTTTCTTTTTTCTTCTTTTAGTGGTTCCCTCTTTTTTTTCTCTCTCTCTCTTTCTTTTCTCCCTCTATATTAGTTTCTTCCTTTCTCCTTCACATCTCCTCTCTTTCAAACCTCAATAACAAACAAATTATCTTATCTGGGACTCAAACCTATGTTTGTGGCATTTTGGGGGGTTTTTACTTCACCTTTTTAACTCACTAGCAGTGCTCCCATCCCTGGCTCTCCATATTATCTAGTTCTTGTTCCACTAAATACAATAGTAAGTTTTTAATTTGTCCCCCATTTTTCCGTTTTCCTCTTATTCCTCTCATCATAACTCTTAGACAACCAACACCTAAAAGCAAATCATTTTATTCTTGACCCAAATTTTTTCCTTATTTGCTTTTTGTGGGTCCATACGCTCTTTTTTTTTTTTTTTTCCTTTTTTTTTTTTTTTTTCTTTTTTTCTTTTTTGCCCCTTTATTACTTTTCCCCAATTCAGGCCCTCCATCACAGGCATTGTTTGTTATAACTCACAGTCCACCACAAGATTTTCTCAAGAAAGAGGGGAGAGGAGAGGAGAGGAAAAAAGGAGGGGGGGGAATAATTTCCTTTTTTTAAAAATTTTTATTTTATTTTATTTTTCTTTATTTCATTATTAATTTTTTTAAAAAAAAACAACTCTTTTCGATTTTTTATTTATTTTTTATTTTTTTAACTTTTTATTCTTTATTAAATCTCATTAATACTATCAACAAAACCACCCTCAGATGCCATTAAGGAAGAGAAAATCGAATATCATGGATACAAAAGAAAGAGAGGTAACACAGCTAGATGAGGAAAAATCTATGGAGAAAAAATTTAATATATTGGAAACCTTGGAGCTAAATGACAGAGAATTCAAGATAGAAATCCTAAAAATCCTCCGAGATATACAAGAAACCACAGAAAGGCAATATAGGGAGCTCAGAAAACAACTCAATGAACACAAAGAATATATGTCCAAGGAAATTGAAACTATAAAAACAAATCAAACAGAGATGAAAAACTCAATTCACGAGCTGAAAAACGAAGTAACAAGCTTAGCTAATAGAACAGGTCAGATAGAAGAGAGGATTAGTGAAATAGAAGACAAGCAACTTGAGGCACAACAGAGAGAAGAAGAAAGAGACTCAAAAATTAAAAAAAAATGAGATAGCCCTACAAGAATTATCTGACTCCATCAAAAAGAATAACATAAGAATAATAGGTATATCAGAGGGAGAAGAGAGAGAAAATGGAATGGAGAACATACTCAAACAAATAATAGATGAGAACTTCCCAAGCCTGTGGAAAGAACTAAAGCCTCAAGTTCAAGAAGCAAACAGAACTCCAAGTTTTCTTAACCCCAACAAACCTACTCCAAGGCATATCATAATGAAATTGACACAAACCAACAGCAAAGAAAAAATTCTCAAGGCAGCCAGGGAAAAGAAGAATACAACATATAAAGGAAGGCCCATTAGATTATCATCAGATTTCTCAGCAGAAACTCTACAAGCTAGAAGAGAGTGGACCCCAATATTTAAAGTCCTGAAAGAGAGGAACTTTCAGCCACGAATACTATACCCATCAAAGCTGTCCTTCAAATACGAAGGAGAAATAAAAACATTCACAGATACAGAAAAGATGAGGGAATTTATCATCAGAAAACCCCCACTCCAGGAATTACTAAAGGGGGTTCTCCAATCAGATACAAAGAACAAAAAAAAAAACAGAGCCACAAGTAAAAGCTCCAAGAAGAACACAATAAAACCAAATTTAAACTGTGACAACAACAAAAAGAAAGAGGGGGAGAAGACGGAGATTAACAGTAGCAAAGGACGATGGAGTGCAAAATTACTCACAAAATAGTTCGCTACAATGAACAGGGTAGGGACCCTTTTCATTACTCAAAAGTAACCACCATTGAAAAAACCACCACAGAAGCACATGAGATAAAAAAGATAGCAACAGAGGAAAGATGTATGGAATACAACCAAATAAAAACAAAAGAGAGAAAAACGAAAGAGAAGGATCAAACAAGACACGAAACTAACAGAAAGCAAGATATAAAATGGCAATAGGGAACTCACAAGTATCAATAATTACACTAAATGTAAATGGATTAAACTCACCAATAAAAAGGCACAGAGTAGCAGAATGGATTAAAAAAGAAAATCCAACTGTATGCTGCCTACAGGAAACTCATCTAAGTAACAAGGATAAAAACAAATTCAAAGTGAAAGGCTGGAAAACAATACTCCAAGCAAATAACATCTAAAAAAAAGCAGGTGTAGCAATACTCATATCGGATAATGCTGACTACAAGACAGGAAAAGTACTCAGAGACAAAAATGGCCATTTCATAATGGCTAAGGGGACACTGAATCAAGAAGACATAACAATTCTTAATATATATGCACCAAACCAAGGAGCACCAAAATATATAAGACAGCTACTTATTGATCTTAAAACAAAAACTGACAAAAATACAATCATACTTGGAGACCTCAATACACCGCTGACGGCTCTAGATTGGTCATCCAAACAGAGAATCAACAAAGACATAGTGGCCTTAAACAAAACACTAGAGCACCTGGATATGATAGACATCTACAGGACATTTCATCCCAAAGTGACTGAGTATACATTTTTCTCCAGTGTACATGGATCATTCTCAAGAATTGACCATATGTTGGGCCACAAAAACAACATCAGCAAATTCAGAAAAATTGAAGTTGTACCAAGCATATTTTCTGATCATAAAGCCTTGAAACTAGAATTCAACTGCAAAAAAGAGGAAAAAAATCCCACAAAAATGTGGAAACTAAACAACATACTTTTAAAAAATGAATGGGTCAAAGAAGAAATAAGTGCAGAGATCAAAAGATATATACAGACTAATGAAAATGACAATACGACATATCAGAATCTATGGGATGCAGCAAAAGCAGTGATAAGAGGGAAGTTCATATCGCTTCAGGCATATATGAACAAACAAGAGAGAGCCCAAGTGAACCACTTAACTTCCCACCTTAAGGAACTAGAAAAAGAAGAACAAAGACAACCCAAAACCAGCCGAAGAAAGGAAATAATAAAAATCAGAGCAGAAATAAATGAATTAGAGAACAGAAAAACTATAGAAAAAATTAATAGAACAAGGAACTGGTTCTTTGAAAAGATCAACAAAATTGACAAACCCTTGGCAAGACTTACCAAGGAAAAAAGAGAAAGAACTCATATAAACAAAATTCAAAATGAAAGAGGAGAAATCACCACGGACACTGTAGATATACAAAGAATTATTGTAGAATACTATGAAAAACTTTATGCCACTAAATTCAACAACCTAGAAGAAATGGATAAATTCCTAGAAAAATACAACCTTCCTAGACTGAGTCAAGAAGAAGCAGAAAGCCTAAACAGACCTATCAGTAGAGAAGAAATAGAAAAAACCATTAAAAACCTCCCCAAAAATAAAAGTCCAGGCCCTGACGGCTATACCAGCGAATTTTATCAAACATTCAAAGAAGACTTGGTTCCTATTCTACTCAAAGTCTTCCAAAAAATTGAAGAAGAAGCAATACTTCCAAACACATTTTATGAGGCCAACATAACCCTCATCCCCAAACCAGGCAAGGATGGCACAAAAAAAGAAAACTACAGACCAATATCTCTAATGAATACAGATGCTAAAATACTAAACAAAATACTAGCAAATCGAATACAACAACATATTAAAAAAATAATACATCATGATCAAGTGGGATTCATCCCAGAATCTCAAGGATGGTTCAACATACGTAAAACGGTTAATGTAATACACCATATCAACAAAACAAAGAACAAAAACCACATGATCTTATCAATAGATGCAGAAAAGGCTTTCGATAAAATACAACACAATTTTATGTTTAAGACTCTCAACAAAATGGGTATAGAAGGAAAATATCTCAACATGATAAAGGCCATATATGATAAACCATCAGCTAACATCATATTAAATGGCACTAAACTGAAGGCTTTCCCCCTTAAATCAGGAACAAGACAGGGTTGTCCACTCTCTCCACTCTTATTTAATGTGGTACTAGAGGTTCTAGCCAGAGCAATCAGACAAGACAAAGAAATAAAAGGCATCCATATCGGAAAAGAAGAAGTAAAGGTATCACTTTTTGCAGATGATATTATCCTATACATCGAAAACCCCAAAGAATCCACAAAAAGACTACTAGAAACAATAAGCCAATACAGTAAGGTCGCAGGATACAAAATTAACATACAGAAGTCAATAGCCTTTCTATATGCCAACAATGAAACAACTGAGAAGGAACTCAGAAGAATAATCCCCTTCACGATTGCAACAAAAAAAATAAAATACTTAGGAATAAACATAACAAAGAATGTAAAGGACTTATATAATGAAAACTATAAACCATTGTTAAGGGAAATCGAAAAAGATATAATGAGATGGAAGAATATACCTTGTTCTTGGCTAGGAAGAATAAATATAATCAAGATGGCTATATTACCCAAAGCAATATACAAATTTAATGCAATTCCCATCAAACTTCCAATGACGTTTTTTAAAGAAATAGAGCAAAAAATCATCAGATTTATATGGAACTATAAAAAACCCCGAATAGCCAAAGCAATCCTAAAGAAAAAGAATGAAGCTGGGGGCATAACAATACCTGACTTCAAACTCTATTATAGGGCCACGACAATCAAAACAGCATGGTATTGGCAGAAAAATAGACACTCAGACCAATGGAACAGAATAGAAAGTCCAGAAATAAAACCACATATATATAGTCAAATAATTTTTGATAAAGGGGCCAACAACACACAATGGAGAAAAGAAAGCCTCTTCAATAAATGGTGCTGGGAAAACTGGAAAGCCACATGCAAAAGAATGAAACTGGACTACAGTCTCTCCCCCTGTACAAAAATTAACTCAAAATGGATCAAAGATCTAAACATAAGACCTGAAACAATTAAGTACATAGAAGAAGACATAGGTACTCAACTCATGGACCTGGGTTTTAAAGAGCATTTTATGAATTTGACTCCAATGGCAAGAGAAGTGAAGGCAAAAATTAATGAATGGGACTACATCAGACTAAGAAGTTTTTGCTCAGCAAGAGAAACTGATAACAAAATAAACAGAAAGCCAACTAAATGGGAAATGATATTTTCAAACAACAGCTCAGATAAGGGCCTAATATCCAAAATATACAAAGAACTCATAAAACTCAACAACAAACAAACAAACAATCCAATAAAAAAATGGGAAGAGGATATGAATAGACACTTCTCCCAGGAAGAAATACAAATGGCCAACAGATATATGAAAAGATGCTCATCTTCTTTAGCTATTAGAGAAATGCAAATCAAAACGGCAATGAGATACCACCTCACACCTGTTCGATTAGCTGTTATTAGCAAGTCAGGTAATAGCAAATGTTGGAGAGGCTGTGGAGAAAAAGGAACCCTCATACACTGTTGGTGGGAATGTAAAGTAGTACAACCATTATGGAAGAAAGTATGGTGGTTCCTCAAAAAACTGAAAATAGAACTACCTTATGACCCAGCAATCCCTCTACTGGGTATATATCCCCAAAACTCAGAAACATTGATACGTAAAGACACATGCAGCCCCATGTTTATTGCAGCATTGTTCACAGTGGCCAGGACATGGAAACAACCAAAAAGCCCATCAATAGATGACTGGATAAAGAAGATGTGGCACATATACACTATGGAATACTACTCAGCCATAAGAAATGATGACATCGGAACATTTACAGCAAAATGGTGGGATCTTGATAACATGATACGAAGCGAAATAAGTAAATCAGAAAAAACCAGGAACTGTATTATTCCATACGTAGGTGGGACATAATACTGAAACTAAGAGACATTGACAAGAGTGTGGTGGTTACGGGGGGGAGGGGGGGATGGGAGAGGGATAGGGGGTGGGGAGGGGCACAAAGACAACAAGATAGAAGGTGACAGAGGACAATCTGACTTTGGGTGGTGGGTATGCAATATAATTGAACGACAAGATAACCTGGACTTGTTATCTTTGAATATATGTATCCTGATTTATTGATGTCACCCCATTAAAAAAATAAAATTATAAAAAAAAAAAAAAGTGAACTAATTCCAACTTTTTTGCACATATCTGTCCAATGTTCCCAACAACACTTATTGAATAAACTATCTTTTACCCCCCCCCAAAAAAAAAAATTGGCAGCACTTTTATTCATCAAAAATGAGCTATCAGAAAGAGAAATTAAGAAAACAATCTCATTTACTATTACAACAACTACAGAAAATAAGGTACCTACAAATAAATTTAATCAAGGAGGTAAAATTTCTGTACTCAGAAAGTTATAGGACATTAAAGAAAGAAATTGAGGAAGATACAAATAAGTAGAAGTATATACCATGTTCAAGTATTGGACAAATTAACATCATTAAAATGTTCATACTACTCAAAACAATCTATAGATGCAATGTAATTCTTATTAAAACACCATTGGCATATTTAAAGATCTAGAAACATTCCAGAAATTTATGTGGAAGCAAAAATGACCCCAAATAGCTTCAGCAATCATAACAAAAACAAAATTGGGGGTATCACAATACCTGATATCAAACTTTACTACCAGGTCATAATAATCAAAACAGCCTGGTAGTGGCATAAGAAGAGGCATATAGATCAGTAGCACAGAACAGAGAGCCCAAAAATAAACCCATGTCCTTATGGTCATTTAATATTTGATAAAGAAGACAAGATCATACAATGGAAGAAAGACTCTTCAATAAATGCTGTTGGGAAAATCAAACTCATATATGCTAAACAAAGAAAATGAAATGAGACCATGTTCTTACACCATACACAAGAATTTACTAAAAATAATACTTAAATGTAAGTCATGAAACCATAAAAATCCTAGAAGAAAACATAGATAGTAAAATTTCAGACATTACTCATAGCAATATTTTTGCTAATATCTCTCCTCAGGCAAGAGAGATAAAGAAAAACAAAAAACAAATAGGACTAAATGAAACTAAAAAGCTTTTGTACAGCAGAAGAAATCATCAACAAAATGAAAAGGAAACACACTGAATGGGAGAACATATTTACCAATGATACGTCTGATAAGGATTTATTTCTAAAATATATAAGAAACTTACACAAGTCAACAGCAAGAAGACAACCCATTAAAAAATGAGAAATGGACCTGAATAGATAATTCTCCAAACAGAATATAGAGATGGGCAATAGACAGATGAAAAATAGTGTCAATAATTCATTAAAGAGATGCAAATTAAAATCCCAATGAGATATCACCTGAGGTCTGTCAGAATGGCTATTGTCAATAAATCAACAAACAACAAGTGCTGGTGAGGGTAGAGAAAAGGGAACCCTCCTGCACTGCTGGTGGGAATGCAGACTGGTGCAGCCACTGTGGAAAACAGTATGGAGATTCCCCAAAAAATTAAAAATGGAACTGCTTTTTGACAAAGCAATCCCACTTCTGGAAATTTATCCTGAGAAACCTGAAACACTAATTTGAAAGAATATATGCACTTCTATATTCACTGCAGCATTATTTACAAAAGCTAAGATCTGGAAACAGCCTAAGTGCCTGTCAGCAATTGAGTGGATAAAAAACTATAGTATGTTTACCCAATGGAATACTACACAGCTGTAAAGAAGTAGGGAATCTCACCTTTTGTGACAGCATGGATGGACCTGGAGATTACTATGCTAGGTGACATAAACTAGTCAGAGAATAAAAATACTATATAATCTCACTTAAATATGGAATCTAATGCACAAAATAAACAGATGAACAAAATAGAAAAAGAGGCATGAATACATAAAACAGACTGACAACAGTCAGAGGGTGTTTAGGGAGCTAAATGAAAGAAGGTGAAGGGATTAAGCATAAAATAAACAAAACCAAAACAAACACACATATGTATAACACATAGACACAGACAACAGTGTGGTGATAGCCAGAGGGGAAGGGGAGTGAGGACAGGTGAAGGTGGGCAAAGTGGGGATAAATGGAGCCGGAAAGAGACTTTGCTTTGGATGATGGGTACATGATGCAGTGTGCAGAGAATGTTTTATTGAGTTATGTATTTGAAACCTGTATGGTTTTGTGAACTAATGTCACCCCAATAATTTCAACTGAAACAAAAAGTCCAGGTTATTGATGGAGGTTAGGTCTTTATAGAAATGCAAGACTGTAGCTCAGCATAATAAAAACAGGGCATTTTTTTCTATTATTACTAATAACAAATATTGCCTGGCATATTTCCATGTATTGAGCTGATAACATAATACTGATAACAAGTGACATTTTAATCACTTGAAGCAAATTTTTTTATTTATTTCAGTTGTTACTGAAAAGTCTCTAAAACTCCAGCATTCAGCTCATACTTGGCTTCTAAAATTGCTAAAGATTATTTGCAGTGGTACCCTGATTCCTCTTTTTTGTTGTTCTCCATATTCCAAGCACTTGTGCTTGCTGCCTATCACAAGTGTGTGCGCGTGTGTGTGTGTGCGTGTGTGTGTGTGTTGAGGTGGGTGGAGAGGAGCAAGGAAGGAGAAGTTCTGCCTATTGGAGTACGTGTTGGAAAGTGATGAATCTATGGTCCTCTTCATCTGAGGATTATTCCTCCTCTATCTAACTATGACTCTGCAGTTGGCTGCCAAATACTGATTTTCTCCCACAGCAACTATTGTTCTCTGGGTGCTCCATAGGGGATTAGCCCCTGTGCAGTTCCCTGGATAAATGCTCTTACTGATACACTGCCCTCCCCCTCCATGGTGGGGGGTGGTTACTCTTTATCCCTGACTCCACAGAGAGCAATCCACCCTTCAGTGCTCTGCTGTTGGAGTTCCCGCATTTCACTGGATGAAAGAGCTTAAGAGAGATGCAGCATTGGTACTTCATGTCTTACACTTTTACACTTAATGTAATTTTTTCCTTTTAGTGTTGGAAATGTCTTCCCACTAGAAGAAGAAAGAAAATAATTTGACGACTTTGCTATTGTTCAATCATGCCTTCCTATTAGCATGCTGATTATTAAATAGTACTATATTGATATTAAGCTTGGAATCTATTGATTAAAAATTTCACATTATAGTGATCGTTTGATTTCTCAAGATGTCCCCTGAAATCAGAGTATTTCTTAAATCATATGTACCCCTTACCTCTCTAATTCATCTACTCATATACTTTGGATATAGTTTCTCCTCTTTTCCTTTGGAACTTAAAGTGCACTTTTGGAGAGAGGAAACAAAGCTGATAACATTTCCTAATATGAGACAGTGGTTGTGAAAGTCTCTGTTCTTTTTTGTGATAGTTTTGAGATTTAAGTACAAAGGCTCAGTCTTTTCTAATTTTTAAAATCTTTTTATTGGTTGATTTTAGAGAGAGAGGAGTGGAGAAAGAGAAAGATCAATTTGCTACTCCACTTATGCATGCATTCACTGGTTTACTTCGATGTATGTCCCACAACAATGGCGTTATCAGGACGATGCTCTAAGCAACTGAGTTAGTTACCTGGCCAGTGTAAGCCCAGTCTTTTTTTGTGTGTGTGAAAAAGGGAAAGAGAAAGAGAAAGAAAGAGGGACAGACAGGGACAGGAAGGGAGAGAGATGGGAAGTATCAACTCGTGTTGCGACACTTTAGTTCATAAATTGCTTTCTCATATGTGCCTTGACTAGGGGGCTCCAGCTGAGCCAGTGACCCCTTGCTCAAACCAGTGACCTTGGGCTCAAGCCACCAACCTTGGGCTTCAAGCCAGTGACCTTTAGGCTTAAGCCAGCGACCAAGGGATCATGTGTATGATCCCGTACTCAAGCTGGTAAGCCCGTGCTCAAGCTGGATGAGTCTGCGCTCGAATCAGCGACCTTGGGATTTTTGAACCTGGGTCCTCAGAGTCCCAGGTCAACACTCTATCTATGGTGCCACCACCTGGTCAGGCAGCCCAAGTTTTTTTCATACAATATTTTGAACTGTGCCTCCAAAACAAATTTTGGAGAGAGCAAGACACAAGTCAGGTGGATGCATTGATTCTTAATACATATGCTTCATCATTTATGCCATTTTATAATTTCTGACAATTATAGCACCACCTTTACTGACACTTAAAATGTGTTGTTCTTCACTTAATTAGCAACTTAGATTTAGTTATGAATGCTAATTAGAAAACAATAACTTTGAACTGACTGATACTCAATATTTATTGAAAGCTTAGCTACTTTAAACAATATGTTAGGGGGATTACCTGATGGATATAGGGCCCTTTCTTTTTCTAAGTACTCTAAAATCTAGCTCTAGATGAAACCAGCCCACAGGACAGCTGGATACACATACTACAGCATTGTTTTGGCAAGCTATATAGTTGCTTGTTTATAAATGGCAACATTTGATTACACTGAGTGATTAATAATGTAAGAAACATCCTGAAAACTGGTGTTAGAGTTCCTGAAAGATGTTACTGAGAATTTTGTCCTCTTTACAGGGACCCATGGAAAAACTCTGTGATCTATCAAAATTAGTCATCTTGGTAATTCTGCTTGCATCGTCCCCCATTTTCTCAGTGGCATTGTCCTCAGCAGGTGCTCTGAGAGTCTCGCAGGGCGCCTCCTGTTCCTGCTAACATGTGCTGCTGCCTGACTTCCATATGGAAGAGGCTGTCTTGGGTCAAGGTTCCCAGACGCTGATCCCCACACAAGAATTCAAGAGCAAGTGATTTATTAAAGTGTTTTCAAGGAGAAACTGGTAGGAAATTGGAAGAAGCAAAACAAGGAAAGGGAAGAAGCCATGCAAAAGGACAGTTTTAGGCAAACTAAGGTCATTTCAGCTTGATCACACAGAAAAACTGTAGAATATGAATAAAGACCTACAGTGTTTCCTGAGGAGCAAGGGAGCTGGGTCTCCCTGTTTCTGCACCAGTCACTGATTGACTAAGGCTGTCTCCGAGGGAGGATAAGCTCCCAGTCATGTCTAACTCTACCAGGTGGCTCTGCTAGCTCAAGGGCAATCCTCTGAGGAGAGCTGCAGGTGCCAGCCTCTGTAAGCAAAGACACAAAGAAGCTAAGGTCAGGGTACCAGAAATGGTAAAGGGAACACCAGAGGCTCTGGTCGGAGCACTGACTGTGTCTGCTATAATTAGAACGGGTTGCTCATCTTCCTCTGAAGACATCAGGACAGATCCCATCATGCATTTCATTTGTCTCTCTTGTTCATTCCCAGAACAATTCTTTTTGATGTTGTTGTTGTCAGCATGCTCTCTATACATTTCCTAATAAGATTTAAATTGTCCCCTTGCCCACCTACTCTATGTCCTTCTACTGTGGCTCTGGAACTTAGCAGACATCCCTATATCCTCGTACTCATCCTTAAATTTGCCCTTACTGCATTCCTCTTATTTGCAATTATGGTTCATAATGGAACCTGTCACTCTTCAGGGTTCCAGTTTCCCAGAAGTCTTTTCAATGGTGACTGCTATTTTCTTCAGACCCAGGGTCGGAGTAGGGGGTTCTCCTTGCTCCCCACTGTTAATTTTAGACTATTTCTTTCCTTCCCTCAATCCTGAAAAACCACTGATTTTTTAAAATGGCATTCCATCAGACTTCAACACCTTCAGTTCTTCCTTGTTGTATTTTTCTTATCTTCTAGTTCAGTGGTTCTCTGAAACTGGGCTGCACTGAAGAGTTTTTTAAAATACTGATGCCCAGACCTCACTCTCAGAGATTCAAATATGGCCAGCCTGGGAACTAGGACTTATAGAGCTCCCTGGGTGATTGAAGGTGAAGCAAGTTTTCAGAGCCACTGTCCTAGTCATTCCTTCTCATTCATGGAAGATTTTTTTAGCAACTGCCTTTTGTTACCAGTAGCTTGTCATCACTTTTATGGATTTCAATGTCCATATGTATCAGTCATTATCAGTTGTATTGGACCTAATGTCACCTCCATAGCAAATATTTTATGTTTTATAACATACATTGTTCTGCTCCTCTTACTGTTTTGAAATGAATTTCATAAATATCATCTAACAACATACACAGTATTAAAAAGTCAATATAATTACCCAAATGTAATCTGAGGAAAAACAATGCGTAATATAAATAATATGTACTTTAATATATGACTGCTCAAGCACAACTGTACTAGGAGACATAAACAAATAGTAATCTGCTTACAATAAATATAGAATTACAGACTGTGTTATAATGGATAATTAAGTACCATGCTGGCATAACATAATTTTTCTGAAATGATAAATTAACTTTGGTAAATTTCCAAATAAAACCATAAAACCTTCCTTTGATTTACACTTATTGAAAAGGTAAAAATGTACATTAAAACTGTGTGGAAATACTTTATGTTAAATAGGAACTAAGCTTAGATACCTCCCTTCCACATACACTTATATGAATGTTCAACTAGGCATTCCAAAATCTACGGAGACATGAGGCAATTCTTTGATAATTGGGAACATCCAAAATAACTGATATTCTGGGACTATCCAGAATGTAGGACTTCTAGCATCCCTAGTTTCTGTCCACAAAATGCTAGTAGCATCCTCTCAATTATTATGAAAGCAAAAAAATCCCCCCTCCAAGTTTCTAAAACACTGTTAATGAAGGTATTAACAAAATAAAAATCACTAACCATGATGATACTTCACCCATTTGGCGTCTCGATTCCTGACCCTTTTTGTTTCTTCCACCTCACAGGCCTCTCCTGTGTTGGGTCCTCCTGTTCTTCCAAACTGTGCATTAATCCACCGTATCAGGTTTGACCAGGGAGACCTTAACTTCTTGGCTCTTTAGGGAAGTGAGTGCAGCTTAGTGGGAGCAGTAAAGCACCTGGGGATTAGTATCAGCAGGAAGCTGTTACCACCCTTAGGCCTGAGTGTATAATTTCAGCAAGACCTCAGATCCATGAAAAAGGGCTCCTGCATAGGAGTCATTTTTGCAGGGTGGTGGGGAGGGATAGAAATATATATATTCATACCTTTTATTCCTCCCCTCTAGTCTGCTGATGCTTCCCATTTGCTGAACCCTAGGAAGACAGACAGAAGGGAACCTGGGGGATAGCAATTTGTAGAGGTCAACCTTCTGGGCTTAGAACAGAGAAGAAAGAGTGGAGAATGCATGGATTGAGGGTTTAGGGTGATCAACTCATCGAAGTTAGCCTGAAACTTTTCTGATTTTAGCACAGAGTCCTGCATCCTGGTAAAGCCATCATTCCTGAGCAAACTGGAATGATTTATCACCTTCATGGGGATTGTGTGTAAAGAGAAAATACCTCTTTAGTTCTGAATGTTGATATGCCACTGGGACTCAGCACTTAGGCATGGTTTCTTTTTTAACTATACTTTATCCCTAGGAATCTTTAGTCCTATCTAAAATATAAATTAATATTTAAATATTATGTACACATTCATGATACATATGTGTCTTCAGCCCTTTTTCCTTCTTCATATCGGTGCTTTTCGGGCATCTTCATTTAGATATCTAGAAGGCATATCAGAATTAATATCTTGATTTTGCTTCCTAGCCTACTTCTTTCCTGGACATCTTCCTCTCAATAAATAGACCCTCCTCCTCATTTACTCAAGATAAAAACTTAGGGGTTTTCCTACATGTTGCTCTTTTTTCACACCCCACTTTCATTTCATGTGCAAGCCCCTTTTATAATATACTTCATATCCAATTACTTGTCACCTTCACTGGTGCTACTCTTGTCTAAGTCATTATGGGCTCTTATTGGAATAGCTCTCTAGCTCTCTCCTTGCTTTGCCTCTTGTGTGTCCACAGTCCATTCTCCATACAGAAGGTAGAGGGATTCCTTTATCTAAAATAGATCATATAGCCTGACCTGTGGTGGTGCAGTGGATAAAGCGTCGATCTGGAAATGCTGGGGTCACCGGTTCAAAACACTGGTCTTGCCTGGTCAAGGCACATATGGTTGAGTTGATGCTTCCTGCTCCTCCCCCATTCTCTCTCTCTCTCTCTCTCTCTCTCTCTCCCTCCCTCCCTCCCTCCCTCCCTCCCTCCCTCCCTCTCTCTTCTCTAAAATGAATAAATAGAAAAAATAAAATAGATCATATTATTTCCTACTTAAAAATCTTTGGTAGCTTCTTATCAAAATCAGAATAAAATCAATTTCAGTCATGGTCTAATCTTATGTTACCTCCTCAAAGATGCCTTTATGGGCTATAGTCTAAAATAACTATACGTCTTCTGCTAGTCACTTTCTACTCCATACCTTAATTTACCCCCTAGCATTTGTTACTACCTGATATTATCGTATATATTTGTTTGTGCGTTGTTTGTCTCCCTCACAAGTATGCAAACTCCAAGAGGCAGAAATTTTGTCTATCTTGATCACTACTCTACTGTAGCTCATTGAAGTGTATTTTTATGTTTCACATAGTAGAAACTCAATAAATATGTGTTAAATAAATGATAAAGTGTTATTTTTTTAATTATAACTATAATTCCTGAAACAGATTGTATCTTCTTTTTCTGTAGGATGCTGTAGAATATATACAGATACATTTTTGGCTTCTCTTTAAGCAAGATAAATAACTTTGAAGCATGGTTTTCTTTAATTAACCTCACTTATTCTCGGGTTTGCCATATCTTTCCTTCATTTTACATCCCATGTGATTTTCTTTTAATTTTTTTAAAATCTAAATTTATCATGTTGTATGCATTTTTGTAAACTGCCTTAATTCTTTCTGAAATAAGATGCGCCATAAATTAATTAATAATCATTAAGAGTGTTTTGAATATTCATGAGATAATATATGTAAACTTTGTATATATAAACTTGCCACCTTCCCAACACGTGCTTAAAACTCTCTTGGTTCCTTTTATTCTTAGAATAAATCCAGATACACAATTTAGGGTTGAGTATGTGCATTACACTGCAGGTTTATTATGATCACTTTCACATCAGCCGTGACTGAGCTGTGCGTGAGCCCAGTTAGTGTCAGCTGAGCAGGAGTGGACAGCAGTTTGTTTCCTTAAGTCTGGAGATAGTATTGTGCACACATCACAGGATGCAGGAACCCTTGAAAGTGTTCTTACTAAAATATCAGAAACCTAAACTCCAGGGGCAAAGTCAAACTGTCAAGTTGAAAGAACAGATAGGTGTTAGAGAAATCACTCATATTGGCTTTTACAGTGGCTGTGATGAACTCCGATAAAAGTCTTCCTTGAGAACCCAAGAGGTCATTTATCTTAAAAATGTAGGACAATCTCTGATCGTAACAAAAAGAAGGCTAATTTATATTTGTATGAAACTTTAAAACAGTTCTAATACTTCTACATATGTAAACTTACTTGATTTTTATAGCACAGCTGTGAGGAGGGTAGGGTAGATATTATTAATTTCTGCTTTATAATTCAAAAGTAGACATTCAAAGATGTTAAGCAACCTGCCCCAGGTTTCATGATTGGAGAGGTATAGACCATAGGTTCCTGGTTCTTTCTCCTTTCCTCTTCCCCCAGCAGACCTGCTGATGTCCTAACATTTTAACTTCCACATCTTTGTTTGTACTGGAATACTAACCAAAGCTAAGTTCTTCATTATGTAAAGGCTTTACTGATTACTAAATTCAAAGTGCTGTTTTTGTTACCTGAAATATTACTGATTTTGTTATGTATGACTTGTTAGGTATTAATGTAGTTCCTAAAATATAACCAAGGACGCTTCTGCTTCTGAAAATTTCATCTAGTCAATGAGAAAATATTTTAATTTACTCTTTTTTCTTTTTAATTTTCTATGTCTAAAAGCTTGTCTCCTTAGTTACTGGGATTCTTTAAGAATGAATTTTTAGATAGGGACCCTGCAGTGGAATGCACAGAGCAGGTGCTCAATAAATACCTGGTAGACAAATAAATATGTAAAGGCTGAAAGTCAATTATGAAGTAGCTTTTATATTACTAATTTCTACTTAAATTGTATTTGTTTAAGTAATACAAACAGTTTTGCCAGTTGATGTTTTCTATGTCACAAAAACACTACACTAGTTACAGACTTAGCATGTTGCTATCTACTTGAGCTAATAGGTATCCAGATATCAGAGAACCAAATTTATTCATAATTTTAAGGTATAATGGTATTAAATTTCTTAAGGTAATTACATTTCATTATTGGTATGGAAGCTTGCATTTGACCCAGACATGTTGTCATTTGTTCTGGATCCACATGTAAATTATCAGATTCTTAATAACATGCATGCTAATGCTCAATCTTTTAAAACACACAGAAGTCAGTTAGATGTCTTATAAGTTTCTCTGCACCTTGAGGATTTCCATACTCTTGGTCTAAGCCCCAAATGCATGGCCAGAATGCTTTTCCTAATTTCTGCAAATTCTCAGCAGAGAATAAAGCCTCTTTCTGCCCCTTGTCACTTCTGCACAAAACTACATGCCTTCTCTGTTTTTTTTTAAATCTGTTCCTGACCAGGCAGTAGCACAATGAATAGAGCATTGGAACGGGATGTGGAGGACCCAGGTTCGAAACCCTGAGGTCACCGGCTTGAGCGCAGGCTCCCCAGCTTGAGCCCAAAGGTTGCTGGCTTGAAGCCCAAGTTCTCTGGCTTGAGAAAGGGGTCATTCTTTCTGCTGTAGCCACCCATCAAGGCACATATGACGAAGCAATCAATGAACAACTGAGATGCCACAATAAAGAATTGATACTTCTTCTCTCTCTCCCTTCCTGTCTGTCAGTCCCTATCTGGCCCTCTCTCTGCCTCTCTCTCTGTCTCTGCAAAAAAAAAAAAAAATTCTAGCAGCAAGCATTTTGTGAATTTTGTCAGTTTTAAAGCAGACACCGTGCCTCTCTGCAGAACACAGCCCATCTTCTTGCTTCACTCTGCTTTCTCCTTTATTTTCATCTCTCCTTTGCCTTCCCTTTCTTTTCACCTCCCCTATTTACTCCCCTTTTTATTAAGCAAACAGAGTATCATCTTGTCTCAAGCAAAACAGTTTTACCCATACTCAGGTACCATTATTTCTCACCTTCTATTCCAATCAAAGTTATTGCTGCATCTTCTTAACAAAGGGTTGCTTTCTTCCTAAGAACTCTTAAACAAGCTAAAATATTTATTCTTCTTTTTACACATGTATCTCTAAGCTGGCCACATTCATTATGCCTAAAAAGCAAAACTTGACAATACATGGAGATATATCTATATATCTATCTATATCTATATATCTATATATCTATATATCTATCTATATCTATATATCTATATATCTATATATCTATATATCTATATCTATATATATCTATATCTATATATATATATATATATATTTTTTTTTTTAGTGAGGGAACGGGAGACAGTGACAGACTCTCACATGTGCCCTGATCAGGATCTACCTGGCAAGTGCACTAAGGGGTGATGCTCTGCCTATCTGGGACCATGTCTCCTTAGCTCAGCAACTGAACAATTTTTTAGCACCTGAGAAAGAGGCCATGGAGCCATCCATCCTCAGTGTCTGAGGCCAACTCGCTCGAACCAATCTAGCTATGCCTGTGGGAGGGGAAGCAAGAGAGAGAGAGAGAGAGAGAGAGAGAGAGAAAGGGAATGGGGAGGGGTGGAGAAGCAAATGGTCACTTCTCGTGTGCCCTGAACCGGGACTAGAACCTGGGACATCTACATACTGGGCTGGTGCTCTATCACTGAGCCAACTGGCCAGGGCCTGTCGATAGGATTTAAGGGAACCCAGAAGCTGAAAGTATTGCGAAAAGTAAACCCCCAAAATATGGTAGAAAGGCCATACAATAGCCAGAATATTTGCTAATTTAAGATCTATTTATCTCTGCATTATTGAAGTCCTCTAAATTTTGATAGAGCATTGCATTTGATGCAGAACTGTCTTCCACTAAATATCTTAAAACTTACAGAAAGATGTGAAATACATCTCTAAGGTTCCTCAATCCCATTCTTTTCATATGACAAGGACACTGAGGCACAGTGAAGTGCCTTCTTTAAAACGACACAGTTTAAAATGGTACGTAACTAGATTTGCAGTCTATTGTCTACCTGTTGGAAATTAGTGACTGGTACAAATTCTGCTCAAATAGTTCCTATAGTGAATAAGGACTTTATTTATTTATTTTTTGTATTTTTTTTGAAGTGAGAAGTGGGGAGGGAATAGAGACAGACTCCTGCATGCGTCCGACCAGGTTCCACCCGGCATGCCCACTAGGGGGCAATGCTCTGCCCATCTGAGGCATTGCTCCGTTGAAAGCAGATTTATTCTAGTGCCTGAGGTGGCGGCCATGGAGCCATCCTTGGTTCCCCGGCCAACTTTGCTCCAATGGAGCCTTGGCTTCGGGAGGGGAAGAGAGAGATAGAGAGAAAGGGGAGAAGGAAGGGTGGAGAAGCAGATGGGTGCTTCTGTGTGCTCTGACAGGGAACTGAACCCAGGACTTCCACATGGCTGACACTCTACCTCTGAGCCAACTGGCCAGGGCCTAATAACGGGGGACTTTTAAAATTTTGTTTCTAATAAAGGCCAAGGAGTCCCCCTTCAGGAATTTTTTTTTCTTTTTCTTTTCTGAAGCTGGAAACGGGGAGAGACAGTCAGACAGACTCCCGCATGCGCCCGACCGGGATCCACCCGGCACGCCCACCAGGGGCGATGCTCTGCTGTGACCAGAGCCACTCTAGCGCCTGGGGCAGAGGCCAAGGAGCCATCCCCAGCGCCCGGGCCAACTTTGCTCCAATGGAGCCTCGGCTGCGGGAGGGGAAGAGAGAGACAGAGAGGAAGGAGGGGGGGGTGGAGAAGCAAATGGGCGCCTCTCCTATGTGCCCTGGCTGGGAATTGAACTCGGGTCCCCTGCACGCCAGGCCGACGCTCTACCGCTGAGCCAACCGGCCAGGGCCCCCTTCAGGAATTTTTATTGAAGGAATATAATTTCTGGCTTTACCATTTGATAGTATATGAATGGAAAAAAAAAAGAAAAAGATGGATGGGGGAAATAGCCATGTGCTAGGAAGAAGATAATAGTATTTAAGGTGGCCTGTATGGAAAGAGAAAGAGACTCTACGTGTGAGACAATATTAGCATAAATATCTCACCAAAACAACCTGTGATCTCACATTCTCCTATCTGTTGCATAAACACTGTTAATATTACTGTAAAATTAATAACTGTTGCAGTAAAGCTTTCGTCCTATTTCTTGGCTCTGTCAATCATTTATAGGAGGCTCTGCTGAAACGGCCTGAGGTTGTTTCCCAAATTTGCTGGGTCACATTTTTTAAAATACGATCTGTCAACTCTTGGAATCACTGGTCTAAAGCTCTATGTCTCAGTTCTTTTATTGCATAAGAATTATCTCTGGTTCATGACAGGACTTGTAAAAAAGAAAAGTAGATTCCTGAATATTATTCCTGGAGTATGTAATTTAGAAATTCTGGGATGGAGTTTGGGAATACTCCTCTTTTGATTCCCTAGTGATTCTAAAGGATGTAATTGAAATTCACATTTTCAGAAATTTGAGTCTTCAGGTTATCCCAGAGTAAATGCTTAATATGTTTGCTTTGGAATTAAATGTGTATTTATAAATGAAACTCCCCCCTCAGTGACTCACAATAAGTCATTTCCCTGAATCTGTCTTGCTCCCTCAACCACACTGAAACCATTAACCTTAAATAGTAATTTTATTTTCTTCCTTCATCACAATCTTCCATTCATTGATGTTATTAAACTATAATAGGAGTAGACACTTTTGTAACAATTAAATACTACAAAGATATATAGAGGAGAAGTTTATTACCACAAAGTAGCAGTACATCCTACTTATGGACCTCATGTCACCCATCCTCAAGCCTCTGGGGTCAAGATTAGCAGCCTGGTATTGTCATTCTATAACTTTTGCTTTGCTCACTCAAATATATACAGGGGGTCCTCAGATTACAACAGTCTCGACATACGACATTTTGAGTTTACTACACTCACTCCCATGAAAACTTAAAAAGAAAATGAGACATGAGTGTTTTGGCTTACATCGTTAGTGTCATACTTACAGACTATGTGGGCAAACTAGCTTGGTTGCACATGTAGGAAGAAGAAGCAATAGTAATGCAGCATATGAGTGAGGGAGTTGTTGTCCCCCAGTACACTTACCTATGCCATTTTGGACTGTTAAAGGCACAGTGTTCTGTTTGTGTTGCTTTGTTTGGTGACTTTTTGGCTCTTATCATGTTTGCTAAATAAAAGTCAGAGACTTCAGATGGTAGTGCCTCAAAGAAGAGGAAAGTCATCATGATGGCTGTCACAGAGTTACTGGCATCACATGGAGAGGAGCTGTCTGCTCAGGACCTCATTCAGCTGGAGAAGCAGCTGATTGAAGAGGAAGAGAGAAATCCCAGAACCCAAGAGATCTATTACCAAGGGTTAGGCAGAAGGTTTTTCTATGGTGGAGGATGGGTTGGCAAAATTTCAGGCTGAGGACCCCAGCAATGACAGATTCAGTAAGGTTTACAGAGCTGTTATAGATGCCTTCCAATGTTATAGGCAGATTTTGGGAAAGAAGAGGTCATCAACCTTCCAGACTAGGTAGAGAGGCCTGCAACATATCCTGTACCCTCTATCTACATCAGCTGCTTCTTAAGATGAAATGCCTGTAGTACAAGTAGAATCATCTCTAGCATCTCCTGCATGTTCCTTAGGCAATCCTGATTCACCTGACCCAGTATCTCCAGCACCTTCTGCAGGTTCTCCTGCCTCTCCAGCTTCCTCCTCCCAATACTTCACTCTCTCCTACCCTGCAATGCCCCTTCCAGTGTGCAAGCCAGCCACAGGAATAAAGGTAAGGAATTTCTTTACACTCATTTTTGTCATTTTTTTCTGTTAATACAGTACAGTGTCCAGTACAGTGTATATATATGTCCTTTTCCTTTTCTGTGGCTTAGTTGTGTTTTTATGTTTTAGATTATGATTTTACAACTGTGTTAGAATAAGTAAGTGGCTTAAGCTATGGTGTGTTTCAACTTACACCAAAATTCGGGTTATGTCAATGTCTTAGGAATGAACTATCGATATTTTGTAACCCAAGGACCCCTTGTATAAAAAATATTGAGTCTGTATACACACAATAACTTGCTTTTTTTTCCACATAGTGTTACCTTGTTTGACAGTGTATGATCCCATATATCAGCAGTTATAGATTTAATTTTATTTTTTAAATCTCTATTAATTCATGTATCTATAGAAACACATATTTTATATATGTAATTGTACATTATATAGGAAAAAATTTTTAGGTGAAGGAGAGAGAGAGAGAGAGAGAGAGAGAGAGAGAGAAGCATAGACTGTGTCATCAACTTTTAGTTGTTTATTGATTGTCTCTCATATGTGCCTTGACTGGTGGGTCCCAGCCAAGCCAGTGGCCCTTTGCTCAAGTCGCCAGTGACCTTGGGCTTCAAACCAGTGACCTTTGGGCTCAAGGTGGTGACCATGCACTCAAGCTGGCGCCCTCAGGATTTTGAACCTGGGTCCTCAGCATCCCAGGCTAATGCTCTCACCACTGTGCCACCATCGGTCAGGCAGAAATAATCTCTTATGTGTGTATTTTTAAAATTAGTGTTTCTCAGAAAGTTTCTTCTTCCTTTTTTCTCTGTCATCTGCCTGTTTTCCCACCCCCATCCAATTCTACTGAATATCTAACAATCATTTCTTTATCTTTTAATAGTTTCCTCTATGCTCATATAACCATATACAGTATAAGAATTTTTATATATTCACCCATCCATCTAAGCATCAGATTAAATGCTTTTCTGCATCTTTTTTCCTCACTCAGTAGTGTCTTGTGGAAATGTTACCACATCAACTGGCTCCAATTCATTCTAGCCTAATTTTTGTGTAATACTTCATGGGATGTATTATTCTGCTATTTCTTTTCATGGGTATTAATTTTATTTCCAGTGTTTTGCCATTATGAACAAAAGTGCAAAGAACATGATATACTGGTGATTTTATTGTTATGGAATATATTCCCAGGAGCAGGGCTGTTAAGAAAAAAAGAAAAACAGATATCGTCTTACTGCTTTCTAAAAAGACTGTAATAATTTACATTTCCATCAGCAATATATTATCATAACTTTGCACAGCATTCAAACAGCAATGTGTCATTCTTTTAAATTGTCGACAGTATGAATAATATAGAAATGTTTCATTGTTAATTAATTTATATTTTCTAAACTTATTGTAAGTTTAAACCTTGTTTTGGCTATTTAGATTTGTACATTAATGAACTATTTATAGTCTTTGCTCATTTTTCCATTTAGTTGTTTATATTGTAAATTTTAAAGAACTCTTTTTTTTAAATTTATTTTATTTTATTTTATTCATTTTAGAGAGGAGAGAGAAAGGAAGAGAGAGAGAGAGAGAGAGAGAGAGAGAGAGGAGAGAGAGACAGAGAGAGAAGGTGGGGAGGAGTTGGAAGCATCAACTCCCATATGTGCCTTGACCAGGCAAGCCCAGGGTTTTGAAAGAACTCTTGATAATATTATCTTATTGCACATAAGATACATTAAAACATTTTTGGTATATTTTCTATATAAATCATTTACATTTTATTTTATCCCAAGTATGTCTCTTTTCTTGTTTATAAGGTCAAGGTTTCTTTGTCTTGGTTTAGCAGGCTTCCCACTCATAAATTAGTTTTTTCTTTAATTTAATTTTATAATGATGTTAATATTTTAATATCTAGGTCTTCTATCATCCTATAATTTATTTTTGTTTATGGTATGAGATAGGAGTTTAACATTGTTTTTTCTTAGTTAGATAAATGCTTCATATTCATCATTTAGTAAACTGGTTTTTTTTTAACATTATTTTATAGTAAATTAACTTTTACAGTAGAATTCATTTCTGTGTCCTCTATTGTACTTCAGTCTGTTTATTCCTATGCTGATACTATGTTAATTTGATTATGGTAGTTTTATAGTATATTTTAATATCTAGTATGATAAGTCTTCTAACATCATTCGTTCTTATTTTCTTGGCTATTTTTGAGCATTATTTCATCCATATAAAGATAGGAGGGATAAATGTTGATGGATGGAGACTTGACTTGGGGTGGTAAACAAACACACAATACAGTGTATAGGTGATATGTTGTACAATTTTGTTAACTAGTATCACCTCAATAAATTCAATTAAAAAAAAAGAAAGTTCAAGTTTATTTTATCTGATTATAAAACAATCTTTTGTGATTCTAATTGGAATCACATTAATTTATATGATAATTTTGAGAAAATTAATACAGTCTGATTATAAGTCATCATCTAAGAACATTGTATGATTTTTTATTTATTTTTACCTGTTTTAAGGATTTTAGTTAATTTTTAAAGTTAGGTTTGTTGAAGTATAACTCATATTCAGTAAAATTTATCTTTTTGAGGTGTACTGTTTGATGATGTCTGGCAAAGTATACGGTCATATGTCCACTACCATAATCAAGATGTAGGCTATCTCTATCATCTCCAAAAGTTTCCTCATGCCTCCTTAGTTAATTGTCTTTGCTGACCCCCAACCTCTGGCAACTATGATCTCTTCTCTTTCAATTAATTTTGCCTTTTTTAGGATATTATATAAATGAAGGCCTATAGAATGGAGACTTTTGTGTTTATTTTCTTTCACTCAGCGTAATGCATTTGAAATATATATATATATATATGTCATTACATGCATTAGTAGTTTGTATTTTAATCAAGAAGTGAATATTCCATTTAATAGGTAGTTTATTTTTCTATTTACCAGATGATAGACATTTTTTGGTGATTATGAACAAAGCTGCATTATATATTTACATATAGGTTTTAGTGTTGATGTATGTTTTCATTTCTCTCATGCAAATAGCCGGGAGTGGGATTGCTGAGTTGTATGGTAAGTTACATTTAACTTTGAATGATACTAGCAAACTCTTTTTCTGAAGTGCTAGTACTATTTTACTTCCCTACCATCAGTGTTATTGGTTTCATTTGCTTTACATGGTCAGGGCATGATATTGTTAGGTATTTTTGGTGAGTTTTGTGATTCTTAAAGATGTGTAGTGTCAATGAAATTTTATGAGTCTTTATATGCCTTTTCTGGGACTCTGGGAGGTTTATTACTACTTTATTATGATTGTTTTATTTTACTCTTTTTCCATTTATTTTTCTTAATGTATATTTTTGATTTAATGTAAAGCTATTGATTTTTTTATATCTCTTATTTACCCATGTTACAAATCTCTCTTTTTTTTTTTTTTTTTTTTTTTTTTTTGTATTTTTCTGAAGCTGGAAACGGGGAGAGACAGTCAGACAGACTCCCGCATGCGCCCGACCGGGATCCACCCGGCACGCCCACCAGGGGCAAAACTCTGCCCACCAGGGGGCGATGCTCTGCCCCTCCGGGGCATCGCTCTGCCGTGACCAGAGCCACTCTAGCGCCTGGGGCAGAGGCCAAGGAGCCATCCCCAGCGCCGGGGCCATCTTTGCTCCAATGGAGACTTGGCTGCGGGAGGGGAAGAGAGAGACAGAGAAGAAGGGGGGGTGGAGAAGCAAATGGGCGCTTCTCCTATGTGCCCTGGCCGGGAATCGAACCTGGGTCCCCCGCATGCCAGGCCGACGCTCTACCGCTGAGCCAACAGGCCAGGGCCACAAATCTCTTTTATAAAATTTCATAATTTTAATACTATAGTCTCTGGTGTTTTAAGCATGCAAGTACATTATCATCAAATGACAGTTTTATCTCTTTTAAAATATTTATATGATATTTCATTTTTAAAAATTGAATTTGCCAGAATTTTAAGTAACCTGGAAAAATTATGACAGCTGTGAACATTTCTGCTGAATTTCAAACTATAAATAAAATATTTAGTGTTTTACCTTTTAATGTGATATTTGCTATTAAACTTTGATGAGTAGATTTAGTTATATTAAAACAGAATTCTATTCCTTAAATGTTATTAGATGTGTCTGCTTAATACTGTTAGATGTTTTTCAGCATCTTAATATAATTTTTTCTTTTAAAAATTTTCTATAATGTATTATTTTGATATATTTTCTGATATTGAATGAACCTTGCATTCTCTACTTCTTTTGATAAGTTGTTGGCTATTATTTGCTAATATTATTTTTAGAATTTTCTGTATCCATACTTATAAATGCTACCTTTTTAATTCTATATGATTTTCTTCTTTTTCTTATTAGCATTGGATTGATAAAGTTATTCCCATTTCAACCATGTAAATTTAGGAATTTTATTATTTCTAATTAAACTAAAAAAAATAAATATATTTATTCATATATTAGAATAAGTTACCAATTATATAACCACCAAAGATCATATACTCCTGCTTCTTTCTCCATAAAGCACAAACTTTACTTCTCATTACTTACTTTTTCTAACATCCACTCTCACTTTCCAGATGAGATTTTTAAAACTTCTGCTCTGAGCTTGTCCCACCAAACACCAAATCTTAGTTTAGAAATTTGAGTACTAGGTGAATATTAGGATTTCTATTGCATTATATCTCTTCTACTTAAAAAAAAAAAAAGAAACCTCTATCACATATATTACACATTCCCATGCAATCTAACATTGTTTATTTAGATTTAACAAAACACATTTTTACAATTTACTTCCCATCACAATTTTATCTCTTCTTCTTGTCCTATCATATTAATTAAGATGCTTTTTATGGCAAGTAACATAAATGGATTTAAACTGGCTACAGATATAGGAACAATATTATTAAAACGATTTTATCTTAACACAAAGTTCAGAAGTTGGATTTATTTTATGGTTGGTTGATTCAGCGGCTTAGCAATGTCTTCATTCACTCAGTTTCTTTCCATCCTTTTGCCTGACAATGCTCATTATAACCCTCTCTTCCCTCCCGGAGCCAAATAACCACTGGGGGAAAGATCCTCTGTTGGTGTCCCGGATTCCTTTAACTTCATAAATATAGGGACACATTCCATTTTCTACATCTTCCTTTATTGTTTAGGGATGAGGGAATTTACTTTCTCCACAGGGCACATGATTTTCTCTCAAGACTAAAGCTGTATTTTTATCATCATTGTAGGCTCTCTACCCTGAATTTTTCTATATATGTCTCCCTCGGTTGGAAGATTAGCTGCCTGTAGCCACTAGCATCCGCTTGGCTCCTGTGCTCTGATTTATCAATGTCACCTCATTATATTTAATTTTTTAAATTAAAATTTAAAAAAAGAACGCATCTACCTTTTCTTGTTATAGTAACATATGGTTTTAGTTATCATAATTAGTCATGGATCTTAATATATGGCATTGCTAATTTTCTTTTATTATATTTCTGACTTAACAGTTTTTGAGTTTTTCTTAAGCACAATATCTTTTGCTGCACTATTGAGTATCAATGGAAAAAGTTTTATTTGATTCATTTTTTGTGCCTTTGCATATCTGTAATATATTTAGCTCCTTTGCACATAAATAAAATATCAGCAAATTTTTTACTTCTTAGATTAAAGCACATTTTAATAAAAAAGTTTTAATATTACTTCATTGCCTGCTGAAAATTAGTTCCACATAAGCAGTTGGAAAAGGCATGACTTTTATTCTTTGAAATTAACCCCAAGTAATTTTTTTGTTGTGAATATTTGAAAGATTTGTTTCTTACCCTTGAAAACCAAGAATCTCAACAATATATGGCAGAAATGTGTTTCTGTTTCCACATATTTTCTACAGAATTTTATAATTCATTTCAGTCCACAGATATCTTTCTATTTTAAAGATTCTGAAAACATTTTGATTTCCTTGTTTATTTCTCAAAGAACCTTATAATTGATAGTTTTTATCATCATTCTCTGCTTTCTATCTATGTCATTTTCTATTTTATCTCTAATTTTCCCTTTCCTTTGATATTTAACTCCTCTGGTTTGCCACATTTGTCTTTTGCACATTTTAATGCACTATTTTAGGGTCATCTGGAGAACTTTTACTAACATATTTTCAGGTCCTAGTATATCAACTGAATCAGATTCTGCAAGGTTAAGGTCTCATGTCCGTGTATTTGAGAGACCAACCATGTGATTCTGTTGCCGTTGGCTTGTGGACCAGGATTAGAGAGCTAATATTCTAAGTAAATATTCTACTTTAGTGTTGATTTTGCACTCTATTGCTTCCAATATATATTTTAATTTAATGTTATTTAAGTTTCTCTGAATTATTTTTTCCATCAATTTTATTTTTGTCTTAGCTAATGTTCTTTCTTGTCATGTCAGTTTATCTCTTGTTTTAGGGTCTCTGAAACCAGATGGTGTCACATTGTTTTCTGCGTTTATAGTCATGCCGTGCCTCTGAATCTTAAGTTTATTAATGTTCTTGTATTATACTATGAAAACTGTCCATAGGCTTCTTGAATTGGAGAAGATTTAGCTAAGGCCAAGATGTGTTCATTTGTTGTGATCCTCTTTCCTGTGTATTTCTGTGCTGTCTCTTTCTTAGTATATATGCTGAAATAAAATTGATCTACACAGTTCCTAGTAAAATTAGTGACTTATAAATTTTTTAGTTATTACTCCATTGGCATTGGCAAAGGGTTCTCTTATCACCTATTTTTTTAATATGAATAGTTTATTTTATTTCTGAATAATATGCTAGAAGTCCCTTGTGACTAGTGTTCCCATGACTTTCCTGTCTCTTCTTTCCTGTTACCAGGCTGCACTTTATTATAGCCAGTGCCCTTTACTTTCATCCATTTTGCATTGCTAGGAAATGTGGCTTCATTAATGAATATAGAAAGAAAGTTACTGATAGATTGTGGAGGCCTTGAAAAAGAAACCAATTCTGGTTCTTCCAGAGACTATATCTTACATAGAAAGAGTCAATGATTCTGGCCCTATGTCTTTGATATTAGGGCTTCCTGGAAAAGAATGGAAACTTTCTCTTATGTAATTTCTCAGTAGCCATGTTGCTGGTTCAAAGGTCTAGATCAGCATTCTGAGGAATATGCTAACCATATACTATAATTTAAACTTTTCTAATAACCACATTTAAAAAGTCAAATGAAAATAAGTGAAATCAATTTTAATAATGTTATATTCAGCCTAATATTTTTAAAATTATGAACTAAATATTACCAAAACAAAAATTATTCATGGGATACTTTACATTTTTATTATTATCAGATGTCTTTGACATCTGATATATTATATATTGTATACTTTCATAATGTTCCATTTGAAATAGCTACATTTGGCTCCGTGGCCACATGTGTCTAGTTGCTATACTATTGCATAGCAGAGCTCTGGACATTGAATGTTTCTCAACTATGCAATTTTATAAAGGGTATTTTCTCCCAGAACCTTTTTATAGCTAACTCTGGTTTCTATTCCTGTTATGAATTTATATCTCTTTCAGTATTTTTATGAAAATTTCTGTGAGAAGTTTGGCTGTATAAATTGAACACAAATAACTCGTCATTATTACCTTCTGGAAGAACCTGTTACTTAAAAAAATTAAAAAATAATTAACTTTATCATTTTGAATAATAAATCTACAGGATTATCTAATTATAATTCCTCAGTTATTTTCCATACTATGATTCTGAAAAATTCTAATAAGAATTACTTACTTGCCTTGGCTACAGAAAAGATGTTTAAAATCCACATACTTTAAAAAAATTTTAAACTTACTTTAATAAAAAATTTTTAGAAACATTTGAAGCATGTTATTTATTTTTCTCAAAATCCAAATATTTTTTTTATTTATGTACCAAGGCTAACAAAGAAATTGAACTTTTTTTCTTTTTCTAGGACATCAGCTTTCTTAATCTTAAAACTGCTGGGTATACTCCATTATTCCTATGTCACTGAAATGAGATGCAGGATTATGGCATAAAAATAATGCATTGTCACATCTGACACTGTGTGGATCTCCTCAGATTTTCATCTATTAGTATCTTCAAGCCTTTGAGGCTTTTAAATAACATATTCTTGTACGTCAAGTTGAGAATTCACGTGGATATACCAGCCTTGCCAAGAGAATTATTAACCAAAAGTTACTTTAAGTTTGGAATATACTTCAGGCTATGAACTTTCTAATATTAGAAGCCATTGTCATACTTGCCCCAATTGAATGTGAACTATTATTGATCCTTTCACCAACTCATTTAGCTTTCTTTCACCTATGCTTTCTTCACTTCAGTTTTAGATATCCTAAAAAGAAGAAATAAGAATTCTGTTGAAGAATATACTTATGATGTCCTTGTTGGGGAATACAGGATGAACATCAATAAACACCCAGAATACTCTCTTTCTTACAACAGAATTAACAGTTTATAGGAAACCTGTCTGGCCCAGATTATAATAGCATGTGTCAAAACGCACTGTGATGTGATAAATTCTGCTAGGACGGAGAAGATGATATTGGGTTGCTTGTGATACACTTAGTTCATGACCATTTTATTGTAGCACAATGTCCAGTTAACAAAAATCTCTGCAGAGTAAGTAAGCCTTTAAACATAATTAAGAACATCTTTGGAGATAAGTAGCTGCCCTTTCTTCCATGATGTTCAAAGAGGTCACTTTAACTTCCTTTCATTTGTTTTCTTTACAAAGGCCAGCTAGGATGGATGTGAACACAACTCGAAGACAATTTTCCTTCAAATTCATTTCCCACTGACACTGTCCTTTATAATGACCATAAACAGAATTTTCTTATGCATTAATTAGCACTTAAGAAAAACATTTTTAGTTGGCCCAGGCACTGAGAATGGCTCCATGGCCTTAGCCTCAGGCACTAGAATGGCTCTGGTTACAATGGAGCAACACCCTGGATGGGCAGAGCATCACCCCCTAGTGGGCATCCCGGATGGATCCCAGTTGGGCACATGTGGGAGACTGTCTCTCTGCTTCCTCACTTCTCACTTCAGAAAGATACAAAAAAAAACCCCAAAAAAACATTTTTATCAAAAAGATGTGTACATTGAAACATGAATGTGGAATTAATTTGAGGAAAACTATGGTAGATTATTCATTTATGGGTATTGATGTCCCTGTTTTGTGTAATATTTTAGTTTCTCAACTTAAATTACACTGGGAAACAAAATTGTTGTTGCATCCCCAAAATCACTTGTTCTTACCTAATTCGAGTGTGCTGATCTCAAATCTGACATTAGTTTTTTTCTGTAAGCTACAGTTTTTATGCAATTCAAGATTTTAGGATTTCATCTTATTGTAAAATTTTCAACATTTAGTTTAACATAATGAAGTAAAATGTCATCTTGAGCATCATCTTTGTGAAAATATAATAATTTATATAATACAGTAAATACACTAATACACTAAAATATATGATTGCATCAGAATTTGTCTACAATTTCAAAATAGAACATATTAAAACACTTATTTTAATCATATAATTTGTGCAAAACTTATTTAAATTCTATTTAGGCAAAAATTTGCATTTGTAGCTCTTGCCTTTGTGTACTTGTTGAGGACAATCTCGTTTGATGCTCCAGCAGTAGTCTGCTCATCGCTAACAGCACCAAGATTTTTGGGAAACTTATCAAGGTGACTGTTCAGGAAGTGAATCTTAACGCTTATGTTACATCCAATGTTGCAGAAAGCCAACAGCATCCTTTGAACCAGAAGTTCATAGTTTTCTGCTTTTTTGTTGCCAAGGACGTTCTTTGTAACTGCTACAAAAGACTGCCATGCTGCTTTCTCCTCCTTATTCATCTTCCTGGCAAATTCTTCGTCACATATGAGGGTTCGAATTTGAAGTCCATCAAATACACCTGCTTTTATCTTCTCAAAAGAGAAGGCAGGAAAAGCAGAAATAATATGTTGAAAGCATTCACTTTCTCTATTCAAAGCCTGAACAAACTGCTCTTAAGCCAAGTTTGATGTGAAGTGGGGAAAAATGATCCTGTCTCGATTAACTACAGGTTCATTCACAGTATTTTGCATCTCTACTTCCAGAGCTTCACATTTCAGCCACTCCTTCTGTGTCCAGTGTTTCTCCCGAGCTCAGCTGTCCCACAAACACAGAAAGCAAGGATACTTCATGAAACATCTCTGTTGTCCTAGCAGGAAATTTACCATTTTAAGATCCACACAAATGGTCCAGTTATGCTCCTCATACTTCAGAAAGTCGAGGACAATTTTTATGTCATTATAATCTTCTTGCAGATGAGTTGAATAACCAATTGGAACCACTGCATAAACATTACTGTTGTGTAGGAGAACACATTTCAGACTCTGTTTAGAGCTGTCAAGAAATAGCCACCATTCTGTTGGACTGCAAATGGTAACATTTAGCTGGCTGAGAAGACTACTGATATCATGAAAGTAAACAGTGTTTGTCTTCAGAAAAAAAGTCCACAAAAAATTTGTTCATGCTTCCTGAAATGGGAGACTTTAGCTGACCAGTGAAGTACATTCTTTTCTTGAACCTGGAGGCTAATAACTAAGCTGCTTTCTTTGATAGGCCCAAATCTTTTACTAAGTCATTTAAATTGGGCTGGCTAAACTGCAGAGGGGTTAATGACTGCTTGGCATCAGAAGAAGACCTTTCAGATTCTACAACCATTTCCTCATGCATCTTATCAAAATACACTTGATTAGATGGGTAATAGCAAATGTTGGAGAGGCTGTGGAGAAAAAGGAACCCTCATTCACTGTTGGTGGGACTGTAAAGTAGTACAACCATTATGGAGGAAAGTATGGTGGTTCCTCAAAAAACTGAAAATAGAACTACCTTATGACCCAGCAATCCCTCTACTGGGTATATACCCCAAAACCTCAGAAACATTGATACGTGAAGACACATGTAGCCCCATGTTCATTGCAGCACTGTTCACAGTGGCCAAGACATGGAAACAACCAAAACGCCCTTCAATAGAAGACTGGATAAAGAAGATGTGGCACATATACACTATGGAATACTACTCAGCCATAAGAAATGATGACATCAGATCATTTACAGCAAAATGGTGGGATCTTGATAACATTATAAGGAGTGAAATAAGCAAATCAGAAAAAAACAAGAACTACATGATTCCATACATTGGTGGAACATAAAAATGAGACTAAGAGACATGGACAAGAGTGTGGTGGTTACCAAGGGTGGGGGGGGGGGAGGGAGGACATGGGAGGGAGGGAGGGAGAGAGTTAGAGGGAGGGGGAGGGGCACAGAGAACTAGATAGAGGGTGACGGAGGACAATCTGACTTTGGGCGAGGGGTTTGCAACATAATTTGATGACAAAATAACCTAGACATGTTTTCTCTGAAAAAAAAACACAAAAAAACAAAAAAACAAAAAAACAAAACAACAACAACAACAAAAAAAAAAAAACAAAAGGGACGCAGAGAATGCTAAACCAGACACCTCAAGAACAACAACAGAAAAATTGAACATGAAACTGTACCATGATTAATGTTGCTAAGTTAACTACATCCCTCCCGTGGTGGAGACGGAAGAGAAATAATGATGTGTATCAGATTTTCAAGTTGCAAAGACAAAATAAAAATGATCATTGCAAAAAAAAAAAAATACACTTGATCACCATGTTCACTTTCTTCGACCTTAGAAGAAATAAAACCATTGAAAACTGGAACCAGGAGTGTCTCAGAGTGTGGGATACGTCGTATTGCTGAAGGAATATTAGGATATGTGATCATATGCCATTTTTTTCTTGCCAATGCCCTTTGTTATGGATCAGATAGAAATAAAAGTCACTGCTGTAGTCCTTAGGTTCACGCCAAACCATGGGACTACCAAAAGACATTCCTTTGCATTTTCCTTTTGTCCAGTCACAAAGCATTTCATCACAATTATGACACACACTATGAGGAGCCCAATTCTTGTCTTGATCGCCAAGGGGAACTTGAAAATAGGCAACATATGCACGTGTCACAAATTATGAAATATTGTGCCTTAAACGTTGAAGTGTGTAACAGCCACATATACAACAGAAAGTGTCAGGACTATTCTTACATTTACCCCTATTTGAAGAAGCCATGATTCAATCTTAAAATAAAATAAGAGGGTGTTTTTATCAGATAATATTTTTTATACATTTAAAAGCAACTACAATTATGTAAAAGTAATGTTTGTAAAACATTAATTGCCTTGTGGTTATGTTCATTCCAAGAGTCGCCGTTTAACTCCAATTTAATAACAATGCATGCCATTAAGTGTAACAAAAATTAAAATTACATAAAAACTAGAGCATGCACCAAAAAATGTATTTCAGATTTGTAATCAGCAATGCAGAAATATTTATATATAAAAACAGTTCTAAAACCTCATTCAACAGAAAATGAAAAAAAATTTTTTCTTAGTGTTATAGCAGGAATACTTCTTAAAGACAGGCAACTTCCAAAATGAGATGTCTTTTTGTGAGTACAATCTCTTATGTGTTACCTTCTCCTATGAAGACACATCATCATTGCATATTTTGGGCAACAGAAGAAATGAAGCAATGTTAAGATCTATTTGAAGACCTGATCAGAAACATCCTAAAGGGCTAATCTGTACTCAAGACATCCGTGTTTAAGGCCATGTGAACAGAAAAGAATGCATGCTCTGCTCAGTCTTTATAACTAAATCTAATAACAAATATGTAAAGCTGTAGAAAGAATATGTTTTTTTAATGAGTAATTTTTTAAATTTTTATTCAATTTATTGGAGTGACATTGGTTAATAAAATTATACAGGTTTCAGGTGTACAATTTTATAGTGCATCATCTGTATATTGCATTGTATGTTCACCACCTCAAATCAAATTCCCCTTCATCACCTTCTATCCCCCCTACTCTCCTCCACCTCCCCATCCCTCTTTCCCTCCTGCAATCCCCTTGCTGTTTTTTCTTTATTTAATCCCTTCATCTTTTTCATCCAGAAAGAGCATGTCTTTGGAGAATAACAGAATTGGGTTGGAATAACAATTATCACTTATCAATAATGTAAATTTTCATACAATATTTACATTTTTTAGTCTTTGTTTTTCCTTCTGTTTGAAATTGGTTATTTATATCAACTTGAGAGAGCTGCTGAGAAGATTAAAATAACAAATGCAAGTTCTTTAATCATCTTGCAATGTATAGTAGGCACTTAATAGATGCTGATGTCTTTGCCCTGTGTATGGTCAAAAGTAGTATTTTTATTTGGTAAACTTTTGCTATTTACTATTTTTAAATTATTATAAGTTAATTGATAATGAAAATATGAAAGAAAATAAAGTAGGACTATAGTCTGTTAGAAGTGTTTGATTGCAAAATGAAGTGTGAAGGAATATTATTGTTTATCTGTATTATGCTATTCAGATGCCTGCTGTGAAGAAGATACATGCATGCTAAATATAGCCCCACCTTCACTACTTAGAGGAAAAGCAAAAATACTTATTTTAAAGTTCCAGTAGAAGGGACAACAATATAAAGCTTATTTATGATTTAGAAATTAACATTTTTTAGATAAAAGTCTATTATTCTTTGCTGATTTTGGTTAATAAATATTTTATATAAAATAGATTTTAGTGAAAATCTGATGGAACATATTTTTGTTTCTTCCTTATTTTTTCCCCTGAAGGCATTCACAAAGAATTTCTAGCTTCAAGCATGGTGTACAAAAGTGAAGATAAAACAAAATATATTTTACAGGAAAATAGATGTTTCATAAATAAATTGATGTGTGCTAGTAAATTCAATGTGGAACATTCTTTTCATGATATAGTAGCAATTCAAGTGTAAACATGTTAAATTTAGGGTCCTCTTAAACCACTATTTCTTGGCACTCCTTCTGAATGATACTACTTCATTTCAAAATTTTATCTGTAGAGTTTTATAGAGTGGGAACAGAAGATTGTTTTAGTTTTTTTTTTTTTAATTTTTAATTTTATTTATTCATTTTAGAGAGGAGACAGAGAGGGACAGAGAGAGACAGAGAGAGAGAGGAGCTGGAAGCATCAACTCCCATATGTGCCTTGACCAGGCAAGCCCAGGGTTTCAAACCAGTGACCTCAGCATTTCCAGGTCGATGCTTTATCCACTGTGCTACCACAGGTCAGGCTATTTTAGTTTTTAAAAAAATATTGTGCTCTTATCATTTTATTGTTATTTTCAGTCAGTATAAAGAATATTTGGTATAACAGTTTCTGTTGTATAACATATTATTTAGAAAGAATATAAAGGATGAATGAAAAACTAGTAAGAATTTTTTTCTCAAAATTGTGCATTTTCATTTGTACCATCTCAATTTGTAATTGAGAGGCACTTTGAAATGTTTTGTAGAAACCTCTGGCAGTTTCTTGCATTTCATCTGTCTCTAAACACAAGTGCAACAGGAGGGAGTGAAACATGACTGACAGAGTGACACAAGCATGTTTCATTGTTGCTGTTTACGAGATTATTCATACCTCGTTCAAACAGTCATTTCTCTGACTACAACAATCATCTTTCTCAGTACATCTCCGTTACCTATCCTACTGGGTTTTCCCTAATAGTTTCTGTTTGTATATTTTTGAAGAATTTTCTTTCTCCAACTCATTCACAAGATAGCATTCTGTACAAAGTGTAATCAGACTAATTTTTATATCCCCTTTGCATTTTTCCAGGATAACATCAGTTTATTTTTAATGGAACAGAAACTTAATAATTTGTTTTTGTCTAAAGAAAATCAAACTGTGTTGGTGAACAGAAGGTCTCTGCTGAGAAGGAAGAGTACAAGGAGGAAGTCAGCTTATAGGAATGTTTGATAATGGGATAAATAGCCAGTGCTAAACTAATATTTTACTCCCGGGAGAAAATGTTTTAATCTGGAAGGACAAATACTAAAATTGTGATCTTAGACAAAGTCATCTTGATAATAAATAGGCACCTATATATCCACAAGGGCCTTTCTCATATTGATTAATAGAATGTGTGTGTGTATGTGTGTGTGTGTGTGAGAGAGAGAGAGAGAGAGTGTGTATAAATGCATGCGTACTTCAACAAGCCCAAAGAGAAATTATATAAAACTTAGGAAAAAAATTTTTAAAGAAATTCTGGATGCAGACCCTCTCATAATGAAGATGTTTTAGAAAGACAAATGCAAATGATCTATGATATAATAAGTTGAGGCAGAACTATACATTTGGTTTTGGTTCATTTGGATTTCTGATGACATGTTGGCCACTGGGTCTGAATGATTAGATCATTGTTAAACTTTAGAGGAAAAATATGCTCCAGTAAGAGGCCAGTTGATAATAGCCCCTCAAATGCATTCCTCACATTACAGTTTTCTAATGTCACACATGGTGGATAAGCTAGATCGACTGGCTCAACATTTATCCGCTTCTCCCCAATGTGTATTCTGTATGGCAGACACTGGAAATGTACTTAAAAGTACATTTCTCAGACTTCCTTTGGAGATGAAGCTCCAGATGTAATGTAAGTTCAATCAGTCAAATGTACTCATGAGAAGCTTGAATGCAGAGTGAGTGAAGTGAAGTGGGGAGAGTCTGGAGGGGTTATATATTTTCTTGGTGTTGGACCTGACTCAGTAGCCAGCACATTTGACAGCATCTTCCTGTTACTTGGAGCAAGCTGAGGCATGGTTTTCCTGGTTCCCAGCTTTCTGACGGTAGCCCAGGTAGCAGTTTCCTATGAGCCAGTTATGCAGTGATTTATGGTAAAAGTTCTAGGAGGCCCAGGCTAGAGCACTGTGTCTAGACCTCTCAGCAATTTTGTGAGCACTTCATTTTCAATATGAAATCCCCTTGGCTTACTATAGCCACCATATCTTCTGTTGCCTGCAATTGAACACTAACTGATACATAGATACTTAATAAATTCTAATTGATAATTAATCCAAGAGGTTCAGAGATGAAGTTGACATGACAAAAATTTTGCCCTTAGTTCTCTTTGGGGACTGACTTTCAGAGGTAATATCATATCTATAGTGTGAACAGTAATCTAATTTCAAGAATAATTATGACCCATTTGTAGACTGGCAATAGTCACCTCAAATTTAGCATTTAGGTTAATAAACTTAAATGAAAGTATGTTAAATTTTATAAGAACAAATTTTTCATAAAGACTTAAAAGTCATTTCTAGTCTTACAAAATACTACAGGCATTATTAAAAAACAAGAGGATGGGCCGTGGCCGGTTGGCTCAGTGGTAGAGCATCGGCCTGGCGTGCAGGAGTCCCGGGTTCGATTCCCGGCCAGGGCACACAGGAGAAGCGCCCAACTGCTTCTCCACCCCTCCCCCTCTCCTTCCTCTTTGTCTCTCTCTTCCCCTCCCGCAGCAGGGGCTCCATTGGAGCAAAGATGGCCCGGGCGCTGGGGATGGCTCTGTGGCCTCTGCCTCAGGCGTTAGAATGGCTCTGGATGCAACAGAGCGATGCCCCAGAGGGGCAGAGCATCGTCCCCTGGTGGGCATGCCGGGTGGATCCAGTCGGGTGCATGCGGGAGTCTGTCTGACTGCCTCCCCATTTCCAGCTTTGGAAAAATGGAAAAACAACAACAACAACAACAACAAAAAAAAAAACAAGAGGATGATCTTTTAGTCAAACCTGCATTTATTTATTTATTTGCTGATATAGTTTTTCTGATTTTAAATATGCCCTTTTAAGTTGTTCTATACAGACCTGAAAATGCATAGATGAATTTGTCATTTTCCTTTTAACTTTTAGTATACTTTTTTTAGAACAACTTTAGATTTACCAATCACTTGTAAAGATGGTACAGAGTTCCTATTTACCTTTAATTATCTAACCTATAGCTGGATAGACATTATTTTAATCTTATATACTTAAATGAATAACTGTGTATTTTATATTTATGTCTCTAAGCCCACCAGAAAGTGGACATAAAATCTATTCATGTAAATAAAGTGAATAATTAACAAAAGTTGGTCAAACAGGCCTGTCTTTTTTTTTCAGACCTAAGGAGAAAACAAACAGATGGAAACATGTTGGTCAAGATTTTTCTTGCAAGCAACAGAATGTACTCTGGCTAGTTGATGAAGTAAGTGAATTTATTAAAATTTAGGTCTAAGAACCTCTGCAATATGCCTTAGAACTAGCCTGTGAAGCTCTGGAGAGAGACATATGCCCAAGGAAATATGCCAAGAAAAATAATGCCCAAGGAAAGTTTGGGGGCTTCTCTAGAAAAACGTGACTGCCCTAACCACTTGGAACCCTTGCCACTTAGGTCTAACAACCAAATTGAGAATCTAGACAGCTAGAATGATGCTTACTTAATCACAAAGGAGCATCTATAGTACAAGTGGCACTGGCATCACTTCTTAAGACTAGAAGCAAAAAATTCTCAACCCCAAGAATATGCCATCTCTACCACCATGTCTGCCAGAAGATCAGTCCCCCCCCCCTTTCTCAGTGTTTTGGCTTGGAGGGTTGATGTCACACTCTGGAAAATGACCAATATTTAGAGATGGTGTTTTAAGATGTTAAGCAAGTACAAGTGACCAATAGCCACTGGAAGGTATAATATTACAAAAAAAAATTGACAAAACTTTTTTTGAGAAGAAAAAAATATCAGTATTTAGATGGAAGGTGCCTGCCATATCCGAGAAAGGATTAAGAGCTATATACACAGCTACACATATTTGAGATTTAATTCTTTTGCTTGGTTACCCATGATATCATGCCCTCTAGATTGAGAAGTGGGTATAGGGTCATATTACCCTGTTTTTGGATCCATAAATTACCCCTCTATTTTTTTTTCTCTCTTCTTTGGGTCATTTTATAGACCTTGGCTTATTTTCAAGACTTACTTCTGCTTTGTCTTGGCTGTCATTATGCAATCATTAACTTCAGAAATGTATTAAAATTATTCTATTCTCATGCCCCATTTCTCAATCTTTTTGCTATTTTCACTTTATGCTGTATTTATTTATTTTTACTATAATTTCATTAAGTCCTCAAGAAGTAAGAAATATAAATCTGTCTGAAATCTACCATCTTAACCTGCAAATCTCCTACAAAAGTTTTGTAAAAATCATTTTGTCAGTCTGGTATAATCATAGTATTAAAAAATCCAATGTGTAATCATTTGCTATTCTTTTTCTTGTATTAAATTAAAATGATATTCTGTCCTTTTTTAGATGATAATAAAGCACACCAAATAGAATGTATAACACTTATCACTTTCTTTTATGTAATCTCATTCCCTGTTTTGATTAATTTCCTTGATTTGTTCTGTTGCTTGAAATGGAAAACAGTTGGCCACCCAATGAACTGGGATGAGAACGATATTTGTTTTGTAAGTATAGTGTTTTCACTCCTTAATGGGGGCTCATGGGCTGAGAGTATTTGAATAGTTAACACAGGCAGTGGGGAACAGGACCAAACCACTGGGGTCTCCTTTTTCAGCTAATGAGTTCACTTGCCACAAAGCAGAATCATTTATGTGTGTGTTTCAGTTGCCTGCTCATCACCTCATTGGTGGAGTGATTCCTGCCCAAGGGTTATGAGGAAGATTGACCACATGACACTGGACACTGGACAGATTGACAGCAGTTTATTAGTCACATGTACTCACAGTCTGGGGCAGGAGGATACCACACTCTATGAAGGGCCACAGGAGGACTTCCCTTAGAAAGAATAAACAACCAGGAGCTCTGACAGGCAGGTTTCATAGTAACAATATGGTGGGTGCTGTCTGGTTCCCACGGGAAGGTGTGATTTGCTTGTTTGAGTAATTCTGCAGATGAAGGAGCTGAAAACTGCTACTCAGGGATGGCCAAAAAAACGCACCCAGGCTGTTTGATAGGGAATATTGTTTGGCTAGAGGGCAACTTATCCTTTGGAACTGAGTGGGGAGGGAAACCTGTATGTAGGCCACGTGAGGCCCTCCCAATTTTGTCAGTTGTCAAGGCAGCACATAATATTGGACCTTAATTTTAGGCCTTAAACAAGAGTATACTTTATATGTGAATAAAATTTTTATGTGAGAGCACTGAGTATTATATTAGTGTGTTCGCTTTTTTTCACCTGTCATTTAATTCAATTTATCAGATTTATTTTCTAAGGAGGCATATTCTACATATTCCTGAGAAGTCTTCAGTCTCAAGTAGTTTGACCCTGTGAAGATATATAATTTCCTAAAATCTCTAGCAAAGGATTTCCAGACTGAATGACTCGCCTCTGTTGGCCACATATAAAGTGCATGTATGGAGTTAAACAGACCAAGTGGCACAAGTGACCCATTCTACCTCTCTCTCATTTCAAACCAGAGACATTGAACTTAAGCTCTTTGAGCAATAAAATTTCCAATTCACCTGAAGGAGGAAAATTGTTGACAGAAATCTCACATACCTCTCTCGTTACTTTATTGATGCTTTAGTTATGCACTAACACATTTTGGAGACAGTCTATTTAAAATCTTACAAATAGCTTGGAGTGCTGACTTTAGAGAGGAAGGAAGATTTTTTTTAGGTAAATGCAAAGTAATTTAAACAAAGTAATATTTGTATTACGTCTTAATCAACTATTTTAATTATTAATGGAAACTCTTCTGAATGAAAGTCTGAGCCATGCAAAAGTAAAGTCACCGACAAGCTTAAGAACTATCATTGAGGGAAGAAAAGTCAATGAGAGAACAACTGTTGTAATGGAAAGGAACTTGGACTGTGAGTCAAGAGGCCCATGAACTTGTTTTGAGATCTGTCTGGCTTTGAATCAGTTACTGAGCTTCTCTTTCTTGGTTTCTTTCCATACCTGCAAAATAAGGAATAAGCCAAAACAACCTCATAGGTATGATTCAACTCCAGAATTTTGTAACTCAAGCTGTTCCGGACTTGGACATTTTACGGTCCTGTCAGAGGCTGCCTTTTCACAGCTCTCAGGACATCTGCATTCTATTAGAATACACACCAGTTTTCCTTTGCCACTCACACTATCTGTTTATGTTAAAACTTTCTCCCAATCATTATCCCTCTTGAACATTAAATAAAAATCTAACAGGAGTGCCAAAGCATAAACACAATAAATGTTTTAGTGTAGTCACCTTGTTAATTTTCAGAGAACACCATAAAGAAGTCATAAAATACACTCCTCACCTAAGAATACTGTCAGCTGCTGGCTAGGACATTACTCCCTGGTATGTTAAAAACTCCGTACCAGCAGCTGAAAAAGAATGCAGATTTTTGTAATGATACTTAATAGAAATGGTATGCAAAACACCTTTGAGAATTAAAAAGAACTATAGGAATAGAGGCTGCTTGTTAGTTAGCCAACTAGCCAACTGGCTCCAAAAATGATTTAAGTTGTACTAACAATGTCCTTTCCCTTGTTCTCATGAAATCACCAAGGATATTTGCCCCTAGACCAGGAATAATAGTAGTAATTGTAATAATAATAATAGTACTGACGATATGTACTGAGTACTTACCATTCAGAATTCTTCATAGTCATTTAATCTTCACAACTCTATGATGTCAGTATTATAATACTTATTTTATAAGGGAGAAATGTGGAACAAAGAATGTTTAAGTAACTCATACAAAGTCATACAGCTAAAGATTAAGTGGTAAGGTCATGATTTGAAATTAGCTGTCTGACTTCAGAGTTAGCAATAGTAACCACTACGTGGGAGAGCATGAGACAATTGTAGAATAACATATAGTTAAAACGGCAAACCAAAGCTACCAAAATATCAAACAAATTAAGCAGTGGGAAAATAGAGAACCCTAATATAAATAGAAAAAGTAGATTATCATATTCCATTTGGGCTGCAGAAGAGTGAGGGCAGTCATTTTCTTCTTTCTCTTTCATTTCTTTAGACATATGTATCGCAGTACAGGTGAGTGGGGCCTTTGAGAGGCAGAGGGAAGGTTTGGGGAGATTTGGTGCTGACTGTATTTAGGAGATATGGCATACTCATATGTAGGCAATCTTCTGCTTTTTACTTCCATGCTGACAGAGTGTGCCTCCTGCAAGACAAACTGAAAAGGCCAAAGGGCTAAAAGCAAAGGTATTTTAACTACAGGTTCAATTCCCTAATAGACAAAGGGCTACATCAGGTTATCTATTTTTAATTCAGTGAACTTTGGTAAGTTTTGTATTTCAAGCAATTTGTCCATTTCATCTAAATTTTATAGTTTATTGACATACAGTTGTTCATACCATTCCCGTATACTTTTAATGTCTGTAGGGTATATACTCATGTTTCCTCTTACTCCTAATATTGGTAATTTGTGTCTCCTCTTTCCCTCTTTTGTCAGTCTGGCTGGTGGCTGATTATATTTATTGATCCCAAAGAATGAGATTTGGGAATCAGTCATTTCCTCTATTATCTTTCTATTTTGTATTTCACTTATTTCTGCTCATGTTTTTATTCTTTTCTGCTATTTTATATATAATTTGCTATTCTTTTTCTAATTCGAGAAGGTAAAAACCTAGATATTGGATTTGAGATCCTCTTTTGTTTTCTAATATAATTAATCAGTGCTTTAAATACCTCTCTATACACTACTTAAGCTGCATCCACTTATTTTATATATGTTTAAGTAATATTTAGTTCAAAACTATTCTCTTTATGATTTCTTTGATTGATGGTCTCAAAGAAGTGATTTATTTACTTTCCATATATTTGGTGCTTTTATTTTTGTTGACCTCTATTTTAATTGGCTGTGATCAAAAAACACATTCTATAAGGTTTAAGTCTCTTACAGTCTACTGATGCTTGTTTATAGCTCACTGTAGTCTGTCTTGGTACTTACTCCATGTATATTTGCAAAGAAAAAAATGTACTCTACAATTGTTAGGTTCAATAAATGTCCATTAGATTAGAGTGATTGATAGTTTCAGAGATTCTTTATCTTACTTGTTTTATTTCTGTAGTTGGTGCATCAATAACTGAAACTCATGTATTAAAAATTCCAACCATGATTAGGTATTTGTCTATTTTTCCCTTTATTTCTTTAAGTTTTTGTTTCATATATTTTGAAGCTCTTTTTGAGGTGCATATATATCTATAATTATTATATCTCCCTGATGTGTTGACACTTTTACTATTATGAAAAGACCTTTCATTCCATTAGCATGGTATAGCCTTTCATTTATTTGTATTCTCTTCAATTTTTTCTGTCATTGATGTCTCGTAATTTTTAGACTAGGTCTTTCATCTCCTTGGTTAAATTTATTTCCAAGGTTTTTTTTTGTGTTTTTTTTTTAAATCAAGTGAGAGGCATGGAGACAGAGGGATAGACTCCCACATGTGCCCCTACTGGGATCCACCTGGCAACCCCCATCTGGGCCAATGTTCTTCCCATCTGAGGCCATTGCTCTGTTGCTTGGCAACTGAGCTATTTTTAGCACCTGAAGCGAGGCCATAGAGCCCTCTTCAGTGCCTGGGGCCAACTTGCTCATTTGAGCCATGGCTGTGGGAGAGGATGAGAGAGAGAGAAAGAAAGAGGAGGGTTAAGGGTGGAGAAGCAGATATTCACTTCTCCTGTGTGCTCTGACTGGGATTCGAACCTGGGACTTCCATATGCTGGCCGATGCTCTACCATTGAGCCAAGCAGGATTTACCCGGCAACCCCAATGCTCGAATCAACTGAGCTATCCTCAGCTCCTGAGGCCAGTGTTAGAACCATTTGAGCCTTTTGCTACAAGAGGGGGAGGGAGAGAGAATGAGGAGAGGGTGGGGAAGAGAAGCAGATGGTCACTTCTGTGTGCCCTGACCAAGGATTGAACTCGAGACATCTGCATGCCAGGCCAATGCTCCAGCCAGGGCCCTTTTTGATGTAATTAAAAAGTTTGTTTTTTTCTGATAGTTTGCCAGCCATTAATATTTAGAAATGCAATGGATTTCTGAATCTTAATTTTTGTATTTGACAAATTTACTGAATTCATTTATTAGTCCTAACAATTTTTTGTTGAATCTTTAGGGTTGTCTTTATATAATATCATGTCATCTGAGAATAGTGACAGTTTTACTTCTTCCTTTTTAATTTGGATGCCTTTTTTTTCTTGTCTAATTACTTTAGTGAGGACTTCCCATATAATGTTGAATTAAAGTGGTTAGAGTAGGCCTTTTTTCTTGTTCCTAAGGACAGATTTTCAGCTTTTCACTACTGAGTGTGATGTTACCTGTGAGTTTGTCATATATGGGCTTTATTATGTTGAGGTATGGTCCCTCTATACTCATTTTGTTAGGAGTTTTTATCATAAGTGGATATTGGATTTTGTCAAATTCATTTTCTGTATCTATTGAGATAATCATGTGATTTTTTTTTTCATTTTGTGGATGTGGTATATTATCTTAATTAATTTATAGATGTTGGACCATCCTTGCATCCCTAGAATAAATATCACTTGATCATAGTGTATGTTCCTTTTAATGTATTGTTGAATTCAGATTGTTAATATTTGGATGATGATTTTTGCATCTGCATTCTTCAGGGATATTGTGCTATATAATTTTCTCTTTTGGTGCTACCTTTGTCTGGTTTTGCAATCATGGTAATGCTGGCCTCACAGAATGAGTTTGTAAGCTATCCCTCCTCTTCAAATTTTGAATTAGTTGAGAAAGATAGCTAGTCTTCTTTAAATATTTGATACAACTCACTTGTGGATCTGTCTGGTTCTGTACTTTTGTTTGGAATGTTTTTGATTACTGATTTACTTTTGTAAGTAGGAATCAGTCTGTTCTGATTTTTGTTTCTTCCTGAGACAATCTATGAAGATTGTATGTCTTTATGAATTTATCCATTTCTTCTAGGTTCTCCAATTTTTTTAAACAATTTTATTTTAGGGAAGTTTATAGCATTACAGGCATACCTCAAGAAGCTAGAAAAAGCTCAAATAAACAACTTAACCCTGCATCTAAAAGAACTAGAAAAAGAACAGCAAGTAAAGCCCAGAGCTAGTAGAAGGAAGGAAATAATAAAGATCAGAGCAGAAATAAATGACATAGAGGCTAAAGAAACAATACAGAGGATCAATGAAACCAGGAGCTGGTTCTTTGAAAAGGTAAACAAGATCGATGAACCTTTAATGAGACTCACCAAGATCATGGCTTTTCAGCATTTGCCATATTCCCCCCTTAATCTATAGACAGACAGCAAATATTTACATATGGTGTTTCCACTATAAAGACTGCTGTCTTAGGGACAAATGCTGATAAACTATTTCAGCAGTTCCTTCTTCTTCAAAGACTTATATGTCAACATAGAGCTCCATGTTTCATAGGACATACTCAAGCTCACTCCATGCTCCCTGGAGCTTTAGCACAAGGGAATGCCCTCCCCTTTTTTTGTAGTATTTTTTCTTTTATTTAGTTATTTTTTGTATTTTTCTGAGAATAGAGATGGGGAGGCAGTCAGACAGACTCCTGCATGCGCCTGACTGGGATCCACCTGGCATGCCTACCAGGGGGGAATGCTCTGCCCATCTGGGGTGTTGCTCTGTTACAACCGGAGCCATTCTAGCGACTGGGGTGGAGGCCATGGGGCCATCCTTTGTGCCCGGGGTGGCTTTGCTCCGGTGGAGCCTTGGTTGCGGGCGGGAGGAGAGAGAAGAAAGGGAAGGAGAGGGGGAGGGGTGAAGAGGTAGATGGGCGCTTCTCCTGTATGCTCTGGCCTGGAGTCGAACCCGGGAATCCTGCACACCAGGCCAATGACTCCGACGGGTCTACCATATCATGCTTTTTACTTAAAAAAAATTTACATTTCTTTTGAATGCTGATGAACAGGAGACACCAAATCTTTTTCGCCTGCAAACTACTACCTTCTTTATTAGATCTAGCTAATAACACTGTTTTGTCTTTTTCCAAATAGCTCCAGATATATGGAAAAGATTTATATAGACAGATGGGGATCCTCAAACCCCTCAGCAAGATCTTCTGAGAATGGCTTTTAAGATACCTAGAGGCAGAAAAAGCCCAATAGAGATCAGGGGAACTACCAGCTTTTAGGATACACCCTTAAAGGTTCCAACGCCCCAAAGGGATCTCATAGGATGCCATCTGGGTCCTGCTTCAATAGTGAAAAGGAAGGTCATTGAGCTTAAGCCTGCCAGGCTTGCACGCCTCTGCTGTGAGGAAACAGGGACACTGGAAGGTGGGCTTCCCCCTCGCTCCTCTAAGGGAGGGTTCAGTCTCTTCCAGCCCTGCTCCAGCCACCTATGACCTAACCTTGCCCAGAATGCTGGGGTTTGCCACTGAAGGCTGAAGGTGCCCAGGGCCGTCGGCCCCATCTACGACACTGTGGACGAGCCTAGGGTATTTCTTCCAAGAAGCAGGTAAACTGATCTCATTTGCACAAGGGCCACTTAACTATGTTTTGCCTGAATAGTCAGGTTTTTTATTCTTCCCTCAAAGATCTCTGTTGTGGGTGTTGATAGTCCTATTTTCTGCTGCTTTGCTTAATATATAGTGTTTCCTTTATCCCTCCTACTTCAATGCCCCACTCATATTTCAGGCTGGGACCTACTCCTAATTTAGAGCTCTCTTTCCTCCTTTTGCCAACTTGTATTATGAATTTACCTTTGCCACCCAGCTTAGTGTATCCCAAGGTTCTCTTTATCATGCCACAGTCACAGAGCTTCAGGGAAAATCACCCTGGTCTCAACTCTCCAGGCAGAGGAGAATAGAAGCTCCATATCCACGCATGCTGCAAATGGCTTTTTCCAGTCTACCTGAATCATTACCAGCTAGAAGCAGTGGTCATTAGGACTTGGACATGAGCTGCAAAGTATAGACTGGTGACAACAATTCCAGTGCCATGCGGACTATTCCTGTGGGGAACTTTCCTGGACTCCTGCTCCCTGTGACAGCTCCTAACAGACTGAACTGTGGTTGGGTTGCATTTTTCAGGGATTTGGCATGGTGATGGGGCCAACTTGGACTTGGTGAACATGTTAAGGACACTACTCTTTTATGGATTCTTGCTGTATTGGCCAAGAGTTTGCTTAAAGGCTTTTAATCACTGTAAAAAAAAAATAGAGGACTGGATGAAGAAGATGGGGCACATATACACCATGGTATACTATTCAGCTAGGAGAAATGATGACATCGGATCACTTACAGCGGAATGGTGGAGTCTTGGTAGCATTGTGCAGGGTGAAATAAGCGAATCAGAAAAAAACAGGAACTGCAGGATTCCATACATTGGTGGGACATAAAAGCGAGACTAAGAGGCATGGACAGGAGTGTGGTGGTTACGGGGGGTGGGGGGGAGGGAAGGAGGGAGAGGGGGAGGGGGAGGGGTACAGAGAGAACTGGATGGAGGGTGGCGGAGGACGATCTCTCTTTGGGTGATGGGTATGCAACAGAACTAAATGACAAGATAACCTGGAAATGTTTTCTTTGAATGTATGTACCCTGATTTATTGATGTCACCCCATTAAAATAAAAATTTATTTATAAACAAACAAACAAAAAAAAAAAACAATTTTATTTATTGATTTTAGAGAGAGAGAGAGAAAGGGGATGAGGTGAGTAACAGAAGCATCAACTCGTAGTAGTTGCTTCTTGTATGTGCCTTGACCAGGCAAGGCCAGGATTTCAAACTGGTAACCCCAGCATTCCAGGTGAATGCTTTATCCACTGCACCACCACAGGTCAGGCTAGGTTGTCCAATTTGTTAGCGTGTATTTGTTTGTGTTATTTTCTTATGATTTTTTGCATTTCTATGGTATCAGTTGTAACTTCTTTCATTTTGGAATTGGTTTATTTGGACCCTTTATGAATCTGGATAAAATTTCATCAATTTTGTTGCTCTTTTCAAAGAATCATCTCTTAATTTCATTGATTTATTTTCTTTTATAGTTTTTTAAGTCTCTATTTCTTCTCTGATATTTATTATTGCCATCCTTCTATTTTCTTTAGGCTTTGATATTTTTGTTTGTTTGTTTGTTTTTTCTTAGTTTCTTTATGTTAAGGTTAGATTGTTTATGTGAGATTTTTCTTGTATCTTGAGTTAGACCCATATTTCTATAAACTTCTTTCTTAGATTGCTTTTTCTGTATCTAAAAGACTTTGGAATGTTGTGTTTCTATATTCATTTGTCTCAAGGTATTTTTTAATTTCCTCTTTGATTTGTTTGACTACTCATTGGTTAATTAGCCTGGGGATCACTGGGATGGTCTTGATGGGCCAGCCAAAGAACCTAGACCATGCTCCTGCTTGTGTGATTAAGGTGGAGGGGGAACACAAGAAATGACACTCTTTTACTCTTCTGACCACTGAGAGAGTTCCAGCAGTTATCCTCTTGTTTGGCAGCCATTTTAGAGCTAATAAATGAATTTTATTTCTGTGTAATCTAGGCATTCTTTAACTTGCTCTTTTTTTTTCCTTTTGCTGTACTCCAAGGGGGAAAAGTCTATGCATGGGCCTCTCAATGCCATGCTAGGAATAGGGTACAAAATACATTGTATGTCTCCATCTCTCATTTCTATGTAGTCCCTCTCTCATTTGTTGTACCAAAGCTGTCCAATCGGCCCTCAGTTGTTCCTCAGGGGAAATTGCTCTGTCTGTAGATGTAGATTCAGTGTATCTGTGGATGGAGGTGAGTTCAGAGTCTTCTTATGACACCATTTTTTATCCCTCCCACTATTGTGTGTCTTTAGATTATTTACACTTAATGTGATTATTGTTCTTCCGATATTTTTAGACAGTTTTTACTCCAGTTTTGGGCCATTTTCTCACATACGCACTGATTATTACCAGCTGAAGATTCAAGGAAATAATCTTTAGATTTCTGGATTCTTACTCTGTAAAGTTCCCTTCATTTTGGTCTATATTTTGCAAACTACCTCTTTTGATCTTTGCAGACTTTCAGCTTCATCTCATTGACTCAGGGAGCCCAATGAACTTAATCTGGGTTATCTTTCTTTGTATTGCAGCCCGACAATTTTCATTTTTTAAAAAATTGCTGTGTGCTGTTTTAGTATATGAATATGTCATGACTTATTTATTCATTCTCCAATTAGTGGTTATTTGTATTGTTTCCAGTTTTGTATTTTGTGAATAAATTTGTTATAAATATTTTTGTTATCAGTCTTCCTTCTAATCATGTTTTTTGGGGGACAGAATCAAGAAAAAGCAAGAAAAATTTTTATTGAAGTTAGTAGTTTGTAGTAAGTTATGCCATTTAGACTCATTTAATCTTAAATATCCATGTGTTGGACATTTCTACATATCTTAAAGGCAATCATCATTTACATTGTACACAAAGATGACCCAAAGTGTTATATAGTTTGAACTGTCTAATCTTCAAAGAAAAGTTTTTAAATTATATTATTGTGAATGTCAGCATTACCATCACTGTAACCCTGATATAATATAATTTAATTAATAAAATTAATATTTTATCAATACTATAGCCTAGCCATTCTCATCACTTATTAGTCACTGTTAATCTGAAAGATATTTTGCCTTTACAACAAGCTTAAGAAATTTAAAATATTTTTCTTGTGAATGAACTGAGATTGAAAATTTTTAAGTGAGTTGTCTTTGATCACACTGCTAATAAAAATTGTTGCTAGAATTTGAATGCAAGTTGGTCTGGCTTTGGGGCCTAGACTTCTTTATCAAAGTAGAATTACTGGTAGATGCTGATGATAGAACTGGAATAGCTAATTAATATGTATTAGTTGAACTTTTCTAATTATTAGGTGACTTTATTACTAGGACTTTGGGTTACCCAGTTACTACTTTTAAGTACAGAACATATCATAACTCAAAATTCATGTTTAAGCAGTGGGGCTATGTCAATAAAAATGTTATACACTTGTTCACAAAGCAATTTTTTTTTAGTGGTTCAGAGATTGTGATATATTGATATCAGCCTTATGATGGCTTTTATACATCTTCAGTCAAGCTATCTCAGTCTAAATCAATCTTGATTATGACATCTTCAGGCATCATCACACCTACAATCAATCCCTCTTAACCAAATGATTTTTTGTGAGGAATAAGAAATAAACCAATTTTATTTCTCAAAGTCTCTTTAGTTTTATATAAATGAGTAACTTTAGTTAATACAGAATTATTTTAAAATTTCTCTATGAAAACCACTTAGTTGTAGTCTTACTTTGTCAATTTAATCATTAATTTATTAAACAATAATATAACAATCATGAAGGTAATACTAATTTTCTATGACATAAGCTGCATAGCTCTGCTGACATCGAGCTGTTACATCCAGAAAAAGGGGAGGTTGTCATAAATGAAAGCTAAATGCTCTCTAGTTCTAACCTTGTGACTGATTTTCCTACTTCTTGGGAATACAGATCAGAATTATTTCCACTGGGGAAAAAGGAACATTTTAGGCTTTTCCTACATTTGAGGCTGAGGAAAATATGAAGATAATTCCACTATATTTTGGAGTCAAATGGCTTAGCTTACTCTGTCTACATGGTAGAAACTAGACAGTAGGGTCTTAAACTACCTAGTCCATTTGTAAATTACTGTTGCAAATATTTTAGAGCTATTTTGCCATTGACATTGTGGAAACAGCCATAACCTTAGTTAATGAGTAAACAATTTCTCAGTATTATATGCTGAGACTATATGTATTTTACATTTTGGCTATGAGAATTAAATGGAGTTGCAATGTTATAATGTTTAGGGCGTACTGTTTGGGTCTGGCACAGCATAGGCAGCACAATAAATATCGATTATTTCCTCTTTTCCTTTGTTAATGCTAATCTAGGCCATAGATGTGGTCTTATGGACAGGTTGCATTTCTATTCTACATCAGTCTATCCACCATCCTTTTTAGTTTAATGTTTGTCTTGAAAGATGAATGCATTTTCTTATATTTGCTCAGAGATTTCTTCACTTTACAGTGACCTTTCTTTCATTTTGTCCCAAAAGATGAGGGATCCAAATTTTGACTGTATATAGCCTGAATAATGACTCCCCAAAGATGTCTATATCTTAAGCTTAGAACCTTTAAAAAGATTACTTTATATGCTATAAAAGGATTTTGCCTATGATTAAATTTAGGATCTTGAGATAGAGAGTTTATCCTGGATTATCTGAGTGGACCCACAAAATTAGAATCTAAGAGAAGAATTGATGGAAGCAGAGCTCAAAAATTAGAGTGATATGCATTGAAGATGGAGGAAAGGGCTTATATGAGCCAAGCAATGCAGGCAGCCTCTGGAAGCTGGTTAAAAGGCAAGAAGACAAATTCTCCTTAAAGACTACAAAGGGAGCAAAGTCCTGTAGACACACCTTTGATTTCTGACTTTCAGAGCTGTAAGATAATAAAGTGTGTTTATCTACTCATCTTGTGATAATTTTTTACAGCAGCAGGTAAGAAACATACAGACGTAGAACCCTGTGTCAATTAACCTTTCTCAGCCACAGTAAGTTCTCTTATGTTCCTTAAAGACAATGGCTTTTTTCTGCCCTTTCCTTAGTGACTTCAGGGCTTCTGCTTAACTTTGAAAGGGGCCAGGTATCTGCTAACCCCCTCCAGGTCTGTTATGCCCAGCCGTTCTCTTTCTGAACTGCTCTCCTTCATTCATTGTCATGAGTACCCCATGAAGGTTCATGAGAGGGGAAGAAGCCTGTTAGTGAGTAAAACAGGAAACCAACAATGTCTGGAGTCCTCAGTTCTTCCAAACACATTTGCTCATACAGTTTAATAACATGTGAAAATTGCAAATGCTTTCCTTCTTTGGAATTCAACTGATTTGATCGCCCTTCCTAGCAACTCCTTTATTGTTCAACTAAAGCTATGATATTGTAGCTTCTACCTTTTGATCATTGTTAAGGGTTAAGTAACACTTTTCCAGCTTTCCGCATACTAAGCGGAAGGGGGAAACCCAGCCAGTTTTATGGCTCGTTCTACCATCATGAAATGAATCTTCTGCATTTGTGGTTCTGGCTTCTTTTCCTCAGAGACTTTTTCTAGATCTTTTACAGGTACTAAGTCAGCTACTTTTACAGAAAAAAAAAACAGGTAGATTAAATGGATACAAATATGATTCTCAGCAAGGGAAAAGGAGTGCTTTATAACAGAATATAGTAATTTTAAGGATAATCATTTTAAAAGATTGGTCATAATTATGATTTTTAAAAGCATTTTCTAAACTATTAATTTTGCTGTGTAGGCCAGGAGTTGGTGCCCAGTAGTGAGAGCCAAATTTAAGAATAAATGTAAGCCAGGAGGTTAGGTGCTTATATGTAGGGCAAAGTCACTGTAAGTTTAGAGGTAACAGGTAAAGATAATACCTCATAAGGGATAGATTTTCAAGTAATAATTTAAGTGCATTAACCAGAAAATCAGGCTTTCTTTGACTAGAAAGGAATTAAAAGAAGGCAAAGACTGAAAATGAATACTGCTTTTGCAAAAGTACACAGAGATAAACTCATCCCTTGAGAGGTGTTCTCCAACTGTATGAAGGGATTGTCTGGAACAAAGGAGTCTTAATAATAATGAGCAATAATCGGCTCTTACAGCTGACCTTTCCCATAAAATCCTCTAAGGACTCAATGCATGTTGAATATTATACCAATCTGAAATAGCAAAAAGAATTTGTTAGGTGTAGAAAGTATTTTAGATATTGGCAGGACCCATAAAGAGAGAATTTTTAAAGACTATCCAGGGATTTACAAAACAAAGTAATGCTTTCAAGTATTAGGTGGGTAATGTAATGGACAAGCTTGACTGCTGTAAGACAGTAGGAAATGGTAAGGTTTGAGCACCCTATGTGAAAATTTTCAAATATAAATTGTTTTATAAATTGTCTCAGCCAAATTAAATATATCATTAAGCTCTAGGTCCCCCTTCCCTGCCAATGCCCAATAGTAACATTTTCCAGTAAAGTAATGAAAATGGTCACTTCCATAAATTGAGTCTATATATCTTACTATGTATGTCATATAGCCTACTTATACATGACATACTTATTTGTCAACTAAAAATTGAGTCTAAATCCTAAGATCTCCTTAGACATCTTTTGCAGCTAAGAATACAGCTATACCCAAAAAACACTTCTGGATTTAATAAATTATCAAAGCCGTACTCAGGAGTACCTTACATTAGAACAATGTTCATCGTCTCAAGGAGGCTTATCTGGCTCACACCAGATCTTTGAACAAGGCAACAAGTCTCCTTTTCAAGGCTAAGTCAGTTAAGAAGAAAGGTGAGTGAAACAAAGATAAATCTTTTTTCTTGCTCTTTGGAAAACATTCACCCAAGAGGATACATTTTATCTAACAAGTGTTATTGTTTAACATGCTGTAGAATGATGGAGAGTATGACTTGCTCATTGATTTGGCAGGTAATAGCACATTTCTATCTATAGAAAGAAAAGCAGGTAATAAGTGTAGAGAAGAAGATGTTTAGAAGGAGACAAACTGGATCAATTCTATGACTTATAGGAATGGATTATCTTTGCAGTGTTTTCTGGAAGACTAAACATAATCTTTGGATTTTGCTACAAAAATGTGTGAGGGTGAAAGCTGCATCTAGGAGAGTTACAATTCCAACTGATGCACTGAAGGAAGGTTAAATGTCTGCCTCATTTGCTACAACCAGTATCTAAAGGTTAGACTCATAGTTGCTTTTATGATCTACAGAGTGCACACAAAATTATTTCCTGGGACTCAGCTGCATGGATTCTAATAGTTTAGAAGTAAGTGATTGAGAGTTGTACTTGTACAGTGGGAAGTTCTTACAGATTTTCTGATTTTTTAAAAATTGAGATCCAAGTACATGCAGGATCAGAAGATTGAGGAATCACTCTAATTTAGTCCTTTCGGGTCTCGGTTGATTTTTATAGTCATAAATAGTAATTCTATTATTTGCTATGGCTGGGTTTTAAAGCGTATTATTTGTATTCCTTTTAAAGCTCCCCCCTCCAAATTCTTATGGAACTCTCTCTATTGACTTACCTTGGTTTTAATATGTTAGTTAAACATGTTCAAACATAAAACTGATAAAATCCCAAGTGATAATAATTCTTAAGCACACATATAATCCAAGTAAATGTACTATTTCAATGTATAGGAAACCTATGAACACAATGAAATTTAAACAAAAATGTAATAAGATAAATGATATTGCTTTGCTGACATGACATTTCTTGTTTAAATGTGAATAGAGTACTGACTCCATTATAGCACCTAACACTACTGTGTACCCTGTGTGAACTCAATTTACCACAACTTTTCACCCCCAAACTAAAATTTATCCTAGAGCACTTCACAGGGCCCTCAACATCTATTGACACTCTGCAGTTTGAGAAAGACAGTCAACCAGGCAATGGTACCAGCACAGTGCTTTACCAGGGGTCCCCAAATGTTTTACACAGGAGGCCAGTTCACGGTCCCTCAGACCATTGGAGGGCCACCACATACAGTGCTCCTCTCACTGACCACCAATGAAAGAGGTGCCCCTTCTGGAAGTGTGGCGGTGGGCCAGATAAATGGCCTCAGGGGGCCGCATGTGGCCTGCCTGCCATAGTTTGGGGATGCCTGCTTTACACTAACTGTGACAAATTTAAAAAGAGCCCATCTAAATAAATGAAGGAAAAAAATCAAATATAGATATAGCTAGCACTTCTAAAAAAGAAAAACTGTTATAACAATAAAAATGCTTAAGGAATATTCATTTTTTTAAATAGTACTTTCTTAAGGGAGTCAAACTGTTGAAATGATTGACAGTACCTTCCTCCCCACTAGTTACTATTTTTTTTTCTCATGATCCTTGATCCTTTTGATCTCAGAGAATAGTGTCATGGAAGTGGCTCTGAAGTGGACAAAATCTGACTAAAATCTGAAGTGGCTGAAATCTGGTTTTCAGCCACTTAGAGTGCATGCCCAGTGGAAGGTTGCTGGCGGCCATTTGGGCGAAAAACCAATCCATAGTTAGAAGAAAGGCTGAGGTTGGTGGACGGGTCCAAGCCTACATTGGTTGCTCAATCTGAAGAAAGTTAGCCAAGGCAATTAATTCTAAATTTTGGGACTTGGGAAGAAGAATATCTTGAAATATTATTGCCTTAATTTACCTCCTTCTAGTATTTCAGCTTCCTTTTTATGTTGCAGTCTGTTAGGGACTAAAAATTGTCTATTTCTTACTTATAATGCTTCCTAAGAATTGGAGCAAAAGATTATACATTTAGCAATTTTACTAGTTCATCCACACGTGGACTTTTTTAGGAGGCAACCCTACTCAGAGACTTCTGTATTATGTGTTATGACTTTTGGAAGTTTAGGCTGATGCTAACTGATTTCCCATTTCTGCAGTTTTTGACTAAATATGCTGCCCAAAATGAAGTTAGGAAACCCCCTAGGCTGAATATTGTTACAATCTTTTTAAAGTAATGTTTAAAGTCTTTTAGAATGTAGAATATACTATATTTTTTCCTCTGTGTTGTTGAAGGTATTTTTTTTGTGGGGGCAGAGAATTTTTATGGGTATGGGTATTTGGCAAATAAGGAGAGTCATAATTGCTGGCCATTAAAATCTGGTTTTGCCATCTGTCCAAAAGTTAAAATTATGGAACCCATGAATTTTAAGATGAATTTAAACATAGACATTTCACTTCATAATACTCAATTTGGTCAAACATATTTTTATATGTTTCAGCTTATTAGTTTTATCAGTACCATTAAATTACCATCTGTTTATTACAATGCACTTGTTACAGTACACAGGAAGAAAAGATACATATTTCTTTAAATATAAAATTATTGGAAGTGAGAAAATTTGGCACAGTATTTTTTTTTACCAGAGATATTCTTCTTAAATATGATCTCAGAAATCTTGAAGAACATTTTCCTCTTACTAAATCCTTTTAAGAGAAGAGCTGGTTATCATTGAACAAACCCCACAGAGTAATCTTCATTTTAAAATATATTGTCCCATAATTGAAAACAAAAATCTATAAATGTTAAATTCAAGGGGTTTCTTGACTAGCAGGATTTTAAAAACTTAATCACTGTTTGGACTGAAACAATATGGATATCTGATCTAAATTAAAATCTTTTTATTAATGGATTTTTTTAGAGAAGCAAAGGGAGTGACATTGATGTGTTTCCTACTTGTTGATGCATTCATTGGTGGACTCTGCCAGGTGCCCGGACCAGGGATGGGAAGCCGCAACCTTGGTGTGTTGGGACGATGCTCTAACCAACTGAGCTAACTGACCAGGGCTGAACTAAGTTAAATATCATTCCTGGAATGTCTGAAAACACTAATGTGCTATTTTGCCTTCAGTAACTAAGGTTAGCCTCTTTTTTTCTAAATCATCCTTTATTAGTGAACAGAAAGGATGTATTAGTCAACACTCATCATTACATCTGTTATGAGGGTGTGTACCTGTCATAGTGTGTATGTAGGTGTTGCTGAGGTTAAGCCCACTTCTAATATAAATGTAGTAAAACCATTTAAATGCAAAAGGGGAACAGTGATATAAGTTTTTGTTTATTATACTTCAGACTTCCTCACAAGTGAGATTTTCTTTAAAAATTGCATTGATGAGCAAAAACCATATGGCTTGAGATGGAGATATTGCAAGAGTGGCATAAATCCAGCTGTCCATTTTCAGCACATAAGCATATTTTATTTGCTGTTTAATTGCTCCTAGTAAAAGAATTTGCTTATGTGCTAAGGACACACAAAATATTTCATTTTCTTTTTATATTGTTAATAATGGATATTCCATCATCATTATTTTACATTTATATAGCACCTTTCCTTTGAGTAATTCCTATAATTTATAACCAAATCACAAAACCATTTTTGTAAATATTTTGCATGCATATTTAACAACCTTGAAGCTTACCATATGTTCACATTCATGAAGTCACAAATAATTTATAGGGGGTCAGTTATAATGAAATGGATTTTATTGATTTAATTTTCTATTTATTCAAGCTGTGAATTGAGGAATAGGGCAGAGGGGCTATTTAAGGGGGTTGTAACATGTCAACCTCAATTTTCTGCCAATTGTTTGAAATATATCTCTTTGGGAATGCAGGCAAAAGGATGATAACTTAGGAAACTTTTTAAATGTACTTTGAATGAATATAATGAATTAATTTAATACCTCTCTTAATTTTAAATTGCCCAATTCTTTCAAGTGATTTTTTCAAGTACATTTTAAACAGAGGTATTAGTGTTACTTATTATTGTATCTTATTCTGTATACTTGCAAAAATCCTTTATTGAGAACCATTATAGGTCAGACACTTTATTAGACATTAGAATTTGCACTTATGTCAGAACAAGTGTTAATTCAGAATTCAAAAGCTCTCAGTCCATAGATGGAGTGTGATTCAGAATATATGTACAGTTTGGTTTGCAGAGTATAACTTTTTTGAATTAGATGCAATATTTAAAAATTGGGATATTGCATACAATAATCTGGATGTGAGACTTGTTTTAAAAATTAGGAGATTTGGCAATATGGGACTCAGATTTATTCATAACAGGTGTTTTCTGGGACCTAGTAGCCAGACTTCTGCAAATAGGCCCATCTTCTTTAGTTGTCCACCTCTCCCACCACCATGGAACTAGAGGTAGTTAACAGAGTATCACATTTAAAGCAAAAGAAGAGGGAAGAGCAGGAGATTAAGCAAGTGAAGTAAGCAGAGACCAAATCTTGATGAATCTTGTGGAACATCTGAAGGAGTTTGGAATTTATTTTGTGGTTAATGGCAAGGTTTTGACAGACCATAAATAAGGAAGTGTTGTGATTTATGTTTTAGGGGAAAAAAACCCCTGGTAATAGCATGAAGTTGGATGGAGGGATTTAGACAGGTTGGAAAGAGACCATTGTTACAGTTATAGTTAAGGAGCCTATTGCAAAAATTTATGGAAGAATGATGGCAGTTTGACTAGAAAGCCAAATAGATAAAATTTTATTTTAAACTAGATATGATGAGGAAGAGACAGATCACAGTCTAGGATGACCTATAATATTTTAACATTTATATTAAATATTATACCTAATGATCTATATTGTTATAATCTATATGATCTGTAGATAATATTATAATATTTTTCTAATGAGACTGTTGGTGAAATAGGATTTTCCATGGAGTCAGGAGAAAAGCATTTTGAGGACCCACACATAGGAAGATGAGGTGTAGTGGTAAGATTTATTCTAGCAAAGGTGCCCGGTGTCTCATCCATGTCCAGATGGCTAAGCTTCATCTCACTGCAAGAGAAGTCCTGGACCTGGTGAGCATAAGTGCCTACCAGGAGGGTCAGGATCCAGAACTGCAATGCCATCTCCCTCGGCTCTGCTAGTCCAGCGTACTCTCTGCTCCCAGCTGTGCTTTGGCTGGTGCTACACTGCTGCACCAAGGTGGTTGCTTGGAGCTGTGCAACTGCTACCCAGAGAGAATGCATGCAAATGAATGAATATGTGCCACTCAGATGGGCCTTTGTTAAGCTTTGATTATATCAACCTCAAGCTGGGGAAAGTGTACACTTTTTCTCAAACTAACCAGTCTCTTTCCTAATCCTTTGTAATCTTGTCCTCGGCCCTCCCCCTATCCAAGCTGGTCCTTTTCCCAGGCTAGACTATACCCCTTTATGTCACCATTTTGGTTCCTACTGCGAATGCCTCAAAGTTTTGCTGCATCATCTGGTTTCTACTGCGCATGTGCTTCCCTCCCCCTGTGCTGTCTTGTTCTCTACTGTGCAGGCTCCCAGCAGAGGAATTTCCCTTTTGTTTATTCCTCTAGTCTGGGTGAGTGAACCAGTTGTCTATCCTGGAGATTGAAAAGCCAGTCTTTCTTCCTTACATTAGAGCAGTGGTCCCCAACCCCGGTACCGGTCCATGGGCCATTTGGTACCGGTCTGCAGAGAAAGAATAAATAACTTACATTATTTCCATTTTATTTATATTTAAGTCTGAACGATGTTTTATTTTTAAAAAATGACCAGATTCCCTCTGTTACATCCGTCTAAGACTCACTCTTGACGCTTGTCTCGGTCACGTGATACATTTATCCATGAAAATATTTTCTGACATTAAACCGGTCGGTCCATGGCCCAAAAAAGGTTGGGGACCACTGCAGGACAGAGGGATGTTAATCCCCTTGGTAGGGAGACACTATTGCCTGAGGAGTCTGAAGCTGTAACTTCCAGATTTAGGCTTAGATAGTTTTGTTCCTTCCTTTTTTGTTTATGTCTAACTGATGCTTACCATAACAACACTAAATGGATTATAATATCACCACCCAAGTTGGAAGAGATGAAGAAGAGGAAGTAATTTTGTTGAGTATCTTGAGATCAAGGTTTCATGTGACATTTAGATGGAAATATACTGTAGGCATATGGAGTTAAGACTTTGAAGTTCATTGGAGTGGAGGATGTTAATACATGAGTTGTAATTAATACACTATTTAAGGACAAAAGCAGGAAGAAATCCAAGGCAGAATCTTGTGGAACACCAAAGAGAGAGTAGTGAAAAGTAATAAAAAAGAATATTTTTGCCTGGCCAGTTGGCTCAGTGATAGAGTGTTGGCCAACAATTGGATGTCCTGGGTTTGATTCCCAATCAGGGTACATAGGAGAAGTGCCCATCTGCTTCTCCACCCTTTCCTCTCTCCTTTCTCTCTAACTCTCTCTTCCCCTCCTGCAGCCAACGCTCCACTGGAGCAAAGTTGGCCTGTGCACTGAGGATGGCTCCATAGTCTCTGCCTCAGGCACTAGCATGGCTCCGTTGTAATGGGACAGCGGCCCGAGATGGGCAGAGCATTGCCCCCTGGTGGGCATGCCGGGTGGATCCCCATCGGGTGCATGTGTGAGTCTATCTCTTTGCTTCCCAGCTTTCAAAAAAAAATTTTTTTTAAAAGAAGTTAGGTAAAAATATTCAAAGTTAAGCCCATCTAAGTAAGTGTTCATTGGATTTGGTAACTGGATGGGACTAGTTTAGTAGAGTAGAAAAAGTATGTTTGCAGTGTATATTAAGGAATAGAAGGAAAGTTGAGAAAATATTTAGATGTATATTTCTGGTAATATGGCACATTAGATAAATATATAATGTACAAAAATCATCTGGGAAGTTTTAATTAAATAATATAATTTTTATATTTAAAGTATAATAGGGTACTTACAAATGTAAAGGTAACCCCCAGGACCAAGAACAAGAAGGTAGCTGAATATTAGACCAATAAAATGGTAGAGCAGGGTCTTTGAGATTTGTTAATTTTGTTAACCAAAGGGCTCAGCATTTAATGTTTTTGTAGGAACAGACAATAAGGCCTTGGGCCCAACAACATGGTATATGAAATTTAGAACTCCTACAAAAACTGAAACATTAGAATGCTAACATTAATAAAGGGCCTTCTGAAAAAAAATGCCAACACACTATCACAGGAAGATGTTTTGCCTTTATCTGAACATTTGTGGAAAAATATTCTTCCATAAGTTTTTATAACCATACACTAGTCATGATAAGCCAGTAGCCGCGGCCATCATCACAGACACCTGGCCCGTGCAGGTTCTCATTTGATTCAGACAGACAGTAATGAAACAACAGAGTCAAGAACTGGTGGGCCATTACCTTTAATCCTAGCTCTCCCCTGGCTGGCGAGAAATACACACAGTGGGAAAACACTTCCCTTTCCATTCAGGGCTCTCAAAGCCACTGACTTACCCGAGTATTCCTAGAATTGAAGATTTTTACCTCACCAGCCTTATTCATCTCTGTTCCCCATCTCCTCTCTGCACAAACTCTGCACAAACTGACTTCTTCAGCACTCTGCTATCTTGGCTGCCTCTCCTCTGCAATGCTAATTTCAGGAACTGAGAAAGAAAGAGTCCCTGGTCTCCCTTATTTTATAGTGTAGGAATTAAAGCCTTTAAGCCAGTATACAAATAAGGAAGTCTCTGATACAAAGCCACTTATCTGAGGCATAAATGGGATTCCTCATAAGCGAGCACCACCCCACATCATGGAACAGTCAAGGGTGTGGGGAGAAGCTTAGTGTTGAGAAGATCTTAGTATTAAAAGGGTGGGAAAGGCTTAGTCTTAAAACTAAGCCTTAGGCTATAAGGACTTTGCCTGCTTACAGCCTGTCCCCCACACCCAATGAAAAGTAAGCAAGCAAACATATACATCATATTTGCAAACTTATTTTACCCACAAGTCATTATACCAGTCTGGAGTTCTAATAGTTCTTCATGGGTGAAGAACATCCAGGCATTGACATTAATATATAAAAGTTGCCTCAACCTGGTAAAACCTCTTGGCATTGAGCAGAATCAAATATAAAATCCTCTGGATGACTTTAGTAAAACCCAAGACTCACAGAACAATATACAGTACTTTTATCAAACTTTGCTCATAATCCATATTTACAGAATATATGTGGAAACAATCCACCAGGAATGGGAGTCAGAAAATATGACAAACAGGAGTAAACCATTAAAACCTTCACAAAATGTAACTATTGAATTGAGAATATAAAATGGGTTACTAATAACTAAAATGTGATAAAAAAAAACATGATACTATTATTATAAGAAATAAGAATAAACATATTACTTTTTTTTTTGTATTTTCTGAAGCTGGAAATGGGGAGAGACAGTCAGACAGACTCCTGCATGCGCCCAACTGGGATCCACCCGGCACGCCCACCAGGGGGCGATGCTCTGCCCACCAGGGGGCGATGCTCTGCCCCTCCGGGGCGTCGCTCTATTGCGACCAGAGCCACTCTAGCGCCTGGGGCAGAGGCCAAGGAGCCATCCCCAGTGCCCGGGCCATCTTTGCTCCAATGGAGCCTTGCTACGGGAGGGAAGAGAGAGACAGAGAGGAAGGAGAGGGGGAGGGGTGGAGAAGCAGATGGGCGCTTCTCCTGTGTGCCCTGGCCGGGAATCGAACCCGGGACTTCTGCATGCCAGGCCGATGCTCTACCACTGAGCCAACCAGCCAGGGCCAATATATTACTTTTGTAAATGGAAAATAAAGTCATTAATTTTAAAATTATCCAGCTGATGAGTTAAACAGTAGTTTAGACAGAGTTAAAGAAGATATGAGAGAACTAGACAATGAATCTTAGGAAATTACTAAAAATGCAGAAAATGTCGATAAAACTGTAAGGTGGGCAATGAGGAAGGTCACGTGAGTAACATTGGCTGGAGCCGCCCACACTTATGTGCGCCAAAAGAAACTTCCCAAGAGTCCTTGGAAAAAAGTGACTGTCCATCAGCCAGTGAAATTTCACCATGTTATATTAGCTCAACCACCCTAGAGACCCTTTAAATGTCCCCCACGTGGGTCACCCTATGCGACTTCCTTGGCCTCTGTACCTGGGACCAGGGAACATCATTGGACGGTATGCACTGTACTAAATAAAACTTTTATTATTCCACACTTTGTGGCTATGCCCCTTCCTTCTTCCTCGGTGGGGAAAAATACCTTACAAAAACAAAGAGAAATATGAAAAGGATGCTAAGAGCCATGTAAAATACAAATGGAAGGACAAATATATATAGAATTGAAGCTCTAAAAGATGAGAGCAGAGAGAGAGGGAGTGAAACACCATTTAAAAAAATATTGGCTCTGATTTTGCCACAATTATTGAAAACATGAATCCTCAAACTCAAGAAGCCCCATAAATCCCAGACATAATAGATAAAATCAAATCCTTACCTAAGTATATCATAATAAAAATTTAAAACATTTAGAAAAATGTCTTATATGTGTTTGGAGACAAAAGTGTCATTATCTATAACAGAAAGAAAATTAAGGCTGCCTGACCAGGCAGTGGCACAGTGAATAGAGCATTGGCCTAGGACACAGGGGACCCAAGTTCTAAACCTGAGTTCACCGGCTTGAGCACAGACTCACCAGCTTGAGCATGGGGTTGCTGGTTTGAGCGTGGGATCTTAGATATGACCTCATGGTCACTGTCTTAAGCCCAAGGTCACTGGCTTGAGCAAAGGGTCTCTGGCTCAGCTGGAGCACCCTAGTCACCTATAAGAGGCACACATGAGAAAGCAATCAATGACCAATTAAGGTGCCTCTACGAAGAACTGATGCTTCTCATCTCTCTCCTTTCCCGTCTGTTCCTATCTGTCCCTCTCTCTAAAAATAAATAAATAAATAAATAAATAAATAAATAAAGGCTGATATTCTTCTTTATAACAATAAGAGAAACCAGAATGTAACAATATATTCAAAGGGTTGAGATGAAACAAGTGCCAATTTGTAACTCTATACCAAAGGTACCTATGATTCAAGAGGGAAGGTGAAATGACATTATGAAACAAACACACCAAATTTTCAAAAGGTTTGACAGTAAAGAAAAGGAGATCCTGGTTAGAAACAAAGTCATATCTGGCTCCAAGAAACTTGATAATACAGGGGTCCTCAGTTAACGACAGTTTCGTTCCTATGGTAGTGCTGTAACCCAAATTCTGGTGTAAGTCGTAACATACCCTAGTCTAAGTCACCTATCCTAACACACTTGCAAAATTATAGCCTAGAACATAAAAACACAACTATGATACAGAACAAGGAAATGGACATAAATATACTGTACTGGACACTATACTGTAGTAAGAGCTGAAATATGTCTCAGTTTTTTAAAGTTTTTATGAGAGTGAGAATCGTGAACTTGAAACATTTTATGTCAAGACTGTTATAACCCAAGGACTCCCTGTAATGATAGACTGAATGAAAAGATGGGAATAGTAACCAGTAATAGAAAAGGGGAGAGGGAGAGGGAGAGGGAGGAGCTCATTGTCAGAAGAATAAGCAAACGTTATGAAGCAAGGTAGAATCAGATTGTGAGGGAGTTAGAATGGGTACATAGAGGAGTATGTCAGAGAAGCAAAGGCAACTTTGGAAGCTGGGGAGTGGAGTGAAGGAGGCAGAAGGAAGTTGAGAGAGCGAACGGTGACCAAAAATCAGTCAGATAACAGATGAGGAATGCTGAGAGTCCAACAGAAGTCTCAGTAAATTTCTTATAGCACTACTTCTTACTATTTGTATTTTTAAAACAAGGATGAGTTGTATATCTAAAACCACAGAAGTTTCTGAATTTTAGAATGAAAACTGAAGTCTGTCTTTAAGGGAGAATTTTTTGGTGAGAGTTTTAGTTGTGTTGTCCTAGCCATGACTTTGGAAATCTAAAATAAGTGAATCCAAAAGAAGATGCTTTCTTATGGAGCGTTAAACAATTTATCCAGTTACATAAAATATTATTTATTTCCATAGTCTGGAGATATTATAATATTAACTTTTTTTTTTTTTTGGTAAGGTTTAGAGACTGGTTGAGTTGATGGATCTTGAAAAACAGTACAGAAATAGGGCAGAGTCAAGCTGTTCTATGGCCTGTGCAGGCCCAAAGAGTAGGATGATATGCTGGAGCGCAGAAAAAAAATCTTTGTGGAATTGTCTAGGTCAGGGCATACTGAAGAGATACTTGGAGCAATGAGTTTTGTGGCAATGATCCCTCATACTAGTTTTAAAAGTTCTTTTCCCCTCTCTTTCATTCTTCTATCTTATTGTCAACCTACATATGCTTGGGAGACTAATGCAAGAATCCTACGTGCAAGCATTGGGACTGCGGTGACTTAAAGAGAGCAGCAGCTTTATTGAGAAGCAATTACAGACTAGTCAGAGGTGAAGGACTTCCCCAGAACAATAATCTGGAGCAAAATATCTGATGAAGAAGACTTTTGGGAGAAAGCAGACTTCCTGTTGATGGGATTCAATTTGAAATATGGCTGCTTTGAATATTGGAGGAAAGGATTAAAAACTAGATAGTTGAGATTAGAGATTTCAGAGTGATCTTTCAGACTGTCTCTCCATTTTCATTAAAGGTATAATTATTTACATTGAAGACTTAGAATGTCTAGCATATTCTTTTCAGTACCTTTTTTATTCTAAACTGCCTTAGATTATACTTAATTGTATCTTCTCAAGTCTCTTCATCACTCTTAGATTAAGCTCTTGAGGGAAAGAAGAGCATTTTACGTAGCTTTCACTCCTTTCAATATCAGTACCAATACCAGAGGTCAAATCTTGAATCAAAGTATGCTTTTTTACAGTATAGGTCACTTCTCATTGATTTGTTACCCAAAACTCCCCGAATCTGCTGTCACCTTGTTTATGCCATGTTCTCTCGTCATCTCAACCACAAAAACCAGCACCCTCCGAGCGTTACCCCTCTTCTGTCACCATCTATTCATTATCAGCTGGTTATTTTGCTCCTTTCATGCTGTCTGGAGTTCTTCTTTTCCAAGTTATTTGAGTCCTACATTCACGTACAGCTGAATTCTCAGTTATTGAATAGTGTGTATCTATAATTCTTAAGAAGGAAAACTAGCTCAGTGCTTTATTTGCATTTCTCACCATACTGGCACTTATTAAGAACAAGATTGTGCTTAATGTATTCTATAACTGTTTATTGAATTGAATGCATGTAACAGTTACCTAGGCAATTACAGAGTCTTTATAAAATAAATAATTCTGTAGGAAAATAATATCTCATGGTTAAACTCATATTTGTATCTATAATCATGCTATCGGCATGAAAACTAATAGATCGGTGTTTTTTTATTAGTCTAAACTCTCTTGGGCTTGACTAAAGTAGTTTAAATTATTACACAGTGGATTTCATGGGAATCACTATTAGGAGTAACAGAACTGAAACCATGAATTTAATTTTTGCCTTAATAGACTTCTTTGTTCCACATTGTCTTTTAACAATGGTTTTAATTCATGTGGTTAAAGTAGCAATTGAATATAGGAACTTTGGATTTTATTAGGATTTTTATGTATTTCTCTTAATAATGTGTGTACATTTGTTCAATACCCATCTATCTAGTATAGGATTTTTAGCAACAGTTTAACCTTAGACTGTTTTTTTTCCTTGCTTGCAGTTTAAAGTACTTTTGCCCTGTATTCTTCTATCTCTCTTTCTACCACTCTTGGGGTAAGTTATTCCTATTGCTTCCAAATCTTTCCATTTTCAAGTCTCAACTTATTTTCTCCTTTCCCATTAAGCCCATAGTGCTACTTCTCACTCCCATAGATTATCACTCTCTGATCCTACATTCCTGTATTCTGAATTATGCAATTTAGTGCTAGCTGCAGTTTAGTGTTTTACATAGATCTTTACTTACTCTGTAAATATTTGTTTTGGTTTTACTTTCTTATACATTGTAAGGACTTCTAAAACTTTTATTATTATTATTATTATTATTATTATTATTATTATATTAAAGTGAGAGGCAGGGAGGCAGAGACAGACTCCCACATGTGCCCCAACTGGGATCCACCCAGCAAGCCCCCTATGGGGTGATGCTCTGCCCATCTGGAGCCACTGCTACATTGCTCGGCAACTGAGCCATTTTAGCACCTGAGGCAAGGCCATGGAGCCATCCTCAGAGCCCAGGGCCAACTTGCTCAAACCTTTTGAGTCATGGCTGCTAGAGGAGATGAGAGAAAGAGAGAGAGGGGGTAGGAGGGGTGGAGAAGCAGATAGTTGCTTCTTCTTGAGTGCCCTGACTGGGAATCAAACCCAGGACTCCATATGCTGGGAGACAGTCTACTGCTGAGCCAACAGGCCAGGGCCAGTACTTCTAAGACTTATACTTAGTTTGTACCCCTCATTTTTTCAATCTAAATGGAAAGAATATGTGCAATGAAATTCTTATTGGCTGATTGAGTATTAATTAATTTATTCTTAGATGCTACAAATAAAGTTTACCATTGGTCAAAGTTGAAAATAAATAAGGAGGTAGTGATGCTGCTAGGAAACAAAAAACATGACATCATTCTGTCATTATTACAGTGCATCATATAAATTAAAGCATTTATTCCAAAAGAAAAACAGTTCGTAATAATGAGACTACCCAGAAAAATATTACCCATGTCCACTTGTGAAAGTTTTTATTATTTATTAAATTTTTTTGTTATGTAGACACTAGTATAAAATATTTATCTTTTTTTTTTTTTTTTTTTTTTTTACAGAGACAGAGTGGGATAGACAGGAACAGTCAGACAGGAACAAAGAGATGAGAAGCATCAATCATTAGTTTTTCATTGCGCATTGCAACACCTTAATTGTTCATTGACTGCCTTCTCATACGTGCCTTGACCGCAGGCCTTCAGCAGACCGAGTAACCCCTTACTTGAGCCATTGACCTTGGGCTCAAGCTGGTGAGCTTTTGCTCAAACCAGATGAGGCCTCACTCAAGCTGGCGACCTCGGGGTCTCGAACCTGGGTCTTCCACATCCCAGTCCAATGCTCTATCCACTGCGCCACCGCCCGGTTAGGCGACACTAGTATTTAATTTAACATTTGTTCATTAATGGTGAGCTTTTTTTTTTTACACCCATCTATTGATGAAAGTCACGATATTGATTTCTACAAATTGCCTAATGGTCTATTTGAATTACTGACAAACTCTTGTTCTGTTTAGCCTCTTGTTAATCAATCTTTCAGGTACTCAGCAGTCAGTCAGAAAGATTGTTACCAATCTCAGTTTAAAAAAGATTTATGCTATTCAAGGACTAGGTGTAAAATGTCAAAGACAGATTTGAGTACAAAATTGATGGAAGCAATTCAATATTACTGTGCTTAAAAAGAGATTATTTGAAATACAACAAATATGAATATGACAATAGAAGTCTGACTTGAAAGTCAGAACATTGGCCAGTTCTGTAACGACAGAGTAATTGGAGGACTATAGATGTAAGTGCCGGGCAGATCAATAATATTGCACAAACAGTAAATTTCAAAAATAATATAAATATAATATTTGAGACACAGTCAAGTCAAAGGTATTTCTTGTTTCCACTAGAGTACTAGAAGTATAACTTTAAGGATTAAAGAGTTAAAGTTCTGATAATAAATAAATATTATGAGATGTTACGTCCAGCACATCAGGAAAAAAGAAAGCAGATTTTTAGATTTTTTTTTTTCATTTTTCTGAAGCTGGAAACAGGGAGAGACAGTCAGACAGACTCCCGCATGTGCCCGACCGGGATCCACCCGGCACGCCCACCAGGGGCGACGCTCTGCCCACCAGGGGGCGATGCTCTGCCCATCCTGGGCGTCGCCATGTCGCGACCAGAGCCACTCTAGCGCCTGAGGCAGAGGCCACAGAGCCATCCCCAGCGCCCAGGCCATCTTTGTTCCAATGGAGCCTTGGCTGCGGGAGGGAAGAGAGAGACAGAGAGGAAAGCGTGGCGGAGGGGTGGAGAAGCAAATGGTCGCTTCTCCTGTGTGCCCTGGCCGGGAATCGAACCTGGGTCCTCCGCACGCTAGGCCGACGCTCTACCGCTGAGCCAACCGGCCAGGGCAGAAAGCAGATTTTTAAAGCCATATTTTAGACATCTCTGACATGCAAACAAGAAATTTTAAATTATTAAGATAAAATTTGACTCTAGTAAATACCATCAACATATATCCATGCCACTTAGAAAAACATTAACATATAGAAAGGGTCAGTGGTTTTTAAAAAAGGAATTGTAACTTTTAAACTGAAAATTGTCAACACAAGGCAACATGCTACTCAAATATTCTTGACCCTAATAGAAAGTTTTCTGACACTTGTTTTTAACATTTGAACCACCTGCAAAATAAGAAGTTGTAAACTAGAGCTGTTTTATGGCTGCCAAGATTTTTGAAACAGATACTGTCTGTAATAAGTTTCAATAGTAGTCCTGCTTTGTGACAGGTACCACTATCTGCAAGGTCTGTTTTTAGCTCTTATGTAGAAGAAAAAAATATACACCTGGCAGATTGGTGGGTTATTAAGGGTTTCTTTGTAATAACAGAAACTTGAATGGCATATTCTCTTAGATTCTTCTGCTTAAGTTTTAATGCTTTAGGAACCTTCTGCTCTGAGTCATTTTATTAGTTTAGCACCTGGGCATAGGTCTAATCTCTGAAGTCAGTTTTTTAGTTAAAATCAGTAGTGGGATTCAGCTTGTTCCCACACTTTGGCAGAACCAACACCTAATTTTTTGTTGAGTTCAGCGAACTGGTTGTTAAAGTGGTACAGTACTTGTAATGAGACTTCTCTCTAAGGTGGGCGCCTGGGCAGCCACCCAATGTGAAAATCACATTACGGTCCTTACTCTTTTTTAACGTTCATCTGCGCAACAGCATATTCTAAGTGCCCATAGTAATAATGTTCATTCTGTCCATAGGTGAAAAAAATTAGAATTAAGGATTCCAATCAAGAAGTAATATGGAAATATCTTAAATAACAGTTTTATTGGTTTTTTTTTGGTCAGATATTATTTAATAATATTTTCATGAATATTTAAAAACTCTTTATAATAACATAATCTGGTTTTGTGTACCTCTTTTATTTTTATTTAAGTATTGAGTGCATAAAATAATAAACTACCTTTCGGTATATATTTTTTATACTTAAAATGGTCATTAAGGCAGAGAACCGGTTATTAAATTATTTGAATCTCACCACTGCTTAAAGTATATAATTATTCTATTTTGAATAACATAGTTGTAGAAATAGTCTAGGTTTTATATTTTCATGAAATATGGTACAGGCTATATTATATATCAAATGAGCTAGTGTGTGTCTTCCCAGGAATATTATTTTACTTAATACATAAGCTAACTGATCACTAGAGACTTTGTTTCCTCTCTGTAGTTGTTGTTTGGAAAAGAGACATATGGTTACTTGCATTTAAATTCTTCATTAAAATGTTTACAGGAGGAGAAAAGTACTATACTCTAACATGGCAAACATTATAGAGGGTTGAAGAATTCAGCTCCGAAGAGTTTTATATCATTACTTTACTACTTGGAAATAAACATTATACTTAATGTTTTTTATACAAACTACAAGTAACTTACTTCCCTGAGTAAATATTTAGGTTGAAAATATTCCCCAAACATTTAGTTTTCTAATTTACATGGAGTACAGGAAAAGAGTATATTTAATCACATAATTATACAGCATTTTTCAGAAGAAAATATGTTATATTCTTTTAGTTGAAAAAATATAGATTATTTTATTTTGTTAGTTCTGTGGTTACATGTGAATGTACTTGTTATCAATAATTAATTTGATTTTGATGAATGTCCCATCCACTGAGCAGTCACAATGGCAACACAGACTGTGTTCCTTTGGAAGTGGGTATGGGAGACTGCAGTTTCCTCCTGCTGTTTTCTGCCTGATCCACCTTGCTCATACAACAGTCAAAATAGAAAGAATGACCAACCTAGATCAATAAATAAGCTAATTCAACAGCTCTGGGGATACTAAAACTCCATCTAGATTTTAAAAAGAATAGTTTAAAACAAGGCAGTTCACCCAGAGAACAACGCAAAATGGTGGTTGAAGTACTGACTAATAAAAGAAGGAGATGGTATTAATCTCTTTTTTTTCCTCAACCCCCCACCCCCAAAGCTTTAGAAACAAAGTATCAGGCACTATGCTTGATAAGCCTTTGGACAAAGTACAGAGGAGGATGGTAGGAGAATATGAAAAGGGAGCTCTAACCTGGTTATAGGTCTAACCAATGTTCACAATAGCAGTGGGGATTAATAGCAATACATCTCTGCCCTTTTGGAATTTATGGTCTAGTGACAGTATCAGATAGAGAAACATTTCTTGGTAGTCAGGGACAAAAATTTAATCAAAGGTATGCTATTGATCAAAGTGCAGTTTCCACCACTTATGCTTAACCATACCCTTTAAAAGTAATGGTAGGCCAATATTTCACTCTCTAGACATGGTTTCTTAGACCTCTTAGACTTATTTGTCAAATTAATTTTAGTCGCCAGATTGAGCTCAGTAGTCGTGCTAATAGTTCTGATGTCAAAGCTTTAGCATATAGGTTGTTGTTAACTCAGCTCTTGATTTCTAAATTACTGAATTATTTACACACAAGGCCATTATGGCCTTTGAAAAAAACGAAACAGAATGTTTCTAATTTCAGTTTCAGTTACTCTCATTAATGGTCTCTTCAATCCTGCCAAATTAAACTACTCAACATTTTTTTCATTTTTTAAAAATTTACAAGGAGGTTATACAAATAAATATTTTTAAAATATTTTAATTGTCATTTAACATATGAAAAGACACCATTGTTGTAACTAAAGAGATATAAGTCAAAGCATTAAGATTCCATTTTCATTTCTCAGACTGGAGAATAATAATTTCTATTGCTTGTGTTGACCAGAGCAATATGAATGAGGTGTGAAATTTATGTGGGCAACTAATCTTGAGGGAATAGTTGGGTTTATTTTATTTTTAATTATCATGTGATAAATTTGATGTTTTTGTTTATAGAGTTCTATGAATCTAACAAGTATCATATATAGGTTTATGAAAAAATCAGTCTATCATTCCCCTAACTCCCTTAAGCAGTCACTTTACAGTACTACTTTTCCGACACATAACTGTGGGCAGCTGCTGATATATTTTCGCTTACTAGAGATTAAGAGTTTCAAGAATGTCATATCAGTGGAATCAAACAGGCTTTGAGACAAACTTCTTTCACTTAGTACAATGACTTGGAGATTCCACCGAGTGTGTATGACAGTACTGTTTAGCAGTATTATCTTTTGAAGAATAAAATGTTTTAAATTTGATGAGATACAATTTATCAGCTTTTTTGTTATATGATTTTAGAAACCTTTGTGTTCTTCAAGAAAGCAACCATTTTTTTCTTGTGGGTTTTTTTTCTGAAAATTTTTATGGTTTTAGATCTACATTTAGGTCTTTCATTCATTCTGAAGTTTTGTAACTGTGTAAAGTAAGCATTCTTCCACTCATCCCCCGACTTGGAAATCCAGTTTATGCAGCATTATTTTTTTTAGACACTTTTCAATCTCTATTGAAACACCTTGGTTCTTTTGTCAAAAATCAGTGGGCCATACATGTATGAATGCATTTTTAAAAAAAAATTTTATTGATTGATTTCAGTGAGAGAGGAAGGAGGAGAGAGTGAGAGAGAGACAGGAGCATCGAATTGGTCCTGTATGTGGCCTGTCCGGGGATCAAACCAGCAACCTCTGTGCTTTGGGACCATGCTTTTACCAGCAGCATTATCCAGCCAGGGATATGGATCTATTTCTTGACTCCCTATTTGGATTTTTTAAAATTTTAAACTGTTTGGATTACTTTAGCATTATAAGTCTTGAAATCAGGTAGGATAAAATCCTCTAATTCCTTCTATTCTAAAATTGTTTAGTTTACTCTAGAAGCTGTTAAAAATTCAGCAGTTATATTTTTGTTTTATAATTTCCATTTTGTTTTTTTTTAATTTTAGCTTTATTGATGTATAATTGACATATAAAAGTGTAAGATATTTAAAATGTAAGATATTAAAGTGTACGTGGTGATTTCTTATACATATACATTGTCAAAGGATTCCCCTCAAGTTAATTAACACATTTATCAGCTCACATATTTATCTTTTGGGGGGGCAAAATTTTATACTCTTAGCAATTTTTGATTGTTTGAGACTGTGTTATCAACTAGAGTCACTATGCTTTACATTAGATCCTCAGAACTTACTCATTTTAAAGCTGAGAGTTTGTATCTTTTTTGGATTGCATCCTAGACATTGTGAATCTTATATTGTACAGACTTTGAGTCTTGTTATCATTTTCTTGAAAATATTCAAGTTGTGTGTTGGTTGAAGGGATATGTTCTGGGAAATGCATCATTAGATGATTTTGTCATTCTGTGTACATAGAGTGTACTCACACAAACCTAGATAGTATAGCCACTACACACAAAGGCTATGTGGTATATAGCCTATTGCTCCTAAGCTGCATACCTGTACAGCATGTTACTGTACTGAATACAGCGGGCAATTGTAACACAATTATAATTACTTGTATGTTTAAATATAGAAAGGTACAGGAAATATATAGTATAAAAGATTTTAAAAATGGTATGTCTGTATAAGGCACTTGCCATGAATAGAGCTTGTAGGACTGGAAACTGCTCTAGGTGAGTCAGCAGGTGACTGGTGACTGAATGTGAAAGTCTAGGACATTACAGTGCACTACTGTAGACTTTATAAGCACTATACACTTAGGCTACACGAAATTTAAAAATATTTTCTTTCTTTAATAATAAATAACCTTAGCTAACTGTTGCCTTTTTTTAAATACACCTTTACATTTTAAACTTTTCTGACTATTTTGTAATAACTTACTGTATTTCCCCATGTATAAGACACACCCTTTTTTGAAAAATTTGGGGTCTAAAAACTGGGTGCATCTTATACAGCGGTTGTAGATTTTTTAACTTGCATTTCCCACTTTTTTACGCTTGTTTTTGCGCTCATTGTTAAAGACAATGATTTGTCATCAGACACAGAGGAGGACAAGCTAATGGATGAGAGTTTTGATAGTGATGAGGAGTTTAATAACTTTATATAATACATTTTTATTTTCAAATTTCAGGCCCCAAAATTAAGGTGTGTCTTATACATGGGAGAATCTTATACCTGGGGAAATACAGTAGCTGAAACACACACATGGTATAGCTATACAAAAATATTTTCTTTATATCCTTATTCTATAAGCTTTTTGCTATTAATTTTTATTAACTTTTTGAACTTTTTTGTTAAAATGTACGACACAAGCACACATGTAAGCCTTGGCCTGCGTGGGGTCTGTGATCAGTATTATTCTCTGCTACCTCCACAGACCATTTGCTGGAAGCTCCTCAGGAGCAGTAGCAGGCACGGGGCTGTCTTCTGGGGAACAAGGACTTCTGGAACACCTGCCCGGGCTCTTCTGGAGGAGGTGTCACTCTTTTCAGAAATGTGTCCCTGGTGATTTTCTTGGTCAGCTTCTCTCTTCATCATAGATGTGCTTTTAAGCAGATAATGCACCATGAATTTTCTTCTCTATTGGGGTGCATGACTTCAAAGTTCTTGGGGGTTTTTTTTGACAGTGAAAGACAGCAACAGACAGGAAGGGAGAAAGACGAGAAGCATCAACTCATAGTTGTGGCACCTTAAGTTGTTCATTGATTGCTTTTTTACATGTGCCTTGACCAGGGGACTCCAGCTGAGCCAGTGACCCTTTGCTTAAGCCAGCGACCTTGGGCTCAAGCCAGCAACATTATGTTTCAAACCTGGGTCCTCAGTGTGCCAGCCCGATGCTATATCCATTGCACCACTGCCTGGTCAGGGAATGACTTCAAAGTTCTTAAGAAGCTTGCTGAGGTCTGCAGAAGCTCTTGCTAATACATTCACTGTGATTTTTCTAGGGAGTTGTTTTTTTTTCCCCCTTCTGCAGTTTCCTTTTCTTTTGCCTCTTCTTCAGCTAAATATTTCTGTTCCAATTCCAACAACTCCTTATTAGTCAGTTCCCAGGAACCACCTCTAGAGGCTCTTCAATGTCATTCTCATCCACACCCAGGTTAAAGTTGTTTTCCATCTCAAAGTTGATTTTTGCAATCTGTTCATCATTGGAAACCCTTTGAAGTCATGGCCTATAAAGTCACTAGGTGATAGGAATATTCGAGCTCTATTATAATCTTATCAGACCACCGGCATATACGTGGTCCATCAATGATGGAAATGTCATCATGCAGAGCACAAGTGTATTGTTTTTATATTGGCAGGCAATCAACCTTCCTAGGTCCACTCCATAAGGTCTGTTTATGTCTTCTGTGGGCAGTTATTCAAATTTCAGTAAGGTTCTATATGTATTTGCTATGTTGGTTGGGTCTGTCTTATGAATGCATTATTGAGGGGTTAAGCTGAACCTTTCATGAGTTAATATTCTCTTTCTGGAGCTTTCTCTACTTTACACCCCTTTCCCCCAAACTATCTGACCAATAGGGGATCAATCCTTTTCTAATTCTTCTGGCCAAAAAGCTGAGTTTTTTTATGAGGATTTTTAAAGCCCACAATGGCATGTTGCTCTGGAATTGGAACTTTTCCTCAGGACAAAGTTGGAAGGAAAAAATCTAACATAATGGTCATTCTCTAAGTTTTTTATTCCCCTTCTGTTTATTTGTAGAATTTTCATCCAGGTAGTTAGTTGTTGATTTTTTGTGTTTTGTCCAGAATTTTTAGTTTTAATCAGGGGGATTGATAGACCCTAGGGTGCTATATCACCTTAGTAAAATGAGCCTCATTTATCTTCTTTTGATTATTACATTTTAAAATAAGTGATAGGCACTATTTCTACAATTGGACAATTTTAATTAGGGATATATCAGTTGAATTCTAAATGTGCACACTGTAAATCTGTTTTTATAAAATGGCCTATTTTTTCTTCCTCTGTTTTAACCCAGATTTGAGACTGTTGGACAAGTCAGAGCTATTTCAAGGCCTGTAAATGCATATTTTTGGGGGGTGCAACTTACTAATCTTTTAAAGTCAAGTGTATCAGAAGAGCTGCTTCATGATTATGGTTTTGCTAATTCTCTAGAAATTCCCATTTGCTTTCTGATGACTTAATGAATCCTAAATAGAAAAATCTATCACCATTTTTTTATTTCCTTCTTTTCCAAGTGAGAGAAGGGGAGATAGACAAACTCCTGCATGCACCCCAATCAGGGTCCACCCGGCAGCCCCCAGTCTGAGACCAATGCTCTGCTCATCTAGGGCCATGCTCACAACCAAGCTATTTTTAGTGCCCGAGGCAGAAGCTCCATGGAGCTGTCCTCAGCCCCAGGTGCTGAATGCACTCAAACCAATCAAGCATGGCTATGGGAGGGGAAGAGATAGAGAGAAGGAGGAAAGGAATGGGTAGGGGTGGAGAAGGATATGATCACTTCTTCTGTGTGCCTTGGCCAGAAATTGAACCTGGGACATCCAAATACCAGGTGCTCTACCACTGAGCCAACGAACCAGGACCTCTATCACTGTTTTGACTAAGGGTTACTTTTTCGCATTGTCAACTCTTTGCTTTGCCTTTTCACTTCAGTAAGCAGCCAATTCACCAGTAGGGTCTACCTGTCCTTTCACACTTGATTGTGTTTATTGCCATTTACTGTAAACTGTTCTCTTTCATTAAATTCTTAGTAATGGACTGACAGCTTACCTTACAACCAAAACCTACCTTAAATGCTTCATCAGTTCTTCAGACGCTTATTATATTCTGCCTTACAACTTCTCAGCCTACCTTTTTGCTATGGCTGTTATTGCAGCAAATGGCTGCACAGAAATATAACTTGACAATCCTTTTATTTTCTTAAGTCCTCCAGGTTAGGACAGCAGCTTCTTTTCCCTTCCAAGTGAGCGGTCTTCCTTTGCCTAGAGACATAAACTATGCCAGCTGTGGTGGCGGCCTCACCAATGATGCTTATTCTCAGTATTGCACACCCTCACTCTCATTGACTTCAGATCACTCATTAGGAGCAGATAATAGCACAACCCAAGAGGAAGTTGTATACGCACCCAGAGGATTATAAGGTTTGGCTAATATGTACTTGCTGGAACTGGAGGAACACATGTGGAAGAGGACTACCTGAATTGCTAATTAATGCCTCTGAAAACTCTGATCTTCAATAAGAGTTACATGTTTGTCCCTGGCCGGTTTGTTCAGTGGTAGACAGTCGGCCCTGTGTGGATGTTCCAGGTTTGATTCTCAGCCAGAGTATACAGGAGAAGTACCTATCTGCTTCTCCCCTCCTACCCCTCTCTCTTCTTTCTATCTATTCTCCTCCCCTGCTGCAGCCGTGCCTCTATTGGAGCAAGCTGGCCTTGGGTACTGAGAATGGCTCCATGGCCTCTGCCTCAGGTGCTTGAGACTTGTTTGGAGGTTCTAGCAGGGGAGCGCAGCTACTTGTATAACCTTGACCGAAGAACAGTCCTCTACTCCATCAGGGAAGGTTGTCCTCTTTGACTGAGCGTGCAGCTTCGGGAGGGATGCACATGGAGCAGTGAGGGAGGAAGGGGACATCCACCTAGCCAGCCAGATCAGCCTAATCAACCCTGGTGATCAATGGGGTGACAGATGTCGCAGCCAGATCGCCCTCACATCCAGGAGCTAAAAATGGCTCTGGTTGCAACAGACCAAGAGCCCAGATGGGCAGATCATTTCCCCCTAGTAGGCTTGCCAGGTGAATCCGGTCTGTCTCTGCCTCCCCTCCTCTCACTGAATTAAAAAAAAAAGTTATATGTTTAAATAAATTTTGGAAATACTGCATGTATCTCTATTAGAAAATCATGAAACACATTGTCATCTCAAAGGCTATAAGATATTCTGTAGTAAAGAGTCCTATTTAATTTCATTTAACTTCTCATTTCCCAAATTTATTTGCCAAAAAGTTCCGTTTCAACCCATTAAAATCTCAATTATAATGCTCCCAGAATAACACTGTGGGAAATTCTATTTGTTTAGGGAGAGTCACAAGAATGGAGTTCTTTTATTTTAGAGGCCTTTTAGAAATAGACTTTTATTAGTGAACTAGGGATCAGCTTAGTCAACTTATTCAAATGACTGGTGGACCACATTTAATAGTAAGAGGTGGAGTCATGTTTTCTGTTTCAGAATCTATTTACATAAAGGTTACCTGACCTGTGGTGGTGCAGTGGATAAAGCATCAGTCTGAAACACTGAGGTCGCTGGTTAAAACCCCGGACTTGCCTGGTCAAAGCACATATGGGAGTTGATGCTTTCTGCTCCTCTCCTTCTTGCTCTCTCTTTCCTTCTGTCCTCTCAAAAAATGAATAAGTAAAATCTAAAAAAAAATTTATTTAACTAAAGATCAAGTATATTCCTTATAGAAGGATTTTACAGTCTGGGGAAGAGATGTTTTCCCACTACATTTCTGGGGAAATGCCATTAATGGATCATATAATATACTTAATTGGTTGAGAAGTTTTTATATCATTATAATAAAATATATTAAGTACTTAACACAACGCCTGAATCTTAGCAACTTTTCAATCAATGTTGTCTGTTACTTTTAATAAACCACAATTATTGTGATTAAAGGAACATTTATAATTTCTCTGAGGATTGAAAGCAGGGGTTATTCAACTCTGGCTGTATATTTGGATTATCATTAAAGATGTAACAACCCCTAGACCTTGTTGTGGATTTTTGGCATTTGCACTTTTTAAAAAAGCTGCACTATGTGAAGGCATAGAATTATGGCAAAACTGGGATTAACCTAAAAAAGGCTAGCACTGTTTAAAAGGTAAAAACTTCCAGTCTTAGTGGTCAATTCCAAGAGATGTTCATTGTATAACAAAAGGTTAGGTTGTGGAGTTGGAATGAATGAATGCAAGGCTTTTGATGTTTGATAGATAAATTAAGGAAATTATATTGAGATGAGCTAAATTTATATGTAAAAAAATGCAGTTAATATTTTGCTAAATACTTAAACTTTTCTTAGAATTTCTTTTACATGATTACATGGTAAATCATATTGTTTACTAGTAACACAAATATTCCATGTACTTAGAATATAATCACATTATTTTTTCCTTGGCATTTTTTGTATGTTTGTTTGAAATATTTCTGGAAGATACAACTCTCCAAAGTTTAAGGTATACTGTGGTTTCTGTTGGGAGGGGGTGTGCACAAGCAGGTGTGGGGCATAGAGGAAAACTGGCAAATAGCTCTGGATTTCTCTTTCTCTGCTTACTGAGGTTAATCTCTAGCAATGTACAGTGCAGAAACAATAACCAATTAAAAACCTAATGGGAAAATTAACCTATTCACAGTAACACCATCAACAATAATTGCCACACTATTGAGGAATAACTTAACAAAAATGGCCAGGATTTCAATATCCCTGATTAATTTAGATGCTAAAATCCTCAACAAAATATTAGCAAACTGGATCCAGCAATATATGAAAAAAATCATACACCATGATCAAGTGGAATTTATTCTGGGGAGGGAAGGCTGGTACAATATTCACAAATCAATCAATGTCATTCATCACATAAACAAAAGGAAGGAGAAAAACCACATGATAATTTCAATAGATGCAGAAAAAGCATTTGATAAAATCCAGCACCCATTCATGATCAAAACTCTCAACAAAGTGGGAATACAGGGAACATACCTCGACATGATAAAGGCCATCTATGACAAACCCACAGCTAACATCAGGATCAATTGGCAAAAATTAAAAGCAATCCCCTTAAGATCAGGAACAAGGCAGGGGTGCCCCCTTTCACCACTCTTATTCAACATAGTTCTGGAAGTCCTAGCCACAGCAGTCAGACAAGAAGAAGAAATAAAAGGCATCCAAATTGGAAAAGAAGTAAAACTATCATTATTTGCAGATGATATGATATTGTATATAGAAAACCCTAAAGTCTCAGTCAAAAAACTATTGGGACTGATAAATGAATTCAACAAGGTGGCAGGATATAAAATTAATACTCAGAAATCAGAGGCACTTTTATACACTAACAATGAACTGTCAGAAAGAGAAATTAAGGAAGCAATCCCCTTCACCATTGCAACCAAAAAAAATAAAGTACCTAGGAATAAATTTAACCAGGAAGATTAAAGACTTGTACTCAGAAAATTATTAAACATTTATAAAAGAAATCAAGGAAGATACAAACAAGTGGGAGCATATACCGTGTTCATGGTTAAAAGAATAAACATCATTAAAATATCTATATTAGCCAAAGCACTTTATAAATTCAATGCAATACCAGTTAAAATACCAATGATATACTTCAAAGATATAGAACACATATTCCAAAAATTTGTACGGAACCAAAAGAGAACACAGATAGCCGCAGCAATCTTGAAAAGGAAGAATAAAGTGGGAAGTATCACTCTTTCGGATATCAAGTTATACTACAAGGCCACTGTACTCAAAACAGCCTGGTACTGGCATGAGAACAGGCATATAGATCAATGGAACAGAACAGAGAACCCAGAAATAAACCAACAGCTTTATGAACAACTGATATTTGACAAAGGAGGTAAGAGCATACAGTGGAGTAAAGACAGCCTCTTTAATAAATGATGTTGGGAAAATTGGACATCTACCTGCAAAAAAAAAAAAAAATGAAAATAGACTACCAACTTACACCATGCACAAAAATAAACTCAAAATGGATAAAAGACTTAAATGTAAGCTGTGAAACCATAAGCATCTTAGAAGAAATCATAGGCAGTAAGCTTTCTGACATCTCTCGCAGCAATCTATTTGCCGATTTATCTCCACGGGAAAATGAAATAAAAGACAGGATAAACAAATGGGACTATATCAAACTAAAAAGCTTTTGCACAGCTAAAGACAATAAGAACAGAATAAAAAGACAAACTACACAATGGGAGAATACATTTGACAATACGTCTGATAAGGAGTTAATAACCAAAATTTATAAAGAACTTATAAAACTCAGCACCAGGAAGACAAACAATCCTATCAAAAAATGGGCAAAAGAAATGAGTAGACACTTCTTCAAAGAGGACATACAGATGGCCAATAGGCATATGAAAAAAATGCTCAACATCACTAATCATTAGAAAAATGCAAATTAAAACCACAATGAGATATCACCTCACACCAGTCAGAATGGCGCTCATCAACAAAACAACACAGAATAAGTGCTGATGAGGATGTGGAGAAAAGGGAACCCTCCTCCACTGCTGGTGGAAATGCAGACTGATGCAGCCACTGTGGAAAACAGTATGGAGATTCCTCAAAAAATTAAAAATCGAACTGCCTTTTGACCCAGCTATCCCACTTTTAGGAATATACCCCAAGAACACCATAGCACTGTTTCACAAGGAAAAATGCACCCCCATGTTAATGGCAACATTGTTCACAACAGCGAAGATCTGGAAACAGCCCAAATGTCCATCAGTGGACGAGTGAATTAAAAAGCTTTGGTACATATATACTATGGAATACTACTCAGCCATAAGATATGATGACATTGGATCATTTGTAACAACATGGATGGACCTTGATAACATTATACTGAGTGAAATAACTAAATCAGAAAAAACTAAGAACTATATGATTCCATACATAGGTGGGACATAAAAATGAGACTCAGAGACATGGACAAGAGTGTGGTGGTGAGGGGGGGGGGAGGAGAGTGAGAGGGTTGGGTGAGGGGAGGAGCACAAAAAAAACCAGTTAGAAAGTGATGGAAGACTACTGGACTTTGGGTGATGGGAATGCAGCATAATCAAATGTCAAAATAACCTGGAGATTTTTTCTTTGAACATATGTACTCTGATTTATCAATGTCACCCCATAAAATTAATAAAAAAAGGTCTGGATTTATGTAATAATGATTGTAAAACTTTTTTGAGGAGGCACAAAAGAAAACATCTACTGATGGAAAAGCTCAATAGTTCAAACACTTAAATCTCCCCCAAATTAATTTACATGTTTAAGTGCATCCTATTCAAGACCCCTGTTTTTAAAGAAAACTTAATATCATGATTATAAGTTTTATCTGAAAAAATAATAATGACCATCCCCCATAGGCCAAAGGCTCCCACTAATGATCTTAAGATCTCTAGTGATTGCTTCTCAGGAAAAGTCTCAAAAGCCAAGGGAAGCTGCCACCGATGATCTCATCTGGGGCCAGCAGCTACTGCTAGAAAAAGCTTTCTATATATTTTCTTTCCAAGGCTCCTTCAAGTACATCTTGCAGAAGACTTGAAGCCAGACACTAGGAAAAGGAGTTCTGATAACTGTGGTTTCAAGCTTTTCTTCTGCAAGAGAGGGAGGTAGCGCAGGGATGATGTCAAGTTGAAAACAGGTAACCTACCACACCATTCTACTGCTGAAAGTCATGTTGTGAGAGTGTGGCAGGATGTATTTTCTCAAACTGGCCACAATATCTCCTATCACACATACCCTTCTTAAAAAGGGAAAGGTCTCTATTTCCTTCTTGAATCTAGGGGAGTTTTTGATTAGAGTGTAAGTTACTATGTATTTTCTGAAGCTGGGTCACAGTCTGTGATACAGCTTCAACTTGGCTCCTTAGAGACATGCTTATACTTTAACCACCATGTTGTGGGGAAGCTTAAGCCTCCCCACATGAGGCATCCTTTATCAGGAATTGTCAACCATTTAAAATTAACATATGGTCCCATGTTTACCCTTCCCTTTGAAGTCAAATGCATTGCTGCTACCCAATTCCCCTTTGTCCTCAGCAAATATGGCTTCCTTGGGATTCAGGAATCATGTAGAGAATATAAAGACCTGTGGTCTGAAAAATCTTAGAAAATTATTAACTTTGGGATATTACTGCATAGTGGATGTAAGCACCATTGTAGTTAAGCCCATTCGAAGCAAGACATTTCTTGCAAGGTTTCTTGTCAGGCTGAATTTCCACATTATAAGATCTTTCCCTGTCTCTTCTCAAATCAGCAACCCCTGGAAATTATTATCATAAAAAAAACTTTGCTTTCCTTGTGTGCATACAGAAAGAACTAACTGAAGGAACAAGTCTGAAATTGAGGCCTTTGATTCCAGTTTGCCAGTTCATGTTTGTCCTAGGCGGTCTCATAGAATAACCTTATCTTTGCGTAAGCTCTTGGCATCTTGTAACATTTCACACTGGCTTGTTAGCCCTGGAGAATTTTGTAGGTGATTCTGGGCAATTCCAACATCTTGGAACCAGAGGTGTCTTCAAGTTCTATATGTACTGAGAAAAAGTTTTGATATACTTCCTACTATTAGTTATCAACAGATAAATGGTCCTGTCTACAAGTAAGAAAAAATAAGATGTTGGAGGCCTACATAAATAGTGTCTAGGAAGAGAAGAGAAAATAAGAGTAGAAATACATGCATAAAATGTGCCTAAAGCTCAAACCTCTGTTGAATGAAGGAATGAATGAATAAGATAAAATACCCAGTCCATTCACATCTCTACTCTAGATACACTATGTAGAACAAACCTGCCATTTGAAAATCTACTCTTAGTACATTTGTAGATTTTTTAAGAATCATGTTTTAAGCTAGTGTTCCTAACATTTGGTGAGGCTAAGGCTTAAAACTTTGAGACACTAATTGTCCCATGCATATGCAATTAGCAATGCATATGTGTCTAAAACACAAAAAATACTTTAAGAGCCAGTGCTCTTCCATCCCTTGGTCCTTCTATATCCCCTTTCATTCAGCAAAATACGTACATATTCCATTAGTTAGAGTTTTACTAAGAGTGCAATTACTCATCCTTCAGTTCACAATACGACACTCCTCCCCTGAGCCTCTCAGCTCTTCAGCATCTCTGTCCTTCTGTGACAGCTTAGATTTAACTTGATATAACAAATTAGTTTTGCAGTTCTACTCCAAGGTTTCAGAGCTGTTCCCAGTCAGCTCTCATCACATATACCACCAAAAGGCTAAAGTGATGGATTGAAAAGTGCATATAATATTGAAATCTAAAGGGGTTGTTTGGAAGGTATATTCTGGAAATCATGTTTTATGCTGAATTACCTAATATATTCTTTAAAAGAAATAATCAGAAGCTAACTCATAAATAAAACTTTTATAAGAATTCAGATCTCCTAAGTTTATCATATTTTCTATTTATACAATATTTCTATCTTGACATTTTTATTTTGAAAATGGTTATATCTTCAGAAAACTTAACGTTTTGCTACATTTGCTTTATCCTTTTTTTCTTGCTTGCTTTCTATTGTTTTCCTAGAACTTATCCATGTTTACTTCAGTGTGTATTTCCTAAGTATAAGGACAATCTTGTACATAATTACAGTATTTATCACAACTAAGGAAATTAACAATACTTTCATAATGTCATTTAATATTCTGTACAATCCAGATTTTCCCTACTGCCCCCAAATAAATTCTCTCAAGCCCTTTTCTTCAAAGAAATAGCATTATTGGTGGGGGGAAAAACCATTTCCGTGATACCTTCTTATGGTGTCTGAGTGGCACTTCTATTCATACCTCTCTTACATGGTAGTATTTTCATTACTTGTTTCTACACAGACTTGTGACTAGGTGACCCCATGGAAGACATGATGTGGGCATGTTACCTTTTGTGTAGGAATGTCTGAGTTAAGTATATGTAGAGAGGTTTGAAAGAATGCTGCACAGTGCCTGTCCACTGACTGCAGGGAAAGAGAAAGAATCTGACTTTTGTTTCTAGTCCTCTGGGCAAATTTGAGCACTTATTTCAGATTTACCTTGATATAACAAATTGCTTTTGCAATTCCTCTTCACAGAGTTGAAATCTCATCAAACTCTCAACAATAACAATTTTATATCTTGAGGCACTTTGGATATTTGCTGCATCTTTATTTATATAAATTGAGTAATATGTAGCTTAACTCCCCATTTCTGACCTCAATATCTTTAAAGCTTATACTATTCTTTTCTTTGAATCATTTCTATATCTCGGTTTTTACTTTTAAAGGTGTCAATGTCCCCCATTCCTTTCTTTCTTTATACTTTTTAGAAATTTGGGTGCATTTCCTATTTGCTAGAATATTTTTTTCAGAAACCAAGAGAATGCTATCGATATCTACTTTTGTGATAGGTAGAGCTTACTCTTCGAAGCCTTTTAAGAGATTTTTAAGTTAAAAAGGGGAAAACTGCTCATTTTAGAATACAATCATTTGGAGAAATGTCAACAGGTTACTTTGCAGGGGAAATCAGTGGTGAGACTACTGCACTGTGAAAATAGGAGGAGAAAATTTGGGTTAAACGTTTAAGTATGACCTTGTAGAATAGCCCTTCAGTTTAACACTGAGCAGAGAGACCAGTGACCCAAATTGGACTCTTTTTCTATTTTCTTAGGACTAATGGAGTTAAACTGTGATTTCCTGAGACCTATCTTTTTTAACTGAGGGCAAGTATGTGATTCCTAAGTAGGCCCAGCTTTGGTTCATGTAATAACTAAGCCTCAAGTAGAACTTTTTGAGTATAATAATAGTGTTAAGTGGAAGCTCTTAAAAGGAACAAACAATAATCACAAACATAAGCTTGACAGGTAATGCTGTATATTATATTGTAACAAAACTAATGATATGTAAGCTTTAGCAAATATATCATGGCATTTTAGCATATAAATGGATTATTTATTCTCTAGTGCTCTGTTAAGTATACAAATAAAAACTTTAGTACTAAAGCTCTTTTGAGGTATACTAGAAAAATATACCAAATTGAAATGGAAATCGTGGAAAGGTGATTCACATTTCAAAAGATCATATCAGGACTGTAACTTGTCTTGTTAATATTCATGAGCTTTAGGTTTTAGGAGCCAAATGATGACCTACAACTTTATATTATAAAACTAAACTAGCCCTGGCCAGTGGGCTCATCAGTAGAGCATTGGCCTAGAGTGTGGAAGTCCCTGTTGGATTCATGTTCAGGGCACACGGGAGAAGCGACCATCTGTTTCTCCATCCCTCCCCCTTCTCTCTCTCTTTCTCTCTCTCTCTCTCTCTCTCTCTCTCTTTCTCTCTCTCCTCTCTCTTTCTCTCCTCTCTCTTTCTCCCCTCTCTCTTTCTCCCCTCCAGTGGTCGTGGCTCCTTCAAGCAAGTTGGCCCCAGGGGCTGAGGATGGCACCATGGCCTCGATTCAGGCACTAAAATAGCTTGGTTGCTGAGCAAGAGAGCAATGGTCCCAGATGGGCAAAGCATCACCCCATAGGGGGACAGGGGGATTACAGGAGGGTTCCTGGTTGGGGTGCATGTAGGAGTCTGTTTCTCTGCCTTCCCACCTCTCACTTAATAAATGAATAAATAAATAGTATACCAAATAAATAAATAAATAAATAATAAAAGAGTATACCATTCTAAGCCTTTTAGGGATGATACTATTCTTATCCTATAGCATTGGCTCCTGAGAGGGGCTTCGTGTCATAAATAGAAATATTTAAAGTTTCTTTGCAAAATATATATATACTAAGGACTTTAGAACTTTGTTTTTCTGTTTTATTCATTGAGCAGTATTAGAGCATCTCTTTTTTTCTGCATGATACCCCGAGAAGTGAAACCTCTAGCATCCCCCTGCTCTGCCCTGCCCTGGTATAGTTGAGCACTAAAAGTGTGCGTGCTATGAATGTATAGCACATAGTTTTAAATGTTTTCCGGTGTCAGTGGCTGTAACCTAGACTGTTAGAAATGGCACTCCAGCCCCAGCCCCAGCCCCAGCCCCCAGCTAACTGGTGCTTTGCCCACCAGCTGTTTTCTGCAGCTAAGAGTTTTACCCTCCACCTCGTTCTTCCTAGGCACTGGGTTACTGAGCTCTCTGCTTTTGCCAACACTGTTTCAACACACACTGTTCACTGAAGAGTTTAATGGAAGAAAAAGGTCCCTGTGTGCCTTGAGAGACTGCATGCGAGTAATATTGTGCGCCAAGGTGAAGCACCTGGGCACAGCGCTGGGTGGAGCCTTTGCTGTGCTTGCTGTCTCCTTTGAGAGCTTGACTCCTTGAGTTGCTGCTCTTATATCTGAGGTGGTAAAATCACTTAGCTTGACAATGGCCTGTTGCCTTACTTCTTATTCTTTGGCATTGAATGGTAGTGTTCTGTTCCTCTTTGGGAATATTGCCGAAAGCCTACTGAATAAGGCTTCTCAGGTTATGCTTTCTTTTATTTACCATCCCAGACTAGTGTTCTCTCCAGCCAAATACCAACCTAACTTTATGTTAAATATGGGAACATTTGCTTTCTCTAGTAATAAGTTTTAAATCAGGAGTAAGAGAACTTTAACTCAGCCCGTGTGGAGGGCAGACTGTATGGCACAGTGAATAAACAAAGACCTAGAAATCTTTTGTCAGCCTAAAACACTCCCTACGATGGTATTTGATAAAATAATAATAATTACAGTGATGGCTGATGCTTGCTACTGAAAACCTGTAATTTCCAACAGCTGTGACATGACCATGCAAGCTACCAACACATATAAAATAAAATGTATGCTTCCCTGAACAAAGATTGCCCAAATACGTATAATGCCCTATTTAAGGTACTTGTTTTTAATGATTTACCTAATCGCCATGAAGATTTACATATTTTGAAAAATTTTGTCTTATAATATCTTAGGAAGTTTTGAAGCCAATGAATTTTTTTAAATAAATTAATCAATACACCTTGTCATCATACAGCATATGAGATGAAACTGGTTATGCCATGGCTCAAATAACACAGATACTGCAAACTAATAATAACTAAACAGTTATTCAAACGGCAGAGATGTTCCCTTTTCCCCAGTATTAGTACAACCAAAGGACTCTGGCAGGAGAGGATTACATATATGATTTTCATAGAAACCAACTTATATATTACCAAGTTTGCATTTCCACTGTCATTACAGTGTGCCAAGGGAAGAGAAGATCTTCTGCAGTTCGTTTAACATTTTGACAGATACTGCATTATTTAACATGATATGCTAAGTGAATACCTACTATATGCAAGGAAGACACGATATTTGGTCTTAGGGAGAGTACACAGTCTTTAGGAGGTACTTGCTGCAAGGAGCACCTAATTTATTATCAGTTAATTTGAAATAAATATTTTTTATAGGTTTTATTTACAGGTTTTTAGAGAAGGGAGGGGAATGGAGAAAAGCAAGAAGCATCCACACATAGTAGTTGCTTCCTGTATGTGCCTTGACCAGGCAAACCCAGGGTTTCAAACTGGTGACCTCAGCGTTCCAGGTTGATGCTTTATCCACTGCCCCACCACAGGTCAGGCAAAATTAAATTTTTAAAGCTGGAATGAACACATTACCATAAATATTCAGAGGTAAAAAGTTGCTGGTTTAATGAGACAGGAAAAGCTACAAAAAGGAATAAATCTGGAATAATGTGGTTGCAAGTGGTGATAGAAACTGATTTTGATTGGTTTAAAACAAATTGCGTTTTGTTTATTTTCCTGTAGCCACGTGGATATTTGAGGTCTGTGTGAGGAGGGCAGGGCCTGCATGGAAAGATCAAATGTTTCTTGGAATTAGAGGGAGGCACTTAAAGCAAACAGACCCATGGCTGGCCATTAAAGACATAGTATTTAAAGATTTCAAGAGGCAGAAAGAAGGAAGTAAGGAGGGATGGGCATTCTAGGCAGAGAGAATGGCCCAGACAAGTTTGCAGATATGGAAAGCTTCTAGTAAGACAGATTTTTTTCACTTGGGTTGAGCAATAATGTGCCTATTCTACATACTTCCAATTCTATGCAGGGTCAGAATTTGGAAAATGTAGTCTCACAGATTAATTTTTATAAGAATGTGATCAAGTTCCTTTCATTCTTATTTTTTTCTCCAGGAGATTTTAACATTATTATATATAAACGTAAAATTATATGTCAAACAACAAAATGAACTAAATCCTTCCTAAGTTGGTGTGAAATCATAAATATGTTTGAAACAATACTGCATACTTGCCTGACCGGGCGGTGGCACAATGGATAGAGCATCGGACTGGGATGCAGAAGACCCAGGTTCTAGACCCTGAGGTCGCCAGCTTGAGTGAGGGCTCATCTGGTTTGAGCAAAAAAAAGCTCACCAGCTTGAGCCCAAGGTCGCTGGCACGAGCAAGGGGTTACTCAGTCTGCTGAAGGCCCGTGGTCAAGGCATGTATGAGAAAGCAATCAATGAACAATTAAGATGCTGCAGTGTGCAACAAAAAACTAATGATTGATGCTTCTCATCTCTCTATTCCTGTCTGTCTGTCCTTATCTATCCCTCTCTCTGACTCTCTCTCTGTCTCTGTAAAAAAAAAAATACTGCATACTGATTTTTCATAAACAATTTGATATCCCTTCACAGCTTGGATGAAGCTGCTTGACTCAATAGGGAGATAGAGAAAAACCACAATGTTTGGCCTCTGGTCCTGAAATCAAAATAGTGGTTTGATTAAATGCCAGTTGGTTGTAAATGATAACCCACATAAACAGTGGGAAGTCATTACACTTAAGCAGTGTATTCTAATTTAATTTTATGGCTTTTGGAAGAAAATCCCTAGGCTAGTCAGCAGAACCTAAGAAATGGTGACTGAGCTGAACGTTAGGGGGACTCTAATTCTGGTAGGCCAGCTCTGAGGTGTCCTACCTGGGCAGCCGGTAACTGTCTCCCTAGATTCTTTACCAAGTCTTTCTCATGAAATCATTTTGTTGTTTGATCATCTACCTATACCAGGGGTCCCCAAACTATGGCCCGTGGGCCACATGCGGCCCCCTGAGGCCATTTATCCGGCCCTTGCAGCACTTCTGGAAGAGGCATCTCTTTCATTGGTGGTCAGTGAGAGGAGCATAGTTCCCATTGAAATACTGGTCAGTTTGTTGATTTAAATTTACTTGTTCTTTATTTTAAATATTGTATTTGTTCCCGTTTTTTTACTTTAAAATAAGATATGTGCAGTGTGCATGGGGATTTGTTCATAGTTTTTTTTATAGTCCGGCCCTCCAACGGTCTGAGGGACAGTGAACTGGCCCCCTGTGTAAAAAGTTTGGGGACCCCTGACCTATACAGTAGATCCTAAATTCGTGTAAAAGCCACACCACCAAATCTTTGCATTTGATGTCCACGTATTTCAGTATATATTGTATTTCTGTATTAAAAAATTCCCTCAAACTTAGTACCTTTATTTTATAGAAATAAAATTTTGTGTGCCCAGATGATTCATCTGCTTCATATAGTATCAATGGCATCCCTTGGTACTCTCCAGCTGGAATCTTGGACAGTCAGAGGAAATAATACCATTTCACTCTCAGCCTGGTGTTTTGATGGTGACAGCTAGAAGGCCAGGCTCAACTGAGCTCTCTTTTTCTCTGTATCATTGTGAGACTTCTTCATGTTGTCTCTCCAATAAGTTTGTCAAACTTCTGACATGGAGCTTAGGTCTCCAAGAGACCAAAGTGGAAGTTGCCAGTCTTTGTAAAGGTCATATCTGGGGCCGGAATACCATCACTTCCATTGTACACCATTGGTCAGAATAGTCATAAGCCAGTCCAGATGGAATGAGAGGGTAAAAAGACTTCTACCCTTGATGAGAATGATATCTCAGAATTAGTGGCTCTCTTTAATCCACCATATCATGCACAAAACAAGATATTGTAGAAAAAATAATCTTGAAAAAACCCCAAAATTATTTATATGTATACATGGCCTTTACAGGTCAATGGAAATTGCTGGTATTATCTGTGGTCACACTATTCCTTTACCTCATGCTGTCCTGCTGAGCAAGAACTGTCTAGAGCAGATTACCACTGAGCCAAAAAGTAAAAAATGTGTATGTATTCCTCCTTATGAAAATTTGATGTTTGGATCTGATATTTAGCTAGTGCCTGGGCATCTATTCCTTCTGTGACTACTTAGATTGTGCTTGTCTTGTAAGACAGTTCCTCCTCAACTTTTCTGAACTTTTTGCTTGCTAAGAATGTCCCTGGCTTTTCTCAAACACTAAACTGTGTATCTTATTTGTTGGATGTTTTAGGTATGTATCCCAGGTAACAGATATAATATACACTGTTGTCTTGGCAGCACACATACTTTAAGCACCATACTGCTTCTCCTAAACCTGTTATGATTGTCAATTTTGCCACTAAACTGACAGTGAGTACAATGACATGTAAAGATGCCTTTTGGCATTGATTTGGCTTTACCACCAGAGAAGACAAAGAAGGATTACTTTTCATTATTTTGTTCTGGGGTTGTCAATCATATATGATCTACACAGGGGCTCAATTAATGATGCAAGTTGTTCTAGGCCAGCTTCTAAAGCTGTCTGGCTGCAAGAAAGCTATTGGGAATTAAGACAAATTAGGCAAAATTAGCATAGCAGTCGAATGGTGCCAATACAGGTACAATGTGGGTTGACTTAGAACATATCATATAGCAATATAACCCCGTTCAGCATAGAAAGAAAGAGTTACATAAATGGTCCAAGGACAGAAATATGATGTGGCTTTGTTAGGTAGCCATAATAGGATTGAATTCATTCAAGCACTTATCCACCAAGATTCGCTTCTAAGTATTTTGAAATGTTTTGGATCAGAAGAACAAAGACAAAATAAGAAATGCAATGTAGGTTTTAAATTGTACTTTTGGATATCTTTCTCTGCTTCCATGCTTCAATTCAATAAGCATTTATTAACTTGTACCTGTCATGCATGGTTTCCTGTACTCATACATTCAATAGGATTTACTGAGAGCCTGCTATTTACTGCACAGTGTGCCAGGAGACTGGCTGGTAAGCAAGATCAGGCATAGTTTCAGCCTCTAAGGAGCTTCTTTCTAGAGAGATATGTAAGTAAATAAATAATACATGTGCTGACAATTGAGATAAATATTAGGTACATAAATGCTCATATTTTAAAAACTCGGCATTTTAGGGAATTACACGATAAAGAGTTTATTCTTTTGCTCATTCTACAGCTTAACATGGTTGTTTCTTATTAGGTAGCAATCTGGGTAGCTTTTCATGGGCATCAACTCAGGGATACGATTTTCTTCCATCTTGTGATTCCATCGTATTTTGTCTGCTTAGCTGGAATAGAGGGGAAAACAAGTGGAGGGTAGTGTGTGGAAGGATTTTGTGAGCCTGGCTTTAAAATAGTGAACCTCACTTCTGCCCACATTCTATTCAGAATTCAGTCACATAGTCATGTATAACTTTAAGGGGAGGCCAGAAAATACAATCTAGTGTGCCCAGATGAGGAGGAAAATGGCTAACCAGTCTGCTAAACCTTGTGAATGAAAAGAACGGGATGCTTTCAGATGTGAAGATGAGAGCAAAAGATGCCTTCTCTGATGCTTTTGCGTTTCATTCAAATACAGATTGCCTTTCAGTATTATTTAAAATATCTCATTTGTCTATTTCACCTACAAACTGTAAAGTTTAGGTTGATATTTTTTTGAAAAAAATAAAATTTAAAGCCATAGAGGAAGAGTCTTGGCCATTATTGAATCATCAGTTGACCCTTGAAAAATGTGGGGCTTAGAGTGTTAACCTCCTATGCAGTTCAAAATCTGCATTTAACTTTTACTCCCCCAAGGCTACTAATAACCTACTGTTTCTCAATAACATAAGTCATCCATTACAATGTTTGTATGTTATATGTATTCTATACTGTATTCTTACAATAAAGTAAGCTAGAGAAAAATAAAATGTTATTAAAACATCATGCCTGATCTGTGGTGGCGCAGTGGTAAAGCATGGACCTGGAATGCTGAAGTTGCTGGTTCAAAACCCTGGGCTTGCCTGGTCAAGGCACATAGGAGAAGCACTACAAGTTGATGCTTCCTACTCTCCCCCATCTCTCTCTCTAAAATCAATAAATAAAATCTTTTAAAAATTATAAGGAAGGGAAAATACATTTACTGTACTTTTTGAAAAAAAAATTGTGTATAAATAGACAAATGTAGTTCCAACTTATGTTGTTCAAGGGCCAACTATAATTCTTTTTTGTATGTGAAAAATAAAAGTCTAACTTCTTCCAATTCACAAACATGAGATATCTCTCTATTTGTGCCTTCAATTTCTTTCATCAAAATCTTGTAGTTTTTAATTGTACAGATCTTTCACTTCCTTGGATAAGTTTATTCCTAAGTATATTATTGTTCTTGATGCTATTGATTATTTTCTTTATTTCTTTTTCAGATATTTCATTATTACAATATAGAAACATAACTGATTTCTGTATGTTGATTTTATATCCTACAACTATACAGGATTTGTGGATTAGTTCCAACAGTGTTTTTGGTTGAGTCTTTAGAATTTTCTACAATTAAAATCATATCATCTGCAAATAGTTTTCCTTCTTCCTTTTCAATTTGGATGTCTTTTATTTCTTGCTTGAATCCTCTCGTTAGGACTTTAAATACTATATTGAATAAGAATAGTAATAGTAGGCAGCATTGTTAAGGTAATTGCTGAAGTAATATGTATAGCTTCTTAGTGCCATAGCCAGGTTACTTATTTATCAGAGGAGTTTGTAATGCTCAGTGTTCACACACACACACACACACAGACACTCACTCTTACTTACATAATTGACCCCTGTTTCCTCTTTATTATCTGATGTGCCAAAATGCTCATTTAAATGTGCTTATTCCCAGTGTTGAACTTTCTTTAGAGGAATCTGATTGAAGGGACCTGCGTCCACAGTAAAATCACTGCTCACAACTTGTAATAACTTCACCCAAAAAGCCCCTGCATGAAGTCAGACCTTGCTTAATTTGTTTGGTAGATTAGAGCCAAAACAGTTCTGAGATTATTAAAACTGATCCTCAGAAATACATTTCAGAGCCATATGTCTTGAGGCCTTCACCAATGTACTGTTTAGCCAGAGAGACTGACTAAAATTTGAGCTTTTTTTGTACTGATGGTGGCTGAAGCCTGCTCCTGCTTCAGGGTCATTTTTATACAGGAGAGAGTAGTAACTTTTATTGCATATATTTATATATTGATGAAAAATTCTTGAATATTTTTAATATTGAAAAAGTCCTATCTTGGTTAGCTTCTTTCTTTTGTTTTTGAAGTGACCATATCCTCAATATTTTATTATCACATAATAAAACAAAATATTTATATTAATCTTAGAACTGGATCCCTTGGCCCCTTCCCAGTTCAGAATGCTTACATCTCTTAATAGCCAGCATTCTCTTAGATCTGCATTTGGGTTCAATGCCTTTAAGCCTCACACAGCCTTCTTTGTAGTTTTAACCTTTTTGTGGAAAATCGGCTTAGTCTGCCCACCATAGCCACTCTGCTCCCTATCATAATGCCACTTTCCTTGCACATACAGAGGATCCATGCCCTTCTTGTACTGTTACTTTGTGGGCTTGATGCCACACTTCTTACAAAGAGTCCGGCTGGTTTTAGGAACATTCACCATGTTTACAAGAATGCTGTCATCATGGAAAGGTGGTCCATTTCTTTTTCTGGGGTCAGAGGTAGAAAGGATTGGAGATAGGCTAGTAGGGACTACCAGTCACAACACAAATTGGTTCCTGTCTTGTTCAAGCTTCCTTACATTATGTTTTCTGAAAGTAATATATGAATATGTAATATTCAAATCAAGCGGCTGGAGAATTGAGGGTGAGTACAGCTTTAATACCAGTAACCCTTAGTAAAGAGATGGGAATTAACGTCTTAAAATATTCTTTGCATATATGCTACTTCCTAATCCTCTAGAGTGCCCAATGAAATGCAGATACTGGACTACTTTTAGGTTGGAGAGTGAAACTCTTGGGCTTTTGACTTGGGAACCTGCATGTTAAAGAGTATTTCCTTTGCTTTACTTTTATTTCTTTATTTTAAAATTTTTATTTAGAAAATTATATTTAATGGGGTGACATTGATCAATAAAAGTATAGGGTTCCTCAGGTTATGACGGTATTGACATGTGATGTTTTGAGTTTATGAGGCTCACTCCCATAAAAACTTTAAGAAATTGAGACGTGAGTGTTTCGGCTTATGCCCTTAGCATCATACTTAGGGGCTACATGGATGAACTAGTTTGGTTGTGTGCAGTAGAAGAATATGCAATGTGGCGTTTGAGTGAGGGAGTTGGTGTCCCCTAGTACACTTTCCTATGCCATTTTGGACTGTTAAAAGTGCAAGTGTTCTGTTTGTGTTGCTTAGTTTGGACACTTGTTGGCCTTTATTATGGCTCCTAAATGAAAGTCAGAGTCTTCAGATGGTAGCGCTCTGAAGAAGAGGAAAGCCATCACAATGGATGTCACAGAGCTACTGGCATCACATGGAGAGGTACTATCTTCTGAGGACCTCATTCAGCTGGAGAAGCAGCTGATTGAAGAGGAAGAGATAGAAACCTCATAACCCAAGAGATTTTTCTACTAAAGGCTTGGCAGAGGTTTTTCTATGGTAGAGAGGGGTTAGCAAAATTTCAGGCTTACGACTCTGGTGATGACAGATTCAGGAAGCTCTACAGAGCTGTTACAGATGCCTTGCAATGCTGTAGGCAGATTTTGGAAGAGAAGTAGTTATCAAACATCCAGACTAGCCTGAAACAATTATTTAAAGAGGTAGAGAGGCCTGCAACAGATCCTGTACCCTCTACATCAGTGGTTTCTCAAGATGAAACACCTGTAGTACAGGTAGAATCATCTCCAGCATCTTCTGCATGTTCCTTAGGCAATCCTGATTCACCTGACCCAATATCTTCAGCACCTTCTGCAGGTTCTCCTGCCTCTCCAGCTTTCTCCTCCCAATAGGTCACTCTCTCCCACCTTGCAATGCCCCTTCCAGTGTGCAAACCAACAACAGGAATAAAAGGAATTATTTTTTATACTCATTTTTTCTATTACTACAGTACAGTGTCCAAAATAGCATATTTATGTCCTTTCCCTTTTTCTGTGGCTTAGTTGTGTTTTTATGTTCTACATTATGATTTTACAACTGTGTTAGGATAGGTATGTGACTTACGCTAGGGGGTGTTTTGACTTACACCAAAATTCAGGTTATGTCACTGTTGTAGGAACAGAACTGTGTTATAACCCAAGGATCCCCTCTACATAGGTTTCAGGTGAATATCTCTATAGCATTTGAACTGTTAATTATGTTGTATACCCATCACCCAAAGTCAAATCATTTTCCATCACCATATATTTGTCCCTCTTTACTCCCCTCCTCCCAAAACCCTCTCTTCCTAGTAATCACTTTACTTCTATCTATGTCCATAAATCACAGTTTTATATCCTATGTATATGTGAAATCATATAGTTCTTAGTTTTTCCTGATTTACTTATTTCACTCAGTATAATGTTCTCAAGGTCCATCCATGTTGTCATAAATGGAATTATGTCATCATTTGTTGTAGCTGAATAGTATTCCATTGTATATATGTACCAGATTTTCTTTATCCATTCCTCTATTGAAGGACTCTTTGGTTGTTTCCATGTCTTGGCCACTGTGAATAATGCTGCAATGAATATGGGGTACCTGTGTCTTTACATACCAATGTTTTAAAGGATTTTTTGGTTGATACTCAGTAGAGAGATTGCTGGGCATATGGTAGTTCTATTCTTAATTTTTTGAAGAACCACCATAATTTCTTTTATAATGGCTGTACCAGTCTACATTCTCACCAGCAGTGAATGAGGCTTCCCTTTTTTTCACAACCTCTCCAACACTTGTTATTACCTGTCTTGTTGAGAATAGCTAATCTAATTGGTGTGAGGTGGTATCTCATTGTAGTTTTGATTTGCATTTCTCTAATAGCTAGTGAAGATGAGCATCTTTTCATATATCTGTTGGCCATTTGTATGTCTTTGTGGGAGAAGTGTCTGTTCAGGTCCTTTCCCCATTTTTAATCGAATTGTTTACTTGTTTTTTGCTGAGCTTTGTGAGTTCTTTTTTGGATATTAACCCCTTATTAGAGCTGTTGTATGTAAATATCATCTTCTCCCATTTGGTCAGCTGCCTTTTCATTTTGTTGTCATTGTCTTTTGATGTGCAAAAGCTTTTTAGTTTGATATAGTCTCATTCATTTATTTTTGCCTTTACTTACCTTGCTTTTGGGGTTACATTCATAAACTCTTCTCTATGACCAAGGTCCATAAGAAGTTTAAATTTACTCTTATCTTAAAATATGGAAAGAAATGAAGCAGAACCTGCACAATGAGACTAGAATATAAATGATCAAATTGTATTCCTAAAGTCATATGTCAACTTACAAAGTGAAAATTTTTATAGTAATTCCATATTTGTGTTTAATGAAAGGCTATTTCTGTAAATAATAAGATCAAATATATAATTTTTTCTTCTTTCACAAAGTAGTCAAAAAGAATTATTTTTAGCAATTGCAGCTAGCTAGAATCAGCTGTCATGGATTATATTTGGTATGTCAGAGGTCTTGTGAGAATCAGCTGTCAGGCATGGAATAGAATTGTACAGTTGCTATAGGTCAAAGGAGAGAATGTTTTTTGCTCATGGAATCTTGAAATTGTGTCAAGCATTATGTAACTAGTTATATTTAACAAAGTTGACGTTCCCAGGAAGTCACAATAAAAATCCTAAAGCACCAAAATATCTCTCTACATTATGAAAGATTTATATTGTGAGTCTAATTTTCTTTATGGTAATTATGGATACTGAGTAAACATTTTCCTTGATAAATTCTGATCTAAAAAATATATATATTTTTAAGTGAGAGGAGGGGAGATGGTGAGACAGACTCCCACATGTACCCTGAACAGGATCCACCTGGCAACCCCTGTCTTGGGCTAATGCTCGAATCAACTGAGCTAGTTTTATTGCCTGAGGCTGCTACACTTGGACCAACCGAGCTCAGACCAATCAAGCTATCCTCAGTGCCTGAGGCCACTGCTTGAACCAGTCAAGCCACTGGCTGTGGGAGGGGAAGAAGGAGAGAGAAGAGGGAAAGAGGGGTAAAGAAAAGGAAATGGTCACTTCTCTTGTATGCCCTGACTGGGAATTGAACCTGGGACATCCATATGTTGAGCTGACACTCCATCCACTGAGCCAACTGGCCAGGACCCTAAATGATTTTTATTAAAGCTTTTATAGGGACTCATACTTGAAAGTCTGAATATGGCTTTCTTGGAATTATTATAGATTCTGGGTAGATATTAATGAATTGATAATGTTGATATTTTACATTGATAACATTATGGAGTATAGAAAGAGATCAGTAAGTGCTTTGTCAGTCAATGCTCAGTATTTGGAATTCTTGGTGAGCTTTGAATAAATGCAACACTGTGAAAGTCTCAATACTGGCATGCCATTGAGTGGAAGTTGGATGCTAAGACTCTTGCTTTCTTCCTCTCCTTGTTTCTAACCACTCAGGAGTCACAGATTGGTCATCCAAGGGGTTTCTTTGGTGTGTGGATATATTAATTTGGAAGACAGAGCTCATTACACTTTATTTTAAATTGAAGCAATTTGAAAATCAGATGATTTCACACAAACACTTAGCTTTCTGGATTCTCATGAAAAATCCAAACATTAGCTATGTGCCCCTATAACAGCAATCAGAAGTGGCTCCCCCTCAAGGTCATGTGCTCTCCAGCATGAGCCTGCTTTACTCACTTAGGTATCACTTGTCTCTGAGTTTATGACCCCTCAAAGACTGGAGGCTCTTTCTTGTTAAGATGATCTGTTCCCCTGTTTTAAATGTTTAGTGGTGCCCTTCACTCCAAAGTGACATCCTCTCAAGATGATGACTTACTCTGAGGAAAAATATACTACTTGACTACATTTCATAAAGGTAATATGTGCATGAGAAATATGCAAAGACACACAGACACAGGCACACAGGTCTCTGTAATTTTCAGCTCCTTGGATACATAGAGTACAAGTTTGGATACATAGAGATCTGTCAAGCTTAGATGTATTACTGTTTTCTGATTGGGATAAGGACCAAAGTTAATAAAGTGAAATATAGTTAGGGAGAAATATGAAGTCCCAAATTTACTTAAATGTGAACACTCAAATACAAATATTTAAATACAAAATCAATTAGGGAATGCCAGATAATAGATATCTCATTTGGCAGTATTTTTTTATGAAAAGAAAAAAAACGTTTTAGTAAGTGAAAAGTTCAATATGCTTCAGTAGGGTTATATGACCATTAAAAAGATACAAAAAGAGGTGTATTAATAGAAATTGAAAATTCTAATGATGGAAACTGTGGTCTTTTTAGTGTTTGTCAAACTGAGTATGAAGGAATGTTTTCTCTGAAGTTTTAAAAAGATGTTGACCACAGAGTTCCTGGAATTGTGAGAACAGGTGACAACGATGGACAGAGACCTAGGAATTAAGCCATGTAAGGAATGATTGACAATGCCAAATGTTAAATCAGAGAAGAGAAGATGGAAACAGATAAGAGAGATTGTCAAGGTCTTTAAATACTTGAGGACGGTTACACAAAAGAGGCTGCACACTTGTATTCTATGTATTCAAGGAGCTGAAAATTATAGGGACTTGTGTATTTTTTAAAATGTGGGAGGTGAACTGCAGATACTTCCAACTAGAAACATTGATCACTATGTGGAGAGAACTAAGAAATCTTTTTAAACATGAAATTTGACCACTTACTAAAGAGATAGATATCACAAAGGCTAAGGTAGACAAAACAGTCTTGACAAGATTACTTTCTTTTTTATTTTATAATTTTAAAAGTTTATAAATCATTGTCACAAAAATATCATACAGAAAAAAAGTCTAAACAAAACTATTTTGAGTCCTCTATTTTAGAGAAAATCACTGTTAACATTTTTTTTCAAGAAAGAATTATACAACTGTTTTTTTCCATAGATTTTAAAGATACTTTGGCTACATAACTTACGTATTTTTATGAGGTAAGATTTTTTGGTTATTGCTTTCAGATTCCTTAGAGAAATTACACATATAAATATAAATTTTTATCTATCAAAATTGGAATTCTACTATAACAACTTTCCTGAAATGTTTCTTTTTCCATTTCAAAATGCATCATAAATGCCCTGTCCTTTCATATTTGTAAATGATTATTTAAATTATTTTAGTAGCATACTATGATATTCTGCTGTATTACTATATCATAATTAAAATTTTACTTATCATTGAAAATATATGCTGTTTCCTATGTACAAAATTATGGAAAATGATAAAATATAATTTTGTGTAATTATTTCTTTTTTTTTTTTTTTTGTATTTTTCTGAAGTTGGAAACGGGGAGGCAGTCAGACAGACTCCCACATGCACCCGACTGGGATCCACCCGGCATGCCCACCAGGGGGCGATGCTCTGCCCATCTGGGGCATCGCTCTGTTACGACCAGAGTCTTTCTAGCACCTGAGGCAGAGGCCATGGAGCCATCCTCAGTGCCCGGGCCAACTTTGCTCTAATGGAGCCTTGGCTGTGGGAGGGGAAGCGAGAGACAGAGAGGAAGGAGAGGGGGAAGGGTGGAGAAGCAGATGGGCACCTCTCCTGTGTGCCCTGGCCAGGAATCGAACCCAGGACTCCTGCACGCCAGGCCGACACTCTACCACTGAGCCAACCGGCCAGGGCCTGTAATTATTTCTGTAGGAGATATTTCTAAAACAGAATGATAATATCAAAAGGTATGCATTATTTTAAGAACTGTAACATATGTTACAAATTTCTCTTCAAAAAATGTTTCAAAATTTATACACTCAAGACCTGGTAATGATGGACACTTTCTGAACTACTGGATCAAATTCAATGTTGTCATTATTTAGATTAACTATATTCCCTAGGCTATATACTACATCCCTATGACAATTATTTTATAACTATAAATTTGTACATCTATTCCCCTTCACCTTTTTTGGCTTTTTCATCACCCTTTTCCCCTCTGGCTACCATCAGTTTATTTTCTATGTCTTTAACTGTGTTTCTATTTTGCTTGTGTATTTGTTTTTGTTTTGTTTAGATTCCATATATGTGAAATATGGTGTTTGTCCTTTTACTGACTTATTTCACTTAGCATAATAACCCAGAGGGCCATACATATTGTTACAAATCACAAAATTTTATTCTTTATTATGGATAATATTCTTGTGTATACTACACCTTCTTTATCCATTCATCTATTGAGGAACTCTTTGATTACTTCCACATCTTGGCTACTGTAAATAATGGTGTAATGAATATACGACTGCATACATGTTTTCAAATTAGTGTTTTTATTTTCTTTGAATAGATAATCAGAAGTTGAATTACTAGGTTATATGGTATATTTATTTTTATTTTTAATTTTTTTGAGTTATCTCCATATTGGTTTCATAGTGGTTGTACCAGTTTGCAACCCAACCATGAAGGTTTCCTATAGATACTCAGAAGTTGAATTACTAGGTTATATGGTATATTTATTTTTAATTTTTTTGAGTAATCTCCATATTGATTTTCATAGTGGTTGTACCAGTTTGCAACCCCACCATGAAGGTTTCCTTTCCTCCACATCCTCAAGAGCTCTTCTTATTTACAGTCTTTTTGATAATAGCCAATCTTACCAGTGTGAGGTAATATCTTATTTTGGTTTCTATTTGCATTGCCTTGATGATTAGTGATGTTCAGCATCTTTTCACGTGTCTTTGTGCAGTCTCTATCTACTCTTTGGAGAAGTGTCTGTTTTGGTCCTCTTCTCATCTTTTTAAATTAGATTGTATTTTTATGTTGAGTTGTATGATACCTTTATATATTTTGGATATTAACCCCTTATCAAATATGGTATTTGAAAATACATTCTCCCATTTAGTGGGTTGCCTTTCATTTTGTTTATGGTTTTCTTCACTGTGCCAAAGCTTTTTAACCACTTTGAATATATGATAGTACTGCCTTCTGATCTGCAAAGGTTTTGCTGAAAATCATCCAACAGTCTGATGGGACTTTATTTTTGTAACTAGTTGTTTTTCTCTTGCTGCTTTTAAGATTTTTCCTTTGTCTTTACCTTTTGCATTTTATTGTGGTATATCTTAGTTTGGGTCTCTTTGGGTTTATCTTATTTGGGACTCTCTGATTCCTGAACTTCTGAGTGTGTTTCCTTTGTAATTTTGGGGAAGTTTTCAGGATTCAGATGGATTTTCTGTCCCTTTCTCTCTCCTCCTTCTGTGACCCATATAATGGAGATATTAGTGTGCTTAATGTTGTCCCAGAGGTATCTTAAACTCTCATTTTTCTAACATTCTTTTTCCTTTTTGCAGTTCTGTTTGGGTAATTTCCATTATGTTGTCTTTCACGTCACTGATACTCTGTATCACCTAATCTGCTAAAGATTCTCTCTAGTGGATTTTTTCACTTCAAGTTTTGCGGTTTTTTAGTTCTGATTTAGAAAATATTTTTTCTGTCTCTTTGTTGAAGTTCTCATTGTGTTCATTCATACTTCTCCTGAGTTAGGAGCTCATCTTTATGACTGTTACCCTGGACTCTCTATCTGGCACATGATTTATCTCCATTTCATTTTGTTCTTTTTCTGGGGTTGTTTTGTTCTTTGTTTGAAATATTATCCTCCATTTGCTCATTTTTCCTAATATTTTGTTTCTATATAGTAAGTAAATCTTTATAGCTTATAGTATTGGGAGAGTGTCTTCACATAGAAGTTGTCCTGTGGGGTCTAGTAATGGAATGGTCCTCAGTCACCAGAGTCAGGTGATGGAAGGGTGTCCCCTATCTGGGCTGCATGTGCTCTCCTATTGTAGTTGGGCTATGACTGTTGTGGGTTCACTGTTGAGCATGGCTGGCCACTGACCCCATCCTCATTGTCTGTGAGGCCTGGCTGTGACTGTTCTTGGTATGTTTGTGTGCAGGGCAGGTCTCCAGTGTGAGTGGCTGTGAGGCCTGGCCTCTGCTGTGTGGGAGCTGACCCCTTAATCCTTTTTAGGAGATATTCTGGTGCTAACCATCCAATGCTGGGTTGTGAAGCACTACTTTGGGCATCCTCCAGGGCTGCTCCTTGGTGCTGGGGGAGCAGGGTGATGCTTTTGAGGCCTGTTGGGGGCTACCTGCCAGGATATATTTTTAGATGAATATCTTTATTTAAATTGCTTTCAAAAGCTTTGTTTAAAAAATTTGAGCTGGGCCCTAGCTGGTTGGCTCAGTGGTATAGCTTGGCCCGGTGTGTAGATGTCCTAGGTTTGATTCCCAGTCAGGGCACACAGGAGAAGTGCCCATCTGCTTCTTCACCCTTCTTCCTCTCCTTTCTCTCTGTCTTTCTCTTCCCCTCTGGCAGCCAAGGCTCCATTGGAGCAAAATTGGCCTGGGTGCTGAGGATGGCTCCATGGCCTCCACCTCAAGTGCTGGAATGGCTCTGGTTGCAATGGAATGATGTCCCAGATGGGCAGAGCATCACCCCCTACTGGGATTGCCAGGTGCATCCTGGTTGGGTGCACACGGGAGTCTATCTCTCTTCCTCCCCATTTCTCACTTCAGAAAAAATTTTTTTGAGCTATTAAAACCCATTGCCTTCTATGTAGTTAAATAATTTTTTTTATCATTTACTTTTCAAACTTTTTTATGACATATATCAATAATTTTGAAGGGTCTTAGAGTTTCCCCTACTTGTAAGCTAATAAGTTACCTTGCCACCATTTTGTGGATACTGGCAGAAGATTTGAGTCTTTTGGATCAGAGAAAATGGATAGTTTATTATTATAGCAATAGAAGTAGCCAGAATGTCAGCATTTTCTCAAGCTGACTTTCCAGGCTCCAGTTCTCACAGGGCAACATGAGAAGGACCAGGTGATGTTTGCACGTGCAGCGGTCGCATTACTGGATAGTACCCCCAGGCTTAGAAAATCCAAATATTTTATAATAGCCTAGGAGAAAATTTGCCCTCAAGGGGACATTATCTTTATTATGCTGGACTGCAAAGATACCTTATTTCTATTTCTCAAGGCTGTTGCTAAGTAAACATTCTTGAAAAGATAATTCAGAAAAGTTTGTCAGTGCCTGTACTCCCAAGACATGCAAAACTCTAAACAATCTATGGAGAATTGTTTTTTGACAGTATATGTCATAAAAAGTTTATAGTAAAATCTATCATTTTTCTTCTTAGTTTCTTTATTTGTTATGCTGAAGAAGTTATTCTCTCTTTTGAGAGTGTTATTAAACTGTTCAGTTGGAGAATTCCCATACCAGTATACCTCTCAAATATTTCTACTTAGGTACTCCAATAGGAGAAGTCTGCTTCAAGAATAAATTTCTAAATTCCCCATTTTGTCTTCCATATTCAGGCAGATGATCTTTGTCTATTCAATAAAATATTTGTTTTAATATATAAATTAAATACATTTCATCCAGGAAGAAGTACATTGTTCATCCTTTAGATTTGACAATTCTGGCACACCACATGCCTTATAATAATAGTAATGCATATTTAGTACTGACTATGCGCCAGAAATTTTTCCAAGTGCTTTATGCATAGTATTTCATTGTGCTCTTGAAGAATCTCTGATAGGTGCTATTTTCATCCTGTTTCACAATTGTGGAACTGAGGCCCAGAAGCAACATAAATTTTCTCAAGATCCTAAGTTTGAGAATTAATTCACAATTCATCTGATTCCATAAGGAATTTTTCCTATTGCCTAATGTCCTTTTAAGAAATGGATCAGAGGTGATCCTATGCAGTGTTTTGTTTTGTTTTTTAATGTATATCTGTAATCCATTTAGGAATCTAATGTGCTACACATCTTTCAGGGGTGGGGGATAGTGATTTCTCTCAAACACATATATACACACAATATTGTAAATAATTTTAGGGGTTGTTTTAACTGATATATTCAATATTAATTTTTTGTGGCATGGGAGGAGCTATGTTTTTTAAGTTTAGTTATTTAGTATATTTTCATTTATTATTTAGTGCTTTTAAAAATTTGGCAAAAAATAATTTTTAATAATTTTATTTCACATCAAATACTTGTAACCTAATGCCTAATGAGATAAAAGCAGAGTATCTCTGCGTGAAGCAAACATGAGATACTATATTATTTGGTTTTTGCCTTTGTCCATCATGGGGAAACAAAATGGAATCTGGTTAAGAAGATGGACTCTGGAATCAAGCAGTTGGGGTTCAAATTCTGGCTCCATGTAAGAGTTATTTTAAAAATATTTAACAACTGGTAATGCTGGTCATTGACTAAATGGGCATATTCTATTTACAATTGATAGAGCCATATCAGCTCATAACCAGCTCTGGCTCTATCACTTAAACGTTTTCATCTGTAAAATGAGGAAAGCAATAGTCATTGTTTTATGGGGTTTTACGAGTTTTTGATGTGATAATGTGTATAAAGTACTTAGAAAAATATTTGGGAGAAAGGTATTTAATACTAACTGCTATCATCATTATCATCATCATTATCGGACTAATGCTTAAAGAACTTCATGTAACTCCAGAACTTTATAGTTAGAATGTTAAATCCCTCTGCTTAAGAGAAGACAGGGCAGATCTTGTTAAATTTATAAATGGTACAAGTTTGTCAAAAATATTATTTGTATGGAACAATTAAGAATTAGTGTTCAGAGATGTTGAAAAACTATCAAGAGAGGTGGGAACTAATAAAATGAGATTCAGTAGGGATAAATAGAAAGTTTTGTATTTTAGTTAAGATTAAAAACATGTTTCTAGAAGAGAAAAAATTTTTCAAGAATTTTAAGGGATGCTAGTGAAAAATACTCTAGGATTTTCACTAACCAATCAACTCCAACCATGATTAATATGCTTTTATTTACAGTTGCCAAATTAATGCTGCTACTCTGAGTGGCCATATCACATCTGTAATATATTGGATTCCAAGCATCATGCTATAAATAGAAGTACATATATTGTGATCTGTTTAGAAAAACCTGACCATGATGGTGAATAATAAAGGGTCCCCAAACCAGGAAAGGTACCTAGCAATGGTATCATCAGCCTAGTATAGCAGAGGGCTAAGGGGAGAGCTGATGATGATTTTCAGATGCCTGAGCAACCTTAATATGGAACTGTTTATTGTGCTCTGGCAGCAAGGAATAGAAACAATTGGTTAAAGTCAAAGAAAGGCAAAGGTCATCTACACATAAAACATATCTCCAGTAAATCTCCCTGCACACAGATGAGGAGACTTGCTCTTTTTCAGTGGATGTGTTCAAAAACAGAGGAACAGCAGTTGGGTAAAAAATGCTGTAAGGGGAATTTTGCCATTGGTGAGAAGTTAGTAATCTTTTAATTTCCTTTTAAAAGTATTTTAAAATTATGATTTCAAGTTCTGATACAAGTTGGCTATGAAGGGTAAATGAAAGAAGGAAGAAAAAGTATGGAAAGAGAATAAAAATAACTTTGGAGAGAAGATTTTATCTAAACATAAAAAAATTTTCTAAGAACTAAAATTGTAGAAGAATAATATTTTCTTAAAAGTCAGCTTCTACCACTTCAAAGTCAGCTTTGGAGGTGGTCACTCAGTGATGTAGTCATGTATCCCTGGCAAGTAATGGGTACTTAAAAATTTCCATCTGCTGAATAAATGATCACTGGTCAGGAATGTTGTGTGATGAATTCTTGCAATATTAGAAGATGTACTAGATGAAGTGTAAGTCTTCGAATTCCAAGGGTTTAGATTTTGAATTGTTCCTGTCTATATTGTTTCCAACTATATTTTGTCTTATTTGTTCCATATTAAATGCTTTCAATGCTCACCTGAGAAATATCTCTATTTACTAAAACCATGTCAATACTATATGAACCAAACATGATTGCTGTTTGAGAAGCTCTTTATTGCATTTACCAGGCTTCTCGGTTTACTTTGATTTTATTATTAATAAATCTTAGTGATGTTTGATCATACTTAGAGAAGCAAGATTTTTTTTTGTTTATCCCAAAGTCTCATAAATGTAGAAGATAAATAATAAAAATATTGACACTCCAGATACTTATCAGCATTTTAGATGTGTTTGAAGATAGATTTTTTTCTCTTTGTGTTGATTGGAACTTTTTAGTTTCAAGAATAATATAATTATCAATTATTAAGTAATTATTAGACCAAAATATGTTTTTAGTAACATTTTTATCATTATAGAAGTAATATATTTAATTTATAAAATAGGGCATAGGCCCTGGCCGGTTGGCTCAGTGGTAGAGCGTCAGCCTGGCGTGTGGGGGACCCGGGTTCGATTCCCAGCCAGGGCACACAGGAGAAGCGCCCATTTGCTTCTCCACCCCTACCCCCTCCTTCCTCTCTGTCTCTCTCTTCCCCTCCCGCAGCCAAGGCTCCATTGGAGTAAAGATGGCCCAGGCGCTGGGGATGGCTCCTTGGCCTCTGCCCCAGGCGCTAGAGTGGCTCTGGTCGCAAAGGAGCGACCACCCGGAGGGGCAGAGCATCGCCCCCTGGTGGGCAGAGCATTGCCCCTGGTGGGCATTCCGGGTGGATCCTGGTCGGGTGCATGCGGGAGTCTGTCTGACTGTCTCTCCCCGTTTCCAGCTTCAGAAAAATACAAAAAAAAAAAAATAGGGCATAAACCACCCTGACTGGATAGCTCAGTTGGTTAGAACACTGACCTGAAGCACAGGGGTTGCCGGTTTGATCCCCATTCAGGGCACATATAGGAACAGATAAATGTTTCTGTCCTTCTCTCTCTCTCTCTCTCTCTTTCCCTCTCTCCCCTTCTTTCACTTAAATCAATAAATAAAAAATTAAAATAGGGGAAAAAACAATACACATGAAGAGGAAAATAGTGATCACATACTGTATTAGTTCCCTAGTGCTGCTATAATAAATGATCTCAAATGTGGTGACTTAAAACAAAAATTGATTCTCTCACAGTTTTGGAGACAAGCAGTTCCAGATCAAGGTGTCAGCAGGGCTGTGCTTTCTCTGAAGACTCTGGGGTAGTATCATTTCTTACTTCTACCTGGCTTTTAGTAGCTCGTAGCAAATCTTTGTTTTCCTTGGTTTGTAGCTGCATCACTGCAATCTCTACATCTATCTCAATGTGGCCTTCTTCCCTATTTCTGTTTGTGCATCATCACTTCTTACAGGGATATTAGTCATTGCCTTTAGGGCCTACCCTAATCCAGTATGACCCCATCTTAAGTAATAACATGTGCAAAGTCCTTATTTCCAAATAGGGTCACATTCTGTGCTTATAGGTGTACATGGATTTTTGAGGTGATACCATTTCATCCACTATACTTGAAATCTCATTTCTGTCAATATGTTGATATACATCTTTCATTTTTTTCAAATAAATAAAAACTTTTATTTATGAGTTTGTAACTGTTATCCCCTCCATCCTTTATTTTCCCCTCTCTCAGAATAGCAGCTTCTGTGTTGAAAGTAGGTGACTTCCCAAGTCACTCTCTTCTCTCTCCCTGCTCCCTTTGGCATCTTTCTTTCTTTTTTTCTTTTTTTTAGACAATGAAATTTAACAGGGTGACATTGGTCAATCAGAGTACATAGATTTAGAGAAAACATCTCCACATCGTTTGGACAGTCAATTATGTTGTATACCAATCACCCAAAGTCAAATCATCTTCTGTCACCATATATTTTGTTTCTCTTTAAGCCCCTCCCCTTCTCCCCTTTCCTTCCCTTCCCTTCCCTCTCCCTGCTAACCACTGCACTATTATCTATGTCCATGAGTCTCAACTTTGTGCCCCATCTATGTATGAAATCATACAGTCCTTAGCTTTCTCTGATTTACTTATTTCACTCAGTATAATGTTATCAAGGTCCATCCATGTTCTCGTAAATGATACTATGTCATCATTTCTTATGGCTGAGTAGTATTCCATTGTATATATGTACCACTTCTTCCTTCTCCAGTCCTCTATTGAAGGGCATTTTGGCTGTTTCCATATCTTGGCCACGATGAATAATGTGGCAATGAACATGGGGGTGCATGTGTCTTTACATACCCATGTTTTCAAGTTTTGTGGGTATATACCCAGTAGAGGAATTGCTGGGTCATATGGTAATTCTATTCTTAATTTTTTGAGGAACCACCATACTATCTTCCATAATGGTTGTACTACTTTACATTCCCACCAACAGTGAATGAGGGTTCCTTTTTTTCCACAGCCTCTCCAGCACTTGTTATTACCTGTTGTGTTAATAATAGGTAATCTAACAGGTGTGAGGTGGAATCATTGTAGTTTTGATTTGCATTTCTTGAATAGTTAGTGATAATGAGCATTTTTTCATATATCTGTTGGCCATTTGTATTTCTTCTTGGGAGAAGTATTTGTTCATGTACTCTTTCCATTTGTTTATTCGATTGTTTGTTTGTTGCTGAGTTTTGTGAGTTCTTTATATATTTTGGATATTAGTCCTTTATTGGAACTGTTGTTTTAAAATATCATCCCCCATTTAGTTGGTTGTCTATTTGTTTTGTTGACAGTTTCTTTTGCTGTGCAGAAGCTTCTTCTGTTTGATACAGTCTCATTCATTTATCTTTGCCTTTACTTCCCTTGCCTTTGGAGTCAAATTCATAAAATATTCTTTATGGCCAGGGTCCATGAGTTTAGTACCTATATTTTCTTCTATGTAACTTATTGTTTTAGATCTTAGTTTAGTTCTTTGATCCATTTTGAATTAATTTTTGTGCAAGGAGATAAACTGTAGTCAAGTTTCATTCTTTTGCATGTGGCTTTCCAATTTTCCCAGCACCATTTATTGAAGAGGCTTTCTTTTCTCCATTGTGTGTTTTTGGCTCCTTTATCAAAGATGATTTGATCATATGTATGTGGTTTTATTTCTGGGCTCTCTATTCTGTTCCATTGGTCTGTGTGTTTATTTTTCTGCCAGTACCATGCTGTTTTGATTATCATGGCTCTGTAATATAGTTTGAAGTCAGGTATTGTAATGCCTCCAGCTTCGTTTTATTTCCTTAAGATTACTTTGGTTATTTGAGGGTTTTTTTCCTGTTCCATATAAACCTGATAATTTTTTGTTCCATTTTTTAAAAAAAAATGACATTGGAATTTTGATGGAAATTACATTAAATTTATATATTACAATACTTTGGGTAGTATGACCATTTTAACTATATTTATTCTTCCTATCCATGACCAAGGAATATTTTTCCATTTCATTGTGTCTTTTTCAATTTCCTTTAATAATGCTTTGTAGTTTTCAGTATATAGGTCCTTTACATTCTTTGTTATGTTTATTCCTAGGCATTTTATTTTATATTATTTACTACTGTAAAAGAGATTATTTTTTTGAGTTCTTTTTCTGAAGTTTCATAGTTGGCATATAAGAAAGCAATACTGTATATTAATTTTGTATCCTGCCATACCTTACTGTATTGGTATATTGTTTCTAATAGCTTTCCTGTGGAGTCTTTGGGGTTTTCTAAATACAGTATCATGTCATCTGCAAAAAGTCAAACCTTTATTTCTTCTTTCCCAATATAAATGCCTTTTATTTCTTTCTCTTGTCTGATTGCTCTGGCTAGAACTTTCAACACTATGCTGAATAGGAGGGGAGAGAGTGGGTAGCCTTATCTTGTTCCTGATTTTAGAGGAAAAGTCCTGTTTTTTACCATTTAGTATGATGTTAGTTGATGGTTTGTCATAAATGGGCTTTATTATGTTGAGGTATTTTCCTTCTATACCCATTTTGTTGAGTGTTCTAAACATAAAAGGATGTTGTATTTTATTGAATGCCTTTTCTGCATCTATTGATAGGATCATATGGTTTTTGTTCTTTGTTTTGTTGATATGGTGTATTACATTAATAATTTTATGTATGTTGAACCATCTTTGTGTTTCTGGGATGAATCCCACTTGATCATGATGAATTATTTTTTTGATGTGTTGTTGTATTTGACTTGCTAGTATTTTGTTTAGAATTTTTGCATCTGTATTCATTAGATATATTTATCTGTAGTTTTATTTTTTTGTGTTATCCTTGCCAGGTTTTGGTATAAGGGTTATGTTGTCCTCATAAAGTGTGTTTGGAAATATTACTTCTTCAGTTTTTTTGGAAGGCTTTGAGAAAGATAGGAATCAATTCTTCTTTGAATGTTTGGTAGAATTCACTAGTATATCCATCTGGCCTTGGACTTTTATTGTCAGGGAGGTTTTTGTTAGTTGTTTCTATTTCATCCCTGCTTATTGGTTATTTAGGCTTTATACTTCTTCATGATTCAGTCTAGGAAGATTGTATTGTTCTAGGAATTTATCCATTTCTTCTAGATTGTTGAATTTCATGGCATATAATTTTTCATAATATTCTGTGATGATCTTTTGTATATCTATGATATCTATGGTGATTCCTCCTCTTTCATTTTGGATTTTGTTTATATGAGTCTTTTCTCTTTTTTCCTTAGTGTTGCCAGGGGTTTGTCAACTTTATTGATCTTTTCATAGAAGCAGCTATTTGTTGTATTAATTTTTTCTATAGTTTTTCTGTTCTCTATTTCATTTATTTCTGCTCTAATTTTTATTATTTCCTTTCTTCTGCTGGTTTTGGTTTGCCTTTGTTCTTCTTTTTCTAGTTCCTTAAGATGTAATGTTAGGTTGTTTACTTGGGTTCTCTCTCTTTTCAAATAAGCCTGTAATGATAGAACTTCCTTCTTATTACTGCTTTTGCTGCATCCCAGAGATTCTGATATGTTGTGTTGTCATTTTCATTTGTCTGTATATATCTTTTGATTTCTTCTTTTATTTCTTCTTTGACCCATTCATTTTTTAAAAGTATATTGTTTAATTTCCATGTTTTTGTGGGTGTGCTTACTTTTTTTGCAGTTGAATTCTAGTTTCAAAGCCTTATGGTCAGAGAATATGCTTGGTATACTTTTAGTCTTTTTGAATTTGTTGGTGTTAGTTTTTTGGCCTAGCATATAGTCTATTCTTGAGAGTGTTCCATGTACACTGGAGAAAAATGTATACTCTGACGTTTGGGGATGAAATGTCCTGTAAATGTCTGTTATGTTCATTTGTTCTAGTGTTTCATTTAAGGCCAATATTTCTTTATTGATTTTCTGTTTGGCTGAATGATCTAAAGCCATCAATGGTGTATTGAGGTCTCCAAGTATGATTATATATTTTTTCAGTTTGCACTTTTAAATCAGTTAGTAGTTGTCTTATATATTTTGGTGCTCCTGACAAGACTACCATGGTGCTAAGAAAACTGAGAAGAAAACAAACAAATCAAGACTTCAAAGCAGCTCTAGTAGAAAAGCCAAACCTGACAGTGTATTACAAATAACAGCTGATGCCAACCCAAGAAGACCTAGAAATAACACAACTGAAAATTGGAGGCAGACAACACCAAGCCTAGCTCAACCAGCTCTACAAACAAAACACCTAAACACACAGACATAATGAGAAGATAGAGAAGTGCAATCCAAATGAAACCACAAGAGAAACCTCCAGGAAATTAACTGAGTGATATGGAAATAACCAAAATTTTGGATGGTGCTTTTTGGTTTGGTGAATATTTATGAAGGATTGTTATGTCTTCTTGATACACTGTCCCCTTTATTATTATGAAATATTCATCCTTGTCTCTGGTTAGCTTTGTTGTCTTGTAGTCAGCATTGTCAGATATGAGTATAGCTACTCCTGCTTTTCTTTGGATATTATTTGCTTGGAGAATCATTTTCCAACCTTTTCTTTGAATCTATTTTTTTCCTTGTAGCTTATATGTGTCTCTTGAAGGAAGCATACTGTTAGGTTTTACTTCTTGATCCAATCTGCTACTCTGTCCCTCTTTATTGGTGAGTTCAATTCATTTACATTTATTATAATCATTGACACTTGAGGATTTTCTATTGCCATTTTATATACTGCTTTCTGATAGCTTTGTTTCTAGTTTGGTTTTTCTTTTTTGCTTTTCTGTCATTTGTTTTTGTTTGGTGGTGTTCCATATTTCTATCTTCTGTTTCTTCTTTTTTTAAACTGTGTTTCAGTAGTGGCATTTTCAGGGGTAGTTACCATTAGATTATTAGAAGAAAAATTATCATATTTATTAGAGTCCATTATCTCATGAGTTCTTCTGCACTCCATCCTTCTTTGTTACTGCTGATCTTTATCTTCTTCCCTTTTGTGCTATTGTTGTCACAGATTATCCTTGTTTTTATTGTGGTTTTGTTAAAAACAATTTTACTTATGGCTCTGGCCAGTTGGCTCAACGGAAGAGTGTCAGCCTAGTGTGTGGAAGTCCCAGGTTAGATTCCTGGTCAGGGCACACAGGCGAAGTGCCCATCTGCTTCTCCACACTTCCCCCTATCCTTTCTCTCTATCTCTCCCCCTCCTGCAGCCAAGGCTCTATTGGAGCAATGTTGGCCTGGGTGCTGAGGACGGCTCCATGGCCTCCACCTCAAGCACTAGAATGTATTGTTTTATTCTTCGTATCTGGTTGGATAATCCCCTTTAGTATTTCCTGTAGTGGGTGTTTTCTGGTGATAAATTCCCTCAGCTTCTGTATGTCTGTAAATGTTTTTATTTCCCCTTCATATTTGAAGGATAACTGTGATGGACATAGTATTCTTGGTTGGTAGTTCCTTTTTTTCAGTACTTCAAATATTGGGGTCCACTGTCTTCTAGCTTCTAGAGTTTCTGCTGAGAAAGCTACCTTAAGGATTCTTTTTTGTCATTGATTTGTGATAATTTCATTACGATGTGCCTTGGAGTAGATTTGGTTAGGTTGAAGTAAATCGGTGTTCTGTTTGCTTCTTGGATTCGAGGCTCTAACTCTTCCCACAGGCTTGGAAAGTTCTCATTGATTATTTGTTTCAATATCTTCTCCATTCCTTTTCCCTCTCTTCCTCTTCTAATATACCCATTATTCTTATATTGCTCTTTCTGATGGAGTCAAACAATTCTTGCAGGGCTTTCTCATTTTTTAAAATTTGTGAGTCTCTCTTTTTCTCTCTGTAGTATCTCTAGTTGCCTTTCTTCAATGTCACTAATTCTCTCCTCTATCTGGCTTGTTCTACTGGCTAAGCTTGTTACCTCCTTTTTCAGTTCGTGTATTGAGTTTTTCATCTCTCTTTGGTTCTTTTTTATAGTTTCATTTTCCTTGGTGAAGTACTTTTTTGTTTATTAAGTTGTTTTCTGAACTCACTAAATTGCCTTTCAGTGTTTTCTTGTATCTTATTGAGTATTTTTACAGCTTCAATTTTGAATTCTCTGTCATTAAGCTTAAAGATTTCCATGTAATTGAGATTTTTTTCTGGGGATTTTTCATCATCTATCTGAGCTATGTCTTTGTCTTGTATATCCATATTTGATTTTTTTTCCTTGATGACATTTGTGGGTGTTATTGTTAATAACCCCAATAAGAGATAATTATTGCTTTTTCTGGCAGGGTGTGCTGCACTACAAGATTTGCCTCTGCCAGATTCTTGGGTGATCTCTGAAGGCCTAGCTGTCACCTTTGTAATTACAAGGGCAGAGTTGTCGCATTGGTAGAGGTGCTTATTGCTAGGGCTTTGTAACTGTATGATACTGGTACTGGCTGACCAGGTGTCCTCCAAGGCCTTCCACCATGTCCCCACAGAGCAGGGAATCTAGTCTCTGGGTGCCCCTGCCTCTCACAGGAGAGAGCAGCCTGAAGACCTAGTAGAGGGGGGTTCTGCCACCACTGCTGTTTTCACAGCAAGGGGAGCAATGGAGAACTGGGAGGCTGTGGTGACAGAGTACAGCCCCTCCTCTGATATTGCTCTAAACTCTCCAGGCACAGCCCTGGGCTGGGCCAGGCCTGCGTGCCACAAGCTAGTGTCCCTGAGTTTCTGGAGCAGCTGCGGCAGAGGTCGCAGATCAGGGACTTCCCGTCACACACGCTAAGCTCCCTCCAGCAAGCCAGTGCCCGAGCTTCAGAGCTGTTTGGGCGCAGATCCCAGATCCCAGATCAAGCACATCTGGTGCCACAAGGCTAAATTGTGCTTGTCGGGCAGGCAGATAAAGCATGCCCCAGTGTCCTGTGGGCCAGTCTCCACAAGCTATTTGCCTGCAGTTCTTGGGAGCTTGTCACTGGCTTTGTGTGCACCTCATGCCTGTAATAGCTCAGCCCTGCAATCACGGGTGCAGCTGATGCTGGGAAGCAGCTGTGCTCCCAATTGTCACCCCTTGCTCTGCTTCTTACCCCCAGGCTCTCCACCCAGCTCCTCTGGCTGAGGCAAAGCCTGCGCAAACAGTGCCTCCCTCCCTCAGGTCCGTGAAGAAGAAGAAAGACTCAGTCCTCTGGTATTATTTTTTTTTCTGTGCTGTGGCCCACCTTCTTGCACGATCATACTTTGTCTATCTGGTGTGTGTATATTTCAGGTTCATCTAGGGGTTTTTTGTCTGCATATAGTTGTAAAATTTGTTGAAATTTCAAGGGAAGTGATGAGGAGTGTTTCTCACGCCTCCATTTCTCTGACGTCACTTGTGCCTTACTCTCCATATCTTTCATTTTTATTTTTCTTATCCCTACTCTGAAATTGGGATCTTGGTACACATACTTCTTTGGACCTGCTTCCATCATTCAATATTGTGAATCTTGTTATTGTGCCATTAACTGATTTCCTACACTTTTCATTTCCAGTGTACCAAATAAATTAAAACAACATTCCATTGATGAGCATATTGCTGTATTTCCTCCTCCTTTTTGCTGCTATAAATAAGACTTAGAAGAATGTATTTCTTTGGATGCATCAGTGATTATTTCCATAATGTGAAATCCTGTGTTAGATAAGACCTATGCATGGTCCAAGTATATATCTTTTTAAAAGTCATTTAATAATATTTAGCTTTCATTATTTGATATTCTGAATGGTAGATCAGTAAACTAAATATATTTATTCTTTTTTGGAAAGAATCAACTTAATTCTAGGGAAAATTTTATTAAACTTTTTGCATGTTTTCTCATCAATATTGATATTTAATATACTGCTCACAAAAATTAGGGGATATTTCAAAATGAATATGAACCTATAAAATATCCTCTAATTTTTATGAATATATTAATGGTATATAGATTATATTCCAGGTTAGCTCTTGAAATAAGATAATTTTGGTTTGATGGCAAATGTTTTATATGACCTGATTAGGAAGGATTTTTTCCTTTTCTGTCTTCTTTAATCTCACCCTTTCTCACATTTGTTTGGTCTTGAATGGCCACAGTGATAGATTCCAGAAAGACTGAGGGGAGCAGAGTGTTTGGCAAGTAGAGAACACAGTGAACACAGTGTACCTAAGGTTTTAAGTCTCCCTTTTCATACTGATTTGAAAGCTAGACTTGACCTGATATGTATATTAATATTTTTAAAGACTGACCAAAGCCATTACTTATATATCAATATAAAATTATTGAAAATATACTGTGGGAAAATTTAAACATATATTTAAACTAAATTTTGTTTGCTAGTTGTTCTTAGAGGCATTTAAATGTATTTTGATGGGCATCCCTGAGTGGTAGGTAATATAAATCAAAGTTAAGAAGTTAAAAGCACTATGAATCCTAAAAGCAGCAAACTGAAGACAGTGCATATAGCATGCCCCACCTAAGAAGCATATATTTTCCATTTCTACTGATTTCTTGAAATATGTTAAAAATTGTCCTGGTGTTGCCAAGTTTTTTTCTAAGTGAAGCCAGATATCCAAAATTTTTGTGAAACGTCCCAATTTTTAATCATAGGTAAATAAAATTGTAAAAATAAACTTACAAGATAAAAATAATACTTTTGTAAAGACTGTCCAAATGTTAACTTTTGTTTATTGGAGTGTTAATTTTTCTGCTAAGTTTATGGTTCTATTTTTTTTGTAGCTGGAGTTTTAGTTTGTCAACTCTTACCTTTAACTAACAAAAGGGCACATAGAATGGGGTGGAAGAATAAATTAAAAATACTGTGGTATAATTTCCAAATATGTTAGTACATAGCTGGTCAACCTTAAAATTGTAATGTCAATTTAAATCGCTTTGATAGTAATCAATTATTTTTGTCTTTCAAGCATATCAAAAGGTCAAATGGAGAGTTTTACTCTGTACAGAAAAACATTCAACCTTACCTATTGGAATAAGATGGGAATATTGGTTAGTAATTTAAGACATAGAAAAAAGCAGGATATTAAACTAATATGCTAACTGATTTTATTTGTGAAGAACAATTTGGATGGGATATATCTAAAACACTAGATTAAATAGTTGATTGTATATTTAAAATAATATCATAATTTTAGTATTTTAATAATCTTTTTATAAAAGTTTAATGATACTATACTAAATGTATCTACTTTTAATAGTAATTCTTTTGTACATAAGTTTTTTTAATATAAAACATTCCCCAAATGATCATATTTATTTATTTAATATATTTGCCAGTCTTTATATTTATTATGGTTTATAAAGAAATAATTGGGGATATATTAATAATATTTCTTTAGAGTTAATATTAAAATGCCTTTTAAATAATTCTTCTATAATTGCCAATTATATGATGTGGCTCACAAAATCTAAACATGAATTAGTTATTTAGTATTTGCTCATGTGAAGTTGACAATTTAATTGGTTGTCTTCAGTGTGTGCTATGTCAGTCACAGTATTTACAATCTAGTTTTCTTGTTCTAGTTTTTCAAGTGAAACAAACTGTTGTATTTCTGACTAAAATTGATTCTTTTGCAATGGCCAATCACAACTTAATTTTCCTTAGAGAGTCTCCTTATTTCTTGGTTCAGGCAAAAGATACAAAGAGCTATTATTGACTAGAAAATGACTTGAGCTCCAAACTTGTAATGGAATAAGGGAGAATTTAAAGTATAATATTGACAGAAAAAGGTGTTAGAAAATTTACACTTCTGTTGCTCTCTTGTACCAGCAGTTTCCAAAAGAAGGCCTGAGTGAAATAGATAAGAAGTTTGTGGAAGAGAAAAATAAGCACGACCTATATAAATTGATAAATTTACTGCTTTGCAGAAGTGATAATACTATCTTCCAGATTGGGTTATTTGGGGAAAAAGAATAACATTGCGAATATTATAATTTGAGCTTCTTTTAGTTTTCATAGCTATCTAACTAGTGGCACATGTTAAATGATATAAAGAAATGCCTTTAGTGGACAAATTTTAAATACTTAAAATTTTAATATAATGGCATTGTCCCAATAAAAATCAATGTAACTTGTTAATGTCCTCCTAGTTAAGATCACACAGTGAACCTTTCCAGGAATGACAGTGCGGGTATATATACATCTACATAAAAGTGACTTGTTAATTTGTAACACCAGGAAAGTTTTTTTTTTCATCAGTATGGAAAAGTATGTACATTTTTCAAATACTCAGAAGCTGTAGGCTTGAGTGTGCATATGTATGTGTAAATTTGAGAGAAAATATCAATAGTTTTGAAGGGTAGATTTTAAACTAAAGATGTTCATAGAATATTTTTCATAATAATAGCTTTATTGTACATACAATTAAATTCATACTTTTGAAGCATATACTTCAGTGATATTTAAAGGTGTATAACCACCACTACTATCTAGTTTTGAACTATTTCATTGCCCTAAAAAAGAACTTTTGTATTCATTAACAGTCACTCATTCCTCTTCCACCAGGTCCTGGCAACCAATAATCTATTTTCTATTCCTGTGGATTTGTCTATTCTGATAGTTTTACATAACTGGAATCATACAATGTATGATTATTTCTATCTGGTTGCTTTCATTTAGCATAATGTTTTCAAAGTTTATGTCATAACATATATGAGTACTTCATTTCTCTATGACTGAATAATATCACTTTTATGAAAACACCATTTGTTTAGCTGTTCATCAGATATTTGATGTGTTTTCACCTTTGGCTGTTATGAATAATGTTGCTATGAACATTCATGTACAAATTTTTGTATAGACATGTTTTTAGCTATTTTGTATATATCTAGGAGTAGAATAGTTAGATCATAAAATTAATCTTTGTTCAACATTTTAAATATCCGCCATACTGTTTTCTAAATTGGCCATACCATGTTTCTTTTATAACAATGTGTGAATGTTCCAGTTTTTCTATGTCCTTGCCAACACTAGATATTCTTTATCTTTGTATGGTAGCCATTGTAGTGAGTGTGAAGTTGTATCTCATTGTGTTTCTTTTTGCATTTCCCAAGTGACCAATGATACTGAACATTTTTTCATATGCTCATTGCCCTTTTGTGAATCTTCTTTGAACAAACATCTAGTCAGATCCTTTACCTATCTTTTAATTGGATTGTCTTTTTATTGTAAAATTGTAAGTGTTCATTATGAATACAAGTTCCTTACCAGACATATGATTTAAATTCTTTTTCTACTCCATAGTTTATTTCACTTACTTAAGTATGTCCTTTAAGGTACATAGTTTTTGTTTTTTAAAAGAAAATACTAATGACTCAATATCTTTAATACTCTCTATGAGACAAGTGCAAAGCAATAATGGATTTTTGAAAGTACTTCATCTGACAATACTTGAAGTGTGAGGGGGAGAGATTTACTAGCAAGCACAGTGCCTTAGACATAATAAGCACTAACTACATCTTTTACATTGAAATTACTTCAAAGTTCAGCAACAAACAAGCAAACAATCCAATTGAAAGTTGGGGAGAGGACCTGAACAGACACTTCTTCCAAGAAGACATACAAATAGCCAACAGATATATATATATAAAATGCTCACCTTCAGTAGTTATTAGAGAAATGCAAATCAAAACTACAATGAAATATCATCTCACACCTGTTAGATTGGCTATTATCAACAACACAGGTAATAATAAGTACTGGAGAGGCTTTGGAGAAAAAGAAACCCTCATTCACTGCTGATGGGCATGTAGACTGGTACAGCCATTATGGAAGAAAGTATGGTGGCTCCTCAAAAAAATAAGAAAAGAACTACCATATGCCCCAACAATCCATCTTCTGGATATCTACCCCCAAAACTCAAAAACATTGGTGCATATAGATGCATGCACCCTCATGCTCATCGCAGCATTATTCACTGTGGCCAAGACGTGGAAACAACCAAAGTGCCTTTGATAGAGGATTGGATAAAAAAGAAGTGGTACATGTATACAGTGGAATACTACTCAGCCGGAAGAAATGATGACATATTGCCATTTACGACAGCATAGATGGACCTTGAGAACATTATAATGAGTGAAATAAGTAAATCAAAAAAGGCTAAGAACTATATGATTTCAGACATATGTGTTATATAAAACTGAGACTCATGGACATAGATAAAAATAAAATTACCAGGGCAAGGGGGATGTCGAGGAGGAAGTAAGGGGAAGGAAATAAAGAGGGACAAATCTGTGATGACAGATAATGATTTTATTTTGAGTAATGGGTATACAACATAATCAATAGTTCAAATATTATAGAAGTGTTTACCTAAAACCTATGTATTCATAGATAAATGTCACCCTGTTAAATTTAATTTTCTAAATAGAATTTTAAAAAATTGAAATGACAAGTTGAGAATAAAAATGTATATTTTTAAGACTATATAAAACTTAAGTTAAATTGTAAGAAGCTTTGAGCAATTTTTCTTCATTGGCTTCTATTAATTGACCATGTTTTGCCTGACCTGTGGTGGCACAGTGGATACAGCATTGATCTGGAATGCTAAGGTCGCTGGTTCAAGACCCTAAGCTTGCCTGGTCAAGAAGCAAATTGATGCTTCCTGTTCACCTTCCCCCCCATCCTTTCTCTCTCTCTCCACTCTCTAAAATCAGTAAATAAAATCTAAAAAAAAATGACCATGTTTCCTCACAACAAACATCCTTGTACTTTTAAAATTATTTTTAATTAAATTTTGAATTTACATTACATGGATTCAAAGTGTCTAACTCAATAAAACACCCTGACCCCCCAACACCGTGCCCCCCCATTATACCTGTTTGTCTCTCTCCCACTCCCCCCTTTCCCTCTGGGATTTGCTGTTCTGTTATTTGTATCTATGTGTAATGATTATATAATTTCACTAATCCCTTCACCTTCTCTGATTCCATACCCTCATCCTCCTTCCCTCTGATAGCTGAGTACTCCCATAATTTTAAAATCTTTTCATACAATTTTGATTTGCTTAGTCATATTGATGCAATGATAAAAAATAGATGACAATAAACCAGAGATTTTCTTTCTGCTTATTTTTACTTGAAATATCAGTATATCTGAAGGATTGAGCCCTTAAGTATATAGTAGACATAGATCAGTTCTAAAGTAATCTTTTAATTTAGAAATTAAGATCTTCAACATATTTCAAAAGAAGATCTATTTAATTTAAAATAGGTAAATTCTTTGTATTCCTCTCTTTTTGAAACTTCAAACTTTATGACTAAGCAGTTTAAACTAGACAAAACTCAATAGTTATAGTAGTATTCTTGGAGCAACTCTGGTCTTCAAACTGACCTCATTTTGCTCGTTTTAAATGGAAAGAGCATTATTGTGGAGAATCCATAACTTAGTGCTAGGATGTTGACCTTGTTTTCTTCTTATTTATTTATTTATTACAGAGAGAGAGAGAGAGAGAGAGAGAGAGACAGACAGGAATGGAGAGAGATGAGAAGCATCTATCATCAGTTTTTCTTTGAGACGCCTTAGTTGTTCATTGATTGCTTTCTCATATGTGCCTTGACCGCAGGCCTTCAGCAGACTGAGTAACCCCTTACTCGAGCCAGCAACATTAGGTCCAAGCTGGTGAGCTTTGCTCAAACCAGATGAGCCCACGCTCAAGCTGACGACCTCGGGGTCTCGAACTTGGGTCCTTCCTCATCCCAGTCCAACGCTCTATCCACTGCACCACCACCTGGTCAAGCAACCTTTTTTTCTTCTTGAGGAGGAGATCATTCTCTACAAACCTGATATTCTCAAGAAGCTCTTCTTGAAGTTCTTGCAAAGACAGAAAACTCAGTAATGCTTAGTGAGGGCTATGGAATGCTTTCATAAGTCACTGAGCTACATTTTTCCAATAGTAATGTAGACATCTTTACATTAAGCATGTACTTTTTTAAGCCACCAGGGTTTAGTGCAAGAGTTGGTGCAAAAGTTGGATTTTTTTTTCTTTTTTTATTTTATTTTTTACTTTTTTTAATTCATTTTAGAGAGGAGAGAGAGAGACAGAGAGGAGAGAGAGACAGGGGGGAGGAGCTGGAAGCATCAACTCCTATATGTGCCTTGACCAGGCAAGCCAGGGTTTTGAACCGGCGACCTCAGCATTTCCAGGTCGACGCTTTATCCACTGCGCCACCACAGGTCAGGCAAAAGTTGGAATTTTTGAAATTAAATTCTAGTGGTTTGAAATAATACCCCAAACAGGTCCCACTTATTTAAGTTAATGAAATAAATCAGTTTAATATGCATTTCTTTAATCCCTATTTTATGCCTAATCCCTTTACATATTCCAAAGATCTCATTTAATTTTCATACATCTCTCAATAATGTATTAGTAAATCCATTTGCTGATGAAAAATCTGAGTAAGAGATTAGGTGGCTTGTCCCAGAGCCAGTTTATATGAATTCAAACCCAACTGAGGCTCCAAAGGCTTAACTTTTTCTTTCACAACATGCTGTCTTCTGCTAAGGCAGTGGTTCTCAAACATTTTGAAGTTGGGGGCATTTAAAATCCTACAAATAATTGTAGGTGTACTATATACAAATTTCTGAGAAATATGTTATAATAATTAAGTCAAATATTAAAGAAAAAATATAAAGTCTAAGCATGCTTTTATGGTAATTAAACAAAATAAATATGACAAAATTAAATTTATTCTGACAAAAAACATTTTTATGTTACATTTTTTGTTATGCTTTTTAGAATTCATAAAAAAGGGGTTATAAAAGAAATGACAAAAATGTTATGTTTTTATATATATAGATACATTCTTAGTAAGATTTAGTAAATATGGCAGGTCTCAGCAGGAATGTGTTAAGTTTTATCATTCTTGTGTTTATGAGAAACATGAGTCTGGTGTGTCTTAGAAATTTCTTCAGTGTTTGGGTATTTATCTGAAAGGCAAACTCTCATTTCCACATCAATACATTGAAGAATTCCTCTCTTTTTACTCTTAATTGTGTTGAGTGCAGAAAACCCCCACCATACATATCATCTTAACTTTACACCAAACAAATGATAGAAGAAACTTGCCTCCAGTCTTTCTGGGAAACATGGAGGGTAGTGTAAACAATCCAGCACCACAGTTTAACAGCCTTTTGCAACCTAATCAGGCAAGTGAGGTGGGGGGTTGGGCAGACTGTCAGTTTACAGCCAGTTCCCCACACCTCTTTCCTCCAAAAATTTAAACTCCAAAAACCCTGTTGGTTTTTTGGTCCCCAACAGGCACATATTTCTCTGGAATACCATAGGGTGCACCTGGAAATCTTCTAGGGTGCACATTTTGAGAACTACTGTGTTAAGGGAAGGAGTTAATGTGTTTGCAGATGTATGTTAAAATATCCCAAGTAAAAAATGGAGAGTCTAATCCAGGTGTTCAGCCTTCACTTCTGGAAACATTGGTTGCACACTTAATGTTGCTCGATCTGAGTGTCTATGATAATTCTAGTAGTTTTTTTTTTTTTTTTTTATAATTCTAGTAGTTTTAACTGCCTTGCTTAGTATACAGAGTTGGTTACTTCCATTGTCTGTGTTGCTCTGTTAGTGCTTACTGCCAACTATTTCTCATAGTCAGAGTTTTTATATACTTCAGGAAAGTTCTAAAAGTAAGTAAATGTTAACATCATTTCACAATTTTTCACTCAGTAGTGTCTGTTTTTCTTTTTTTTCTTTTAAAGTTACAATTTATTTCTTAGTAATGAAAACTTTGAAGTTCTCCTTTCTTAGCACCTTCTGACTATACAATATTGTTAACTATTTTAATTATGTTGGATATTACACCTCCAGGACCTTATTATTTTATACCTGGAAGTTTAGATATTTTTACCTCCTTGACCCATTTCACCAATCCCCCTACTCTTCACCTCTGGCAAGTAGAAATCTGCTATCTCTTATCTATGAGTCATTTGGGGGTTGTGTGTGTGTGTGTTAGATTCTACATTTAAGGGAGATCATACAGTATTTGTCTTTTTCCATCAGACATATTTTACATGTTCTTACAAATGACAGGATTTCCTTCCTCTTTTATGGCAAAATACTATACAATACGTACATATACACATACATATACATGTATGTATTATATGTGTATGTGTATGTGTATATGTGTGTGTCTATATATATGTAGATGTGCATGTGTGCACATATAAATATATATATTTAACATTTTTATTATCTATTTATTCAGTGATGGATACTTAGGTTGTTTCTATATGTTGGCTATCATAAAGAATGCTTTAATGAACAAGGAGGTGCAGATATCTTTTTGAGGTGATTTGCTTTTCTTCAGATAAATACTCAGAAGTAGAATTGTGGTTCATATGGTAGTTTTATTTTTCAATATTTTGAGAAACCTCCATACTGTTTTCTAGAGTGGCTGCACCAATTTACTTTCCTTCTAATGATGCATAATGGTTCTCTTTTCTCTATATCCTTGTCAACACTTATGTCTTCTCTTTTGATAACAGCTATTCTAACAGGTATGAGGTGATACCTCATTATGGTTTTGATTTGTATTTTCCTGATGATTAGTGATGTTAAACATCTTTTCATGTACCCGTTGGCAATTTATATAACTTTTTTTTTTTTTTGCATTTTTCTGAAGCTGGAAATGGGGAGAGACAGTCAGACAGACTCCTGCATGCGCCCCACCAGGATCCACCCAGCACGCCCACCAGGGGGCAACGCTCTGCCCACCAGGGGGCGATGCTCTACCCCTCTGGGGCGTCGCTCTTTCATGACCAGAGCCACTCTAGCGCCTGGGGCAGAGGCCAAGGAGCCATCCCCAGCGCCTGGGCCATCCTTGCTCCAATGGAGCCTCGCTGCGGGAGGGGAAGAGAGAGACAGAGAGGAAGGAGAGGGGGAGGGATGGAGAAGCAGATGGGCGCTTCTCCTATGTGCCCTGGCCGGGAATCGAACCCGGGACCCCTGAATGCCAGGCTGACACTCTACCACTGAGTCAACCGGCCAGGGCCCAATTTATATAACTTCTTTGGAAAAAATGTCTATTTTGTTTTCCTGCCCATTATTTAATCAAGCTGGTTTCTATTGAGTTGTATGAGTTTTTTTTATATATTTTGGTTTTATGTTTTACAAATATTTTTTCCATTCTATAAGTTGTCTTTACTTTAGTTGATGGTTTCCTTTGCTGTGCAGAAGCTTTTTAGTTTGCACTATAGTTTCACTTCATTATTTTTGCTTTTGTTGCCTTTGCTTTTGTTTCCAAATACAAAAAATCACCAAGACTGATGTCAAGGAGCTTATCCCCTATGTTTTCTTCTAAGAGTTTTATGGTTTCAGGTTTTACATTCAAGTCTTTAATCCATTTTGAGTAGAGTTTTATGTGTGGTATAAAATAACAGTCTAGTTTCATTTTTTTTGCATGTGGCTATTCAGTTTTTCCAACACTACTTATTGAAGAGACTATGCTTTCCCCATTGTATATATAGTCTTATAAATAAAAACATTTATATGATGGCAGTACATATAGTGAGTCTGAATGATACAGGAATAAAACTGATTATTGCATAAGCTCTAACTTTACATGGCCTGAACATACATACTCAAGAAGTTTTTTCTGCTTAAATAACTGAAGATGTGATAATTTTAATCCTGGAAACGGAGGTTGGGGAACTTAGTTTGTATATATCTGTACTATGTATATATATAGAGAGAGAGTGAAAGGATTATAACAATTTCTGAGGTATAATATACACATCATGTCAACACATTTGAGAATGAAATAGAATGGAAAAATACTATTATATAAAAATACTAATTTAAATTTTAAAAACTAACAAGAAGGATATTTTGAGTATAGCTCAGTAAATAAAAAGTAACCATCTGTATAGGAATGATTACAAATGTACAATAGCAAAATGCAGTCTCACAGATGAATAAGTTTTGCTTTAAAAGATCATTTTTAAAATGCCAGGTATTTTTTTTATATATTTTTAGAACTTATCTCTTCCTTTTTATTTTTTACTCAGTGAGAGGGGAGGAGGCAAAGACAGACTCCCACATGCACCCTGACTGGGATCCACCCAGCAAGCCCACTAGGGGGTGATGCTCTGTTCATCTGGGGCTTAGCTCCATTGCTTAGTTTAACCAAGCTCTTCTCAGTCCCTGTGGTAGAGGCCATGGAGCCATCCTAAGTGCCTGGGGTCAACTTACTCCATTCGAATCATGGCTACAGGAGCGGGAGAGAGAGAGAGAGAGAGAGAGAGAGAGAGAGAGAGAGAGAGAGAAGTGAGATGGGGAGGGGTAGAGAAGCAGATGGGCACTTCTCCTGTGAGCCCTGATCTGGAATCAAAACTGGGACATCCACATGCCAGGCCGATGTTCAACCACTGAGCCAAGCGGCCAGGGCCAGTTTTGTTTATGTTTTTAAGTAGTGAAGCTAGCACTTTATTGTTAAACTGTTGAAGAATTGCAAGATTATACACATTCATGATAAAGAAATTGAGCTGAGTCTGTGATTAACTCATTAGCCAGTACAAGATTTAAGAGTTAACCACAATTGCTGGTGTTCTCTCAAATTAAGATGGGTTAATGAGTCAAAATGCAGGCATATTTATGCAGAACACTGAATGTGATGTATAAATTCTTGAGGTACTACAGAAACAGGAACACCATACAATGTATATACTATGCTTTACATCTTTTTCTTTTCATATTGTCATTTACAGCTTTAAATTTCCCACTTAGTGCTGTTTTCACTGTATCCCAACAGTTTTGCATACATGTTTTTTCATTCATACCTAAATATTTAAAAATTTTCCTCATGACTTTCTTTGATCTATTGATTATTTAAAAGTGTGTTATTTTATATCCAAATATTTGTAAATTTTCTAATTTCCTTTGGTTATTGGTTTCTAATTTAATTCTATTATGGTCAGGCTCATATTGTGAATGATTTAAAATTTTTTACATTTATTGAAGCTTATTTATGGCTTAATAAATGGTTTTCTTTATTCTCTTAGCCAAAAGTTTAGCATATCCTGTGACCTATTCCTAATTTTTTTTTAGTACGCTCTTTCTTCAGAGCAATGTGCTGATGTTTTTGTTGCAGGTTACGTGGAATAAGAACACACTGAATCTCAAGTGCTTTGGTCCTAGGTTTTCTTGGTTTAGAAAGTGTCACACAACACATTGGTAGACATCATCATCTTTGGAAAAATTGAAAAGTTTGTGAATTCTGCTAGCTCTTTTGAGCCCTAGGTAATGAAGCACAGTAGCATCAGTGAGACTAGAAATATCTCCTCCTTCCTTTTTTTTTTACAATGACTAAGTTGAGAACACTGGACTTAGCATTCACAATGCAACCTTGGACAGATGTGTGCTTTCTTTCTCCAGTCTTCCTTGGTCTGTAGCAGGAATACCCTCTACTCAGCAGCAGGCAGGTATGGCCATGAGTCATGACACCTGCTTAGGGGGAACCTTGTTTATCATTCCCACTGCTGATTAAAACCACGTAACCATTCTATTCTTCACCCATAGCATCAGCAGCAACTCTTGTGTCCATACACTTCTCATAAAAGGTACGGGGTTTACACTCATTTTTCACTTCAATGAGTTTTTGGCAGCCAGTGGCTGGAAAAGAAAGGTTCAGCTTCATCCTGAAGCTGCCGACTGTCTCCTAGGTGCCACAAAAAAGAGGCCTCTCATCTTTTCTTTTATTCTTTAGACATAGTTTCTTTTAGTTCTTTGAACATATAGCTGATTTAATGTCTTTGTCTATTAGTTCTAATATCTGGAGTTCCTTAAGGTCTGTTTCTATTAACTTCTCCTGTGTATAAGACATACTTTACTCTTTCATTTCATGTCTCATGATTTTTTATTTAAAACTAGAAATCTTAAATAATATGTATGGTTACTCTAGAAATAAGACCCCACCACACAAGTGTTTGTTGTTTTTCTGATTGTCTGTACTCTTTGTCATGGGTAGCCACTCAAGTCTCAGTCTAGTTTGCTTAGTGGTCAGCTGGATAGCGATTTCCTTAATTGTATTGAGTCAATAAGTCTCCCTGTCTTTGCAAATGGGCTTTGAGCACACCTTTAATGCTGTTGCAGCTTTTTTCTATGCCTTATTCTTCACTTCTGTATTGTGTAGAGCCATAGGTGAAAGCTTAGGGTCTTTTTAAGACTCCTCACTGCACACATATCCCTGAAGACAGTTTTTTCTAAATTTAACCCTGCTCATGTGTATAGCCTTCTAGATTCCCAGGAATATGTCAGCTTTTCAAAGCCAGTGTACACATCTCATTCTTACCATTTTTTTTTTTATATTTTCTAGTCAGCTTTTTGTTTGTTCCAACTGTTATCACTGCCTCAGGTCACAGCCATGTTGAACAGTTTCTCCTGATAGTTTTAGACAAATTCCCCTAAAGAAAGGGCTGTTCTTATTGAATGAGTTTTGAATTGAGTCAAATAAAGACAAGAACTGTGAATAATGGTTTACTGGGAGCCCCCAGGCAGGTCAACTAGCAACAATTCTCTGGGAATGGGATTTCTTGGGGAGCTTCAAATCTACTCTGCCCTACCAAGTGGCTGCTAGGCTTTTGGTTTTACAGTGAATCATAGGCTATTGGTTTTTCAAGGATATCATAGAGGTGGTAAGAATAGGTAGGAATAGGACAAGTTAAAACACCACAAAGCTCACTGTTTTTTTTTCCCTAAAGTTCAACCAATTTTCTCAAATAAATGGTCTCTGGTTGTTTCAAACCATGGCTTAATAACTAGGTTTTAAATTTTATTTCTCCCCAACAAGGTGAGCCACAGGAAAGTCTGAATTCCTCTTAGTTTCTCTTTTAGGTGCCTCTGATTGCTGGCTACTAGTGGGCCCAGCAGAGAACTCCAGGGATTAGTGCAGGGGCAGTGGGCCTGGCTTGCTCTTTGGTCCCAGTTGTTACTCTATCCAGACATTTTTTATTTTTTATATATCTCAGTAGAGCATTGCCACAGGAGTTTGGTGGGTATGCCCTCTGAGTTCCAAAGGTGTGGCCTGCCCACTGGTTCTCAGGGAGCAGGGCACATTCTCAGCAATGGAGGGGGGAGGTGTAGGCTTGGGTCTCACCAGAAACCTGAGTCACTGACCCGCCCCCTTCTTCTTCACCTTTCAGAATGACCCTTTCTCCTGGCTGGATATGGAGAGATTTCCAGGGATGGGGCAGCTGTTCTTCTTCAGACTGGAACAGGAAAAAGGGATCGATTACTCCTCCCATGTATATGTCTACTTTAGCCTTGTTGGGGAGAACTAAAATTCAGGTATCCAGCAGAGGCTGAGGGATTAGGCCCTGGAGTAGAGGTCACATTCCCTGTACTGAGCTACAGCCCAAGAGACATATGAAGTAGGGTGTCCCACTAACGTTGTATTCCCAACCTCAGCTGCCCTAACCCAACAAGCTGCAATTTGTGCAGGGGTAGGTTAGGTGAGGCCAGTTGGGCCCACACTATGGTCTTTCAACAGAGGACTCTGGAAAGATGAGGCAGTTGCAAGAGAGGGGCTGGAACAGCTAAGAAGTGGAGGCAAATCTTTCAGAATTTACAGTTTCTATGGAGCTGCTGACAGTGCTAAGTAGGATGAAGCTGATCCTTATAGACAGGTTGGCCCCTTCCACACTACCTAGGCACAGAAACCACCCACACAAACAGCAAAAAGAGCAGTAGCTGATGACAAGTAGCCCATAGCAGATTATAAACAACAGATGATGCCAACCCAAGAAGATCTAGAACCAACATAACTGATAGCTGGAAACAGAAAACTTAAACCCTAGACTCACCTAGCCTTTCAAACAGCCCACCCAAAGAAGGAATCTATACACAGAAAAAAAATGGGAAGGCAGAGAAATGCAATCCAAATGAATCAACAAGGGAAATCCCCAGAAAAAGAACTAAATGAGATGGAAGAAACAAAATTACCAGATGCAGAGATTAAAATAATGATTGTTAGGATGCTCAAAGATCTTAGAGCAACAATAGATGCACATAATGAGCACCTAAATAAAGATATAGGAAGCATCAAAAAGGACATTGAAATCATAAAGAAGAATCCATCAGAAATGACAAATACAATATCAGCAATGAAGACTATACTAGAAGGAATTAAAAGCAGGCTTGATGAAGAAGAGGACCGAATCAGTAATTTAGAGGACAAGATAAACAAAAGCACAGAAGCAGAGCAGCAAAAAGAAAGGAGGCTCAAAAAGTCTGAGGAAACTCTAAGACAGTTCTGTGAGAACCAAAGAGAAACAACATCCACCTAATAGGAGTTCCTGAAAGAGAAGAGAAAGAACAGGTTATAGAGAACCTGATTGAAGAAATCATAACTGAAAACTTCCCTAAATTGATGAAGAAAAAAAACCACACAAGTTCAAGAAGCACAGAAAGTCCCATTAAAGAGGAACCCAAAGAGGTCTACACCAAGACACATCATAATTAAAATACCAAAATTAAGAGATAAAGAATACTAAAAGCTGCAAGAAAAAAGCATTCAATTACCTACAGCTCTCATAACGATGACATCCAACTTTTCAACAGAAACACTAGAGGCCAGAAGGGAATTGCAAGAAATATTCAAAGTAATGCAAAACAAGAGGCTACAACCAAACCTTTTTTTTTTTTTTTTTTTTTTTTTTTACAGAGCCAGAGAGCCAGAGAGAGGGATAGATAGGGACAGACAGACAGGAACGGAGAGAGACGAGAAGCATCAATCATCAGTTTTTTGTTGCGACATCTTAGTTATTAATTGATTGCTTTCTAATATGTGCCTTGATCATGGGGTTACAGCAGACTGAGTAACCCCTTGCTCAAGCCAGTGACTTTGGGTCCAAGCTGGTGAGCTTTGCTCAAACCAGATGAATCCACACTCAAGCTGGCGACCTTGGGGTCTTGAACTTGGATCCTCCACATCCCAGTCTGATGCTCTATCCACTGCACCACCACCTAGTCAGGCCCAAGACTTCTTTATCCAGCAAGGTTATTTAAAATTGAAAGAGAAATAAAAAGTTTCCCAGACAAAAAAAAAAAAAAAAAACCTAAAAGAATTTATTACACCTAAACCAGTGCTGCGAAAAATGTTAAAGGGCTGGCTGTAAACAGATCAAAGAAAAAAAAATCTAAAAATAGAAGACTGTAGATTTAAAAAGTAAAATGGCAATAAACAAATACATATCAATAATAACCTTAATATAAATGGATTAAATGCTCCAATCAAAAGACAAAGGGTAGCTGAATGGATAAGAAAACAGGACTCATTCATATGCTGCCTACAAGAGACTTACCTTAGAAAAAAAGATGCACATAGATTGAGAGTGAAGGGATGGAAAAAAATATTACATGCAAACAGAAAGAAAAAAAAAAGTTGTAGTATCAATACTTACATCTGATAAAATAGACTTTAAACAAAGTCTATAGTAAGGGATAAAGAAGGTCACTACATAATGATAAAGGGAGCAATCCCACAGGAAGATATAACCATTATAAATATCTATGCACCTAATATAAGAGCTCCTAAATATATAAACAGATTTTGATGGACATAAACAGTGAGATCAACAGCAATACTATAATAACAGGGGATTTTAGTACCCCACTAACATTAATGGAAGATCCTCAAGACAGAAAATTAACAAAGAAACTGCAGCCTTAAATGACACATTAGATTAACTGGATTTCATAGATATCTTCAGAGCTTTTCACCCTAAAGCTACAGAATATACATTCCTTTCAAGTGCTCATGGTACGTTCTCTAGGATAGATCCCATGTTAGGACAGAAAACAAGTCTCAATAAATTTAAGAAGATTGAAATCATACCAAGTTTCTTTGATCACAATGGCATGAAACTAGAAATTAACTACAGTAGAAAAACTGAAAAACATGGAAAGATTTGGAGATTAAATAGCATGTTATTAAATAACAAATGGGTTAACAGTGATATAATGGAAGAAATAAATTTTCTTGAAACAAATGAAGATGAACATACAACAACTTAAAATTTATGGGACACTGCAAAAGCAGTCCTGAGAGGGAACTTCATACCATTACAGGCTTACCTTAAGAAGCAAGAAAAAGTGCAAATAAAAAAACTTAACTCTGTATCCAAAAGAACTATAATAAGAGCAGCAAGTAAATCCCAGAGGTAGTAGAAGAAAGGAAATAATAAAGATCAGAGTGGAAATAAATGACATAGAGGCTAAAAAGACAACACAGAAGATGAAACCGAGAGCTGGTTCTTTGTAAAGGTAAACAAGATTGATGAACCTTTAACCAGACTCACCAGAAAAAAAGTGATAGGGTTTAAATAAATAAAATTAGAAATGAGAGTGGAAAAATAACAACTGACAGAAGAAATACAAAGGATTGTAAGAAAATACTATGAAGAACTGTATGTGAAAAAATAGACAACCTAGATGAAATGGACAAATTTCTTGAAACATATAATCTTTCAGAAATCAATCTGGAAGAATCAGAAAACATGAACAGACAGATTACAACAAAGGAGACTGCAACAGTTATCAAAAAACTCTCAACCAACAAAAGTCCTGGGCCAGATGGCTTCACAGGCGAATATTATTAAATATTCAAAAAAGAAATCATTCCTATCTTTCTCAAGGTATTTCAAAAAATTCAAGAGGATGGAAAACTTCCAAGCTTCTTCTATGAGGCAAGCATAATCCTTATTCCAAAATCAGGCAAAGACAACACAAAGAAAGAAAATTATAGGCCAATATCCCTGATGAACTTAAATGCTAAAATTCTCAACAAAATATTAGCAAACTGGATCCAGCAATACATGAAAATAATCATACAGCATGATCAAGTGGGATTTATTCTCAGGAGGCAAGGATGGTACAATATTTGCAAATCAATCAATGTGATTCATCACATACACAAAAGGAAGGAGAAAAATCACATGATAATTTCAATAGATGCAGAAAAAGAATTTGATAAAATCCAGCACCTATTTATGATAAAAACTCTCAGCAAAGTGGGAATACAGGGAACATACCTCAACATGATAAAGGCCATCTATGATAAACCCACAGCCAACATCATACTTAATGGGAAAAAATTAAAAGCAATCCCCTTAAGATCATGAACAAGACAGTGGTGCCCCCTTTCACCACTCTGATTCAAAATAGTTCTGGAAGTTCTAACCACAGCCATCAGACAAGAAGAAGAAATAAAAAGCATACAATTTGGAAAAAAAGAAGTAAAATTATCATTATTTGCCAGTGACATTATACTGTACATAGAAAACCCTAATGTTTCAGTCAAAAAACTACTGGACCTGATAAATGAATTCAGCAAGGTAGCAGGATAGAAATCAATATTCAGAAATCCATGACATTTTTATACTCCAACAATTAACTGTCAGAAAGAGAAATTAAGGAAACAATCCCCTTCACGATTGCACCAAAAAATATGAAGTACCTAGAAGTAAATTTAACCAAGGAGGTTAAAGACTTGTACTCTGAAAATTATAAAACATTGATCAAAGAAATCAAGGAAGATACAAACAAGTGGAATATATACTGTGTTTATGCAGAGGAAGAATAAGCATCATTAAAATGTCTATATTACCTAAAGCAATCTATAAATTCAATGCAATTTTTATTAAATAAGCAATGGCATACTTCAAAGATATAGAACAAATATTTTAAAAATTTATATGAACCAAAGAAGAACACGAAAAGCCTCAAAACTCTTGAAAAAGAAGAATAAAGTGGGGGTATTATACTTCCTGATATCAAGTTATACTACAAGGCAACTGTACTCAGAACAGCTTGGTACTGTAGCATCCACCGGGTACGAGAACAAATGTCGGAGACTTTCAGGAGTTAAGATGTTACTTTATTGGCCAGTTTAACCTGCACAGGGGCGAACTCCCGAGATGTCCGGAGACACCGTACCCACAAGGAGCTGCAAATGGGAGCCGCGCCTGGAGCTTACAGCCAAGCCCTTATATATCCTAAGTGAGTAAGCATAGACAGAAGCAGATGTGGCAGTTTAGCTATTGGCTAGGGAGGTCACACGCAGCATAGCAACAGGGGCCGGCATAGCAACAGGGGCTGGTTTTAGCTTAGTGGCGAATTTCAAACCTAAACTTCTGATAAGGGTCTCTGACCTTCTTTGTTCCCAGCCTTACAGGAGCCATATCAGCACTTACTGTTCCTGCAATAGTTACACTCTTTGGCAGCTCCAGTACTCCCTGAATCTAACAGGTACTGGCATAAGAACAGGCATATAGATCTATGGAACAGAACAGAGAACCCAGAAATAAACCAACATCTTTATGGTCAATTGGTATTTGACAAAGGAGGTAAGAGCATCCAATGGAGTAAAGACAGCCTCTTTAACAAATGGTATTGGAAAATTGGACAGCTACCTGTAAAAAGATGAACTAGACCACCAACTTACACCATTCACAAAAATAAACTTAAAATGGATGGAAGACTTAAATATAAGTCATGATACCATAAACATCTTGGAAGAAAACACAGGCAGTAAGCTCTCTGACATCACTTGCGGCAATATATTTGCTGATTTATTTCCAAGGGCAAGTGAAATAAAGGACAGGATGAACAAATGGGACTATATCAAACTAAGAAGCTTTTGCACAGCTAAAGACACTATGAACAAAATAAAAAGACAAACCACACAATGGGAGAACATATTCAACAATATATCTGATAAGGGGTTAATAACCAAAATTTATAAAGAAGTTGTAAAACTCAACTTCAGGAAGGTAATCAATCCAATCAAAAAATGGGCAAATGAACGGAATAGACACTTCTCCAAAGAGGGCATACAGATGACCAATAGGCATATGAAAAAATGTTCAACATCACTAATCATCAGAGAAATGCAAATTAAAACCACTATGAGATACCACCTCACACCTGTCAGAATGGTGCTCATTACAAAACAACACATAGTAAGTGCTGGCGAGGGTGTGGAGAAAAGGGAACTCTCCTGCACTGGTGGTGGGAATGCAGACTGGTGCAGCCACTGTGGAAAACAGTCTGGAGTTTCATCAAAAAATTAAAATGGATCTGCCATTTGACCAGCTATCCCACTTTTAGGAACATATTCTAAAAATACCAAATCACTGATTCAAAAGAAGAGATGCACCCCCATATTTATTGCAGCATGGTTTACAATAGCCAAGATCTGGAACTAGCCCAAGTGTCCATCAGTGGCACTAGTGGATTAAAAAGCAGTGGTACATATACACAATGGAATACTATGGGGCCATGAAAAAAGAGGAAATCTTACCTTTTGTGACAACATGGATGGACCTGCAGACTATTATGCTAAGTGAAATAAGCCAGGCTGAGAAAGAAAAATATTATATGACCCTACTCATATGAGAAATCTAATGAACGATGTGAACTAAGGAATGGAATAGAGGCAGAGGCAGGGTCAAAGGTACCAGAGGGAAAGGAGAAGAGAGGATGGGATCAGAGAGGGGAAAGGGATTAGTGAAATTATATATACATAACAGAGACAAAGAGAGCAGGACAACAAATCCTGCAGAGAATGGGGGAGGGTGTTCAGGGGAGGGGATAATAGGGGTATCAAGGGGAATATGGGGTTGAGGGGAGAGGAAGATATATTTGATGGGACACATGAATCTATGTAAACACAATAAATTTTAAAAAAAGGAAAAAAATAAAAATAAAAATTTGTTTTATAATATAGTGTGTGCTCAATTTAAAATATTGCTTATGAGACAGATTAGAAAACATAAAAGTAAATCTAAACACAGGAATTTAATATATAACAAAAAGTGCAATTTCTAATCTATAGAGGGTAATGGATTTTGTGACAATTATAAACAATTAGATAACTAACTATAAGAAAATAAACTGGGTGACGTCACGGAAATGGCGCCGTGAGCAGCGCGTCTGACAGCTCTCCCCTAAATCACAACAAATTTATCAACTAGAAACAGAAAAATTTATCCTCGGAGCATTCCGGAGTTCCACACAAACTGATAGCGAAAGGACTGTTATCACTTGAATCTGAGAGACGAGGGTGTGGAGGAATCTACCACAGGGACGTTCTTTCAAACCGCAAGGAAGTGCGCCTGGGGTGAGTCAGCCCATATACTTGGGAACCGCGAGCCCCCGCGAGCCGCCGCCGAGAGCGGCCGCGGCGAACCGCCACCGCGAGCAGCCGCGTGCGCGCCCGGTCTGGTTGAGCACCGCTGACATTCCCAGCGGCCCGCACACTGCGAGTGGGGGTCGCCGGCCACCGGTGCCCTGAGCGCCCCATTCGCGCGCGTGCCTTGGGCATTCCACGCGCCCAGGGCGCCCTGCTGGCCCACACACCCAGGGGGCTCCATTATCCTGTGCCTGGTGCGGTCCAGCCGCCAGCGGCGGGGCGAGCGGGAGAGGCTTGGCAGATTCTCTCTGTGGGCGGGGCACCTCACCCAGCCATTCAAGCTAACAATCAAGCGTTGGGGGAGGGGCGCGCGCAGGCAGCCTAAAATACCTTCGGAAACACAGCTGCGACCCAATCACTGAAATTAGCTTAACCCATGAAATCTGCGCACCCTCGGTTCTAATTGATAAGATCTCTCTCAGTTCAGCAATCCAAGACAAGAGGCGTGATATTTTTTAGTGCCTCTCGCTAAAGGGGCGGGGGCAACTTCTGATTGATAGAGCCTCCATATTCAGGGATAAACGCTAACAAGAAGGACTTGGCAGATAATAAGGTCTATACTACACTAGTCGTAAGCAGAGACTAGTGCCTCTTCTTCCCTGCAAAAACAGGCTACAAAGTGTGGAAAGCCTGGGTTGAGAGGTCCAACTAAATGATAGGCGCTGAACAGTCACCTTGACAACAATTGACTCCCACCCCCGCCTGATTACACTGGAGGCCCTGACTCTCAGAGCCTTTCCCAAAGCCTTGCACTGAGTGGGGATAGAGTGGGGATTTCCCAGCTCTTTGAGCCTCTTACTCCCCAGGAAGAAGCAGTTGCAGCCTTATAGCTGGATCACCAGGCTGCTAATTCAAAAAGGGGGGACTAGGAGAGAGAATCCAGGAAAGCAAACTCTCTCATCGTTGGACCCTGCAAACGCCAACAAGCCTTTACTTCCAGCAAGACTAAAGCCAATTATATGACATTGCCATAGAATCCCATCAACTGCAAATCCCTACCTAAGAGTGACACAGGGGCAGAGCCTGGGGTACAGAGTCACTGACCAGGAAGAGGGAGAGAAAAGAAAAAGGAAGAAGTTAACCTCTCAAAATCAAGAAAAACCCACAGACTTTACAACTTGATCCACTAATTTTTTTTTTGTTGTTGTTGTTTGTTTCTTCTATCTTTTTGCGTTTATTTCCTCCACCTCGGTCCTTCTATTCTCTGCCCATCTTATGCTTCCCCTTTCTTGAACTACACTACTCATGAGTGTTGCATTTTATTTTTCTTCTTCATCCTCACCCTCCTTTAAGGTTATACTCCAAAACACTTAACTCTCACTCTCTCCTCTTTTGTTTTTTGTTTTTTTTGTCTTGCTTTATTTTGTTTTTTTCTCTTCCTATTTTATTTCTTCCTTCGTTTTTCTCTTTTTCTTATTTTTTCCTTTCTATTTGTTTTTTCTTTTCTCATTTTACTTTCCTCTCATATAATCCTCAATCACGAACTAATTAGTTAATTTGGGACTGAAGGCTTTTTTTTGGTTTTATTTCTCTTTTTTGCTTTTGTTTTTATTTTTTTTTCTTGTTTGTTTATTTTTGTGGCATTTTGGGTCCTCCCAACCCAAGGTCTCCATTGTATTTAGTCTTCGCTCCACTTAATACAACAGATTTTTACTTATTATTTTTATTTTTTCTTCTTTATTATTCTTTTTTGGTCCTTTTTTCTGGTTCCCTCTTACCCCTCTCATTATATCTCTTAGTTGACCATCACTTACAAGCAAATCATCTTATGCTTGTTTAAGATTTTCTTCCTTTTTTTTTTTTTTTTTTTTTTTGCATTTAGTAGGTCCCTACTCCCTTTTTTTTGCCCCTTGAATTCTTCACCCCAAATCAGGCCCTCCATTATAGGCACAATATTTCCCTGAGGAAGGGAGAGGAGGGAAAGAGAAGAGAGAAAAAAAGAAGGAAATAATAAATTATTACTTTTTTTTTTGTGGGGTGTTTTACCCTTTTTTTTTTTCTTTTTACTCTTTATTAATTCTAGTTAGTGCTATCAATAAGACCACCCTCAGATGCCAATAAGAAAGAGGAAATCGAATATTATGGATACAAAAGAAAGAGAGGTAACACAAATAGATGTGGAAAAATCTATGGAGAAAAGACTTAACATATTGGAAGCCTTGGAGCTAAATGACAGAGAATTTAAAATAGAAATCTTAAAAATACTCAGAGATATACAAGAAAACACAGAAAGGCAATATAGGGAGATCAGAAAACAACTCAATGAACACAAAGAATATATTACCAAGGAAATTGAAACTATAAAAACAAATCAAACAGAAATGAAAAACTCAATTCATGAGCTGAAAAACGAGGTAACAAGCTTAGCTAACAGAACAGCCCAGATTGAAGATAGGATTAGTGAAATAGAAGACAAACAACTTGAGGCACAACAGAGAGAAGAAGAAAGAGACTCAAAAATAATAAAAAACGAGAAAGCCCTACAGGAATTGTCTGACTCCATCAGAAAGAATAACATAAGAATAATAGGTATATCAGAGGGAGAAGAGAAAGAAAATAAAATGGAGAATATACTCAAACAAATAATAGACGAGAACTTCCCAAGCCTGTGGAAGGAACTAAAGCCTCAAATTCAAGAAGCAAACAGAACACCAAGTTTTCTTAACCCCAACAAACCCACTCCAAGGCACATCATAATAAAGATGACACAAACCAATGACAAAGAAAAAATTCTCAAGGCAGCCAGGGAAAAGAAGAGTACAACCTATAAAGGAAGGCCTATTAGATTATCATCAGATTTCTCAGCAGAAACTCTACAAACTAGAAGAGAGTGGACCCCAATATTTAAAGCCCTGAAAGAGAGGAACTTTCAGCCAAGAATACTATACCCATCAAAGCTATCCTTCAAGTATGAAAGAGATATAAAACCATTCACAAATACAGAAAAGATGAGAGAATTTATCAACAGAAAGCCCCCACTCCAGGAAATACTAAAGAGGGTTTTCCAACCAGATTCAAAGAACAAAAGAAAACAACACCACAAGTAACAGCTCCACCAAGAACACAATAAAACCAAACTTAAACTGTGACGACAAAGGAAAAAAAGGGGGGAGAGGATGGAGATTAACAGTAGCAAAGGATGAAGAGGTGCAGAAATACTTATAAGATAGGGTACTACAATGAATATGGTAGGTACCCTTTTCATTACTTAATGGTAACCACCCTTAAAAAAACCACCACAAAAACACTTGACTTAAAAAAGGTAGCAACAGAGGAAAGAAGTATGGAACACAAACAAACAAAAACAAATGATGGAAAAACAAAAGAGAAGAATCAAACTAGATACAAAACTAACAGAAAGCAATTTATAAAATGGCAGTAGGGAAACCACAAGTGTCAATAATTACACTAAATGTAAATGGATTAAACTTACCAATAAAAAGACACAGAGTAGCAGAATGGATTAAAAAAGAAAATCCAATTATATGCTGCCTACAAGAAACACATCTAAGCAACAAGGATAAAAACAAATTCAAAGTGAAAGGCTGGAAAACAATACTCCAAGCAAACAACACCCAAAAAAAGGCAGGCGTAGCAATACTCATATCTAATAATGCTGACTACAAGACAGAAAAAGTACTCAGAGACAAAAATGGTCATTTCATAATGATTAAGGGGAAGTTGAATCAAGAAGACATAACAATTTTTAATATATATGCACCAAACCAAGGAGCACCAAAATATATAAGACAGCTACTTATTGACCTTAAAAGAAAAACTAACAAAAATACAATCATACTTGGAGACCTCAATACACCGCTGACGGCTCTAGATCGGTCATCCAAACAGAGAATCAATAAAGATATAGTGGCCTTAAACGAAATACTAGAACACCTGGATATGATAGACATCTACAGGACACTTCATCCCAAAGCGACAGAGTATACATTTTTCTCTAGTGTACATGGAACATTCTCAAGAATTGACCATATGTTGGCCACAAAGACAATATCAGCAAATTTAGAAAAATTGAAATTGTACCAAGCATATTTTCTGATCATAAAGCCTTGAAACTAGAATTCAACTGCAGAAAAGAGGGGGAAAAACCCACAAAAATGTGGAAACTAAACAACATACTTCTAAAAAATGAATGGGTCAAAGAAGAAATAAGCGCAGAAATCAAAAGATATATACAGACAAATGAAAATGAAAATACGACATATCAGAATCTCTGGGATGCAGTAAAAGCAGTAATAAGAGGAAAGTTCATATCACTTCAGGCCTATATGAACAAACAAGAGAGAGCCGAAGTAAACCACTTAACTTCACACCTTAAGGAACTAGAAAAAGAAGAACAAAGACAACCCAAAACCAGCCGAAGAAAGGAGATAATAAAAATCAGAGCAGAAATAAATGAAATAGAGAACAGAAAAACTATAGAAAAAATCAATAAAACAAGGAGCTGGTTCTTTGAAAAGATCAACAAAATTGACAAACCCTTGGCAAGACTCACCAAGGAAAAAAGACACAGGACTCAAATAAATAAAATCCAAAATGAAAGAGGAGAGATCACCACAGACATCATAGATATACAAAGAATTATTGTAGAATACTATGAAAAATTATATGCCACCAAATACAACAATCTAGAAGAAATGGATAAATTCCTAGAACAATACAACCTTCCTAGACTGAGTCATGAAGAAGCAGAAAGCCTAAACAGACCAATTGGCAGGGAGGAAATAGAAAAAACTATTAAAAATCTCCCCAAAAATAAAAGTCCAGGCCCAGACGGTTATACTAGTGAATTCTATCAAACATTCAAAGAAGACTTGGTTCCTATTCTACTCAAAGTCTTCCAGAAAATTGAAGAAGAAGCAATACTTCCAAACACATTTTATGAGGCCAACATAACCCTCATACCAAAACCTGGCAAGGATGGCACAAAGAAAGAAAACTACAGACCAATATCTCTAATGAATACAGATGCTAAAATACTAAACAAAATACTGGCAAACCGAATACAACAACATATTAAAAAAATAATACATCATGATCAAGTGGGATTCATTCCAGAATCTCAAGGATGGTTCAACATACGCAAAACGGTTAATGTAATACACCATATCAACAAAACAAAGAATAAAACCCACATGATCTTATCAATAGATGCAGAAAAGGCTTTTGATAAAATACAACACAATTTTATGTTTAAGACTCTCAACAAAATGGGTATAGAAGGAAAATATCTCAACATGATCAAGGCCATATATGATAAACCATCAGCCAACATCCTATTAAACGGCATAAAACTGAGGACTTTCTACCTTAAATCAGGAACAAGACAGGGTTGTCCACTCTCTCCACTTTTATTCAATGTGGTGCTAGAAGTTCTGGCCAGAGCAATCAGACAAGACAAAGAAATAAAAGGCATCCATATCGGAAAAGAAGAAGTAAAGCTATCACTTTTTGCTGATGATATGATCCTATACATCGAAAACCCGAAGGACTCCACAAAAAGATTATTAGAAACAATAAACCAATACAGTAAGGTCGCAGGATACAAAATTAACATACAAAAGTCCATAGCCTTTCTATATGCCAACAATGAAATATTAGAAAACCAACTCAAAAAAATAATCCCCTTCACGATTGCAACAAAAAAAATAAAATACCTAGGAATAAACATAACAAAGAACGTAAAGGACCTATATAATGAAAATTACAAAGCATTGTTAAGGGAAATCGAAAAAGATACAATGAGATGGAAAAATATTCCTTGTTCTTGGATAGGAAGAATAAATATAATCAAAATGGCCATATTACCCAAAGCAATATACAAATTTAATGCAATTCCCATCAAAATCCCTATGAGATTTTTTAAAGAAATGGAACAAAAAATCATCAGATTTATATGGAACTATAAAAAACCCCGAATAGCCAAAACAATCCTAAGGAAAAAGAATGGAGCTTGGGGCACTACAATACCTGACTTTAAACTATATTATAGGGCCACGATAATCAAAACAGCATGGTATTGGCAGAAAAATAGACACTCAGACCAATGGAACAGAATAGAAAGCCCAGAAATAAAACCACATATATATGGTCAAATAATCTTTGATAAAGGGGCCAACAACACACAATGGAGAAAAGAAAGCCTCTTCAACAAATGGTGTTGGGAAAACTGGAAAGCCACATGCAAAAGAATGAAACTCGACTACAGCCTGTCCCCGTGTACTAAAATTAATTCAAAATGGATCAAAGACCTAAATATAAGACCTGAAACAATAAAGTACATAGAAGAAGACATAGGTACTAAAATCATGGACCTGGGTTTTAAAGAACATTTTATGAACTTGACTCCAATGGCAAGAGAAGTGAAGGCAAAGATAAATGAATGGGACTACATCAGAATTAAAAGTTTTTGCTCAGCAAGAGAAACTGATATCAAAATAAACAGACAGCCAACTATATGGGAACTGATATTTTCAAACGACAGCTCAGATAAGGGCCTAATATCCAAAATTTACAAAGAACTCATAAAACTCAACAACAAACAAACAAACAATCCAATAAAAAAATGGGAAGAGGACATGAACAGACACTTCTCCCAGGAAGAGATACAAATGGCCAACAGATATATGAAAAGATGCTCAGCTTCATTAGTTATTAGAGAAATGCAAATCAAAACTACAATGAGATACCACCTCACTCCTGTTAGATTAGCTATTATCAACAAGACGGGTAATAGCAAATGTTGGAGAGGCTGTGGAGAAAAAGGAACCCTCATTCACTGTTGGTGGGACTGTAAAGTAGTACAACCATTATGGAGGAAAGTATGGTGGTTCCTCAAAAAACTGCAAATAGAACTACCTTATGACCCAGCAATCCCTCTACTGGGTATATACCCCAAAACCTCAGAAACATTGATACGTGAAGACACATGTAGCCCCATGTTCATTGCAGCACTGTTCACAGTGGCCAAGACATGGAAACAACCAAAAAGCCCTTCAATAGAAGCCTGGATAAAGAAGATGTGGCACATATACACTATGGAATACTACTCAGCCATAAGAAATGATGACATCAGATCATTTACAGCAAAATGGTGGGATCTTGATAACATTATAAGGAGTGAAATAAGTAAATCAGAAAAAAACAAGAACTACATGATTCCATACATTGGTGGAACATAAAAATGAGACCAAGAGACATGGACAAGAGTGTGGTGGTTACCAAGGGTGGGGGGGGGGGGGGAGGGAGGACATGGGAGGGAGGGAGGGAGAGAGTTAGGGGGAGGGGGAGGGGCACAGAGAACTAGATAGAGGGTGACAGAGGACAATCTGACTTTGGGCGAGGGGTTTGCAACATAATTTGATGACAAAATAACCTAGACATGTTTTCTTTGAATATATGTACCCTGATTTATTAATGTCATCCCATTACCATTAATAAAAATTTATTAAAAAAAAAAAAAATAAAAAAAAAAAATAAACTGGCCTTGGCGGGTTTGCTCACTGGATAGAGCATTGGCCTGGCATGTGGACAATCCCCGGTTTGATTACTGGTCAAGACACACATGAGACCTGACCATCTGCTTCCCTTCTCCTCCCTCTCCCCCTTCTCTTTCTCTCCCTCTCTCATAGAAAATGGCTCAATTGGTTCAAGCTTCTTTCTGCCTGGAGCACTGAGAATAACTTGGTTGATTCAATCATTGTCTCCACTGGGGTTGCCAGATAGATCCCAGTTGGGGCACATGCAGGAGTCTGTCTCTCTATCATTTCTTTCACTAAAAAACAAACAAACAAACAAACAAACAAAAAACCTGTATTATCTCACTTTTTTTATCAAAAACAATTTCTAGATATGTTTCATATATTGAAGAATGAAAAATAAAATTATGTAAATACTAGAAAAAAATGGGACTTTTTTTGGAGGGTATTTTTGGCATTTAGAATACCATTTTAGGTATGAAAAAAAAAAAAGCCAGAACCCAGGAAAGTTTAACTTCAGCCACACACACATATACAACTATGAAATAAAAAAACACCATAAATTTTAGACATACTAAAAACAGTGGTTATTTTGTAGATTAAAGACTGGATGGCTAGAGGTGAAAAAATGAGAATGATATGTTTTTTACTGAAGATACTTCTGTGCTGTTGGATGTTATATAGCATATATTATCTTTTTTAATTAAAATACTTAAATTGCTTTTTATTTTGCTGTTTTTACTTTTTATTTCTACTTTTTAATCTAGGATAGCAAGAATAAAAATTATTTTTATGATTATTTACAAGTTTAATTTTCCTTTGAAAATAAATCTATTCTATTTAAAACCCATTATAGGATCATGTATAATACATATGTCATTTATATAATAAATATATATTTTATATCATGTGTCTAAGTAGAGACACAAAAGATATTCTTACATTTGGTGTAATCTGTTTATGTATATCTTTTCTCTCTTTTCCCCAATAAATTTTCTAGAGACACAGGTAGGCAAAGCTGATCTGATGTATACCAGGAGCTACTAATAAACTTGCCTATAACATACAAGTAAACAGTATGGTTTCTTGACCCAGATTGATTTTTGTGGTAGTCAGTAGAACTACTCAAAAACATTCTGGTTCTTCTTTCCTTCTTCATTTGAAGCTAAGTACATCTATGTGACTTTTACCAGTGAAATGTTAAGAGAAGTGATATGTGTTACTGCTGGTCAGATCTTCAAGGGTCATGTTCTCTTTTTCCTGCCTCAGTGATCGTAGAAACATATGTCAAGACGGTGACTCCATTAAATGGTTCTTTGAATGATCAGCCAGAAGCACACTGTGCCTGCTGACATCCAGCATGAGTCAAAAATAGACTTTTACTGTTTTAACCCACTGTGACTTGGAGGTTATTAGTTACTTCAGCATAACCTTATCTATCTTGTCTGATAAAAATTCAAATCTCAGCTCTTCCAATAAGTGGCTTTGTGACTTATGCAAACTGGTCCCAAGTAGAAGTCACAAAATAGAATTATTTTCTTTTACTTTCCCTTTTTATTAATAAAAATAAGAAGAAATTGAGATTCAAGGTCATGCAACTACTCTGGAGATGAGCAAAGACAACTCAGGCATCTTCCCTTTCAATCTAGTGCTTTAATATCATATTAGCAGATACTAAGTTGCCTTCCTAATTTTAAATAAGAAGTGTCAGAATTTTATTCTCAACAAGATTGAAGCAAACAGCTCTTTACATATCATTTTTAGTGCTTCTGAAAGTTTGACAATTAATCTAAGTCTTCAGGAATGGTGGGGACGTCAGTCTATTTATCTCTGCGTGTTATGATTTATGAACATTATTCAGATTTTTTTACATTGCACATTTATTCCTCTTGCTGTTGACGAAGGGTAGTTCCAGTGTTGTCAGCTTGTTGAACTTCAAATCCTAGATGTCAAGGAATGTTATCAAAATCTAATTCAGAAAAGACAGATATTGCTTCTTGTATCAAATATTGTTTAAAGCCATTTGATATACTATGATTCTCTTTGAAGAGCTCAAATTGCTCCCATATTTAAGATGGTACCAAGGGGTCATTGTATTTTAGACAAAACATTCCTAAACTCTTATAAATATGGTTTTGCTGAGTTATAATATTATTAAATTAGATTATTTTAAATACTGTGATATATTGATAATTATTTTAATTATTTATTTGTGTTTAATTGATGTGCTGTGGTATTGCAGTATTTACTGTGTCATATGTTGTTTGATTTTACTTCAGTGTAAGATGTGCCCAAATATAGGATGTATTATGAATGAATGCTTGTTTTCAGTTAACTATGAACAATATAATATACTGCTTTCAAAAGTATAAGGTTGATACTTAAATGAAATGAATAAACTTTATTAAAGTTAAGGTTAAATGTTCTAGGTTATATCAAGCTGAATATGAACACTAGAACATTCAGCAGTCAAGTAAATATTTATTGAGGGCCCATTATATTACAGGCCCACTTGTTGACACTGTGAATAGAGCTGAGAACAAAGCAAAAACCCTATAGTTATGAAGTTTCTATAATAGTGTGATAAACAGGAAATATAATATATATATATATCAATCAGATAGTGATAAATTCTTGAGAGAAAACTATAAAAGGGTATGGGGTTAGAGAAAGAGAGTTATTGTTAATGATGGTTGTCTTTTAGGAAATGATATGTGGGCTGGGGCATGAATTAGGTGAGGAGATGAACCATGTGATTAGCTGGGTGTAGATTGTTTCAGGAAGTAGTTACAAAGAGTATAAAGGTTCTGAAGAAGTAGAATGTTTAGGACTTATAAAAGGGCCAAAAAATTGTCATGGGCAAGGAGAAAAATGGCAGGAAATGAGAGTAAAAGATATCCAGAGCCAAATAAAGTAGGACCTAACAGGCTGCAGTAAAGATTTAGAATTTTATTCCAAATGTCGGAAAACTACTGCAGGATGTCAATTTGTTGAGTATGGCATAATTTCTATTTTAAAAGATTCACCGGCTACTATGGGGAGAACTAACTATTTATTCACCAGAGCAGAAGCAGGATACTTTTGGAGGCACCAAGTAATGAATCCAGGAGGGAGATGGAGATGACTTGGAGCAGGATATGTTTTGAATCAGAACCTATTTGATGGATTGGAAGAAAAGCTATGAGAAATGGGGAGGAGTCAAGGGTGAAGGCAAAGTTTTTAACTGAGATGCTTTAAGGTGATAACTGCAGTAATAAGGACCTCTAGAAAGAGAACATGTTTTCCATGGGGGTGGGAGGAGAGAGAATCAAGGGCTCAGTGTTGTATCTGCCAAGATTAAAAAACCCATTAGCTGTCCTAGATTAAAGTGTGAAGGGTCAGAGGAAACACAAACCTGGGTACAAATCTGAGATTTATCAGAATTTAGAGTATGTTGATCGCCATTGGGATGGATGGCATCACCTAAGAATAAGGGACACTATACAGCATTTCAAGGTTGTTGGGTAAATAAGAGGATCTAGCAAAGGAGACTAAGAAATAGCAATCATATAGGTAAGAAAAAGGAGAATGTGGTATACCAAATTCTAAGTTAAAAAGGAATTAAAGGAGGAAGGAGTGATGAGCTGTATCAAATGATGTTGCGAGTTTGAACTAAAAGGGTGAAGGGAGAGGCCCTGGCCGGTTGGCTCAGCGGTAGAGCGTTGGCCTGGTGTGTGGAAATCCTGGGTTTGATTCCCGGCCAGGGCACACAGGAGAGGCGCCCATCTGCTTCTCCATCCCTCCCCCTCTCCTTCCTCTCTGTCTCTCTCTTCCCCTCCCACAGCCGAGGCTTCATTGGAGCAAAAGATGGCCCGGGCGCTGGAGATGGCTCCATGGCCTCTGCCCCAGGTGCTAGAGTAGCTCTGGTCACAACAGAGCGACGTCCTGGATGGGCAGAGCATCGCTCCATGGTGGGCATGCCGGGTGAATCCCGGTCCGGCGCATGCAGGAATCTGTCTAACTGCCTCCCCGTTTCCATCTTCAGAAAAATACAAAAAAATTAAAAAAAAATAAAATAAAAGGGTGAAGGGAGAATGGAAAGGAATGGGGGTAGAAACAAGACTTGGGGCTAGTGGTAATAAATATTCCTAAAATACTTCTATGATGATATCAATGGTACAGCAAAGAGGGGTAATGATGATTTGATGAGGGAGAAGAGAGAGGAGATAACTACATGAGAAAAGTCCTTGAACAGGCAGAGATGGACCCCAGTATGTGAGAGAAGTTGGCCCACATAAAGCAGGGGCAGTGAAACCACAGAGTCAGAGTGGCGGCAGAGCATAATGATTACAGATACCGGTGGGATAAAGATTCAGGCTCAGGAGAGTAAAGGAGGGTTCTTCTGAATTTTTCTTCTTTTTAGTGGAATAAGAAGGATGATTATCAGCTCTGAGGAAGCAATTTATATTTTTGTCTTTCTCACCAGACTTTTTATCATGTCTTCTCTGTTTTCATACCACTGTTTTGAATGATTATAAAATACAAATGAATAATGTTTTAAAATTATTTTTGGCTTCACTTTTACTTAATATATAATTTAAACGTTTACATTAATGTTCATTTTATTGGAGTTGCGCTAAAAATAAAATGTTCATAGAAGGCTGATTTTGAATATCTTACCTCAAAACTGGGCTTTCATGCGCTGGCATCTGTTTTATTTTAGAAGGAGAGGGCAATTGATTTCCTCAGACAAGCTAGAGACTATTTATAGACAAAGCATTCAAGGAAATACATCCAAATAGCTAGCATTTTCCCCTGACATTAATGTTTAAGTGACTGATAACCATGGCACTAACTTGTTAAAATATTTTAATTTTCCAGGTGAAAGGTGATGTGAGTGTGAAAACTTCAGCTGTTTTGAAGGGAATCCCAAAAAATAGTGAGTAGCAAGCAATCATTGTATATATTTTTTAGTCTTGACTTATTAAATGTTTCTCTAAAAAAGGTTTCTTAATTTAAACATTTGACATTTTATTCTGGATAATCCTTTGTTGTGAAGGGTGAGGAGCTGTTCTGGGTATGATAGGATGTTTAGTGGTATCCTAACATCTTTCCACTAAATGACAGTAACATCCTTCTCCCAAGTGTCACTAGACCTTGCCAAAAATGTTCCCTGCAGTCAGGGAGGGGGTTAAAAGGTGGAGGATAAAATTGTCCTGATTTAGAGAAACACCACGGAAACAAACACATAAACAAACAAAACTGAGTTTCCTCCGGCTTTTGGCTGATTTATTCTAGAAACAGGTTATTTTTTTTTAGGACAATTTTGGAGTTTTTATCTAAAAAGGGTTAAGCTATGAAGGTATTATCACAGGAATGGGAATTGAGACTACTGTTCATTCCCATTTCACATTCATAGAATACCTTCATCCTGGACACATTACAAAACACTCAAAGCTGACTACTCATCAGTTGGACTGTAGCCAAAGCTGTCATGTGGAAGAAGAATGCAATTGCCACAAGTGTATTTCCAGAAGACAGAGCTATAACCAATGGTCCTAATTATAGAGAGACGGATTTTGATTTGTGATAAGAAAGATGGTTCTAATGATAAATAGTATCTACAAATGGAACAAGCAGCCCCCTTATTCCCATTCAATAGTATAAATCAAGCCAAAATCATATGGTGACATTTTAGGAATGTCACAGAGGGAACTAAAGTATTAGTTGGCTTTGGGATTCCATTTTAGTCCTGTAAGTCCAGAATGAACAGTAGGCCCATGAAAATGCCAAAATGAAGTTGGATCAGCCAAAAGAAGTAGGGGAAAAAAAAGCAAGGACGCAGTAAAGGGAAACAGGAACATTGAATTGGTGTTCTAATGAGTAAGGCATTTATCTCCAGGAGCAGAAGGAAGGGAGATGTATAAACATTCTCATTTTATGATTCTTAGAGACTCTAACTAAACTTGTAACTTGAGACAATTCCTTGAGTTATCTTTGTGTATGTGTGTGTGTGTGTGTGTGTGTGTATGAGAGAGAGAGAGACAGAGAGAGAGAGAGACAGAGACAGAGAGGGGGACAGACAGGACACACAGACAGGAAGGGAGAGAGATGAGAAGCATCAATTCTTCGTTGTGGCACCTTAGTGTTCATTGATTGCTTTCTCATATGTGCCTTGACAGAGGGGATACAGCAGAGCAAGTCACCCCTTGCTCAAGCCAGTGACCTTGTACTCAAACTGCTGAGCCTTACTCAAACCAGATGAGCCCGCTCTTATGCTGGCGACCTCAGGGTTTCGAACCTGGGTCCTCCTTGTCCCAGGCCAACACTCTATCCACTTCGCCACCACCTGATCAGGCTTGAGCTGTCTTGATGTTACCTAAGAACCCTATGTTAAATATATTCTCACTTCTTTTTTTTTTTTTTTTTTTTTTGACATTAATAAATCAGGGTACATATATTCAAAGAAAACATGTCTAGGTTATTTTGTCATCAAATTATTTTGCAAACCCCTCGCCCAAAGTCAGATTGTCCTCCGTCACCCTCTATCTAGTTCTCTGTGCCCCTCCCCCTAACTCTCTCCCTCCCTCCCTCCCATGTCCTCCCTCCCCCCCCCCACCCTTGGTAACCACCACACTCTTGTCCATGTCTCTTAGTCTCATTTTTATGTTCCATCAATGTATGGAATCATGTAGTTCTTGTTTTTTTCTGATTTACTTATTTCACTCCTTATAATGTTATCAAGATCCCACCATTTTGCTGTAAATGATCTGATGTCATCATTTCTTATGGCTGAGTAGTATTCCATAGTGTATATGTGCCACATCTTCTTTATCCAGGCTTCTATTGAAGGGCTTTTTGGTTGTTTCCATGTCTTGGCCACTGTGAACAGTGCTGCAATGAACATGGGGCTACATGTGTCTTCACGTATCAATGTTTCTGAGGTTTTGGGGTATATACCCAGTAGAGGGATTGCTGGGTCATAAGGTAGTTCTATTTGCAGTTTTTTGAGGAACCACCATACTTTCCTCCATAATGGTTGTACTACTTTACAGTCCCACCAACAGTGAATGAGGGTTCCTTTTTCTCCACAGCCTCTCCAACATTTGCTATTACCCGTCTTGTTGATAATAGCTAATCTAACAGGAGTGAGGTGGTATCTCATTGTAGTTTTGATTTGCATTTCTCTAATAACTAATGAAGCTGAGCATCTTTTCATATATCTGTTGGCCATTTGTATCTCTTCCTGGGAGAAGTGTCTGTTCATGTCCTCTTCCCATTTTTTTATTGGATTGTTTGTTTGTTTGTTGTTGAGTTTTATGAGTTCTTTGTAAATTTTGGATATTAGGCCTTTATCTGAGCTGTCGTTTGAAAATATCAGTTCCCATATAGTTGGCTGTCTGTTTATTTTGATATCAGTTTCTCTTGCTGAGCAAAAACTTTTAATTCTGATGTAGTCCCATTCATTTATCTTTGCCTTCACTTCTCTTGCCATTGGAGTCAAGTTCATAAAATGTTCTTTAAAACCCAGGTCCATGATTTTAGTACCTATGTCTTCTTCTATGTACTTTATTGTTTCAGGTCTTATATTTAGGTCTTTGATCCATTTTGAATTAATTTTAGTACACGGGGACAGGCTGTAGTCGAGTTTCATTCTTTTTCATGTGGCTTTCCAGTTTTCCCAACACCATTTGTTGAAGAGGCTTTCTTTTCTCCATTGTGTGTTGTTGGCCCCTTTATCAAAGATTATTTGACCATATATATGTGGTTTTATTTCTGGGCTTTCTATTCTGTTCCATTGGTCTGAGTGTCTATTTTTCTGCCAATACCATGCTGTTTTGATTATCGTGGCCCTATAATATAGTTTAAAGTCGGGTATTGTAATGCCCCCAGCTTCATTCTTTTTCCTTAGGATTGTTTTGGCTATTCGGGGTTTTTTATAGTTCCATATAAATCTGATGATTTTTTGTTCCATTTCTTTAAAAAATCTCATAGGGATTTTGATGGGAATTGCATTAAATTTGTATATTGCTTTGGGTAATATGGCCATTTTGATTATATTTATTCTTCCTATCCAAGAACAAGGAATATTTTTCCATCTCATTGTATCTTTTTCGATTTCCCTTAACAATGCTTTGTAATTTTCATTCTATAGGTCCTTTACGTTCTTTGTTATGTTTATTCCTAGGTATTTTATTTTTTTTGTTGCAATCGTGAAGGGGATTATTTTTTTGAGTTGGTTTTCTAATATTTCATTGTTGGCATATAGAAAGGCTATGGACTTTTGTATGTTTTGTATCCTGCGACCTTACTGTATTGGTTTATTGTTTCTAATAATCTTTTTGTGGAGTCCTTCGGGTTTTCGATGTATAGGATCATATCATCAGCAAAAAGTGATAGCTTTACTTCTTCTTTTCCGATATGGATGCCTTTTATTTCTTTGTCTTGTCTGATTGCTCTGGCCAGAACTTCTAGCACCACATTGAATAAAAGTGGAGAGAGTGGACAATCCTGTCTTGTTCCTGATTTAAGGTAGAAAGTCCTCAGTTTTATGCCGTTTAATAGGATGTTGGCTGATGGTTTATCATATATGGCCTTTATCATGTTGAGATATTTTCCTTCTATACCCATTTTGTTGAGAGTCTTAAACAAAAAATTGTGTTGTATTTTATCAAAAGCCTTTTCTGCATCTATTGATAAGATCATGTGGTTTTTGTTCTTTGTTTTGTTGATATGGTGTATTACGTTAACCATTTTGCGTATGTTGAACCATCCTTGAGATTCTGGGATGAATCCCACTTGATCATGATGTATTATTTTTTTAATATGTTGTTGTATTCGGTTTGCCAGTATTTTGTTTAGTATTTTAGCATCTGTATTCATTAGAGATATTGGTCTGTAGTTTTCTTTCTTTGTGCCATCCTTGCCAGGTTTTGGTATGAGGGTTATGTTGGCCTCATAAAATGTGTTTGGAAGTATTGCTTCTTCTTCAATTTTTTGGAAGACTTTGAGTAGAATAGGAACCAAGTCTTCTTTGAATGTTTGATAGAATTCACTAGTATAACCGTCTGGACCTGGACTTTTATTTTTGGGGAGATTTTTAATAGTTTTTTCTATTTCCTCCCTGCCGATTGGTCTGTTTAGGCTTTCTGCTTCTTCATGACTCAGTCTAGGAAGGTTGTATTGTTCTAGGAATTTATCCATTTCTTCTAGATTGTTGCATTTGGTGGCATATAATTTTTCATAGTATTCTACAATAATTCTTTGTATATCTATGATGTCTGTGGTGATCTCTCCTCTTTCATTTTGGATTTTATTTATTTGAGTCCTGTGTCTTTTTTCCTTGGTGAGTCTTGCCAAGGGTTTGTCAATTTTGTTGATCTTTTCAAAGAACCAGCTCCTTGTTTTATTGATTTTTTCTATAGTTTTTCTGTTCTCTATTTCATTTATTTCTGCTCTGATTTTTATTATCTCCTTTCTTTGGCTGGTTTTGGGTTGTCTTTGTTCTTCTTTTTCTAGTTCCTTAAGGTGTGAAGTTAAGTGGTTTACTTCGGCTCTCTCTTGTTTGTTCATATAGGCCTGAAGTGATATGAACTTTCCTCTTATTACTGCTTTTGCTGCATCCCAGAGATTCTGATATGTCGTATTTTCATTTTCATTTGTCTGTATATATCTTTTGATTTCTGCGCTTATTTCTTCTTTGACACATTCATTTTTTAGAAGTATGTTGTTTAGTTTCCACATTTTTGTGGGTTTTTCCCCCTCTTTTTTGCAGTTGAATTCTAGTTTCAAGGCTTTATGATCAGAAAATATGCTTGGTACAATTTCAATTTTTCTAAATTTGCTGATATTGTCTTTGTGGCCAACATATGGTCAATTCTTGAGAATGTTCCATGTACACTAGAGAAAAATGTATACTCTGCCGCTTTGGGATGAAGTGTCCTGTAGATGTCTATCATATCCAGGTGTTCTAGTATTTCGTTTAAGGCCACTATATCTTTATTGATTCTCTGTTTGGATGACCGATCTAGAGCCGTCAGCGGTGTATTGAGGTCTCCAAGTATGATTGTATTTTTGTTAGTTTTTGTTTTAAGGTCAATAAGTAGCTGTCTTATATATTTTGGTGCTCCTTGGTTTGGTGCATATATATTAAGGATTGTTATGTCTTCTTGATTCAACTTCCCCTTAATCATTATGAAATGACCATTTTTGTCTCTGAGTACTTTTTCTGTCTTGTAGTCAGCATTATTAGATATGAGTATTGCTACGCCTGCTTTTTTTTGGGTGTTGTTTGCTTGGAGTATTGTTTTCCAGCCTTTCACTTTGAATTTGTTTTTATCCTTGTTGCTTAGATGTGTTTCTTGTAGGCAGCATATAATTGGATTTTCTTTTTTAATCCATTCTGCTACTCTGTGTCTTTTTATTGGTAAGTTTAATCCATTTACATTTAGTGTAATTATTGACACTTGTGGTTTCCCTACTGCCATTTTATAAATTGCTTTCTGTTAGTTTTGTATCTAGTTTGATTCTTCTCTTTTGTTTTTCTATCATTTGTTTTTGTTTGTTTGTGTTCCATACTTCTTTCCTCTGTTGCTACCTTTATTCTCACTTCTTTATAGGAGCTTCTGTCTCTCTCAGGACTTAGTTCAATAATGGTCAGAAGAATCTCCAATGCCTGAACAGCGGTGGCGCAGTGGATAGAGTGTCGGACTGGGATGCAGAGGACCCAGGTTTGAGACCCCCAAGGTTGCCAGCTTGAGTGCGGCAATCATCTGGCTTGAGCAAAAAAAAAAAAAGCTCACCAGCTTGGACACAAGTTCACTTGGGTTACTCGGTCTGCTGTAGCCCCACAGTCAAGGCACATATGAGAAAACAATCAATGAACAACTAAGGTGTCACAACGAAAAACTGATAATTGATGCTTCTCATCTCTCTCTGTTCCTGTCTGTCTGTCCCTGTAAAAAAAAAAAAAGGAATCTCTGGGGTGCGTGACAGCTGCACATATTTGTGGAACCACATGCAGAGATTTCAGTGCCTTGAATCTCTGTGAGCTCAGGTGATTCTGCCTTCTAAATGGAGAGTCAGGAATTTCAGTGTAGACGGACCTAGGATCACCCTTCAGGCTTTGGAAGATTTGTTGTTCAGTTTGCTATCTGACTTCTACCTGAGCCCCATGAATTCTGTAGTTGTGCATACGGTCACCATTTGGCCTCAGCCACCTCGTTGCTCTCTCCTCATTTCGGTAGGGTTTTATCTCCTCCCAGGGCAGCTATCCCTTGCTGCTCTTTTTTGCACACTTGGAGATATTGGTGGTACTTATGTCTGCAGGTTTTCGTCACTTATAATTAGATGCCTTGAAATCTCAGGAAAGTCATATACCCCTTAAGAATAACTGGCAAGAGTGCAGTGATCTCAGTGATGTAGTCCCACCACCATTCGTGCCTAATCTCTTTAATTTTACTGTTTTGTCCAACTAAAATTGGACTAACTCCTATCTATTGCATTTTCTGCCCCTTCTCAAACCCCAAGTTTTGCCAATCATTTGCTTAACAGTTCCTGTGTCTACATTATAGATAACCTCATTATTCCGGTGTCACTTTAAATGCTACTTCCTCTAAGAAATATTTGTTCTTCAAACTCTAATAACCATCTGTTGCTCTCTCATGCCACAGGGCCTATTCTATCTAGTGGTGGTGTCATCTCTGTTTTGTTTCTATATGAAGATTATAAACACTGAAATGGTAGGGAGTGTTGTAATAGTCTTTGCATCAGTGGTTTATAGAATACCATGCAAATATTAGGCATCAATTAATATATCTTTTTTAAAACTAAAAATGAAACATGAAACAAATGAATGGGGCAACTTAGACAAAAAGAGGCAGCTCTACCAATTGCTGTTTATTTTATTTTTTTTAAATGACAGATATATAAACAACCAAAAAGATGAAATAGGAAGAACTAGTGGTGTCTGGAAACATTTTATCTTGATTCATTTCCTGGACATTTCTAAAGGTCACTCCTAATAGTCTGGTAGGTTTTTCTATACCTCTTAGCTGGCCTTCTTTACCTTCCAAATCCATTTAGCACAGACTTGACCCGTACTAACACTTGAGATGACACAGGAGGGCTCCCAAGGAGATGAATTGCTGTAGTTTCCCCCTACCTCTCAGTGTTGAGATAATCCCGCTGGATCTGACATGATAATTTTTGCACCTAGTGGGTATACTCAACAAACCATGTCATTCATTCATCTTGAACTGCAGCTCAGCATAATCCAAGGTCAGGAAGGCCAGAGGCTGTGGAATGTTTTCCGTGAGCCACCAATGCTGCATGCTTAGCTGAGCTAATAAAGTAGCAGTGGGACCTAGAAAAGGAAAAACTTCATATTGTGATTGGCTTCAACTTTCTCCTTCACATCTCCTACCAGCCAGAGCAAAGTTACTGTGAAGTTAAAAAGTGTAGCTGACATTTCAGGACCTCACATTTATACCAGCCAGAGTGATGTTGTGTTTGTGTCTTTGTATTTTTATACTTCAAACACACCCCTAAGCTTCAAGCCCCGCACAACATAGATCTCCCCAACCTTCCTGCACCTTCCTCTATGCAGGGTCCTGATATTGCTAATCCTATGAATTTACAGCAATTGCACTGATAGAAAAGAGTTATGAACCATAAATCTTTATTTTGATGAGGCAAAAGTCCCCATGGGCTTCCTTCTCCATGTCTTTTATTTCTCATTTCTCAGGGCAAAACAAAACAGCAATAATGGAGACGTATTTTAATAAAACAGCAATTGGATAATATTTATTTTCATTTTACCAGAAGCAAAGCAATAATTTGTATTCAAAATTAGAGAAATTATTTCCATGTTATTATACTAAGTTTAACATGTGAATAATACACATATTAGACCAAAGAACATAGGAAAAAGTACAGGCAAGGATGAAATATGTATAAACACTATTATAAGCGGTGTTTGGGAGAAAGCCTATACAATATATTTGACAAGCGGCTGATTTTCCTAAGAGCTGGGAGACATTTCTCAGTGGGTCTTTTGTATTTCCACATCTTATAAGCGAGGCATTAACTGCCCTTTTCAGGGGACTATCTTTTCAAAGATGTGTGTATAGCAAATAGTCTTGAAAGATGCAGATAGTGTCTCTCTCTCTGGAGCAAAGGGCAAGCATGCTTATGGCTGGGGTTTCTTTCTTGTAGCTTAACCCACTGCATGTGCAGGTATCCTCTGGCCCCATCTGGATACTTCTCAGGGACTTAGAGGCAAGGAGAACAAAAGCAAATATGCTAATGCTCATTGATGGTCCCTGTGGTGTAAGAAATGATGCCCTTTGTCTATGGCCCAGGCATCTTGTACCTTCTGGCTGATTCACAAAAGCATAGCAGACTAGTTGTTACCTTACAAGTAGGGTAACTCTTCGGCTCTTTACAGCCCTCAACACTATTACAGCATGAACTTATACAACTTAATAAATATTAACACAGCAAATAGAAAAACAGACAACTAATATAACGATTACTTAGTAGACAATAAAATGTAAATATACTTTAATATCTTTATATTTTGACTATTGAGGAAATATAAAATAAAAATAAAAATGATAGTAATCATTTTTGAATCCTTAGATTGTCAAAAGCTAAAATAGCAATGAGTCCAAAATAGAGAAGACATGAATAAATAGATACTTTTCTTCATTACTAGAGAAAGTTGTACCTATTTATACCAACTCAGCTAGTATTTTGGAATTTATCATGGAAATAAAGTACCCAATGAGTGTGCACCTGCCCCTCTCTCTATAGATAGCTATCTATACATAGATAAATAGATAAGACAGATAAGATATATACAGGTACAAATGTTATATGTCTATATGTTAATGTATATAAGTGTGTATGTACATAAGTATAGACTGTTTGTAACTGCACTGTTTGTCAGAGCAAAATCTGGAAACAACCTAGCTGCCCTCTAATAAAGGAATGGTTATATATAGATGGTTTATCCATGCCATGAAGTGGGATGCAATTATGAGAAATATGTTGGATCAATATGTGCTAACTTGATAGAATGCCCATGAGATATTCAGTAAAAACAAGAAAAATTACAAATGTAATATAAAAAGTGACTCCACTCTTGTTTTAAAAAGAATTAACAAGAATAGATATATAGTTACCTTATTGTGAGGTCACAATAAGCAAATAAGATTTGAGCATATTTTTTAACTCCAAAGTGACTGCAAATTGGCTTTCTTTCCATCTGTGTAAGATACTAACAGCTTAAATATTGAGTTAGCATCTCAATCTCAGCAGCAGCGTGGTCAAAGCTAGAACTTAGTTTTAGAAACAGACCAAAGGTCCATTTTAATTGGATAGATGACTAGAAGAGCGATTTTGAACAAGTCATTGGCTTTTCTTAGACTTATTTTCTTTATCTGTGAGAATGAAAATAACAATACTACCTATTTGTAAAAGTAATTTTCAGACAATATATAACCTGCCAGCACAGTTCTGTTGTAGTTCAATGATGGGTTGATAATGAAACTAAACACTTACTGAGCATTTACATTGTGACTGGATTCAATATATGGTAGTTTTTTTCATCCTGCTTCTCTTTTTTTAAATAGGAGATCACTCACCTAGCTTCTTGTAAAGGAATGATAGTATCACAAATTTTTTATTATTCCCCTACACAAATCCAGTCAAACAGTAATTGAATATTGCCTTTGGGTGCCTGTAAAGCAGTACTCATGTTGTTAGTGTTACCTAACTTAAATGAAGAATATTAATACTGTAGCCAGTCGATGGTTTAATGTAGGAGAAAAACCTCTAGCAATGTAGCTTGGGGAATATTATCATGCTTATAATTCACCAACAAAAATAGTGGTTTTATTTTACAAGTTAAAAATAATCATCCCACACCTTTTTTAAACTGCAGTTTTGTGTTCAAATAAATGCAACAACCATTCCAAAACCACTTTTTTTTAAAGGCAGTCAGCCAAGTCTTCATTGCAAGAGCATCAGAGAAATGAACCAGCTGAGCTACTTCTCATCTGCTTAAATTTCTTAAATATTGAGCATTGCAGCAAAGGAGCAATGGACCTACTAATAGCTCCAATGTCTTTTTTATTTTTATTTTATTTATTCATTTTAGAAAGGAGAGAGAGAGGGAGAGAGAGAGAGAGAAGAGAGAGACAGAGAGAGAGAAGGGGGAGGAGCAGGAAGCATCAACTCCCATATGTGCCTTGACCAGGCAAGCCCAGGATTTCGAACTGGCAACCTCAGCTTTTCCAGGTCGACCCTTTATCCACTGCGCCACCACAGGTCAGGCTCCCATGTCTCCTTTAAATCCGTACTTCATAGGGATCTAGCTACACTGGGGAATGGCCCATTTTTTTCAGGATTGCGTAGGCTGCCTTCAGAATAAGATTTTGAATTAATCAGGAGTCTGATTACACTCCCTGAAACGATGCAAGTATTCATTAATAATTAATGGTTTCCCTGTCAGCATTTAATGAGCATTTTTTCTGGATTCATAGTCTCCATTGTTTTGTTCATTTACTTACAATTTTTGAGCACCTATTTAGATAAGATGTATTTGTTTCCCAGATCATTGGGATGATAACTGGAGAGGACAATAGAACAATTAATGTAACTTCAAATTTAAACCGGGAAAGTTGACAAGCTAACATATGAACATAAGCTGCCCCCTGTAGGCCAGGTGTCTCAGGGTACTTAAATTGCTGTAGAAACCAACTGAAATCTTAGGGAACCGGAACAATGCCATTGGCACTGTCTCTGTACTTCCACCACCTAGAGCAGGTCCAGCCTCCTAGCCTCAGGGGAGGAAGAAAGAAGAGGAAAGTGCCTGACCAGAATGTATCAAAGGAAGACATTAATTAAAACATTCATTTTATGGAAACAAGCTGTAGATTCAGTGAAGTGACAGAGCTTCCATTAAAACTTTTCTAAAATTAACATACACTTGATGCTTTAGTTCAGTGTTTCCCAACCTTTTTTGTGCCATGCCCCACCTTAACCTTTCTAAAATTTTTATGTCCTCCCCTATGTAACATACATAATTTTTAACATTAAAAAATTGATTTGTTCACTTAATAAACATAAGTGATAGGTTCTAGGGAGAAATCACTATGAAATTGTTAACAAAACACAGTAAGTAAAATTTCAAAACATATAATGAAAAACAGAAATTTAAATTCCAAATAATTTTAATACAGATTTTTCTATATTAATTTATTATTTTAATTTAGTGTGATCCTTGCGCTTGATGCTTGCTGCACAGAGATTTTATATTAGATTCCAATTTGGTTAGCTTTAGTTTCAAGTCTCCACGTTGTGTTATATCCAGCCGATTTCTTTTTTTTACCAGTAAATCATTTACAGCACTAAATCCACATTCAGCTAAAAATGAAGATGGAAACAGTAGCAATAGTTTTCTTGCACATTTGGTTGAATTTGGGTATTTGATTTCTGTTTCCTCACAAAGCCATGCCATCGCCCCTTTGATATTAAATAAAGCTTTAACTGACTCATCATTTTGCAATTCTGCGAGTTCTTCTTGATACTGCATATTTGATATATCAGACAAATCCACTAACATTGGCTGCATCATCCATGTTGGGAAATCAATTTGTTTTAAATCAGAAAATCTTTCTTTTAAATCAGCCGATAGAATATTCAAATGATTGACAATAACAAGTAAAGTGGTATCAGTTACTTCACATTTTTGGAGCCAATGAAACTGTTTAAAGTTTTTGTTGTTAATATGTTTCTGACATAACTCAATATTGGTAATGAAACCAAATATCTTTGCTTTTGCATCGACAAGAGTTTTATTTGTTCCTTGAAGTTGCTTATTTAATATATTTAGTTTTTCAAAGATATCGGCTAAATAACTCACAAATGCTTTACCATCTATTGTTAACAGATACTTCATTTCAGGTTTGTCGCTTAAAAAATCACTAAGAGTATCAAACAGTTCCATAAATCTTTTCAAACAGTTTCCTTTAGATAGCCATCTTACTTCAGTATGAAGTAAAAGTCTCACATGGTCTTCATTTTGTTCTTCACAAAATAGCTTGAAAAGACGCTCACATTTGACACTAGCTTTAATAGCATTAACACACTTTATTACTGTATGTAATACTTCATTCAGAACAGGCGAGATGTTTTTAGCTACCAAGTTTTCCCTATGAATAACACAATGCACAAGAATCATTTCTGGATTCGCATCTTTCATCAATTTTAAGCAGCCATTTTTCTTGCCCATCATATTGGGAGCACCATCTGCAGCACAAGATGTTATATTTTTCATTGGTATATCATTGACATCTAAGTAGTTTTTCAGCTTATTATATATATCTTTGGAGGTAGTGGTGCTTTCTAATCTTTTACAGAACAACATTTCTTCAGCAAAATGTCCTTTATCAATATATCTTATGTAAGTTATCAATACTGCTTCACTGTCTCTCAAAGTTGATTCATCCATTTGCAAGGAGAATTTTCTTGTTTTCAGCTTTTCAATAAGTTGTTTTTCAATATCCTCACTCATTTCGTCTATTCTTCTGCTAACAGTATTGTCACTGAGTGGCATAGCTTTTACATCTTTGTCATCTTTTTCAAGAACCATTTTAAGAAATGCTGATATTGACGGTTTTATTAAATTCTCTCCTATAGTGTGATTTTCTCCAGTTTTAGCGATGAATAAAGAAATTTGATAACTAGCCTCAAGAACATGATTATTAGTTGAAGTATGAGCAGTAAATAGAGACTTTAATGTTGTTCTTTTTTCAAAATTTTTCTTTAAAGTTTTAAAGTAACTCAAATCTTAATTAATATGAGCACTATGTTTCGCCTTCAAATGTGCCTCAAGATGACCTCGTTTCATTGATTTGTTGGTCAAGCATTGCTGGCATAAAAGACAAAAAGGAATCCGCTCATCGTGAACAGCGGGTATGAACCCAAATTTTAAATATTCCTCCGAATATTGATGAGTTTTTTTCTTGCTTGCACCACTCATTTTACTATGGGCTATAAGAAATAAAAATAAGATCAATTAAAAACTAATATTAAAATATGTGTTAAAATATATTTATTGTGACATAAACGTAGACTAAAAATTTATATTTATTTAAATGTATATAACACATTTACTACACTACCACCGCAAATCAAAAGGTATCTATATTTTTTCCACTTGACAACATTTTCTGGAAAGTTATGCTTCTAAAATTAAAATTGTCATGCATGCACTATTATAGCCTCAATAATATTTATAAAATATTAGTGCTTTCTAGCCCCGATGCAAGAAGTACTTAATAAAGAGTTTAATATTGATAAAAATAAAATCAAATACTTACCAATTATATCTATACAATATATATATGTATATTTATTAAATCAACGAGCTTTTACAACAGTTTTGACTGACACTTATTTCAAATTAACACCAACTGAATGATGTGAAACACTACAGAAGTTGTGATGGGCCAATTAGGTGAGAATAACTGCTTTGTTTAGCGAGTTTTTAAAACGTCCGGGGTTCCCCGCGGCAGATGGCACGCTCTGCGGTGAACCCAGAACGAAGTTTACTTGATGACGCCAATCACCCAGTTGATATTTTGGTCTCGTCAAACGAAATTATACTTAATAATTATTTACCGCAATTATTTAAGAATTGCATTTTTTGTTAAATTTGGCACCGATATCTAGCATTGCATTTAAATGGCCCAGGGCGAAAGAGTTAAAGTCATGTTGAGTCCATTTTCAAATTGCCCCCCCTTAACTATCGAATTGCCCCCCTGTGGGGCGTGGGCCCCATGTTGGGAAACACCGCTTTAGTTCATTTAAGATCAAATGTCGGTGTCCAGGGATAGAATCGGTATGAGTGTCCTTTCTGTTTTATTCACAATCCTTCTCAGTCCCTCGTAAAATGACAATTTCAATAGCTATTCAAAGGACAGGTGCATGTGCCTAGAGAACTAGAACAGTTCTTACAAGGAGCTGAGGTGGTCAGCAGGGATTTCAGGGTCAGGTATGCCTTCTCCCATTTTCTTGGGACTCTGAGATATATTATATGGTCTATTAAAGGCATCACTTTTGAAGAAAGTGCTTGACTTTGGGAATATACTACCTAAACATTTAGGAGAAAAGACTGGAATCATTAAGCCATCTTTTAGTCACTTTTTGGAATTTTTAAATACAATAAAACAAAACCTCAAAGCTTTAATTTCAAGTACTTTATTTTTAATCAATGAGGCTGCATAAGGAGCCTAGGGAACTTGGAAATTTTATGTGCTATGGTCCAGATGGAAATGCAGGCAGAAAAAGAACCAAATGGTCAGAGAAATCAGTAAATGAAACAGCATCAGATCACGGACTCAAGTGAGATGACACTATATATCTGTTTGTAGACACTGTCCTTAGCCTCCCTGTGCCTTGATTTTCTCATTTATAAATGTGGGTAATGGTAGTACCTTTCTCCTAGGGTTGTTTTGAGGTTTAACTTAATTAATCAATGTAAAGCTCTTAAAATAGATCTGACACATTAAATAAATAAATCTTAGTTACTGGAAGACAGAAAAAATGTTGGAAATAAAGACAAATATCAAAATGACAATTGCTTGTTATATGCAATGAATTAGTCTTGACTCTAAGCTCCTCAAAACAGAAGACAGGATTTTGTAGCTCTCCCAGCCCCAAAGGGGCCGGATATCCCAGTTCAACAGGCACTTGTGGAAAATGCTTGCTCACTCCCAGGAGTCAGGATGCCAGCAGCAGCCCTACGTCCGCTTGGAAAAGGAATGGAGCAATAGTTCTCAGCTGGGGTTTTGGGGCAGTTATTTACTGTCTCACTTCCACAGATGTGCTTTCAATATTACAAAGCATAACATGAGATTTTTTCTTCAGTAGACAATGGGTTTGGTCCATGTCTGCCAGAGTGAATGTTGAAATTAGCATACCTTACAAATTGCCTGAAAATGAGAGCCAATGTTTCCAGTTCCCTTCCAAAGGGAAGTCAAGTGTTTTCTTGTACTTTACCTTTTGAGAAAAGTTTAGAGGGGACAGATTCAAACAGTGACAGAGCTAAAGGGAAACATGGTGCTTCTGTAAGGCACATGAAAGCCTCTTATTTCATAGTTGAGAGTTTGATTGACAGGGCTGACTTCCTTGACATTATTTGGAGATTTTTAATCCCCTCAAACATTTTCCCCTCCGCCCCACCCCACCTCAATTCTAGTTCCAAAGAGTGCCAGGAACAAAGTTGGGAATCACTAGACTGAGAGCCAAGAATTTCAAGTGAGGTTTCTCGATCACCAAGGAATCTTTAGTATGTGCATATAGATTTTCTACATATGGATTGGAATATGTGTTATTGTTTCAGTTCCAAAACAATCAGCCTCAGGAGGAACCCTTTTTCAATATTTATTCTCTCCTCAACCATTTTCAAAAGAGGTTGAGGAAAGGAAAATAATTATAAATTATTTCATTACAATAGAAGGGCAGAGATTTGAGGATAAAGAAAGAGATAGGAAGATAAGCCATTTTCTAAAATTTTCATATTAAGCTTTTGCCTAAATAATTATGGGATAGTAATAAAATTAAAGGATTTTTTTTTGACAGAGAAAGAATCAAACAAAGAAACAGATAAGGACAAACAGGAACCAAGAGAGATGAGAAGTATCAATTCTTCACTGCGGCACCTTGGTTGTTCATTGATTGCTTTCTCATATGTGTCTTGACCAGGGGGCTATAGCAGAGTGAGTGACCCCTTGCTCAAGCCAGCAACCTTGGGCTTGTTAACCAAATTCGGAGGGACCCGAAATATGGAAGACAGGAGCAAGGTCCATCGTTTACACATTAAAGCTTTATTGTCTAGCTTGGCCAAGCGGCAGGAACTCCGACAGAAATCTGACAGAGAGTGCGCTGGCCCTTTGTTCTATTTAGTTTTTATAGTTTTGTAAGTGGGAAGTACAGAAGCAAAAATTGTAATTAGGAGCCCCTTACCGCTATTGGTTATAGTCATTTGTCCTTTAACATGATAGGATCACATTCAATTTGCAAACCATACATCATTTTGGAGAAAACAAAATTTACAAGTCAACACAATGGTAGAAAGATGTCTCTTTACATATTAAAGGCTTTCCTATATTATCTAGTGTTTATCTGCTATCTCTCTGTCCAGAGTCACACACACATTTACATAGGAGAGGTAGTTTCGGTGGGGACAAATGCCTGCAAATGGCTCATTGCTATAAGAAAAGGTTTATTTTGGCTTTTCTCTCCCTGTACCTAGCTAGCCATTCACCCTTTTCCCCACAGGCATTGGTGGAATGTCTGGGAATCCATGTTTTCCTCCCCTTGCATTTACAATACAATGCCAAGGGCCATCCTGGTTATGTCAATCACACAGCACAGAGACTGTTTCTCACAATTTCTCTGCACACCTTAACCCAAATTAATAAAATGTTCTCCAAGCCTCCTAAAATATTAATATTAATTCTGTAGCCTTTGGTACTTTACAACACCTGCTGGTGAAATGGCTTAGTGGCTCCTCAGGCTCAAGCCAGCGACCTTGGGTTTCAAGTAGTGACCTTTGGGCTCAAGTTAGCGACCATGAGGTCATGTGTACGATCCCATGCTCAAGCCTGTGACCCCACGCTCAAGCTGGAGGCCCACATACAAGCAAGATGAGCCTGTGTTCAAGCCAGCGACCTCAAGGTTTTGAACTTGTATCCTTTCCATCCCAGTCATATGCTCTATCTACTTTGCCACCGCCTGGTCAGGCTAAAGATGTTTTTAAAATGTGTCTGTTCTCAAATGGTAGCTTGCTTCTAAATATGGTAGACTAGACTATGCAATCAATAGAAACTAATATTTCCATTTAGTTATTTTAAAAAATATTCATGGCAGACATTCATTAGACATATCAGAGGCCTTGAATTTGCCATAATTTTACAAAAAAAAAAATCCCAGACTTATTATGGTAAACATAATTACAGTTGTTTTTCTTCAGTGGAAAGCTTTGTTTTGAAATTTCCGTTCATGTTCCAGAATCTAAATTTCTTTTTATGTCTGAATAATTCAACTAAGTAGTAATTGATCTATTTTATTAATAGGAAACTGTGACTGTACTGAGAACTTGAATTATATACACAGTGTGTGTATGTATAAATATATATGTCAGAAATACTTAAAAATGAAGACAATAGTTTGTTTTATAGCAAATAAAAGACAGTAAGAATATATCTATTACTGATACTGTCTCAGCTCAGAAACTAATGAGGTAGTAGGGGAAGGGACTCGAGGGAATGAAAACTTTGACCAGGCACTAGAGACCAAGGTTCTCAGTCCCAATTTAGAAACTCAAGCACGTCACTGAACTGTATTAAGTTTCAGATTTTAACCTATGTAAATAGAATGCTAATATCTCATCCACACATCCCACTGTTTGTTTGTAAGGATTTAGTGATGCACTAGATATAAAAGCACTCTGTAAATATGTAAATATATGGCACTATTCATCTAGGTATGGTCTTTGGGGACCCTATTCTCTTTTGATATCCTTCTTTAGAAGTTCCTGTTTCAAAATTTGCTTTCTTATTACATAAGGAATATATGAATATATTATCATCATAAAAATACTATACCATCATTACCATAATATATAAAGAAGAAAATAGAAGATACTTGACTTAACCTATCTCCAAAGTTCCCTTTCTCTGTAGTGGTATCACAAAGTGAGAAGCGAGGAGTGGGGCGGCAGAGAGACTCCCGCATGCCCCCAACTGGGATCCACCCGGCATGCCCACCAGGGGGCAATGCTCAGCCCCTACAGTGCAGTGCTCTGCTGCAACCAGAGCCATTCTAGCCCCTGAGGTGGTGGCCATTCAGACATCCTCAGCTCTGGGGCCAACTTTGCTCCCATGGAGCCTTAGCTGCAGAAGGAGAAAAGAGAGATAGAGAGGAAGGAGAGGGAGAAGGGTGGAGAAGCAGATGGGCACTTCTCCTGTGTGCCCTGGCCAGGAACTTCCATACACCAGGCCGATGTTCTACTGCTGAGCCAACCGGCCTGGGCCAGATGTTTTCTAAGCATATACATATTGCATGTATATGAAATATGATTTTATTTCATGTAATTTGAATCAAAAGTGAATTTCTAACATACAAATATATCTTATTAAAATAAAGGAAGGGTTTTTTCATCTCTTTATCCTCTAAGAAATATATAACATAATTAGAACTACAGCTGTGTCAGGTAGTAGATTGATCGTGAAAGTTAAAGGAATGCATGAAAGGTGGAATGAATTTTGTATTCACAACAAGGACAAAATCCATATACAAATGAATGTATTTCAGTTGTCGTAGTCATGAAACCCCATTGTGTTAACAAATGGGAAATAACACCCTGTGGCAGCCAATTTAAAATTTTCTCTTTGTGATGAGCACCACTGGCAGATCTGCCAAGATGTACTGATTCTCAGTGTGATCACATAGATTTCACTGGTCACAAAGAGAGAAAAGCATATGATTGTACTGAAAACAATGACAGTGCTGCCAGCCCAGAAATCATGGCTCAGGCTCCCCGATAGCAGACTATCACACCTGCCACTTGACAGGTGTGCACTAAAATTTATGAAAAGCTTTTCTAGCCAAGGCATCGGGCTCCTGAAAAGAATGGTGGATGCCTTGAGCCTTGACATTTATTACAGCTTTGCCAGCATATCTGTCTTGTAGAGTGTGAGTTGAAAAACGATATGTCTAACCATGATCTTAATAAGCTCATTTGTTCCAGGATCTCATTGTATTTGTGCTTGCTGATAGAAGATGAGAGGGCTAACAATATACATAACGGAGCCTTCTTTGTGAAATGGCTCTACTTATTTCAATATAGAGACAGTCTGATGTTTAACATTGTCAGTTGCCTGAACCCAAGAGAGGAATTACAATGCTGCCTTGAGATGTTTCAAACTGAGGCTCCAGTTTTTTAAAGAACCTTAATTTCAGTCAACTTGGTAAAAAACGCTGAAAATTAAGTGGGTGGGATATATATGCTGGTGACAATAAAGATTGATAAATATTAGCCAGAAAAGATATATCTTTAAATGTATTTTAAAAGAAAAGTTTACAGTTTTCTTATTAACCACCAATTTATAAAGATTCAAACTACTTTGCGTATTTTCTCCTTTATTATCAAAATACTGTTGGAGGATAAAGGTGGGACAAGTGTTCATCCTGCTGATACAAGATGAGCAAGAGGAAATAAAACAAAATGCTTAAAATCAGTTTTCCCAGCCTGCAGCTTGGCCAGCACTTCTCAATTTTCAGTGTACTTTTCTCTGGATAAGTATAAGCCTTAGCCACACTACCTGTATTTGAAGACACTTTGTTTGATAAATGTGCTTGTCTATTAAGATACAATGCTCATTTAAGCAGGGATAATAAAATAGCACTTTAAAAAGCATTACTCTGTTATCAAGACAAACAATATTTCTTATCTATGGAGGAACCAGTCTTTTCTTTCTCTGCTCCTCTCTATTAAAGAAATATTTCATTTAATAAAAATCGTACCTTCTTTTTTTTCTACCTCTGATTTTTTTTTATTTCAGCCAATTTGTATATCCTTTTCTATCTGTCTGTGCCTTCCAGTCTTAGTCATCGGAGGACCAGCCCTCCTGGTGAAAATAAGCAAATGAACCAAGAAATTTTTAAAGGATTTGATTAAAAAGTAAAAGTAGTAAAAGAACAAACATGTAGCAACAGAAAAGAAGTCTATTAAAAGACTGTAAGGGGAAAGAAAACAATATAAAGTTCTATGCAAATTTATAAAATATCAATGATATGAAATATCTAAAAAATATTAATTACTACATTGAATTAAGAACAAGTAACAAATATGACAGAGCTATTGTTATGTCTGTAGCCATTGAGGAAACTGAAAACAGCTTTAGAATTTTCTGTTAACTTGGAAAAAAAATGAATCCAAAACAGGATAGTTTTACGAGGGCATCCTTTCATATCTTTCAAGGGGATTGAAGACCCCCTTGGTAAATTCTTCTAGTACATGGGGAAGGATGGAAAGCTTACACGATTCATTTTATGTTAGCCTGATAATAAAACTTGATAAAGATGATACACAGAAAGAAACCCCCAGTTTTTGGAATATATAGGAATAAGTATGCAGAAGTCCAAATAAAATATATATAAGTTGACTCCAAAATAATATTTTTCTGAAAAAATTTTTTTCTTATAGGAATAATAGGGATGACTTACTACTAATATGTTATGTTAATTGATCAAAAGAGGAAAACATTATTTTAACCTTAATTAATATAGTAAAGGCATTTGATAAATTTCAAAGTTTATTTCCAAAGTTAAGCTCAAATTTCGCCTCTTTCAAAAAGCCATCCTTGACTTTTGGGCTGAAAGTAGTCACTACCTGAGTATATACCCCATGTGTGTTACTTAGCTATAACTTCCAAATGGTAGAGATTCTGTTGTATTTGTTTCTCATCTCTCATAGAACCCAGGTGACAGTAGGCAGTGTGATAATGCAACAAAGGAAATTAATTTCTGTAAATATTTAAAAATCATAGTCATGGCCCTGGCTTGTTGGCTCAGTGGTAGAGTGTCGACCCAGCAAGTGGAAGTCCCGGGTTTGATTCCCGGCCAGGGCACACAGGAGAAGCACCCACCTGCTTCTCCACCCTTCCCCCTCTTCTTTCTCTCTATCTCTCTCTTCCCCTCCTGCAGCCAAGGCTCTATTGGAGTAAAGTTGGCCTGGGCACTGAAGATGGCTCCATGGCCTCCGCCTCGGGAGCTAGAATGGCTCAGGTTGCAGCAGAGCAATGCCCCAGGTGGGCTGAGCACTGCCTCCTGGTGGGCATGCCGGTGGATCCCAGTCAGGCGCATGCGAGGGTCTGTCTGTCTGCTGCCCCTTGCTTCTCACTTTGGAAAAATAAAAAGAAAATAATAATAAAATAAAAAGCATAGTCACAACAATTATATTGGGAAATTCTACAATTAAGGGAAATTCTTATTAAAACTCTAAAAAGTCTGAAATGCTTTCATCCAAGTTTTCTTAGATAATATTAGTTGGGTCACCTTATACATACCCTCATGCTATAATGGATTTTTAGTGAGTAATTATACCTTAAAGGTAAAAACTGAATTGACCCTATATTATATGGAATTTGCTCAATAATGATCACAATGGAGATGGCCCATATTGCTCTGATCTCCAATTGTAAGTTTTTGGCATCCTTTCCATATATTTAGATTACTACTATGTGGCTATTTCAGAGAGGCTGCTGTGTAGAGGAAAAATACAGGATTTGGTACCAGATAAAATTGGTTTCTTATTACTGCCTTGGCATTTATGTGGCTAGGTGAGCTTGAGCAAGTTACTTAACGAATCCAAGCCTCAATTTGTTCATTCCCCACATAGAGATAAATACTTTTAATTGTACTGAGGATTAAGTTATGCAATGATTTTAAAGGCAACTAACTTATATCAAGTACTTAGACAACACTATCTCTTCCCTTTATATGAAAGATCATGGATCATTAGCATGTCTGTGCTTTTGATAATTGTCCTAAAAAACTCTTTCTTCCAAGCATCTAGAAAAAAGAGTGTAGATTTCCAGAGAGCCTGAGCAGGCCTATTGTATCTCAGTGAGTTTGTCATTCAATCAGTTGAAGAAAAGAATTCATGAAACTGTTTCTAAGTTGTTTGTATCTTTTTTTCCACTTTATACCTAATAAAAGCTGATTTATAAAATCATATGACATAAAAATATTCAGTGGCAATTTTAAATTCTTAAAAGTTTTTAGTATCTTTTGACATCCTCATTCCATGCCCCCATTATCCCAAACAAAACCCAAATTTATCTGTATACTTTTCTTTCAGGACTTATATATATAAAGTTGTCTTGTTTCATATTCATTTTATTTTATATTTATTCCTAACAATAGGCTAAACCCAAAAGGATATGAACATAGCAATGCTTGTTTAATCTTTTCCTCCAGTTGCTGTCCCAACTGGGCTACACAAGCTTTCTCATTATTGTCACCTAAGGCCATCTCAGACAAATCTCATAACTCTTTGATCATTTTCAGTTGTTGAAAAGTTATTTTTAGTTTGCCCCAGTTTAAGACATTTACTTTATGTCTACCTTGATTATCATCTGTTCACCTCTACCTAGAAATAGCTGAACTTCATCCTGAAGTAAGGAGGAAGTCTATCTTTCCATTCATCTTTTTCCTCTCACCTATGGATCAAAATTTGGGGGGGGGGGAGTTGAGCCTGGAAAGAGAGATGAGAAAGATAGAAAAGGACAGGTGTCTCTGTCTTAATTGCTGTTGTGATCTTGTCTTTGCTATTGCTGCTTTTCTTGGGAACCCTGACCTACCACTGATGTTCTCTTGCCAGCAGACACACAAATGCTATCACTGTTATTGAAGGCATGATTGAGTTCTTCAGGTGCCTTATGGAGACCTTCTCATCATGACTAAGATTTTTCTGTTTCCCTTTTCTGCTTGTTCTTGAGGTTCTTTTTCTAGAAGGTGGCCATTTTAGATAGGATTCCTAGGATGTGCCTACATCAGGCTCACTTTTGTTATATCTACTTGAGTCATAATCTTGTCATACCAAATGATGAAAGTGCATTATGTTCCACGGTTGAACTCTTGTCTGCCCTTCCATCTCCTTTTCTTTTCTCTCCAGTTCATACAGGTGCAGACAAAAGGTCAGCAAGTGTGCTGTAGCACAGGTATTCTACTGGGGAATGAAAGCCAGTCTCCCTTGCTTGCTGTCATCTTCAGCCTCTGCTCCCCTTGACTCTGAGATCCTCTGAATGCAGCTGATGTCTTAGGACTCCTTTGTATTCCTCCCACTCGCATCTTTTTCCTTAGTTCCTTCATTTTTCCATGTATATTGGCGGAGGTTAGAAAGCTCTGGGATAACAGTTGAAAGTAGTAGAGCCAGTTTCTATTAAATCTTGAAGTGGCTTTCTTCTTTGCTCTTTAATTTTGCTCCCTTCAGAATATCAGGGACTTGATAGATTTTTGTCCTGAACTCTAGATCCTAATAACCAGGTCTGGTGATATAGGGGAAAAAAACTATCACCATTCTTTTAATTTCTAAAATACTGTTGTATTTTCTACCTAAAATTTCAAATCAAAATGATAAAATTCTAATTTATTGCACAGATATTATTATCTTTTTCTTAGAAAGTAAAGAAATATTGAAGAAATAAAGGAAAGTCCAAGAGCAAATTTCTGGAAATTTTCTTCAGTAAATCACTGCAACTATCAAAGGGTTGTGGTGGTGGGGTTAAACAAAATTAGTTGAAGCAAGCAAAAACTACTACTAATGTATCATAAAGTTTAAGTAAATACTCTTAGGTAGAATATAGATAGAAATAGATTGATTCCAGCTCTTTTTCCAGGTAGATCAATGTGCTTTGTGAGATATAAGAAATGGAAATCTAAGCAGAGTCAGTACATGGCAAGGCACATATAAGCCATAGGAAGGACAGGAGCCCTCCATTGTAACCCCATGTCTTTCTAAAGATTCACAGGAGAACTCAGTTGTTGTAGCAGCAAAAGATCAAATTCATGGCTAACCCAAATAGAAAGCTTATCTATGGTGTGCTTTTCTCTGAGATAATTTTTATTTGATGGATGGTTTCACCTGAATGCAGAGAAATGCTTTCTTAAACCTAACAATACCTCTCCAGAGAGCTGTGGTCCACTCTACCTTAGACATAAAAGTGCCAAAAAAGAGGCCACACAAAAAGATTAAGTCACACAAAAAGACTGTAGTTTAGGAAGTAGATTCAGGTCAAGGTACTTTTAAATGCCTATTTCAGGACTTTAAAGATGACATTCTATTTCAGGACTTTAGAGATGACATAAATCTTTCATTTATTCTGGGGGACATTTGCATCAAATTAAGATATTTATAAAGGGTTCATAACATATAACAAATCCAGGAATTCTATCCTTTAGATATCATGAATTTCAACATACATTTTCAAACATGAAATTAACATTAAGAACTACTTTCTATCATACTTTCAAAAAGAAAATTCTGAAAAACTTCTTTTAGACAATTAGTTGACTTAACTCTGGGAATAGTTGCTCCATCAAAAAGAGTGATTGAAACAAGGAAGGTGGAGCTGGACTCAAAGGATCTTACACAAGTGAGAGAGAGGCAAAGAGAATCCTCATGTTGGTAGTGAAGGTGGAAATACAAGGGTAAGAGTGTGTGTCAGGATCAACCAGTCCTGACTGAAGCCTAAGGATGTAGAGGTCTGAGATGATGAAATTGAGTGTGGCTGATGGTAGAAAATATAGGGACAAATTAAAAACTAAGCGGGAACCCTCCCACAAGTATTAATTAGGAGCAGTTATAAAAGAAAAGAAAATCATTTTATACTACATAGCTCAGCTTAGCCATAATTACATTAAAACGGAATGCTGATCTAACCAAGAATTATAATAAATTGGATTTTAGGTGGATGGGAAATATGTGTGAGTGACAGAAAGAAATGCTGAAACAGTGAAATCCTCATCACTCGTAAACAGAAACATTTTTAAAATGGCAGTATAAACCTATTGTTTTGAAAATGATTTGAGAAATAAAATAGTCAAAGATTTGATAGTAGTTGCCTCTATAAAGAAAAACTGGGGGTGTGGAAGAAACTTTTGGTGCAGTTGCTTTTCATAATAAAATAATTGATGATACTTTTTTTTCTATAAGAAATATGAAAAAGGAATAACTTTGGTAACAATAAAAGAAAAAAATAGTAGTGTAAAAGAACTGGTGAAGAGACATTACTGTAGGGACTGCTCCCACATGTCTGCTCTCCTCTTCTTCCATGGTAATGGAATTTTTAGCTGATCTCATAGTAGCCCAATATAGAGATGATATTTGTCAGCTTCATGCATGTAGGTATGGCCATGTGACATTTCTGGCCAATGAGAGATGTAAACAGCAGTGTCTTACAGCAGCTTTTCAAAGCCTTCCCTAAGGAACTGTATATGTGCTCTTGGCTTTCTTCATCTTTATCCCTTCCTCAGTCTTCATTCCTCTTCCCTCCTGCAGCTAGGAATATGGTTGCTACTATCCGGAATCATCAATTGGGTAATAAGAACAGTAGCATGCTCTCTGACATAAGGGAACACCTTATACCTTATCTGTCTTAGATGACTGATCTTTTAAAAATACTTAGCAATTATTTAGGGTTTCTCAAACTTATAGTTGAAGTTAACCCTAACTAATATGCACATTTTGCAATATTAATATTAAACTTGTAATTAAAGGTTTAAAAAACATGAAAAGAATCAATCAATACATTAAAATAAGTAACACAGAACTAATATGAGACCTAATCATCAAAACAACATAATTCTGGAGCCACTATAATCAGAAGGATTGTTAGAATAATATAATAAGAATAGAAATCATCAATTATATATAACTATGTGATTAATGATACATTTCAGACTAACAGGTTAATATATAAGCAATGGGTTATTATAATATATAATTATATGAATATGTATATTAAATATAAAATAAATATAATGAAAGAGCAACAACTCTCTGGGACTGAAAGAGTGAAAAGAAGCTTGGACAAAAAAAGAAAAAGAAGCAGTCCTACCATTTGTCAGTCTGAGTGCAGCTATAGCTAAAGCTTGCTCTGTAGTGGACAGGGAGCACTGTTTCTTCTAAGGTGATATGGCAACTGTAAAATGCCAAAACAATGCTCTCTGTGAATAACTACTATCTCCCTACTAATGACTGGATGCCCCAGACCACTTTGCTACCCTCATCTGTTACTGGGGATGCAAAATTGCTAAACCATTCTTCTTATACTTTTTAATTTATTTTTGTTATTAAGTGAGAGGTGGGGATGCAGAAACAGACTCCCACATGACCCCCAACCAGGATGATCCAGCTAGCCCCTTGCCAGATCATGCTCTGCTTGTCTGGGCCACTGCTTTATTGCTTGTCAACCAAGATATTTTAGTGCCTGAGGCAAGGCCGTGGAACCGTCTTCAGTGCCCAAGGCCAACGTTGCTGGACTAATTCGAACCATGACTGTGGGAGGGGAAAGAAAAAGAAAGATGGGCGAGGGGGAGAAGAAGATGGTCACTTCTCTTGTGTGCCCTGACCAGGAATTAAACCCAGAACTTCCTCATGCCTAGCCAACACTCTACCAACTGGCTAGGGCTACTAAACCATTCTTGTCTGGTGACAGCACACAGTCCCGAATTAACCCAGCTTCTCTAATCCCACCTCAGAAATAGTAGCCAATCTAAAATTGATCCCTTGGGTCCTTTATCTCCTCCTCAGAATACTTCTGTGGGAAACCAAAGTTTATACAAGACTTTTTTCTCTTTTGGGTAGAGAACAGTATTCCATGATTCCTTTGAAGTGCCTTCTCTCATTCTTTTTTTTTTTTTTTTTGTATTTTTCTGAAGCTGGAAATGGGGAGGCAGTCAGACAGACTCCCGCATGCGCCCGACCAGGATCCACCCGGCACGCCCATCTGGGCGCTCTGTCGCGACCAGAGCCACTCTAGCGCCTGGGGCAGAGGCCAAGGAGCCATCCCCAGCACCCGGGGCCATCTTTTGCTCCAATGGAGCCTTGGCTGCGGGAGGGGAAGAGAGAGACAGAGAGGAAGGAGAGGGGGAGGGGTGGAGAAGCAGATGGGTGCTTCTCCTGTGTGCCCTGGCCAGGAATCCAACGCCGGACTTCCGCACGCCAGGCCGACGCTCTTCCACTGAGCCAACTGGCCAGGGCCCCTTCTCTCATTCTGAATCAATAAATCTGATTTTGTGAGACTGCAAACTCCTTCCTGATATAGTCTTTGGCTAATTAGACTTAAATATCATTATATATCTTAAAGTTCCAACTTTGTATGTATAAACACCTTTCTTCAAGATAAATTCTAGATAAATTAAAAATGAAATATTTAATAAAATAAAACCATAAATGTACTAGAAGAAAATATGCAAGATTATCAATGTGAGTTTTTTCTTTCCAGCAAGATTATTTTTCCTTTTTTTTGAACATTTTTATTGATTTTAATTTATTGTATTTACATAGATTCAAGTGTCCCACCAAATACATCCCTCCTACCCCTGTGTGCCCCTCCCCATCCCCCTTACCCCCTCCCCCTTCCCTCCAGGATTTGCTTTTCTGCTCTCTATAACACTGTTATGATCATGGGATCAGAGAAGGGAAGAGATTGGTGAAATTATATTTTTTCCTTTTTAATTATATTTATTGGGGGTGATATTGGTTAATAAAATTATATAGCTTTCAAGTATACAATTCTATGATACATCATCTGTACAGTGCATTATGTACCCACCCAAAGTCAAATCTTCCATCATCATATATTTGACCTTCTTTACCCATTACTACCCCCACCCTCCTTCCCGCTGATAACCACCATTCTATTGTCTATATGTCTATGAGTCTTGCTTGTTTGTTGCTTTCAGTTTTATATTCCAAATATGAGTGAAATCACATGGTTTGGACTTTTTCTGTCTTAACGTGTTTCACTTAACAAGATATTTTCAAGATCCATTCATGTTACAAATAACAGTATTTTATCTTTTTGTATGGCTGAGTAGTATTCCATTTTACATATGTACCACATCTTTATTCAACCATCCAGTGAAAGACACTTCAGTTGTTTCCATATGTTGGCCATCATGAATAATGTGGCAACAAACATAGGCGTGCATATTTCTTTACAAATAAATGTTTTCTATGAAAAAGCAATCAATGAACAACTAAGGTGTTGCAACACGCAATGAAAAACTAATGATTGATGCTTCTCATCTCTCTCCGTTCCTGTCTGTCCCTCTCTCTGACTCACTCTCTGTCTCTGTAAAAAAAAGATAATAAAAAAAACAAATAAATGTTTTCACATTTTTCAAGTAGACACCCAGAAGAGGGGTTTCTGGGTCATATGATAACTGTATTCTTAATTTTTTGAGGAACCGCCATGGTTTTCTAAAGTGGCTGCACCAGTTTACTTTCTACCAGCAGTTAATGAGGGTTCCTTTTTGTTTGGATATTTTTAATCACTAATGCCAGAACTCACAAAGAAAAATGTCACTAGATTTTATTAAATAAATGTTTTGAATTATATGTAGATAAAAATTAGAATAAGAAAAATGAAAAGGACAAAAAAAAGCTAAAAAAACATTTGCGACATATATGCTATAGAAAAACTAAACTAATATGTTTAGCATACTAAAAGACTTTACCAGTAAAAATTTAAAAATCCACATCTCTTCTAGAAAATAGACAAAAGACCAAGCATGAAATTGTTTTAAATAAAATATTATAAATTCTCAGCTTCAGCAGTAATCAAAGAAGCATAGATTAGAACAATGTAATGGGTTAAATTGTGTTTCCCAGAAAGGTATGTTGAAGTCCTATTTGTTAGTACTTGTGAATGTGACCTTATTTGTAAATAGGGTTTTGCAGATGTAATCAAGTTAAGATGAGGTCAGTAAGGTGGGCTCTAATCCAATGTGACTATTGTCCTTATAAGAAGAGAGAAACTTGGACATAGACGCACAGGAGAACAGAGATTGGCGTGATGTGGCTGCAAGCCAAGGAACTGTTCAAGATTGTTAGCCTTAGTAGAAGCCAGAAAGAGGCAAAGAAAGATTCTCCCTTACAAAATTCAGACAGAGCATAACTCTGCTAGCGCATAGACCTCTAACCTCCTGAACTGTGAGCCATTAAATATCTGTTTTAAACCCCCCAGTCTGTGGTACTTTGTTATGGGAGTCCTAGGAACCTAATGCAAATAGTAATAAGGTACTATATTTCAACTTTCAGATAGGTAAAGATGAAAATTAATTATATACAATAATAAATTTCATACAGGATAAAGTGGAAGTTGGTCTAATATTTATCTGGAGCAATATAAAGTTTACAAATATTGAAACTCCAGTTCTATTCCTAGGAACCCATCCTAAAAATGAGTGGAAAAGTAGGCAGAAATACATAGTGGGTATAAAGGGTGGTGTTTATAATAATGTAAAATTGTGCAGAATCTCTGATATTAGCAGGTGAACTACAGTGGACTATACTACCACCCTAAAAATTAAAAAGAAAATTTATCTTTATTGAAATGAAAATTTGACATATTTTCAGTGTAAAAAAAAAAACATTCAGAGGATCCTATCTATGAAATACTTGAAAAGATAAAATCCAAAGTGGTTATTATCTGCAAGATAGGATACAATTACATTTTTCTTTTGTCTATGTCCATTTTCTTAGTTTGTATAATAGACAAACTAATGTACTTTTTGAGTACATGGCAATTATTGGTTCTTTCACAATTTTACTGAGAAAAAAATAGTTTAAATCATATACATGTACTTTTTCTTTAGAGTCTATTTGATTTCTTTAATTTTTTTTCCCAATGAGGGTACTTAAAACTATGTTAATTGTGTTTTCTTTAGGGAAATTAAGATTAATGCTAGTAAATAAATGTGGCCAATAAATTGAAGAAGCAGTTTTTACAAGGTATAATTACAAAAGCAATTTTATTTGGTCTCTCAGAGTCTCTTTAAATCTAATCAGGGGTTATTGTTCCCACCTTGACAACTGGATAAAAAATTTTTCAAATTAATCTTAGGTAATAAAAATATCACACACACACACACACACACACACACACACACACGTCTCAATTCAGTAATTAAAAATGTCAGGTCCCAGATAATAATTAAACTTTTTGAGAGAGACAGGACCAGACTATCAATAGAGGGAAACCAATATTTTCTCATTTGTTGTGATGTCTCTACTTTTCCTTCAGGTTGCTCATGGGACACTTATGGAGGTAAATTAGTACAATTGGTTCTTTCCTAAGACACTTGGTGCTCTGTGAGCCTGGCTGATTTTAAAGCTGGCTCTCCCTGAGGCAAACATTTAGGGTTTCCTCAGGTACTCTCACCAGGAATGCTCCCTGCAACTTCTTGTGATACGGGTGCTGCATGTCCCTTGGGCTGCAGCTTCTCCCACAGCCCTTGATGTTGTGACCTGTTCTCAAAATCTAATAACACATCCTCTAATGCTTCTAGGTCATGGTGGTCTGTGTGACAAGTCACTTAGCAACGGAGTGTATATTTTCTTGTTCAGCTGCAGGAATGGGAAAGTCTCATGTTAATATGCTGTCACAAGTGGTTTATATTTTCTAAACATATGTAGTTGCTTATGAAGGAAGTGATTTAATGGCTAAGAGCCAGCTTGGGAACCACTGTTGCTACTTTCTTTCCCCTGTACTGCTCCTTTTACATCCCTGGCACCATCAACCACCAATTCTGCTGATCTTGGTGGCTTATCTGGTAGCATTACCAGATTTGCATCCCTCAGGGGTCTGATCTCTTGTTTGCTATGTTCTTCTCATGCCTGTATTGCTGTATCTGTCTATTAATTCTTGCAAGGGCAAGGGAGTACCATGAGGCCCCAGGTACATTACCTGCGTCCTACATGTATTTCTTTCAGTCCTTGTTGTGTAATAGCAATTCTACCTCTTCCTTGCAATTCAGTTATTCCTGTCAAGATGACTTTTTCTCCTTGCTCCAAGTCCTCAGACAGCATCATTTCATATAGGACTTTTATGGTATCCTCTGGTGAAATTGTCACCCTTTTGTCAACAGAACCTTTAAACCTGTTTTGTCAACAGAACCTTTAAACCTGCAGAGCTCAGAGATGTGGAGATGAAGAGTGCAGACAGAGTTCCCCATGGGTCTTTAGTTACAGTGGTAAATGGGGCAACTCTTGCTTCTGTCTCTTGATTGCTGGGATGCTGAATTCTCCCTATCAGAGACTCAGTATGATATAAAGTTCTTTGATTCAATGTGAATACTGCATCCTGGAGGATAGCTCCCCATCCACACAGAATTTTGTCTCTGATATGGGGCTTCAGCTGTTCATTCAGCAGGACATTTCAAAGCTCTACTAGGCAGGCTATGTCTGGATAAGTGTGATTTATAATATAACTAGTGACTGTCATGGTCATGGCCCACAGTGGCACTTTCTATGTTGTAAAGTGGTCTCCTGGTCTGAGATAGTGTTATATTGGTGGATTAAGCTTTTCATCATCCCTCAGATAAGAGTGTTGCCTAAGGCCTCTGGGCAAAAACAACCAAACCACTGTTTGGCCTATGTGTTATAATTATTGTAGTTCTATGGACATAAACTAATGGTCTTTCTAGGATGGAAGTGGTTCATGTAGCTGGAGGGACTCCTTGAACATTGTGCCATATAAGTTTTACAATGATATCTGTTGTTGGCAGGTTGGAAATTTAATAGCTAAACTGACCTTGATAAGTGGGAGTCCATAATATTGGCACATTTATTATCTACTTTTTGCCACTGTGGCCACTTTATTCACCTGTTCCTCAGGCTAGCACTGAGGTGGCTGGTGACATAGGCTGGCTGACATTAACTCGCAGTTATTCTGGCTACTTAGTTAATTACTATTAGGTGGTAGATATTCTTTAGTGGGCATTGACATATGATACACAGATCATCACACTTTATGCCATTTACATATGCTCATCTCGTAGATATTCCACATGTCTAAACCAGCCTTCTAATCCCCAAACTTCTAATCTCTTCTTTTTATGTCCCTGAAGAGTTGATCAGGACTTTCTTCACTGTTCACAAGCCTGCATATATTATAACCTCACTCATATTATCCAGAATGAATGAGATGATACATTGCACCTATGTTCACTAGGAGGGTTTTCCTCCTTCTTTAGCTGGTTATACAAGATTCCCCATATAGCAGTGGTCCCCAGCCCCTGGGCCATGGACCAGTACCGGTCAGTGGGACATTTGGTACTGGTACACAGAGAAAGAATAAATAACTTTCATTATTTCCGTTTTATTTATATTTAAGTCTGAATGATGCTTTATTTTTAAAAAATGACCAGATTCCCTCTGTTACATTCGTCTAAGACTCACTTTTTTTTAATATAAATAAATTTTTATTTTAATGGGGTGACATCAATAAATCAGGGTACATACATTCAAAGAAAACATTTCCAGGTTATCTTGTCATTTAGTTCTGTTGCATACCCATCACCCGAAGAGAGATCGTCCTCCGCCACCCTCCATCCAGTTCTCTCTGTACCCCTCCCCCTCCCCCTCTCCCTCCTTCCATCCCCACACCCCCCGTAACCACCACACTCCTGTCCATGCCTCTTAGTCTCACTCTTGAAGCTTGTTTCAGTCACGTGATACATTTATCCGTCCCACCCTAAAGGCCAGTCCGTGAAAATATTTTCTGACATTAAACCTGTCTGTGGCCCAAAAAAGGTTGAGGACCACTGCCATATAACTATAAAAGAAAGCTGAGGGAAGGGAGTTGTGTAGCAGTGCTTGATGCCAATCCTGCTATGCTTATCCACAGATATACTATTTTCACCTGGTGAGGGCTTGTTCATGGATTCTCAGTACCTTATTGGTTGGTGGCTCTTGAAGGACTCAACTCATGACAGTAAATCTTGCCATATGTTCCTTTGGTGAGTCATGGTCAGCCATTCCATCTTTACTACAGCCTTGTAGCATGCCAGGAGTTATTTTTCAAGAAATGTGTAAGTCTGTACTGCAGATGGCAAGACCTTGCCAAAATCTTCAGGGACCCAGTGGATGATTTTCCTGTTGCTACTTGACATATGACATCTCTATTCACCACTGATACCTCCCATACCACAAGGAAGGTCAGATCATATCATTCAAGTACTGCTCACAAAGATTAGGGGATAAGGGAATCTGCAGATACTCCAGTACTTTCAGCCTTTTGTATAGTACATTTTCACCAATGAAATAAAAGTTGGTTTTGCATCTCATCTGCATAATCAAACAACTTTCTTTGACTTGTCGTTTGCTTTTCTGATGTTCTTTAATAAAAAAAATCAAATGCTCCTTTTTTTTATTGCTTCATACTCATTTTGAAATATCCTTTAATTTTTGTGAGCAGTATATTTGGGCTGCTTGCACTGCTTCTGAAACCTGTGGTAGAGATATTTCCTGCTCTGCAACCCACTTAAAGCTGATAGTCTTATCCTGAATACCGATGTGGAACATACTTATTCCAGATGGAAGTGGTCTATCAGCATAGTGCTTCTCTATCCTTGATGAGATGCATAGGTGTGATAACTTGTTCTTTATTTTGAAGGAGATGTCTTGGTACACTGCCCATTGGACTCTTAAAAATTTATGGTTGAGGGAGCCCCTGAATATTAATAAAGTTTATTTCCTTTCCTCTGAAGTGTATTTAACTTATCAAAACTTCCAACATGCTAGCCATCTTTTGCTCATTCGGGCCAGCCAACAAAAGGTGGCCATTTAATGAATCAAGTGATATTTTGCATGATGTTCAGATAAGTCTGCACACTTGGAAAAGGGCCAGAGCATTAACGTAGTCCTGGGACACAACTCAAGACTCTCCTTGTCTACTCCCATTTCTTCTCCCCATAAATCTTTCCTACTTATAATACCAATTTAGCATCTGTTTTTCAGAGGACCTGATGTGCCACATACCCTGACTCTGACTTTATGTGCAGCTGTCTTTTAAATATCTGGATATCCTCCTTTCTACAAGGTTATCTGAGTGAATGACCATAGATCCCTTTAGGGAAAGAATTACTGTGTAAACTTAATGTGTGCATGTTCCTCCCTTCTAAGGATCCAGCCACTTCTTCAGTCATTGTGTCATGGGTCTGGGAAATAGCTCAGGTCTGAGAAATAGACAAAGTTTTGTGACTTTTTATTGGGATAACAATCTTCAGCCCTCTGTTCATTCATATGTAATTTTTTCTGTATTACAAATTAAGACATACTCTTGTTGGCTACATATCTCTCTGACCCTTGGGATGTTGTATTCTATTAACTCTCCATAACTTTTTGTAGCTCAGGTTCCCTTGGCTGCAATTCTGACATACTTAGTTATTGCAATAATTGCAACTCCTTGCTTCTGGAGGTTAATTGCTGCTACCTGGCTCTGTGGTTTTAGTGTCCTATTATCTTTTTAGCTATCAATAAGCCAGTGTATATAACAACATTTCTGAGGGTTTTTGTTTGATTGTTTTGTTTTGTTTTTGTTTATTTTTGTTCAACTATGGCTTGAAGAAGAGAGTCACCACTAAACTTTTTTGGTAAAGCTGTTGCCCCTGTCGTCACTGTATTCCTATGGCTTTGGTAAATAGTGTGTTATCTGGGCATTGCTATGGAACATGATCATCTGGGAGTTCTTCCAACATTACATGATATATCCATTCCTGGATGCTCAGGTCCCTGAGCCATCTGTTCTCTTTCTTCACTGTCTGCCATGAAAATTTCAGCATTTCAACTTCACTTAGAATGAGCCTTCACTTTTTCCATACTTGTAGTAGCCATCCTAATAGAAAATTCTTACTGTCTCCCGGGTCTTTGCCAGCATTTATCTGGATAGAAAGCAGAGTCAATAGACTCTTCCATATCCAATTTTATGTCCTGGTCCAGCTGATCAAATACCCTTTGGATCTGTGTCTCTGCGTATTCTTCTGGTTTCTCATGGTTCCCATTAGCTAGATCTTATAGCAGCTTTGGGATTTTCCCAACAAACCCACACATTTCTCTGACCTGCACATAATAGACCTGCCTTGGTTTTCTGTTTAACCTTCTTCAAAATAAAGTCATTTATACTGTTAGGTACTGGGTTGAGTATTCAACTTTCTCTGTACTACCCTCTGCCATATTTCTTTGTATGCACGTAATTAACCAAAGAGTTTCACTGGCTTCCATACCTGGATTTTAACTGGCTGTCACTCACCCTTCACTTTCTGTGGAGCATAAATGGCACTTAGAAATAGTCATCCAATTCTGCTATGTTGATAACTACTGTTTCTTCCATATATTTCAACTAGTTGATAGGCTACACCCAGCGCACTCCTTTGTACTGATCCACCCACTTACTTCACCTCCAGCGAACATTTTAACAACTCACTATCACTTTGTGCTGTTGGTGCTCCATCTTCATTAATGATGGCACATTTCTTGCCAGCTAGTCAGAAGCGAACTAGCTTCAAAACCATTTTATTGCCTGCATTGAGCACTGCTGATCTTCTGTACCACTAGAAGTTGCATTCTTGTTCTCAAAGAAATCGCTAATCTGTGCAGATATTTGAGCCAGGAAGATTACTACTGAAGCCAATGGATGAAAAGCATTAAATTTTTCAGAATAACAACTCTGTAATATACTAAAAGCCATTGAATTGAACTCATTACATCAATGAATTGTAGTACATATGAATTGTATCTTAATGAAGTTTAAAATTTTTTTTTTCTGTAGGACAGGTTTTCAATTTATCATCTCTTAACAGTCAAAAAGGCAAATCATTTCTAATCTGGCTTTCCAGGGAAATTGTTACTGCCTCAGATAATCACCTCACTTCTGTTTCAAAGGAGGACTGGTTCTTTCATACTGAGCAAGCCTTTCAGTTACACTGTTGTACAAGGGTTCAGATAAGGTGAAGAGTAAAGAGATACTAGAGGGCCTACTATTTTTGGCAACTCTCTCTTTAGGAGAGAGTTTTCCAGGCATTAATAGATATGACAATTTATATCCTGTGCTGGCTAAGATGATCAATACAAATACATTTGTTTATATGTTAGGTTTTTTTAAGGAACTTCCTTGGAAAGTTGTCTTTTCCAGAATGGCTTCCAAAGATCTATTTTGAGCTCCTTGAGGATAGTGAAAACATTGACAGGTACTTTAAGACTGTTCATTTAGTCATCATGCATTTTTGTGTATCTACTAAATGCTGGATATTAAGCTGGCCACTGTGAATATAGAATTGATTGGGGTTTCCAGCCTTAATTGAGGGAAATATATGAAAACTTAGAGTTATAGTATATTTTGCTGTATTCTATAATACCTGCACGGAGAGAGTACTATGGGAATATAAAAAGATCTTTTTACATTTTTGCTTAAATCACTTGTAATAACATTTGTGCTTGCAAAAATTGTTTTTTGGCTTACAGAACGTATATGGTTTCTTAATATATTTATTCCTGTTTTTCTTTCTCTCACTTTCCTTTCCAGCCTCCTTCTGGGTTCTTTTGCTCTCCTTAAGAAACACAAAATCTGTTTATAGAAAAATTGACCAACCTAGGTACACACTATCATGAAAACACCAAACTTAGTAACCAAAAGTAAAGGCAAGGTTTTTATTCTATTGATAGTAACTGCTTCTGATTAACTCCTCGTTGAACTATTGTTATCTTTAGGAGGGTATGCATGCAAAACACTTTGTCAAGAGCCTGCCTCCAAATGTGCTCTCAATACATTTCATGGGAATAGTTGTTACGATTCTGATGGAGGATAATTCTGATTTTGCACCTCAGGAATTGTGTCTGGAGTCACTGAGGATTAAACTTTGTTAGAATGGGAAAAAAACCTTACAGATCTACCATCATTTGTATTCTAAGGAACACCTTATTCCTAATGGAGGCAGAGGCATTCTAGGAGTTATTGCATAAGAACACAGGGCTGAACCATGGAATGATTTTGGCTTTACATCAGGCACACCACACTGACTCCTTACACCCATGTATAGAGCTGCCTTTATCCAGGTTGGCATTGCATCAGGTGGCCTGTGACAGCAGTGAAAGTCATTTTTACTAGGGATTTTACAAAGTGAGTCAGACCTGACCCTAATCAGAAACATTCAATTTTAATTCCAATGTGATTTGTGATCTAAAACTTTGCATAAAAATAGCATCAACTGCTTAAAAACTAAAGGAATAATTATTAATAGCTTTTTAGATAGATGTTATAGCTTTCTTACTGTGGAAGGCACCTATGATTTATTTCCTTTTTCTTATTGAATGTGACCTGTATTTAATAAAATCTATTTCTCTTCCAGTCCTGCACTACAGATACAATACTTGTATATGCTGTGTAATGTAGCTTGCAGTCACCAAGGACCATAAATAATGCACCTGAGTCAAACACCTTGATAAGGTTGCCTGTTGCATATGGGCTAGTATGAACCAGGCTGACACCACCTGCAGGTTATTGCTATTCAGTGGTTCAGCATACTGGGAAGGAGGTCAGAATTTCCTTGGGCAAACCAACAGGCCAGAGCTAGAGGCTGTGGCCAATAGTCATTATTTATTATGAAAGGTTAATGGATGTAGAAATAGATTAGATAGAAGAGAACATTAGTTAACAACCATATATACCACTTCAGAAATTAGTATTAATTATTATAGTTATCAGAGTTTTATAAAAAAGATATTATGTTTCGCTTCAAGATCTTGCAAATAAGTTGTGTTCATTGTCTAAGAGCAGAACTCGGTCCATATTTGGCTCTTCTGAATTCACAAAAATCCCAATACAACAAATGCAGCATAAGAACATATACAAATGCTTTTATTTTTTATAATTATTATTATCAGATAGGAATTGATGATAAGTATTAAGACATACACAATTTAAAATATGATTTCAACATATTGAGGACAGACTTTATGAAATCAACTCTTCTGATATTTTGAGATTTATCTTAAAATCTACATAGTCATCATAGACAAGATTTGTAGTTCCTGAATATGATTTTCATGCCTTTGTCTTATTCCTTGGTTAACCTGGTTGAGGAAGAAATCATTTACTAAATGTGATGATGCCTTAGCATTTTTGAAGACATTCTCCCTTTGATGAAGATGGCTATACTTTTGGATGTGATAAGAGACTTACCTAAAAATGTTAATATCACAAATATTTAGAGAATAATAACTATTTAAAAGTTAAAAGAAGAAAATTCAAATTTTCATAGTTTTTTTTTTTAATTAAGTGGGAGGTGGGGAAGCAGAGAAGGGCTCCTGCATGAGCCCCAACCGGAATCCACTCAGCAAGCCCCCTATGTGGTGGTGCTCTACCCATCTGGGGCCACTGCCTCATTGCTTGGCAACCAAGCCATTTTTTTTTTAAGCGCTTGAGACAAAGCCATGTTGCTATCCTTAGCACCGGGGCCATCTTGCTCACACCATTTAAGCCATGGCTTCAGGAGGGGTTGAGAGAAAGAGGGGGGGGGGAAGGGTAGAGAAGCAGATGGTCACTTCTTCTATGTGCCCTGACACGGAATTGAACCTGGAACTTTTACATGCCAGGCTGATACTCCAACATTTAGCCAACAGGCCAAGGCCTACTTCCATAGTTTTTAATTGAATTTATTGGGGTGACACTGGATAACATAGTTATACCAGTTAAAGGTGCTCTATTCTATAACACATCTCTGTACTCAATATCATGTGTTCATTCACACCAAGTCGAGTCTTTTTGTCCGTCAGCATTTATCACCCCTGTACCCTCCTCTACTTCTCCCACCCTTGGCAATGATCAAACCATCATCTGTGTCCATAAGTTTCTCTCTCTCTTTCACATTTTTGGTCCTTTTTTGCTCAATTTCTCCACCCCCTTCTCCTAACCCCTACCCAACAGCTGTCAGCCTGCTCTCGATGTATGAGTGTGTCTCTATTTTTCTTGCTTTTAAATGATCACTTCTCCTAAGTATTTAAGAAGTAGATTAAAAAAGGTTGTTAGATAAATGTGTTTTATATACCTTTCTCTTTACTGGAAGTATTATTATTATGTGTTCCAGTATTTTCAGTTCTAGTTAATCATTAGAAGACATAATGACTATTTTTTGGTCATATGTTTATATCTGGCTAGAACTTTAAAATATGAGGTTTATAAATGGTGTGGTAGAAACTCTTCTCTGAGGATTGCTTTGGAGGGAGAGAAATTAAGGTATTAAATGGTCTAGATCCTTAAGACAATTTATCATAATTTCATTTTTCTGTTTCTACTTTTAATTTGTCTTCAGCCTATTCCACTAGACAAAGTTTTCTGTGGCTTCAGCCCCAATTTATTTTTTACTGTTATCCCTCTTGCTGTCCTATCTTCCTTTCTCTTTGTCTTCAGCCGCCATCCCAATTCTATTCTCATCCTTTATTACCTCCCTTTCTGGCCTCAGCCACAACTCAAAAATTTTCAGTATTAAGCAGACATCAAAAATGCTGGAGTACTAGGACTAAGAGTATCTGCATCATCTTTCCTTTAAAATCAAACTAGTAGAACTTAAGAAAAGGAATAAGAACATTTGTTTTTGCCCAATGTGTTTGCCATTTATAACCTTTTATTTAAATTTTATTTTTAGTTTATTGGGGTGACATGTGGTTTGCCAAACCATACAGGTTTCAAGTGTACAACTCAAAACACCATCTACACACCTCAGTGTGCATCCCCACCCCCACCCCAAGCAAAATCTCTTCCTGCCCCGATTTTCTCCTCCTTTTCCCATCTCCACTTACCTCCACCCCTCCCTTTCCCTCTGGCTATTGCTACCCTATTGTCTGTATCTATGTGTTACGTATGTATGTTTTTTGGCTAATCTCTTTCATCCAGCTCTTTTACCCACATACCTTCTGACAGCTGTTCATTTGTTCCATGTGTCCTTTCCTCTGTTTCTATTTTGTTCATCAGTTTATTGTGTTCATTAGATTCCACATATAAGTGAGATCATATGGTATTTATCTTTCTCTGCCTGGCTTTTTATTTCACCTTCTTGAGGTACAGCAAAAAGCTAATGCTACTATTAGAAGAGTGGGAAATACTATTTCAAAATTTCTACCTGTTGAGTTTGTAAATACAAACTAGCTAAGTTACTATTGACATGATAAAATAATCTATAGCCTATACTACATTTTTGGAAGTATTTTGTGATTGTCATCCTGTGTGGAGAATTAACTGAAAATCATTCTTTGACCTTCTTAGAGTGTGTTAGCATACTGCTCTCTTATGAACTAATTAAGAGAATTTTGTTTTAACTATAACTTAGATAAAATTTTATTCTCACAGGATAGATATAGAGGCAAATAAAATGTTTTCTATCTTAATCAATGATGAATTGTAGGAAATTACTTTGCAAAGGATTACATGGCCCAGTAACCTAGATATTCAGAGATAAGCTCTGAGTGATAGTAGGTACTACTCATTCAAAAATAAAACATCAATATTGCCATAAAAATCTTAAGAAGTCACACTATAGATTTTTTTTTTTGTAAACAGTGAAGGCTTGAAGAGTATTTTGTTACAAGGATGGATGGTTTTACTCATCACTGTGTGTTTCTAGACTTTGTTTATGGATGGCATGTTTATAGGCAGCAATGCGAATGAAGTAAAATGACACGCCAATTGTGGGCTAACCTTTTGGAATATGTATTACTTAATTCTAATTGTTAATGTCAGAACAGTTGATCATTTACCCTACTGACACTTTATTAACTTTTCTAGTCATTTATTAAAATAAGTTTTATTTGGGTGTTTTTTCAACTATGAACCAAAGATTTATTGTTTGTTCTCACCCCCCCCACACACACACACTTTATTTAGAGTCCCTCACTTCAGGTCAGGATGTGTTAGAGACTAAATAAAGCCAGAATCGCACTGTAATTGTCCATTTTCATGTTTTGTTAAAACTCCTCCCACATCAGCTGCCAGTTCCTGAAATGTGCAATCTGTGATGGTGATTCAGAGTCCTTATTTCAGTTAAAGTCAAGTTTGTATAAAAATAGCAAAAATTAATATTAGTGTGCTAATGTTTTTGTGACTTTATCACAATTTATGGAAAGGTGAGACATACTAACCATAAAATAATATATTTTTTCATTGAGCACCATGCCTAAAAGGTCAGATTTGCATATGATAAAAGAGCATGAAGCTATTCAAAGAATCCATGATCTTTCAATTTTCTGGATCCTAAAATTATATGGGTTTGGCAATAACCAATTTGTGATAGGACCACTGGAGCACTAGAAAGTGTTATTTGTGTGGTGTGCATTTGTCATGTTTATATGAACACCTATATCTCATGGCTGAAGGGATTTAGTCACGGCCAAAGCCTAATGAGGAAGGAGGAGTTGGAAGAACTGTTGAGGTAAACCCCTTAGTAGGGTGGATAAGCACTCATGTTTTAGAGCTAGACAAAACAAGTTCTCTAGCTCTGATACCTTAAGCATATTATATAACCTCTCTGTGTCTTAATTTTCTCAACTGTGAAGTAGGAATGTAACAATGAACTCTTACCAGGCTGATATTAAATGACTTAATTTAAGGAAAGTGCTAAATACAGTGTGATGTCTATCTGTATTAGTTACTACAATATCAGTAATGGTAACAAAAATATTTATAGTTACTATTACTGATATTGTGTTGTTATCATTTTAGCTGTTGCTACCTTTATTATAGCATGATTTTCCTTGGTTAATAAGGTTCCTAGTTAAAGTGTCTAGGTTCCAGGTATGGAAACATGGCTTAGAGAGTCACACCTCCTTATCATTTCACAGTAGGATTTCAAGGACCTTTTTGAAGAAACTGTCATGAAGGTTTCAGCACCAATTTGTTCTGTATTCAGTTGGAGCGCACACAAGACTATATATAGTTAAGGTGACCAACTTTTTTACAATGAAAAAGAGGACAAAAATAAATTGAAGAAAACAATATAGTAAATAAAAGAAACATTTTATTCATTGCAATGATAAATGCATAATTAAAACACTTGTGATATTTTATATTGTAATTATGCTTAAATGCCCATTAATTTTTAATAATAATTGTAAGAAAAAGTACTCATTTAGATACAAATACGTCACGTCACACGCAATGGATTGACTCTGCATCGATCAAATACATTTACAGATTAGTCTTCCAATATCAAAAAAGAGGACATGTAGGAGGACATTTTTTGATAGAGGATGGAACTTACAAAAGAAGGACTGTCCTCCCTAAAGGAAGACGATTGGTCACCTTAATATAGTATATAGTTCCTTAGTTATTATGTAAACTCTATATAGTGCTTTCTCAACCACACATCAGTAGAAGTAAATTTCTTCAGTGGTTTTCAGTGTGGCTCCCAGACAGCAGCACCAGCAATGGCTGGGAACTTGTTAGAATTTAGCCTGCACCTCAGACCTCCTAGACCAGAAACTCTGGGCTGGGCCCAGCAAGCAGTATTTGAACAAGTTTTCCTGATGTTTCTGAAGTACACTGAAGTCTGAGAGCCACTACAACAGGAGGCTAGAACAACTCATAGTAGTTATGTATAGATTATATGAGAAAAGATTATTTTTATTAATAAGATAATCCCTGCTTTATAGTATTATACTGAGAGTCCAGATTTGGCAAGTGAGTGTCTGGCTGTGGTATGGGCCAAAATTAAAAACCTAAGAGCGAGTAGATTTAGGAGAAAGAAAGGTGATGATTACCTCTGAGAGAAGGGCTGAGTATTTGCAGAATCCTTGCTGTTGAAGGCTGCCCCTGGAATAATGTTACAGTAGCAAAGGCAACGCTCTTATGACATAAATGGAATTAAATTCTTGATTTCATAGCTTATATTTATATTCTTTGATTTAACTTTTAAAAAACGGTGGTTGATTTAAAGTATTTTAAAGTCAAAATAGAAATTAGAAAACTGGATGAGAAAATGAACAGATAGTGGATGAGCTAAAGAAGCCATAAAGTTTTCCTCAAGGCTGAAAAAACATCGGTAGAAATTTCTAGAATATGAGCCTGGAGTTTAGGCACTGTTTAGTTCTTCTTTCAGGAGGGCCTAATTCAACTACTTGTGTATTTTTCTAAAAACACTTGGCCCAAAAAGTCAGTGTAGCATAATGAGAAGAGCTCATTCTTTAGAAACAAAATAGACCTGGGTTTGGGTCTCATTTACTAGCTATTTAACTTCAGGAGATTATTTTTACCCTCCAAGATTCAGGTTTTTAATCTGTAAAATAGGGCTAGTGATACCTATTCTTTAGGACAGTGTTTCAAAATGGGGAAGGGACAGTGCTTTTCCTTGGGGGGGGGGGTTTGGTGATCACAGGATTGGAAGTGACGGTAGCACTTGATAGGCAGGGTGCGGGGCATCCTACAATGTGTGGGACCATCACACAATGGGAGGACTGTATATGCCCTGAACTAATTTTCAGTGCCCTCAAAACATTCATGTAGATGCAAAACCTTTAAATTATCTAGCTTATAACCTATGCTTTGCATATAAGCATAAATTCAAGGTAAGGGATAGCATGGGTTTAAAATGTACTGAATTTTCCAGAAATGTGAATATTATCATGTAAAATGAGGGGAGATTTTATTTTCTTTATGCTTTCTTATCAAAAGTTGTTTAACCTTTTGGGAAAAAATAATCACATAGCCAGCAGCAACTCTTTTTATGATATGTGATCTTCAGTAAAACTGCCTTATCAGACCTTATATGAGGGGGTTGTATTCACAGTGATACTACATATAGGTGCAAACCACTGACTACCTCATTGTGTCTTCTAGAGTAATTGTGACTGGGCATTTCCTCATTCAAAGAAAGTAATTGTAATGTATTAATTGAAAAATAATAATTTTAAGATTTCATTTATACGAAGTCGGTTTGATTCCCGTCAGGGCACACAGGAGAAGTGACCATCTGCTTCTCTACCCCTCCCCTTTCTCTCTCTCTCTCTCACTCTCTTGTTCTCTCTCTGTCTCACTCTCTCTCCCCCTTCCTGCAGCCATGGCTCGATTGGAGTGAGTTGGCCTTGGGCACTGAGGATGGCTCTGTGGACTCTGCCTCAGGTGCTAAAAAAACAGCTTGGTTTTGGAGCAACAGAGCAACAGCCCCAGATGAGCAGAGCATCACCCCTTAGTGGGCTTGCCAGGTGGATCCTGGTCAAGGTGCATGTGAGAGTCTGTCTCTCTGCCTTCCCTCCTCTCACAAAAATTAAAAAAAAAAAAGAAAATAAAAATAAAAATATTTTATTTATTCATCTTAGAATAAGATATAGAGAAGGGCAGAGAGAGAAGAGGGGAGGAGCAGGAAACATCAACTCCCATATGTACCTTAACCAGACAAGTCCAGGGTTTTGTATCAGTGACCTCAGCATTCCTGGTCGGTGCTTTATCCACTGTGCCACCACAGGTCAGGCTGAAAAAACTTTTATTTTATATAAATTATTTTTATTATTTTTATATCATAGTAGAGTGTTATATTAATTTTTAATAATTATGCATATAGGTACATTATATTAGCTATAAATTTTATTTCGGATAGTAAATGTGGAATGACAAATATTGTTCTGAAAAGGAGATGTTAGATCTGAAGGCTGGATCTGCTTCAAACTTTTGAGAGGATTAGAAGAGGCAGTGTTAGTGAGTGGTTAATATAATATTGTATCTTATGCATAGTAAGCATTCATATGTAGTCACTATTATTGTTGTAATCAGGAAGCAATGGCATTGGTGGGATGGCATACCAGTGGAAGTCACTGCTGGGCAGCTATTCACAGGCCAGGAAATCTGCGTCTTGCCTGGGAATGCAGATCTTGACCAACCTGATACAGGACATATATGCCGTATGGATTTCTATTTCAGGATGATGGTGAGAACTGTGAGAGTTTCAAAGTTAACCATAAAAGTCTAAGGAAAGGGGATGCAGGAGCCAGTCTCAACTGGAAATGATGAAAAGCTTAGGAATTGGATTCAACACACTGCCTCTCAATCCACATTGGACAGACAGGAGTACATAGCGGTGGGATTCAAATAATTTGACAACCTGTTCTCTGCCCTAATGACAGAATTTTAAAGAATTCATATCATTTTTTTAAGAATTTTAAAAAAATGATATACCCAAAGTTGTTTATTATTTCATGCATTTAATACTTAAATAAAAACAATAAAAGAGGTACACAAAACTAGAATATAAGTGTCAATGTAAAAGAAAACAACTTCCAAACCTATAAGAATTTTTATGAGTTTATTTAGCCAAACTATTGACAATTGCAGGGAATCAGAGTCTCAACAGATGGAGAAAGTGATTTGAATAATGGCGGTTTCAACCACTTACTTTATACATTAGAGTCAAAGGGAAAGACGTAAGGGGCTATATGAAATTGATTGGTGGTAGATTAGGGAGGCAGGAAAAGCAAAGCAGGCAAATCTCTGAAATTAAATAAAAAGTAAAAATATGTATTGAAACTTCTTTTACTTAGGGAGGCATAAAATAGGTAAGCTAATTAACACGATAATAATAACAATGAAGAGGTTTATTGGTTCCTGCTCTGGTGGGATGCCTACCCTTAGAGGGCAGAAAAAAGATTACCCCTACATTTTGAAGGCATGTTATCAGGTACATTAATTATTGTAGATGCAAAAGGCAATGGACAGGCTTCAAAGCAAGCATTGGCCTTAGTTCAGATAGGGAATAACTCCCTAGGACATGACTACCCACCATAAACTACTTTAAGAGTTTCCATTTCAGACTATCCTGTGTGTTTAGTTTAGGTCCCTGACTCTGTAAGTCCACCATGAAGGCTTTCCCTGAGCTGTCAGGTTCAGCATGTGGCCCTTTTTCATCCACATAAGGAAGAGATTTAAAATATCAATGAAAAAAATATTAAATAATACCTGACCAAAAACAACAACAACAAAAAAACCAACAACACTAAAACTGTTATTTAAGATATTTTTCCATATTGCTTCTTGATTGGTGTCCTCACTTGCAGTTTTCTTCACTCTTATCCAAGCATCAACGGCTGTGTGATTTATCCTTAACCATCTTTTCACTGTAGGACTAGGATCCCATTCCTTTACCTATGGATGGAATGAATATTACTACAGGCGCTTAGAATACGCTGTTGTGCAGATGGATGTTAAAAAGGAGTAAGGAGTGTAAATTTGTGATTTCCACATTGGGTGGCTGCCCAGGCGCCCACCTTAGTGAAAACCCTGATTTTAAGTGCCATTTTATTTTATTTTACTTTAATTTTTTTAATTTTTATTTATTCATTTTAGAGAGGAGAGGGAGAGACAGAGAGGAGAGACAGAGAGAGAGAGAAGTGGGGGAGGAGCTGGAAGCATCAACTCCCATATGTGCCTTGACCAGGCAAGCCCAGGGTTTCGAACTGGCGACCTCAGCATTTCCAGGTCGATACTTTATCCACTGCATCACCACAGATCAGGCTTAAGTGCCATTTTAACAACCTATTCATTGACTCAATAAAAAACTAGTTATTATTATTAAAAAACAAAACAGAACAAAAAACTAGTTATTGGTTCTGCCAAACTAGTGCGTATCAACTGTATCCCACTACTGGTAGCACAGTGTGTGTTTTTGTTGCTACTAGTGCTCTTATTCTCTGGTGACTGGTTCAGCCTTTTAGTTGTCTGTACAATTCCCTCGAGTGTTGCAGGTATTCTCTTTTACAGGCTCTGTGTTATCAGAGCAAATTATTGAAGGAAAGAACCTCAAACAGCATTTTAGAAACAATTAGAGCTATCAAGTTTTGAAATCACTGCAGTAGCCTGAAGTTTATGCCATTGTAACAGGTACACAATCATAACACATTGGAACGGTTCAACAGGAACCCTACCACTATGCCTACTGCCCATTTGGCTCTTGAATTGTGACTGCTTCTCAGAACCAGGATATCAGCAGTAGATATGGTCAATAAAATAAATGAACAAAAATTTTAGAAACGTTCATGGGCTAGATGACATCCCAAGATATGCTTATATTATTCCCATATGCTAACGCCAGCTGTTATAAAAATTGTAAGAACTAATGATGTAACAAGTGCAATAGTAGATATGTTCTTGGCCAATGCAAAAAAAAATTCTCTTTCTGTACCTAAGCTAGGTAGAAAGAATAGATTAAAACCCTCGAGAAGGCTTTTGTGTATTTTTAGAAGCAATCTAATGTGTCTTTACTCAGGCATGGCCACTTGCTTTGTAATACTAACTGGCCAGAATAATGTGTAAAATATTAAGATAATATTTAAATAATTTTTGACAATAATAATGATATTATATAAATAATTAAATGCAGAGTGATACAGTGTTCTAGATTACTGTATACTGAAGTAATAATTGGTCAGTGAATAGTATTAATCAATAGGAGACCTAGATATTTTTACTTGAAATACTTTTAAAGTTTAATAATGTAGAAGTCTGTTTGACCTGGAAGGATAAACTTAGGCATCTGTGTCTTAGAATATACAGACCAAAACAGAAAGATGATTCTGTCCTAAAAGCCACTTTCACCTTTGAGGTTTGTTTGACTAGAACACTTCAAGAAATGGATACACACCCTGACATTTAGGAATACACAGGCTTTCAAAATTCTGTCAATTTGGCCATAATGTATCTATGTGATGGAAATGTTCCCTTCTCTGTATCTTTTCAATGCTGTTCAGGAGAAATAAAAAGCCTAGGAAATTTTTTAAAGGACAATTCAGCTTGTTTCCTTTGACTCTCAACCTGTCATATAAAATGTGTTCTTCCCTATGTAAAGGTGTATTTTTCCTGAAAGCTAATTCTGTGTAAAGCACATTCTGGATGGTACAATCTATAGTTTGTTACTGGCTCAGAAAAAAAATGGACATGATTCCAACTGGGACTCCAAGTCTCCACACTCATAATTGAAATATATACTGTACACGGTTCCTTTGCCTTCAACATTAATACCCATCTGCTAAAATGGCAAGGTGCCTGCTCTCTGGTTGATTGGATGCATGCCCTGGAGCACAGGTGCTTGGCAATGATGGGTTTAGAGAAATCCCTGACATAACATTGTTCATGACATTTCCTCTGCAGGGTATCTCTCCTGGGTGTGTGTGTTATGCGTAGGGCTTTCTCTTCCTGTTTGATATCATGACTGCTGCTGGATGTCTTCAGAAATTTCTGTTAATTGTTAACAGCAAAGGCTAAGAGTAAGGAGACATTTAAAAAGTAATAACCACAATATTTTGGTTCTTGTATTCTAACTGACAAGTTTATTTTTAATGTTCTTTCTTTAACAATGTTAAAAAACAACTGTTTAAATCCAGAGTGTTTGTCTAGGTACCATTTATTTATCACTTGCATTTTATGGGCCACACGAGTTGATTATCTAAAGTCAAGAGTCATGCTGTGGTGGTATACATGAAGGCAGTACTTTATGAGATGTTGTGTGTTAGAATTTCAAAATAAATGGTCATCTTTTGGCTTTCTCGTTATAAAAGCTATTATAGAAAAATTAAAAAAAATTTAAAGCTATTAACTAGTATTATTTTTGTTCCCTCTGATCATTCCTCTTGGATGAAAATACCTGTTAGGGTGGCTAGAACACTCTATGGTTAATGCCTTAGGGGTCAGGTGTGATGTGCAAAGAAACCCATGCATTACTCAAACTTTGGTTTCCCAAGTTCTTAGCCTTTAGGAGAAGGAAGAGTTTTCAAAGATTAAACTAAATATTTGGGAGGAACAAGGGGAGCACATAGATGCTCATAAATCTAATTTGCATATATAGAAAACAATTTCTGTACATGGGGGAAAAGAGAGATGGAGGAAAAGAAATGAGATACAATGCGTTAATAGGCCTTAGAGGGCACATCATCTGTGTCCATCTCTTGGGCAGAGCCCAGAGATAGTAAAAGACTTCAAAGTAGGGGGAGGATGGTGGGGAAATGGGGGCTATGGGGGATAAATATACAGTGATGAAAAAGTGATTTGACTTTGGGTGATGGGCACAGAACACAGTCAACAGTTCAAATGCTATAGAAATGTTTACCTGAAACCTATGTACTCTTATTGATCAATGTCACCTCATTAAATGTAATTTTCTTAAAAAAAGGCTTTTTATCCTCAAATATAATTATAACAATTATGATGAAACAAGGTTAACGTAAACAATAACCCTTTTTAATGGTTTACTGTCTTTTTTATTTTATTGATTTTTGAGAGAGAGGAAGGGATAGAGAGAAAGAGAAATAAATAAAAAGTTCAAAGTAGAAAGGACTGGAAACTGCTATAAATAATTGCAAGCTACAGAAATCTTTGCAGAAAACCCACACCTCTGGCTCAGTGAATAGAAGATTATTCCAGGGTTAGACCTTATCTTGTGCCCAAGTGATTCAAGGATCCAAGAATCCATGACCTTCTTCAGCTGTTATGGACAGGACACATTTAAACACTCTCGCACTTTGCTACAACCATAGAAGGAAGAATAAAAAGCAAAAATTCACTTTATGTATCTCTTCTCTTTTGGGAGGCTTACAATTGATTTAAGTTGTTATAGGATATAAAGTAACATTTCTAGTTCATTCACAGGTGTACTGAGATTCAGTTAATTGCATTATTTGTATATTGTGAATCATCTAGAAAAAAACTTAAGGACTATTGCAAATTTAAACATTTTTTTTCTACTCTTGATCCATTTTGTTAAAGGCAGTGTTTATGTAGTGTCCTCTATTCAGATGGAGTGAAGTTGATATGTGTTGCCCACTCTGTCCACGAAGCTTAACTCAACAACCTGATCTATTTCAGCTCTGCCATCTAACTATAGTAATACCTAGAGGAGTTTTTAGCTCAGTATGTTGCAAAAACAACAAAAAGGTTTTTTTTTTTTGTTTTTTTTTTTTGTTGTTGTTGTTTTTTAATTTTATTCATTTTTTTTTTTTTAGAGATGAGAGAGAGAGAGAGAGAGAGAAGGGGGGAGGAGCTGGAAGCATCAACTCCCATATGTGCCTTGACCAGGCAAGCCCAGGGTTTCGAACCGGTGACCTTAGCATTTCCAGGTCGATGCTTTATCCACTGCGCCACCACAGGTCAGGCCAACAAAAAGGTTTTTGATGTTGACCAAATCAATACACTATAATAAGAACTCTATTTATTTCAGTATGCATATTTACATACAACTATTTGCAAAATCATGTATTGGGTTAACTATCAATGCCTATCTTCCAGTTCCTCTTTGCTTGGGAAAAGATAAGAACCTCAACTCTCACAGAAATTCTGGTCAAGAGAGAATCCCCTGTAATGGGTGTCATGCTTCTCTTGTGCCATGATGTCTGTACTTTTATTTCAAGCTGCTTATGACTTTTTAAAATAATCTTTACTTATTTAGTAAACTTTAAGCACTGAATCTTTCTTAGGAGATTTCCATGGAAGACAGTTTGTCCCCAAATGCTTTGTGTGCATTTTAGTGTGAATGGCTGTCTGGTGGTGCCACTCGGATCCTTTTCATTTCTTTGTGTTTTTGTTGACCAGTGTTCCTGCTGCCTGATCAGCATTCAGAATGAGGTATGGGTGCTCTGCCCCGAGTAGTGGCAAAGATATTTTAAATGTCTTTTGTGGACAAAGTCTCTTTATGTGTATGGTCTAAGATACATACAGATTTTCCCCATTATTTGGTATCATGACAGAGTTATCTTGCCATCTTTCTGTTTATTTACTTTCTGCTTTTCGAGTTCATATCCAAAAGAAGGTGGACACTGTTATACCTATGGACTTGTGGAAAATATCAGTAAAACCTGACCTGTGGCTGTGGTTCTCTGTTCCTTGTGCTAGTAATTGTGTTATCTTCTGAGTCGGCCTCTGCTTACAGGCTTGTTAATAATTTTCAAAAGCTGCATTTATCTCAATAAGAAAAGCAATTACTATGTGATCAAAATTGTTAAAATCTTTTAATTTTCAAATAAATCACAAGAATTCTAAATAATACTTTGTGTTCTATTATACTCTATATCAAACATGGGAGAAACAGAAGGAAACATGTGGGAGTAATTAATAAGGCATTTATATACCACATAATCTAGTTATATAAATACATGTATCAGGAGATTTTTCTGGGAGTAATTTTCATTGATTAACCTATAGGTCAATTTTTTATTTTTAAATTACTCACCACAACCTTGTATTATATCTTTAACCTCTGATTCTTCCAGTTTGTTAATTATAAAAATAGTTAATTATTTGATAAATACCAGCTAATTTCTTCTCATTACCTTGTTCTGTAATGATTTCTTAATAAGAACTTTATTTAATACACAGTTTCTCTAGAAGATCTATCTCTAAGTAGAAAAAAACAAGGTATTAAGAACATTAATATTATCTTTTAAATATGATAAATGTATTTTTAAAATCCATACAGTTTATAACTTTACATTAAATTATGTGTGTAATGGATCAATTATATTGATATATGGAAAAATGTGTCATATTGAAAATTTTTTGCAAAGATCTGCCAATGTTAAGTTTTGAAACACAACATAAGAAATAGTTCTTTCTCTTAATATTATTGTCAAAATTCAAAAGGAACAAGACTAGGAAAAGTCTCTGTGTTTGGAAAGTTTTACACAATTAAATGAAGAAGAAAATTAAGCTGATTATGTAGATAATTATGGCTAATTCATCTTACTTGAATTATATTGTTGCAGGAAATAATGTTGCAGGTTTTTATTTTTTATTTTGTCTGCTAATGCAGATCTAGCCTTTACATGAATCTTAGAAATAACAACAATAAAGTAGAATCAAAATATAGCAAAATAGATTTAGATTTTTAACATATTCTGTACCCTCTACTTAGGCAAAACTGACATTGCACAAAAAACCTAATAGAAATTCACTATATATTTACTTCAGAATGCTGAATCAAGTTTAATGAAAAGTGATTTGTAAATTACTTATTTCATTGAAGTTGAATAAATAAATCACAAATCAATGTCTTACAAGAATTCAGTAGGCAACCTATTTCATCTGAAACCATACAATAGCCTATCGATTTCCTCTTCTAGATAGTGTTGAATAGGAATAACCAAAATAAAACAGGCCATTCTACTTACCTGCCAAGGATGATTCAATTCCAAAAGTAAAAAAAAAATAAATGTATCTGGAGTTTTATAAATACCCCCTTTTCAGCTATCCCTACCACCTTCAGAACTAAGGAATAGGGACCTCTGACAGATCCATAGAGGGCATGTAGCTGACTTGACTGCATTGCTTTTTTTAAAATTTATTTTAATTTATTGTGTTTACATAGATTCAAGGGTCCCACTATATACATCTCCCCACCCCCGTGTTCCCCTCAACATCCCTTTGCCCCCAATGCCCTTCCCCTTTCCCTCCAGGATTTGCTTTTCTGCTCTCTATAATGCTGTGTTATGTATATATAATTTTACCAATCTCTTTCTCTTCTCTGATCCCATCCTCTCATCCCCTTTCCCTTTGTCCGCTTTCCCTCTGGTCCTTTGATCCCGCTTCTGCCTCTATTCCGTTCTGCAATTCACATTGTTCATTGGATTCCTCAAATGAGTGAGGTCATATGATATTTTCATTTCTCTGCCTGGCTTATTTCACTTAACATAATAGTTTCCAGGTCTACCCATGTTATCACAAAAGGTAATATTTCCTTCTTTTTCAAAGTCCCATAGTATTTCATTGTGTATATGTACCACCGCTTTTTAATCCACTTGTCAATTAATGGACACTTGGGCTTTTTCCAGATCTTGGCTATTGTGAACAATGTTGCCATAAACATGGGCGTGCATTTCTTCTTTTGAATTAGTGACATGGTGTTCTTGGGATATATTCCTTAAAGTGGGATGGCTAGGTCAAAAGGCAGTTCTATTTTTAATTTTTTGAGGAATCTCCATATTGTTTTTCATAGTGGCTACACCAGTCTGCATTCCCACCAGCAGTGCAGGAGGGTTCCCTTTTATCCACAACAGTCTGAAAGAGAAATTAAGAAAACAATCCTCTTTACTATTGCAACAACAACAAAAAATAAAGTACCTAGGAGTAAATTTAACCAAGGATGTCAAAGACTTGTGCTCGGAAAATTATAAAACATTGATAAAAGAAATCAAGGAAGATACAAACAAGTGGAAGCATATACTGTGTTCATGGATAGGAAGAATAAACATCATTAAAATGTCTATATTACCCAAGGCAATTTATAAATTCAATGCAATTCCTATTAAAATACCAATGACATACTTCAAAGATATAGAAAAGATATTCCAAAAATTTATATGGAACCAAAAAAGAACACAAATAGCCTCAGCAATCTTGAAAAAGAAAAATAAAGTGGGTGGTATCATACTTCCTGATATCAAATTATACTACAAGGCCATTGTACTCAAAACAGCCTGGTACTGGCCTAAGAACAGGCATACATATCAATGGGTCAGAACAGAGAACCCAGAAATAAACTCAGGCCTTTATAGTCAATTGATATTTGACAAAGGAGGTAAGAGCATACAATGGAGTAAAAACAGTCTCTTTAACAAATGGTGTTGGGAAAATTAGATAGCTACCTGCAAAAAAATGAAACTAGACCACCAACTTACACCATTCACAAAAATAAACTCAATATGGATAAAAGACATAACTGTAAGCCATGAAACCATAATCATCTTAGAAGAAAACATAGGCCCTAAGCTCTCCGACATCTCTCGCAGCAATATATTTGCTGATTTATCTCTACAAGCAAGTGAAATAAAGAACAGGATGAACAAATGGACTACATCAAACTAAAAAGCTTTTGCACAGCTAAAGACAATATGAACAAAATAAAAAAACAAACCATATGATGGGAGAACATATTTGACAATACGTCAGATAAGGGGTTAATAACCAAAATTTATAAAGAACTTGTAAAACTCAACACCAGGAAGATAGATAATCCAATCAAAAAATGGGCAAAAAAAATGAATAGACGCTTCTCCAAAGAAGACATACGAATGGCCAATAGGCATATGAAAAAATGTTCAACATCACTAATCGTTAGAGAAATGTAAATTAAAACCACAACAAGATATCATCTCACACCAGTCAGAATGGCACTCATTGACTGCTTTGCTTTTAATAGAGCCAGAAGTCCACAGGGCCAAATAGATGTAGTGACCCAGAACTCATGTTTCCCCCTTCTAGACTGCACTTCAAGTACCTGGGAATCCAAGCACACGTTCAGGACCTGCACAGTCTTCTTTTCAGGGCTCTCCTCACAAACATGGATCACATTGCACCTCGGTCAGAGATTTGGCCAATTGAGAGTAATTTGAGAGGGTGTGGCTAGAGCTTCCACTTGGGTGTCCTCAGGACATGAGCAAGAGGTCCCTCAGGAGACCAAATGAGAAAAATGAACAAAGTAATGGCCAAGGATACAGACTTGGAGCAGGGACTCTCCATGCTATCACATTTTAGTACAGACTGAGAAGTCTAAAAGTTTCAGATTTGAACCTGGCCTTTCTGATTTTTATAAACATATATTTTAAGGTAGGAAACCATTTTTTATTTAACATTTGTCAGTTTATAAATACACTCTAACCATAGGTCCTCCAATGTTAAGGACAGGCATACTAGCTACCATCTCTCTACTCTCCTTCACAACCAACTTCTCAAGGCTTTCTTAATTTTTGAATCACATTTGTTCATTTTGTACTTCTTCTTCTCACCTGATTTGGCTTCAGCTCCTATAATTTCAACAAAGCTACTCTTGCTTGTGCTCTTCTTTACTTTTTGTTAGAAAAAAACCCAGTGTATATAATATTTAGGCCAAATCTTATTTTTTTTTTTAGCAGAATTCAACATTATTGGAGGCTGAGAAGTCCAAGATCAAGGCACCTGCAAATTAAGAATCTGGTGAGAGCTCACTTCCTAGTTCCTGGATTAAAGACTATCTTTTATCTTTTTTTGCTGCATTTTTGCTGTGTCACATGACAGAAAGGCAAGAAAGCTCTCTAGGGCCTTTTCTTTTCTTTTTTTTTAATAAGAGCCATAATCCCATTCATAAAATGGCTTTGTCCTCATGACCTCCCAAAGACTTTATCTCAAAATACCATCACATTTAGGGTTAGGTTTTAACACATGTACTTTGAGGGTATACAACATTCTGTCTGTGGCAGCTTCATTCCAGATTTGGTTTAAACCTACCCAACCTCATCCAGTGTATGTCAACCTTATACTTCGTCTTTTCTGTACCAGCATTTCTCCTTATTTTTTAATTCTGGGGAACACTTGAAATAATTTTGAGATTTCAGAGGACCTTCTATAAAAATTATTTTACCCATAGCTCTCATGTTAGTGTGAAAAATAAATTGTAGACAAAATAATTCAGTAACAGTTGTCAATGCTTTCTTTTTTAACAATTCCTTTTTTTGAGGCATAACTGACAAAATTATAAAATACTTAAAATGTACAGTGTGACATATAGTGAAAGGATTTCCCCCACCAATTTAATTAGCACATCCATCACCTTTTACTTTTTGGGTGAGAATATTTAAATTTTACTCTTAGCAAATTTCATTATACAATATCATATTATTAAATATATTCACTATGTTAGATCTTCAGACCCTATTTCAAAGAGTCACACACCAAGACACATAATAATTAAATTATCAAAAATTAAAGATAAGAGGAAAATCTGTCCCTCTCTCGGACTCTCTCTCTCTCTCTCTGTCAAAAAAAAAAAAAAAAAAAAAAGAAGAAGTATGATACTTTCCACTTTGTTCTTGATTTTCAAGATTGTTGAGGCTATTTGGGTTATTTTTCATTCCATATACATTTTTGAAATATTCTAAATCTGAAGTATGCCATTAATATTTTAATTGAAATTGCATTGCATCTACAGATTTTGAGTAGTATGGACATTTGTGTGTGTGTGTGATAGAGAGAGACAAAGAGAGGGACAGATAGGGATAGACAGACAGGAAGAGATAGAGATGAGAAACATCAATTCTCTGTTGCGGCTCCTTAGTTGTTCATTGATTGCTTTCTTTTTTTTTATTGTATTTATTTTTAATGGGGTGACAGTAAATCAAGATACATATATTCAAAGATAATATGTCCAGGTTATCTTAAAGTTCAATTATGTTGCATACCCATCACCCAAAGTCAGATTGTCCTGTCACCCTCTATCTAGTTCTCTTTGTGCCCCTCCCTCTCCCCTTCCCTCTCCCTCTCCCCCCTCCCCCCATAACCACCACACTCTTATCAATGTCTCTTGGTCTCACTTTTATGTCCCATCTACATATGGAAAAATGCAGTTCCTGGTTTTTTCTGATTTACTTATTTCACTCCGTATAATGTTGTCAAGATCCCACCATTTTGCTATAAATGATCCGATGTCATCATTTCTTATGGCTGAGTAGTATTCCATAGTGTATATGTGCCACATCTTCTTTATCCAGTCATCTATTGATGGGCTTTTTGGTTGTTTCCATGTCCTGGCCACTGTGAACAATGCTGCAATGAACATGGGGCTGCATGTGTCTTTACAAGTCAATGTTTCTTAGTTTTTGGGGTATATACCCAGTAGAGGGATTGCTGGGTCATAAAGTAGTTCTATTTTCAGTTTTTTGAGGAACCACCATACTTTCTTCCATAATGGTTGTACTACTTTACATTCCCACCAACAGTGTATGAGGGTTCCTTTTTCTCCACAACCTCTCCAACATTTGCTATTACCTGTCTTGTTAATAATAGCTAGTCTAACAGGTGTGAGGTGGTATCTCATTGCAGTTTTGATTTGCATTTCTCTAATAACTAAAGAAGATGATCATCTTTTCATATATCTGTTGGCCATTTGTATTTCTTCCTGGGAGAAGTGTCTGTTCATGTCCTCTTCCCATTTTTTTATTGGATTGTTTGTTTGTTTGTCATTGAGTTTTATATGTGTCTTGACTGGAGGGGGGGCTAAAGCACAGTGAGTGACCCCTTGCTCAAGCCAGTGACCTTGGGCTTCAAACCAGCAACCTTTGTGCTCAAGCTAGCAACCATAATGTCATGTCTATGATACTATGCTCTAGCTAGCGACCTCATTCATACTCAAGCTGGTGAGCCTGCACTCAAGCCAGATGCATCCATGCCCAACCCGGTGACTTTGGGGTTTCGAACCTGGGTCCTCTTAAGTCCCAATCTGACACTCTACCCACTTCTCCACTGTTTGATCAGGCTGGTATGGACATTTTAACGATGTTCATTCTTTCTATCAATGAACACGGTATATGTTTCCACTTGTTTGTACAATATCTTCCTTGATTTATTTTTTCAATGTTTTGTAATTTTTTGAGTACAAATCTTTTACCTCCTTGGTTAAATTTATTTGTGAGTACTTTATTATTGTTGTTTTTCTTGTTGTTATAATAGGGAAGGGGATTGTTTCCTTAATTTCACTTTCTGACAGATTATTCTTCGTGTATAAAAATGCCACTGATTTCTAAATATTAATTTTGTATTCTGCCACCTTGCAAAATTCATTTATGAGATCTAGTAGATTTTTGGCTGAGACTTTAGGGTTTTCTATGCATAGTATTATGGCATCAGCAAAAAATGACAGTTTTACTTCTTTTCCAATTTAAATGACTTTTTTTTCCTTCTTGTCTGATTGCTGTGCCTAGGACTTACAGTACTAAGTTGAATAATATTGGTGAAAGGGGCACCCCTGCCTTGTCCTGATCTTAAGGGGATTGCTTTTAATTTCTGCCCGTTGAGTATGATGTTGGCTGTTGGTTTGTCATATATGGCCTTTATTATGTTGAGGCATGTTTCCTGTGTTTCAACCCTGCTCAGTTTTGATCATAAATAGGTGTTGAATTGTGAAATGCTTTTTCTGCACTCATTGATTGATCATTTATCCTTCATTTGTTTATGTGATGAATCATGTTTATTGATTGTTAAATATTTACTAGTTTTGCCTCCCCAGATATATTCCACTTGATTATGATGTATAATCTTTTAAATATATTGCTGGATCGAGTTTGTTAATATTTTGTTGAAAGTTTTAGCGTCTATATTCATCAGGGATATTAGCCTATAGTTTTCTTTCTTTGTAGTGTGTTTACCTGGTTTTGGAATAAGGATAATGCTTGCCTCATAAAATAAGCTTGGAAGTCTTCCCTCCTCTTGAATTTTAAAAAATAGCTTAAGGATAGGTGTTAGCTCTTTTTCTGAATGTTTGGTAGAATTCACCTGTGAAGCCATCTGGTCCAGGAGTCTTGTTTTCTGGAAGCTTTTTGATAACTGTTTCAATTTCATTTGTTGTAATTAGTCAGCTTTCGTTTTCTGATTCTTCCAGATTTAGTTTTGGAAGACTATATGTTTCTAAGAATTTATTTATTTCTCCCATGTTGTGTAATTTTTTTGGCATATAGATCTTCACGGTATTTTCTTATAATCCTTTGTATTTCTGTGATGTCATTTGTTACTTCACTTTCATTTCTAATTTTATTAATTTGGGTTCTCTTCTTTTCTTGATGAATCTTCTTAAAGGCTCATCAATCTTGTTTGCCTTTTCAAACAACCAGCTCTAGGTTTCATTGATCTTTTTTTTTTTTTTTTTTTTTTTTTTTTGGCCTCTATGTCATTTATTTCTGCTCTGATCTTTATTACTTCCTTCCTTCTACTTTTTCTGGGCTTTGTTTTTCTTTTTTTAGTTCTTTTAGGTGCAGGGTTAGGTTGTTTATTTGAACATTTTCTTGCTTCTTAAGGTATGCCTGTAATGCTATAAACTTCCCTCTTAGGACTGCTTTCGCTATGTCCCATAGATTTTCAGTTATTGTATATTCTCTTTCATTTGTTTCCAGGAAATTTCTTATTTCTTCCTTGATGCATTATTAACCCATTTGTTATATAATAGCATGCTATTTAGCTTCCAAGTGTTTGAATGTTTTTATTTTTTCTATTGTAGTTGATATCTAGTTTCATGCCTTTGTGGTCAGAGAAGATGCTTGATATGATTTCAATCTTCTTAAATTTATTGAGACTGTTTTGTGTCCTAACATGTAATCTATCCCAGAAAATGCACCATGAGTACTTGAAAAGAATATATATTCTGCTTTCAGGTGAACTATTGTGAAGCTATCAATTAAATCCAGTTGATCTAGCATGTTATTTAAGGCCACTATTTCTTTGTTAATTTTTTCTGCCTGGAGGATCTATCCATTGATGTTAGTGGGGTATTAAAATCCCCCACTGTTACAGTATTACTGTTGCTCTTGCCCTTTTTGTCCATCCAAACCTGTTTTATATATTTAGGTTCTCCTATATTGGGTGCATAAATATTTAAAATGGTTATATCCTCTTGTCAAATTGCTCCTTTAATCATTATGTATGTGACCTTTGTTGCCCCCAAATGCTTTCTTGAGTGGAAAATGATATTTTTGAGTTGATTATATTTTGACCCATGTATTAGCCTACTCCCCTATTGTTCTGCCTCTCCACAAAGAATTTTTTTTTTAGTTAAGTGAGAGCAGGGGAGGCAGAGAGACAAATTACTGCATGCACCCAGACTGGGATCCACCTATAGGGCCATGCTCTGCCCATCTGGGACCTTGCTCCACTGCTTGGCAACTGAGATATTTTTAGCACCTGAGACAGAGACCACAGAGCCATCCTCAGTGTCCAGGACTAACTCACTGGAATCAATAGAGCCATGGCTGTGGGAGGCAGGGAGAGAGAAAGAGAGAGAAAAGGTGGAAAGGGATATAAGCAGATGGTCACTTCTCCTGTGTGCCCTGATTGGGAATCAAACCCAGGATATCCACATGTCAGGTTGACACTCTATCACTGAGCCAACCAGACAGGGACTCCAGAAAGAATTTCAACTTGACTGCAAGTCAATATGTTAGTAAAGGAAACTTTAGCTCTTCCTTTCAAGTTTTAGGTCTGATATTTTTTAAATTTTTATTTTAAAAATAAATTTAATGTGATGACATCAATCAATAAAAGTACATAGGTTTCAGATAAACATTTCAATAACATTTGAACTATTGATCTTTGAAAAAGTATACATATAGACCTAAAAGTCTCATTATAAATTTCTAGTAGATATAATGCTAATGAGGTTTGATATATGGTATATGTTATGTTAGAAATAGTTGTAATTTTCCTTATTTAAAGCTAAAAATTACCTTTTATCCAAATTTTCCCATAAAAAGTTAACTGTTTTTGAATCTATTATTCTCTATTTTTTACAAATTTAAAAATTTTGTAAAACAATCCTAATATTTTTTTTAAATAACTGTCTTGAGCAAAAATGGAATTTATCATTTAAATCCATAGATTTCATTCAAATACAGGTCTTGAATTAATTTTAATTAATACTGTTTTACCATGAAAATGTATTAACAATGCCGAATAGCAGAGCTACCAAACCATTACCTAAAGCAATATGAGTAAAAAGTATAAGTTAAGCACAATATTATACAAGACTTTCAAAAACATCTTCTTGCTGAAGAAAACACTTTCTTCACATATTAGGCTCAAATATAGGTTTAGACAGTTACAAAATTCTTATATACCTATATTGTTTTCTTGATCTCTTTTATAAGCCTTTACATGCCTAAACTAAAAACAAAGAATGAAATTCACCTCTTTAATGTGAAACATGTACTTATTTTTTTACTTCACAAACAACAAAAAAATGCTATTCTTTGACGGATCAAGAGTCAGAGAAACAGGCCCTCCCCTGGCCAGACACTTGCAGCAGTTTTGTTCTGAGGTTCCTCCAAGTGGATTTCAGAAAGACTGGAGACTTGCTGACAATCTTTCTCATTCAAATCCAAGCAGTATTGGAAGATATTTCAAGGTTTCCTGTTCTAACATGATATTTTCCAATGATTTGTATCTTTTAAAGCCAAACATCTTGTCACTTGAAGTCAAAACATTTTCTTCAGGGCCTTGCAGAGACTTGTACAACTGGTTCATGTGATGAAAAATCTTTGCAAAGCAGGTTAGTCTGAGCTATTCTTTATTATTCAAGCTCTCGGGCAGAACCTGGTCTTGGTGCTTCTAAGTATTCCTTTAATTTACCTTTCAGCTCACACACTCCATAGAGTTCTTCTCCTATGGTCAGTTTGTGGATTTCTGTAAGTAGCAGATTTGTTGTTTAGGTTTCCTAGAAGTCTTTGAGTGAGCTGGTCTTTGTTCAATAAAGTTAACCATTTTTTAGCATCACCTACAATCTTTTCATGTCAAAGAGTTTTTAACACTAGTACTTCTTGGTGAAGACTAGGATAATGTGTATGACAACATAGAAATTTTCTTTCTTTTTTTTTTAATGTACACAGAACCTTTCAAGTAGCTAATCATTGATGAGGCACGATCAACACAGATGCTGATAGTCCCCTGAGACAGGCCTTTTGTTTCCAGATATGATGGTCCAACATTAACTAGGCCTTTGCTTTTTGGGACAAGCTAGATGCATCAGCAAGTTTTCTTGAATTTTATCACTACTTAGAAATCATATAAATGTTACAACATGACATTAACAGATAAAATATGACTAATCAATTTGCAATGGGAAGCTGTTGTTCAGTTGATTGCCCTGAAGCTTTTCAGCATCATGTGATATCATCAATACAACTTAGAATACCATGCAAAATGTAACCTTTGCAATTTCTCCTACTTGTCAGCATTTTTCTTTCTATATATTATGTCCTCACTTTATTAGATTTTCACCAAATATATAAATTTTCTTTATCATCTTTCTAGGCAATAAGTTCAATTACTAAATAACTTACTTCTTGAGTCTTTTGACTGCCTATGACTTCTTTAAAAATGAAGGTTTTAATCTTGTTTTGAGATTACAATAGCCATCTAAAATAATCAATGCCTTTATTTGTCAAGTGGCTATTATTTGTACTCAATTGTCTTTTTAATTTTCCTGCAATCATTGATGTATTTATACAATAGAAAATAAGAACCTGGATAACCAACCAATGCAAATCTCATAACTAGTTATTATTGTAAATACAGAGGTCTTTTGTATCTCTTCTCTCACTAGTGCAGGGAAATGACTTAGAAGTTTGTAGCTCTTCTCACTAACTTTATCAGAATGATCCATAGACTAAGGTCTAGAATCCTCTACCACCTCAAACTTTGTCTTCAAAAAATTATCATGATGCCTGACCTGTGGTGGCGCAGTGGATAAAGCATTGACCTGGAAATGCTGAGGTCGCCGGTTCGAAACCCTGGGCTTGCCTGGTCAAGGCACATATGGGAGTTGATGCTTCCAGCTCCTCCCCACCTTCTCTCTCTGTCTGTCTCTCCTCTCTCTCTCCCTTTCTCTCTCCTCTCTAAAATGAATAAATAAACTTTTAAAATAAAATAAAATAAATTTAAAAAAAATTACCATGATGAAATGCCAAATATTTTGGAAAACAAACACTGATAAAGTATAAAACTGAATGACATGATAAATAACAAATAAATAAAGTTATAGAAACATGAAACTGCATGGTGTCATTTATTGCTAACTTACACAACTCATATTTTATAACATTTACAGCAACAGCAAAGCAGCATGAGAGAAACTGTCATAACACATAAAAATACCTTCTTTAGAATAAAAATTTCCCACAATTTTCTATTATAACAGTAGTCACTCCTATAAGGCAGTCACTGGTACATAAGAGAAGGTTGTGGGAAATAATTTGGGAAGGAAAGGCTGATGTCATCAATCTACTATCCTCCCTTTTGTGTAGCACAATGTTGACCATCCATCACTGACCTCCCCTAACCTACAGAAGAGCTGAGAATACACTCTACAAGTGACACAATCTTACTGGATACTATCAGACAGAGCTGCTAAACCACGAATGAAATTGCTATTGTGGCCATTCAGTAGCCCTGCAAGTGCTAACATTGCACGATGTGTGAAGTTTTAAAAAAATGCTCTCCTCCTTTTCTCAATCTAGTGAAACTCCTAGTGACATCTTGTGGAACCCATCTTGTAGTTCCATGGGAACTCAGCTGAGAAACCTGTATTAGTTACCCTGATTTATTGCATTTCCTGGAGTGCCATGTTCTTTCTCCTTTGTGCTCATCTCATCATTTCTTCTGCTTGGGATGCCTCTGCCCATTGGCTCCTAGGCACTCAAGACTCCAAATTAGTTCATATTCTCTCATTATACCCTTTCACAGTTCCCTATACTGTCATTCATAACCCTAGCCACAACTGTACTTGAATAATTAATCATGTCAGCGGTGGTTTATCATCATTTTCTCCTTCTTGGCCATAAATGGCATGACGGCAAGGCTGTGTCTTTGTGTTAACTGTTAAATCTCCACTCTGTACTATAATTAAGGACTCCAGGGCTAATGCCGACCTTGGCTTTTGTGCTTGGAGTTTACTGAGTATATGAACAAATTAATAAATGAACTGAAGCTACAGGGCTCTAACAAATGGTAGACATGAAAACTAGTGCAGCACAGTGGGTTGTACAGCTAACCCTAGATTTTCTGAGAACTCTGATATGCATCACACGATAGGAAAGCTAATAAGACAAGGACAAGGCCTAAAGGAGTCTCTTTAGAACCATATCAAATGTTTGTTTTCAAAACTAGGCATAAATTACAGTGAAATTTTGGCAACAGGGTTTCAACTTCATATGATAGCAACTCTTCTCAATTTTCTGGCATGAAATTCCTCATGCTTCTTGTGTGTATTAGTATTTGTCAGATAAATTTTTTTCTCAAAATTCTAGGAATAAAATGACTTACTGATGAAGGAGGCAATTGTCTTTTCAACCACACTGTTTCTTAAAGAAGGGCTTTGGCTCCATTTTGGCCATTAGCTCTCTACCACTGGAAATCATACGCTTCTTTCCTAAGGAATATGGATTGAGGAAATGAGAAGAAGCAAACAAATGGGCTCCGAGTTCCAATGCTGTATGCATCTTTTATTTTTAATGATTACAATGGGAAGTTTTAAAACTGCTTCCATGCAAAGACATTCTCTGGCAGAAGGTAAAAACTCTAAGCTAAGCAGTTATTAATCTCTTTCCAGAGACACTGCTCAATGGTAATATTAAAATGCTGCCTCTGTACTTTCTACATTCTGTGCCAAGTTAAGAAATGAATTTTGGAGTCATAGACTGAATATAAGACTTCTAGATTTGTGATGTAGAAGAAGAGTTTCCATTCTGTAGACCATAAAAAAGGAACACCTGTTTCGGGTTTAGGTCAGATTTTGAATTCAGGTTACTCAAAATTCTTTTCTCAGATTTCTCCCATGAAAGTACTAACCAGGTCCAACCCTGCTTAGCTTTCCGAGATCAGATGAGATAGAGCACATTCAGGGTGGTATGGCTGTGGACTCAGATTTCTTTCTGACCTTGCTAATAACATAGTATTTGTCCTATTTCATAGCATTAAAGAACTATTACCATTGGAAGAAAACATGTTAAAATAAATTTCTAATAAGGCATGTGAATCTTTGTTTCAATAGATATATTTTCTCTGTATTGTGAATGTTTCAAGTAAAAAACTATTCTAAGAAACACATTTACTGTATTTTGAATTTATCATTCGAACTTAGCAAAAATTTCCACATCATAAAACAACAAACTGAGAAAACATTATGCCTCCAATGAAAAATTGAACAAGTTTGTCTGTCACAGAAAAACATAAATTTATCTTTATATGTCTTCAAAATTTAAAACATCAAAGACCTCTATAAAAATGTAACATTTACATTTCAACAAGCTATTAACCAAAATTGATTTTGGTAGAGAATATGTTGTGGAAACATTCTACTGCAAGAATAGTTCAGTCCATGTGAATATTCTACTGCAAGAATAGTTCAGTCCATGCTAACCTGCTTCATTTCCAAATACCTAGGTTAGATACTGCATGAAAATTCACCTAATCAATTGTGATTTTGATGGGGACAATTCCCCAAATTGTAGTATTCAACTTGAGTATATTGTTGGTTTCTTTGATAAGCAGAAAATTTGCCTTACCTCCAAATGATTGCTCTCATGTTTTTAAGTGTTGCTCATAGAAATCAGCATTATACGGTTTAGCCCCGAATGCTCAGAAAGTAAACAATAAAGAATTCTCTACCTAGAGCAAATTGTGAGACCATAATTAGCAAGGGCAGAATAAACCTTAACATTAACATTTACAAATTCCATTATTTCCCTAAAAAATATGTTTCACTTGAATTATTTAATTAATGAAATATATTTCAAGAATAAGAATTGAAACACTACCAAAAGAGTAAATAAATTCAGGAATCTATGGACACATACAGCACAGAAGATTATATTCTTTAGATGGAAGGAGTTTTCCTTCAAACCTCCTCTAACTCACTTCCCCCAGAAAATAAATGAAAAGAAGCTGTGTTTCAACATTATATAAAATGAAATAACGTTGGGTTTCATATGATTTTTCCATTACTGTATTGCTTTTATAAATTTCAAGTTGTAAGACAGGTAAAATTTTCAAGATACTAGAAATGTCTGCTTTTCTATTGCCTGGAGAAAGAGAGCAAATAGTGAAAGGATTATGAATACCTGTGTAAAGACCTCGATGAACAAGCAGGTCTTGTGGGGCAATGAGAAACAGCTTGACTTTTTTTACTGTTCAAACCTATTTTGTGCTTAACCTGCCACTTGATGAAATCTTAGGTAAACCCATGACTTTACTGGTCACTTGTGGATAAGGAATATTCCCCCAGCTAGTTCAAGGCACAAATCAGTCTCATTTCCATAATTAATATACCCAGTTTGGTGTAATAATTAATGCTCCAAATTTATTTTTTAAGTTAATTGTCTCCCTTTCTGGACCTACCCAGACTGACCTACTACAGTGGGAAATGAGGGGCAAGGCTTGGTGAGACTCTCTCTCTCCCAATCTAGAACTTCTATCCTATTTCTCTTTCCTTCCCTCCCTCCCTCCCTCCCTTTCTCCCTCCCTCCCTCCCTCCCTCCCTCCCTCCCTCCCTTCCTTCCTTTCTTTTTGACAGAGACACAGAGGGAAAGAGACAGAGAGAAGGACAGATAGGGAAAAACAGACAGGAAGGGAGAGATGAGAAGCATCAATTCTTTGTTGCGGCACCTTAGTTGTTCATTGATTGCTTTCTCATATGTTCCTTGACTGGGGGGCTACAGCAGAGCAAGTGACCCCTTGCTCAAGCCAGTGACATTGGGTTCAAGCTGGTGAACTGTGTTCAAACCAGATGAACCCTCATTCAAGCCAGCCACCTCAGGGTTTCAAACCTGGGTCCTTTGCATCCCTGTCTGATGCTCTATCCACTGTGCCACTGCCTGGTTGAACCCATTTCATCTTTCTAACAGAGTGTGAACCTTCCATGGTTGGAGTAAGGATGAAAGAAGAGGAAGAAAAATTAAGAGGGATGGGAATATTTTACTTGAAGAAAACATTCAGGATTTAGTGTCAGCAGTCTTGGGCATGAGTGTCATTTCTGTCCTATTACTTTTGCAAACTCCCTAGAGATGCCTCATCATTGGGGAGTGCTCATCAACAGTGACCTTGACAGAGATAATATATCTTACTCAAGGTGCTCTTATATTGTTTTCTATAGTTCCTTTGTGTGAGCAGAGTACTTCCAGCTTCTTTCTGCTCATCCTCTCTTATCTCTCAAGGCCAATGGTCTTAAAAAGATTCATGTTATCGCTGTTACAAGAGGCTCACATTTGATCTTAGGCAGTGGTGGGATCCAGCTGGTTCACACTGGTTTGGAAGAACCTATACCTAGTTTTTTGTTGGGTTCAGTGAACCGGTTGTTAAAATGGCACTTGGAATCAGGGTTCTCTAAGGTGGGGTTTTTCAGAGATGAATATAATATATTCAGAGAAGGAAGTGGCCTATTTCTAATATATCAAACACAAAGACTTTTAGTCTAATTGATCTACTTCTAAAGGAATGGGATCTTACTCCTACAGTGAAAAAAGGGTTAAGGATAAATCACATTTATCTGATGTTCAGATAAAAGTGAAGAAAATTGCAAGTGAGGAGGCCAATCAAGAAGCAATATGGAAATATCTTAACAGTTTTATTTCTTTTTGTGAGGTATTTAACTTTTTTCATTAATATTTTAAAACTCATATAATCTAGTTTTGTATATCTTTTTTGTTCTTATTAAATGCATGAAACTACCTTTCCATATATCATTTTTTATACTCAAAATGGTCATTAGGGCAGAGAACCAGTTGTTAAATTATTTGAATCCCACCACTGGTTCTAGGAGAAACTCGTCCCATTGACCCTGGGAAATATGGAGTGTAGGTCATGTCCTTCTTTCTCCATTCTCAAGTACTTGGCCAGCCTCAGTGTTGTGAATCTTGATTTCTTAAGTGTGACTCAGATAGACAATCCACTGTGTCTCCCTAGGCTTCTAGGACACACATCAGAGCTTTTGAGGGATGCCCAAGAAGCCCCTTTTCCTAGGAATAAGGTGAGGAAAAGGCAACTGACTTCTCCCATTTGGGAGGGAGTTTCTAAGAATACCAGTTGTTTAAAATGTTCATTTTTCTTCAACCTTCCTCTCCAATTCCCAAACCTTTTAGGCACTAAATGTGGGTAAGAAATGAATAATCACAAAACTATTTTTGGGCCATCTTCTTTAATATTTTTGCATTTTTATCTTGCACTTAAATTACAATATGATATTTATTATTTTAGGGCTTCAGTTCATCTCAACATCCTGTTAAATCTGGTTCTCATTAGAGATTACAGTCCAGCTTCTATTTAAAAAAATCAACAAATCAATTAAATAATCAACAAAAAGGTTTATATTTAACTTTTACTTTGTTATTTGTGAAAGCTGAGGAAGAATAAGCCAGCTCATTTTATAAGCATCAGTTTTGAAGATGCTGTAGTTATCTTTGGAGTTATTAGCCTCTGTTTTCTGGGACTTTGTTCTACCATTTCAAATATTTCTATCCTTATTTTTATTTGTTGTTTCTCTTCCAAAACCTTTTATTTATAAAACCCACATTTCAGGTCATTTAAAAATAAACTCATGTGTTCAAGATCTCATTCTCTTCAAACTTCACTGGGACTTTGATCAATCATTTTTTTCTTCCATCTCTTCAATGTCATCAACTTGCAGGGAGTCTCCCTGCTGAACCTTCACGTCCATTTTCTCCTTTCCCCATTTCTTCTTGTTTCCTTCCTTCCTTCTCCTTTTCCTTTCCCTCTCCACCTCCCTTCCTCCCTCCCTTCTTTCTTCATGACTTATATGTATTGAGTATCTACTGTGTATTTGATATGATCCTAAGGACTCAGGACTTTTCCATTCTATGAAAACAATACAAAACACACACGCACACTCACACACACCTCTCGACCTTATACTCTCCTTTAGCTACCATCTTATTGCGCTTCTTTTATTTATTTTTTATTTTGCTTGCATTGTTTGGTACATGTTTCATAGCCCAAAATTCTTTGTCTTCAGTTTCTTCTTTCGGGTTGTCTTCTGAGCAGCCTCCTTTTCTGGCTGAGGAACAGCTTCTTCCTCTTCAGTAAGGGTGTTCTCTGTGTGTAGGCTTGCTCTCAGATGAGAGAGACAACGATCGCTGTTGGGCTTTTGAAGACTTTGTTCAACAGATATATGTTGAATGACTTAAAGACTCACTTCTAAATCCTGAAGTTAAGCATTATTTTCTGCATTTTTAGACACATGTAGCAATGATTCAACCTTCTTTCTGAACCACTGACACCATTTTCATTCAGCTCCACTCTTTAGCCTGAGAATGCCAGCATGCCAGCCAGCCACAGCGTTGTACAGAATTCATAGCACAGACTTAAGAACAAAACAAAACACTCATTCAGCCCTTAACCCTCTGCAGTTATTGGCATATTCCTCTGCTTTTTCACAGCTAAACTTATTGTCCCATTCATGTTCTGCTTTCTTGCCTCCTGTTCACTCTTAAATTCTTTCTAATTTGGCCTTTGTACTCATCCCTCTACTTTAACTGCTTTCTAGCCAAAGTTCTTATGACTGAGTCCACTGAGCCCTTTTTATTCTGTATTGTATTTTACTTCTTGACAGCATTTGACACCAGCACCCACTTCCCACTTGTAGGGGGAAAAAAAATCTTTTTGTCTTTGATTTTCCTTCTGTTTATTTTTGTATTCTTTCTCCATCTTTTATCCCTCAAAAGTTGGGTTTTTTAAGGGGGCTTTTTACTGTTTTACCACTTATCTTCTTACTAACCGCACAATTTCACCCAAAACTTTAGTCATTACTTAAAACAATTCCCAAATCTATTTTCCTAGGTGGCTCTCTAGAGCTTTATTCTCTCCTAACCAGTTGCTTATTGGATATATGTACTTGAATTTCCCATGGACACTTTAAAATTGTGTTCGGTATCAAAACTCTTCCATCTCTTAATTTTTTTTTGTCATTTATCAAGAACAGCAAATACCATCCTTTCTACCCGATTGTTCAAACCAGAAATTTGGCTCCCTTTTTTACATTCACATGCAATCAAACCCCAAGCCATCTTAATTCTGCCTTTATACTGTGGCTCAGCTCATTGTCCTACTATATTGTCAGTCTTAACTCTTGCACTGACCATTCTGGGCCTTCTGTTGGTTTTACTGCAGCAGCTTTTTAACTCAGCTCCATTTCTCCCATATTGCTTTCCCTTCTGGATCTACTTCATATTGCAGCTAGAGGGACCTTTTAGTATCTGCCAGCTTCTACAGCCCCTTTTCTGGAAATGTCCACCTCCAACCACACAATGGTGGGCCTCTGTGGTCCTATGTATATTACTTCTTTCTGACAACAAAAAAATTCAAACAGGATGGACACCTAGGCCAATCATATACTCTTTCTTGGGAACTTAGGGTTAACATGGTAGGAATTATGAGGCAGTATCTTCTGCGATGTGCACAAGGAAAGGTAAGAATTGAACTCAAGGAGAGAGAAGTAAAAAGTATACATACAGAAAGGAGTAGATATATGACCCAATTCCCTCAGGAAAAGAGAGAGACAGGTTTGACTTTTGATAGCTTCAGAGTTCCTAGCCTCAGCCTCTCACATGGCTCTGCTTGTCTTTCAGATTCATGATTTATCCCCGAGTCTATAATTTCATATAATGGATCTTAGCTTTCCAGCCAGTATACTGAAGATGTGTGCTGTGATATTGACCCCTCCAGCCCTTAGGGCAGCTGGAGTCCCCAAGCTGATTGCTTCCTGCCACAAGCAGCCTCATCTATTTTCCCCAGGGTGCTGTATAAATATTATCATTTCCATCTGTGCCAGGATATGAAAAAGGTTGAAATGTACTATAACATATAGTTAATAATTTTTCTCCTTTTTGTTCATGTGGAATTCTATTTTTTTTGCCACTAAGAGCTTTGACTGTGATATCTTTCTAAAATGTAGATCTGAGCTGATTTTTTTTATGTAAAATCATACAGTGCTCCTCTAATATCTTGGGGGTTTATAACATGTAAATAAAGAAGGTCCTAATTTTAGTGAGATATAGACCATGTTGCAATACTCTCCCCACTCCGCTAACTCTCTCCCTTTACTTGATTAACACCTACTGCGTTATTATTGTTGTTACTTTTAACCTGCATTTCACGTGCTATGGAATGCATTCCTCTAACTTACAAAATTGAGGCTCAGTGCCCTTCTGAAATGTGCCCCTATAGATGTCTATGTAATAGACTTCTAGTTGGTGATCTCACACTAAACAATAATTTAGCATTTCCTTACCTAATCTTTGTTCTGAAGGCAGAGTCAGTATCTACGCCTTTTGATTATTATACTCTCAACATCTATCACATGCAGAATAAACAATAAATATTTATTAGAGGAGCATCACTTTAAACAATTCTTAGATGTGTTTTCATTCAACTTCTTCCATTCCCTTTCAAAACTATTCTACTTCTCCATCCTCTTCAATTTCTTTCCCATCAGTCATATAATCCCTTCTCAGTCTGATGGTGGACCTATGGCTGCCATCTGCAACCTTCCTCCACTGCCTATCATCTTCTCTATGGTCAGTCTTCCTCTACTCTCTGAGAATGAGGTGCTCCACTTGCTGTTCACAGCCAACTCCATTCCCATTTCCCTCAACCCATCCATTCTCACCTCTTTCAGGACAGCCATCCTATTTCTATATTTATCTTTAAAATTGTCAATGTAACAAAAACTTACAAACTTGTAAGAATTTTTATGAGTTTATTTGAGCCAAAAACAATTGCCGGGAAGCAAAATCTTGATGTGTTGAGAAAGTGCTTTGGAAAATGGCAGTTTCACCACTTATTTTATACAGCAGAGTCAAAGAGGAAGATGTACGGGGTTACATGAAATTGATTGGTGATAGATAGGGAGGCAGGGGAAAGCAAAGTGGGAAATCTCTGAGATTGGGTAAAAAGTACAAATGTGTATATTGAAACTTCTTTTACATAGACAGGAACAAGACAGTTAACAACAGGTAATGGTTCACATAACAGTAACAATGAGGGGTCTATTGGCTTCTGCTCTGGTGAGTTGTCTGGCCTGATGCAAAAAGGAAGACGACTCTTACATTCCAAAGGCATGTTATCAGGTACATTATTGTAGCTGCAAAAGACAGCAGACAGGCTTGAGTAAAAACAAGCACTGACCTTTGTTTAGAGAAAGTTCTTCTCTAGGACATGACTACCCACCATGAACTGCTTTTAGTTAGAAAGGTTTGATTTAGACTATCCTGTGTTTACCTTAGTTCCCTGTGTTTGCAAGGCCATTGTAGAGGCTTCCCCTGATCTTGTCAGGTTCAGTTCGTGGTCACACCTTGATTTATTAAAAAAAAATTTTTTTTTGTCCACAAAATCTTTATTGACTCCTAAGCCCATAAACATATTCAATTTTTCTTTTGAAAAATGAGTTCTCTTTTCTGGGAATACTGAACATAAAATTTTAAAATAATTCATGATGATTTTCTATTTTTTGCTATGCAATTCATGCTATGTGGAATTAGCCACTCTTCCTGTCTATTAAAAACAAAATTTTAACTATCAGTGTCCATTCTCAGTACTATTGTATCCATGAAAACTTTGTTGATATCTCAACTGAAGGTAATCACTTAGTTTCTTAGATAATTTATTTAAGTGCATTTCACATTATAGCATTATAGTTTCTATGTATTTGCATCAACACCTAAACCACTACAGTCCCAGTTCAACAACTCTAAAATCATAATGTAAACTTATTGAAGGTAAAGACTATGTCTTATTCATTTTTGTATTTTTTTAATACCTAGCACGAAGTCAAAGGTAAGACAAAATGGTATAACAATACTAATAATATTTATTGTTTACTATATTTTAAGCAAGTGTCACAAATTGTTGTATTCATTTTACATGACAACCATTAAAGTTGTTTCTATTATTATCCAATTATAAAAATAAGTCAGGGTGCAAAAGGCACACATTTGTCTAATACAGATATAAGTTTGAATCTTTTTATTTCTGAAGTGAGAAGCGGGGAGGCAGAGAGACAGACTTCTGCATGTGCCCCACCAGGATCCACCCAGCATGCCCACTAGGGGGCGATGCTCTGCCCATCTGGGCCATTGCTCCTTTGCAATCGGAGCCATTCCAATGCTTGAGGTGAAGGCCATGGAGCCATTCTCAGTGCCCGGGTCAACTTTGCTTCAATGGAGCCTTGGCTTCAGGAGGGAAAGAGAGAGAGAGAGAGAGAGAGAGAGAGAGAGAGAGAGAGAAAGAAAGCGAAAGGAGAGGGGAAAGGGTGGAGAAGCAAATGGGCACTTCTCCTGTGTGCCCTGGCCAGGAATCGAACCAGGGACTTCCATATGTCAGGCCGATGATCTACCACTGAGTCAACCTACCAGGGCCATAAATTTGAATCTTGACTCAACCACCCACTGGCAGTTAGATCTGGAAAGTTATTTAACCTCCCTGAGGCTCATCTGTGATGATGTTCTTCTAATATTGCTGTAAGTATTTAAGAAACTAATAGTGCTGGCCATGTACAAATTACTTAATAAATATAAAATTGCCTCTTTTTCTTTTGCACATAGAGTTACTTGGTAAATACCTATTGAAATAAGTTGATTATCTCTGATAAGGCTAAAGAATATGTTGTTCCCATGTGGCTTCTAAATCACTCATTTAATGTTGAAATATTGGTTGTGCCATGTCCTATCTGAAAGCTTATTGAACCTTTAAAGGAGAAATATGTAAAGAATAAAGTAGATGATGTAGCATTATGTCTCATCATTTCTTTAAACAATCAAGAACTGCACTGGTAATAGAAGCCCAGAATTGAAAACAATGACATCAGATACATATTTCTAAAATGATGTTTTAGTTACTATGGGTATGTAATAAATAATGTAAAATATATTTGAATAAAATAATCATTTATTATGCTCATGTATCACAATGGTTAGGATTTTCAACAAAGCACAAAGTGGACAGCTTATCTCTGCTCCACAGTACCTGGGCTTTATCTGGGGTTTGACTGAATGGCTGTGACTGGAACCATTTGAAGGTTCACTCATAGCTGGCATTTGTGACTAGCTATTGGCTAGAAGACTCAGTTTTTCTCCATATGTAACTCCCTATCTAGTGTGTACATGTGAGCTTGCTCCTGCATGGTGACTGGGTTCCATGTGACTGGAGACAGAGAAGGACGGAAGAGAGAAAGAAATTAAAGGCAAGGAAATACAGATCTCACCTTTTGATCATAGTATTGATATCACATTATAAGAAGAATATGTAAGAGGGAATATATATAGTGCTACAATCTTAGGAAAATACACACTACCACAGAAGATATATATATATATATATATATATATATATATATATATATATATATATATACACACACACACACACACATATACACACACACATACATACATACACACACCTGGCATTTTTATGGCCCATTACTAAGATTATAAAAGGTATGTTTTAAGTTGTAATTTTCAAGGTATACCTTGATAAAAAGCAAAGTAATATCTTTGAGCAATTTTTATCTTAAGGTTGACATTTTAATATGTATAACAGTTGTCCTCAGTGCAATAAAAGTGGCAAGATTTCATTTTTGTCAAGATTTTCATTTTCAATTTAGGCAAAATGATAGGGAGTAGAAAAGATTCTGATGCCTTTTGAGTCATTTCAAATTGGGAACTTTAAAGATATCTTATATTGTTTTCCCAAGGATGTCTCCATTCCCAATACTTTCCTTCCCTAGAATATATATTTGCTTCTTTGCAATATTTTCAAGTATTAAATGAAATAAAAGAGTTGGAATGTTTTTGCTTTTGGCACTGAGTTTGATACATTCTCCTTAACCCAAATGTTGCTTTTGTTGCTTTTTGGCTTTAAATTAAAATGTCAAAGATCTCATCCTTAATCTTTTGAAAATATCTGTCAGAAGACCAAAGTAGAGAAAACTATCCTTAGAGTCAGATTCATATAAAGAATCAGACAAATATGTATTCCAGAAACAAACTCTATGCTCTTTACTGTTTTTATCACAACCTTCTTACAAATTTTTCTTCCTTATTTGATGCCTGACCTATCTTTAATAGTCTTTTATTCCAGAATTAGAGTTACTCTGTTAAATATTGAAAGCTTTTTGGTTCAGGTAACTTACAAAAGAATTTAATTAAATTTACAGATTTTGATTAGAGTAGTGGTTAAAGGAATCACAAATACTGGGATAAGAAAGAACACATAGACTGAGGAGAAATGGAACACCTAAAGTCAAACATGATCTAGTTCTCTTTCTTCCGCAGGCCCAGTATATACACGGTCTTAGTTTAGGCATAGAAGAACATTATGAAGTTGGACAGGAATATAAGAAGTACTAAACAGTGTGGATGGGTGGAATGAACATGACAGTGTTACATAACCTGAAGCAGATGAACTGAGCTGTGGGGTGGGAGGAGAGTGGCAGAAGATCAGCACACCTTGCACATAGAGTTCAAAAATGTAAGCAAAATTTTTTTTGAAATCAAAGCACATATAAACCAAACCCCTCAATGAAAAGCATTTTACAGGTGGAACCTCAGATAGAAAGAATCACCTTTGAATATCAAAGGATGATGACAACATCACTAGATTTCTGGAATTCTCAAATATCTATGACCCAAGAAAATAAGGGGCCTTTAGATGACTTATGAAATATTGCGTCTTTAAATTTATTGCATGATGTTCAGGATATTGATCTTCTTGCTTAGCTGAAAATATTATGTTGTCTGTATATTCTAAAAACTGAACACCCCCATATATCTTGATACTTTGGTACAAGAATAATTCCTGAGCTATCATTTTAGAAAAAAAAGAGATTATAAAAGAAATATAGTAAATGTGTAGATGGAAGAGGATGCAAAACTAACATAGAGAAATAAAGCAAAAATATAAAATACATGAAAATTATCTTTTCAGCTATAAAGCACTGAACAAATACCACTACAAAGGTAGTGGTAGCATGTATAATATTGCTATTTGCCAGTTTAATTGCAAGAGAACAGTGCTGTATAGAAGAAAGTTCTGAAGTATACAAAATAAATCCTTTTTGATATGTTTTTGTCTGTCTTCTAAAACTTCCCTTTAATGGAAATGCATACATTTTAAAAAGAGTGAACATATATTAAATGATTTATTTTCCATTTAACTTCTTGTGTCAGTTTTCTGATTCATTATTTTCCCACAGTTCCTTTAATATAGACCTTAATGGGTTCTGCTCCTAATCAGCTTTTCACAGAGCAATAGAAAGACAGGATTACAGGGCACACATATCACAAAAAAAAAAAGAGTCTCTTTGTCCCATAGCAATAGGGAGATAGATATTAGACAATTATGAATTAGAAAGCACAATAATCATTAAATGTAGCACAAAGCAATTATGTAGCAGAACTAATTACTGTTCAGGTATTTTATACATTTATTAAATGATTGAGGTTTCAAATGATTACCTGTCTTGAGGAGTATATTTGCTTAGAAACTAAACTAGATTTTTAAAAATTTTAAACAAATCTATGAAACATCAGCTTAGCTTTTAAAATGTATACCTACTTCTAACAGGAAAAAGTAGTGAAATAACAGAAGCCCATAGTAAGAAGCAGAACTCCCTGGATTTAGCGCTCTTCTGGGATGTGGTAGCCAGAAGTCAGACAGGCTGCAGAACTTCTCTTGAGTCTCATTTTCCTTAGCTAGAAATCAGAAAACTTGCTTTCCCCCAATTAAGGGGTTTTAGAAAGGATAGAATTGGGTCAAGTAGGAGAATAAGAATATATTTTGTTAACAGAATCCTGAGTTCTAACCCTTTGGAATTAGGAGTTATAACCTTGACGTGTGAACTCCATCTGATCCTGTTTGAGACTTATGCAACTATCTCTCATTGTTCAAACAACATCCAAATTTTTCCTCCCTCTATGTAAGTTGCACTAAAATAAAGAAGAAACATAAATTACTTTTATTCAACAAATTTTTATTAAGTGAAATTTTTGCCCCAGGGGACTAGAACTCACATAACTACATATAACAAATAATGAAGATTGCTATGAATATATTATATTTGATACATATGATATAGCTATGAGAAGTATATGTGCTCATGTTTAGTTCTGCACCTGATTGTCTTTACACCTACTCTCTAGCTCTTAATAGGTTTCCCTGATTTTATTTAGGACTTGGGGACAAGGACTATATGTCATATCTTAGTCTGGTCTAATTTATTTAATCATATAAAATGACGTTCTCATTTTCAAATGAATAAAGTGCCAAGAAAATAGTATTGGCTATGTTGCATATAGCAAAAGTGGATACTAAGAGCCGGTGTAATTTAAGCAAATGGATATGTTTATAGAGTAGCAAAACTAATGCTTTCTGACAGTGCTCTGGCCTTTATCTTGACCTCTATTGTCCCAGTTACAAATAGAAAGTAGAGTATCTAAGCTGCCCTGGAGGAGTACTAATGATGTATTATGAGTATATATCCCCAGAAGTGGAAAAACTCAAGTTCAATCTTGATAATAAATTTTGGCTCTCTTTTGCAATTGTACAATTATAATATCATACATGTGAAAATCTTTGCAGATTCATTTAGTGTGTAACAAAGGGTCAGTATTCTAAAAATAGCATAGAGCAGTTTAGATTTTGAATATAAAAAATATAAAAGTAAAATATATCATTACATTAAAGTTTAGACAATGTAGAGTATTGAAAAACAACAGTAAATGCCCTAAGAAGAAGGACTTCTGACTATTTTCTTCCTCCCACCTGCTGATACAATATAACATGTATGGTCCAGTGTCTGGTCCTTCGTTGACTATGATAAAACAAGATACAATATGAATATAGGGACTGAACCAGATTATTTTTACCAGCCCTAATATCTACGATTATGATATCATAATAGTGATTTTAACCTATGGCTCAGGAACTATCAGGGTAAAATTCAACATTATAAGAATGTTTCATATTGTTTTATCAGAGCTCACTGAAATGCTATCCTGAGGTTATAGTCTGTGTGAGGTTAATCCATTTCACAAGAACCTATTAACTACCTACAGTAAGTTAAGTGTTCTCTTAGACCCTGGGGGGAAAGAGGGGGCGGTAGAAAGCAGTAAGTCAGAGTGCCTGCTCCAAGAGGGTGTTTCCAATTTAGAGGACAAATAAACACACCAATAATATTATAGAGGAAGGTGCAGTAAGTATGAAAATGAAGGTTTGTGCAGAGAACTGTGAGAGGTCAGTGGGGAATGGAAGGCTCTGGGACAATGTTAGACCCAGGTAATAAACTTGTAGGTGGTTGACACTGCAGCATGGTATGATGGATGCAACACAGAACAAGAAACTAGGACACCTAAGTTCTGTTCTTACCAACCTCACTCACTCTCAACTCTGCCTACTTGTGATACAACTTGGAACAAATCATTCCAGTTTTTCAATCTGGAAAATAAAGGGGTTTAGAGTAGGCAGTCTCAAATTCTATTAAAGCGCTAAAACTTTATGACTGTCTGGAAGATACGCTAATTGTCTATCTGATATTCACTCTCCCTATCTCTTTGAACAAAACAGAATCTCAATTTTATTTGAAGTTACAATATACTCAAAAACTTGACCTCCCAGCCACCTCATTTTTAATAAGGATAGCCATGAAAGACATTCCTGCTGCTGAAAATAAAAATAGACATTACCTTTCCTTCCTTTCAGTTCCTCCTTCTTTCTGTCTGGCACAATGAATGCAAATGCCACTGTTAGGATGGAAGAATAGGAGACTCTAAGAAACCTTTGATGGGTTTCTTCACAACTGCACTGTCCCTACTTCCAGACTTGTTACCTAAGAAATATTTGTAATATGCTTTCTGTTATAAGCGCTAAATTCAAGCCTATTTTATACAGGTCCCTAAGCTTTAGTATTGAAAGATGCTATATTCTGAATTCAAAAGTTGGGCTAAATTATAGTCCTACATGACATAGTTCTATCTATTAACACCAGTGTATGTGTGTGTGTGTGTGTGTGTGTGTGTGTGATCAGCATGTGGAGATATTAAAACACACACATACACACACACACACACTTCTCTTCTGACCTCTAAGCCAATTACAATCTTAATGTCTCTCCTTGGATGTCTTAGAGCTCCCTCTAACATAAAATAATCCAAAACAAACACTTACAGAGCACAGGCACTCTCCCAATCCTAGTGTTCATCCAGTGTTTGCCATCTTTGTGTTGTCGTGTCCATCCAATCAGCTATTTTAAGCTAGACAACTTGGAATTACCTGTGACACTGATTCTACATGAAATATAGCTGCAAGTTGCTTACATTTTTTTCTCAGTGTACCTGTTTATTTAATTTCTTTGGGCCTCAGTTTTCTTATTTGTAAATTAGATGTAATGATAGTATCTATAGTATAGGATTGTTCTGAAGGTGAAATTAATATATATATATATAAAGTAGTAGAGAAATGCCTGACACATGCTAAAGTGTTTAATAAATATTTATTACTATTTCTGAAACAGTAATATGATAATTATAGCTATTCTGAATTTATGCACTTTGATATTAGGTGAGTAAATGTAGATACATGTATAATTTTTATTTTAATTTGTTTCAGAATTCACTGTGAATGTTGTGAGTCAGGTTCTATATTCTTTGATTATACCTTGGGAGTTAGATCTAAAACTAATGGATCTAAACTTTAATTCATGCAGCAAATAATGAGCACTTTGCATAGTCAAGATATTCTTAGCATTGAATATAACAGTGGTAAACATGCAAAATCTGTAACAGAACTTTGCAATTCCATGTCTGCTTCCTCACCAGGGAAATACAATGGTTTAATTAGAAGTAGATGATATCTAATTTCTTACAACTAAAAGAATAGCTGTATCTATGATTGTAAGAGGTGGTGTGAACCTGTAACATGAAAACCCTTGAATGCTAAGCTAAGGTATGTGGCCAAAGTTTGATCCAGAGAACCAATAAAATGTTTCACTGCCACAATAGAAATTATGCTTTAAGAAGGTTAATTGAGAAGAATTGTGTAGGCTGAATTGAAATCAGGAGTTACACAGATAGAGATATCATTCACCTAACTGTAGGAAATGGTGATCAGAGATGTGTCTAGTAGAGGTAGGGTCTCTAGCGTCCTGCGAACTATACAAAAAGGTAGTTCATGGCATGCACGTGATTGAAATAGGAAACCCCTCTGGACTTGGCTTGTTAGAAAATAAAAAGGCATATGTGTGTATAACTAGAAAGACTTCTGTCATTAAGTCACTTTCTTGCCAGGGGCCCAAGTAAAAGGTGGCACAGAGCTGTTAAACCTAGGTCTGAGCCTACCTTGTTACACCTTTTTCCTGGACCAGGCAGAGGCAGAGACATGTTATTTAGTAGGGCAGGGATTATATGTGGATGCTGGTTCACCAAACACTGGGCTCAGTTTGTGCCCAGGTCCCTGTACATCATCCCCAGAAAATACCTTGCATTCCTAGCCTGCATCTGTATTGGCCAGATTTTATCCTCAATCTGGTGTCAGCAGTCACATCAGAACAGGCAGCAATGAGCATGCTTTCCGGGATTCTCTCCCTGAGGTGAGAGCATCAAGACATACCCTCTGGATTAAGAAATTATTCCTGAGGATTTAAGAGCAATCAATAATGAAAGGATTGTGAAGAGATGGAATAGAGGCTCGAAAATTTAATTTGGTTAAAAGAAATGTGACTTAATTGTGTACCTCATGCTGATATGTGAAATATGCTGATTAAATTAGAATGGAGCTCTAATAATGATATTATGAAAGGCTAGGATCAAGCAATAGGAATATCAAGGAGATATTGATGGGATTTTTTGAGTGAGAACTGCCATATATGCTAAGAACTGATTTATTTTATGTTGTAAGGATATGGATTGTTTTCAAATAGTAATACCATTTATTTATAATTATTTCATCTCTCCCCATGATCTGTCTTTCAAAGGTCCATTTGTCGTTGAAAATATAGCTCAGATGTCACCTCCTTCAGGAATCTTTTATAGACTTCAACAGAGAGAAGTCCTCTTCTTTTGATACTTTCATAAATGATGTATGTTTCTGTTGTCCTTATCACGCTGCATTTTTTAAAAATTTGTCCTATTAGACCATGAGCTTCTTAGTTATGTTCATGTCAAGAATCTTGATTGCCATCACAGTGCCCATAGAAGCCATTTCATAAGTATTTGTTCAATGAATGAATACAAACTCAACAAAAATATATTGATCAGTATTTACATAAGCGCTATGGCTACAATAGTGATCATTAGTGATTAAAAGAATTAGAATCTCTGTTTTAGACCTTGCAATACATTTAGGGGGTGGCAAGTGGGGTTTTATACAAATAAAATGCCAATTGCTGGCTGGTATGAGTGGCATAATCTTCGTGTTGTTGCAAATGACAGTATTTCGCCTTTTCCTATGACTGAGTAATATTCCATTGTATGTATGTACCACATCTTAAATAAATTCAATCATTTATCAAAGAACAGGTCAGTTGTTTCCATGTATTGGTCACCATGAATATGCTGCATTAAATGTGGCACTATATATATCTTTGAATAAATGCTTCATACCCAGAAGAGGAAGTGTTGGGTCATACGGTAGTTCTATTCTTAATTTTTTGAGGTACCTTTATACTGTTTTCTATAGTGGCTGTACCAGTTTACATTTCCACCAGCAGTGTATGACAGTTTCTTTTTCTCTACAACCTCTTCAGCACTTGCTATTTCTTGTCTTGTTACTAACAGTCCTTCTAACAGATGTGAGGTGCTATCTCATTGTGGTTTTGGTTTGTATTTCACTAATATCTAGTAAAGTTGGACATCTTTGTCCCTGTTGGTCATTTGTATCTCTTCTAGGGAAAAGCGCCTGTCAGATCATCTGCCCATTTTTTAATTGGATTACTTTTATTATTTTTGTTGTTGAGTTGTATAAGTTCTTTATATACTTTACTATTAACCCCTCCTCAGTGGATTTTTGCAAATATATTCTTCCAGTTGGTTGGTTGCCTATTTGTTTTGTTGGTAGCTTCTTTTGCTGTGCAGAAGCTTTTTAGTTTGATATGGTCTCATTTATTTTTGCTTTTAATTCCTTTGCTTTTGTGGTCAAATTCATAAAATTATCTCAAAGACCAAGGTCTATTGTTTAGTTCTTGTGTTTTCTTTTATAGATATTACTATTTCAGAACTTACATTTAGGTCTTTGATCCATGTTTAGTTGATTTTTAAGTATGGTGGCAAATAGCAACCCAATTTTATTTTTTTGCATGTGGCTTTCCAATTGTTTTGGTGCCATTTATTGAAGAGGGTTTTTTTTCTCCATTGTATGGTTTTGGCTTCTTTGTCAAAAATTATTTGCATATATATATATATATATATATATATATATACACACACACACACACACACACCATATCTTTTGCTCCATAAGACACACTTTTTTCCCCAAAAAAAGTGGAGGGGAAAATGCCCGTGTCTTATGGAGCGAGAAATATGGTATTTTATTAAATATTTTAACACACCGTCTGGTTCAGAATTTTTTTTTTATTTTCCTCCTTAAAATCCTGGGTATGTCTTATGGCCACATGCATCTTATGGAGCAAAAAGTATGGGTGTGTGTGTGTGGGGTACATTTTTGAGCTATAGTTATTTTCCATTCATCTGTGTATGTTTTCTGTCAATATCATGCTGTTTTGATTATTGTCACTTTGTAATATAATTTGAAGATAGGGTGTCTGATACCTCTAGTTTTGTTTTTTTTCTTAGAATTGCTTTGATTCCTTGTTGTCTTGTGGTTCCATACAAATCTGATGATTTTTGTTCTATTTCTTTAACAAATGCCTTTGGGATTTCAATAAGAATTTCTTTAAAAGCACTTTGGAATCTTCATTTTCAATCAGTGGGTCGCATGGAAATCTTTAGGTAGAGAGAGGATAACGGTAACACATTAGTGCAAAATCATAGTCAATATAATAATATAATTTTTGTCTGGAAATAAAGCATCTCCATTATTTGCTTAATAGAATTGGGGGAGGAAAAATTGTTAAAATTGTCTTGCCAAGCTCAAATATTCAAGAGGTTAATTATAAAAACCTTTTATTTAATTTAAAGTATGACATTTATTAGATATTTATAAATACATATAGCATATAAGGCAAATGTAAGTTGCTTTTCATATTGTATATTATAAACATGTTATTTATGTTTTAGTTGAGCATATATTTCATTTTAAAATAAAGTTTGAGACCACATCCACTTTTACTTAAAATGTAGAACACCTCAAAACAGCAGCATACCCATCTTAAATTGAGAACAAGCTAGAAAATCTACAAAATCACATTTTAAAAAACTGATCAACAATATGAGTTTGTAACTAACTCCAGAAATTCCCCTGGGATTTCAACAGGGATTTTAAAATCACTTTGAAAACACTTTGGAACCCCACATTATCAATCAATGGGCCACATGAGGTTCTTTAGGTAGAAGTAACATAATTGCAAAATCAGGTTATAACTAGTGCAAAAGAATATGTGTACCCCTATGTTCACTGAAGTACTATTTACAATAGCCAAGATTTGGAAGCAGCCCAAGTGTCCATCAGTAGATGAATGGATAAAAATGCTGTGCTACGTTTACAAAATGGAATACTACTCAGCCATAAAAGAAGAAACTCTTATTTTTTTTTTGCAAGAACATGGATGGACCTGTAGATTATTATGCTAAATGAAATAAGCTAGGCAGAGAAGACAAATACTATATGGTATCACTTATATGTGGAATATAATGAACCAAATAGAAAAATACCCATGGATACAGAGAACAGATTGACAGCTGTCAGAGGGCATGAGGTGTGGGAGCTATGTGGAAAAACGTGAAAGGATTAAGCAAAGAAAGAAAGCTCATAGATACAACAGCTTGTTGATTATGGGAGGGAAGGAGAGATGAAGGAAGGTAGAAGAGGGTAAAGGAGGGTAAATGGTGACAAAAGGAGACTTGACTTTGGGTGGTAAACACACAGTACAACATATAGAAGATGTATTATGGAATTGTACACTTGAAAGCTGTATAATTTTATTAACCAATGTCACACGAATATGTTTTTAAAAGAAATATGAGATGGTGAAGAAAATTAGTGAACTAAAATACAGAAAGTAATAAACCCTTCCTTTGAAAGAAGAGACACAATGCTTGAACCATCCTTGGAAGAGCAATGGGAGGGGGAATTAGCTGCTTTTGTGTGAGAAAAAAGAAAATAGTTGACCTTGTGATGAATTTTAAAGGATGAGTATAAGAAGGCATGATTATTTAGAATACCCAGGAGTTGGAGAAAACCAGGCCCTACCCACCACACTTTTCCAGGAGCCTTTATCAAGTGACTAAAATCAAAGCAAGAAAATGGAAAGAAATCCTTTCTGAAGTGTAGGGACACCAGGCTTACTGAAGTCAGAGGAAGAATTTAAAGAATTCCAACAGACACTCCAAGGCTTACACTGAAACCAGATAGTGACTATCTGCAGCTGGGAGTACAGAAAGAAGTGAAACCCTTCTGAAATACAGGTGCATGGGGCCTGCTAATGTCTCAGAAAAGGGTAGAAAACCTGAGATGAATTCTTCAAGCACTCAGACCCCAAGCACTGTGATAAAAAAAATATTTTTTCTTGCCATCAAATTGTTTACAGCCTGTGGTGAACTGAATCTAAGTAAATGTATAACAAAAATCCAGACTCACAGCATTTTAAAGACTAGATAAAGCTAGTGCCCAGAGAGAAGTAACTATGCACCCTATAGCCAAAAATATAACTTAGGTAAATGATACTGTTTTTTAGCCCATTATGTTTGCTATTCAACTAAAGTTTCTAAAAAGTAAAACTAGAAGTATAATTAATATACTAAGAAAAGAGAGAAAATATAATCATATAAAATAATTAAAACCAAGAAAGACAGAAAAAGAGTGGAAGACAAAAATATGAACAAAGATCAAGGATAACAAATAGAATAACAATAATGAATAAGGCATATATTAATCCAATTTTATCAATAATCACTTTGAATGTCAGTGGTCTAAATTCACCAATAAAAGACAAAGACTCTCAAAATGGATCAAAACCATGAGCCAACTATGTGTTGCCTATAAAAATCTTGTTTTAAATATAAAGGTTCATGTAGAGTAAAAGTAACTGAATAAAGAAACATATATCATGCTAACACAACCAAAGTAAAGCAGGAGTAAGTGTATTATTTCAGAAAGAGTAGACTTCAAATTAAGGAAAATTAGCAAGATAAAGAAGGGTATTACATAATGATAAAGGAGTTAATTTTCTAAGATATAATTCTTAACGTGCATACACTTAACAGACATCAAACTATAAGAGGCAAAAAATGATAGAACTACAAGGAGAAATAGTTGAGTGCACTATCACAGTTGGAGAATTCAATACCTCTTTCTTCAAAATAGACAGACACAGTAGGCAGAAAATCAGTACAGACATCACTGAACTGAACAAAACCATCAGTCAACTGGATATAATGGGCATCTGTAGACTACTTCATCTAACAACAGAATACACATTTTTTTAAAAAAAAACTCATAGAACATTCAACAAAGCAGATGTATTCTGGGCTATTAAACATATCTTAAGAAACTTAAGAGAAATTATATAGTTTCTGCTCTCAGACCACAATGGAATTAAACTAAAAATCAGTAACAGAAATATAACTTAAGTAAATTTCCAAATACATAGAGATTAAGCAATATACTTCAAATTAACATATGGGGCATAAAATAAGTATAAAAAGAAGTTCTAAAAATATTTTGGACTAAATAAAAATAGTACAAATAATCAAAACTTGTGAGATGCAGCAAAAGCAGTGCTCAGAAGAAAATTTATAGCATTGAATATATGTATTAGGAAAGCAAACACTCTCAAATTAGTAATTTAACTTTCCACTTCAGGAAACTAGAAAAAGAGCAAATTAAATCTATAATAAACAGGCCCTGGCTGATTGGCTCAGTGGTAGAGAATCAGCTTAGTGTGTGGATGTCCAGGGTTTGATTCCAGGCCAGGGCAACCAGGAAAAGCACCCATCTGCTTCTCACTCCTCCCCTTGTCTCTTCTCTCTCTCTTTCTCTCTCTCTCTCTCTCTCTTTCTCTCCCCCTCCTGCAACCATAGCTCAATTGGATTGAGTTGGCCTTTGGTGGTGAGGAAGGCTCCATGGCCTCTGCCTCAGGTGCTAAGAAGAGCTTGGTTGCTGAGTGTAAGGCCAGTGGCCACCACTGTCATGGCCATGTAGTTTTTTATCTGATTCAGGCAGATGGTAAAGAAACAGTGGAGCCAAAAAATGGTGGGTCATTTCATGTATTAAAGTCTTGTACCAGTGGACAAGCAAACAGGCAGGGAAAAACGCTTCCCTCTCATTCAGACCTCCCAAAGCCCTGACACAGTCTCTGGTTACACAACCTGAAAAATATTTTTTGGTTCGTCCTGGAATCAAAACCCCCATCAGCCTCAACGGAGCTCCCAAAACCCCTCAGCTCAGGTTCCACATCCGCACTCCTTCTTCCTTTCCTGCAAAAGAGAAGGCTGGGCAGAAGATCCCTTTTCCAGCAAATAGTAGCAATACAATGTGTCGGGAGCCGATCCACTAATGCTGGCTAACTAGGTCACAGCAGGAGAAGATCCACAACTGCTGGTTGACAAAGTCACAGCAAAAGAAGATCGATGGCTACTGGTTGATAGAGTCACCGCAGTGAAGACCAACAGCTGTGGGTTGACAAAGTCACTGCAAAGGAAAGGCACAACGATACTTCCCCCTTTAATCTTTTGAATTAATCTGGCCTTATATTCCCCCCTTTTTCTGGGTCTGTGCTATTATTTATGGCACAGGAATAATAGTACCGTGCTTTCCCTGTAGATTTGTAGTAATTTCTTTGGAAATGAGACAGAAGGTGTAAGTTCCACAGAAAAGCCTGTAAGCCCCTTGAACTGGGCTCATAAACATAAGAGGCTGGCCATGATATCCTTCATAAAGGGTTAAGTTTGTAGGAGAATTTCTTCTTATTAATCATGTTAGAAAGAATAAAGTTAGAACTTAACTAGTGTATGAATACAGTAAATGAATAAAGTTTAACTAGACATTAGAATCTTAGGTAAAGTGTAGTGTAGTGGCCTGTTGCGTGGCCTTGGATAGGAGTGCAGCTGGCAAATAAAGAATGTTTTGTTAAAAGACTTGTTTTGTCACTGAAGGCAGTTACTGGGCTTTTCTCAGTAAAACATTCTCATGAGATTTTTGTATTTTCCAAGAATAAGGAGAGGAATGTGGTGGGATTCATAGCAGCAATAGCAACTAATGCCTTCTGATATTATGTTGCTACTAGCTATCTTGCAGGTGCACTCTATGTATCTTTAAGTAAAAATTACTCTTAATACTATGTCAGTTTCTTAAATAGCAAGCCTTTTGTAGTCTTGTGAAAAAAGAATTAGGACACTACATGAACTCAAGGCTATTTGCCTGAGCAAGCGGTGGTCCTTTGCTATTCCTTGATGATTTCGTCTGCTATCTCTCTCTGCGCCCTTGACTCACAACAACAGTAAAATAGAGTTATTAATTAGTACTAATCTTTTAGAAGTTTGTACCAATATTGTTATTACTATTCAAGTTATTGTACAACTGTACTTTGAACAACTTACCACCTGACTTGTAGCTTATAGATATGAATTAACTGTTATCTAGAAATATGTAACCATAGTGAAACTAAAACAATGATGTATTCAAAATACCATGTGATTGTAACTTAGTGTGTGTGCATAAAAAGTAAAGTTAGACCAGCCATTGGGAGATGCCTGGCAGTAAATGCTAACCAGAGAATAAAGAGGAAGAAAAGAATTCGGCTCTCTCACTCGATTTTCGCCGACGCCGTCTCCTCCTGTGGGACCCCTGGATCCCCCCCAGGGCTGGACCCCGGCAACAATGGCCCCTCCCAAGCAGGAACGGTCATCTGCAATTTGCAACCTGCTGCCCTGAGAGCAAGCACCACAACCTTTCACAGACTATAAACACATGTTGCTGCCCAGGCCAATGCAAAATATAAGTGAGAAAACCTAAAAAACACATTTTACAAACTTATTTGCCCAAAACTGAGCAATGGAGCAGTGCCCCAGATGGACAGAGCATCACCTTGTTATGAGCTTGCCAGGTGGATCCCAGACGTGGCACATGAGGGAGTCTGTCTATCTGCCTCCTCTCACTGAGTAAAAAAAAAACCCCCAAAACTCTATAGTAAGCAGAAGAAAATAATAAGAATTAAAGTACAAATTAATGAAATTCAAAATAGGAAATTAACAGAGAAAATTACCAAAATAATGAGCTTGTTTTTTAAAAGAGTAATAAAATCATTAAGCCTCCAGCCAGGCCAACTAAGAAAATAGTGAAGAAAACACAAATCACTAATACCAGAAATAAAAGAGATCCCTACACTAAAGATCCAATGGAAATTAAAAGAATTATAAAAGGATACTATGAATAATTACATGACCAAAAATTTGATAACCTAGATGGAATGAATCAATTCATTGAAAGACACAATATGCCAAAATTTACACAGGAAGAAATAGATAGATAATTAGTTAGAATAGACCTGTACCTATTAAAGAAATCCAATCAATAATTAATAACCTTATCAATCCAAAAGCACCAGGGCCAGATGAGTTCACTGGTGAATTCTGTGACATTTCAGGAAGAAATTATACCAATTCTTTATAATCTCTTTATAACCAATTGGCAGAGAGAATTCTTCCTAACACATTCTGAAAGGCCAGCATTATCCTAATACCAAGGCAGACAAAGACATTACTAGAAAACTACAGATCACCCTCTCTCATGGACATAGATACAAAAGTCCTCAACAAATTATTAGCAAACTGAGTCTAAAAAAAGCATAAAAAAGATTATATACCATGACCAAGTGGGATTTATCCTAGGTATGTATGTAAGTCTGGTTCAACATGTGCAAATCATATAATCCATCACATCCACAGACTAAAAAGAAAAATCATGTGATCATATCAGTAGACCCAGAAACATTTTATAAATTCAGCACCCTTTCATGATGAAAACTGTCAGTAAACTAGGAATAGACAGGAACGTTCTCAACTTGATAAAGTTTATCAAAAACCTATTACTAACATCATACTTAATGTTGAGATACTAGAAGCCTTCCCACTAAGATCAGCTACAAGGCAAGGATGTCCTCTTTTATCACTCCTTTTAAATATCATGCTGGAAGTTTTAACTATATAAAAAAGTCAAGGAAAAGGGGAGGAAAAACATCACAAATCTGTCTTTTTTCACAGATGACATGACTGTCTCTGTAGAAAATCCAAAGAATCAACCAAAAAACTCTTAGAACTAATAAGTGATTATAGCAAGATTGCAGGATACAAGCTTAATATACAAAAGTCAATTGGTTTTTTTCATGTCAATAATGAAAAAGTAAAATGAAATTAAAAACACAATTACCACCCAAAATGGAGTACTTATATATAAATATAACAAAATTGGGACAAGAGCTATATGAAGAAAACTACAAAACTCTGATGAGTGAAATCAAAGAACTGAATAAATAAGGAGATATTCTATATTTGTGGATAGAATGACTCAACTATCAAGATGTCAGTTCTTCCCATCTTGTTCTATAGATTCAATGCAATCTCAATCAAAATTTCAGTAAATTGTTATATGGCTATCAGCAAACTTATTCTAAAGTTTATATGGAGAGGCAAAAGAGCCAGAATAGCCAACACAATATTGGAAAATAAAGTTGGAATACTGATGCTACACAAGTTCAAGACTTACTATAAAGCTAGAGTAATCAACCAGTGTGATATTGGAAGAAAGAGAGAGAGAGAGAGAGAGAGAGAGAGAAACAGAGGAATGGAACAGAATAGCAAGCTCAGAATTAGACCCACATAAATATATAGTAGTCAACTGATCATCAACAAAGCTGCAAAAACAAAGCAATGGAGAAAAGATTGTCTCTTCAACATATGATGCTAGGACAACTGGATACTCATCAATATGAAAAAAAAAAAAGCTCTGAAAATAGTCTTAAACCAAAAAATAATATGAACAACTCAAATAAAAGTAGCCAAGAGGTTTGAATAGTTACATTGCCACAGAAGATGTATGTATGGCCAATAATATATGGAAATGTGCTTAATATCATTAGTTATCAAGAAATGAAAATATCACAGTGAGATATAGTACATATTCACTAAAATGTCTAAAATGAAAAACATTTACAAGAGCAAATGTGGGAAAGGATATAGACCAACAAAAAAAATCTTTTATATTTTTGCTGGGCATGTAAAATCGTGCAACTGTTGAAAAATGTTTTGAAAGTTAGATATATTAAAAAAAACTAAACATACATTTTCCTTATTAATCAGTTCAACAGCTAGGTATTAGTCAAAGAGAAACAAAAACACATGCTCATAAAAAACTTTTTACAAGTTCATGCATCACATCATTATTTATAATGGCCCCAAACTGAAAACAATCCATGTTCCATCAGCAAGAGAATGGGTAAACAAACTGTGCATGTTCATGCACTTGAGTACTACTTAGCAATAAAAATAAATAAACTAGTGACACATGGGAAAACGTGGATAGATCTCAAACAAAACCATGCCCAGTGAATGAAGCCAGGCACAAAAGATTACGTATATTCTTATGAAGTTTTAAAACGGGCAAAGTTCATCTATGATGACAGAGAACATAATAGTGGTTGCTTCTGGCAGTGGTAGAGTGTGGAGGAGAATGACGAAATAGTTTGGAAACCTTCTGGCATGTTGCATATGTTTTATGTTTTGATAGGGAGTTGGGTTGCACTGTTGCGTATGTATACATTTGTCAAAACTAATCAAACCTTCAATTAGATATGTTCTTTTCACTGTGTTGAAGTTACACTTTAAGGTAAGGAAAAATAAACTCTAATTTTCTAATAATTAACATTAAATATTGAAAAGTCCATTGTTTTATATCTTAGGTTTCATCTATAACTTGAGTTAACGTGTATCAACATCATGGAAATGATGGCACTGTCAAAGTTGCATCATTCTAAGTAGTCCTGTAGTATAAAATGATATTAGGTATTCTGCAGATAAATGCATGTATAGAAGTTAAATTTTAGTTATTAGTTTCAGGGATGGTGGGTGTCTAGAACATTTTATACCCACTAATGAACACTCAACATTTATTGATCTGCAAGTAAGATTGTCACAACTTTTTGAAGATCTTTGTAAAAAAAAAAATGATTAATTTAAATCTAAATTCATAAACATTGCAAAAGTAGTCAATTTTTAAAAAAAGACTTTATTTATTAATTTTAGAGAGAAGAGAAAAAGAGAGAAAAGGGGGGGAAAAACAAGAAGTATCAACTTGTAGTAGCTGATTCTCATTTGTGCCTTGACCAAGAAAGCCCAGGGTTTCAAACCAGCAACCTCAGCATTCCAGACTGATGCTTTATCCACTGCACCACCACAGGTCAGGCTAAATTTTCTCAACAAGGTTTATGCTTATAAATACTGAGCAGTGATACCATGGGGCCTTCTGAATAAAAATTACAAAAACATATTTTTAATTATTTTTTGATATTTTTTCAGAGAATGAAATTTACTGCAATACCTGAGATTAAATGGTATTAGGACATACCACAATCTTTAAAGGCCGTGAAAGTTTGTTTAGTATAATCTTTTTAATCATTAGGAAAAAAATCACGTCATTTTAGAAATTCTCGTGAGAACTTGCAATCTGGATTCTTTGCTAAAATATCAATTGGACAGCAAATTGAAATAATATTTTAGGATACTTCCCTATCCAAATACATAGCAAAGGCCAAACACAAGACTTAAGCATGTGAATTTTCCGGTTTCCCAAAGATCAAATTTTTGTCCTAATTCTCTATTGGCCTCCGTGAAGGAAATTTATGCTTAGTCTTTACTTATGCTCAATTGTGCCTAAAACTATCATGAGAGAAAAAGTGCTGTTTTTCTAACACTTGGAACTTTTTGCTATCATTGAAGTTACATGAACTTTTTTTGCTGTGAGTGCTGAAATGTGGCTGCAGCAGAGGACGGGGTGGGCAGTCATTAGAAGAAACAATGTAGGCCCTGGCCGGTTGGCTCAGCGGTAGAGCATCGGCCTGGTGTGCGGGGGACCCGGGTTCGATTCCCGGCCAGGGCACATAGGAGAAGCGCCCATTTGCTTCTCCACTCCCCCCCCTCCTTCCTCTCTGTCTCTCTCTTCTCCTCCCGCAGCCAAGGCTCCATTGGAGCAAAGATGGCCCGGGCGTGGGGATGGCTCCTTGGCCTCTGCCCCAGGCGCTAGAGTGGCTCTGGTCGCGGCAGAGCGACGCCCCAGAGGGGCAGAGCATCGCCCCCTGGTGGGCAGAGCGTGCTGGGTGGATCCCGGTCGGGCGCATGCGGGAGTCTGTCTGACTGGCTCCCCCCGTTTCCAGCTTCAGAAAAATACAAAAAAAAAAAAAAAAAAAAAAAAAGAAACAATGTAATATTGGTCCAGCAAATCTCTGTTTTATGATTTGGGGGATGCACTGAATTGTTCATCTCTAATCACTGACCTTCAGAACTATGATTATTCATCTGTGAAATAGCCTTAACCTCATCATCAAGGAACTGCATAATGGAAAAAAAAAGTCAATTAAATATTAATTTACTGTGTTTGCTTTGTATGGATATGAATACTGGTTATAAAGCTCTTTTGATTCATAATGAGGATTATTGCTTGTAAATGGAAATTATACTTGACCATACTTAAGAACTAATGTTTGTAGTTTCCCCAATTTTAATATAACAGGGATAACACAAATTTTCAAATCTTCAAAAAGGAAAAAAAAAAATCAGTGGTTGTTGACATATTTAGCAGATAGGTTTGAGGTTTTGAGTTTCCATAGGACTGACTTCATCATTGTTCTTCATAATGTACTGCAAATATTTATAACCAAATATAATTTTGGAAACTATAGGTTAGTGACAAATTTGTATTTTAAATTTCACAAGTTGATAAAGTTCTCAAGAATGAGAATCATTAACATGGTTTCATGGGAAAAAAAATCAACTGGTTTATCTGAGGGATGAAATATAATAATTCTTCCAAGTATTTAGTTGTTGCCAACATATTTTCCAGAGAAGTTTTTGCAATATCAAAGATAGCCTCAAGTGAATTATTTTGGAGAACTTTGGGGTAAAATCTCTCTCTCTACTTTGAGCCAAATGAGCAGGCTTCTGTATATACTGATCAACATTTGTGAAGTTGCTAAGTTGGCATTTTTACAAAAAAAAAAAAAAAGTAAAGCAAATCAAGGCAACTGGCTCAGTATTTGTGCTCTGTCCTCCATACTAGCCCAAATAATGGAGTATGTTTTGTATGTGTGATATAAAATATGACTGTCTTAAGATAATAAACACATAGAAAATAAAATTCTGATTACTGTTATTATATATAACTTTAGAAGTTATGACAACTGTTATTTTTAAGATCAATAATATTAAATTATTTTGAAAATAGCAATAGAATACACACAGGTGCTTTATATATGTATATCTATACACATATGTATATATATATGTATATATATATGATATACATAAGTAGATATTATTAGAATATTTTTTAAAACTTTTTTTCCTCTAAGCTAATAAAGCAGATAGGACAAGAAAATGATACTGTTAGAGGAGTGAGGTGACATGCTTAAAATTCCAGAGCTGGTTAGCCAAAGAGAAAATGAGAGTTTGGGTTCCCTGCTTTCTAGATCTCAGTAATTGTTACCACATAACCAGATTATCATAACATACATATTCTGAATAATCTATAATTTGAATTTTGAATTTCTTTTTAACCCAAAACATTTTGAAAAGAATGCCTTTATATTTCAATGGTTATATTCTTTTTCTATCAGTTTGTTGTCAATATTGAATTTTATTACCTATGATTTAAAAAAAATGATATACATAAATTCTATATCTTGAAATGTATTGAGTAACTATGTATTACCCAAAATATATATTAATGATTATATATACAAGCATATAACTGTTAAAATTAACCATGTTAAAAAAATTACTCAGAGACTCTTTATTTTTACTTTTTAACTTTTTTGATTTGTGTAGTTGACTGACTCTGAAGCATCCATTCCTAATTTTTTCTATCAATTGTTTTTCCATGGAGAAGTCACCTCACATCCACTTTCCTTAAAGTGATTTGAGTGAGCTTGGCCCCCTATCACCACAGGCAGAACATGGGTCCTGAATGACTCAGGCCTATGAAAGAGTCAACTGTGGGGTCCATGTAACAGCTGCCATAAGAGATCTCTGTCTGATGCTGGGTTGCTTATTGAAAAATATCTGATACCTACAGCAATTTTTTTTTGGCTGAATGGAGATCCAGGAGCTGGTCTAGGGGCCACCATTTGGAACTTGAAATGAAACTTTAGTCAACATGAAAGATTATATAGATAAACAGAAGTATATCCTGTCTTTCAGTCCTGTTATTAGGCCTTTAAATTAAAAAAAATTTTTCACTGTCATGATTTTCATTTCAAAGACTGACTGGCTTAATTTTTTATAGAAGCTTGTTTTTATAATATAGATAAAATAACTTTTGAATTTCTCCAAGTAACTTTATATTACTCATTTTAAAGTTCTCTTCTACATTTTGCAACAACATTTTCATTTGGGATTTGTTCAGAATGGTACATATTTTTCTCAAATACTTGGTGATTTTGAGTCTATTCATATTTACAATTCTATTACCTGGATGCAGTCTCCCAAACACAAATAAAAATCTCTCCTCCCCTGGAATGGTTATAAAAAGTGCTGGCTCTGGATTGGGATGAAGAGAGTGCTGGTCCTTTGATGTCCAGAGAGTTTCTCTCATAATGGCCCTCTTTGTACTATAATGCATGGGGGGGGCACGCCCTGCTTTTCTTTTCATCCCCTTCTTAATCCTCAGAGTGTCCTTCAACAGATTTCACTTTATTTAGCATACTTTAATAGCTCCCCCCCACTTTGGAGGTGAACACTGTAACCAGAAACCAAGATTGAGAAAATTGGGGCCAATACTTCAAGCCTGTAAATCATGCCTCAGCTAGACAACTCATGGGTGTTCCATGACCCATTCCTGATCTTGGGGTTAATCTTTGGCTCTGTTGGGTTACTATATCTTTTCAGAGATTCTTTCCTTCTTGTCAACTGTGTTGGATTTCATGGTTGGTCTGTTCCCAACTGTTCTCTACTTTCTAGAAATTCTTTGGTTTCAGGTCTGTTGACAGTATCATTTCTGTGATATCACAGCCTTATTCTTATTTGCACATTTCTTTTTTCAGTTGAATGGTCTTTGTCAAGTAAAAAGCAAGGTAAAGTTTTATGACTTTGTCACCCATTTCAGAATGGAAATATTCCAGGTAGTATATTCACAAAGCATTTTTATCCTATGTAATATCTTTTTCTTCTAGAAAAGAATAATCTGAAATTGTAGTGAATGCTTAAATTTATAAGTTAATTTTTATAGGAAAAAATTACCTAACAGTTCTCCAACTCATTGCTAATAGGGCCTGAATCTTTTGATTGACCTTTTGCTAGTCAGTGACTTACAAGTAGTATTTATTCATACAGGTATTCTTTTGTGGGTTCAATCCACAGATCAACAAGAAAACCAGTCAATCATTTTTAGGCTAACAGTGGTTGTCATTTTTTTTTACCCAAGGATTTTGAGGATTTCAAATTGGGGTTCTAGAAAAAGAAAGTAATCAAAACTGTCAGGCTCTTCCTCCACTTCTCTCCAAATTGCAATAAAATATGGAGAGAGGATTGTATTGCAACCATGAGCATGAAATTGAGACATGAAATTCTGCTTCTCCACTTTTCACTCATGAACCATAGCCTCCTACCAATTAACCAAGTCTTAAGTAAGGAGTACATTCACTCCCTTCTTATCGTAACACTGTTGGACATCTCTGTTCTGAGAAATTACAATGGAAAATATTTTGTTTAGAAATCAGACTATCTCAAAGCTTGTCAATTTAATTTCCTCTGCCAATTAGGCTTTCTATCTCTAAGGATAAAAAGGAAATAAATATTGTGTTACTGAAACTATTACAAGCTTTCATTTATAATTGGATGATTAACTTCTTGCATGACTAATGAACATAAAATGGGAGATCTAATGTTGCTTTGGCTATGTTAGAACATTTCAATTTATGAAGGGGGGAAAAGAAAAAAACTGACATTATTTAGCTACTGATTTTCATGAATGTCACTGTATAATAAGGATCAAGACATAAATGAAATATGTGTGCAGTAATACATTCAAAATACATATTTCTACCTAACAGAAGCATGGGTTTTTTTTTTTTTATGAGATGACCACTAGTTATAATACTAAACTTACAGTTTGTAATGACATCCTATCTAGTTGGTGATAAGTTAGCCACTATAGAAAAGGTTACTTGAAGGTAGGGTTGTAATGGTATAATATCTCAGTGTGGGATTTATTTTACAAAAGTAAGTTCACTAGCATAAAAAATTGTCCAAAACAACAACAACAACAACAACAAAACAACAAAAAACAAAAATGGTGGCCTGAGAACTTGAAGGCTTTGTGTGGTGTGAAGTCTTTCAGCAAGAAGGAATACAGTTGAAATGATTTTTTTTTGAGGTGTAGTGATAAGATTTATTGAAGTAAAAATCAAGGACTGCCTCCAGGTGCCTGGTGTCTTGTCCCCAACAAGCTGGCTTAGTTTCATTTTACCCTTGTAATCTTACAAGGGTAAATGGGATAAGTCCTGGACCTGTTGAGCATAAACGCCCACCAGGAGGGTCTGGTTCCAGAATTGCCATCACCTTCCGCTCTGCTAGTCCAACACAGTCTCTGCTCCCCCCTAGTAGCTTAGTTTCTGTTCCCTGTCTGAGCTCTGGTGGACCTTACACTTACACACCAAGGCCTGTGCTTTGAGCTGTGCTTGGGCCCGTGTGGCTGCCAGGCTTGCAGGGTTGCATCTGACCTATATTTGGAACCCCGTGATTGATGCTAGAGAGAGAATGTGTGGGAACCAGGCGATTTGTGCTAGGGTGAAGGCGTACTATGGAGAGGGGCCTTTGTTGAATTTTGATTTTATTACCTCGGCTTGCGATAGTTTGGGCTTGTGTTGGGTCCTACCTCTATCCAATCCCATCTTTCCAATCCCGTCTTTTTGCCCAGGTTTTCCAGGCAAGACTCAGCCCCTTGATGGTCCCAGCTTGGCTCCTACTGTACATGTGGCCAGCAGAGGAATTTCCCTTTTGTTGTTTCTTCCTCCCTAGAATCTTCAGAAAACTGACAGGTGGTTCCATGGGAAGATTAAAAAGCTGGTCCTTTAGGAGTAGGGGGAGGCAGAGTGTAACTCCCAGGCTCAATCAGGCTCAACCAATATAGCTCCCTTCTCTCTAGCTAATTCCTACCTACCTACAGCTAACATTTTCCCACCAAAGAAACCTGAGTCCTTGTTTTGAAATGATTCCTTTCTAACAAGAGGAGTTAATTTTTTTTAATCTTTCAGAAGAGCTGGAGAGTTGTTTTATTTTTTTAGTTTTATTTATTTATTTATTTAATTTTAATTTGTTGTGTATTACATAGATTCTAGTGTCCCCCCAAATTCATCCCCATCCCCCATGTTCCCCACATCATCCCCCTTTTTGCCCTCCTCGCAACGCCCTCCCTCTTTACCCCCAGAATTAGCTTTTCTGCTCTCTATAACGCTGTATTATGTGTGTATAATTTCACCAATCTCTTTCCCTTTTCTGATCCAATCCTATCATCCCCATTCCCTCTGTCCACTTTCCACTGGACCCATTGATCCTGCCTCCATCTCTATTCCACTCCTCAGTCCATATTGTTCATTGGATTCCTCAAACGAGTGAGGTCATATGATAATTTTCTTTCTCTGCCTGGCTTATTTCACTTAACATAATAGTTTCCAGGTCCATCCATGTTGTCACAAAAGGTAAGATTTCTTTCTTTTTCATGGCCCCGTAGTATTCCATTGTGTATATGTACCATAGCTTTTTAGTTCACTCGTCCACTGATGGGCACTTGGGCTATTTCCATATCTTGGCTATTGTAAACAATGCTACCATAAACATTGGGGGTGCGTTTCTTCTTTTGAATCATTGATGTGGTGTTCTTGGGATATATTCCTAAAAGTGGTATGGCTGGGTCAAAAGGCAGTTCCATTTTTAATTTTTTGAGGAATCTCCATACTGTTTTCCACAGTGGCTGCACCAGTCTGCATTCCCACCAGCAGTGCAGGAGGGTTCCCTTTTCTCCATATCCTTGCCAGCACTAATTCTGTGTTGTTTTGTTAATAAGTGCTGTTCTGACTGGTGTGTGGTGATATCTCATTGAGGTTTTAATTTGCATTTCTCTAATGATTAGTGATGTTGAGCATTGTTTCATATGCCTACTGGCCATCTATATGTCCTCTTTGGAGGAGTGTCTATTTCTTTTGCCCATTTTTTGAATGGATTGTTTATCTTCCTGGTGTTGAGTTCTACACGTTCTTTATAAATTTTGGTTATTAATACCTTATCAGACATATTGTCGAATATGTTCTTCCATTGTGTGGTTTGTCTTTTTATTCTGTTCATATTGTCTTTAGTTGTGCAAAAGCTTTTTAGTTTGATATAGTCCCATTTGTTTATCCTGCCCTTTATTTCCCTTGCCCGTGGAGATAAATCAGCAAATATATTGTTGCGAGTGATGTCAGAGAACTTATTGCCAAGAGGAGGTAATTTTATAAAATAGTAATACACTTGATGATGTTTTTAAGAGAAAATACATTGTTATTTAGTAATTGTGGCTAGTTACTTTAGTCTAAAATAATGACAAGAATGTAAATTTAATTGCTAAGCAGATGTCTTTTTAAAATTAACTTTATTGGGGTGACTGATTAATAAAATTATACAGGATTCATGAGTACAGTTCTATAATACATCATCTGTATATTGTATTGTGTGTTCACAACCCCAAGTGAAATTTCCTTTTACTGCTATTTATCTTCCTTTACCCTCTCCTGCCTTCCCTAAGCAAATTATTAATTGGCTTCTGATTGATGACAACAAACTGTAATCTTCAAATCAATGTCCTTAAAAACATAAGCACATGATCATAACTGTTTTAGAACTTATCAACACAAATAACTGAAAACATGAAGCTTTGAGTATTTGGAAATACCACTGACCTTTGAACAATAGAGGTTTGAGTTGTGTGGGTGCACCTATCTGTAGATTTCTTACAATAAATACTTTTACTGTTTTGATCTGCAGTTGGGAATCTGCAGATGCAGAGGGCCAACTATATGCATTGATCTATGCCATTTATACTGAGGACTTGAGCATTCTCAAATTTTGGTGTCTATAGTGAATCCTGTGTGACCAATCCCCTATGGATAACAAGGAACAACTAAGTTTTGGGGGAATCAAAAGTTATACATTGATTTTCAACAGCACAGAGGTTTGCCAGTTGTGAACCCTACATTGTTTAAGGGTCAACTTTAAAGTAATATTTTGTTTTCCATAGGTTAGCACATTCAATTCAGTTACCTACACAAGGAAGGTTTCTATATGTACCTCTGTTTCCACTATTGTAAAGTAAGTATTTTAGAAGAAGTAAAACCGAGGCTTATGTTTAAAATATTACTGAACAGTTTAAAATATAACAGTGGAGGTGGCTGGCCACTTAGCAGTTTATTTTTAATATTTTGCTGCTTTAATGTATTGAACAGTTGACTAGGTATTAACTACTTCATTTCTCTTAACTATGGTCTTCTGAGGAAACTCACAGTTTTAAACTAGTGGAAAAAAAACATTGATAGAAAAACATGAGGAAGAAAAAGATTCAAACTGATACTGTGACAGCCATTAGTGTCTAATAGAGATTGACAGAATTAAATAGCCATGTCTGCCAGCCAAGCTCTCAGTGATGACTTGTCAAGGTCACTTGACACTTCTGCTTTAGAGTGAGAGGTAAATAGAGATCCAAGGAAAAATGACAATGAGATCCAAAGAAAAGTGACACCTCTTTATGACAGAAGATACTGAACTGGGGAATACAATAATCATTTGGAAAAGATATGGAGAACTTTCAGCTACTGACAAAGCTGGGCACAGTCTGATTATTAATTAACTGAAAGAAACTTTTTTCTCCTATAGTGTCACGCATGCATCAGGTTTTTTTTATTCATGAATACGTGTTTTAAATATAAAGTTAAAATTATAATGACAGGTATTATTAACTGAATTAATTTTTCTTCCAATTATTGTTCAAATGTTATGCCTTATTATAATTGAAATCATGTTTACTAATTTATATTCTTACAATTGTTATTTCACAATATTTTCCATATATCAATTTTGTGTTTCTCATAGTGACTATTTTTTAAGCATTTTAATTTTATTTATTTATTTATTTTGTGACAGAGAGAGAGAGAGTCAGAAAGAGTGACAGACAGGAAGGAAGAGAGATGAGAAGCATCAATTCTTTGTTGTGGCACCTTAGTTGTTCATTGATTGCTTTCTCATATGTGCCTTAACTGGGGGGCTACAGCAGACTGAGTAAGCCGGTGACCTTTAATTCAAGCTGGTGAGCCTTGCTCAAACCAAATGAGCTCATGCTCAAGCTGGCGACCTCGGGGTCTCGAACCTGGGTCCTTTGCATCCCAGTCTGATGCTCTGTCCACTGCGCCACCACTTGGTCAGACTCATAGTGATTATTTTTAATGGTTGCAGTTTTTGCTTTGATTAATATGTGAGAATTGAGACCATTTACCTCCTATTGAACATTAAATTGTTTTCAGTTTTTTGCTAATAGTAGAGCAGAAACCTTCATGTACTTCTGTTTGAATTATTTTTTTATAAATTTTTAGAAGAGGGATCTACTATGTTTATAAAATTCTATCATTCAATCTAATAAAAAATTTTCCCCACCATTTTTTAAAAGATAATGCTAATTTAAAAAAATGCCTATTTATGGACTCTAAAACATTGTGTTAAGTGTAGAATATAGTGCCTTTTACAAAAAGTTTTTTGAGTTACACATATTAAGAATGGCTTCATTCTAAGAGCTTTGGTGGTACTATGAGAAATATAAAGGTGCTTTAAACTTAAAGTTTATTTCCAAGAACCTCATCATCTAAAATTGAAAAGAGCATGAAATAAATAATAATTATAAAACACAGGAATATGTAACAGATATCACAGTGTTATAAATAAAGAACCAAGAGAATTTAAATATGAGAAATTGTATTTTTTCTTTTTTATTCAACTATGAGGAGTCAGGGTTGCATTTTTGAATAGATGCTACTTATCTGGAATTTGAAAAGTTAATTAGCAAAACAGACATGAAGTCTCCATTAAGTTCACCACAGATAGTGAGGTCTAGCTTAGCTGTGTATTACATGATGCTCAGGACGATTTTTCACATTGTCCCAGAATTGCAGGTAAGGCCCAAAGTAAGTGCAAGAACCTCACATTCTGCAGAAGTGCATCAACCAAACACTTTTCTGTGAAACTCTCTAAGAGGCGGTAGAACCAGCCATCTACCATCATCATAACCTTGTCCCTGCTATTTTTCTTCCTTTTCAGGCCACGTACAAGAAAGAAGCAGAGGGTTGTGAGGATAAAGGGGAATTGTTGGCTGGGAATGAGGGACATGCTTCCTTCAAGATAGGCAAGGGAATGGCTTCCAAGAGAATCACGTTTAAGTGGGAGTATATGCAAGAAGGAGCAGTTGGCTTCTCCTCTTCTTGTTAAATGTATACTTAGGCAGTAGATTTCCTCCTGATCTGTTACTCTGACTATGTAATATTTTTTATTGAGATATAATTGTCATATAAGTTTAAGGTATACAATGTATAAGTTTAAGGTATACAATGTGTTGATTTGATACATTTATTATTATAATAATACCACCATTGTTGAAATTAGCTAACATCTGTATCATGTCATGTAATTATTTCTTGTTTTCTGATAACAATTCAGATCTAGTCTCTTAGCAACTTTGTATTTTATAGTACATTTTTAGTACAACTTTTATTCTATAAAATTTTAATTTATTCTTGACTTTAATCACTGTTACGCATTAGATCTCCAGGACTTATTTATCTATTTTTTTTTTTCGAAGCTGGAAACAGGGAGAGACAGTCAGACAGACTCCTGCATGCGCCCGACCGGGATCCACCCGGCAAGCCCACCAGGGGCGACGCTCTGCCCATCAGGGGGTGATGCTCTGCCCCTCCAGGGCGTCGCCCTGCTGCGACCAGAGCCACTCTAGCGCCTGGGGCAGAGACCAAGGAGCCATCCCCAGTGCCCGGGCCATCTTTGCTCCAATGGAGCCTTGGCTGCAGGAGGGGAAGAGAGAGACAGAGAGGAAGGAGGGGGGGGGGGCGTGGAGAAGCAAATGGGCGCTTCTCCTATGTGCCCTGGCCGGGAATCGAACCCGGGTCCCCCGCACGCCAGGCCGATGCTCTACCGCTGAGCCAACTGGCCAGGGCCTTATTTATCTACTTTAAGGTTAACGGGTAAGTTTGTACCTTTAAACAACATCTCCCCAGTCTCTCTATGTAATCAAGAAAGAAAATTGGAAAGTTATTAGTAGGAATTAAAGAAGAGATGAGAAATAGTCTACTCTCCCATGTTTGGCTGCATGAATTCCCCCTTATCCAAGAAGCTACCAGAGCAGGTAACTTACCCAGAAAGGCTATTTATCAGGCCTGGGGATCAGGGCACTAAGAGACTGTGGGATTGACCATGGATACAAGAATCAAAACAGGGTGGGGGTTAAAGAGGTTTAGCTTGGGCAGGATCACCCAGGATGGTGAACCATGCAATAGCAAGGCCCCCCAAAAGACCTAAGCGTATGCCTCATAAGAGAATCAACACTTTGATACCAGCCATACAGTAGGCATTGATGGTCAGTTCGTGTTAGCCAAAGAAACAGGAAAGACCCATAAGCAAAGGTTGTGGCCTCATTCAGTTGAAAAAGAGCAGTTGTCTTATTCTCTATACTCACAAACAGCACCCCAACCCCTAACACTAGAGAAGTTAGAAGGCAGAGGAGGAGAGACGTATTAAAAACAACCAGCCTTGGTTCTTCACTTCAATATCTCTAATCAAGTCTAAACTGTGGTCAGTGGAAAAGGAGATCTTTGAATTATATGTGAAATTGATTTTTAAACTGGATTGGACTTTTTATTAATCAAAAGAGTTTAGTTTACTCTTTAGAAAAGAAATGTATGGTCTTGCCCGGTGGTTCAGTGGATAGAGTGTCAGCCAAGAGTATGGTCATCCTAGGTTTGATTCCCAGTCTGGGTACATGGGAGAAGCAACCATCTGCTTCTCCTGCCCTGCTTCTCCCCTTCTTTCCCTCTTCCCCTCCCACACCCAGTGCTTTATTGGTTTGAGCATGGCTCCAGGCACTGAGGATAGCTCTGTTGGAGCACATCGGCCTCAGAAACTAAAAATAGCTCAGTACTCAAGCATCTGCCCAAGACAGGGTTGCCTGGTGGATCCTGGTCTGGGAGCATGTGGGAGTCTGCCTCACTATCTCCCCTCTTCTTTCCTAAAAAAGAAAGAAAGAAAAAGAAATGTACATAAAGTTATATTTCTAGGGGTAAAAATTAAGTTAAAGAGAATTAATAATAGGAATTGTAAGTCAGATGATTCTGATGAAGATGATAATATTTTTTATTAATAAACAGCTTTTTATTGAAGGACTAAAAGAATTAAATAGAAGGCCCAGTAACACTGTGAAGCTTTTCAGATCATAACAATCTTTCTGTATGCATATAGGAAACCCAGACTTTGTCTCTTCTGAAAATCCTTATTTGTCATCTTTCCGTTTAGTTTTCCTGTATACCATCTCTCGAAAACTGGCCAGAATCTTGTTTTCTCTCTTCCGTCTCTCTTCTTGGTTAAAGGATGCGAGAGCTCTCTTCTCATCAGCACTATAGATCTGGTTCTCTTTTCGTAGCCGCACGGCCTCCATTCGGCGATGCCTGCTACCACTCATCACGTAACCCGAGCGTTCAAATGATGCGATTTCTTCACTTGTCAAACCAATTTCACCTCTTCGTGGGATACGTTTTCCAGCTTTTACATATTCAGCCATAGCTGCACCTTCACCAGGTAACAGAGCATGGCCATAGTTCAGGGGTTTATCATCTTGAGAGGCAAGTGTTTTTGGAGCTTCCGGGCCAATTAAATCCGAGGGTTCTTCAGGCTTTGATGGATCCTTCCAGGGATTCTCCAGAAACTCTTCTTGGGCCTCTTTAGAGCTTGAATCACTGGAATCTTTTCTGTTCTTCTTAGACTTCTTTTTCTTGTATTTCTTCGATCTGCGTTTTTTCTTCTTTTCCTTTTTCTTGACTTTCTTTGATCTTTTTGTATCTTCATCACTGGAGTCTGTTTCAGAATCCGAGTCACTGTCACTATCGTCAGAATACTTCTTACGTTTTCTTTTAGATGATTTTTTCTTTCTCCTTTTCTTGGACCTTTCTTTTGAATGACTGGACTTCTTCTTTTTTTCCTCTTTTGAGGTAGAAGCTGAAGTGGTGCTTTTCTTTGGCTCTTCATCCTCTACTGGTGTATGTTCATCAGAGTCTGGTTCCGGATTCTTCGGAGAAAGTCCCCACACTTCAGGAGCTCCCAATTCTCCAATCCTCTCTCTCTCCCTTAACCTCTTCTGCCGCAGGCTCTCCTCCCTTTCCTTGTCCAGGAGGCCAGGCCAAGGCTTGTGGCTCCCACAGGGTTGTGAGTAGCCGCCATAATCAGCGGACGAGGCAGAAGCGAAGGGGGCGCCCCGCCTCGCAGACAGCCGCTCCCCAAAGCGTGACCGCCAGCGGGAAGGGCAGGGCTGGTTTCCGGAGCCTTGGCCAAGGCCACCCGGCTGGTGGTTGAGGCCATTCCGATCCCCAGACCGAGAGCGGCAGCCCCGCGGGGAACGAGCGGATGTGCTGGATTTAGGGCTCCTCGAAGAACCGCGAGGCTTCGCTCTGGGGCCCGAGGTCTCCCTCTCCGGGCTGCGCAAACCAGACACCGGAGCCATCACTGCCGCGGGGTCCCCCTAGCGGGGGGACAATGGGGTGCTCTCGCTAGCCTGGGAAGAGATCAGTTGCCTTGGCTCCCAGAACCTGTCACCATGCCACAAGCCGAACCCGAGGGAACCTTGGAAACAGTTCCGGCTACGTCGCAAATACCTTCCCAGGATCTAGCTTGTCCTGCCCACGCGATGTGATGCTGATGATAATATTATTAATAATAGCAATAGTTAACTTTATTGAGTATCTATCATATGCCCGGTACTATTCCAAAAGATTTGCATCTATGATTTTATTTGAGTCTTCAGACAACCTAAAGAGGCAGATATCTCGGTTCCATTTTAGAGATGAGAAAATGGAGGCACAAAGAGGTTGACAACAACACACAAATTTTAAGAGGTGGCAGAATTGAAACTAGACATTCTAATTCTATAGCCCTTGCTCTAAACCAGGGATATTCAACCCTTTTCATTTCTTGGCACACATAAAGTAATAAGTAAAATTCTGCAGCCTAACCAAAAAAAAATTTCATTCCAATCTGACAAAAAAATAGGTATAATTTTCTTATTTTCCAAGAAAAAAAACCCAGTAATTACTTACCTTCCTTTTTTTCCCCCTCCATAGTGACTTTTTTAAAAATCAGGCGCTGATACTTGTATATAAGGATTTCTAGTACCAAGAATAAACCAATCAGTTGCAACCTTATTATGTGAGGTGACCAATAAGATGCAACTCAATCATAAGACCTATATATTTATAGTTCAAGACAAGGCCTTCACACTGGACAGCTACTTTGTGTTGGCTGTTGTCATTTTTTTTTTATTTGACAATCTATGGGAAAAGAGGTTGGTGCCCCTGACTAAATAGTCAGATATTGCTTGTTTTAAAAATTCTGTGGCACACCAGGTAAAAATTGCTGCTCTAAACTACAGACATCCACAACTCGGGAATTTCAATTTATGATTTTCAACTTGATCATGGTATGAAAGCAGTACACATTCTGTTGCAACCACACTTTGAATATCGAGTTTTAATCTTTTCCCAGGCTAGTGATGCTGAGCAGCGGCAACGAAGTGATTCTGTACGTCGGTCTGCTGACGGAGGTCAGTGTTCTGAGCATGTTTCGAGTATGCTAGGCTAAGTAGGCTAGGTGTATTAAATACTTTTGTGATTTGAAAGTTGAGAAGCAGCTGTACTGTTTTGCTGTCACTGAAGTGCACCTTGTTTTCACTACTTTTATTGAACTGTATTCTTCAAAAACCTACCTTAAATCCTGCATCCTCCACAAACCATTTTTTGATTTCCTGTAACCAGTTTCCCTGAATTCTCCTGCCCTTTAATTTATACATTATGTTCTAGCATTAGGGATAATTGACCTTTGTGTCCCCCTGTCCCGCCTCAGGCTTTCTTCCCCTTCCTGACCCTTCCTCTGCCCTTGAATAGTATGTAACATATTGCAAGGAGCTTAAGTCATAATGTTGACTGTCTCTTTTTCTCCCATTATTTGGTACACTACTGTAGCAAAAATGACTAGGAAAAACCCTTTAAGGTGCAGTGAGAAGCGTACTTCTCTTAATAACTATTATCGGTTAAAATTCAAATGCTATTTAAATTGTTTTGATACTGCTCTCATTTCAACCATTGGATACTTTTGTAAGCCTATTTTTCAGAAAAAAAAATTTCATACCTAATAATCATTCTGCTTGAGTACAGGTAACCCATGTCGCATGACATCGTAGTTTCGATGGAAAGCCGTTTTCTCTGAGAAACGGCTGGCAAGTACAAAATTTATTCTGTGCAAATTGTTTTTATAGCAGCCTGATGTTCTTCAATCTTTTCTTAAATCGAACATTGGTAACACACAATGTAAACGGTCTTGCAGCTACATTGGATTTGCCATGCTCACTCTCCACGCTTGATATTAGATTGATGTTTCATTTTACACAAAGGATATTTTAAATAGCTCCGAGTATGCCTCCAAACTACACACATGGCATATCTCCTCATTATTTTAATATTTCTTTAGTTTTCTTTTTATTTATTTTTTAATCCAGATAGCAATTTGATTGCTCTCTTGGGTCAGGGGAGCAACTCGTTTTAAGTGAGCATTCAATGACGAGTTTTCACAGCATGTACTTTGAAATCGCAGCTATGACAGAGATCCCTGTGAGCTCATTAGAGAGTAGTTAAATCATAGACAGTCCCAGTGTGAAGCTTTGAAAGATAACCTTCATTTGCTGGAGTATGTTATCAAAATAAAAATATGCTGAAGGAGAAAAAAATATTCATGGAAACACATTTTCTCTGAGATATTTTTCAAAGCAGCACTTTTCTTAGCAAAGTTTGCCAATATTCATTGATTCATCTCCTTAAGCACATAATTCAGTCTATTCAATGTCTACTGTGACAGTGCTGATGAGCTCTTAATTCTTCTCTATTTATTGCAGCAAATGTAGCAGTGACCTTAATGAAATATCTATTAAGACAAAAATGTCAGTGCCACACTTTTAAAGATGGATTCAAGTGCAAAAGTTCCAAAGGTCATCATGATATTTTGAAGTGGATCATTCAAACATACATTAAGTTTTAAAATAATATAACTAAAACCTCTTGACAATTTGATATGTTTTAATTTTTAAAAAGATACAGGAAAGGCTAAAGTTTAGAAAGTATTAACAATGATCTATTTAACTCTTACTTGACTGGGATGAATCTCTTAAAGTATGAAATTTATTTTCTCATGTGAAAAGTTATATATATTAATAGTATAAGGTTGGAAAGTGAAAAAGGTAGTCATTCAACCAACATTGGCCCTCTTGATACATAAAGAGGTGGGCAAAAGTAGGGTTACAGTTATAATACAAATAAATAATACAAAAATGAATAAATAATAATACAAGAGTAAACTCTGTTTCATGTACTGTCAAGTGTAAACCTACTTTTGTCCACTCCTGTATGTAAACTGATTTTGAGCTTACACTTTGATGACAAAGAATCACATGGTCTTAGATAATTTAGTTGTTTGTAAAGCTGTTGAATTGATTAGTTTAGACTAATTAGCTGAATTAAATTGAGTGGATACTTTTGAATTCTTTATGTCCAAATAGTCTCAAGATGAAATAAGGGATGAAATTGATTTAATCAGAAAATTTAAGAGCCTGTTGTGTTCAGGCTTTTCTGCTAAGTTCTCTGGAGATAAGATATATTTAAAATACTCTATTCTTGTCTTCAAGGAATTTACAACCCAGTAGGAAGAATAAGAGACAAAAAATATAAACTACATTTACGTTAACCTCTGACTGAGTAATGAGATTATTCTGTATCATTTCAAACAAATGGCTGTGCGGTCACTGACCACTGCCAGCTAAGAGACTACCTCAATGCACTCTCTTCTTCTATGAGATTGAAATATAATTGGAAAGATCTTCATTGCACTGAACTAAAATCTGTTTCTTTGTGGTTTTTTTCCATTGATTTTTGTTCTAGTCTTTAGAATCAAGAACAATCTACTACTCCTTCTTTGGCAGGATAATCTTTTAAATATCCAAAGATTCTTATTTCTCCATTTTGGTTCAGTTTCCTTTTAACAAATGTCTTTATTTTTTTTCTTCTGACTAAACCTGTCTATTTCTTTTTCTTTTTTCCATCTAGTTTGTTTTTAACAAAATCTTGTGTAATGACATTTTGAGATACTCCTGTCCCCCTCCCCCATTTTCCCCCATGTGTTCAACTCTCCTTGGGAGATAAAGCCCAAGTGCTTTGGAGATAAAAAGGATTATTACAATAAGATAGTATAGATTAGTTATGTATTGAAAGTTGGACTGCACTGAGCATGGAATGCCAGTAAATCAGTGTGAGAATGTTCAATATTTTTTAAGAATTTGTCATGTGAGTCAAGTTTTTTCAAAACCTTAAAAAGTCTATTCTATCAGTGTTCACAGTCTGGATGCATGGGTGTTGCTGATGCCGAAAAATGCAAAGCAGTGTTCTTCACGCTGCAGGCACACAAAGATTCCCCTTTCATTTTCGTCTGCAGCTGCCATGGAAGAATGTGTTTCATTTTCTCACAGACTGCTTGACACCTTTAGTCAAAAAGTCACTCCATCTGTGATACTTCATGCCATATTGTTCTGTCTACCAGTGATGCTTCCAACTTACTCCTAGCTCTTCTGTGCTGCTTGAAATTGGGCTGCAGTCTCTCTAGAAAGCTTCTCAGTTCAACCTGCTCTTCAGCTGCTATTGGAATGACTGCTGTTGTATATTTATTATGTATTTCTCATGCACCGGAGGTACATGCCCACACTGGCAGCTGTTTTAGACTGACTGCTTCAGGATCTTTGTGGCAATCCCAGATCGTCTCATTCTATGCTAATTTGGGGTAGTTGATGACATTAACAAGATTCAGGGAACCTGCTACACCATCAAGGTTATGTCAAAGACATAGCAGGCATCTTGAAGATTAGACAAAACCACTGTGCAGATCCACATTTGGGTGTGTCCCAAAGGATATGATTTGTTTTTTTAAAATAGTTTACCCTCTTTTCTTTCCAGTTAGCACAGCTCTACAAAATGGTTTGTAGACTGCAGAATTCAATGATAGTTTCTAACTCATTTGTTCAGGATAACCTTAGGTCTGAGAAGGTCATTTTTGTAGTTCCTATTTTTTTTCTTTAGGTTTATCATAAATAACAGTACCAATAACAATGATAACAAATTCCTACTGAAGTCATGGAATGTGTTGTGTACTAGAGCAGGACTTTGTGACCAGCCCACCCTTTCTTCATTCTTCTTGAAGGACTTCTCACTGATGCTCTTTAGATATGTCTCTCTCTCGGGATCTTTTCAGATTCCTGTGTGATGGTGAGGACAGAGGCTGGAAGGTGAGAACAGAGATCTAGGTTCTCATTCCAGCTCTATTGCTAACTGCTGCAGGGACTTTGCCCATCATATTTTAAACAGGGATGATAATTTTAACTTCAGAGTTATGCTAAACATTAAAATATATGTGGTTGAGACCTACGTGTATGTTGTCCTTGCTTTGACCTCCCAAACCAATTTATGTTGTACTTTTCTAATGAGCCCTTGTCCTCTGCTCTGTTAGAGTCTTTTGTGTATTTGCTTAGATTGCCTAGTGGCAGGTAATCTTTCCCTTTTACCTTTAGATACCCAACCATGGTTAGTACACTATTTTTAGTAAATTCTCCCATGTGGATACTAGTGTCTTGCCTAAGCTATGAATCTTCCATGTATGGCTTTCTTCCCAAAGACATAGAGTTGGGCTCAGAACCCATGACTAAAAATATTTTAGTAGAAACCCAATTATTCAGTTGTAATTTCCCCTCTCCAACCTGCTTGTTCCTCTCTTCCTGGAAGGCAACAAAAATTTGAATGGAGAGTAAGTTCTGGTAAATGTGTGCCTTGTTATTTACCCTACTATGTTGCAGATAGTATCAGCTCTACAAGATGGTCACTGAAAATTTTGGTTTACATGATCAAGTAAGTTTGAAAAATCTGCTTCAAGCAGAATTAAAAATGCTCTTTGGTGCGATGGCCTGGCGTGCAGGAGTCCTGGGTTCGATTCCTGGCCAGGGCACACAGGAGAAACGCCCATCTGCTTCTCCACCCCTCCCCCTCTCCTTCCTCTCTTCTCCTCCTGCAGCCAAGACTCCATTGGAGCAAAGCTGGCCCGGGTGCTGAGGATGGCTCTGTGGCCTCTGCCTCAGGCGCTAGAATGGCTCTGGTTGCAACAGAGTAACGCTCCAGATGGGCAGAACATCGCTCCCTGGTGAGCATGCCGAATGGATCCCGGTCGGGCACATGCGGGAATCTGTCTGACTGCCTCACCATTTTCAACTTCAAAAAAATACAAAAAAAAATGCTCTTTGGTTATAGGACTTCTAAGAACTTCCAATATGCTAATTTTGTATTTATAGACACAGAAAATTAATGTAGAAGAGGAAAAGTGAATTTTTAAAATAGCATTAACCCTAGACACTTATAAAAACTTCTTTTCACTATGTATCTAATTACTAGAAACATCATCACATCTAGGTATGTCATTATTAAATATCTGATTTATTCATTTTGATATTTTTAAATGAAATATTTCATTCTCTTTTTTATAGACCATAGTTATATCTTCATAAAGTAGGCCTGTCTGCTTACAATTTAAAAACTAGAAGAAACAGCAATTTTGATTCTCTTTAAATCAGACTTTGATGAAGCATTCTTATAGCTGCTCTCTGTAGGAGTATGAGCCATCAGAAAAGATATTTGTTTATGAAAAGAGGTGAACCAGCAGAGGCTATTAACTATTTTGGAGGGTATCTCCTCTGAGAATCTGAGATCTATGGACTCTCTCTGAAAAAATGAAAATAATGTATTTTCTCTATAATCACAGGTGTCCACAAGAACAGGTGTTCACAAGAACCAATCCATAACTAAACTCCCTAGGGTCCTAAAGACCCCATGTTAAAAATTCTAAAAGAACTTTATGTGCCTCTTAGGGGAGAATAGTGTTGTTTTCTATTCAAGGAAGGAATAATTACCAAAGAATTAAATTGATGAATCAGACTCTCAGAAAAAAGTGAAGAAATACTAAGTCTTTAGATGGTCTCATGGGTGTATCCCAAGAGAAAAGAGTCACATTTCTCAAGATGGATCTTGGCAAAAGAAATAAAAGTTAAGTGGGAATGTTCTTAATGAGTACAGTAAGGGGATTCTAACTTTGGTCCCTGAAGTAGGTATCTATCCAATGGCTATCTACCTGTCCAACATTTATTTTATTTGCTTTGATCATAGCACCCTGCCTTTGAGGACACAGATTTTTCTAACTTGATTCATTTGGTGTAGGTATGATTGAATTTACCCTAGCTCCAGAGCCTGACACATAATCTAAAGCAGGCTGATCAGTGTATTCTATCTCCTGCCTATAACGATTAGTTCAGGGAAGGATCTGTGAGCCAGTTTGGGGACTTATATTCAACTCTCAGGGAAAAGAAAAACCTTCTCAGGGCTGGCTAGGCTGATAGAATTTAGGCATGGAGCTGCTGGTGATCTTTTTGCCACCATGAAGGGAAAATAGTTGTCCCTCGCCATATCATGGTTCACTTTTCACAGTCTCACTGTATCACAAATTTTAAAATTGTATACATCTAATTTTGTATCACAGATTTTTTGCTATCTCGTGAGATTTTGCGGTATATAAGTATTTTATATATTTATTATTTTAATTATTTTTGCGGTAAAATAAGCACTTTCTAGCCTAAAAAATTGAAAACAATATTAAAAAATTATAAAGCCTTAAAATATATATATAAATAATAAAATAAATATAAAGTCGCTACTTTGTGGATTTTTGCCCATCGCAACAGTTTCTGGACACTAACTCCGCGATAGACAACAGACCACTGTATATTTAATGGTAAAGGCAATACAGAGTAAAGAAGGTCTAGGTGGTGGAGACCTAATCCTGAGGGAATCCTATCTAGCCTTGAGAGAGTTTCTATTTGCCTTCTAAGAACCATTCTCTATTTTTGTCCATAGGCTCTCTACCCTAGGTATCTGACCTGAATTAATTAGAGTGCCTTTTGGCTTTTTGATAGCGTAGAGCACTGGGGAGCTCTAACAGAGGGAAGCAAGGCAGTCAGATCTGTTGGGTCCATTTGCAAGACTGTATCACTCTACTTTGTCAAGATTTTTTTCCAGGTTCTGATAACTTCTCTCTTTTCTCATATCATTGGGACTGAAAGTGGTAACGGCTCTACTCAAGCTATCCTTGGGTTACTGTACTAGTTCATTTTCATTCACTACTCCCAACCTTCATATAATAGCCTGTGTGTAACTAAACCAGTATTGTTATACTATTAAAAGTGTACTAGCTTTTTCCTCTTGAGACAACCAATGATATATCAGTCTAGCCTGAAATCAACTCAACACTATATATTTCATATACATAAGCATGAACATTACATTTTTTTCTTAACCTGTTTTGAGAAGTGTTTCTATCACTTGCAACCAGGAAGAGTCCTGACTAATACAATCTCTCTTAATCCCGTTGGGCCACCTTGTGCAATCTACTTGTTAAATAATTGCTTTAGAAACATGAAAAGACACATTATAAGAGTTAAAACTCACTCAGGTTGGAAAGTAATTCTCAAACCAATTCATCATGTCATGCATGATCTATTAATCCTTGTCCTATAGAATTAAAGCAATCCTCCTACCCACGTTAAAAAATATGACCTCCTACTCCTGCAGAATTTCAGCCAAATTCTTATCCACGCAAGTTTCTAACACATGCAAGTAAAAGTATGAATCTGACCAAAACATACTTCTTCCAATTAAAAGGTGTGAATAGAGCAAAGAGAAATGGCCTTTTCTATTTACTCAACTCAGCAGCTGAGCAGTTCATTAGCAAATCTTGAATGCCCTTAGGTCATAAGCTCCAGGAAAGTGAATGTTTTATAAAGCAATCTTAGAAGGCAACCTTTAAGTCAAAAGTACTATTCCCTGGTGAGCTTTATTAATTGAATCATTTGTTTACAAAAGGTAAATGTGGTTCCAAGTGACAGTACTGTTTGCACAGTGGCACCAGTATTAGGAAAGCTAATGTATAATGCATTAGTACTGTAGATAAAGATGCCGCCTGAGTCAGGGGTGTTTGTTCAGTGTATTGAAATCGTGTAATTTTAGCAACTCTTTGAGCATGAATTGAAATTAGCTTATTGAGGTTAAAAATAGTCTTTAAAAACATTGCTAATGAGTAAGTACCATGAAGTACTTACCACTTTCTCTGTACTTGCTAGAGAGTTAATGTGAATCTTTGGTTATATAGTGAAAGAAATAAAAATAAAAAGGAGGATTGTTGTATTTAGGGCCTACTTTTTCTGTTCTTTTTAAACCAAAGCTAAATTTTACCTAATTTATAAAATAAAATAAAATCTTAATAATATTTGTCATTAAATATTTTCTCTTATTTAAACCATAACTCCTGGCAGAGAACATGGCAGGAAGAAATAAAGACATGTAATGATTAAAGTCATATCTTTTTAAAATTTTAGTTTCACGTGATGCTAATTCACTGATGAGCTTTAATTTTGATCTGGAGTAAACTAGTTCTGAGGTTGAATAAAACGTTTATGTATGTTGGCCCTGGCTGGTGGCTCAGTGGATAGAGCATCAGCCCAGTGTATGGAGGTCCTGGGTTCAATTCCTGCAGGGCACACAGGAAAAATGACCACCTGTTTTACTCTTTTTTCCTCTCCCCTTTCTCTCCTTCTTCCCCTCCCATAGCCAGTGGCTAGATTGGTTTGATCCTGACCCCAGGTGCTGAGGATTGCTCTGTTGGTCTGAGTGCATTGGCCTCAGGTGCTAAAAATAGGTAGGTACTCAAGCATCAGCCCAAGATGGGGTTGGCATGTGGATTTTAGTCAGGGTGCATGTGGGAGTCTGCCTTACTATCTCTTCCTCTCTTATCTAAATAAAAAAGCTTATGTATTCAATATTTTGATGATTTGACTGTGATAATGTGATATTGTTTTCTCTAGGTATAGAGATAGCTAGTTACCCACCAAAAGATGTTTTTGTTTATTTGTTTGTTTCTTCCCCATTGTATAAAGGTATAGCTGGAAAGTGGTTTCTGGGCTGGAGAATGCATTTGACAGACCTTGCAGCGAGGTGTGACCATGTGACTAATTTACAATGGACTGTGAATGGAAGAGAGGGGTAGGTACTCTAGTGCACTAAGACTTTTTAGAAACAAGCATGCCTTCTTTATGTTTCATTTCTTTTTAGGGCGCTAGGTACAAGTGATAACAATGTCCCAAGTCTCAAAAGGGAGGAATCTGGGTCATTCCCTAAATTGTGGAGGAAAACTGCCCAATAGTTATATCCACCTAGGACTGTTTTATGACCCAGAAATAAGATTTTCATTGCATTTGAGCCACACATGCTTGGCCTCTATGTTTTTAAATCCACTTCTAGCCTACTTTAATAATATACAATACACCTTTCAAGCCTGGGAGCCATGGACCATCTACATCTAACCCCACTAGGTAGATAAAACTTCTCTATGTACAATAGAGCATGTTTGGCTGGCTGAATTAGAAACAGACATTAAGAGTGTAGAAAATATTCTTCTCCGCCATATCCTTTGCATGTTATAATGATATGTACAATATGAATGGGAGCATCTGTTTGGGAATTAAGGGAAGGGAGAGGAGTTTGGCTGAAAGCAGGAGCAAATAATAGAATGGAAAGGATAGTGTGAAGTCTGCTCCCTGTCTAGGCACAAGGTCTGAATTTGAACGCTCCTAAATGGCAGAGAGATGACCAGAAACTAACAAAAAACACAGGCTAGAAGCCTGATAGGATGATGGACACAGGTAGTTCTGTCTGGGGCCAATGAATTAAGACCTGACCAACAGTTTAACAGAGAGAATTCTTCTCCCTGCTTTTGTCCAGAACTCAGCACTGAAGAAGGGCAGCTTTGGCACACCTGAGTATAGGAGACTTGGTCCAGACATTGGCCTTCTCAAAATGGGCATCCTCAGCAAAGGCAGTGGTGAGTCTGAAAACAACTTCCCTCCCTAAGACATGAAAGTAATGGCTAGCATGTATTAATCATTTATCACATGTCAGAGATTGCTCTAAATGTTTTACAGATACCTCTTTTATTCCTCATAACATTACTATGAGTGGTAATTCCTAGGAGGTAAGAGGGTAGTATTCTTCCTCCTTTACAAATGAAGAAACTGAGTCACACAGAGATGAAGTAATTTGCCAATGTCTTGTAGCTAGTAATTGGCAGTGTTTGGATCCCACTCCAAGAAGTAATATGAGCTCAGGCTTAGCTTATGATTGCTGTGCTGTACTCTCCCCACCCCCACCCCCATTCACAGAGAATGGCTTTCCCAGAGGAGAGTGAGCCTCTTACCAAAACAAGCAGCTCAGTCAGTTGTATGAGCATAACAGCCCCTTCTAGAAACAATCAGGAACACTTGCAAAGGGGCTTCTGTACAGAGTTTCAGATCTGTGGAAGTGTCAAATCATAATCTGGGCAAAAATGCAAGCACCAGCTTTTTAGTAGTCATGGTCCACTGAGTCCAAGGGACTAAGGAATTTCATTAGCTCATCAGTTCCTCTCTAGGTCACAGTCAATAGGATTAAAGCACCAATACGTAGATGACCTAGATTTGAATTATTAGAATTTTAACTAGATATTATGGAAAAATTAGTATGATTGTTACAGAGTTCATGAAATATATTTTTTATTATAAAATAATTTGTGGGCCACTTATATTTAACAGATGGAAAGTAGGGACAAAGAAGAAAAGTGTACATCATAACAATGAAAGGAAAAAATAGAGCCTTGCAGTGACCAATGTTGTTATTCATTTAACTGCTCATTTAGAGTTAAGAGTGATTTCCTCCATTAGTATATATGTGAACATAAATTACTAATGGGGCCCATCTGGCCACATACTTTCCAGGGAAATGGGTAGACCTCGGTGGTTAGTTACATGTGTTATTTCTCCTGATCCTATTTGTCTTTATATACAGTTGAAAGACTGGAAAATACATATTTCTTGCTGCAGTATTTTTCTTTTTTATTATTAGGGGAATAATCCTGTGTTATTTTGAACACTGGTCTTCTGGTTTTTGTTTGTTTTCCACTTGAGTTTACTTTATTCTACAAAGAAATCAAGACATAATGGTGGCAAGATTATACTTTCCAAAATATACAAATTTAAGTTTGTTGTCAGTTTTTCTGTGGAGAGGAAAGAGTAACAAATAAAAAATGCTGAAGCCATATGCATGTTATTAACATCCAGACTTCACCAATCAACCCCCAAAATGTATGAGATACTAGTTAGAACTTTCTGGGCTCTACTGTGCTATGCCGATTGGGTGTCTGCACTGTTCAGCATCAATATGGTGACTTCCCAGGAGTGGAGGACCACCAGGTCAGGTCGGAACTTTCTGAATGACTCTGACAGTGGAGCTTAGGGGAGGGATATTGCCCTGTGTTGTTCTGCTCCGTATTTAACTGGGTGGTTGGCAACTTGCCTGATCCATACAGGCATGTGGGCCTGCTGGATATATGATAATGAAGAGCAAAGGTTCATTGAGTAAATAAATAGTTCCTTGCCGACTCTTTTTATCCACCAAAGATGATTCAGCTACCATTTTAAATGTTTTTTACTTGCTGAGAATTTGTGTGGAATTAAAACAAACAAACGAAGGGAATATCTTCTGTTCACTGGGAGTAACATGTTCCAATTACAATAGAAAACTCACCAATAAATCCCTTTCTGATGCTTTATTAAAGATTACAATTCCTTTATATAAGTGAATTTTACTTGATCAGAATGATGCTTGCCCTCCACCTTTGAAGTCTTAGTTTTATCCCCCACTTCTGTTTCAGAAAAGAAAGAGTGATATCCAAGAGCCATGCCGACTCTGTCATAGGTTTAGAAGGGAGAAGGTTCAAATGATTGTCCTTATTAAAAAAAAAAACCTCTTTGAAATATTACAATTATCATGTATTTACTGTGCATTAGATTTAGGAATTTTTATGTTAACAACTTTATGGAGATACTTAATCTCACAGAACCAGAATACTAATTACTGTTCTGTGTTGCAATAGAAAAAACAGCAAATTACTCATATTTTAATTATGATATTCAGTTTTAAACAAGTGTATAATAATTGACTTTGTGCGCAATAATTGATTTGTCATTTAAGCAGTAATTTTTTATGCAAATGGACTACTTTATATGTGTGAACCAGTTATTATAAAATTAATTACTGAATATAATATCTTGCAGAGCTGAGTATGAAGAGTTCTTCTAACTGGCTTATCCATTTATACAAAATCAGGGTTTTTATGTACAGTGATGAGCTTTATAACCAAAGGAAACTAAACCACATTCTATGCTGCTACTTGAATATGCCTTTCATTGTGATTATCCTTTTCTGAGAGCTTTATAAACACTCTTTCTCAAGGCTCTTCGTTAATGAGTTTCATAGTCCTAAAAGCTAGTTAAGCATTTTACAGTTTCTACATTTGAGGGATGTAGAAATTTATTCTGTACCTAAATATTAAATTAAATATTTGGACAATAGTCACTTTGTGCTATATTCACTATATTTGCTAGTCTGGGTTCCCTTGTAAGAGGGACAAATCATTTTTGTATGTTTTTTTCTCTGGAAGGTAGAGAAATCAGAGACAATTGAGGACAGTGAGTGGGGGTGTTATTGAGACACAGATTAAAAGGGGAGAGGAATTTGGTAGACTACCGAGTATTTGTGCAGCACTTGGCTTCACATGGGCATCACGGTGTAGTCATGACAGTGCTACAGAAACCACTGGGAATTTCTTTACATCTCCCAGGAAACTCCTCAGATATATCAGACAGCTTAGACTAGATATTTGGTCTAAGCCATTTGACATCATATTCTCCCCTCATATTTGGCCCTAAGCTTGCTACTAAAACAGAAGTTCAGCAGTTACATTTTTAAAAATAGTTAAAAAAAAACAAAGTTGCACATAATTGAGGCTTGAAGACTAATTAACCACAATAACATTTTGGGGGGGGGGGTTTCAGATGTATTTTCGTTCCCTAATACTACCAAGAATTTATTATTGTCCTTATATGGTTTAGCATTATGTAGTCCATAGGGATACTCCATGAGGCAGGGATTTGGGCTGTTCTTTACCAGTGTATCCCCAACATCTAGAACAGTGTCTGTCATACATCAGCGCTCAAATATTTGCCAAACAAATACGTTTTTACAGTACATTGTCTTTTAAAATTTTTATTAAGAACTAACAAACACTGCTAGTATTACAAATAATGAAAATGTTTTTATTGAGTAGGTTTTCTTTTAATGTTTATGCTAGAAATGTTGAGTATATTATAGGAAAAGTAGCCAATTGTTCTACCATTGATTGGATTTTCTTAAACTGTGTGTTATTTCCATTGCCAAGTGCTTATACTACAGGGTACGTTTCTCTACACCTGTTAGCTGATCTCCACTGAGATGTCAACTGATAGTTCTTTTAGTTTCCTCATCTGTAAAATGGGGAGAACAATACTCACATTTCAATTATATATTAAATAGTTTCTTATATTTTCAGGTATATAACTAGCACCAAAATACTAATTATTACTATTAATTGTTAATAAACTGACATGAATACCATATGTTGGATCAATGTCTGATCTTTAAAAATAAGGTCATTTTTTATATATGATTCTGACTTTCAAATACAGGTCATAGAAAACAGCACATTTCAGAACTCTATATATTATCAACATCCTAAATGACAAAACTTTGGGAATGTTATTCATTAAGGAAAAAAATCTTAAATGCAATGAATATGGGTTGTGTTTCCTTCATATATATTAATTCTAGGCCAATAACCTTATAGACTATTGAATTTGGAGGAAATTTCCCAGTAGAAGTTATATAATATTCTTGTTTGTATGTTTTTCTTTAATTTATATAAAATAAATTGCCCCTTCATCTAGTGAGTGTTCCTTGCCTTCCCTGGGAATTACTGATATTCCTTCTTTGTGACCTCTGTCTAGAAGCAATGAAATTTAATACTCTATCTTCATCCTATTAAATATTCTGCCTGTGGAACACAGAACATAGAAATATTGTAGCTGATGGGAGAAAAGCTACACTTGATGGCCTTCTCTTTTCCAATCAGTGTTTGAAACCTAAACTGTGCTTTTTCCCCAGAGTGCCAAGTTCCTGCACAGGTATACTATTATCAGTTAATCCTCCTGAGGTTAACTGATCATCACTAAAGGTGTTCTCCATGGAAGAATTTGAGTTTAGCAGGGACTCTTGAATTAAATAAACAAATAAATAACATCCAAGTAGATAAATTTCTAATTGTGTGCTATGGGCCTCTGACAAATGATAGGGGTCATAACAGGAGTGTGGACAGGGTTCCTTTACAGTATCCTTAACTGTCTTTTATAGTTAGCCTTCAGATGATAGTTAACACTGTATTATATTCTGTCATACTAAAATATTTTGACATGTAGTACTTCCTGTGATTCTCACATCATCCCAATGTAGTAATTAAGAAATCATTATTATACTTAACAAACAAATGAGGAATCTAAAATATAATGGAACCCTGGTTACGTAGCTCAGTCGATTGGGGCATCATCCTGGTAAGCCAGGATTGTGGGTCTGATCCTTGGTAGGGGCACATATGAGATCAACCAATGAATGCATACATGAGTGGAATAACAAATAGATGTTTCTCTCTCCCTTCCCTTTCCTCTAAAATCAATACGAGTTTAAAAATTTTTTAAATAAGTAAAATATGACCCTGGTCCATTGGCTCAGTGGTAGAGCAGCTGCCCAGTGTGTGGAAGTCCTGGGTTTGATTCCCAGCCAAGGCACGCAGGAGAAGTGCCCATCTGCTTCTCCATTCCTCCTCCTCTCACTTCTCTCTCTCTCTTTCTCTCTCTCTCTCTCTCTTTCTCTCTCCTCCTCCTCCCTTCCTGCCTCCATGGCTCAATTAGAATGAGTTGGCCCTGGGCACTGAGGATGGCTTCATAGCCTCTGCCTCAGGTGCTAAAATGGCTCCAGTTGCAAAGAAGCAAGGGCCCCAGATCGGCAGAGCATCAGCTTGGCTTGGTGGATGGATTCGGTTGGGATGCATGCAGGAGTCTGTCTCTGCCTTTCCTTCTCTCACTAAAAATAAAAACAACAACAATAAAGAATAAATAAAATGTAATGGAATTAAGGGTTTGTCTCAAATTTACCTATTTAGTAATTGATTCTCTGAACCCTAGAAGCTTTTTACTCTGCACTCTTGTAGTCATCTTTGACCTCTCTCTTTCTATCATAATCCTATAGAACCTACCATCAAAATATTACCAAACTGTGAAAATTTCTCTGCCTTCTCTGCTAATACCCTAATTCAAGTCATCATTATTTTTAATCCAAATTATGCACTAGTCCCACCCTGGCCTTCTTGCCTCTGCTGTTATCTCTTATTTTTGACAAAGAACCCAAATGATTATTGTAAAAAGTAAGTCAGGCCATGCCACTGATTTACTCAACAGCTTCCAATGGCTTTCCATCTGACTTGAGTAAAAACCAGTGTTTTTATAATAATATTCAAGTCCTGAGCAGCTCTGTATGGTTGATAGGCTCTGAACAGAATGAAGCAGCTAACAGAAGTTGAAATCCGCTCATCAAACCACATGTCAATGTGTCTGACTGATGTGCAGCTTTTTCTAAGTCTCACAGAGTCGCTATATGGGCCAGCTGAAGCCCTTCAGCTACCAGACTTTATCACACATCACTGATGCCTACTCCATGCCCACACAATGTCAGTTGCTCGGGCCAGACACATTGACTTCCTTGTTCTTTCCAGAACATACCAGAAGACAGGCACTGCATGAGCAGTGCTTTTTGATTATACACACATAGAAGAATGTGATGGAAATTTTTATGACTTTATTAAAATTGCTACTTCCTGAGATGCATATGCAAAATTTATCACTTGTCATAGGGAGTAGATCAATGTTTTACATAAATATCCTACAAAAAGTCTCTAGAGGAAAAGTGACCAGTGAGAAGACCTGTCCAAATAAACTAAGGTGGCCCAATATAGGCCCAATGGCAAGGAAGGGCAATGCAGCCAATGAAACAAAATGATCTTGATGTTAATAAGGAGCCTTATTAACATTCCAAGTTAGCTTATCCCAGTATAGCCTTGATTCTGCTGTGTCTTTATCTGATCTTTTATCAATTTCCCCCTGAAAATTGAAGCTGAAAATTTGAATGTTCAGTTTATGTGTTTTCTGTTAGTATTTTGGATGCCCAAGGAGATTAAGATGAAAATTGTGGCCATGAGTACCTTTATCTGGGAACTTTGTCCCTGTATTTTTTTTATTTAAAAAATTAAATTTAATAGGATGACATTGATCAATAAGAGAACATAGGTTTTAGGTAAATATTTCGATATCATTTGAACTGTTGATTGTGTGGTATACCCATCACCCAGAGTAAAATCATTTTCTGTCACCTTATATTTGTCCCCATTAACTCCCCTCCCCCCTTTCCCTGGTAATCACTTCACTTTAATCTATGCCCATGAGTCTTATTTTTATATCCCACCTATGTATGAAATCATATAGTTCTTAGCTTTTTCTGATTAAATTTCTTTATATTCCTAGTCCTATCATGCTAACAGTACGTTCTATTCTATGATTGGAATGGAGGACCCTCTTGGGGTGTTGGTCTGTTTAAATGCTTTGGCTCCAGCAAGGAAAACTAACAAGAAGTCAACTGAACATTTTAAGCACGTAGGTTTTTCTTTGGTAACTTGAGGCATTGTTTTTTCAGTTGACAGTCTCCTATCTTACAAAGTTGGCTCCGTAATATTGTTTCATATCTCTTTTCTTCTTTTACAAACCATATTTTCAGCATGTGCTTAGATGTTAGGTAGCTGAGTCAGTGAAAACGCCACTGGTGCTGCTGCTTCTACTTCAGTGCGGGCTGCATTTCCATCTGGCAGTGGAGAGGGCGCCATAGCTACAGTGCTCTCTCCAGTTGTCTTGTCTTCAGAGCACATTCCTTGAGTACCAGTTCTGTCAGATCACTTTGAGGTCTTCTCTTGCAGCTCTGTGAGTCCGAATTATTTGAAAATAAAAGCAATTTAGGCTTAGTTTGTGTTGAGAGTCCATATTTGGTCCATTTCATCTAAAAAAGTCACAGCATTTTTAATTCCATTTCTCTTTATAAAGGAAAAAGTTACATTAGGATATAATCTGATAACATTTTTTATTTAAATATTTACTGAAGAATGGAGTTTGCAAGTATCTGTTTAAAAAAAATGTTATCTATAAAGGAGAAAAGGGTATATTAATCTTGGAATAGTAGATGCAGTATAAATGAAGCAGTGGGAACATTGTTTGGAAGGAGAAAAAAGTGTGATCCAATAACTTCTGTACCCAGACAAGCTGTCATTAATGACATAAAGTTCATGAGTCTGGCCCTAAAATATATTTAAATATAAATATATGAGAATTTATGAAATATATAACTCAAACATACTTCTTTAAAACGGCCCTATCTTGTATTTAGAACAATTGAAAGATGAACCAAAATAAAAAACTCATGTGGAGAATTTATGAAAGGATAGGGAAAGAAATACCTGCTTTGCAAGGGGGGTGTAGGAAGAGAAAGAGAAGAAAACCAATTATAATTGTTACTTTTAAAATAGTTTGCTACCATTAAATTTTAAATGGAAAAGGGAAAAGAATTCTTGAAGTTCTTTGTTCAGGACAGAAAGTACCAACACGAGCCACTTAAACAATTAACATTATTTATTGAAGGACTACTAGAACCTGTTCTAAGATCACAGTAAAAAAAAAAAAATCTGGCCTGACCTGTGGTGGCGCAGTGGATAAAGCGTCGACCTGGAAATGCTGAGGTGGCCGGTTCGAAACCCTGGGCTTGCCTGGTCAAGGCACATATGGGAGTTGATGCTTCCAGCTCCTCCCCCTTCTCTCTCTCTGTCTCTCCCTCTCCTCTCTAAAATGAATAAATAAAAAATTTTTAAAAAATCTGTCTTCAAAGTTCATTTATTCCTCTAAAGCAATAGTATTTGATTATGGAATTATAACATTCAATTCATGAAACATTGTCCCCACCCCGCCATGGCAAATGACTGTTTTTGTATCTTGTAGTAAACAGAGAAGAACAATGAAATGTGATGTCCCCAGATAACCTGCTGACTTTTCACTGTATAAAGTCCTCATTTGCCTTCCTTGGCAGCTGTGTTTCTTGCCTGAAAGACATTGCTGCTGTCAACTTGACTCAGTTTTTTCCATCCCTCCTTCAAGTGTTAGTGGTACAGACCAGCGGAAGAGGACAAACTAGAAAGTTCTCAAGTGTGAAATTGAACCCTTAGCCAAACACTGAAAATACTCTTTGTGGCTCAGCAAAAGTTCCATTACCTCTTGTTTTGTTTTTTTTTCTGGGTACCACAGTAATTCTTTTTGATTATATCTAACCCCAGCTGTGGAAGTAATAGAAAAGTCTTGCGAGTCAGTTTGTACATAGGGAAACTGTTTGTTGTAGTATAAAAAATTTACAAGCACCTGTGCTTGAGAATGTTTAGCTCATCTGTACCTTAAATGATAGATTTTCAACCATCCTTATTGCAAATTAGCTTGATTTCTAAGAACTTTTAGTAGTTAAGCATCAGAACTAATTAACTAAGATTTTGTTACTCTGTTTTTCTCCCACAAAAGTAATTTTCCCATTGAATTTCATGAGAAGAGCTGTTGAAAGAAACTCTTTTTCATTTACAAAGAGGTTTTTGGTTCATTTGTGTATTTTTTTTTTTTTTTTTTGTATTTTTCTGAAGCTGGAAACTGGGAGAGATAGTAAGACAGAATCCCGCATGTGCCCGACCGGGATCCACCTGGCACGCCCACCAGGGGGCGATGCTCTGCCCCTACAGGGCGTCGCTCTGCGGCAACCAGAGCCACTTTAGAGCCTGGGGCAGAGGCCAAGGAACCATCCCCAGCGCCCGGGCCATCTTTGCTCCAATGGAGCCTTGGCTGCGGGAGGGGAAGAGAGAGACAGAGAGGAAGGAGGGGGGGTGGAGAAGCAAATGGGTGCTTCTCCTCTGTGCCCTGGCCAGGAATCGAACCCTGGGTCCCCCGCATGCCAGGCCGACGCTCTACCGCTGAGCCAACCGGCCAGGGCCGTGTATTGTTTTATAATCCATTTTTTTAAATATTGCTTCTCTGTTCCAATAGATGATTTTGAATATCCAAAAGTTTGACCATTATCTTTTTAAAATTTTTATTAATTTTTAATTTATTGTGTTTACATGGACTCAAGTGTCCCATTGAATATAACTCCCTCACACCCCACCCGTGTCCCCTTTTATACCCCTTTGTCCCCCTCGCCCTGACTTTATTTTCCCTTCCCTCTAGGATTTGCTGTCCTGTTATATATATCTCTGTTATGTATATATAGTTTCCTAATGCCTTTACTTTCTCTTATCCCATCCCCTCATCCCCCTTCCCTCTGACAGCTGTCCCTCTGGTCCCTGTGACCCTGTCTCTGCCTCTGTTCCATTCCACAGTTCACTTTGTTCATTAGATTCCACATATATGTGAGATCATATGATATTTTTCTGCCTGGCTTATTTCACTTAGCATAATAATCTCCAGGTCCATCCATGCTGACACAAAAGGTAAGATTTCCTTCTTTTTCACAGCCATGTAGAATTCCATTGTGTATATGTACCACTACTTTTTAATCCACTCATCCATTGATGGACACTTGGGCTGTTTCCAGGTCTTGGCTATTGTAAACAATGCTACAGTAAACATAGGGGTGCATATCTTCTTTTGAATCAGTGATTTGGTATTTTTAGGATATATTCCTAAAAGTGGAATAGCTGGGTCAAAAGGCAGTTCCATTTTTATTTTTTTGAGGAAACCCCATATAGTTGTCCACAGTGGCTGCACCAGTCTGCATTCCCACCAGCAGTGCAAGAGGGTTCCTTTTTCTCCACATCCTCGCCAGCACTTATTCTGTGTTGTTTTGTTGATGAGCGCCATTCTGACAGGTGTGAGGTGGTATCTCATTGTGGTTTTAATTTGCATTTCTCTGATGATTAGTGACCTTGAACATTTTTTCATATGCCTATTGGTCATCTATATGTCCTCTTTGGAGAAGTGTCTATTCAATTCTTTTGCCTATTTTTAAATTGGATTGTTTACTTTCCTGGTGTTGAGTTTTAGAAGTTCTTTATAAATTTTGGTTATTAACCCCTTATCAGATGTATGGCAAATATGTTCTCTCATTGTGTGGGTTGTCTTTTCATTTTTTTCATAGTGTCTTTTGCTGTGCAAAAGCTTTTCAGTTTGATATAGTCTCATTTGTTCATTCTGTCCTTTATTTCACTTGCCCTTGGAGATAAATCAACAAAAATATTGCTACAAGAGATATTGGAGAGTTTACTGTCAATGCTTTCTTCCAAGATGTTTATGGTTTCATGGCTTAAATTTAAGTCTTTTATCTATTTTGAGTTTACTTTTGTGAATGTTATAAGTTGGTGATCCAGTTTCATATTTTGCAAGTACCTGTCCAATTTTCCTAACACCATTTGTTAAAGAGACTATCTTTACTCCATTGTATGCTCTTACCTCCTTTGTTATATATCAATTGACCATAACAGAGTGGGTTTTTTTCTGGGTTCTCTGTTCTGTTCCATTGATGCCTGTTCTTATGCCAGTATCAAATTGTTTTGAGTACAGTGGCCTTGTAGTATAACTTGATATCAGGAAGCATGATACCTCCCACTTTATTCTTCATTTTCAAGGTTGTTGAGGCTATTCATGTTCTTTTTTGGTTCCATATAAATTTTTGGAATATTTGTTCTATATCTTTGAAGTATGGCATTGGTATTTTAATTGGTATTGTATTGAATTTATATATTTCTTTGGGTAATATAGACATTTTAATGATATTTATTCTTCCTATCCATAAACACAATATATGCTTCCACTTGTTTATATCTTCCTTGATTTCTTTTATCAATGTTTTATCATTTTTTTAGTACAAGTCCTTAACCTCTTTGGTTAAATTTACTCTTGGGTACTTTATTTTTATTGTTGCAATAATGAAAGGGATTATTTTTTTAATTTCTCTTTCAGACAGTTCCCTGTTGGTATATAAAAATGCCTCTGATCTCTGACTATTGATTTTATATCCTGCCGCCTTGCAGAATTCATTTATCAGGTCTAGTAGACTTTACGGTTTTCTATGTACAGTATCATGTCATCAGCAAATAATGATAGTTTTACTTTTTCTTTTCCAATTTGGATGCCTTTTATTTTTTCCTCTTTTCTGATTGCTGTGGCTAGGACTTCCAAAACTATGTTGAATAAGAGTGGTGAAAGAGGTCACCCTGCCTTGTTCCTGATCTTAAGGGGATTGCTTTTTATTTTTTCCCACTGAGTATGATGTTGGCTGTGGGATTGTTACAGATGGCCTTTATTACATTGAGGTATGTTCCTTGTATTACCACTTTGCTGAGAATTTTGATCATAAATTGGTGCTGGATTTTATCAAATGATTTTTCTGCATCTATTGATATTATCATGTGATTTTTATCCTTCCTTTTGTTTATGTGATGAATCACATTTATTTATTTATTTTTTACAGAGACAGAGAGAGTCAGAGAGAGGGACAGACAGGGACAGACAGACAGGAATGAAGAGAGATAAGAAGCTTCAATCATCAGTTTTTTGTTACGACACCTTAGTTATTCATTGATTGCTTTCTCAAATGTACCTTTACTGGGGGGGCCACAGCCGACTAATTTCTTGCTCAAGCCAGCGACCTTGGGTCCAAGCTGATGAGCTTTGCTCAAACCAGATGAGCCCACGCTAAAGTTGGCAACCTCGTGGTCTCAAACCTGGGTCCTCCACATCCCAATTCGGTGCTCCATCCACAGCGCCACCGTCTGGTCAGGCTAAATTACATTTATTGATTTGCAAATATTGTATCAGCCTTGCCTCTCCAGAATAAATCCCACTTGATCACAATGTATGACTTTTCTCATGTATTGCTGGATCCAGTTTGCTAATATTTTATTGAGAATTTTAACATCTAAGTTCATCAGCAATATTGTCCTATAGTTTTCTTTCCTTGTAGTGTCTTTACCTGGTTTTGAAATTAGGATTATGCTTGCCTTATAAAAGGAGCTTAAAAGTCTTCCCTCCTCTTGAATTTTTTGAAATAGCTTTAGCAGCATAGGTGTTAGTTCTTCTTGGAATATTTGGTAAAATTCGCCTGTGAAGCCATCTGGTCCAGGACTTTTGTTTGCTAGGAGTTTTTTGATAACTGTTCAATTTCATTTCTTTTAATTGGTCTGTTTAGGTTTTTGGTTCTTCCAGATTGAGTTTTGGAATATTATGTTTCTAGGAATTTATTCATTTCACCTAGATTGTCCAATTTTTTGGCATACAGATCTTCATAGTATTTTCTTACAATCCTTATTTATTTGAGTCCTCTCTATTTCTTTCTTGATGAGTCTGGTTAAAAGTTTATCAATCTTGTTTACCTTTTCAAAAAAACAGCTCTTGGTTTCATTGACCTTCTGTATTATGTTTTTTAGCCTCGATGTCATTTATTTCCACTCTGATCTTTATTATTTCCTACTTCCTACTTTCTCTGTACTTGAAAAGAATGTATATTCTGCTGCTTTGGAATGAAAGATTCTGAAGATATTTATGAAATCCAGTTGATCTTGTGTGTTATTTAAGGCTGCTGTCTCTGTTATTTTTTTGTCTGGAGGATCTATTCATTTATGTTAGTGGGGTATTGAAATCCTCTACTATTATACTATTGTGGTGATCTCACCTTTTATGTCCATCAAAATCTGCTTTATATTGAATATATTTAGGTGCTCCTATATGAGGTGCATAGATATTTACAATGGTTATATCCTCCTGTTGGATTGCTCCCTTTTTAATTATGTAGTGACTTTCTTTATCCCTTATTATTTGTTTTAAAGTCTATATTTTCAGATATAAGTATAGCTACCCCAGCTTTTTTTTTTTTCATTTTCATTTGTGTGAAGTATTTTTTTTTCAATCCCTTTACTTTCAGTCTATATGTATCTTTTGTTTTGAGGTGGGTCTCTTGTAGACAGCATGTGTACAGATCCTGCTTTCTTATTCACACAGCTACCTTATGTCTTTGATTGGAACATTTAATCCATTTACATTTAAGGTTATTATTGATATGTAGTTATTTATTGCCATTTTATCCTTTAAATCTACAATTCTCTTTTTCTCGATTTTTTTTTTCCTCTGCTCTTTTCACAGCAGGCCTCTTAAGATTTCTTATAGTACTAGTTTGGTTGTAATAAATTTCTTGAGGTATTTTTTTCTGTCTGGAAAGCTTTTTATTTCTCCTTCAATCTTAAACTATAGCCTTGCTGGATAAAGATGTCTTGGTTGTAGCTTCTTGCTTCACATCACTTTGAAAATTTCTTGGCATTTTCTTCTGGCCTCAAGTGTTTCTGTTGAGAAGTTAAATGTCATCCTTATGGGGGCTTCTCTTTATGTAATTAACTGCTTTTCTCTTTTAGCTTTTGGTATTCTTTCCTTGTCTTTTAACTTTGACACTTTAATTATGATGTGTCTTGCTGTAGGCCTCCTTGAGTTTCTCTTTAATGGAACTCTGCTTCTTGAACTTGTGTGACTTTTTCCTTCATCTATTTAGGGAAATTTTCAGCTATTATTTTTTCAAACAGGTTCTCTATTTCTTGTTTGTTCTCTTCTCCTTCAGGAACCCCTATGATGCAGATGGTTTTTCTCTTCGTGTTGTCACAGAGCTCTCTTAGATTTTCGTCAGACATTTTAAGCCTCTTTTTTTTTTTTTTTTTTTTTTTTTTTGCTGCTCTGCTTCTGTGCTTTCATTTATCTTGTCCTTTAAATTGCTGATTCGATCCTCTGCTTCATCCAGCCTGCTATTAATTCCTGCTAGTGCAGTCTTCATTTTTGATATTGTATCATATTTGTCATTTCTGACTGATTCTTTTTTATGATTTCAATGTCCTCTTTGATGCTGTCTCTTTATTTAGGTGCTCATTTTGTCCATCCATTGTTGCTTTAAGATCCTTGAGCATCCTAAAAATCATTGTTTAAACTCTGCATCTGGTAGTTTTGTTACTTTCATCTCATTCCTTTCTTTTTCTGCGGATTTCTCTTGTTGATTCATTTGGGTCACATTTCTTTGTCTGCCCATTTTGTCTGTGTATTAGGTAGCGCTGTCTGACTGAAATTTTTGTGTGGTCTTTGTGAAGAACATGGGCTCAGTGATACTGTCCTCCAGGCTACTTGTTTTTCTTGTTCTAGGAATGCTTCTTGAGGGTACTATTTTCCCTCGTGTATGTATTAGATGCAGTTGGTCTTTTTGTGGGTACATTTATCCTTTCAGGCTGGTTGGCTCTAAGGGTCAACATTGATTATGTGTATTACACACTGTGCAGTGTCTGTCCTGTTGGGTGTATTATTCTCCACCGTGTCTGGGCCTACTACACTCCATCTTTGGGTGTGTTGCTTGTGTAGGTAACTGAGTCTAGGATTGGTGCTAACTGCCACCCACTACCAGTAGTGTTGGCTCTAGTTCTTCTTGGGTTGGTGTCAGCTGTTGTTTGTAACCCTCTGTGGACTATCAGTCTGCAGCTACTTTACTTTTTGCTGTTTATGTCTGTGTTTTCTGTGTCTGGGTATTGTGGGAGGGGCCAGCTTTTGTATGAGGATCAGCTTCCTCCTGCTTAGAGATGTCAAGAACTTCGTAAAAGCCCCAAGCTCAGTAAGATCTGTCTCAACTTTTCAGCTGCTCCTCCTCCTCTTGCAGCTGCCTGGTCTTTCCACAGAGTCTTCTGTAATAAGAGTGTAGTGTGGGCTCAGATTGGCCTCACCCAAGCAATCCTTCTATGGGTTGCATGCTTGTTGGATTAGGGAAGCTGAGGTAGTGAATACAACGTTTGTGGAACCCCCTACTTCAGGAATCTCTTGGTCAGGAGCTCAGTATGGGGAATGTGGCCCCTATTCCAGAGCTTGATCCTTCAGCCACTACTGGACACTCAAGTTTTATGTATTTCTTCCCAACAAGTTGAGCAGCAGATTCAGACTGAGTATGGCCCACAGTCCCCTCTGCAGATGTTCTTTCAGCTGTTGAGACCCCAGTCTCAGGGAAGAAGCCTGAGAGAGTCCTCTCCTGAGGCTAACTGTGCCCCTCCTGAAGGTAGTTAAGTGCCTCTCCTCTTCCCCCTGTGGAATCTAGCCTAGCAGGACAGAATATCCAGTGCCCAGGCTGGCTGACTGTGAAGCTCCACCCTCTCTGATGTACATGAGCTGCTGTGCTGGTGCTGATCAGAGAGTGGAACTCGCCTTGGCTGAGCCTGGTGTGAGGAGCATTTCCTCAGGATACCACTCTAATATGAGTTGTTAGGTCCTAAACCAATGCTTTCCACAGCTGGCCTCTGGATGTGCAAGCCCTGGGCCTCCCAAGCAGAAACACAGCACAGACCAGTGGGAGACACTGCCCATGACTGGCCCTAAGCAACTTTCTTGGAGCTACAAGCAATTCAGAGGTTGTGGCTGCCTCTGATGGACCTAGGTGTACATGGAAATACCAGGCTGCACTCCTAGGCTGACTTTTACCCACTCCAGTCCTGGGAGAAAGTCCGCTCAAATGGCCAAGTTTCCTTGAGTCCCGCCTCCTGCAGCCTGTCTGCTGGCTGCTTGTTGGGATCAGCTGGTGAATAAACCTCTGCTAGAGTCTAGAGCAGGTGTCCCCAAACTATGGCCCGCTGCATGCGGCCCCCTGAGGCCATTTATCCGCCCCCCCCGCCACACTTCCAGAAGGGGCCCCTCTTTCATTGGTGGTCAGTGAGAGGAGCACTGTATGTGGTGGCCCTCCAACAGTCTGAGGGACAGTGAACTTGCCCCCTGTGTAAAAAGTTTGGGGACTCCTGGTCTAGAGCCTGTGGCTATTCAGCAATTAGGAAGGGTAGTGGTGTGGCTCTGCCCCTTAGCCCCAGGTGTCAGTCTGTCTATACTTTTTTCACAGACCTTACTAGGATGTGGCCCCAGGAGTCTGGTGGGTGTGGCCTCTGAGACCCAGAGGTGTGGTCTGCCCCCTCTCCGGACAGTTTCAGCTGAGTCTCTTCTGAGGTGGAAGCACCGGTCCTACACTCAGGAGAGTGTGGGGGCGAGCTGTAGTCTCAACACTAAAAAACTGAGTCACTGATGTGCCCCCTGATCCCTGGCCTTTTAGAATGACTCATCACCATTCCTGGGATAGGAGAGACTCCGGCTGCTTTTCCCCAGGCTGATATTGCACAAAGAGGATGCTCTGCCCAAGAAAGATAGTGGCTGCAGTACTGGAGAATGATTCAGCACAGGGATTCTGGTGGCCTTCCCCCACAGTGTCTCTCCCTGGGCCTCCAACTTTACACTCTCTTTCTGCAACTCCAGTCCTCTCAGCTCTCCCCAGCCAGAGCCATGAGTAAGTGGCTGTGAACGAGGTTTTCTGCAAGTGCCCTTTAAAACAGAGTCTGCATTCAAGAAATGTATCTCTTTCTCGCAGACAGAAACCTGGCTCTTTTCACAGGTAAATGCTGTCCAGGTGCTCCTCTAGGCTCTGGGGCTGTAGGCTGTGGCTCTAGGCCTGGGGCTGAGGACCCACACTCCTCTCAGGGCAACCCACCCCGCCATGAGAGTCCCTCTGGGCCGCCTCTGGCAGCAGGGCAGCCCTTTCTGCATCTCTGCCCTTCCTATTAGTCTCGGTGTGGCTTCTTCAGTGATCCTTGGTTATAGATTCCTCTTAGTTTAGTCCAAAGTTGGTTTTTCAATATGATTATTCTTAAATTAAGTTGTAATCCAGTTTGTTCTTGGGAGGTGGCAGTTAGTATATCCACCTACTCCATCACCATCTTTCTTCTCTGACCATTATCTTTAATACATTTTTTCTAATGTAGAATAAACCTTTGACAGGCAAATTGTTTTTGGCACATAATTTATTGATTTTTTTTATTTTTAGAGATTTTTTTCAACTTATGTAAAGTACTTTTTTCCTTTTTGACAAATATTGTATCTAATGCAGCTACTGTGCTCTTTAAAATAGATTTTCAACACCAACAACTCATAAAACTCATAGACATAGAGGATTTCACATTAAAAAAAAGTTCTATTAAAGGAAATTCACAATTGAACAAAGATAGCTTAACTCTTTTCCAAGCAGTCTTCATTTTTAATGTTTCACATAAGCAGTGAAGTATAATACATATGTTAATATATCAAGAAAGATGACACCTCAGTTGATGGAAATGAAATATATAAACTAGTTATGATTAATGTTCTTCATCTTACCTTTCTGAACCGTGGCCTATTTTTCATATTCTACATAACCCTGTATAGGATTTCAGATTCCTCTATATACACACACCTGTTTGTGCAGGGTGATATACAATACCTAGCACCCTCACAGACTTTATTAAGTATTAAATAATAATAATACAAATGCAGCCTTACTTAAAAAGTAAATAATGCCTCATTTTAAAAGGTCTTAATTGTTTACCTGTGTTAGGATCTGTATATTGAATTTATAGTGCTGTGTTTAAATGACTTGCTTTATAGTGCTAGTCTTATAAGTGAGCTAATATGCCCAAGTGTTTGGTGTTGCATCCGAGCAGTGATGAGAAAGCGGCCTTGCCCACTGAGCAGTCATCAGGCAAGCGGGAGATACCACATGTGGGGCTGTTGGGATAGCAGCCTGTTAGCCCCGTCAGGGGATGATGCCATTGCTGTTTCTTAGTTTTTTCTTAAGGGTGATACCTGCTGTTGAAAGAGTTATAGATTAACCCAATGTCCTTCCTTTCCTACCTCTATGGTATCCAGCACAATAAATAAATAAATAAATAAATAAATAAATAAATAAATAAATAATAAATAAAAACTAAAAAAGTTATCTTACTCTATTGAAAGAGATTATCAACTGTATTTCAGATGTCTTTGTATCAATCAGTATTTACTCAGGCATACTTCTTATCACAGATGTCTCACTTTTATTTTTAAGTTGTAAAGACACATTCATATAGGTGACGCACCACCACATACAATTCTTGGTGTCTTAGTTTTTTAACTTCGCACTTTCTCTCTGTTTTAAGGGGGTACGTCATAACCCAAGTGCTCTGTCAGTTCAGTCCCTTCACCACCTCTCCCTCCTGAGGCTGCTGACTTGTTTCCCAGAAGCTCTTTCGTGTCTGTTTTCAGGCCAGTTTGCCAAAACGAGGCACTTGTGGACAATTTGGAAGAGGGTTCCATTACTCCTGGATGCCCTCAGATGCGGCAGCATCAGAGACTCATGAACTGGCTCCAGCTTTGCAGGCCTAGTAGCAGACACATACTCTTAGATTGCACCACAAACTCAATTTTCCCAAGCCATTCCATTGCTCAGAACTGAAATCGCTAGTGCTTGTTTCTTCAGTTTCGTGCCTGCAACAATTCAGCTTCTGATACATTTGTGCAAACCTAAATTTTTATATTGAATTCTTTACTCCTAAGATAATTGTTTTCCTGACCAAACTCAGGGACAGCAATATTATAGGTGTAACCTTATATCTGCTCTGATTTAGGAAAAAAATTAACATTTCTTATTAATAATAATATATTGATATAAGATACATTATATGAAAAAGTATAAAAAAATCTGTGTATTGCAACACTAAGTTTAAGAAACTCTGTTTCTATTATTCCTGCTATTACTACTCTTTTGTCACGTATGAGTTACTTATGTTCCACCTAGAACAGCAGTATTATGAGTGGATACCTTATTGTTCCCCAGTAATTCCCCAAATAAACATATGTACAAATTTGCATTATTTATCCTCATTACACAAACTTTTCCTTAGGGGACACAAAGTCCTTAGTTCTCTGCTTATTTTTGGTGACCTGAAAAAATTGGCTGAGTGATTCAACCTCTCTCTGGTCCAGCCAGTTACAAAAAAGAATTCCCTCCCCCTCCCATCATCACTTTATATTAATTTTTCCTCTTTTCTGTCAGGAGCCCTCTGAGTGAAAAGTGATTGTTGGTATTCTCCCAAGTGGTAGAACAAATACGGGCTTTGAGTGGGGAAAAAACAACAATCACCTGTTTTTGAATGCAGTCCTTTCTGTATACTAAACACAGGATACCCAAGTTAAACTCTTTGGCCCTCAGTTTTCTCAGCTGAAATATAAGAAAAATAATTCTGCATGTAAAGTATATGACAAAGCTTAAGTATGGTAAAGCATTAACCCATGAAAGTGTATGAGAAAAAAATGAGGTTATGCTCAGCCTGGTACCTGGAAAACGGAGAAAAACTCAGTGGTAGCTACTTCTGTGTTGTTGTTAATCCCTCACCAAAGATATGTGATTTTCAAACACAGCCTTTTCTCTCTCTCTTTCTTTTTAAAATCTATCCTGAAGTAGACCTGCCTTTCTCAAAATTACATTGAATGTCCAGAAACCCCCCCCTGCCCTACAGTCCCCCTTGCCCCTCTGTAGAGGTCTTAGTGTATACCTTGCTGACTTGATGGTCCAGCTCTGCCAAGACCTGTTCTATACACTGAACATCTACAATGGTGACTTTCATGTATCTACTTGGCTATTCAGTCAAACACTAATCTAGTCCTTAAAGGTACTGGTAATTCTGTAGAGGTGATTAACATCAACATTCAGCTGACTTGAAGTAGAGGACAGTATTCTGGGTGAGCCTCATCCAACAGTTAAAATGACTTAAGAGTGAAACTGACGTTTCCCTGACAAAGAAGAAATTGTTCTTGTGGTCTTCAGTGTTGGGTTCTGCCCAGAGGTTTTCAGCTCACTGGCCTTCAGACTTTGGATTCACCTAGCTAGCTCCCATAATTATGTAAGCTGATTCTGAGCAATAAATCTCTTAAAATAACCCTACTTCTATTTTCTCTCATAGAACTTGTTTGACTCAACATCCCAATGCCTATATTAATATATTGCCTTCTATCACACTAATTGTATTTTAGAGGAATACATAGTAAATAGTTTGCCTATTATAAATTTAATGATTAACCTTGGATTATATGCATCTCAAAACTAATGAAATAATGAGAATTGAATAAATAGTTATGGTTCATTTTTTTTATCAATAAATATAAATATGGCTTGTTTCACAGAATTTCACTTGGATTTGCCCCATACTCAGTTCCCCATTCTTTTTTCACTACTCCTATTTTAGGCTAAGAAAAACAACACATTAATATAAATTATAGGATTATTTATTAATTCTTAAGAGATGAACAAACATAAGCAACAAAACCAAGTGTTATTTAAAAAGAAGACAAATTATAGATGAGAAAGAAAGGGTGAAGAAAGCTATTATTGGCTTGTAGATAAAAACCAATTTTTAGTACTTGAATACATTGAATATTTCATGAAGCTACTTAGAGTCATTCCTATGAAATAGTAGGCAATTAATAATACCATATATTCTGAAAATCTTAAAGATAAGGATAGAAACCAATAGGGCCTGTCTGTCTCAAAAGTCCTCACTTTGTGCCTGTGTTGCTTTAGAGCCAATCAGATGTGCTACCATTTAATGAACAAAATGTCCATAACAAATATTTATGAATTACTCCATACTAACAAGCATTAATGAGTGTCCACCAGATATGTCCTGGGAAGTACTAATTCTCTGATCTTAGACTCTTCATTAATTAACTTAATACTATGACTACAGAGAACAAGGTTTTATGGCTCTTTTTTTTTTTGGTAATTTTTTGCTACTTACCATATTTATCCCATGCCTTCCCTCCACATCTTCCTTTCCTTCCTGAGTCTTAGTTCTCTCAATGTTCTATCCCCATCATTTCACCTCTTTCTATTTATTTCATTCTCCTCTGACTCAAATTTCCTTTTTTCCTTACTCCTCTCCCCATTTAAAGTTCCTCAGTTCCTTTGTTCCCCTTCAGGGCAGTTTCACAAGCATATCCAACTTTTCTTCTTTCTCCTTTTTCTTTCTTTCTTCCTTTCTCTTTCTTTCTTTCTTTCTTTCTTTCTTTCTTTCTTTCTTTCTTTCTTTCTTTCTTTCTTTCTTCCTTTCTTTCTCTCTCTCTCTTTCTTCTTTCTTTCTTTCTTTCTTTCTTTCTTTCTTTCTTTCTGTCTTATTTTTAGTGTGAGAGAGAGAGTAAGAGAGATAGATAGAGAGAAACAGACAGGGACAGACGGACAGGAAGGGAGAGAGATGAGAAGCACCAGTTCTTTGTCGTAGCACCTTAGCTGCTCATTGATTGCTTTCTCCTATGTGCTTTAATCTGGGGGCTCCAGCTGGGCCAGTGATCCCTTGCTCAGGCCAAGACCCTGGACTCAAGCTGGTGAGCCCATGCTCAAGCCAGGTGAACCCCATGCTCTAGCCAAGAGACCTCTGCATCCCAAGGCCGAGGCTCTATTCACTGTGCTACTTCCTAGTCAGGCTCTATCTTTTCTTCTTGAAGCAAATCATCCTCAGATGGAAGACCCTGATCCTATCACAAGCCAGTGTTGCCCCCAGGGCCCGGGGCCATACTTTGTTAGTCTGTATGCCTGCACCTGTTAGTACAGCATGGTTTTTTGTGTGGTGAGCATAATTTCTTTTACTTCTACCTAATGCTGGAACATACTTCCTGTTTTAGAAGCATTCTCTGCTCTCTTGTCCCTGAGGTAGTGAGCATGAATTCAGTTCACCAAGCGGGCACAAATGATGCAAAATAATCCAACTTGATATGTGTTTATTCAGTATGTTTAATGTCTTACTGAACTCGGTTTGATTTTTTAGATCACATCTATAAATAAGAGAACAAGAAGAAGGGGGGAGTAGGGGAGCGAGGGCGGGTGAGAGTAAAAGATGGCCTTCACAGTACATTGCTATAGTATTTTGTTGAGGACCTAAGACCTGTAAAAGGATACATGTCCACAGGAGTATTCAGTACTAAGTGTCAGTGCCACTTGCTAAAGCTTTTACTAAAAGCTTTCTGAAGGAGTTCGAACACTGAGAGAGTTCAGTTCTCCCTCTCTGGTAGGAAGCAGACAGAGAGCAGACACAGACTATGAGCTTTGCAAGATATTTCCAACATATTCATTTTCTGCTTAATTTAGCCAGTATCGTTTCTCTTGTTTGAACCTTGTCTGAGTAACACTTTAAATGTGTTCTGTCATTTTAAGTGTCGTGTTGTGGTGTCTCTGCTAAAAGATGTGGGGGGATGGTGAGGCTGGGCAAAGACAGCGTCTGCTGTTTAAAAAGGCCTCTTTCTGGCCCTGGCCGGTTGGCTCAGTGGTGGAGCGTCGGCCTGGCGTGCAGAGGTCCCAGGTTCGATTCCCGGCCAGGGCACACAGGGGAGGCGCCCGTCTGCTTCTCCACCCCTCCCCATCTCCTTCCTCTCTGTCTCTCTTCCCCTCCTGCAGCCGAGGCTCCATTGGAGCAAGGATGGCCCGGGTGCTGGGGATGGCTCCTTGGCCTCTGCCCCAGGTGCTAGAATGGCTCTGGTCTCGACAGAGCGACGCCCGGGAGGGGCAGAGCCTCGCCCTCTGGTGGGCGTGCCGGGTGGATCCTGGTCGGGCGCATGCGGGAGTCTGTCTGACTGTCTCTCCCCGTTTCCAGCTTCGGAAAAATACAAAATAAATAGATAAATAATAAAAAAGGCCTCTTTCCTCTGATATCCTCATATAGAGACCAATACCACTTATTAGATAGTAGCAAGTTAATAACTGATTGAATTTCTAGAAACTTTACCAATGGTTTCTGCTGAGAGGATGAAAACAAACATTTCTAAGACAACTCTGCCATTGGTTCCCAAAGTGAGAATAAGTCAATATTCAACCTAGCTGAGAAACATGTCAAATTACAACCGAGTAAATATATATGAATTTGCAACCTCTTAAAAGAAATGACAAAGAAATGACAGGTTTTGTGCTATTAGTCATTCATTCAAAAATTATAAGAATTATAATTATTTGTTATCCCAGGACTCAGAGTACACAGTTAATATTTTTTAAAGTCACTAAAAATTTTCTGAAGGCAGCAATATATCTTTGCTCTTCTGACTACAGAATCACATGAAGTTTTGAGAATCACATAAGTTCATAATTTATATTTATTCAGGAATTCCCTTGATGTCTAAGTATTCTTAATCAAGTCAGCTTTCTTTAATGAGTGTTTGGTGCTCCAGCAAACAGAACAGCAGGAAGCCAGTCTATGGATATGGAGGAGTGAGCTTTGTCTAAGGATGTGGACAGAGTTCAGCGCAGCCAGAGGTCAGTGTAGAAGTGGAGCAGTAAGCACATGTTACATCCCAAATAGATTAAACATCTAAATTATATCCTGAAGTTAGTGAAAATTCTCAGAAGGAATGATAGCAGTGGAATCCATTAGTAGATCTGCTTTTGCAAATTCTTTTTTTTTGTGTGTGTGTGACAGAGACAGAGAGAGAGACAGAGAGAGGGACAGATAGGGACAAACAGACCAGAAAGAGAGATGAGAAGCATCAGTTCTTTGTTGCAGCACCTTAGTTATTCATTCTCGAATTCTGATTCATTAGCAATTTGGGAGAGGGTTAGAGTGGAGAGTGGAGCAAGAATACAAGCAAGTTCCTCTATATTCATAGTGTACCAGCAGTGTTAAGACTATAAACAAAAACAGTGGCACTGCCTTGGCCAGTTGGCTCAGTGGTAGAGTGTCGGCCTGGTGTGCAGGAATCCTGGGTTCAATTCCCAGCCAGGGCACACAGGAGAAGCTCCCATCTGCTTCTCCTGTCTCTCTCTTCCCCTCCTGCAGCCAAGGCTCCACTGGAGCAAAGTTTGCCCGGGCGCTGAGGATGGCTCTGTGGCCTCTGCCTCAGGTGCTAGGGTGGCTCTGATTGTGGCAGAGTGATGCCCCAAGATGGGCAGAGCATTGCCCCCTGGTGGGCATGCCGGGTGGATCCCGGTCGGGTGCATGCGGGAGTCTGTCTGACTGCCTCCCCGTTTCCAGCTTCAGAAAAATACAAAAAAAAAAAAAAGCAGTGGCAGAGGCACAGGAATAGTGGAAAGACTACAGAATCATTAAGTAAGGGAAAACAGAGAACTTGCTGACTGTGAGAGGATGGAGTGAAGAAGGCAACCTTAGTAAAGTTATGTGGTTGGTTACCCTGCACTTAATTGCAGAAGCAAGAGAAAGCTGCTTTCTTTTTTTAATTTTAATGGGGTGACATTAATAGATCAGGGTACATATGTTCAAAGAAAACATCTCCAGGTTATCTTGTCATTCAATTATGTTGCATACCCGTCACCCAAAGTCAAATTGTCCTCCGTCACCTTCTATCTGGTTGAGAAATCTGCTTTAACATACACTCTGAAACTTACTTTTTTAGCCAAATCCCCAACAACGAAAACAACGGGACTGGGAGGTCAAGGCAGTAGGTTAAACTCACATTCTGGCTAATTTGTTCTTTCTTGGTTCCACCCAGGAGCTCTCAACTTTTACCAGAGGAAAATAGTAAAACAAGTTCATACTACAATGTTACAGAGTAGTTTCAGACAGTGTGGACCAAGGATTAGCTGTATCAAAATCTTAAAGGGGTGAGCCTGGATTATCTGCAATTTAACAAGCATCCAAGATGATTTTTATGCCAGTAAATTTTGGTAACTACTATGGCAAAACTTAACATCCTAGCTCTCCCAGAGTATTAGAGAATGATGCAAGATAATCCAATTTGATATGTGTTTATTCAGTATGTTTAATGCCTTACTGAACTCAGTTTGATCTTTTAGATCACATCCATACATAAGAGAACAAGAAGGAGGGGAGGAGTAGGGGAGCGAGGGCGGGTGAGAGTAAAAGATGGTCTTCACAGTACATTGCTATAGTATTTTGTTGAGGACCTAAGACCCGTGAAAGGATACACGTCCACAGGAGTATTCAGTACTAAATGTCATTGCCACTTACTAAAGCTTTTACTAAAAGCTTTCCGTGGCAGTGTGCAGTCAACCTATCCCTAAAAATTGGAAATATTTTCAGGTTGTAATGATGTAAAGAATAGGTAAATTTTATTTCTTTCATCAATTCAATACCAGAGAGAACCCTCTGCACCAGATAGAACCAATGAAACAAAAAACAAATTTCCAAATTAAAAATATTAAGTCCTTAGCTCTACACCCTCTCCATATTAAACATCATATGTTTTTGAATACCACAAAGTTCCTTATCTGACCACTTCTCCAACATGTAATAGCCCAAACCATATTGTCATGACAACCCCCTATTTTCCTTTATCTCTTTGTCTTGATTTCTTATTCCTACTGATCTTCAGGCCACCTTTCACTCCCTCTTGACTATCATGATGATGGTAATTTATATCTTCCCATCCAATTTCTCCTCAGTATTGACAGTCACTCTAGTTCACATCCCTGTTCATGAGCAGCATTGACCACTTTGGTGGTCTATTTCTGATCATGTTAGAAGGAAGCAGGGTGGGAGGGCTTGTGGGACAGTGTTTTTAAAGTCCACATAGTGTATAGTAATGTCCTAGGCTCTCACAGTCACTCATCACTAATTCACTGACATCCAGAGCAACCTCCAATCGTGCAAGCCCCATTCACGGTAAGTGCTCTATACAGGTGTACCATTTTTTTATTTTGTATACCATCTTTTTTACTATACTTTTTTTTTTTATTTTTTTATTTTTTTCTGAAGCTGGAAACAGGGAGAGACAGTCAGACAGACTCCCGCATGCGCCCGACCGGGATCCACCCGGCACACCCACCAGGGGCGAAGCTCTGCCCACCAGGGGGCGATGCTCTGCCCATCCTGGGCGTCGCCATATTGTGACCAGAGCCACTCTAGCGCCTGGGGCAGAGGCCAAGGAGCCATCCCCAGCGCCCGGGCCATCTTTGCTCCAATGGAGCCTTGGCTGCTGGAGGGGAAGAGAGAGCCAGAGAGGAAAGCGCGGCGGAGGGGTGGAGAAGCAAATGGGCGCTTCTCCTGTGTGCCCTGGCCGGGAATCGAACCGGGTCCTCCGCACGCTAGGCCAACGCTCTACCGCTGAGCCAACTGGCCAGGGCCTTTTACTATACTTTTTTAATATTTAGATATATTTTATATAAAAATACTTTCCATTATGTTACAATTCCCTTCATTAACTCAGTACAGTAACATGCTGTACATATGTGTAGCCTAGGCGCAATAGGCTATTCCATATAGTCTAGGTATATAGTAGGTTATACCATCTAGGTTTATGTAAGTATGATGTTTGTAGGACAAAATTGTCTAATGACACATTTCTTAGACTGTATCTCAGTTGTTAAGTGACACATGACTGTATTGTTAGAGCCACAAATAGGACCTAAATCAATTCTCTCATAAACTTTTTTTGCCTTTATATTTGCAATCGTAAATAGCTTTGTAATGTTGTTCTAGATATTCTAAACATAATTGATTTTAACAAGAAATTGGCAATAGAGCTAATTTCAGAGTCTTTTAGCTTTATGTATAAATTAATAAAAGGAGAACTAAGAATTGTGAAAAAGGGATTGAATCTTATAGTGATTTAAATGGGTAAATTTAAAAATCTGATTATTTCATTTTTAGTTGATGAGAAAAAGTTGCCCGCACCACATGGACAGTGTTTAAAACAGAAAAGGTATTTAAAAACTGTTTAACTTCAATTGGAAGGAGATTTTAAAAATATTTTTATGCCTTTTAGATTGGTTCATAATACCGAGGGACTATATTTTTACTGAATACAACTCCTTATTTAAAGTACTGTACAGCTTTCCAGGGCAATTGAGTTGTTGTTGAAAATATACAGATTTCAATAGATGTAAAATCCTAGCTTAGTTTCCTTGCTATTGTAATAGAGCAATGCTAGATCATTTTAGGTTAACAGAGAAAAATATTTTTAGAAATTACTGGACCTTAAATAGATTCTAAAGCAGTAGAAATAGGATTTGAAAACTTTAAAACTTAGAAAAAGACTCCCATTTATAGCTTTGTTATACGTGAACATCTTAGAAGAAATTTTGTCTTATTTTGATTTTTTTAAACAATAAGCCTTTTATTGAATACAAGATGAACTTGACAAAGTAAACCTATTTAGAGAGTAATAGTTGATTTTTCTGAAACATTAATATAAGCATTCATGTCTAACTCCCAGTTGACTAGTGAACTGGAAACTGAATATAAAAATGGGGGAAAACAACAAGTAGAAATTAGATGAGATTCATGCCCAACAACTTTGAGAAATTTCTTCAAGATAAGTGCATGCAGGACTCTATATAGGGAAGGGAAGGACCATTTGTGACTCCCTACCTGTGTTTATAGCTGTCAAGGGAAGCAATTACAAGAGACTCCAACATCTTTCCACCCCACCACAACCCACTGCCATGCAATTACCTCTAAGTCGAGAGGCAAAGGCTGGAGGCAATTACCCATGTGACTGTGTCCACATTAGCTAGGGAACACTTGGCTATGCTTAACCCCCGACCCTCATACAGGCACCCTTGATGTGGACTACCAGGTCGGGATAAGAGCTGGCATATGGCCATGGTGGTTGCTTTTCATCAAGAGGAAGTAAGGAAGGACAAGCACACAAGAGAAGTGAAAGTTGGAGTTGCCAATCCTGGCAGATTTCTGGCTGCCATATTAAAAGAAGGGAAGACACCTTCAACCAGAAATAAGGCTTTTTGCTCTAGCTGCATCAACCTCAGGTGCCATCTAGACTGGTCCCAGAGAAGTAAGATTTTCAAATAGCAAATAAACATTGTAGTAATTTTAATTTACTTTCACATTTTACCTAATACTGTCTGATTAGAGTAAGAATCCAAACACTGTTTTTGTGGGTTTTTTTTTAATTTAGCGAAAGGAAAGGAAGCAGAGACAGACTCCCACATGTGCCCAATGGGGATCTATCTGGCAAGCCCACTAGGGGATGATGCTTTGCCCATCTGGGGCCCTTGCTCTGTTTGCAACTGTAACCATTTTTTTTTAGCACCTGAGGTGGAGGTCATACAGCCATTCTCAGTGCCTGGGGCCAACTCACTCTTACCTCTAACCTAGCCTTGGCTGCAGAAAGGGAAGAAAAGAGAGAGAGAAAGAAAAGTGAGAAGGGGAGGGGTGGAGAAGCAGATGGATGCTTCTCATGCTGGGCGGATGCTCTGCCACTGAGCCAGCTGGCCAGGATTAAAAATCCAAACACTCTTACAAAACCAATCTCTGCTCCTGCCTAGACAATAATAAGCTTTTCTCTATAGTGATTGTAATGATGATGATGATGTTAACTGTGATTATAGTAGCAACTACTATTTACTGAACAATTACCATGTACATGAGACTGTACTAAACTCTTTCTTGTATTATTTGTTAATCATAACAGAGTTCTAAAAAGGTAAGTGCCATTAATAGGAATATTTTATAAATAAGGAATCTGAATGTAGAGAGATTTATACTGAAACTCATATATCTAGAGAGAAACAGAGTTAGGATTTGAATTTAGAATGAGAAAGGAATATCACTGAATTTAGAAGGTGGTATTCACTCTGAGGAATCAGCAAATGAGAGAATGAAGAAAATTAAAGTTTGGAAAATCACTAACCCATGTTCTTTAAAGAATACTATGATATAAAGTTAGAGGAAGCAAACACGAAATAAGAATAATCCAAAATCCAAAAGGCATGAATGTAGTAAAAAAGAAACAAAAAGATTTGCTAAAAATGTACAGTGAATCAACTCAAATGAAGAAACTATGAGGTGATACTTCTCCTTTCTCTTTCTCTTGCTCTCAAAAAAAAAGGAAGTGAAGACAGGCTAAAATAAATTTTAAAAATCTGTACAATAGAATATAAGTTTAAGAATTTTTCAAAAATTTAGGGAAAAAAATAAAATAATGAGAGAAAAGGTAAGAGACATGAAGAACAGATCTGGGAGATGCAATATACAGCTAATGGAAACCTAAGGAAAAAATAACTGAGCAGATAGAGAAACAAAATTAATAATTATAATAAAAAAATCTTAAAAAAATGATTTGTGTCTTCAAGTCAATATACCTAGAAATAGGAGAAATACAAAGAGATTTGCATAGATATGAAAGAAAAGTTCTAGATAGGAAACAAAGATTTCCCACCACACAACAAAACAATTGAGCCTTGCAGAGAGGACAAACAGAAAAAAAAAAGACAAAATAGAAGAACTGGAGGAAAAGAAGATGATGGGAACAAAAGATTGTAGTCCAGGAATTCTATACTGTCAAGTTGCTATTTATACGCAAGGGTAACTAAAAATTATGTTTATATGTGGGAGAATCTAAAAAATTTCACATATGTGTTTTACTTTAAAAAAATATCAAATAATTAGTTCTTTAGACTAAGATTTTAATACAAGAATAAAACAATGGAACAAAGAATCAAAGGTCTTAAGAAAATTGTTAGTGAACAGCAAAACCAGTAGAACATAAATAATTATGATAACTATGATGCATTAATTTGCTATTACAGTAACAATCACCACCAATTTAGGGGCTTAAACACTAAATTTATTATTTTATAATTTTATAGGTCAGAAATCTGACATGCCTCTCTCTGGGCTAATATCAAGGTGTCAACAGGGTTGCATTTCTTTTAGCAGCTCCAAGGGAGAATCTATTTCCTTGCCTTTTCAAGCTTTTAGAGGTTGTTAGCATTCTTTAGTTCATGGTTCCCCTCCTCCATCTTCAAAGCCAGTCATGTTGCATTTCCTTGACCATTCTTCTATAGTTACATCTCCCTCTGACTTTCTTCTCCCCACTTATTTAAGGACCTTTGTGATTAGATGGGGCCCAATAGGATAATCCAGGAAAATCTGGCCATTTCAAGTTCTTTGACTTTATTACCTTGACAAAGTACTTGTTGTCATGTAAGGTAACACATTTATAGGTTTCAGGAATTAAAATATGCTCATTTTTATCTTATGTTTATTAATTTTAATACAGTGACATTGATAAATCAGGGTACATATATTCCGAGAAAACATCTCCAGATTATTTTGACATTTGATTATGTTGCATACCCCTCACCCAAAGTCAAATTATCTTCTGTCACCTACTACCTGGTTTTCTTTGTGCCCCTCCTGTCCCCCTACCTTCTCTCTCCTCTTCCTCGCCCCCTCCACACCCTCTTACCATCACATCCTTGTCCATGTCTCTGAGTCTCATTTTTATGTCCCATCTATGTATGAGTTCATATAGTTCTTAGTTTTTTCTGATTTACTTATTTCACTCCGTATAATGTTATCAAGGTCCATCCATGTTATTGTAAATGATCCAATGTCATCACTTCTTATGGCTGAGTAGTATTCTATAATATATATGTACCAAAGCTTTATAATCCACTCGTCCACTGACGAATACTTGGGCTGTTTCCAGATCTTCGCTATTTTGAGAACAATGCTGCCATAAACATGGGGGTGCATTTCTCCTTCTGTAACAGTTCTATGGTGTTCTTGGGGTATAGTCCTAAAAGTGGGATAGCTGGGTCAAAAGGCAGTTCGATTTTCAATTTTTTGAGGAATTTCCATACTGTTTTCCGCAGAGGATGCACCAGTCTGCATTCCCACCAGCAGTGCAAGAGGGTTCCCTTTTCTCCACATCCTCTCCAGCACTTATTCTGTGTTGTTTTGTTGATGAGCGCCATTCTGACCAGTGTAAAGTGATATCTCATTGTGGTTTTAATTTGCATTTCTCTAATGATAAGTGATGTTGAGCATTTTTCATATGCCTATTGGCCATCTATATGTCCTCTTTGGAGAAGTGTCTACTCACTTCTTTTGCCCATTTTTGGATTGGATTGTTTGTCTTTCTGGTGTTGAGATTTACAAGTTCTTTATAAATTTTGGTTATTAACCCCTTATCAGACGTACTGTCAAATATGTTCTCCCATTGTATAGTTTGTCTTTTTATTCTGTTCTTATTGTCTTTGGCTGTGCAAAAGCTTTTTAGTTTGATATAGTCCCATTTGTTTATCCTGTCTTTTATTTCTCTTCCCCATAGAGATAAATCAGCAAATATAAATATATCGCTGCGAGAGAGGTTGGAGAACTTACTGCCTATGTTTTCTTCTAATATACTTATGGTTTCACGGCTTACATTTCAGTCTTTTTTTTTTTTTCAGTCTTTTTTTTTTTAATTTATTCATTTTAGAGAGAAGAGGGAGAGACAGAGAGAGAGAGAGAGAGAGAGAGAGAGAGAGAGAGGAGAGAAAGAGAGAGGGAAGGGGGGGAGGAGCTGGAAGATTCAACTCCCATATGTGCCTTGACCAGGCAAGCCTAGGGTTTCGAACCGGCGACCTCAGCATTTCCAGGTCGACGCTTTATCCATTGCGCCACCACAGGTCAGGCCATTTCAGTCTTTTATCCATTTTGAGTTTATTTTTGTGAATGGCATAAGTTGGTGGTCTAGTTTCATTTTTTTGCAGGTTGCTGTCCAGTTTTCCCAACACCATTTATTAAAGAGACTGTCTTAAATCCATTGTATGCCCTTATATCCTTTGTCAAATATCAGTTGTCCATAGAGCTTTGGGTTTATTTCTGGGTTCTCTGTTCTGTTCCATTGATATATATGCCTGTTCTTATGCCAGTATCAGGCTGATTTGAGTGCAATGGCCTTGTAGTATAACTTGATATCAGGAAGTATGATACCTCCCCCTTTATTCTTTTTTTTAAAGATTGCTGAGGCTATTTATGTTCTCTTTTGGTTCCATATAAATTTTTGGAATATGTGATCTATATCTTTAAAGTATGTCATTGGTATTTTAATTGGTATTGCATTGAATTTATGAATTGCTTTGGGTAATATAGACATTTTAATGATGTTTATTATTCCTAACCGTGAGCACGGTATATGCTTCCACTTGTTGGTATCTTCCTTGATTTCTTTTATCAATGTTTTATAACTTTCTGAGTACAAGTCTTGAGTCTCCTTGGTTAAATGTACTCCTAGGTACTTTATTTTTTTTGGTTGTAATAGTGAAGGGAATTGTTTCCTTAATTTCTCTTTCTGACTATTTATTGCTTGTGTATAAAAATGCCTCTGATTTCTCAGTATTAATTTTATATCCTGCCACTTTGCTGAATTTATTTATCAGGTCCAGTAGTTTTTTGACTGAGACTTTAGGGTTTTCTATATATAATATCATCTCATCTGCAAATAATGATAGTTTTACTTCTTCTTTTCCAACTTGAATGCCTTTTATTTCTTCTTCTTGTCTGATTACTGTGGCTAGGACTTCAAGGACTATGTTGAATAAGAATGGTGAAGGGGTCACCCTGCCTTGTTCCTGATCTTAAGGGTATTGCTTTTAATTTTTGCCCATTGAATATAATGTTGGCTGTGGGTTTGTCATAAATGGCTTTTATCATGTTGAGGTATGTTCCCTGTATTCCCACTTTGTTGAGAGTTTTGATCATGAATGGGTGCTGGATTTTATCAAATGCTTTTTCTGAATCTATTGAAATTATCATGTGGTGTTTGTCCTTCCTTTTGTTTATGTGATGAATCACATTGATTGATTTGCAAATATTGTACCAGCCTTGCCTCCCCAGAATAACTTCCACTTGATCATGGTGTATGATTTTTTTCCATATATTGTTGGATCCAGTTTGCTAATATTTTGTTCAGGATTTTAGCATCTATATTCATCAGAGATATTGGCCTATAATTTTCTTCTTTGTGTTATCTTTTCCTGGTTTTGAAATCCAAATTATGCTCACCTCATAAAAGGAGCTTGGAAGTCTTCCTTCCTCATAAATTTTTTGAAATAGCTTGAGAAGGATAGGAGTTAGTTCTTCTTTGAATATTTGGTAGAATTCATTTGTGAAGCCATCAGGCCCAGGACTTTTCATTGTTGGGAGTTTTTTGATAACTGTTTTTTATCTCATTTGGTGTAATTGGTCTGTTTAGGTTTTCTCATTCTTCCAGATTGATTTTTGGAAGATTGTGTTTCAAGGAATTTGTCCATTTCATCTCGGTTGTCTAGTTTTTTGGCATACATTTCTTCATAGTATTTTCTTACAATATTTTGTATTTATGTTGTGTCAGTTGTTATTTCTTTACTCTCATTTCTAATTTTATTTATTTGAGTCCTCTCTATTTTTTTCTTGGTGAGTCTAGTTAAAGGTTCATCAATCTTGTTTACCTTTTCAAAGAACCAGCTCCTAGTTTTATGGATCTTCTGTATTGTTTCTTTAGCCTCTATGTCATTTATTTCTGCCCTGATCTTTATTATTTCCTTCCTTCTACTACATTTGGGCTTTACTTGCTGTTCTTTTTCTAGTTCTTTTAGATGCAGGGTTAAGTTGTTTATTTGAGCTTTTTCTAGCTTCTTAAAGTGTGCCTTTAGTGCTATGAACTTCCCTCTCAGTACTGCTTTCGCTGTGTCACTTAAATTTTGATTTGTTGTATGCTCATTACCATTCGTTTCTAGGAATTTTTTTTATTTCTTCTTTGATCTCATTCTTAATCCATTCATTAAATAGCAACCTGCTATTTAGTTTCCATGTGTTTGAGAATTTTTGAGCTTTTCTGTTGTGGTTGATTTCTAGTTTCATGCCGTTGTGATCAGAGAAAGTGCTTGATATGATTTCAATCTTCTTAGAATTGTTGAGACAACTTTTGTGCCCTAACATGTGGTCTATCCTAGAGAATGTACCATGAGCACTTGAAAAAAATGTATATTCTGCTACTTTAGGGTGAAACATTCTGAAGATGTCTAGATATTAAATCAAGTTAATCTAGTGTTTTTTTTAAGTCTGCTGTTTCTTTGTTAATTTTTTTTGAGGATCTATCTAGTGATGTTAGTGGGGTACTAAAATCCCCTACTATTATACTATTGCTGTTGATCTCACCCTATAAATCCATCAAAGTTTGCTTTATATATTTAGGTGCTCCTATATAGATGCGTAGATATTTGTAATAGTTATATCTTCCTGTTGGATTGCTCCCTTTATCATTATGTAGTGGCCTTCTTTATCTCTTAATATATTCATTGTTTTAAAGTCTATTTTGTCTGATATAAGTATAGCTACCCCAGCTTTTTTTTTCATTTCCATTTGCATGAAATGTTTTTTTCTATCCTTTTACCTTCAGTCTATGTAAATCTTTTGTTTTAAGGTGTGTCTCTTGTAGACAGCGTATGTACGGGTTCTGTTTTCTTATCCACGCAGCTACCCTATGTCTTTTGATCGAATCATTTAATCCATTTACATTTAAGGTTATTATTGATATGTAGTTGTTTATTGCCATTTTATTCTTTAAAGCTGTATTCCTCTTTTGCTATATTCTTTTCCCACTTTGATCTGTTTATACAATGCCCCTTAACATTTCCTGCAGCATTGGTTTGGTTGTAATGAATTCCTTGAGTTTTGTGGGGGGGGGTTTGTTTGTTTGTTTGTTTGTTTGTTTTTTGTCTGGGAAGCTTTTTATTTCTCCTTCAATTTTAAATGATAGCCTTGCTGGGTAAAGTAGTCTTGGTTGTAGGTTCTTCTTCTGCATTACTTTGAACATTTCTTGCCATTCTCTTCTGGCCTCAAGTGTTTCTTTTGAGAAGTCGGATGTCATCCTTATGGGGGCTCCTTTGTAGGTGATAGCCTTTTTTTTCTAGCAGTTTTTAATATTTTCTCTTTATCACTTAGCTTTGGTATTTTAATTATGATGTGTCTTGGTATAGGTTTCTTTGGGTTTCTCTTTATTGGAGTTCTCTGTGCTTCTTGAACTTGTGAGAGTTTCTCATGCATTAATTTAAGGAAGTTTTCAGCTATGATATGATTGAACAAAGTCTCTATCCCTTGTTTTTTCTCTTCTTCTTCAGAAACCCCTATAATGCAGATGTTATTTCTCTTTATGTTGTCACAGAGCTCTCTAAGAGTTTTCTCAGACTTTTTGAATGTCTTTTCTTTTTTCTTCTCTGCTTTCATGTCTTCATTCCAGTTGTCCACCAACTCACTGATTTGATCCTCAGCTCTACCTATCCTGTTTTTAATTCCTTCCATTGTGGTCTTCATTTCTGATATTGTATTTGTCATTTCCAACTGATTTTTTTAAATATTTCAATACCCTTTTTTATACTTGCTATTTTTTTATTTAGGTGTTTATAATGACCATCCATTGTTGTTCTGAGATCCCTAAGCATCCTTACAATTATTATTTTGAACTCCGTATCCGAAAGTTTGGTTATTTCCATATCACTCATTTCATTTCCTGGATGTTTCTCTTGTGGTTTCATTTGGATTGCACTTCTCTGTCTTCTCATTATATCTGTGTGTTTGGGTGTTTTGTTTGTAGAGCTGGTTGAGTCTAGGCTTGGTTTTGTCTTCCTCCAGTTTTCAATTGTGTTATATCTATGTCTTCTTGGGTTTGTATCAGCTATTATTTGTAATCCACGTTTCGATTTGGGCAGCTTTGAAGTCTTGATTTGTTTTTTTCTTAACAGGTGATTGTCTTGTTTGCTGATCTCAGCAGGGGCTTATTTGAAACTGTATTCAGGAATGTGGTGGGTATGACCTGAGATTCTGAAGTCCTCTTCTGCCAGTTAATCTCTCTGGGGGCAGGTTGCTTTCTCAGCTTCAGTAGGGGGAGGTGTATCTCAGATCTCCATGGAGACCTGAGTTACTACCCCTTCTCCCCACTTCTTGTTTCCAGCTATGTCTTATTGTGCTGATTGGATCTGGAGAGATGTCTGGAGATCTGTGACCTGGAAGCACTTTGACTTTTGTTTTGTGGAAAGATCAGCCCCTCCCCTAGATATGGCTGCCTCTAGCACTGAATGAGTCAGCTTTTCTGGTCATCCCCTGCATTCCTCTGCCCCTCACCATCTGTCTCTCTCTCTCCCCTTTCTTTTTGGATGACAAGCCGGCCCCTTCAACACACCTCATTCCCTGGTCATCAGGCAAGTGTCTGTGAGCAGTATTTACTACTCTTTTTATTAGAGTGAGATTCCTTCTGGGCTCTCAGCCTCACCCCCCCCCCTCTTTTCCTGTAAGCAGTGGAGATCTAGGTGCTCCATACCAGGTTTGTTGTGGCTTCTTCTTTGCTTCTTGGTTTTTGAGAGCTGTTATAGTCCAGATTTGGTTTTTCATGCTGATTTTTCATAAATTAGTTTGTAATCCAGTTTGGTGGTGTGAGCTGGGAGTCTGTGCGTCTGCCTACTCCACTGCCATCTTCAGGTCCCAAAAAACATGCTCATTTTTGAAGGAGAAAGAAAATTTCTTCCTATCACATATATTATAGTAATACAACAATGTTAGCATTAAACCTATCTTAAGTAAATGTAAAAATTAATATTTTAATGCTTATTCTAAGATTTTTGGGGGGGAGCTATAACTGAATTTATTTTTGCTGCTTTAAAGCTCTAAGATTTTGTAATTATCTATTTTCTTATAGATTTCTTTTGACAATGGTCTTCAATGTTCTTGTTCTTGATTTTGCAAATGGACTTTTCTAATCTTTGGTTTTAAATTCTGACACTGATTTTAGTATCTTTTTCTGAGTTGGGGTGAGAATAGAACAGCCGTATAGAGGGTATTATATAATATTATACTCCTATATAAAATCTAGAGTTAGAATTGAAACTAAACTGTCCAGCCCTGGCTAGTTGGCTCAGTGATTAAAACATTGGCCCAGCCTGACCTGTGGTGGTGCAGTGGATAAAGCGTCAACCTGGAAATGCTGAGGTCGCAGGTTCGAAACCCTGGGCTTGCCTGGTCAAGGCACATATGGGAGTTGATGCTTCCAGCTCCTCCTCCCCTGTCTCTCTCTCCTCTCTGTCTCTCCTCTCTAAAATGAATAAATAAAAATTTAAAAAAAACATTTGCCCAATGTATGGATGTCCCAGGTTCAATTCCCAGTCAGGGCACACATGAGAAGTAACCATCTGCTTCTCTCCCCCTGCCTCTTCTCTTGCTCTCCCTCTTCCCCTCCCACAGCCAGTGACTCAGTTGATTTTAGCATCAGCCACAGACTGGTTGCCAGGTGAATCCCAATTGGGGTAAATGTGGGAGTCTGTCTTACTATCTCCCCTCTTCTCACTTAAAAAAAAAAAAAGAACAGCATTACACTGATTAAACTACCTATCATTATATCCACTGTTTCACCCTTAGGTGGGTTATATGAAATAAAGGAGGCAGTAGGTTAATATATTTAGACAAAAGTGAAGGAAATTCATGAGAGACAAGCTGGAATATGGAGAGGGTAAATGCAAACTAATATTTAATATATAAATTAAACATGAATTTTAAGATTATTAAATTTTTAGTTTGGTTTGGTCTACATTAAAGCACTGAATTATTATTTTTAAACCATCTATTGTGGGAATGTGCAATGAAAACATGCAGAATGAAAAAAGCAGTTAGAGACAACACATGCCCTAGGGCAAAAGCCCCAAGCAGACGGGAGTCCAGGAGCCTTTCTGACCCCATACTGGAAACAGCAAAACAGCAGGATAAGATTTAACACAAAGAAAATGTTTAGGCTCTCAGTATAGAGATTAGAAGTCATCATGTTTCTCATCTTTTACTTAACCCCCTGAAAACTTCTTCTTTCTGTTTCCTTGAGTTATTTGGACTTGTTAATAAATATCTGAGTAAGGCTGGGGATGAAGCTTCAGTTCTCCCATCTGCTGACCAGGACTGTTGCCTCCCCTCAGTCCCTTGGTGCATTTCATCTGGTTTCTGAGTAGTTTTTGTTATTGCAACAAGTGGTGCCCCATGTGAGGAATCAGAAGAAATGACCTTCCAAAGCCCGGCAAGGGAAAAGAATGTCCACTCATTCCATTTGGTAAGGGACACAAACAGTAGGGAAAAATCCCTTCAATGCTTGCAGCAAGGTCACTTTTAGGGACAAAGCCAAGGGATTTCCCTTTCCCTTCATCTCTCCTTCATCATTGGGAATTCCTTTTCCCCTGAGCAGCAGAGTCACAGGTTACAGCTACAGAGACTCTTCCAAGCTTCAGGGTATCAGGTAACAGGTCAGAATTTAAAAGCCATCTTGCTCACGATCTGACAACAATGCCCTTGGTATCTGAAGAAGGAAAGCTTAAACTTAGAAGACTGGGAAAGAGTTGGGTGGTGGCTTCATAATTCCATTGGCACCATCACAGTTCAGTATCTCATGGATTGGAATTCCTGTCGCCTAGCTCTTCATCCCATCCAGTTCCAGGATAAATCTACTCCCAATCCTGATGAACAGGCTTCTGCTACACCGCCTAAGACTCTGCTTTCCAATGAGCCTCTCCCAGCTCCTTCTCCAAATGAAAGTAAGATTGAGAGATGTCTTCAGGAAGGATTAGAGAAAGATGGGAAATTTGTCCAGTAATTAGGACTCCTGGACCACCTGTGTGATGAGTCCTTGTTATTCCATGTTCTTAAGAAATTTAGAAATTGGAAAAAAAAATCTCATTCCCCTTTTCAGACAGTAAAACACAGAAAAGAGGGGGGGAGGGAGTGCATATGTCACTTTTAAAATCCAAGCAGCTCATTAGCCCACTCTCTCCATTTTCTTAGGCGTTCTTGAAAGGCTGCCAAGAACAAATGAAAAATCTTGCCTTCTCTATAACTACTGTATTAATAATATGGATACTATTTACATATATAATAAAATATAAATTTATTCCAAATGTTTTTTAACCAAGTGGTCTAAAAGGCATTTGATATTACTACTATTTAAAATTAATATTTTTCAAAGTTCTTAACAGAAAATATATGTTTGTTTTGCCTGGGTTTACAAAAGGTTCCTGTTATCTCTAAAAATATAAGAATGCTTGCCAATAGAAAAACTGTTTCTAAGGGTCATAAAATATGTCCATAAAAGTATCTATCTAAAATTGCTAATTACTAACTTAGTCCTCACTATAAATAACGGTTTCTAGAAGTTAAGAATTCTGATTAATTAGAAAGAAATTGTATAATTCTAATAATAAAAGGTATAAAGTATAGAGATACTTTTGAAAGGAAAAGAAATAAAATAAGTTCTGAAAGCTGGTTATTTCTGAATAGATAAGAAAGTTTATAAAAGTTGCAAAAGGTTTGTGCAAGTTGTAGAAAGTTTATGCAGAGAAAAAAAAGGGAAGGAACTGAGAAAGTAGACAAAGGTGAAACAAGGAGAGGAAGGAAGGAAGGACTTTAAAAGAAGGATTGTTCTTAAATGAAAATAAAAAGGAACATTGTGACATTCTTAGGGACCTCAGGAGCTTGAGAAATTCACCCAAATTTACAGGTATTGCAGGAAGAGCCAATGACCTTCTTAAGCCCCAACTACACAAACAAAAAAGGGGGTGTCAGGAGGACACACCCCACAAGGACAATTCTATATGGCTCTTTTTACTCTTAATTTTTTAATCATTTCCTCAACTGGACTTACTGTAGCCACGAAGCATTTAATACCAGCTGAGCAACAACCAAAGCCTCTCATGTTGTACAAGTATATATTAGCTGGTGCTGAGTGGCAAAATCCAGTTGAATTGTTAACCTGGGGACAAGGGTATATTGCAATTTTGTCACCAACAGGTCCTCTTTGGACACCAGTGAGAAACATGAAGTCTTATCATGAGTTGCCATCAGCCCCTAGAAAGCAACCCAGTTTCAGAGATCCAGAGCTGATAGTGGATCCATCTTTGGAAACGAACCCCCAAAAAGAAGGATACCTAACTCGTTCCCAAGTATTCAGGAGTGCCTGACATCACCTGGGACACTTTGAAATATCTAACCAGGTGTGCTGAAGAAGTTTTACAAAATACAGACACACCTGTGTCCCTGAAAAACCTGTTTCTCTCTATGTTTGCCCTTCACCTTCCACTGCAACCACTGCCACCCATTGATAAGCCAGTGATCACTGAACCACTTAACCATTTTATTCTTTGTTAATCTTTACAAAAACAAAAAAGGGGAGTATGTGGGAACATTCTATGAAAATGTGCAGAATTAGGAAAACAATTAGAGACTGCAAGGCACCTTAGAGTGAAAGCCCTGAGTGGAAGTGAGTCCAAGAGCCTCTCTGACTCTGTACTGGAAACAGTGCGTGCTGGAAACAGCAAAACAGCAGGATAAGATTTAGCAACAAAGAAAATGTTTCAGCTCTTAGTATAGAGATTAAGAGTCAGCATGTTCCTTGTCCTTTACTTCAGCCCCTGAAAACTTCTTCTTTCTGCTTCCTTGAGTTTTTTGGACTTGTTAATAAATACCCGAGTAAGCCTGGGGACAGGTCTTCAGTGTGCTGGTCAGACTTGCTGCCTCCCTTCAGCCCCTTGGGCATTTCATCTGGTCTCTGAGTAGTTTCTGTCATCATGACATTCTATAATTCAAAGTGATACAAAAATATGTATGAATATAAAATAAAAACATATACATATATTAAATAAGCATATATAGATATGTATTTTATATTGATGTATTTTATATTCATAACATGTAAAATGTTATATTAATATGTAAAGATATAATATCAAAAATTAATATCTATGTTATGTTACTCTTGACTGGTGGTGAGCTGGCCATCTCCCATGGTTTGACCATCAGATGCGTTTAGTGTTCCTACTTTGCATGTAAAGGAAGAAAAACTCTTTCTATAAACTTTAACTTATTTTTATTTCTTCTTACACAAATATTTTAGAAATTATAGTTAAACACTAAATCTTTTGTGACATAATTTCTTATGAAGAAATTAGGCTTCAACTAAGGGAAGATGTTACCTGAAGTACATATTCACATGCTATTGCTCGAAAAGTGGAACTAAGAGAAATGTAAATATAAGTTACTCTTGAAAACTGGCTTTGGCTAAATCCCTGAGTTCTTTTTAACTGATGAAAGAAAAATGGAATTATAGTAGATTTTTCCAGTCCAGTAGAATAAAATGTTAACTTTTGCCTCTTAAAAGAGATGATTATTTGTAACCTAAATCTGTTGATGTTTTTGTTGAATGTTAATTTATTAAAAGAAAGTTCACTGGTAAGTCATTCCTATCATTTGCCTGTGAAGCAAATTGAAATAAATTGACATGAGGGGTTTTAAGCAGGAATGAGAACTCTGATTTTGACAATGCTTTTGACAGTTAGTATACCATCATATGGAAAGAGCAGTAGGAGTATCAGGAGTAACATAGGCACTTTGAATTACTTTTTTTTCATGCAATGCATTGATCAGTCACTTGTCTCACACACTAAACCACTTGTTACCATGAATTAGAAAGAAGTCATGCGATGCTGACTGCTGTTGGTGGTGGGGAGGGGGAGGGCCTGGTGGGGTGGAGAGATTGAGGCCAAAAGGAAAAAATAAAGGAAATAAACCTCAGGGACACAGACAACAGTCTGGTGATTGGGGGGCGGGGGGACATTGGAACGAGTTGGAAGAGAGTGAAGGGAGGGGGGATAAATTGTGATAAACAGAGACTTGATGTGGGGTGGTGAACACACAATACAGTGTACAGATGATGTGTTGTAGAATTGTACACCTGAAACCTATATAATTTTGTTAACCAGTATCATTCCAATAAATTCAATAAAAAGGAAAAAAAAGAGTTTAAACATAAAAAGAAGTCCTAAATATTTATCCTTTAAGTCCTAATGCTATAATATTTAGCATAATTATAATGAGTTGCCTTGTGACTTATTCATTATTCCTCTTTTCTTTATTCTTTTAATTTTTATTGAAATTATTGGGGTGGCATAGGTTAATAAAATTATACAGGTTTAGGTATACAATTCTATAACACATCATCTGTGTATTGTATTGCGTGTTCACCACCCAGAGTCAAGTCTCCATCCATCACAATGTATACCTACTTTACTCTCTTACACCTCTCATCATATAGTGCCATGTTTTGGTTGATGCAGGTTCAAATCTGCTCAAAGGCAAATGCATACATTCAAAATTGACTGGTGGTGAGCTGACCATCTCCCATGGTTTGACCATCAGACATGTTTATAATATTCCTATCTTGCATGCAAATGTAAAAGAAGAAAAACTCTTTTCAGAAACTTTAACTTATTTTTATTTCTTATTATACAAATATTTTAAAAATTATAGTTAAACACTAAATAAAAGGATAGCATTTCTTCACAATTCTGTCACCCTAACAAATTAAACATTTTAATTTTCCATTACCCTTTTGAAGCCTTGACAGTATGTGGATAAAATTTTTAACATAGTAGTAAACGTAATGAAAACATCATTTCTCTATTCATTCATTCACTAAATATTTACTAAGTGCCAACATGATTTTAGGAGCTTGGCATATATTAGATCAAAACATTCTGCTTTCATGAAAATTACATTCTGAAGATTGAGGACAGACAATAAAACAGAAGTAAATAAGTTATATTACTGTTAGAAGGTGATGAGTACTTTGGTTAAAAAGTAGAGAAGGTGATGGGGGAGGGGAAGGGGCATTGGAATTATAAATTGAACAACAGTATAGGTCTCCTTGAGGCTGTGGCACTGGCACAAAATTTAAAGAAAGTGAAGCAGGTAGCCATGTTGGTATCAGGAGAAAGAGTTCCAGGCAAGTGCCAAAGCCAGGTGTAGGCCCCCAGGCAGGAACGTGACTGGAGGGCAGAGAGCAGTGGGAACCGTAAGAGATGAGGTGAGAGTTGATGGGAGGAAGGGGATTAAGGGAGAGCTTGTGAGGAAGGCCTTCAATTCTTGGTTTATGTAATTATATTCTTCCTTTTTTCCCCCAGTTACCACCATATCAGAAGCATTTCCTATATCAGTTCATCCTTTCCTACATCAGGTACATGTCATGATAGAGATAATTCCCGAGGCACTGCTCAATAGAAAAAAGAAAATAGGGAAAGATACAAACCAAATAGATTCTATTTTCAGAACCCCTCTTCTTTCTCACAATGTATTTCCATTTATTCTTTCTTATTCCCATGATCACATATGTATAGGTGCATAGAGAAAAGAAAAATTGTTCTAATATTTACATACCTTAAAATATTAGGGACTTGATATTTTATTTTTTCACTGACACCTTCTCTTTTGGGTGTAGAAGAGGCAATGTTTAACACAGATGGAAACTCCAAAGAATTTCAGACATTGGGACTTTCTCCCATCATGTGTCAGGAAGACCCTGTCTGAGAGGCTGCTAGAATATGAACACAATAATGGTCAATATAACAGATGATATGTTAGTTGTTTTCCCTCCTATGAAGGTATATGGCTAGAACTGGAATTTGATCCAAAGGCAGCTATTTAAAACCATGTAATTCTCAGACACATATTCCCTCCACTCTAGCATGAAGAATGTCTGTCTTCTCCCCAGAAGATAGTGTTAGAATTGCTCTGTCTCACACCAGTGTTTCATCGCTCTGGCTAGCTATTCTGAGAGCTTTACTCATTTTTCCAAAACTATTGTCAGTATCTTTTGTATATGCAATAAATAGAAACCAGAGTCTGATCATTACTATGAAATGCTTTTATGGTCTCATATTATTATTTCTTTTTAGATGCAGCCAGCTAAAATGTGTTCTTGAAATGCGGCAATTAAATGAACAGATTCAAATTTCCCTTTTTCTTTCAAGTGACTCATTAATTTGGTAATTTACTATTTAAGTACTACCTAACCTATGTGACAGTTCATTATATTTATTTCCAGTGTAAATATAAACTTTTAAAAAGCTTAGAATAAATATTAGTTACATAAAATTAAATTTGCTTATTTATTTCGCATCATTTTGTCAATTTCACATTAGATGTGTTCCTAGGCAGAAGCACATTGGTCAATTGAATTAATTCTCTCACATCTTTGTTATTTATCCTTTACAGGAATAGTCATTCTTAAGAATTATGAATAAAATATTTCAGATTTTGTTGTACTTGATAGCTATGTCACATTTAGGTAATAATGTTTTCAAAGCTGTCTAACTTGATGTACTTTCAGTTTTTAAAAACACACTTTTCACTTTAGTATGTCTGTATTTTATTTCATTGATATAAATGCACAGATTTTAGTAAACTAAACTGTTATTTATAGGAGGCTGAGTTATTTTTAGTTGTATAAAGTAGATATTCTCCTTTTTCCTTAGTTTTGCTTCTAAACCATTTGTCAGCAATGCCTGCTTCTTTGAATTGCATTTTATCAGCCTCTCTTCTTCCTTTTGGCTGTCATCCACCAACTGTTCTCCCCTTCATGGATCCCATAGTTACCAGTTACTTTAATACGTGGCTTACTGTGATCTTCATTCTAGTGAGTTGGTATCCACAACAATGACCCATTCCACATCTGGCATCTCAGTTACTTGGTATGGCCCCTCCTTAAATATATTACCTTGAAAAATCTCAGTTTCAAGCATCACCCTCTTTGACCACTACTCTTTTTAATTCTGTTATTTTCCACTTACATTCTAACAATTCTATCACTTCAGGACCTCTGATTTGTTCACTCCACTATTTTTCTCTTTCAGTCACCTCCTCGTGTCTTTCCTTACCCAACTTAAATTTTGAAAGCATTATACTATGTAAAAGAAGCCAGACACAAAAGGACAAGTATTGCATGATTCTATTGTATGAAATATCCAGAATGGGTAAATCTATAGAGACAGAAAGTAGGTTACTTCTTTCCAGGGCCTGGTAGAAGGAGGTAATGGGGAATGATTTCTAATAGGTATAAAGTTTCTTTCTGGAGCAATGAAAATATTTTGGAATTAGGTAGAGGTGATAGTTGCACAACTTTGTGAACAGACTAAAAATCACTGAACTGTACATTTTAATACAATGATATTATGCGTGTGGAATATATCTCAATAAAATAGTTACCTTCTTTATAAATTTGGATATTTTATGCACTAGCTCTTGAAGTAAGCCACACTCTCAACTTATTTTTCTTGATGCATGACCCTTGTGTTGAGCCGAGAGGCTTCCAAATAAAGGGGTAACTCTGATAAAGCAAAGCTTTAAAATAAAGAAGGGGATAGTGATTTTAATGACTAGTCATATCAACAAAATGATTATTAGTACACTGTTAGATTAAATAGCTGAGAAAGGCCAAATTGTATCAGTGCCTCCTGTTCTCTCTCCCCCATTCTTCCTCCTTCCCTCCCGCACCCCAATTACAAACTCCCAAGGGATATTTCTGTTGCAAAGTAAATACCTCTGCCAAGAAGTTGCAAGAGGGCACTGAGCACATTCTTTACTACTCTATTTCCTTACTGACTTATTCAGTTCAAATTAAGTATTTGATCTTTTAGCTACAAAGCAAATGCAACCAAGCCTGGGGATGCTGAAAATTGTTAATTAGGAAAATGACAGAAGGAAGGAGAAGAAATTTAGCAAATACACTTAAGCTTCATATGAAGAAAAAATAATAAACTTTTACATAAACAGCTGTGGTTTATGAGAGCTCTGTATACTTTATTATTAAATAAAAATCATGAGGCAGCAAAGAATACATTAATGATAGGTATATTGCCAGAATTAGATAAATTTCCTGAGAGTAGAAAGGTTACATTTGTTAATAATAGCATCATAAGATTATTTTCCTTCAGGGAAAGATTTTTCAATATTCTACTGAGTATAAATGATTCCCTATTTCCATTCACTGTTTCAGAGGAACAGTATGTTTTTATCTAATGAGAAAATAACACCCTTTAAAGAGTATAAACTATTTTATAAACTCTGAGCCTTTTTCCTCCTGGGCCTTTGCATATGTAATTTGTAGTGCTGTCATGGAATATTGACATTTCCTCTCTCAATTCTTAGCTGACACCAGTAGAAATAGAGAGTTCTGGGTAATTGTTACATTGGAATTTTGCTCCTTTCATATATTTTGCTATAATAATAATATACCTGGTTACAATACCCAAACTATTTTCTTCTTTTTCTTTTTCTTTCTTTTTTTTTTATTAAGCTAGAGGAGGGAAGGCAGAGACACATTTCTGCTAAGTTGACCAGCATCCACTTGGCAAGCCCCCTACAGGGATACTCTGCCCATCTGAGGCATTGCTCCATTGCTCAGCAACTGGGCTATCTTTAGCACCTGAGGCAGAGGCCACAAACAATCCTCAGTGCCCAGGGCCAACTCACTCCAATCCAGCCATAGCTGTAGGCATAGAAGAGAGAGAGAGAGAGAGAGAGAGAGAGAGAGGGATGAGATGAGAGGGGTAGGAGTAGAGAAGCAGATGGTCATTTCTCCTGTGTGCCCTGACTGGGAGTTGAACCCCAGATATCCACACACCAGGCTGACACTCTTGCACTGAGCCAATTGGCCAGGGCCCCAACCTATTTATTTTAAGTTGCTTCAGGAGACATTTGCTCTTAGAAGAAAAAATAATTTTTGTGAGTTGTTGTATCCACAAAATTTTGATGGTTGCTTATAAAGTGGTCAGCATGATTTAGCAAGTTATTTAATGGTGTTCAGTTTTGAGTTGTCTATAAGGAATTATAACAATGGTTGGCCTACTCAAGGCACTGATATCACAATATAGAACTAATCTTAAAAATTAGGAAGATAAAAATCTGTTCAGAACGCTGCTAAAGAGTTCCATATTCAGCAATGAAGACATATGGTCAGTATTCTTTAAGGAAAGAAGAAAGTATGTTAATAAAAAAAAAGTGTCACTGCATAGCTGTTTTTGTCAATTCTATTTCTGGCTAAGGAAGAAAGAATATAGAATAGAAAAAATGTGTAAATTCATGGATAAAAATATTTCTAAGTATAGAATGGAAGATTAATGGGATGAAGAGTTTCTCTGGAGGGAATAAATAAAATATCAATATTTCATAATGTTAGCTCACAATAGTCATAATCAAATAGCAAAATTGAGCTTACCAAATGATTAGGCTTGGTTATAGGAAAGGACAGGGGCTTTTGTACCATGGAAATGGGCATTGTGGTGATGACAGGTAAGGGAACATTTAAGGTAGGTGACAAGCACATAGGTAACATGTGAAGGTAACAAAAGTATCTATCACTGAAGCATGAATATATAGGCATTTCAACAATACTTTCTCCAATTTCTGAAACTATTTCCACAATAATTTTTTATGTCTTTAAAAAAAATCTCCCTTTCACCCTGGCCAGATAGCTCAGTTGGTTAGAATATTGTCCCAAGTGTAGAAGTTGCCAGTTTGATCCCTGGCTAGAGCACATACAGGAACAGATTGATGTTTCTGTCTCTCTCCCTCTCCCTTTCTCTCTCTAAAATCAATAAATAAAAGAAAAAAATCTCCCTTTCTTGTTGCATGACTCATCTCTACTATCACAATAACTGCTTTAGGCTATTTCTAACAGCCCAGCCTAACTCTTTCATTATAAGAATATGACAACAAATCCTTCTAATGTTGACAGAAAATATCAGGCATCCCCAGGTCTCATTGCATCATATTGATATAATAACCTGTGATAAATGTTGACAGTATAATCTTTGTGTCAAATATTTTGTGAGCCACAGTCACAGTTCTTTGAGCAACTAGGAAATAAGAAGCTATATTAATTCAAGACATCAGTAATATTATTATTTATATAATTATTACCCCTCAACACTTTCTGCTGTTTTATCTTTTTAGGTATGACTAGTTCTATTGTCTTTTGACATACAACTTTATTACCATATCAGATATGTGATCCTTTGAAAATAAGGAACGATAAGCAAGACATGTTCAAGGAAAATATCCCTAAAATAGAATACTATGTTGTATTATAGAAGGCTTTAAAATTATTTCTTAACATTTTCTTATAAAGACATTTAAATCTATCTAAATGTAAAGTTTTACTGGGGTGTCTTAAATATATTCTATTTAGTCTTTGTGTTTTTATTTGTAATTTATTTTAAGCCTTAAGGATATCTGAGTTGTATTTTTTAATTTTTATTTTTACTTTGTTTTGTTGACATGGTTTCAAGTGTCCCTCTCAATATAGTTTTTAAGTTAAGCTCAAGTGCAGAGCTGAGTTAATTATACAACTCAATTCTTTGCACATTTTCATCAAGGCTTCAAACTTGTCTATTATTATTTTTTCTTCCTCCCAATACCCTTTCCTATTCCCTTTGTATTCATGATCATCATTCTATTTGAAATATAGATCTTAAATATGCACTTATCCAGTGGTAGGATTCAAATAATTTAACAACCGGTTTTCTGTCCTAATGACTGTTTTAAGTATAAAAAAAGATATATCAAAGATAGTTTATTATTTCATGCATCTAATACTTAAATAGGAACAATAAAAGAGGTACACAAGACTATAAGAGTCTTAAAATATTAATGAAAAAATATTAATACCTGACAAAAAACACTAAAACTGTTATGTAAGATATTCCACATTGCTTCTTGATTGGTGTCCTCACATGCAATTTTTTTTCACCTATGGATGGAATAAACATTACTATCAGTGCTTGAAATATGCTGTTGTGCAGATGAACATTGAAAAAGAGTAAGGAACAATGACATCAGAGAAATGGCAGTATGAGAGATACTTCTAATGTCTCCCCTTAAAATTTGAACAAATTGAACAACTATAATGCAGTGAAGGAACCCCAGTTGAGCTCATAGCCATGCCAAAATATTCACGCAATGAATGGACTGAAGGTGGGACAGATTGAAAAGGAGGTGGAAGATAAAATGCTTTGCAGTGGAATCTGGAGAGGAAAGAAGGTGAAGGACTGAATTTTTCTTTCTCCTTGCTGGACTTAGGGAGAGAATTTTATTCTAAGCCAGGAGAGGTGGAGAGACTAAAGGACAGAAGGAAGGAGCTGAACAAGGTGCAGGTTTTCCCAAGACTGCTCATATGGCTTGGCTTGCAATCAGCCAGCACAGTGCTCCACTCAGCCTGAAGTGTTTGCTCCATTGACATGTGCTGGGCCCATCGTTTCCAGCTCACAGCATGGTGTATACTTCTTAAGTGAGCACATAGCCCATGGAGATTAGCCCATGAAGCACTGCGCATGCTAGGCCCACAGCACTCAAGCACACTTGCCACTGCTGGCATTTTAACAGTGGCCTACACATTGTATGCAGTGTCAGGTAAGACCACAGTGTGCCCCACCAAGCCTCCCAGGTCCTACGTTTCTCCCCATGTGGTACAAAGGGGTTGTGGCAGGCCCCTACAGCTGACTCTCTGGGGCCATTCTCTTCCCTGAGAGGCGGAAGTGTTCTGTATCTGATCCCCTGGTATGCTGAGATGTGGGGAAGAATTCCCAGAGACCTGAAACTGCCACCGCTAAAGCTGTAAAGCCACAAAGCCATAAAGCTGAAACTCAAAAGCCCTCACAACACAACCCACTCACTAACATGACTGTATCCCTGCCTACATCACCACAACAGTGGTGTTCTGTCCAAGGGTTCACAGAACCAAAACTTGTAGTACAGCAACACCTACAAGAAAAAAAAGTTTCTTGTTAGGTTTTTTAATGATACCACTTTCAAATATCATCAAGAAGAAGAAATCAATCATCATAGATACACGAGAAATGTAGTTCAGATTGATAATGAAAAATCTCCAAGAAAAAAATCTCAATTACATGGAAAAATTGGAGTTAAATGATAGAGAATTCAAAATTGAAGTTCTATAGAAAATCAATGAGTTGCAAAGATACAATGATAAGCAATTTAATTAGCTCATAAAATAAATTAATGAAAAAAAGAGTACTTCACCAAGGAAACTGAAACTTTAAAAAAGAACCACAAAGAAATGAAGAACTCAATACATGAACTGAAAAATGAGGTAACAAGTTTAGCTAATAGAACAAGCCAGTTAGAGGAGAGAACTAGTGACATTGAAGATAGGCAACTAAAGATACTACAGATAGAAGAGACACATGAATTAAAAAAAATGAGAGAGCTCTACAAAAACTGCCTGACTCCATCAGAAAGAGCAATATAAGAATAATAGGTATATCAGAAGAAGAGAGGCAAAAGAGAATGGAAAACCCATTAAAACAAATAATTGATGAAAACTTCCCAAGCTTGTGGAAAGAGTTAGAGCCACGAATCCAAAAGCACATCATAATAAAACTGTCACAAATCAATGACAAAGAAAGAATCCTTAAGGCAGCTACGGAAAAGAGGAACATAACATAAGGCAAGGTCCATTAGGTTATCATCAGATTTCTTGGAAGAAATGCTACAAGCCAGAAGAGAATGGACTCAAACATTTAAAGTAGTGAAAAAGAGGAATCACCAGCCAAGAATACTATATCCATCACATTATCCTTCAAATATGAAGGAGAAATAAAAACATTTACAGACATAGAGAAGCTGAGGGAATTTATCTCCAGAAAAACCCCACTGCAAGAAATACTAAAGGGTGCTGTACAACCAAACAGAAAGAACAAAACAAAACTACAAGTAAAAGCTCCAGCAAGATCACAATAAAAACAAGGATAATCTGTGACAATAACATAAAAGGGGAGAGGATAAAGATCAGTGATAGCAGAGGAAAATAGAGTGCAGAAGCACTCATATGACAATGGGCTCTTGTAAATATGACAATTTTTAAAATAACCTAAAGGTAACCACCCATCAAAACAGCACTACTAAAACACATAGCTTAAAAAACAAAACAAAACAAACAAACAAACAAAAAACAGAAAAAAATGTATGGCATACCACCAAACAAAAACAACTGAAAGAAAAACAAAATAGAAGAACCAAATGAAACACAGAGCTATCAGAAAACAGTACATAAAATGGCTCTAGGAAATCAAGTGTCAATAATTACCATAAATATAAATGGATTGAACTCACCAATAAAAAGGTAGAGTAGCAGATTGGATCAAAAAGCAAACCCCAACCATATGCTGCCTTCAATAGACACATCTAAGCTACAAGGAGAAAAGTAGAATAAAATTGAAAGGTTGGAAAACAATTCTCCAAGCAGATAATACCCAAAGAAAAGCAGGTGTAACCATACTCATATCTGACAATGCTGACTTCAAGACAACAACGGTACCTAGAGACAAAGATGGTCATTTCATAATGATAAAGGGGACATTGTATCAAGAAGACATAACATTTTTAACATATATGCACTGAACTAGGGAGCAACAAAATATATAAGACATCTACTAACTGATCTAAAAATATAAACAAACAAAAAATACATTTATACTTGGAGTTCTCAATACACCATCTATGACTTTAGATAATCATCCAAACAGAAAATCAATAAAGAAATATCGGCCTTAAAGGACACACTAGACCAAATAGACATAATAGATATTTACAGGACATTTCATCTCAAAACTTCAAACTACACATTTTTTTCCAATGTACATGGAACATTCTCAAGTATAGACCATATGTTGGGCCACAAAACTAACATCAACAAATTCAGAAAGATTAAAATTATAGCAAGCATATTCTCTGACAATAAGGGTTTAAAATTAGAATTCAAATGCAAAAAAGAAGTTAAAAATTCCACAAAAATTGGGAAATTGAGCAACATACTTCTAAAAAATGACTGGGTCAAAGAAGAAATAAAAGCAGAGATCAAAAGATATGTACAGACTAATGAAATGACAACATAACATAAAATTTTTTTGGATGCAGCAAAAGCAGTAATAAGAGGGAAGGTATTATTATTACAGGCTTATATCAAGAAACAAGAAAGATCCTAAATAAACATCACATCTTAAGGAACTAGAAAAAGAAGAACAAAGGCAACCAAAAGTCAGCAGAAGAAAGGAAATAATAAAAAATCAGAGCAGAAATAATTGAAATAGAGAACAGAAAAACTATAGAAAATGTTAATACAACAACCTGTTTTTTTGAAAAGATTAATAAACTTGATAAACCCCTAGTTAAACTCACTAAGGAAAAAAGAAAAAGGACTCAAACAAAATCCGAAATGAAAGAAGAGAAATTACAACAGCTATCATAGATATACAAAGGATCATTGTAGAATACTATGAAAAATTATATGCCACCAAACTCAACAATCTAAAAGAAATAGATAAATTCCTAGAACTATACAATCTTTCTAGACTGAGTCATGAAGAAGTGGAAAGCCTAAATATACCCATAAGCACGAAGGAAATAGAAACAGCTATTAAAATGCTTCCAAAAATAAGTCCAAGACCAGATGGCTACACTAGTGAATTCTATACAACACTCATAGAAGAGTTGGTTCCTATCCTTCTCAAAGTCTTCCAAAAATAGAAAAGCAATACTTCCTAACACATTTTAGGAGGCCAACATAACCCTCATACCAAAACCTGGCAAGGACAATACAAAGAAACATTATAGACCAATATTTCTTTTTTTTTTTATTATAAATTTTTATTAATGTTGATGGGATGACATTAATAATTCAGGGTACATATATTCAAAGAAAACATGTCTAGGTTATCTTGTCATTAAATTATGTTGCATACCCCTCACCCAGAGTTAGATTGTCCTCCGTCACCCTCTGTCTAGTTTTCTCTGTGCACCTCCCCCTCCCCCTAACTCTCTCCCTCCCTCCCTCCTGTGTCCTCCCTCCCCCCACCCCTGGTAACCACCACTCTCTTGTCCATGTCTCTTAGTCTCGTTTTTATGTTCCACCAATGTATGGAATCATGTAGTTCTTGTTTTTTTCTGATTTACTTATTTCACTCCGTATAATGTTATCAAGATCCCACCATTTTGCTGTAAATGATCTGATGTCATCATTTCTTATGGCTGAGTAGTATTCCATAGTGTATATGTGCCACATCTTCTTTATCCAGTCTTCTATTGAGGGGCTTTTTGGTTGTTTCCATATCTTGGCCACTGTGAACAGTGCTGCAATGAACATGGGGCTACATGTGTCTTTACGTATCAATGATTCTGAGGTTTTGGGGTATATACCCAGTAGAGGGATTGCTGGGTCATAAGGTAGTTCTATTTGCAGTTTTTTGAGGAACCACCATACTTTCCTCCATAATGGTTGTACTACTTTACATTCCCACCAACAGTGTATGAGGGTTCCTTTTTCTCCACAGCCTCTCCAACATTTGCTATTACCCGTCTTGTTGATAATAGCTAATCTAACAGGGGTGAGGTGGTATCTCATTGTAGTTTTGATTTGCATTTCTCTAATAACTAATGAAGCTGAGCATCTTTTCATATATCTGTTGGCCATTTGTATTTCTTCCTGGGAGAAGTGTCTGTTCATGTCCTCTTCCCATTTTTTTATTGGATTGTTTGTTTGTTTGTTGTTGAGTTTTATGAGTTCTTTGTAAATTTTGGATATTAGTCCCTTATCTGAGCTGTCGTTTGAAAATATCAGTTCCCATATAGTTGGCTGTCTGTTTATTTTGATATCAGTTTCTCTTGCTGAGCAAAAACTTTTTATTCTGATGTAGTCCCATTCATTTATCTTTGCCTTCACTTCTCTTGCCATTGGGGTCAAGTTCATAAAATGTTCTTTAAAACCCAGGTCCATGAGTTTAGTGCCTATGTCTTCTTCTATGTACTTAATTGTTTCAGATCTTATATTTAGGTCTTTGATCCATTTTGAATTAATTTTAGTACACGGGGACAGGCTGTAGTCAAGTTTCATTCTTTTGCATGTGGCTTTCCAGTTTTCCCAACACCATTTGTTGAAGAGGCTTTCTTTTCTCCATTTTGTGTTGTTGGCCCCTTTATCAAAGATTATTTGACCATATATATGTGGTTTTATTTCTGGGCTTTCTATTCTGTTCCATTGGTCTGAGTGTCTATTTTTCTGCCAATACCATACAGTTTTGATTATTGTGGCCCTATAATATAGTTTAAAGTCAGGTATTGTAATGCCCCCAGCTTCATTCTTTTTCCTCAGGATTGCTTTGGCTATTCGGGGTTTTTTATAGTTCCATATAAATCTTATGATTTTTTGTTCCATTTCTTTAAAAAATGTCATAGGAATTTTGATGGGAATTGCATTAAATTTATATATTACTTTGGGTAATATGGCCATTTTAATTATATTTATTCTTCCTATCCAAGAACAAAGAATATTTTTCCATCTCATTGTGTCTTTTTCTATTTCTCTTAGCAATGCCTTGTAGTTTTCGTTATATAGGTCCTTTACATTCTTTGTTATGTTTTTTTTTTTTTAAGTTTTTTTTTTAATATTTTTAAATTTATTTTATTTTATTTATTCATTTATAGAAAGGAGAGAGAGGGAGAGGAGAGAGAAAGAGAGAGAGAGAGAGAGAAGGGGGGAGGAGCTGGAAGCATCAACTCCCATATGTGCCTTGACCAGGCAAGCCCAGGGTTTCGAACTGGCGACCTCAGCATTTCCAGGTCGACACTTTATCCACTGCGCCACCACAGGTCAGGCACTTTGTTATGTTTATTCCTAGGTATTTTATTTTATTTTTTTGCAATCGTGAAGGGGATTATTTTTTTGAGTTCGTTTTCTAGTATTTCATTGTTGGCATATAGAAAGGCTATGGACTTTTGTATGTTAATTTTGTATCCTGCGACCTTACTGTATTGGTTTATTGTTTCTAGTAATCTTTTTGTGGAGTCCTTTGGGTTTTCGATGTATAGGATCATATCATCAGCAAAAAGTGATACCTTTACTTCTTCTTTTCCAATATGGATGCCTTTTATTTCTTTGTCTTGTCTGATTGGTCTGGCCAGAACTTCTAGCACCACGTTAAATAAGAGTGGAGAGAGTGGACAACCCTTAGACCAATATTTCTAATGAATACAGAATCAAAAATCCTAAACGAAAGACTAGCAAATAGAATACAACAGTGCCTTAAAAAATAACACATCATGATCAAGTGAGATTCATTCCAGGAGCACAAGGATGGTTCAACATACGTAAATCAATTAACATTATACACGATATCAAAAAAACAAAGAACAAAAATTACATGATCCTGTCAATAGATGCAAAGAAGGCATATGATAAGATAAAACATCCTTTTATGTTTAAAATACTCAATAAAATGGGTATAGAAGAAAATACCTCAACATAACATAGGCCACATATGACAAATCATCAGCTAATATTATACTGAATAATGAAAAATTGAAAGCTTTTTCTCTAAAATCAGGAAGAAGACAAGACTGGCCACTTTCTTCATTTCTATGCAACACAGTGCTGGAAGTTTTAACCAGAATGATCAGACAAGAGAAAGAAATAAAGACATTCAGATTGGAAAAGAGAAAGTAAAGGTTTAAATTTTTTGCAGATGACATAATCCTGTATATAGAAAACCCCAAACACTCCACAAAAGGACTAATAGAAACAAGAAACCAACATAGGAAGATCACAGGATAAAAATTCAACATACAGAAGTTTATTGCTTTCAGATATGCCAACAATGAAACTTTGGAAAATGAGCTCAAAACAATAATCCCTTTTACAGTTGCAATAAAGAAAAAAAAAATGCGTGGGGATAAACTAAACAAAGAACCTAAGGGATCTATATACTGAAAACTACAAAGCATTATTAAAGGAAGTTGAAAAAGATACAATGAAATGGAAAAATATTTCATGTTCATGGATTGGAAGAATCAACATAGTTAAAATGGCCATATTACCCAAAGCAATATACAAATTTAATGCAATTCCTATCAAAATTCCAATGTCATCTTTTAAAGAAATGGAACAAAAAAAATCAACAGGTTTGTATGGAATTACAAAAAAACCTTGAATTGCCAAAGCACTCCTGATAAAATAAACAAAGCTGAAGGTATTACAATACCTAGCTTCAAATTATACTACAGAGCCATGATAATCAAAACAACATGGTATTGGCAGAAATACAGACATACAAACCAATGGGACAAAATCGAGAGCCCAGAAATAAAACCACATATATATGGAAAAATCATCTTTGACAAAGGAGCCAAAAACACACAATGGAGAAAAGAAAGCCTCTTTGATAAATGATGCTGAGAAAATTGGAAAGCCACATGGAAAAGAATAAAACTTGACTACAGCCTGCCCCCCTTCACAAAAATCAATTCATAATGGATCAAAGACCTAAACATAAGATTTGAAATAATAAATTACATAGAGGAAAACATAGGCACTAAACTCATGGACTTTGGCCGTAGAGAACAATTTATGAATTTGAGCCCAAAGGCAAGGTAAGTAAAGTCAAAAATAAATGAATGGGACCATATCAAGCTAAAAAACTTCTGCACAGCAAAAGAAACTGACAACAAAATAAATAGGCAGCCAACTAAATGAGAGATGATATTTGCAAACAACAGCTCTGATAAGGGGTGTTAATATCCAAAATATATAAAGAACTCACAAAGCTCAGCAACAAACAAGCAAACAATCCAATTAAAAATGGAGAGAGGACCTGAACAGACAGTTCTCCCAAGAAGACATACAAACATCCAATAGATATATGAAAAAATGCTCATCTTCACTAGGTAATCAAGAAATGCAAACCAAAACTACAATGAGATACCACCTCATAACTGTTAGATTGACTATTATCAACAAGAAAGGTAATAAATGTTGGAGAGGAAGTGGAGAAAAAAAATACCGTCATTTACTAATGGTGAGAATGTAAATTAGTACAACCATTATGAAAGAGAGTATAGTGGTTCCTCAAAAAATTAAGAATAAAACTATCATATGTCCCAGCAACACCTCTACTTGATATCTACCCCAATACTCGAAAACAGTGGTATGTAAAGACACATGCGCCTCCATGTTCATTACAGCATTATTCACAGTGGCCAAGACATGGAAACAATCAAACTGTCTCTCGACAGAGGATTGGGTAAAGAAGATGTGGTACGTATATACTATGGTATATTAGCCATAATAAATAACAACATAGTGTCATTTACAACAACATGGATGAACCTTCAGAACATTATAGTGAGTAAAATAAGTAAATCAGAAAAAGTTAAAAGCTGTATGATTTCACACATAGGTGGGAGTTGGGGGATGGGTATAAAGAGGGGCAAATATAAAGTGTCAGAAAGTTATTTGACTTTGGGTGATGGATATACAACATAATCAACTATTCAAATGATGTACTGATGTTTACCTGAAATCTATGTACACTTGATCAATGTCACCCTGTTAAATTTAATTATCTAAATTAAAAAAAGAGTAAAAATGTAAATGTGTGATTTCCATATTGGGCAGCTGTCCAGGCACCCACCTTAGAGAGAACTCTGACTACAAGTGCCATTTTTCAACCAGTTTACCTAACTCAACAAAAACTTAGGTATCAGTTCTACTGAACCCATGTGAACTGGCTGAATCCCACTACTGCACTTATCTCTGTAGTATTGTTTTGTGAGAAAGTATTTTTAAGTTGCTGAGAGGAGGGGAGGTGGAGCAGGGTATGTGGGCATAAATGGTGACAGATGAAGACTTGACTTGGGGGGGTGAACACACAATATGGTGCACAGAGATGTGTTGTAGAATTGGGTACCTGAAACCTGTATAATTATGTTAACTAGCATTACTCTTAATAAATTTTTTAAAAATCTCAAAACATATCTGTGTGTGTGTGTGTGTGTGTGTGTGTGTGTGGCTGTTAAGCTTGTCAGTTTCCTACTTTTCATACACATTTGAAATCTCCCTGCTCTATGGTATGAATATCCATTTTCTTGCCTTTTTTCCATAGAGATTTTTTTTTTATCTGCGTGGTTCCTATTGTACCATGTACATGTATTGGTAAATGATAACCCAGGTATCTTTCATCTTCCTGCCATCACTAACAGTGCTCAGTGAACAGTGTTATACATGTTTCTTTAGCATGCTGTGCAAAAACTTCTCTAGGTATATATCCAAGACTGGAATCTATGGTTATCAGGCAAATGGATAATTAATTCCAATAAATGAAATGCTTGTTTGCTTTCAGAAACATCTGTGCTGATTTATATTCCTAAAAGCAATATGTGAGTTTCTCTTCTCATCTTTACGAATATTTGTGATTAAATGCATTTCTTATTTGTGCCATTCTGACTGATGTGAAGTGATATCTCATTATTGTGTAATTTTGCCTGCATCTGATATATAAATATGTTCTTGTTAGCCATTGTGTCTCCTCTTCCTTTTTTTTATAAACTGTTCATCTATCTTGCCTGTCTTTTATTAATTTATAAGTGTCTTTTTTAGTATGCTATCTGTCCATCAATTTTGTCTATAATGTGTTTCATTAGATAGAAATCTTTAATTTTTATGTAATAAAATCCATCCTTTTTTTTCTTTTGCTTAAGAGTTTATATTTTGAGTTTCATTTAAAAAGTCTTTCTTCATGCCTAGGTCACAAAAATTTCTTTACGTTTTTAAAATCTTTTTATTTTTTAACACAGTATTTTAATTTGTTTGCCATCTGTAATATAATGTACAAGTTTAGCCTTTTTTTTCTTTGTATACTAAATCTATTTTCCAAATGCCATGTATAAGTAATCTTTTCCCCCATTTTTTGTAGTGCTATATTTTATCTCAAAACTCTGTTCCTGTTCATTAACAAGCTTGTTTGTTCCTGAGTTAATTGTATGGTGACTTTTATCACTACAGCCTTGGTTATATTTTAACACCTGGTAAGAAAAGTCCTTCCCGTTCCACGCCTGCATGCTCCTTTCATTTTTTTTTTTCAAAGCTGACTTTGGTATTTATGGACTTTTATTCTAAAATATAAGTTTTGGAATGAGTTTTCCAAGTTCCTCAGAAATAATAAAACTGCTTTTAAATATGTTTTGCATGATAACATATTACTAGATTTTGATCTTGATTAGTAATCAGGAAGCTATTTCCTTAAACCTTTGGAAAATGTTTCTCCATTCTATTCTATACTCAAGTGTGCTTTATGAAGTTTGATGCCAATGTGACTTGTTTTCTTTTGTGGGTGAGTGGTCTGCTCTTCTATCTAGAAACTTTTAAATTTGTGTCTTTGTCTTCAATCGCCACTTATTTTATGATAAGGTTTTTAGGTTTGGATTTCTCATTCTCTATGCTTTTATTCTCTGAAGCCTTTCAAACTGAAATTTTCCCTCTACTTTCAATTGGGGAAAATCTTAGATGTCATTTCTTGAAGTACTGTTTTCCATGGCTACATACAGTTTCTTATCCCTCCTAATGAGACTTTTTAAATATATATTTTGATATTTGTTGCTGATTCCAAAGATCTTTTATTTCTTCTTTCCTAGTGCTTTTTTGGAAGAATATTCTAGCTTATTTTCCAGTGCCCTATTTCATTCTTCGGCTGTCCATTTAGTTATTTATCTAATACATTAATCATTTATTTACACTTGCATTTTTTACACAAGTATTCCTACCTAGTTCTTAATTACAAATGCTTGCTTCTGCTTTATACTTCCACTATTCTCTTATTTATTTGAGAATTTTTATTAGTTTTATTTTGAGTAATAAGGTAATAAATAAAGTAAATAAGTGAATAAACAAGAGCTGATTCCACCTAGTATTTGCAGTTGGGTTTGTTGCCTTTATTTTGGAGCAGTTTTGCTTCTCACATGTCTAGTTATTTTTACCTTTGAACTTATTTTTCTCTGTCTGGTTTGGTAAATATGAAGACCCAGGTTCTAGCTTATGCTGCTCCTGAGATATAAAGGTGTGTGGGAGCATGCTGATCCTAGGCACAGGGCCCACTGTGCTATAGTCTGGACTCCACCATTCCTCTTTGCTCTCTCCTGACAACGTAATTCTTATACCTTGGTTGTAGATGGTTCAAGCTGGGGATGAGTGTGGCGATGCTATGGAGTTTACCATAATCACCAGGCCTTCTTGTATGTCTCCTAACACTTGTCCAGCTCCAGGGCAACGTGAGTGTTATCTGCTGACTTAGTGGCACTGGATAGGCAGTACTGTTTTGTCCCTTGAAATATCACATGGCCAGGACAATGACAAAAGAAAATACAGCTTAAAAACCCTTCCCATTTTATTCCCCTACCATGCTGCCTCATTCTTAGACACATATACTCAATTTCCAAGCATTTCTGCCAATTTTTGTTTACTTTCTGTCCTTTAAATCCACTGCGTTTTACCACTGGGACAACTTCTGGGATGCTATGGAGAAGGATGCCAACATTGAAGCTAATTTTCAACCTTGTTGAATCCAATCATATGGTGGATATCAAAATACTGCCAACTTCAAATGAATGCTCTCTAAGTGCTAGGCCTGTGCTAAGTGTTTTTATATGCATTATATCTGGTCTTTCACAAACACTCTAAGAAATAGATGCTTTTATCATTTTAATTTTACAGATGAGATCATTGAAGTCAAGATAAAGAACTTCACACGATCAGTAACAGAGCCACAGTACAAATTTAAACCATGAGATTTCCCAAGTTTATTCCTTTTAGTCTATATGTAGAGTTTTGGTTTAAATTAGGTTTGTTCTAGGTAGGTAGGCTTCATAATGTCCAAAAACCTAGAAGTGTATCCAAAATTTTGTGTGTGTACAAATAAGGTATTTCTACCAGTGATTGAGTCTATTGTTTTCATTAGGTTCTCAAAGGTGTCTATAAGTTTCCACCAGGTGAAGAGTTATTTTAAATAGTCAAAACTTACATGGGGGTTTTGGTGCTGAAATAAGCTGGTAATGCAAAGAAAAAAAAAGGTGTAGAGTGATTTATCGCTTAAATTTTCTTGAATGACCCTGAAGTAGATAATATTATCTATTGGTCCACTGGAAGTTCAAAAGCCAAGAATTAATACAGTATATTTTATTACTCTTTGCTTTTGTGCTGGTTTTTTTTTTTCCCGGAGCCGTAAAAAACAAGTCCCTTTGGAAATATTTTGGTAGCAGAGAAAGAGTATTAAATAAAGGATTCTTCTCAATAAGCTTGTACAATTGTGTTCATTTTTTTCAGTGCCCATACAATGGAAGTGAACTCCAAATTGAGAAAAATAAATTAAGACACAACATCAATCTGGTATGAAGAATAATAGATAAATGGCAATATGTTCAGTGGCTAGCTTTCTGTGCCCTAAAGCCTGTACAATCATATACCAGCCCCAAGAATTGTCAATTTAACCCTCTTGAATGCCCAATGGATGCTATTCACTCTAGTCAAATCTGGTGGGTTTTCCATTAATAGGCCCTGAGGAGATGAAGCCTGTTGAAAAAATTTCTGATATTTTTTCCCAGATACTGGAACACTTTATAATGAGGCTTAGATAACAATCTCCCCAACATGTCAGAAGCTCAACTTCAGAGCTTCAGAGCTGACAGAGCACTCTGGAATTCTTAGCATCGGGGCAGCTCTGGTTTGATTTTCTGAAACCCTTTTTCAGAGCAGCTAGACAGTCTATGCTCACTGGAAGTCTGAACTCTACTGTTCTCTGGAAACAGATAAATACACTGGGCAATTAGACTGACCTATGCTTTTTTGAAATAAGCTCTAAAACATATCTTTCATTTAAAAATACATATGATCCAGGTCAGTTTCTATCTATTTTTTGTTCCTCCCAGTATGAAAGGACAAGAGGGATGGGGCCTACTTCAACATGCACCCCTAAACGAACAGATGCTCTAATCTCAATCTGACAGTAAATGAGCAAATAATGCAAGAACAGGGTTCACTAGAATGGCAGAGACCAGTAATTGCATAAAACTTAAACCTTTATTCTCAGAGGTTCAACTCCTCTCTCTAACAAATATGTTCTTGATTAACCTTTTACTAATAATTGTCCCAATCCTGTTAGCCATAACATTTTAAACTTTATTAGAATGAAAGGTATTAGGCTATATACAACTATAAAAAGGTCCAAATATCATTGGTCCTTCTGGACTACTACAACTAATCGCAAATGCAATAAAACTTTTTATTAAAGAACCCCTATGACCTCTTACATCATCTATCTCAATATTTATCATCGCCTTTATCCTAGCCCTGACCCTAGCCTAAACCATATGAATTCCCTTACCTATACCCTACCCCCTAATTAACATGAACCTAGGGGTTTTACTTATACTAGCTATACCCAGCCTAGCCATATATGCAATTCTATGATCTGGATGAGCCTCCAACTCAAAATATGCACTAATTGGGGCCCTACGAGCAGTAGCACAATCTCTTACGAGGTAACACTAGCCATCATCCTCCTGTCAGTATTACTAATAAATGGTTCTTTCACACTATCAACCTTAATCACAACCCAAGAGTACTTATGACTAATTATCCCAGCATGACCACGAGCCATAATATGATTCATCTCAGCCCTAGCTGAAACCAGCCATGCACCTTTTGACCTTACTGAAAGAGAATCAGAATTAGTTTCTGGCTTTAATGTCAAATATGCAGGAGGCCCATTTGCACTATTCTTCTTAGCAGAGTATGCTGATATTATTATGATAACTATCTTTACCACAACCCTGTTCCTAGGAGCATATCAGAATCCTCTAACACCAGAACTCTAAACCCCTTGGCTTGTCAGTTGAGGCACAAATGAGAAGCAATTATTATGAGCTGATGCTTACTCCTCCTTCCCTACCACCTCTCTCTCCTCTTTTTAAAATCAATAGATAAAATCCTTTTAAATAATACATATATGATAAGCCCTGGAGGATAGCTCGGTTGGTTGGAGCATCATCCTGGAGCATGGAAATTGGAAATTGCCGGTGTGATTCCCTTGTCAGTGCACATACAGGTGCAGTTTGATGTTCTTGTCTCTCTTTTTCTGCTTCTAAAAACAAACAAACAAACAAACATATATGATAGGTATGTAGGACTCTTATAAGTATATTTTATATCATAGGGGGCAGCATGCATGGTTTCTTTAATAGAAATAGAGTACATTATGCTAAGTAGAATGAGAGATGAGCTAGTTTCATGCCTATTTCAGAAATTGAGAGGGTGGAACATTTCAAAATTCACTGTATACTACTTTCAGAATTCAAGCATTCATTCCAAACAATAGTGATGTATAATACTGAAAGCAAAAAGAAAAAGTCTGCCAGTTTCAGTCAAGTTATTTTGAGTTCTCTAGAAAGTGTCAATTGATTGGTTTTTGGTTCCTGGTCCCAGACTGCCCTTAACTAAAAGTCCTCTGTGAGGTATTAGCCAGTAGCTTGTAGAAAATGTTTCCCTGCCAAAGGCACTAAACGTGGATCTTGAGTTATCCACAAGTAGTAACTGACTCTGAAGGTGTCAGGAGTACAATGACTCTATTTTATAATCTCTCCCAAAAGGCAAAGAGCTTCTTACTTCCAGAATAAATTGATGGTGAGATCTATTTTCTAGCTGGCAGGAAGATGATCAGCAAAGCTTTTTCTCCAGCTTGCTGACAAGGGAAAAGCTCCTGTCCCAGTTGGCAGGTATATGTGATTTGTGAAATGGAAGGCTTTATATCCTGGCTTGCACAATGGTTCCACTGAAAGTCTTTATGTGTTATAAGCTTAACTACTTGTAAATTGTACTTCCAAATTTATAAATTGGGGGTACCACTTCTCCCTCCTGTATACATAGGTTTGATTCTTCCTTCTTGCAATTCCCCAATGTGATACTCTGTTTGATACTCTTCAAGCATCTTGTTCCATTCAAAACCTCAACCTGGTATGCTCATGTATATGGTATAATACAGCTTTACATAAAATATAAAAGTCTTTCATATTTGTTTTCTTTATTATCTGAGCAAATTAACCATCTTATTTTATAGCTACAGACATAGATAGGAGCAACCACTACACACTCTGGGCTCTCTATTCTTCTGTTCTTCTCATGCTTTTCTTTGGACTGCAGTTCTCAAACTTAAGTATGTATGTATAAGACTCATTCAAGTTGCTTACCAAAAGTAATAGACATGCTAGTTAAAATAGTGTTTAATATTCCCCAAGAATTCTTTTAAATACTTCACCTATATCAACTGATATTTTCCATGCAACCACCCTAATTATGATTATTCCATTTCACAGGAAAGGAAGTTCACCTACAAAGAGGTTTTGTCATTTGCTCAAGGTTTAATACTTAGTAGAGGCTGAAACTAGAATTCAAACTAAGGCAGCCTGGTTCCAAAGTCTCTGCTGGTCCCTAAGAACACTCCTTATTCCCTTTCCTAGAGGTTTTGGAATCAGTGTCTGGTTGGAGCCCAGGAAACCAAATTTTCAACATACACTTCTCCCAGCCCCCAAATGACTCTAATGCCAGGGCTTCTTTTGACTTTGATATTCAAAGAATTGTTTGTTTTTTAGTAAGTCACATATTGTAATGAAAACTCCCCTAGGAAACATTTCAAGCCAATAACTTAGTTTGTGAGCAATAGAGTGAAATATAGGAGGGATATGATGTGGGATGGTGCTTGATGTTTAGGAAGAGGTAAGAAGTGTCAGAGGAAAAGTTTGATGGTAAGAAAAGCCACAGGAGGAAATCACAAATGTCATCTACCTTATAATATTCCTTGGAGCTAGATTGCCACAATACTACTCAACACAAAATTTGAAAAGTAGAATGTAAATTTCTTTCTCCAGCAGTTTTGAGAAAAACCAGTGGAAATAATAGCAGAGGGCTTACTGACTAATAGCCAGTCAAGTTTTCTGACTTGTAGGAATTATAGCTCCACTATCCAAAATGGTAACCACTAGCCATGTTATTTAAATTCATTAAAATTAAATAAAATTGAAAATTCAATTTCTCGATTACCTTTGCCACATCTCAAGTGTTCAAAAGCCACATATGGCTAGGGGCTACCACATTGGCTAGCACACAGATCTAGAATCTTTCCGTCTTTTTAGAAACTTCTATAGGACAGTGCTGATGTATAGACCTTTTCCCAATTATTCTTGTAATTTTTTTTTATCATTAGCAAAAACTTTTCTGTTAAGATAACTAAATATTGGACATTTTGCATTCACAGTTTCACCTGTTTCAAGAGTGCCCAAAGGTCTAATTTGTGATTTTGCAGTGCTGATCACTTAGTATCACATATCAATAGGAATTGGTTATTTTCCTTCTCACTCTTTGTTTTATATGGGGAATGTGGGATTGAAGGGAAGGTGGCCATGTGAGAATTATAAAACACAGTAGTCTTCTTTCCAGTATTAACAGGCTATCTCTCATGAAAACATTATAGACTAACAAAGTTTAAATGAACAGTCATCTAGATTGAATACCTCAGGAGAGCCAGGAACCACATCAACAACACAAACATGGCCTCTTACATTTCATTTTTAGCTTTTCTTAAGGTATGACTTTTCACTCTCCATTTTATTGAAAGTTGTAGATGACAGCTTTTTAAGATTCTCTGCCATGATATAAATGAGGAATGATTTCATATATATAGCCTGTTGCCACACAAACTACAACATCTGCTGAATTTGCCATATTGGACTAACTGGGTTCCAAGACTCTTGAGAAGCAAATAATCTCAGTTCTAGCCCCTTTCTCCAGCAGGAGAATGAGCTATTGGCAGAGATTCAGCCTCCTGTAGCTGGACTGCTCTGGCCTTCCACTAGACACAGGGCCATGAAATTGTTACAGTGCTAGCCTGCCACTTCAGGGTCTGATTCCTAGGGTTATTTTATACACTTTCCTGGAAATGTGGTTCAGCATATCCATTCCCTGGAGTAATTTTTATAAGAGATCTAGTTAGCTCTAATCCAGTAGACTCTGTGTCCAGTGATATAAGCATCAAATAATCAAAGTAGACTTCGGTAAAGAATAATAGCTCTGTCCCTGGCCAGTTGGCTCGGTGGTAGAGCATCAGCCTGGAGTGCGGAGGTCCAGGGTTCGATTCCCGGCCAGGGCACACAGGAGAGGCGCTCATCTGCTTCTCCACTCCTCCCCCTCTCTTTCCTCTCTGTCTCTCTCTTCCCCTCCCACAGCCGAGGCTCCATTGGAGCAAAAGATGGCCCGGGCGCTGGGGATGGCTCCTTGGCCTCTGCCCCGGGTGCTGGAGTGGCTCTGGTTTCGACAGAGTGACGCCCCAGATGGGCAGAGCATCGCCCCCTGGTGGGCGTGCCAGGTGGATCCCGGTCGGGCACATGCAGGAGTCTGTCTGACTGCCTCCCCGTTTCCAGCTTCAGAAAATAAATAAAAAATAAAAATAAAAAAGAATAATAGCTCTTAGCTGATAGCTAAGTCAATTTAAAATGGTTTTTATTTTAGGCCCTGGCAGGGTGGCTCAGTAAGTAAACAGGGTGTCGTCTTGGCACTCTGAGGTCACAGGTTGGATTCCTGGGTCAGCGGACATCCAAGAAGCAACCAATGGGTGCACAACTAAATAGAACCACTAAGTGGAACAGCAAGTTGATGCCTCTCTCTCTTTTTCTCTCCCTCTTTCTCTCCATCCTCCCCTTTCACTTGTCTCTCACCCATCTCTCTCCCTTCCTCTCTCTCTGAAATCAATGAAAATTTTTAAATAAAATGGTTTTTATTTTAACTTCAGGTATGAATTATTATATTATGCATGCAATTACTAGCTATTTTGAAGCATACCAAACCTCCCTCTCTCATACTAAATAGAACCCTAAATAAAAACTTATAATCATTGATACTTAGAACTGAACGGGAAATTTAAGATTATCTAGTCCAACCTCCTCTTTTCAAAATGAGGAACTGTATCTCAGGAAGGCTAACGAATTTACCCTGGGTCTCTAAACTAATTAAGAGAATTACAGCTGCCAACAGTTATCTCCTAACTTTTTGTTTAGTACTTTTTCTACTGTGTCATCCTTTTTTATAGCCATAAAAACTCAATCTATCACATTGTACGGAAAAGTTATGTCCTACTGAGAGAAGATGCTTGGACTCCAGTTCCAAAAAAAGGCACAGTTTAATTATAGCTAATGAATGTATGGGGCTAACTAGTTGGTAGGCACTATTCTAAGCACCATGGGTATGTTATCTTGTTGAGTCTTCATGACAATACCATGAGATCCTATTATTTTTTCTTTTCTACAGATGAGTGAGCTGAATCACATTGAGGTTAAGTAACCTGCCTAAGAGCAGAACTTGACAGAATACCAATTCAGACTCAGGAAATACATACAGTTCCAGACTCCAAGCTCTAACCACACTCCTTTGCTTGCCTCTAAGGCTCATATCTAGTGCCATTAGCCAAGATGAGTAACTATATGGAGATAAGGTTGGAAAAACTTCTGTGTCTGTACAGTACCCAGTTCTACAGCAATTTTTAAGTAAGATTTTCTAGTTAGCATTTATGAAAACTAAAGTTATTTCCATTAAATCATTCATTATTGAAGGTGCTGGAGGTTTTTTGTTTGTTAGTTTGTTTTTCACTAAAACCTTTCAGTGATCTTAATGAGTCCAACAACCAAGCCAGCAGAGCAGTAAAACCTGCTACTTTGGTGGCAATACTGAGCAGTCATTTCTCACTGGGAACAGCATCACTGACAGACTAATGCCATTCTCTGCTCTCTGGGGTGCAGCCTTTCAGAACAGAGACAAGCCACATAATCAGGAGGGATTTCCATTTGAAACGGTCTGGGGTTGTTAGTCTGGGAAATACTACTTCTGCTTTCTGTGGATATGTTGATAGCACAATGAAAAGGGGGAAAGTGTTCTGATGAAAAAAACATTCTCTCTCTTTTTTTAAAATGTAAACATGCTGATTTATATATAGGATAAGTCACTGAACCTGTTACAAAATAAATTTTTGAGCTAGAGGTTAGAAAAAAATGATTTCCAGAATGAGCCCTCACCCAGTATGGGACATATTATGTTCCTAAGAGTGATGACATGATTGCTTGACATATTGAATTAAATAAATATAAAACATGGAAAGGACAGTCTGTCAAGATTGTGAGTTCCTTGTCAGTTGAGACAGGTGTCATGTTTCTTTGCTTTCTGTTTGGAACCCAACACAATCTCAAACATAGGTAGGTAAGATGGACACATGATTGAGTAAATAGGATTGGAGCCAGAGCCAGAGACCCTGTGAGGAGAGGGAGGAATCAAGTGGCTCTTCCTTGCTATATTTTGTTTATTGGTGCAGATGGAAGCTTTGACGCATATTCTCATTACTGATTAGCTCTCCAGTCTTTAACCAGATGTTAATTTCTGTGAATCTCTGCTCTTACTTAAAATGCCTATCCCAAATGTGTAAGATATTTTCCCCGCCAAGGGAGAAAGAAGGACTTAGCCACCAAGTATGGACTTAGCAAAAGCTTTATTTAGTAGACTGCATCCTGAATGAGGTTCTCTGGTCTGCAAGACGGGCCAGAGAGGTCACACGGATTCTTCCACTGGGGGGGTAATTTATAGGGTCGGTAGGGTGGCCAGATTGATATAATGTGGCAAAATTTCATTGGCTGATAGACAGTCGTTCTTTTCAAAGGGCTCCTGGGAAGTTTCTTTTGGCAGGTATGGGTGTGGGCAGTTCCAACCAAAGTTCCCGGGCCTGGTTTCTCATGTGATCTTCCCCCATTTCCAACTGGCCTCACAAAATGGATAGTGGTAAAGATAAAATTAGAAAGTACTTGTAATATGAGAAGCAATCAATAAACAACTAAAGTGAAACACCTATGAGTTGATGCTTCTCATCCCCCCTCCCTCTCTCTCTTCTTGTCTCTCTCTTTCTAAAATAAATAAATAAAAATTAAAAACAAAAAGTAACAAAGAAACTTGTAAAGTTCTTTATAAACTCTAAAGCTACATAAAAGTATAAATTATTAATAAATCTTTTAAAAAATCAGATAGTCAGTGGTAAACAAAACTGATTTGACTGATGTTGGGCAAATGAGTTTGTAAAATTTGTATTTTTTGAGTTTGCTCACTTTTATTGTTTAAAAAATGGCACTGAGCAGCCACATGTGTGCTTGCCATCAGAGCAGGGCAGTTGATTGCAAATTGCAGATTGCATTCCTGCTTGGGAGAGGCCATTGTTTTGCTAATGTTTGCTGGAGGATGGGTCTTTGTGGACCCCAGCCAGTTTTGCAAGGAGAGGGAAGAGAATGCAGAGTTCTGAGGAAGAAGCCAGTTTTGCAGTGAAAGAAGGAGGAGTGTAGTTGGGAAACCAGAGCTGAGGGGTTTTGCGAACTCTGCTGAGACTGGTGAGGTCTTTGATTCTAGAAGAAACTAGAGAAGATTCTCCTGGTTATGGAACCAGATAATGTGTCAGGGCTTTGGGAACCCTGAATGAATGGGAAGTGTTTCCTGTGTGTTTGCTCGTCGGCTGGTGTGAGACTTTAATAAAGGAATGACCTACCATTTTTTGGCTCCACTGTTTCTTTACCATCTCATCCGTCCGAATTCAATGAGAACCTGCATGGCCACAATGGTGGTGGCCACTGGCCATACAACTAAGAAAAATGTATATATTAAAACTTTTAAGCCCATTGTGACTTTAATATCATAGGCAACTCCCATCTCCAACAGCATTGAGGATCAATTATAGTCAAAGTTTTTTTTCTCCTCATACCTTTTCCTGCCCTTCCTGTGTCTGCTCCATTCTCCAAATAGGCCATTTATAGTTGTCTCAAGTATATATGATTTTTATCAAACTTTCATAGAGAATAAGTTCTATACAAAGCTCATGTTAGGAACTAAGTGTTCATTATTGGACTCCAGTCATTTCTATTTATAGTAGCATGTATTGACCATCAGAATATTTAAGAGGGACTTTAGTGCCTTGATAATGTGGATGAAAAATAATCTCTGGATAGTGAATTGTCACCCACACAAGTTTGTGAAACTTTAATATTCATGCAAATCACCTGAGATCTTACTAAAAGGCAGATACTGTAGATGAGTAGATCTGGGGCAGAGCCCAAGTTTCTGTATTTCTGACACTGAGGTGAGGTGACATCAGTGTTGCTAGTGTGTGATTGACCTTTGGTGTGACCAGAGCCTAGGCTATAAATCCTAACATTTCCAAGTATGAGGGTACTCTTAAAGCTTTAGTATTGGCATTGTTCTGATTATAAATTTTAAAATATATAGATACAAAAAATCATAATCTCAACCTAAGACATTAACCACAACTAATTTGGTTTATATATTACGTAGATGGATACTAAAATCAATTTTGGGGTCCTTCTATCCACATTGTTTTAAACCCAGCATTAATTAACTTTAAAATGAATGGTAGTGGTGCAGTGGATAAAACATCAACCTGGAATGTTAAGGTTGCCATTTGGAAACCTCGAGGTCACTGACTATGAGTGTGGGCTCATAAGCACGGGGTCACTGGCTTGATCAGGAGATTGTCCACAGGATCCCAAAGCTCACCAGCTTGAGCCCAAAGGTCAGTGGATTAAAAGCCCAAGGTCACTGGCTTAAGCAAGATGACACTGGCTCAGCCCCAGTCCCAGCATTTATAAGAAGCAATCAATGCACAACTAACACAACTATGAGTTGTGCTTCTCACTCTTTTTCTCCTTCCCCTCTCTTTCTAAGTAAATAAATAAATAAATGATAAAATTTATAAAAAATAAAAATATTCAAGTAATCTATATTAATTTTAGAAAGTTTATAAAATGAAAATAAGCAAAAAGAAGATAAAAATCAATGTAATCTCATTACCTGTACAGAAAACAAACAATATTAACAGGTTAGTCTATTCTCTCCCATATGCCTACACGCAACCCCACCTCCATCACCACTGCTGTGTACCAACTAATGGTATTAAGATTGACAGTAAGACATAGACATGGGTCGGCAAACTGCTTGAAGTAAAGTTTATTAAAAACTTATTGTTAAATAGCATACAGTAGAGGGCATGAAAAACTTTCTAAGCTTCTCAAAGTCCCCCAGAAACATATTGCCAGAAAATTTCAAAGGGTAGATTTATCCATCACCCCCTACCCAGAATTTTGTTAAAATTGAGTGTTATATTATAGTTTGCAATACATATTTATGTTGACGTTTCTTCTGGGAAGGGCAATGACCAAGACTTTATGTTGCTTTTCTAATTCAGGGCAAGTTGGTTGCATATAGGCTACTGTGAATATTTCTGAGGACTTTTCCATCTTCAGCTCTTACACATTTTTTTCAACACCATAGTTATAAATCAACCCTAAGGTAATGAAACATATAATTTTATGGAAAAAAAAGGAGAAAAACTTACTGGAAGTGGCATCCTGTGAGCCCAGTAGTTGACTGTTAACATAATCTGGCCTGCCAGAGGTAAATATGGGTTTCTTCTTTATCCTTTCCCAGAAATTCATGGTAATTGTGAAAACTAGCAGTAGGTGTGACAATAAGACATTCTCTCACTAATTCTAATTACTTTAAATGGAGGTGAAACAGCCACATCTCTGCAGTTTTCCAATTGAATCAATGTCAGTCCGGAAGCAGAAGGCCAAGAGAGTCAATTTTCCTGAGTGCTAATAGCTGAATAACCCTTTGTTTCCTCATAAAATGATTAGTTTTGATGCTCATTACTGCCAAGTTGCTCTGAATTGGAAATAGGGATTTGTGCTGATGAAGGGACATATTGATGTATAAATCAGATTCTTACAAAGCACAGAATACAGATATGCACATACCCACACCAACACTTACCTGTTCACTCTTGTGCAAAGGATAGACAGAGCCTTTCCTTGGCATTTATGCAGCATTTATGTTCTTGTAAACACCAGAAGGATACACTGGGGTAGAACAAAAAGGTTCTTGATGTTTCTGATGAACCGAGTGTTTGATATTTGTAAGGACTCTACTGACTCAAGTTCTAGTGTTGTTGTTTTTCTAATTAACCAGTATGCTTCTGGGTCTCAAAGGCTGCAATCTAAGTGTTGTCTGGGACTGCAGTCTCATGTGAGGCTTGATTGGGGAAGTCTCCACTTCCACGCTGACATGGTTTTGGGCAGCACTCACCCTTGCAGATTAGCAGGCTGAAGGCCTCAGTTTCTTACTGGCTGTCAGTCAGAGGTTGCAGTTAGTTCCTTGTCATCACACCCATTTGCCTCCTCAAAGCCAGCAAGAGAGAGACTCAGCAAGACTGGTACCGCACTCTTATGTAATGTAATTATTATGTACATGTACTGATGCATATCCCATCACCTCTGTTAGTTACAAGCAAGTGTCAGATCCTGTCCCCTTCAGTGTGGGGGACAGGATCACTCAAGGGCATTAATACTATATATATTTATACATATAGAAAGATTTATTTTTGAATGTAAAAAAATATATATGGCAAAACACCAACAGATATTTATTTTAAGAAATTGGCTCATGTGTGTTGTAGCTGGCAAGTCAGAAATCTGTAGGGCAGGATAGACTGGCAGGCTGGCAGGCTGGCAGCAGGCAAGGGTTGAGTTGCAGTTTTGAGGCAGAATTTGTTCTTTTCTGCTTTCAGCTGATTGGATGAGACTGACCCTTATCATCAGAGGATATCCCCTTTACTTTGAGTTAACTGCATTTATAAAATATGCTCACAATAATGCCTAGATTAGTTGTTTGATTAAATAACTGCTGCTAGAGCCTATGCAAATTGACTATGTAAGTGTCCTAGGACTGTTATAATAAAATGCAACAAACTAGATGGCTCAAAACAAGGGAGGTTTATTTTCTCATAGTACCGGAGGCTTTCAGGCTAAAATCAAGCCCTTGGCCATTGTCCCTCCAATGCTTTTAGAAGGAAGAAATCTTCTCTGTCCCTTCCAGTTTCTGGTAGCCCCAGGCATTCTTTGACATCTGGTAGCATAACTCCAATCCTGTCTCTGTCTTCACATGGCCATTTTTCCTCTGCATCTATGTCCAGATTGTCTTCCTTTTGTAAGGATACCCGTCCTGTCAGATTACAGCATACCCTAATCCAGTAGAACTTCATTTTAACCTGGTTACATCCACAAAGACCCCATTTCCAAAAACTGGTCACATTCACAGGTACCAGGGGTTAGGACATCAGCATATCTCTTTGATGGACACAATTCAACCATCACACTGACCATCCCAAGGCATTTACATTTCATCTCCTGTTTTGCATTGATTAAGGGCTGCTCATAGAACTGTTAATGCTCTAACCATCCAGTTGCCCATCCATGCGTGTGCCAAGCAGAGGAAGGCCAGAGAAAACCCTCAGGCAAGCCTTGCTGTGAAATGCCATTAACCTGTGTGAGAAAAGTGAGTGCTAAAGGGATAGGGGATAGAAATGGGGCAAGGACACCATTCACTGCACATGGAAAATGCCAACCAGGAGACCTCCAAAGGTCACATTTACCTAAGAATTTACACTGTATCTACAGTTGTTCATTAACCTCACAGATCCGAACCCAGGGTACAAGGCGTCTCTCTCTTGACTAGAGAGAAGACAAGCTACTGTTTTACAAATCTTTTCTGAAGTAATAAGTAGAATTCATTCTTTGGGGAAAAAAACTTTTATTTTGGGTCAATTTTTTACAGATCTCTTTGGTTATATAGAGGTAAAGCCAAAGATTATCCTGTGATGAAGTTTGTGGCAGCTTTTCTCATTATGATCAGAAATGCATCCCAGCAGAACTCATTTTGATCTTGACTGTAAAACTTTGTGCTGGCTATAGAGAAAGAATATGTTCTTTCCTTTAATCTGTAATTTGGAATGCAAGAAAGTTTATTGTGGGGTCTATTCAGTGGGTAAGGAGAGCCCAGCATCCCTGCTAGAAAGTGACAGGTTTATTTATAGGCATTCAGGTTTATTTGGTCCCTGCAATGTGGCAACAGGCTAGGACCTAGTCTGCAGTGTAAAGGAGCCATGATAACTGCATAAGTTTGCTAGAACGCTATAAAAGGATATCAGACTAAGTGGTTTAAACGAGAGAAATCTATTTTCCCACAGTCTGGAGGCTAGAAGTTCAAGATCAAGGTGTCAGTAGAGTCGTGCTCCCTCTGAAAGCACTGCGGAGGGGTCTGCTGCAGGTCCTTCTCCAGCTTCCTGTAGTCCCTTGGCTTGTGACAGCGTAACTTTTATCTTCGCATGGTACTTCCTCTGTGGGCATGGCTTTGTGTCCTTTCCCTTTTTATAAAGATACCAATCTTACTGGATTAGGGCTCCATCCTACTTCAGTAAGACTTTGTCTTATCTTACTAACTAATTGCCAAATAATTCTGAGAATATTGGGGAGCTAGGTTTTCAAAAACTTATAACAATACGTTTGTCCAAGTGTAAGAACTTTTTCATTTTTGGTCTTTGATTGTTACTCTTTTTTACAACCCCGCATCTTTAGTGAAGTAAACTGGACTTGTTCTCAAGCCAGCACCCGGCCTGTAGTGATGCTGTCTAGAGAAAGCTCCACAAGGAGGCCAGTGAGGTCGTGCAAAAAGCAACTGACTGAGAATTCTGCCGGCAGGGAGGAAGAAGGCTGACAGAGATGATGGGTGAAAGCTAGGACAGGCTTTAGGCCTTGTGAATATTTCTAAGAAACCAAGAAATACTCTAGGGGGAAAGACAGGATTCCCTACTAATTAAGCAGAACAGAGAGACTGAGACTATTCTTATTTGCATTTTGAAATAAAGAATGAACTCAAAATCCAGAATACGTGAGGTTGTGTGATTTAAACCTTATCTTGCCGGAACCGTAGAAAAGATCCTTCCCCCAGGGACAGACTCACAATGATTAAGCACACTGAGATAAGTATATTTCAACTACTATGTCAATTAATTAATTTAAAGTAAGAAATACAGTTATTAAGTAGACTATAATACACGAGTTGGCCAAGAGGTACATATATTCCCTGAGGCCTCTTTGTCATAGAAAGCACATCAGAATGCAGACTTACTTATTTCCAATAAAAGAATATATAACCATATGTAAATTGGGCATTGATGTCTGTGTTTCCAATGTAGTTTCTCCTGTGCCTCCACAGAAGTCCAAAGGATGCCTGCTAAGTGCAGAATCAGGAAAGAAGAATGCATATTATTGATTGGAACATTCAAGGACATTAAGCTCTATAGGTCTGATCTGTTCATTACAGCAGAGTGAAATTCCTCTGACCACCCTCTTAGACTCAAAACCGAATAGGTAAGCAGACACTCACAAATCTATTGGGTCTTCCCTTTTCTGTTTTTCCAGGGTGATTATGCATCCTTCATTCACATTACCTTCTTAAATAAATAAATAAATAAATAAATACATACATAAATAAATTAAAAGCAACACCCATATTTAGATTTCAACACACATAGGCATCTTCATGTTCCATTCCTGTGCTCCAGAAATGTGAATGTTTCCAAATCCTTCTATCCTAGAGTCACATTTGTTCTCCCAGTTAACTCTCCCGATATCTAGCCATAACCACTCATGCTGCGTGAATTTTTCCCACTTTGAGTATCAAACAGCCCATGTCCCTCCCATCCAAGGTCAATGAAGGGGGCACTTTCCTGTGACTCCTACGTTCTAACAAGATTCTAGGCATTGGGATTCTCTGACATGTACTAATTTAAAAAGATCTTGTACAGACTGAAAACGATGTTGTGATGTAATTGAACCCTCTCACTTTAGCAGTATTACTTGGAAAGGTCTGAAACACTGATGCACAGAGGTAGTCACTCAGTGGAAACAGGACCTCTCCTCTCTGACTCTCGTTTGCTGCTCCCCTCTATTCCAAGGCTGCTGCTAGCTGCTGGGTTTACAGGTTTCAGTTAGTTCTGCCATGTGCCTGCCAGTGCCCACAGTTAGTGATCTGTCCTCTTCCTCTCCATTGCTTTCTTCCCCCTCACACAGCATAGTATGTCACAGGACCAAATCACTGAAATGTAAGAACATTGCAGGGCTCCCCAAACTTTTTACACAGGGAGTTAGTTCACTATCCCTCAGACCTTTGGAGGGCCACCACATACAGTGCTCCTCTCATTGACCACCAATGAAAGAGCTGCCCCTTCTGGAAGTGCGACGGGGGGGGGGGGGGGCGGATAAATGGCCTCAGGGGGCCGCATGCAGCCCGCGGAGCCGTAGTTTGGGGACGCCTGAAGAGGGTTTAGAAAGGTTTTTTTGTTTTTGTTTGTTTGTTTGACTCATTTCATTTCTTGTCAGAGGAAGACCGCACCTCTTAATCAAAAAGACAAAGTAGATTCTTTAAGAGGGTTGTTTTCAACAAGGCTGCTCTCTAGTGGATATTGGCCATGACCTGCTAGAAAATGAATTGAGCCATTCAAACATGTCAGTAGTCTAATACTAAAAATTTATTTTCTCATGCTAATGAAAGATGATGACTTCTTTACTCATAAACTTAGTCTAGTTTTATTTAAATATTTTAAGTGTCATCAGCACAGGATCTATTGTGTTGAGCTTCTGAAGAGAGTAGCCTGCCTGGGACTGAAGTGGTATGACATGCAGAATAATTTATTCTTGCTTTAATTTTGATTAAGGGGACTCAGTTCCCAGAATGTAGAGGTTTGATGACCTAGGTTTACACGAATTACAAAGAAGTCTCCTGGAAGGAAAATTTCCTTTTGGATGGTCCATTCCACAGTTTGTGTCAGCAAAACAATTTTTCTTAGAAAATGTACTGATAACTACCAGCAGTCAGTTCCTATTACAGAAACTGCAAGGCTGAGTGCTCAGCCATCTTTTACTGTTCCAGGGGCATGAAGCGTGCGAGGAAATGCAGTGTAGCAGCGAGGGGGAGCACAGGCTGTAGGGCCACACCAGCTGAGGTGGCACGTCACCTCCTCCACCTCTTAGCTGTACGACTTAGGCAAGGTGCATGGTCTCTCTCTGTCTCAGTCTCCTCATTTGGAAAATAGGGATGATGAGGGATAGTGCCCGCTTTGAGAGTCAGTATAAGCATTGACTATTGTACCACCTGTAACATGTAAGAAGAGCGCCTACTGCTGACAAAACTGAATAAACATTAACTAATATAGTTGTCACATTTTTTTTTTTTTTGTATTTTTCTGAAGCTGGAAACGGAGAGAGACAGTCAGACAGACTCCCGCATGTGCCCGACTGGGATCCACCCGGCACGCCCACCAGGGGCGAAGCTCTGCCCACCAGGGGGCGATGCTCTGCCCCTCCAGGGCATCGCTTTGCTGCGACCAGAGTCACTCTAGTGCCTGGGGCAGAGGCCAAGGAGCCATCCCCAGCGCCCAGGCCATCCTTGCTCCAATGGAGCCTTGGCTGCAGGAGGGGAAGAGAGAGACAGAGAGGAAGGAGAGGGGGAGGGGTGGAGAAGCAGATGGGCGCTTCTCCTGTGTGCCCTGGCTGGGAATTGAACCCAGGACTCCTGCACGCCAGGCCGACGCTCTACCACTGAGCCAACCGGCCAGGGCCACATGTCACATTTTTAGCAGATACTATCCCAAAGTCTGGATCATTCAGGATGGCCAGATGTGAATCATATAGCTACCTTTAACATTATTAAAATAACTTTTAAAATTAACTTCAGATTTTTATTTACATCAACTGTTGATTTACATTCATATAATAGAAAAATGAGTTAAATTCTGGTTCTGTAATTTACCACCTCAGTAACCAAAGGGTTTGCATTATTGTGTTTTACATTCCTATCTACAGAATGGAATAATAATACTTACCTGTAACTAATATTTGTTGAGCTCTTACTATATATCAGGCAATGACTTTTAAGCACTTGAGATATAAGAATTCACTCCATCTTAACAACCAGCCTGTGAGAGTAAGTACTTTGTCCCAGTTTAGAAAATTAAGAAATAGCTGAGCTGGGATTAAAATCCGGGAAGCCTGATTTCAGAGCTCAAGTTCTAAATCACTGTATGTATAATGCATCTGCTCATCCCGCAAATATTTATTTCATGCCTCACATGTGTCTAGGTGGTTTGAATACAGCAATGTATAAAATAGAGAAAATTAAAATATTTAACTTTCTGCGGTGACCTATAAGTTAATATACAGAAGAATATGATTCATTTGAAATATTTGGCCACAAATGCAATTTTGTGTAATTAAACCACATGTGTAATTTAAAATTTTCTAGTAGCCACATTACAAAAAAACAAAAGGTAAAATTCACTTAGTGGTATATTTAATTCATATATCTAAAATATTATCACTTCAACATGTAACTGATATAAAAATGATTAACAAGGTTATTTTTTATATATGTACTAAATTTTCCAAATCTGATGTGTGTTTAACATAGCACAGCTTAATTCACACTACCGCATTTTAAGTGCTCAGTAGCACAGGTGGCCAGTGGCTATTCTACTACACAGAGCAAATTTACAGGATAATAACAAGCCCATTAGAAGAGCTCAGTGCAAAGGCTCTGAATGGATGGAGGACTTTGTATTCCAAAATGGTTAAAGCAGAGTCAGGCAGAGGGAGAGTGGTCAGGATGAGCTTTGTCAAGGAGGGAGAGTCCAGACCATGCAGGACCTTGTAGGTCATGATCTATCTAGGCAGGGTCACCTGGGAAATAGCAGAGATTTTCTTTACCTGCTAAACACAGCTCTCTTTATTTTTCGAAGCCTGAGTCCTGAATCCAATGAGCGTATAATGATATAACTAAGTCACCCTCAAATCTTTTTGGCAAAAAATTGTTTATGTTAGTGATTTTTTCATCATGATTTGTTTACTTTATCAGAGCAAACTAATGCTTCATGTCATCTGTGTAATAAGTGGCTGTAATACTAGCTTCCAACATAGCTTTCAGTGTGAGTCAATCAAATGTTGCCTTTGCAGATAGCATACATGCATACACAGTGTTGAGATTTGATGTGAAATGAAGCATTTTCAGCCAGGGATGGTTTAGTTCATTAAAGCTGGCTTTGATTTAAATTCTAAGTGATGCTTTTAGCTTGTTCAACAGTTAAAATGCAATGGAACACAATCATCTGATTCCAAATCTTCATCTCTTCAGTTCAGTAACCTTAGAAAACCAGTAAGTGTGTGGCATTGAGTCATAAAAAGTGTGGTTGTCGATACAAGAGTGGCATGTTTCCTGTATTATTTTTCTTCCAAATGTATACAGGACATTGAATTTCAAGGGTGACTTTGAAATTTTATAAGCTGAAAACCCTGGAAGTGTTAGAGTCCATAGAAACTTTTCACTCCAATGCTAGCCCTTAAACAATTGCTAGATACAATTACCTCTCCATATTTAGGCCAGAAGCGTTTTAATAACCTGTATAAATGTTAAAAGATCTTTATATCTGTCTTGTTAAAACTTTATGTCCTTTGCATCCTACTACCAAGATATTTTACCTTACAAATTCAGAAATATGTCAATGTGGATATATTATTTTTATCTTGGTAAATAAATTTAAGGATGTTGAATTATAGGGCAATACTCAAAGGCCTATTCTCTTTTCTAAAAATGCTGATTTCTGCATTTCCCTGCTTTCACAGAAGCTCACCTACTTCTTGTTTTACTCCAATTACAGAGACCGGAATTCTTTGTAATTATCAGAAAAACGCACTCAGGTCTGTAGTAAGTTAAGGGAAATTATTTGGAAATGAAGTTTTTGCTGTTTGAAAAGGTTCTATGTTTCTCATGATCTTTATACTCTTCCTGGTTAATTCATTTGTTCATTCATTTGAATACATCTATTGAATTTTTTATTTAAGACCCTAAGCTAGATGCTGTGGAGTGCACTTTTTTAGAATAAGTGGTTCCTCATGGAAAATGTTACAGTGGCGATCATAATACAATTTAGAATGTGCCAAATGTCCCAAAAGATATATACAAAGTAATATGGGAATTTATAGAAAGGAGGAACTCCTGGTGAGATTCAGAGATGTTGTTATTAAGTTGGTTTTCAAATAGATATATAATTCCAATAGGAAGATCTTTGAAGGGATAGCCGTCTGAGAGAAAGAATCTGCTTGAAGAATAGAAGACAAGGCAGTCTGGAGTCTGGTTCAAGAAAGCCTTGAGTGGCAGGCTGAATAGAAACCTTATTTTATGGAAAACAGGAAGACTTTGAAATTTTTTCAGCATAGAAATGATAATTCTTTAGACTTTTCTTTCTGGTAAAACATTTAGGATAAATGATAAGGAAATGGACAGGAAATAGGGAGACCAATTACAAAGTAATTGGAACAGTCCACTGGTAAAATAATAGGGACTGAAGCCACCAATCTTAGTGACATCTGGAATTTTAATCTCAATGCTCAGATCTTTGAGACAAGCAAGTGGAAAGTGTTGATAATGACACTTAAGTTTCTAATCTGAACACTGTGAGGAATAGAAGGGTGAATTCACAGCTGGTTTGTGGGGAAGATGATGTGTTTTGAACAAATTACATCTGGTAATCTATCCATTAACCTCTCTAGATTGCTGAACTAAAAGCCAAGCTGAAATGAAGAGGAGCCATGAGGAAAAGTAAAGACATGACATTCTGGAGATAAGATATAAAGATCCATGACATTCAAATTCTTTCTCTCTAGATAAGACTAGGCCTGTTTTGCCTGACCAGGTAGTGGTGCAGTGGATAGAGCATAGGACTGGGATGCAGAGGACCCAGGTTCGAGACCCCAAGGTCGCCAGCTTGAGCATGGGTTCATCTTGTTTGAGTACAGCTCACCAGCTTGGACCCAAGGTCGCTGGCTCGAGCAAGGGGTTACTCTGTCTGCTGAAAGCCCACAGTCAAGGCACATATGACAAAGCAATCAATGAACAACTAATGTGTCGCAACGAAAAACTGATAATTGATGCTTTTCATCTCTCTCCGTTCCTGTCTGTCTGTCCCTATCTATCCCTCTCTCTGACTCTGCCTCTGTAAAAAAAAAACAAAAAAAAAAAACACAAAAAAACCACACACACACACACACACACACAAAAAAAAAAAAAACTAGGCCTGTTTTAACAAAATTCCCTACAGACCAATTTCAGATTGTAGTCATTGGTTTTCTACTCTTCTGTAATATTGTGACTTGTAGTAAGAAATATATATTTCATTTTCATTCTGGCACAGAGATCCCCAAACTCTTGAAATATCCTATGCATTAAGAGTGCTAAAGGTATCTCTTGTTATGTTGAGGTGACTTTTATAAAACATTTTTTAATTAATTATAATGGGGTGACATTGATAAATCCGGGTACATATGTTCAGAGAAAACATCTCCAGGTTATTTTGACATTTGATTATGCTACATTCCCATCACCCAAAGTCCAATTGTCTTCCGTCACCTTCTAACTGGTTTTCTTTGTGCCCCTCCCCTCCCCCAATCCCCTCCCTCCCCCCCCTAACCACCACACTCTTGTCTATGTCTCTGAGTCTCATTTTTATGTTCCACCTATGTATGGGATCATATAGTTTTTAGTTTTTTCTGATTTACTTATTTCGCTCAGTATAATGTTATCAAGGTTCATCCATGTTGTTGTAAATGATACGATGTCATCATTTCTTATGGCTGAGTAGTATTCCATAGTCTATATGTACCAAAGCTTTTTAATCCACTCATCCACTGACGGACACTTGGGCTGTTTCCAGATCTTCGCTATTGTGAACAATGCTGCCATAAACATTGGGGTGCATTTCTCCTTTTGGAACAGTGCTATGGTGTTCTTGGGGTATATTTCTAAAAGTGGGATAGCTGGGTGAAAGGGCAGTTTGATTTTTAATTTTTTGAGGAATCTCCATACTGTTTTCCACAGTGTCTGCACCAGTCTGCATTTCCACCAGCAGTGCAGGAGGGTTCTTTTTTCTCCACATCCTCACCAGCAGTTATTCTGTGTTGTTTTGTTGATGAGCGCCATTCTGACTGGTGTGAGGTGATATGGAAGCTCTTTGCCAGTGGAACCATACATGTAACTAGAAGGTTGGAACTTTCTATCCCATCCTTGATCATCAGGGAGTAGAGGGGGGCTAGAGATGGAGTTTAACAACTAATGGTCAGTGATTTAACCAGTCGTGCCTATGTCATGAAGCCTTTATAAAAACCCAGAAGAACATGGTTTGTAAAGCTTCTGGGTTGGTGAACATGTGGAGATGGAGGAAAGTGCTGTGCCCCTAGAGAGGGCATGAAATCTCCGTGATCCTTCTCCATACCTTGTCCTGTGCATATCTTCTATCTGGCTGTTCCTGAGTTATATTCTTTTTTAATAAATTGGTAATCTAGTAAGTAAAATGAGAACTGAGTTCTGTAAGCCATTCTAGCAAATTAACCAAATCCTGTGAAGGGATCATGAGAACCCCTCACTTATAACCAGTAGGTCAGAATACAGGTAAAAACCTGGACTTGCCGCTGATATCTGAAGTCCAAAGAGGGGTTCATTGAAGCCCACAATCTATACTTGGTAGGAACTGGTATCTGAAGTGTGGCATGGGACAGGGACGGTCTTGTAGGACTAGACCCTTAACCTGTGGAATCTGATGCTATCTCCAAATAGATGGTGTCAGAATTAAGTTGAATTCTTGGACACGCTGCTGATGTCTGAAAATTGCTGGGTGGTGGGAAGTCTAGTGGTAGGATTGAATTAATTTAATAACCGGTTCTCTGCCCTAATGACCACTTTATGTATAAAAAAAATACACCAAAAGGTAGTTTATTATTTTATACACTTAAAACTTAAATAAGAATAAAAGAGGTACACAAAATTAGATTATGTTATGAGTTTTAAAATATTAATTAAAAAATATTAAATAATTTCTGACAAAAAAACAATAAAACTATTATTTAAGCTATTTCTATATTGTTTCTTGATTGGCATCCTCACTTGAAATTTTCTTTGCTTTTATCTGCGGATCACTGACTGTGTGATTTATCCTTAACCATTGTTTCACTGTAGGAGTAGGATCTCATTCCTTTAGTAGGCCGATTAGACTAAAAATCATTGTGTTTGATATATTAAAAACAGGCGACTGTTCTTGTCTAAAAATGTTATTTTCATCATTGAAAAAACCCTTTCCACTTCTGCTGAACTTACAGCAATTGTTTGGACAATATTTTTAGCTCTTTGAACACTTTCGAGAATTGCATAGTTCTGGGAATTTTTTTTTTTAATTTTTAAATTTTGTTTAGAAAATTAACTTTAACAGGGTGACATTGATTGATAAGAGTACATAGATGTCAGGTAAACATTTCTACAGCATTTGAACTGTTGATTATGGGAATTTTTTGAAATGTTTTCCATGAAATCTGGATAATCATTAATATCAATTTGGTAATTAAAAGTGTCATTAAATACAAGCAATTATTCTTCAATTGCTTTCCATTGAACTAGTAGTTCTTCAATATTCCAGTAATCTAGCTTCAAAAAATTGAGAAATTGCAATTTATTCCTATCTTGAAATTGGCTACAACTTGCTTTTAAATGTTCACAATTCATGAGTCTTTTTTCAAATTCATTACAATGTTTTCTAAAAGTCCCAAAGAAGCCTGACAAATCAATGGTTTTTTACAAATTTTATATTTTTGAAGGTTTCTGAAGTAATTAATTCATCTTTTTTTTCATATGGACCTTTTTTCTTTCCAAGAATTTGAAATGCTTTAATAGATGTATTTTATCATGAGTTTTTCAGCCTTTATTATGTCTATATTTCTTGCTTGCAGTACATTTGAAAGAAGAGAAATTTCATTTAAAATATTAATTATCAATGCCAAATCAGTTATAAAATATATGTTTTTAAGATGGGCCACCATACCTAAGTACTTTTTATTTGAATAAAAATAGTGATGTAGCACTGGATAAGCACACCACACAGCAAGGGTTGACCTTAAACTAGGCCCATCTTGGTCCACAAACTCTACCAATCTTTATAATTTCAATTTCAAGTTGTCTGAATATTTCAGTAAGTTCAATCTTGTTCTTATTGGATTGATGAAAAATAATATATATCTTATCAATAAATATATATCTATATATATATAGATATATATTTTTGTATTTTTCTGAAGTTGGAAACAGGGAAGCAGTCAGACAGACTCCCGCATGTGCCCGACCGGGATCCACCCGGCACGCCCACCAGGGGGCGATGCTCTGCCCATCCTGGGCGTCGCTCTGTCGCGACCAGAGCCACTCTAGAGCCTGGGGCAGAGGCCAAGGAGCCATCCCCAGCGCACGGGCCATCTTTTGCTCCAATGGAGCCTCGGCTGCGGGAAGGGAAGAGAGAGACAGAGAGGAAGGAGAGGGGGTGGGGTGGAGAAACAGATGGGCGCTTCTCCTGTGTGCCTTGGCCGGGAATTGAACCTGGGACTCCTGCACACCAGGCCGACGCTCTACCACTAAGCCAACCGGCCAGAGCAATAAATATTTTTAAGTGATTTACTTGCTTTGTTTTTCTTATCAAATCATTTAAAACAAGATGGAGGCGATGGTTTAAACAGCGCCATATTATTATGTTTGCAAACTCTTTTGCTATCCTAGTGCCTACTCCAGTTTTCTCCCAAGGATAATGCTGGTACTATCAAAGCAAAATCCTATTAAATTTTTTTCTAGGTAGTTCTTGGTAAGCCCAACATTATTTAAACTTTCCATAACTGAAGATCGTATTGTCTCTTCATTTTGTTTTTCCAATTCAAATAGCTCAACCAAAATTGTTAGTAATATAACTGAATTCTCAACTTTTAAGAAAAGTATAGTAACTGTTTTGCAAGATATTATTGAAGCTTCATCAATAATCAAACATGTTTTCAGGCTATTTTTAATAATTTTAGTAAATATTTTTTTTAAATTTCCTTTGCAATGAAGTCAACTCCTTTCACAGCAGTTTTGCGTGAATGTAATCCTATTCCTATATCTAATCCATTTTTAATTTGCACTTCTATTTCATCTTCTATGTCTAAAAACATTTTACATCTTTTTGTCAGGCTGTAAACTGTATTAAATACTCTACAAGTAGTACTTAAATATTTTTCATTCATTGTATCTATTACTTTTGTTATTGAATCCTGCTCACATTTTTTAAAGTTCTCTTTACAAATATGAGCTTTTGACAAAAAATTCTCTTTCATTCTTTTTCCTTAGAGAAGCTTGTTGTACCTCTTTATTTTTCCCTGATGTCTCAATCTGAAAACATTTCCATTCTTTTGACACATGAACACTTTTCTCTTTTATGAAGTCATATTTTGTACAATATTCGCAACCTAATTTTTTGTTAGAAATTACCAATCCATCAAATTTTTCTTTAAAATTGTTATATTATTGCACTGTCCAACATTCTGGGAGACTATATTCAACTTTGGAGTGGTTATTGTTTTTATTTCAATAATTGGCATGTTGCATTCTTCAAGTGGAGTGATTGTGCTTTTGACCATTTTTGTACCATCCAAGGCCAATTCTGATATAACAGATTTCAATTTTGGTTTCTTATTGAAAAAAATCTGTCAAACTCTGTCACCTTTTCATCCTTTTAAGGGCTACTGAACAAACATTTAAAAATGATTTATTTTGGCCCTGGCCAGTTGGCTCAGTGGTAGAGCATCGGCCTGGCATGCAGGAGTCCTGGGTTCGATTCCCAGCCAGGGCACACAGGAGAAGCGCCCATCTGCTTCTCCACCCCTCCCCCTCTCCTTCCTCTCTGTCTCTCTCTTCCCCTCCTGCAGCCAAGGCTCCATTGGAGCAAAGTTGGCCCGGGCGCTGAGGATGGCTCTGTGGCCTCTGCCTCAGGTGCTAGAATGGCTCTAATTGTGGCAGAGCAAGGCCCAAGATGGGCAGTGCATTGCCCCCTGGTGGGCATGCCGGGTGGATCCCGGTCGGGTGCATGCGGGAGTCTGTCTGACTGCCTCCCCGTTTCCAACTTAAGAAAAATACAAAAAAAGAGAAAAATTTAAAAATGATTTATTTTAGTATATTATAATAATAATATTTGTTTATAGACATTAATACCATTTATTAAAGATTATAAGATATTGTACAAAAAATATTGAAAAGTATATGTGTCAATAACCAAACAAGGGCCCTGGCCAGTTGGCTCAGTGGTAGAGCATTGGCCTGGCATGTGGGAGTCCTGGGTTCGATTCCTGGCCAGGGCACACAGGAGAAGTGCCCATCTGCTTCTCCACCCCTCCCCCTCTCCTTCCTCTCTGTCTCTCACTTCCCCTCCCGCAGCCAAGGCTCCATTAGAGCAGTTTGCCTGGGCACTGAAGATGGCTCTGTGGCATCTGCCTCAGGCACTAGAATGGCTCTGGTTGCAACAGAGCAAGGCCCCAGGTGGGCAGAGCATCGCTCCCTGGTGGGTATGCCAGGTGGATCCTGGTTGGACACATGCGGGAGTCTGTTTGACTGCCTCCCCATTTCCAACTTCAGAAAAATACAAAAAATAAAAATAAAATAAAATACCAAACAATGACATATAATAAAGAATGCAAATTTTTATAACATATTATTACAATCACTAGAGGAAATCATAAAATAAGGAGTAGGCAATAATTAGAATCAAAAGAGAAAGGAAAAATTGTAAAAGGTAAGCCTATAGCTTGAACAAGACAAAAATGTCACAAAAATAAGGTAGTATTACTCAAGTAGAAAAAATATGATTCAAACAGTACATATAAACTATATCTGTATTGATATTTAGAAATAAGGTATATTAAGAATAAAGGACGACAGATATATAAGGAAACAAAAAATATATAATTACAGAGCATGGGAAAAAAAGAAAAAATAGAAAATAGCAAGTATCAACAATGGAAATTATATGGCAACACATACATAGAATCACAATAGGAATTAAATTTAAATATGGGCAATAAAAGAGTATAGTGATCCCAGTCAGAGCACATAGGGGAATCTGTCTCTCTGCCTCTCCACTTCTCACTTAGGAAAAAAAAACTTGCTTTCTCTTGTTATGACATTAGGAACATTGAAACAGGGTCTCAAGGAGAGCAGGACACTCAACAAAATTACTACAAAGTTTGTACATGAAATTGAAGTCAATGACTCTCTTCCTATGCAGTTATGTTGTTAGGTTAAGTAACTCTATAACATCATCATAAGGTACTTCATAAATAACATGGCTATGTTTATAGGATACTCATTTTAAGAACTTGTGTTGTAATCTTTCAATGCTATTTTGATGATTTTTGTAATATGGGTTCCAAACTGTTGTGTTAAATTCCAAAATATATCAAACCAGGGTATGGTACAGGATTCTTAGCACATTAATTTTACAAAAGTCCTTCATGAAGCAATAAAACCCTAACATTTTGATGCTTTTGTTAATAAGGCCTTGAAGGTGCAGTGCATCTTTAGGGCATTTCAGTTCAAACTTTACGGGATGCGTTTTGTTTGCAGCTGGTTTATCTAGTCTATGACCTGTCATCTTAGCTATATTGATGGATCAATATTAGAGAGCAAAAATTTTACTTCAGTATCCTCCGTTTGATGGGGCAATTCCCCAAAATTAAAAATTATTATGTTGTTTGCTCTAAGATTTCTGTCTTCAAATTTTCAGGAGAACTTTTTGTCCATGTGTGGTGATATCATAAACTTTTATAAACAAAGCACTGTGCTTATACTATTGATAATACATTTTCAATAGTCAGAATATACATTTTCTTCATTTTATTGATATTAAATAAAAATGTCTAGGCTGAATTAATAAATGGCATAGGTTATGCAGATTAAATATGATCAAATAATGTGTACGACAAGCCTGTTTGTCACAGGAAAGTTGTGAGCATTCTTCCATGGCCTCTGAAATGAGCAATAAGATAACCCTTGAAATCTATATTTCTATTGGTTCACTGTGTCCTAGCCTCCTATTGGTTTCACTGTTTAGGGAATGCCAACACACTCATAATATCTTGGGGGAATTTTGGGCATATCACAAAACTGAGACAAATAACAGCTTGTCACCTCCTGGTTGTTTGGCACTTTTTCTCTTTACATTATATGTTTGTGAAGTAACTAAGGTGAGGGAATTAAAATGTAGTGTTTCATCAAAGGTATAATGAGTTTATGGAATGAATAAATAAATATTACAAGCATAGTTCCATCAATTTTTTTCACCTATGGACAGAATGAGCATTACTATAAGAACTTAGAATACGTTGTTGTGCAGATGAATGTTAAAAAAGAGTAAGAAATATAAATTTGTGATTTCCACATTGGGCGGCTGCCTAGGTGTCCACCTTAGGGAGAATCCTGATTACAAGTGCCATTTTAACAACCGGTTCACCAAACTCAAAAATTAGGTATTGGTTCTGCTGAACCAGTGCGAACCGGCTGAATCCCACCATTGAGGAAGTCCCACCTCCCAGACACATCAAAAAAATTAAATGTACAAACTGCTATTTGTGAAAGATTAGGACATTTAAAGTGCCTAACCTCAATTTCTTTTTTACGTAAAGAAAGGTTTATTTTTGTGACTAGAAAGACACTCTGAGTGTTTGTGCAAAGACTAGTCAGTTCACCTACTCTAAAAAAGTGAAAATGCCTAGATTTTTGGAGAGAGATTTTAAGACTGTCCCACTATTTCATCTACCTAGATCAACAAATTACTTCCCACCACTTTTTCTCTTCCTCTCCAAAATCTATTAATTCTTCTAAGTTATGTCAAACATACCCGTCACAAAAGTATCCTTTCATCTAGACAATAGATATTTTCTATTTGTTAAATTCCTTTAGCAATAGATTTATAAACCACTATTGACATTTATTTAGTAATGTGTGAGTCTCCCTATTAGATTTTAATATATTTGAGAGCATAAACTGTTGTCCATTTTCCCAACCTGCAAGCACCTTGCACATAGTGAAAGGTTGCTAAGTGATTGGGAAATGAACATACTTGCAATTGCCCAGTTTGCTGAGGACCCTCCTCCTAATATGCCAAGCAGTGTTCCAAGTGCTTCATCATCTAATCTTTGCCACAATTCTGTGAGATAGGGACTGTTGTTTTGCCTAAGGGAAGGTGAGGGTAAGTACTTACTTACTGGTCATTTAAGTAGCTGAGCTATGGTATAAACCCAGACAGCCTGGCCCCAGAGCCTATGATCTTAATTTCTGGGTACATTGCCCTTTACAGGTAATTATAGTATATACCCTGCTTTGCTTACCATAGAAAGTAAGGAGAAAGGGGCAAAATAAAATTTAGAGCAAGAACTTTTTAATTATGGATACATGACTTTGTGTAAGTCATAAAAGAATTTCTTAGGTTTTTCATATAATATGGATTAATAACAGTATTCAATGAAATTTTTGTGGGAATTAAATAAGACAATACACTTTGAATGCATGTAATGTAAACAAACCTTTGTGATGATGGGGAGGGTGTTCCTAAGGTGTGTAACTCACATCTTCTCCTTCCAGATCGCAGGTTACCTTCCTTCCATCTGGGAGTGATATCTTTGCATCTGGTCTTCTGTATTTGGTGCTACTACATGAATTTTTTCTGAGATTAATTACTTCTATCCAGTATGAAGTTATCTGATAACAGTTGTGGGAAAAATACAGAAAATAACACTCATGTTCTTTTTTTATTCAGAAATGAATTTAATAGGGTACCATTGATCAATAAGAATATAGGTTTCAGGTGATCATCTCTATAGCATTTGAACTGTTTATTGTATTGTGTGCCCATCACCCAAGGTCAGATCATTTTCAGTCACTGTATATTTGTTCCTTTTTACTCCCCTCCCCTATAACCACTTCACTTTTATCTATGTCCATGAGTCTCAGTTTTATATCCTACCTATGTGGGATATATATTTGTCGCTCTTCACTCATATTCTCTAGTGAGAATATGCAATGGACCAAAAAGAAAATTAAAGGTCTTACAATTTTATGACCAATAATGAACCTCCCTGAAAAATTAAATTGTAGGCATTTCTTTGTTTCTCTCACTGCGTGATTATTAACCTGTTAATACTGTTCTTTACTCTGCATGGTAGCACATTGACATATTTTTCTTTTTCAACCACCTATTATGTTCTATGTTATCTGTAGCACTTGCAGTGCATATTTAGTTAGCACATGAGTAGAAAAGAAAGGTCATTTTTAAGAGATACTGTTTTAGTTTATTTGTTTCTGAAAACAGTCCTTTTCTAGTTCTTTGAGATTCTCCTGAAAAAGAGATACTTAATCTCAAAATTGCTGTAAGAAACAAAAAAAAAAACCTAATTCCACTGAACAAAAAGAGATAAAAGTGGTTGAAGAAGGAATATACACTTTAATCTCCTTTATTCCTCAGATAAAATAATGCACCTAATACTAATACATGAGCCAGGCAATGACAAGAGAAAAATAATCATTTTATTGCAGTGGATCATTGTGTGTCCTTGAAGGGAAGGAAAGTACCTGATTTACAAAATCTACTTATCTCCTTAGAAGAGTGTCTAGTGCAACATTGGCAAGCCTTTGCATAGCATATTAATAACTTGAGAGTCAGAATTTATCAAGAGGTCTGGGGTTCATATTAATTTTTCTTCAACTTTTTCATCACCTCTTTTGAATTATGGACATGGGAACAATTTTTTTTTTTTTATCTGTTTAGTGGGTCTGTCACTTTTAGCAGTAGCATTTGTCTTGTATGCTTTGAATTTGAATGTGTATATATGACAATTACAACCAAACAGTATAGAAGATATTGTTTCTTTGCACAAAAATATGCTGCAATATGACAGTTAAAATTTTTATAGTATAAAATACAAACCTTCAAACTATAAGCTGAAACTCAAAAAGAAGTGATGTAGCATATAAGAAGCTTAGTTTACTTCTTTGAACTGTAGTCTTAATAAATCTTACTATACTAAAATGGTGACTCTTATTTTATCTGCATTAAAATCTTTTAAAAGATAATTGGGCCCTGGCCAGTTGGTTCAGTGGTAGTGCATATGCCTTGCATGTGGATATCTTGGGTTCAGTTCCAGGTGAGGGCACACCGGAGAAGTGACCATCTGCTTCTCTATCCCTCCCCCTCTTGCTTCTCTCTCTCTCTCTCTCTTTCCCTTCTGCAGCAATGGCTCAACTGGAGCGAGCTGGCCCTGGGCACTGAGGATGGCTCCATGGCCTCATCCTCAGGTGCTAAGAAGAGCTTTGTTGCTGAGCAATGGAGCAATACCCCAGATGGGCAGAGCATCACCCTTTAGTGGACTGGCCAGGAAGACCCCAGTTGGGGCACATGCGGGAGTCTGTCTCTCTGCCTCCCCTCCTCTCACTGAATTAAAAAAAAAGTAAGATAATTGGTTTATCTTATTGTAAAAATTCCTGATAATATTTTTTTGCTTTTCAATAAAAGAATGTTATTATTAAATTATTGTTGCATGGGAAAGTCATGTGTTACAAAGGACACTGAGTATAGGATGTAAAATGAACTTGAGAAAAATAAATATGGTTAACACAAGAGATTCCCTATAGGTTTCACTGGACTATTTAATTCATTCAAATATATTTCTTTTTGATTAATTAGAATTACTTGGGAACTCTTTTTAGTTACTTTTATTATTTTAGATTTACTTATTGAAAACTATATACAAATATATAAAATAAAGCATTAAAAATCTATTTTGGTAAAGCCACCTGATTTTATTTTAGTATTAAATGTGTTCTATTGTTTTGAAATTTTAAAATATAAGATATATTAAAACTTAGTTTTTATTGTTGAAATTGAAGTTAGAATGCCTGGTTTTTATAAATTTAATGTAATTTTTTTAACATTGGAATTCCTATAGCCAAAAAAAGATAAAATATTTTAAAAATTGGAGAATTCTCATAAATTATATATAACTAATATATAGAAATACATATTTATATGTTTACATGTGTGTATGTGTGTGTATATATACATATGTATGCATGTATATATATGTATATACACATACATAAATGTATCTATTTTCCAGTCATTATTTTTTAATAACTTATAATGTAGTACTATTTCACTAAATTGATTATGTTCCTAGCTGGTTAGATTCATCCAACCAGTTAAATATATCCTTTTCATACAGAATAAAAGAAAACAACAATCGATAGTTCATTACTTTCCTTCCAGATGGAGGTGAACTTTCTGAATAGACCAACTCTGAGGGAGTCCAATGTGTCCCTGGCATCCACTTTAATATCGTGTGTACAGTTGTACCTAGTTCTAGCCTGTGCTTCTCATTTACTTGACATGATATTTTGCCACAATACCCAACTGTGTGTTGGGGGCCAAGTGCTTTAGGAACTGTTGGCAGAGTCTCCATCAGGTGAGCACACACAGTGTATAAATGTATCAGAGAGATTATGGATGCATTGATAGATGCCTTCCCAGCAAGGAAAATCAGAGAATGTCATTCAGCCCCATGAAAGAAAGAAATGGAATATAGACTGACTGCACTGATCAGGAAAGACAGAGGTGGTCTAGCTGAAGCACGGAGGAGGTGGATAACAGTCCGGGAGGTAGCTAATGGCTGGCTGCTTTATAGAATCCTAGTACATAAATCTAAGCAATTGACCAGCTGGAGATGCTTGGGAAGGTAAATGAGTAAGAGTCACCATACTTTTATTGCAACTTGGGAAGAATGAATATTTAATTTTGAGAGCTGAGAGAAGACTGTTTTCTAACTACCAGCATCTGTGACAGTAAAATGAGTTTATATGTAAGTATTGTACCATACTCTAGGTTGGTTGGTTGCTTGGTGGGCTCGGTAGTTGGTTGTCAGGTTGTGGAACATGTAGCCTGGGTTTTATCAAATTAAGTGGACTTTAAGACTGAAAAGACTAAACATCTTGATATGTGGAGATTTCCATGGTTATTAATTTGTGAGAAATCACACAGTCAGTGACTCTATCATGAACAACAGGGAACTGTCCAAAAAGCCGAGACATAAACACAGTGAAGCAAATGCGCAGTACAGTAAGCTTGAAGGTAGCTAGCTGCTTGGCCATTTCAGTTGATAAGACAGGAAGGATAATAGAAGTCAAATCAGCTTAAGGCAAAAAAGTTTAAGTACCAAATAAAATAGGTCCTAACAGAAACTTTTGGTCACCTATTAACTAATTCTGCAGACATGTAAAATAAAGCCTATTTGCTACAAAGATTTGTTCATGGTTTTACCTATATTTAAGTAACATTTTAAAATATTTTCAGATTTCAGCTCAACAGAAGTATTAAAGTTAAGAGGAAAAAATACTGTCATTCCATTAATGGGTTGTCTAGGCCTTCTATTTTTTTATTTCCACAGTTTTGGTTTTCTTTCTGCTTTAAGATTCAGTTCTTTTATCTACAGAAATTATAGGTGGGAAATTCTAAGTTTAATCTTTTTTAATTATTGGCTATAATGAATGAAACCTGTGACATCTGTGTAACAAGATAAAATAAGCCAAACATATTTGATGTTGATGTATATTATGCATTATATTTAGAAAATCTACCTGAAGTTTTTGTACACATATATTGCATAGGTATAGCAAAAAATATTTGATCACATATTGTATTTTCTCTCCCTCCATTTATACAATATACACAGTTAGCTGATAATGAAAATTGTAAAATACCATGCTAATCCTTAGAATTAAGCTCTGAACTAGAACCAGGTATCCCAGCTTTATATAAAATGTCTTTTCTTGCTGTGCACAGGTTCTTTTTTTTATGATTTTAATTTGTGTTTACATAGATTCAAGTATCTCCACCCACTCCCTTATTTCACATCAGCCCCCCCCATGCCCCTCACCACAATGCCTTCCCCCCTTCCCTCCAGGATTTGCTGTCCTGTTCTTTATAATGCTGTGTTATGTATATATAATTTCATTAATCTTTTTTCCCTTCTCTGATCCCATCTTCTCTTCTATTTTTCCTCTGACCACTTTTCTTCTGGTCCCCTTGATCCTGCCTCTGCCTCTGTTTCATTGCTCAGTTCATATTGTTCATTGGATTCCTCAAATGAGTGAGGTCATATGGTATTTTTCTTTCTCTGCCTGGCTTATTTCACTTAGCATAATAGTTTCCAGTTTCATCCATGTTGTCGCAAAAGGTAAGATTTCCTTATTCCTCATGGCCACGTAGTATTCCATTGTGTGTATATATATCACTGCGTTTTAATCCACTTTACCACTGACGGATACTTGGGCTGTTTCCAGATCTTAGCTATTGTGAACAATGCTGCCATAAACATGGGAGTGCATTTCTTTTTTTGAATCAGTGATTTGTTATTCTTAGGATATATTCCTAGAAGTGGGATAGCTGGGTCAAAAGGCAGTTCCATTTTTAATTTTTTAAGAAATCTGCATACTGTTTTCCACAGTGGCTGCACCAGTCTGTATTCCCACCAGCAATGCAGGAGGGTTCCCTTTTCTCTGCACCCTCTCAAGCACTTATGCGTTGTTTTGTTAATAGGTGCCATTCTGACAGGTGTGAGGTGGTATCTCTTTGTGGTTTTAATTTGCATTTCTCTAATGATTAGTGATGTTTAACATTTTTCATATGCCTGTTGGCCATCTGTATGTCCTCTTTGGAGAAGTGTCTATTCATTTCTTTTGCCCATTTTTTGATTGGATTTGTTTATCTTCCTGGTGTTGAGTTTTACAAGTTCTTTATAAATTTTAGTTATTAACCCTTTATCAGACATATTGGTGAATATATTCTCCCATTGTATGAGTTGTCTTTTTATTTTTGTAATAGTGTCTTTTGCTGTGCAAAAGCTTTTTAGTTTGATATAGTCTCATTTGTTCATCCTGTACTTTATTTCACTTGCCCGTGGAGATAAATCAGCAAAAATATTGCTAAGAGAGATATCAGAAAGTTTACTACCAATGTTTTCTTCCAAGATGTTTATGGTTTCACGACTTACATTTAAGTCTTTTATCCATTTTGAGTTTACTTTTGTGAATGGTGTAAGTTGGTGATTCAGTTTCATTTTTATGCAAGTACCTGTCCAATTTTCCCAACACCTTTTGTTAAAGAGACTGTCTTTACTCCATTGTATGATCTTACCTCCTTTGTCAAATATCAATTGTCCATATAGGTATGGGTTTATTTCTGGGTTCTCTGTTCTGTTTCATTGATCTTTATCCCTTTTCTTATGACAGTACCAGGCTGATTTGTGTACGATGATCTTTTAGTATAACTTGATATCAGGAAGTGTGATACCCCTCAATTTATTCTTCTTTTTCAGGATTGCTGAGGCTATTTGTGTGGAGTTTTGTTGTTGTTGTTTTTGGTTCTATATAAATTTTTGGAATATTTGTTCTATATCTTTGAAGTATGTCATTGGTATTTTAATAGGAACTGCATTGAATTTATAGATTGCTTTGGGTAATACAGACATTTTATTGATGTTTATTTTTCCTATTCATGAACACAGTATATGCCCCCACTTGTTTGTATCTTACTTGATTTCCTTTATCAATGTTTTATAATTTTCCAAGTACAAGTCTTTAACCTCTTTGGTTCAATTTACTCCCAGGTAATTTATTTTGTTGTTGTTGTTGTTGCAATAGTGAAGGGGATTGTTTTCTTAATTTATCTTTAAGACAGTTCATGTTGGTTTATAAAAATGCCACTGATTTTTGAATATTAATTTTATATTCTGCCACCTTGTTGAATTTATTTATCAGGTCCAGTAGGTTTTTAACTGAGACTTTAGGGTTTTCTATGTACAGTATTATATCATCTGCAAATAATGATAGTTTTACTTCTTCTTTTCCAATTTGGATGCCTTTTATTTCTTCTTCTTGTCTGATTGCTGTGGCTAGGACTTCCAGAACTATGCTGAATAAGAGTGGTGAAAGGGGGCACCCCTGCCTTGTTCCTGATCTTAAGGGGATTGTTTTAATTTTTGCCCATTGATTATGATGTTAGTTGTGGGTTTGTCATAGATGGCCTTTATCATGTTGAGGTATGATCCCTGTATTCCCACTTTGCTGAGAGTTTTGATCATGAATGGGTGTTGATTTTATCAAAAGCTTTTTCTGCATCTATTTATATCATTATGTGGTTTTTATTCTTTCTTTTGTTTATGTGTTGAATCACATTGATTGATTTGTAGATATTGTACCAGCCTTGTCTCCCTAAAATAAATCCACCTGATCATGATGTATGATTTTTTTCATGTATTGCTGGATCTGGTTTGCTAATATTTTGTTGAGAATTTTAGCATCTAAGTTCATCAGGGATATTTGTCTATAGTTTTCTTTATTTTGTAGTATCTTTGCCTAGTTTTAGGATCAGTATTATGCTTGCTTCATAAAAGGAGTTTGGAAGTCTTCCCTGCAGTTGAATTTTTTGAAATAGCTTTAGAAGGATAAGAGTTAGTTCTTCTTTGAATATTGGTAAAATCCACTGGTGAAGTCATCTGGCCCAGGACTTTTGTTTATTGGGAGTTTTTTTTATAACTATTTCAATCTCATTTGATGAAATCAGTCTGATTAGGTTTTGTGATTCTTCCATATTGATCTTTGAAAGATTATATGTTTCGAGGAATTTGTCCATTTTGCCTAGGTTGTCTACTTTTACAGCATATAGATCTTCATATTATTTTCTTACAATCCTTTGTATTTCTGCTGTGTCAGTTGTTACAACTCCTCTCTCATTTCTAATTTTATCTTTTGAGTCTTCTCTCTTTTTTTTCTTGGTGAGTGTGGTTAAAGGTTCATTAATTTTGTTTACCTTTTCAACAAACCAGCTCTTGGTTTCATTGATCCTCTGTATTGTTTCTTTAGCCTCTATGTCACTTTTTTTCACTCTGATCTTTATTATTTCCTTCCTTTTACTTCCTCTGGGTTTTACTTGCTATTCTTTTTCTAGTTCTTTTAGATGCAGGGTTAATTGTTTATTTGAACTTTTTTTTAGCTTCTTAAGGTATGCCTGTAGTGCTATGAACTTCCCTCTCAGTACTGCTTTTGCTCTGTTCCATAAATTTTGAGTTGTTGTATGTTCAATTTCATTTGTTTCAAGGAAATTTTTTATTTCTTTCCTAATCTCATTGTTAACCATTTGTTATTTAATAACATGCTATTTAGTTTTCAAGTGTTTGAATATTTTTCAGTTTTTTTATTGTAGTTGATTTCTAGTTTCATGTCATTGTGATCTGAGAAGATGCTTTATATGATTTCAATCTTTTTAAATTTGTTGAAACTTGTTTTGTGTCCTATCATGTGGTCTATCCCAGAGCGTGTACCATGAGCACTTAAAAAGAATATTTATTCTGCTCTTTTAGGGTGAAAGGTTCTGAAGATATCTATTAAAACCAGTTGATCTAGTGTGCTTTTTAAGTCTGCTGTTTCTTTGTTAATTTTCTTTCTTGAGGATCTATCTAGTGATGTTAGTGGGGTATTAAAATTCCCTACTATTATAGTATTGCTGTTGATCTCGTCCTTTATGCCCATCAAAATGTGCTTTATATATTTAGGTGCTCCTATATTAAGTGCATAGATATTTATAATGGTTATATCTTCCTATTGGATTACTCCCTCTATCATTACGTAGTGACCTTTTATATCCCTTACAATAGCCTTTGTTTTAAAGTCTATTTTGTCTAATATAAGTATTGCTACCCCAGCTTTATTTTTCATTTTCATTTGCATGAAATATATTTTTCCATTCCTTTACTTTCAGTCTATGTGTATCTTTTGAGGTATGTCTCTTTCAGACAGCATATGTATGGGTTCTGTTTTCTTATCCATGCACCTACCCTATGTCTTTTGATTGAAGCATTTAATCCACTTATATTAAGGTTTTTATTGATATGTACTTGTTTATTGACATTTTATTCTTTTAATCTACATTCCTCTTTTAGTAGATTTTTCTCCCCATTTGTTCTGTTTATAGCAGGCCCCTTAACATTTCTTGTAGCACTGCTTTGGTTGTAATAAATTCCTTGAGGTTTTTGGGTTGTTTTTTTTTTTTGTTTGTTTGTTTGTTTGTTTTTTGTATGGGAAGGTCTTTATTTCTTCTTCAATTTTAAACAATAGCCTTGCTGGATAAAGAAGTCTTGGTTGTAGGCTCTTGTTTTGCATTACTTTGAATATTTCTTGCCATTCCCTTCTAGCCCCTAATGTTTCTGTTGAGAAGTCAGATGTCATCCTTATGGGGGCCCGTCTGTGGGTAATAGACTACTTTTGTCTTACAGCTTTTAGTATTCTTTTTTTATCTCTTAATTTTTGTATTTTAATTATGATGTGTCTTGGTGTTGGCTGTTTTGGGTTCATCCTTAATGGAACAATGGAACTCTCTGTGCTTCTTGAACTTGTGTGACTTTTTTCTTCATCAATTTAGGGAAGTTTTCAGCTATGATTTCTCCAGTCAGATTCCCTATTCCTTGTTCTTTCTCTTCTCCTTCAGGAACCCTTATGATGCAGATATTATTTTTCTTCATATTGTCACAGAGCTCCCTTAGAGTTTCCTCAGAGTTTTTGAACCTCTTTTCTTTTTGCTGCTCTGCTTCTGTGCTTCCGTTTATCTTGTCCTCTAACTTGCTAATTTGATCCTCAGCTCATCCATCCTGCTTCTAATTCCTTCAAGTGTGGTCTTCATTTCTAATATTGTATTTGTCATTTTTGACTGATTATTTTTTATTATTTCAATGTCCTTTTTTTATACTTGCTATATCTTTATTTAGTTGCTTGTAATATCCATCCATTTTTGCTCTAGGATCTTTGAGCATCTTAACAATCATTAATTTAAACTCTGCATTTGGTAATTTGGTTATTTTTGACTCATTCAAGTCTTTTCCTGGGGTTTTCTCTTAACTCATTTGGGCTGCATTTCTCTGCCTTCCCATTTTGTCTGTGTATAAGAAGGGTGTGGTCACAGGAGTCCAATGGCTGTGGCCTCTGTGTTCCCTAGGTGTGGTCTGTCTTTAGGCCCTCCACCCTCTCTGTCGCTGCCTCAGGTGGTCCGGTATGGGTGTTGCTGGCACCAACCCACTGCAGCGGATCCTGCAGATTCTACCTTGCCCCCATGGGCAGGACTGCTCTCCTGCGCTACAAGCCTTGGCCCATTGTGTCAGGCTGTAGCTTCAGCCCTGGAGGTGGGGGGTGGGGCTGTATTCCTGCACTCAATGGCAGCTCTCAGCCGGTTCCCCAGCTTACTCCTTGCCCCTGCAGATGGGACTACAGGCAGACTGCTCTCGCTCACCCACCCCACAGCCTCAGGTCAGACCACTTTCATGCGCCCCTTCTGCTGCAGCGGCCACCCTCAGCCTCCACTTCTCCGGGCGGGACTGCTCTCACTCAGGGCCTCAGTCATGGCAGGGCCCAGCTTCTGCCCCTGTGGGCAGGACTAAACTCACACCCCAGCTGCAGCTGTGGCCAGCCCCCAGCTTCCACCCTCACTGTTGGGACCGTGCTTCTGCATCTTGCTGCTTCCCCCCCTCCAGCGAGCACTCAGCATGTGTGTGGGGCAATGCAATTCAGACCTTAGCAGTCAATACTGTATCCCTGATAGCTTCCTGCTTCTAAGAAACTCTACTCTGAGTGCAGTAGGAGAGCTTCTGTTTGGCTGGTTACCTGCTTCCCTTTTCTGGTGTTGCTGGTTAGAGAAAAAATATTCACTTTAGATTAGGGAGTGACTCAGCCCAGGGGTTAGGGTGGCTGTCCCTCAAAGTGTTTCTCCCTGTGCCTCCTAGATTACACTCTCTTCCTGCTACTTTGGTCCTCTGATCTCTCCCCATACCCTGGAGCTCCAGGTGAGTGGTTGTGAAAGAGGTTTTTTGCACCATCCCTTTAAGAAGAATCCTGTGTCTGAGAAATCTGTCTCTTTCTCACAAACAATATCCCAGCTTGTTTCACAGCTAAATACTGTCCCTATGCCTCTTCTAGGCTCTGGGGCAGCAGGCTGGGGCTTCGTTCCTGGGGCCCAGGACCCTCCCCTCTCCACTAAACTACATGAGTCCCTCCCGGCTGCCGTTCGCTCTCAGGAGCTAGGCAGCCCTCTCCCTGTTTCCACTTTTTCTACCAGTCTCAGTGTGGCTTCTTCAGTGTTCCTTGGTTAAAGAGTCCTCTTAGTTTAGTCCAAAGTTGGTTTTTCCAGATGATGGTTTTTAAAATTAGGTTGTAATCCACTTTGGTTCTGGGAGGTGGAAGTTGGTATGTCTGCCTACTCCATCGCCATATTGCCACACCCTGTGCACAGGTTCTTGATCAAGATATTTACTTCTCTGAGTCTACTTTCTTATTCATAGAAATAAAGTGAATAATGTCTTTTTTATTTTTAGTTTTATTGAGAAATAATTAACATACATTCCTGTGCAAGTTTAAGACATACAGCACGTGATGGTTTGATTTACATATATTGTGAAATGATTGCTACAATAGGGTCATATATCTTCTCATGTAGATATAATAAAAAGAAAAAGGAAAATAATAAAGAAAAAATTTTTTTCTCCTTGTAATGAACTCTTAGGGTTTATACTTTTAACAACTTTACTATGTCATACAGCAATGATAGCTATAGTAATCACATTGTACATTACATCCCAAGTAGTTATTTCTTCTAACTATAAGTTTATATATTTTGATAACCTCCTTCCAATTCAATCCTCCCTCCCTCCATATCCCACCTCTGGTAACCACAAATTTAATCTTTTTTTTTATAACTTTTTTTTTTTTTAGATTCCACATGTAAGTGAAATTACACAGTATTTATCTTCCTCAGTATGACTTATTTCACTTAGCATAATGCCTTCAAGGTTCATCCATGTCCTCACAAATGTTAGAATTTCCTTGGGGTTTTTTTATGACTAATATTTTACTGTGTGTGTATATATATGCACATATATACTTCTTTATCCTTTTACCCATTGATGGACACATAAGTTGTTCTCATGTGTTGGCTGTTGTAAATAATTCTACTATGAACATGGGAGTGCAGGTATACTTTTGAATTAGTGTTTCCATTTCCTTTGACTATATTCTTAGAATTGGAATAACTAAATCATACTGTAGCTGTACTTTGAACTTTTTGAAGATCTTTTGTACTGTTTTCCACAGTGTCTATACCAATTTACAATCTTACCAATAGTACACAAGGGTTTCCCTTTTCTCTACATTTATACCAGCATTTGTTATCTATTGTCTTTTTGATGATGGCCAAAGAATGTCTTTCTTATTGATCTTGCTATGGGGAGAAAATGAAATAAGGTATGTTACTCTACTTTGATAAATGTATAAATTAAAACTCAAGAGGCTACAGAGAGATGACCTTGCCCTTCATCTTAAATAAAATCCTAGAATGGAATAGAAAAGAGCGTAGAGTTTATTTGAAGAGAATAAGATGTATCTAATCTCTTTTGCCTTGTTTCACAGAATTCTTTTATTTCTTCATCAGGAATATTTAAAAAGAAATTTTGTCTTAAAGCTTGAAGACATTTGACAAAATTTTTTTTTACCTCTTTATGAGCAAGTTTTATAGCGATAGAGAAAATTCAGGAAAAAGATAAAATATTACTAAAATTTGCTGAGCATCTGTTAGTCACTATGTTTGGTGTTAACACATGTTATCTTTTTAAGTTTTTCCAACCCTGAAACCAACTTCTAAAGAGCAGTATAACATAGGTGGATGTAAGTACATGCTCTAGAATTAGAATACTTAAAATTCTAGTTCTTTCAAGCTGAGTGATCTCAAATAAGTTATTTAACTTTAGTGTGCACCTTAGTTTTCTTACCTGAGATACATAGGTTATAAATAAAATAGTTCATACCTTCCTGCAGTTATCCTGAAGATTAAAGGAATAAATTCCTGTAAAACATGCTAGGCTACTACCCAGCACATGACATGCTTAGCATTTTTAAAAGCAATTATTAAATGTTAACTTAGAAAAGTGCAGCTCATTAAAAAGTTTGCCCAAGCTCCCATAGAAATTGAAAAACAGAGCAATGATTCAGATCTGCCTGAGTCAGATCTACCTCCCTTTATTGCTTCAACACTTTATCCTTTGAACACTTCTATACTGAGCTGTATGAACTGTTGGACTTTACTGAAGGTATCAGGTAATGGAGCTGGTTTACATCATGGAACTGCAACCAACTAAGAAGGCAATATCAGATGTTTCATAAATATTAGATATATACTTAAAATTACTTCAGCTTTTCCACCACTGGGAATGATTATATTCAATTCTAATCTTCTGCCATATTCTCTAATATGTCTCTATCTCTCTTTCCCTCCTTCCCTCCCTCTCTCCTTCCCTCCATCCTTCTATTTTTCCTATTCACCTCTCTTTTATAATCTTGCTGACCTTCACATTCCTAACACTATACAGAGTGGTTCTGCTTCTATTTTGTTTAGTTATCCTTTTCAGTCTGTGTCTTCAAGACCTCATCTGCCAGTTTCAAATAGTTGATCCATGTCCCCTTTTTTTAATTAAAAAGAAACACAATTTCTTGTATAAAACAAACTTTGGTACCAATTGTTATCTTCCCAACTATTTAGCTGATAATTTTGTTTCCCTTCTTTAAAAACCTGGGATATTTTTCTGTTACCTCCAAGATAAAATTTTACCCCTTCATGCAGTATTAAAGACACTTTTATATCTGTAGATTAGTAAGTGTGGCCTTCATTATTTAAAAAAAAATAAAAGTGAAGAAAAACTTCAAAAACCACTCATAAATGTGAACTGAGGAAAGGAATTGAGACAGGGGAAGGGTCAAAGGGAACAGAGGAAAAGAGGACAGAGGGAAAGGGGATGATAGGATGGGATAAACCTGAAGGGAAGGGGGGGAGGGTGCTGTCAGGAGGAGGGCAAGGGAGATGTTGAGGGGAATACGGGGAAGGGGGAATGCATTCGGGGTGATAATAGAATATATGTAAATACAATAAATTAAATTTAAAAAACCAAACCACTCATAATATCCACCACACCAAGATTAGCCACATTACTCTTTCAGTGTCTGTCCTTATAACTATGTCTTATATATATAGCTAAGTGTATTTTATTAAAAATTTTAACTCACTTTATATACTATCTTGTAACCTATTTTTTAAGAAGTAAAAATTTTTTTCTAATATTAATAAGTATCTACAATTTCATTCTTAATAGCTAAAATGAGTGTTGATAGCGACTTTAGATATTAATTTTATCATTCTATGTAACTAAATATGTAGGGTTTTTCCAATTTTTGACAATATAAATAAGAATGCTATGAACTTCCTTGTAGTCAAATTATTGCATATTCCTTTATCATTTTTAGTGTAAATTTACAAATGTGAGATTAGTTAATTAGTGTATAGCTGTAAAAATTGTTTCATCAACCCTAGATTGAGATATACATTATCAAATTGTAAATATTTGTCAAATTTTTAGTGAAAATTTTATTTCATGACTCTCCCCAGTGTTGTAAAGTTTTTCCTAGCACCTATCATACTTGGATATTTATTCATATATATCTAAATATTAATTTTTTTTTCTGAACCTGGAAACGGGGAGGCAGACAGACTCCCGCATGCGCCCGACCGGGATCCACCCGGCATGCCCACCAGGGGGCGATGCTCTGCCCATCTGGGGTGTCGCTCTGTCGTGACCAGAGCCACTCAAGCGCCTGGGGCAGAGGCCAAGGAGCCATCCCCAGCGCCCGGGCCATCTTTTGCTCTAATGGAGCCTCGCTGCGGGAGGGGAAGAGAGAGACAGAGAGGAAGGAGAGGGGGAGGGGTGGAGAAGCAGATGGGCGCCTCTCCTGTGTGCCCTGGCGGGTAATCGAACCCCAGACTTCCACACGCCAGGCCTACGCTCTACCACTGAGCCAACCGGCCAGGACCTAAATATTTAATTTTAAGTTGATGAAATATGTTCTTCTTAAATACAATGATTATACTCTTGAGAGAACAACTTATAGGTGACCATAACTAAATGCAGATATTAGGAAGTAAAAAGTGATTTTTTTTGAAAAAAATCTGTCTTTGTGACAATCTCAGAAGCAATTAGAATTCTTATATATTTATGTGTGACATTAAGTTAAAAAGAGAGGAACTTTTTATATTACATTTTCTTTTCATGCTGAGATTAAATTTAGAATGAATAAAAAAGAAATACTAAGAAACACATAAGATTCTCATCATCAGTCACAATCAAAAAGTCTCAGGTCATTGCTATTAATTACAAATTAAGAGTATGTGATGGTGGTATAATCATTAGATGCCAGTACATTCATTACCTGGAGTTATAAGTTGGAAATAATAGTCTCTTGATCTTTGGAGAACCAATGTTTTATAAGATAGAAGCACAGCATATGGCTAGATAGAAGATAGTACTTTGGGCCCTACAAATGGTCTCCCTAGCATACCTGGAGTACCGGGATTGGTCAGAGGGACTGGGTGATCCACAGTGCACTAAGGTCAGTTTCCCATCTAGGGTGATAGTTCTGGAATGGTATCTCTCTGAGAATCAGTATATTAGGATTGTGACCCGCCTGTTAGGAAAGAAGCTCCCGAGCAGACAGGTCATGTCTGCCAGTGTGTCTAAAATAGTTACTATAGTAGCGTCCAGACGTATCCTTTTGAAATCAGTGTCCAGAGTAGCCTGCATGTGCTCATGGCCTGGGTATCAGTCTCAGTTCATGTGTATGGGACTGTTCAGGAGTCCCAGAACAAGCTCTAAGTATTGCTAGAGTGCTCAGTACATTCTGGCCATCAAGTTGAAAGACCTTTGCAGGAAGTCAGGATGTCAGCAATATCCTTGTTTTATTCCAAACCTGTATACAGGTTTTAAAAAAAGACCCGTGACTTCAGTTACGATGTAACTGTTATTCAGGGAGGATACTAGAAGCGAGCTCTTATCCCCTTTCCTGTCATGAGTGTTGGGCAGGGAGTAAGGCTCCACCCAAAGCCCAGCCAAGGCTAAATAAAAGTTCTGAAAATGCTATAGAAAGTCCTCCCAATACTTTAATTATACAGCTAATAAGCACTCGCACATTGTATTTTGATAGACTTTAGACACGTAAATGAGGTTTATAAGAAGTTCTATTATGTGGCCCTGTGTTAGCATGAGCTCTCTAAAGCTAGACACAAAAACCAGGATTTAGGCCGGTCATTGGGTTGAGAAGGAAGCACTGGTAGAGAAGCGGGGACACGAGATGCACAAAAGAAATCAGCCATTAAAGGATATGTTATCAAGGTAGTCACCACTGAAGGCAACTGAAACTTAGTTCACTGAGAAAAATATGGGGATCATGGTAGAACATGTGCCACAGAACTGTCCTGCCAGGGGAGCAAGGGAGTGGGCAGTGGTGGCATTCAGCCAGTTCACTTCAGTTCAGCAGAACCAATGCGTAATTTTTGGTTGAGTTCGCCAAACCAGTTGTTAAAATGGCACCTGTAATCAGGGTTCTCTCTATGGTGCACACCTGGACAGCTGCCCAATGTGGAAATCACAAATTGACATTCCTTACTCTTTTTTAATGTTTGTCTGTGCAACAGTGTATTCTAAGTGCCCATGGTAATATTAATTCCATCCATAGATGAAAAAAATTGCAAGTGAGGATGCCAATCCAGAAATATTTTGGAAATATCTTAAATAAAAGTTTTATTGTTTTTTGTTAGGTATTATTTAATATTTTAAAACTTTTTTATAACATAATCTAGTTTTGTATACCTCTTTTATTGTTCTTATTTAAGTATTAAAATGCATGAAATAATAAACTACCTTACTGGGATATTGTTTTTTTATACCTAAAATGGTCATTAGGGCAGAGAATCATTTGTTAAATTATTTGAATCTCACCAATGGGAGTGGGGATATTTATATACCCACTCTTACAGGTCTGGTTGAGGGCTGCATGGAGTGGTAAGGGAGGGGTAATTTCCCAGCACCTCTGGTTTGCTTCAGGTGCAGGCAATGTGGCCTCAGTAGTATTTGAGAAAAATCTGAAGGAGCTAATAAAGGGATATGGGCATCTTTAACAATATCTACTGCAAGACCCATTTTACTTTTCTAGTCTCACTTCCTCCTTATGCCACATGCTCTTCTAGATAATCTCACCTGCTTGCTGGTCCTTTTATTATTCAAAGTATTTGCAAAATGCATACTATGTCCTAAGCACTTTGCTAGGTACTAGCGACTCACAAGGGGACAAGATAGAAATGGTCTGTGACTTTAGACATAATGCACTTCTTTTTAAATACTCTTTCCTCCTTCACCCAATAAACTATTTAGAAATGACTCTTTATCTGTCTTTATTCCCAATAAAAATGAAAACTCGATGAAGAAAGAAACCATTCCTGCCTGACTTACTGCGAACTTCCAGCCATGGCAAAGAGCTTTGTACGCAGTATGTGTTCAATACATTCAGTTGACTGTGTTATTCTATAGATAGTTTTAAACATAAAGCTTGGCTTGGCTAGGGTAGGAGTTCTTGAGTGTGCTCGTTTCACCTTATGCAGCTTTGTGTTTCTGGCACCATGCACCTCTCTCACAACATAGTAGATATGCAATACCTTTTCAGAGAGTGGAGTGGCTAGAATATATTGACCCAGATGTACCAGTAACTTGAAATCATGCTTAATAAAGAATTGTTGAAAGAATTGGAAATATTTCACATAAAAAAGACAAGGCTTGGGGAAGACATGCACTTATTTTCAAATATCATAAAGACTGGTGAAGAGAGACACTGGATTTGTTTTACCTGTCCTGAAGTGAAAGCAATTTTAGAACAAATGAGGGAAAGCTATCATGATAGTTTACTATATTTCTGTCAGGAGCAATTAGTTGCTCATCATTGGAGGTACCCAAGCCAAGTCTGGAGATGTGATACATAAAATTTAACAATGATATGTGAGGTAGATAGAAGTTCTGGAGAACTGAGATTCTAGGATATTTCTAGATAAGTATGAAGTAATATATTTCTTCAATCCCTTATAATTTTACAAAGGGATTTCTGGAGGAAAATTATTTCTATCTTTCTCAAAAAAGGGTTGTGTTTTTAACTGATAGTTGAATTGACCTATACCTTATAAGTGGCTTTCACATAATCCTTGCAGAGATCCTTTGAATAGGTAAACCAAGTATTATTATTCCCATTTTACATAAATTAAAATAGATGCTTATATAGATTAACTTGCTTGTCAAAAGTCATATATGTAGTAAGTGTTATAAATAGAATTTGAACCCAGGTCTTGTGCCTTCTTCTCTGGAGCTGTCTACCACACCAAGCCGGTTCTACTATTACTGACATAAGAAAGAAAAATATAATCTCCTTTAAAATACTAATGCCAGCCTGGCCAGTTGACTCAGTGGATAGAGTGTCAGCCCGCCATGAGGAAGTATTTGGTTTGATTCCTGGTCAGGACACACATGAGAAGCAACCATTTTCTTCCCTCCCCCTCCCTTGCCCTTTCTCTCTCTTTTTCCCTCTTCTAGCCAGTGGCTTTGTTGGTCTGAGCATTGGCCTCAGGCACTGATGATAGCTTGGCTGATTCAAGCCTCAGCCCCAGATGGGGGTTGCCAGGTGCATCCTGGTCAGGGTGCAAGCAGGAGTCTTTCTACCTCCCCTCCTCTTATTTAAAAATATATATATATATAAATTTTACATCAAATAAAAAAATAATAATGCAAATCTTCTTTTACAGAAAGCCTCTGATAAAAACCCTTCATAATTTATAGTCAAGAATGAGTTTAAGTAGTATGATCAAAAGCAATGGACAATGAAAACAAGATGCAGTTAAGAACATAGGACTCTGATACCCAGTGTTGCTATTTGCCCCACAGTGTCTGTCTGCTTTTCTTGGGAAGGAACTATAATGACAGTTTTATGTTCCTGGCCAGGAAATGTTTATAAATCACAATGTACCATTTGCAAGTGATGTTACCTTATGAATATTAAAAGATTAGGAAATGACATTGACTTTTGTTGAAAACCTTCAGTGACCCTGTAAGCAGATACAATAAGTGATTGCTTTTATTGCAATGTCCTCTAAATATTATTAAAACTCTTTATATTAGGCAATAATGATGGCAAACGAATGCCTGATTTATAGCAATTACAGTACAGATGAGTTAGATTCATGTTCCTTACTGTAATGAAGGTAATAGCTCAAAACACACAAGAAACAGTCACTTAGTGAAATATGAAGTGATTTGCATGACCCATGTCCCTTGAGTAACCTGTAATTGCCTATTATGAAACAGACTAAAAATTACTTGGTTTGAAAATAAGAGAAGTCGTACCAAATGACCAAATTTCCTGTATGGGTATTATTAAATTTCAATACTATTGTTGTGGCATGTAGGAGGATCTATGCCCTCATATTTAACACGAGTGATTATTCAACAGCTAAGGACCAATCTTCTCTAACTCCTTTGAAAATGTTTTCTTAGAAAATTGGCATCGCTTTGACTGTATTCACAGGAAACATTATCCAAGATTGTTTTATTTTAGCTTCAGTATGTGCTATATTCTTTCATAGTATAACCCTGTTAAGAATAAATTTTGGGGATGAGGCTGCACCAGCACCATGAAATTCCCAAACTAACAGATTCAAACTATACATGTGACTTATTTTATTTAGCAAAGCAAATTTGGGTAAATCAAACCAATATTTAGATCTCAGGAAGCTTCAAATGAAGACTTGGATTTCTTATTTTTTTTTTTAATTGTTTACCTAAGTCTCCCATTGACTCTGCCCAGTAGAAAACCACACTTAAACAATAATAATTAACATGAAACTTTTTTTTTTTGGTAGAATAAGCTGCCTTATTTGAAAGGCAGTAAAGGAAGCTGGGCCAAAACAGTGTTTTATGCCTAGACCGCGTCTGTGAAGCTCCTGAAATCTCATTCTCATTATCATACAAATAACCCAAGGGATAGAGCTAGTCCCACTGGCAAGGGGATCATCAGCGTTTATCCTAAGCTCCTGTTACACTGGCCATAATGGGAAAAGGTAGACCATAATTAAGAGCTATAGCAAACTAATTAAGTCAAATTACATCTAATTATAAATCCAATAATCTATGCCCAAACTAGTTGCTGATAGCTAAGGGAAAAATAATACAGTTTTAATTAACCTCCATTATAGATTGCTATTTGAAGGTATAGTTTTTATTCAATGTATTTTTTACAACATAAAAACTATAGCCCTCTTCTATCTAATATTTTAGTTTAGGAATAGAGAAGCAAAAAAAAAAATCAAAACTTATTTTAGCAAAGAAAATCTTACCTTTAAAATTTATGAATTAATTATGCTAATTATTAAATATTCCTAGGAAACTTGAAAAGAAATGAGAAGATAACATTGGTACTGGATAATTACTTAATTAACTGTCAAAAATATTTCCAAACAAACTAAGAAGGATATATAAAAACTGAAATGGTCAGCAGTGGACTTATTAAATAATAAGATGGAAAAGAAGTTGTACACAATGAGTCCATTTGAAGCTATGTAATCTCCATGTAAGTTCACTAGGGAAAAATTAATAACTGTCTTCAGATCATTGAAAAGTGGAAATAATGAACTGAGGAAAGTGCTGGCAAGCAATTTTAAACATTCACCATGGATTTAAGCAAGATTGCATTAAAAACATTAGTTTAGTATAAGAAATTTACTAATCATAAAGGCAGTTAGTGTTATATAATCTCCTGCAGAAAGTTCTGAAACTTTTATCTCTGAATATTTTTTAAAATTGTGTGTGTGTGTGTGTGTGTGTATTTGTGTAACCTTTGGCAAATATACATATATATTCAATATTCAGTCTGGAACATGTAGAAACCTCAAATATGAATAATAGCACTTTTTAGAAATGACATACCAGGATTTTTTTTTTAATTATTGATTGATTTTTAGAGAGAGGAGAGGAAGAGAAAGAGAGATAGAGATTTATTTGTTGTTTCACTTACTTATGCATTCATTGGTTGATTCTTGTATGTGCCCTGACCGGGGATTGAACCTGCAACCTTGGTATATCAGGATGATGCTCCAGTCAACTAAGCTACCTGGTTAGGGCTAGCAGATTTTATAACAATTCTTCTATTTGATGATCATTAATAGTGGGTAAGATTTGGATAGGAAAAGAAGGTTGATGAAGGTAACTTTTGCAAATCAACTGAGAATGATGAATTTAAAGAGCTTTACAATTCACTGTTGTTTTTATTATTGTGTTCAATTCAGTCACATGTATTTTTGCTATGTGCCAGGCTCTATAGTAGAGGCTAGAAGTTTATAGACATTATCCTTGTATAATGTCAACTTTTATTGAATTACAAGTTTTGTACTAATGACTTTTTCCTTTTAAAGAATATAATAATTTTCTGTCTTCACTCTCTCCTCTCTTCTGAGGTTATCAGGCCCATACCTGTGATTTTATTAACATCTACATAGTCTATAAATTTGTTTCTCCAATCTAGGACTCTTTTCAGAGTTCCAGACCATATTTTAGATACCTTATTTGCCAAACTAAAACTATCTCAAACAATTTGTAATCTTTGCCCCAAACCTGGCCTTCCCCATGTATTTCTTATCTCAATAGGTAGCACCAATATCCATCTAGTTATGCAAATCTGAAAACCAGGAATCACCTTGACTGCCTACCTCGCATTGCATGTCATAAGAAATTTCCCAGTTTTAGTAACCCCATTTTACTGTTGAAAAGCTCTTAAATTTATCCAGTTGTCCTCATGTTGCCTCTCACTACACTGGCCCTCATTACTATTTTCCTATAGACCATTGTATTATATTATTTCCCCACATTGATTTTTGTCTCCTACCAGTTCATTCCCCATACGGCATCTGGAATGATTTTTGTAAAATGAATCGTATCATGTAACTTCCTTGCTTAAATCTTTCAAAGGTCATCAGAATTAAGACCACATTTCTAAACAAGTGTTCAGTGTCATTCATGATCTAACTCCCGTTTGGTTCTCTAACCTGATCTTAAGGTGGACTCTCCTCTCTGTCTTCCATGCAGACTTTATTCAGGTTTTCAAATGTGCCATTCTCTCTCCTGCATTGTAGAGTATGTGCTTATGCTACTCGCTGGCCTGTGTACTTTCTACCATGCTCACTGCCTTACTTTCAATGGATTTAGTTTCTACTCATTTATCAGATATAAGCTAAGCTATCACTCCATTAAAAAAACTGTTCATCAGCACTAGTATTTTTCCTTTGTGATCTTTTTTACCTACGCACATACAATTTGTGGTGACAAATAAAGTTAAATAATATGAAGATGATTTTTTTTGTTTAACATGGCGTAAAGTATATTCATTCACCTCTTCTCCAGTCCCCAACCTCTCCTTCAAAATATATAAACACCCAAGAACAAAGAGCAAAGAGAATAGGCCATGAATCAATAGTAGACCAGAGAGTTAAACCAATGGGTAGGAGATTGAAAGTATACCAAATGTGTAGAATGTATTTTAGCAAAGGAGGGATTACTATTAGCTTAAAGACCTTTCATAGAAATTCCAAAGAAATTAGGTTAATTTGTTCCTGCAGAAATCCAGAAAGTTGCAGGAATTATATCATAAAATAAGAGAAAGGTAAAGAGCTGAAAGCACAATTGTGTGATAATCTGTATAAAAAGTTGTTGGACAACCCAGATACCACTTCTTTACCCCATGCACATAGAACTACCAGATAATGTGGCCTCTTTCTGTTTTCAGATGAAACCAGAAAAATATCATCTAGAGAAACTTGAACCAATTAAGTCTCTAGACTCAGAAACACCAGACACAGCAGAGATCAGGAATGAGGCATTGCACTGATAATAAGAAGAGTTAGTAAGAAAGTACATGGGGGATTTTGAGAACCCTATGCCTCTTTGTTTTATTCAGCTCCCAGAGTGCAGGCTGAAATGGATATTATAGAATAATCACCAGGCAGAAGATAGGAGTATTCAATTCTAGAGGAACTGATCAGCTCTAGATAAATAGCTCACAGATACTGACATTTATGGATTCCTAAAGAACTGTCTCTACACAATCATGTTGCTGAAAGCTCACCAGCCAACAAGTCACATCCATGTATGCATAGTTTCTAATCAGCTTTTTCATGCCTTACTCTTCAATTTGGTTGATAATCAAGAATAACCAGGTAATTAAGCAATGTTTATAACATGAAAAACTAAGAACAGATAAACACAGTCATTCATAGAAAACAGAAACAGAGCAGGCAACAGAAGAAAATGTCTTAGAAAATCCTCTAACTGATTACTTCAAATGTAGAAGATGATGTTGCATACAAAAAATGAAAAAAGAATTTAAGAAACTATCTGGGAAGAGCAATTCATTGGGTAATGAAAAACATGCTATCCAAACTAAAATATCAATATGAGATTTGGAAAATAAGGTCAAAGACTCTCCCAAACTCTAGATTAAAATAAAAAATTCTGGACATGAGTAAAGGTTAGAGAATTAATCCAGAAAGACTAGGAAGAGGTAAAAATGAAAGAACATAGAAATTGCAAGGGCAGAAATTATGAAAGAAATAATACAAGACTATAAAACTGTCTTCCAGAATTGAAGAACATTAGCTTCTATTTTGACAGAATCCAACAAATTCTTGTGGGGAGAATATGGTAGAGAGAAGCTTTAAGATAAAGTACTTTGTAATTTCAGAATGCAGGGAATAAGAGAAACTCATAACAGCCAGATCACAAAAAATTGATCCAACTTCAGAGATTGGCAAGGACGATGACTCATAATTTAAGGTTACCCTCACTTTATTTCTTGAACTAACCAGTAAATAAGCTGTGAAAACATATATAATACTATATATCATATACATGGAAAGCATATAAGTAAGCACATATGAATCCATTAGCTCTTCTCAGAGGTTCACTGGAAGCATTGCAGTCAAGTGAGTCCATGATGGGTAAGGAGTAACCAGGAAAAAAGAGCTCATTTGATGTTTCAACACTGTGTCAGATAGGGCAACATTAGCACTCAAGGGTCCATAATGAATAATCACATGATGGAGGTCTTGCTAAGTCACAATCCCACACTTCTATTTTCTGTTTCCCATTTCTCATTAAGTCAACATTTGGTCTGGCCATGTACTACCAAAAATCTGAAGACATACGAAATAAAATAGCACCAGACATCTCAAAATCAAGAATTGAAACAAAACCTTCAAAATTCTCAGGAAACTGATTTCTGACCTAGACTTTTTAACCCATGTGACAGAAAGAAAGTGTGAGAGTAGAATAAAGACATTTTCAGACATCTAAAATTTTGCGTGTGTGAACCCATTTTTAGTAAGCTAAAGAATATACTTCACCAAGAAAGAAAAAGTTTTAGGATTCAGGTAACGGGATCCTCCTACAAATCAGAGATACAAAGGGATTTTTCAGGAAATGGCAAGGGAAAACCTGAAGACAAAAGCTATACACAGATTCAAGTATGGAAACAGAATGATCCGGCAATAAAATGGAATTAATGGACTACCTAATTTGGTCTTATAGAAAACAATATAATGAAAAATATTGAAGAGGCATTATTAATTTCAGAAAAAATAAAGTACAACAAAGGAAATGTGATCATGTTATTTTGCTAAGCAGTCAATATTATTGATATTGTCATAATATTATAATTATAGGGATAATATAATTATAAGCAAGGATGTAAAGTGTAAGAAGACTAATTTTTGTCTTCTGAAATATGCATTTATCCTTTAACCCTGGAATATCATTTCTAGGAATCTGTCTCAAAAATAATTATAAAAAAATTTAAATGACTTATGCTCAGTTATTTACTCTTGACATTATAATAGCAAAAACTTGATATGATTTTCAATAAAGAACTCATTTAATAAACTATGACACATTCTCACAATGAAATATTATGCAGCTATAGAAAATAAATGAGGATCTCCTAGACATATTGTTAAATGACAAAAATCAATGTAGAGATGTTACTTTTTTTTGTAAGAGAGACAGAAAGGGGGACAGATAGGGACAGACAAGAAGGGAGAGAGATGAGAAGTATCAATTCTTCATTGCAGCACCCCAGGTCATTGATTGCATTCTCATGTGTGCCCTGATCTGGGGCAGAGGTTGGCTACAGCAGAGCAAGTGATCCTTTGCTCAAGCCAGTGACCTTAGGCTCAACCCAGCAGTCATGGAGTCATTTCCATGATCCCACACTCAAGCCAGTGGCCCCATACTCAAGCTGATGAGCCTGTGCTCAAACTGGTGACCTTGGGGTTTCGAACCTGGGTCTTCTGCATCTCAGGCCGATGCCCTCTCCACTGCACCACTGCCTGGTCAGGCTGGAGACCTTACTCTTTACAGAACAAATAACTAAATCACTATTTTTTAATTCCTCAAGAAATAAACAATTCCAGTTCAAATCATCATTGCATGAAATTATTATAAAAAGATATAATATAGAATTTTACAGTAGAGAAATTAGGAGTCATCCCCTCCATCCAAGTTTCAAGAGTAGCATCTACTAAATCTGGGAGGACCAGATATTATATGCCTCTAGAGGTCTGAAGAGAAAAATTAAATGACCAATTTAAAATTTAAAATTTTTAATTTTATTTTTAAATTACAGTTTATATTCAATATTATTTTGTATTCATTTCAGGTGTATAGCATAGTGGATAGACAATCATATACTTTACAAAGTGATCCCCCTGATATTTCAATTACCCACCTGGCACCATACATAGTTATTACATTATTGACTAGACTACATTCCTAATGCTGTAGTTTACGTCCCTGTGACTACTTTGTAACTTCCAATTTGCACTTCTTAATCTCTTCACCTTTATCACGAAGCTCCCCAAACGCCGACCCCTCTGGCAAGGAATCTGTTCTCTGTGTCTAAGAGTCTGTTTCTGTTTTGTTTGTTTATTTATCAAATTCAATTTTTAAACCCTTCAATTTATCTTAAAATTTTCACATTAACTAGTACATCCTACTTTGTAATACACATACTTGTTTTGATAGAGCACTATCAATGTTTTAATTCATGCCACTGAGCAAAATTGCATACTTTCTGCTTTTCTGTATTAACATTTTTAACTTGCTTAGTACATATACACATGTGTGTGTGAATGAATGTGAGAGTGAGAGAGAGAGGAACCAGCCAATGTAGGCAACATTTTCTAAATGTTTAGTGGTCAAAAAAAAAAATAATAATAAAATAAATAAATAAAAAGACTAATAATATTGACTAAGATGATACTAGGAATATCACTTTTATTTGTTTGGTTTAATTTTAATATGAAGGCTATTAGGATTGTTAGTAAACAGAAAGTAAGTGGAAAAAAAGAGTTCGAAGATGACAAAAAACAAGAATGTTTAATGGCACATGACAGAAGAGGAAAGGAGAAAAATAGAAGAGAACACAGAAAAGGTTGCTGAAAATATAATAGCTTAGTAAACTGACTATGAAATGCAAATATTCAAATTCTCTTCAAATCAAAATAAATGAATGCAATTCTATATCCAGCTCCTAAATTCTAATCTTCCCATTTAAGAATTAATCTACTTCCCAGATTATCTCATCTTATTTTAATTTCAGTTGTGCTAAAATAATAGTTGCCAATATTTATTTAGTATTTCATATGTACTAGTCACTGTGCTAAGTGCCAAGAATGTACTAACTCAAGCAACCTCTTGAGTAAAATTGGGTAACATTTATATCTCCATTTCATAGATTAGGTGGCTGAGACAGAAAAGTTAAGTACAATAACTCACACAAGTGAGACATCTAATAAATCAGAGAACCAAGATTCAAATGCAGGCATTCTAATCCCATAATTTGAATGCTTAATCAACCCTAATATAAGCAGTAATTTTTGATACCTTATAAATTATTATTGTTAAATCTTTAGAAAATTCTTCTGTTTTCTGACTTCTCACATCTTTAAAACAATAGCAAACTGAAGCAACTTAAGTAGAATGAATGTAGAGTAAGAAAACAAAAACCACTTTTTAGAAGAAAACCATTAAAAAGAACTTGTATTCTTAAAGTAGATAGACCATACCTTAGAGAAAAATAATATTCTTGTGTGGTAATTTACCAATATAAATCTAACTAGATAATCTCAGAATTATGCAACATGTCTGGTCAAGGTCCTAAATGATACATGAAAAATTAGTTTCCTAAATGATCCATAAATTAAATTGTGTTAATAATGGTCATTAATCAATGTAAACATGACAACTAAAGTAAAATTGGTGACTTCTAATAAGTAAACAAAATTGGTATTTTGTATTACTGAAACAAAGATTATGTTAAACATAAAATTGCAAAAACTATTTTAGTAATAATATGCAGAGGGTTTTTTTTAGCCCTGATATATAATGATAATAGGGTTGATATTTATAACTAAATTGCAGGATATAGTAAATATTCTGCTATAAAACTTTATAGCATTTATAGCTAGATATTATCAAGAAAAATTGTTTAATTGCAGTTTAAACATTTTTCTATTTGCAGAAAAACAAATATTTTTCTGCTTCCTTTTTTATTTAGTGTATGTATTAAAACCTGAATTAGTTCATTGGTTTAAAAATCCTGAAGGGCCCTGGCTGGTTGGCTCAGCAGTAGAGCATCGGCCCGGCGTGTGGAAGTCCCAAGTTCAATTCCCAGTCAGGTCACAGGGGAGAAGCACCCATCTGCTTTTCCACACTTCCCCTTCTCCTTCCTCTCTATCTCTCTCTCTTCCCCTCTTGCAGCTAAGGCTCCATTGAAGCGAAGTTGGGCCAGGCACTGAGGAAGGCTCCATGGCCTCTGCCTCAGGTGCTAGAATAGCTCTGGCTGCAATGGAACAGCACCGCAGATGGGCAGAGCATCACCCCCTGGTGGGTATGCAGGGTCTGACAGCATCCCAGCTTCTAACTTTGGAAAAATACAAAAATAAAATAAAATTTAAAAAAATCTTCAGGAACTTTGAGTTCCTTTTTAAAATGTTCATATGTTTTATAATGGTGCTCTCAAGTAAATTTCTTAAGTATAATATAGTTGAATTGACATTTAACTTGGCAATTAAGTACAGTCGTACCTTGAGTTATGAAAAGACCAACATAAGAATTTTTTAAGATACTGTACGAGCTGCGACTGGGTTCGTATTTTTGTTCGAGATCCAAGCAAAATTCCAAGATATATGTCGTGATTCAGGAAGCTGCCGCTAGTTGGTGCGTTGGCGCATGTGTCCAGTATCGAAAGTTTGATATATGAGTTGACTGACTTATAAGCTGGGTTACAGAATGAATTAAATTTGTATCTCAAGGTACCACTGTAGCTTATCTTAGTTTCATATCCAATTTACATTGGAAAGTTGATGTTTGTAGGTTGAGAATTGCTATTTTTTTTAATAATTTTATTTTTTAATGGGGTGACATCAATAAATCAGAATACATATATTCAAAGATAACATATCCAGGTTATCTTGTTGTTTAATTATGTTGCATACCCATCACCCAAAGTCAGATTGTCCTCTGTCACCTTCTATCTAGTTATCTTTGTGCTTGACTCAGTCTAGGAAGGTTGTATTGTTCTAGGAATTTATCCATTTCTTCTAGGTTGTTGAATTTAATGGCATAAAATTTTTCATAGTATTCTACAATAATTCTTTGTATATCTACAGTGTCTGTGGTGATTTCTCCTCTTTCATTTTGGATTTTGTTTATATGAGTTCTTTCTCTTTTTTCCTTGGTAAGTCTTGCCAAGGGTTTGTCAATTTTGTTGATCTTTTCAAAGAACCAGCTCCTTGTTCTATTAATTTTTTCTATAGTTTTTCTGTTCTCTATTTCATTTATTTCTGCTCTGATTTTTATTATCTCCTTTCTTCAGCTGGTTTTGGGTTGTCTTTGTTCTTATTTTTCTAGTTCCTTAAGGTGTGAAGTTAAGTGGTTCACTTGGGCTCTCTCTTGTTTGTTCATATATACCTGAAGTGATATGAACTTCCTTCTTATCAATGCTTTTGCTGCATCCCATAGATTATGATATGTTGTATTGTCATTTTCATTTGTCTGTATATATCTTTTGATCTCTGCACTTATTTCTTATTTGACCCATTCATTTTTTAAAAGTATGTTTAGTTTCCACATTTTTGTGGGATTTTTTTTCTTTTTTGCAGTTGAATTCTAGTTTCAAGACTTTATGATCAGAAAATATGCTTGGTAATCCTTCGATTTTTCTGAATTTGCTGATGTTGTTTTTGTGGCCCAACATATGGTCAATTCTTGAGAATGATCCATGTACAGTGGAGAAAAATGTATACTCAGTCACTTTGGGATGAAATGTCCTGTAGATGTCTATCATATCCAGGTGCTCTAGTGTTTTGTTTAAGGCCACTATATCTTTGTTGATTCTCTGTTTGGATGACCGATCTAGAGCCATCAGTGGTGTATTGAGGACTCCAAGTATGATTGTATTTTTGCCAGTTTTTGTTTTAAGGTCAATAAGTAGCTGTCTTATATATTTTGGTGCTCCTTGGTTTGGTGCACATATATTAAGAATTGTTATGTCTTCTTGATTCAGTGTCCCTTTAGCCATTATGAAATGGCCATTTTTGTCTCTGAGTACTTTTGCTGTCTTGTAGTCAGCATTATCAGATATGAGTATTGCCACGCCTGCTTTTTTTTTTTGGATGTTATTTGCTTGGAGTATTGTTTTCCAGCCTTTCACTTTGATTTTGTCTTTATCCTTGTTACTTAGATGAGTTTCTTGTAGGCAGCATACAGTTGGATTTTCTTTTTTAATCCATTATGCTACTCTGTGCCTTTTTATTGATGAGTTTAATCCGTTTACATTTAGTGTAATTATTGACACTTGTGAGTTTCCTATTGCCATTTTATAGATTGCTTTCTGTTAGTTTTGTGTCTTGTTTGATCCTTCTCTTCCGTTTTTCTATCTTTTGTTTTTATTTGGTTGTATTCCATATATCTTTCCTCTGTTGCTATCTTTTTTAAATCATGTGCTTCTGTGGTGGTTTTTTCAATGGTGGTTACCTTTAAGTAATGAAAAGGGTTTCTACCCTGTTCATTGTAGTGCACTATTTTGTGAGTACTTTTGCACTCCATTGTCCTTTGCTACTGTTAATCTCCATCCTCTCCCCCTCTTTCTTTTTGTTGTCACAGTTTTAATTTGGTTTTATTGTGTTCTTCTTGGAGCTTTTACTTGTGGCTTTGTGTTTTGTTTTTTTTTGTTCTTTGTATCTGATTGGAGAACCCCCTTTAGTAATTCCTGGAGTGGGGGTTTTCTGATGATAAATTCCCTCATCTTTTCTGTATCTGAGAATGTTTTTATTTCTCCTTCATATTTGAAGGATAGCTTTGATGGAGATAGTATTCATGGCTGAAAGTTCCTCTCTTTCAGGACTTTAAATATTGAGGTCCACTCTCTTCTAGCTTGTAGAGTTTCTGTTGAGAAATGGGATGATAATCTAATGGGTCTTCCTTTATATGTTGTATTCTTCTTTTCCCTGGCTGCCTTGACAATTTTTTCTTTGCCATTGGTTTGTGCCAATTTCATTATGATGTGCCTCGGAGTAGGTTTGTTGGGGTTAAGAAAACTCGGAGTTCTGTTTGCTTCTTGAATTTGAGGCTTTAGTTCTTTCCACAGGCTTGGGAAGTTCTCATCTATTATTTGTTTGAGTATGTTCTCCATTCCATTTTCTCTCTTTTCTCCCTCTGATATAACTATTATTCCTATGTTATTCTTTTTGATGGAGTCAGATAATTCCTGTAGGGCTATCTCATTTTTTTAAATTTTCGAGTCTCTTTCTTCTTCTCTCTGTTGTGCCTCAAGTTGCTTGTCTTCTATTTCACTAATCCTACCTTCTATCTGGCCTGTTCTATTAGCTAAGCTTGTTACCTCATTTTTCAGCTTGTGAATTGAGTTTTTCATCTCTGTTTGATTTGTTTTTATAGTTTCAATTTTCTTGGAAATATATTCTTTGTGTTCATTGAGTTGTTTTCTGAGCTCCCTAAATTGCCTTTCTGTGTTTTCTTGTATATCTTTGAGTATTTTTAGGATTTCTATTTTAAATTCTCTGTTGTTTAACTCCAAGGTTTCCAATATATTAAATTTTTTCTCCATAGATTTTTCCTCACCTATCTGTGTTACCTCTCTTTCTTTTGTATCCATGATATTTGATTTTCTCTTTCTTAATGGCATCTGAGGGTGGTTTTGAGATTTAATAAAGAACAAAAGTTAAAAAATAAAAAATAAAAGTTATTTTTTTAAAAAAATAATTAAATAAAGAAAAATAAAATTCAATTAAAATTTAAAAAAAGGAAATTATTCCCGCCCCCTCCTTTTTTCCTCTCCTCTCCTCTCCCCTCTTTCTTGAGAAAATCTTGTGGTGAACTGTGAATTATATTGTACTAAATAGAACAAACAATGCCTGTAATGGAGGGCCTGAATTGGGGAGAAGTAATAAAGGGACAAAAAAAAGGGGGTATGGACCCACAAAAAGCAAATAGGAAAAAGTTTGGGTCAAGAATAAAATGATTTGCTTTTAGGTGTTTGTTACTAAGAGTTATGATGAGAGGAATAAGAGGGAAACAAGAAAATGGGGGGACAAATTAAAAAATTATTATTTTATTTAGTGGTACAAGAACTAGATAAAATGGAGAGCCAGGGATGAGAGCACTGCTAGTGAGTTAAAAAGGTGAAGTAAAAACCCCCCAAAATGCCACAAATATAAGTTTGAGTCCCAGATAAGATAATTTGTTCGTTATTGAGGTTTGAATGAGAGGAGACGTAAAGGAGAAAAAAAGAAACTAATATAGATGGAGAAAAGAAAGAGAGAGAGGAAAAAAAAGAGGGAACCACTAAAGAAGAAAAAAAAAGAGGAGAGAGAGAGAGAGAGTTAAGGGTTTTGGAGTGCAACCCTCCTAGAGAAAAAGGAAGAGGAAAAAAAAGATAATGGGAGATGTAACACTTATGGGTAGGGGAGTTCAAGGAGAGGAAAGAGTAAGACCGGCAGAGAGTTAAACGACCAAATTGGAGGAGGAAAAAAAAATCAAGAGTGAAGATAAGAGAAACAAATGAACAAATATAATAAAATGGGATAGGTTATAGCCTGCGGATTATTCTTGATTTTGAGAGGTTCTTTTCTTGCTTTTTCTTTTCTCTCCCTCTTCCTGGTCAGTGACTCTGTACCCCGGGTTCTACCCCTTTGGCATGCTCAGGTAGAGGTTTACAATTGATAAGTCTCTATGGCTATGTCATGTATTGTGCTTCAGTCTCGTTGGCAGTCGAGGCTCATTAGCATTTATAGGCTCCGACAGTGAGAGAGTCCGTGTTCCTGGAGCCTCTCTCCTAGTCTTTCCTTCCTCAATTAGTAGCCTGATAATCTATCTATGGGGTTGCTGCTGCCTCTGCCTGGATAGTAAGAGGTTCAAAGAGCTGGCAATTCCCCACTCTATTCCCACTCAGCACAGGGCTCTGGGTAAGGATCAGTCAGTCAGAGCTGGTAGCATAATCAGGCGGGGTTTCCGCCCACTCAAAAACCTCTGGCTCTGCCACTCTGTCTGGTAACACGGGCGGGCACCCACTCCCGGGGCACTTGGAGGAACCTCTCGCTCACTATCGGTGCGCAGAACAGGATATCAGACCGGCAGTCTAACCCTCTGAGTGAAACCCCCACCCGCACAGAAAAGTTCCAGTGTTGGAATTGGCTCTCACTCACTCCCTGTGCGCGGCTTTTTCAGGGTGCTGGGGTGGCCTGAGATTCCGCTTTTGGCCCACACAAAGGCCCCCGACTCTGCCTCTCTGTGGGATAACATGGGCACACACTGCCGAGGCACTCGGAGGAATCTCTCGCTCACTATCTGCACGCACAGACCAGGATATCAGGCCAGCCGCCTCACCCTCTGAGTGCAACCCCCGCCCACACGGAAAAGTTCCAGCATTGGAATTGGCTCTCACTCCCTCCCCGTGCGAGGATTTTTCAGGGTGCTGGGGTGGCCCAGAGATTCTGCTTTCAGCCTACACAAAGGCCTCTGACTCTGACTCTCTGTGGGGTAACACGAGTGCCCACTCCCGGGGATTTTGAAGGAATCTCTCGCCCACTATCTGCACGTGCCGACCAGGAGATCGGGGAAAATAGCTGCCCCACTTGTCTTTGTCTGGGTTTGGTGTGAGTGTTAGCTTGTATTGCCTGGGTTGCCACAGGCACAGTTTTTCCTCGGCTTGGATCTCCGTGCCCTAGCCTAGTTCAGCCGTTTGTGCCATGGCCTGGATCTATTCACCCTCTTTGTCCTCCTTAGTTTCTATACTCTCAGTTCCCAGTGAAAGCAACCCTATTTAGGTTAGTGAGGAAGGCGGAGCATTTCTTACTCCCTATTTCCTTTGGGGTTTGATTATATATTTAGCCAATTTTTCGCTTGACCATACCTTCGGGTGTATTGCGAAACATCTGGAGGCTCTAAGGATGGGTTTTTCTGTTTCTGGTTGAATATCTTGTTGAGTTTTGGGGGAGATTTATCGGTATTGCTTCCTATCACACCATTATTCTGACGTCATCCACCAGAATTGCTGTTTTTAATGGTGGAAAATTTCAGAGCTAATGGATTTACTCATGAAAGACTTCTATTTTAAGCTGGAAAAGACTAGCTTAGGGCAGACAATACATATACTAAAAATTACCAGAATATCCAGACTTATCTGTCTATAGATATACATATTTGTGATAGCACAGGGCTACCGAGGCAACCAAGACTGAAAAACTAAAATCGCAGAGGAAGGAGAGCCACAGAAAAGTGAACCAATATTCTGTGAGTCACTTCTTCACAGAAGCATTTGCATATTTTGGATCTGATTCAGGGACTCTGAATTCAGGCAGAAAGGCATGGTGAAAAGGTAGAGACTCCAGCAGAGCACAATTTCACAAGACCAGAGAGACAAATGTGAGAATGGTCAGGGCCATGTGATTAGAGAGCCAGATGAGATGGGATGCACAGAGCTACCATACCAGTTCTTAGTGGTTTTCCCCTCTGGGCATGTGCCCTGCTATTAAGCTTCTCAGAGTAAGTGGCTGAGAAAGCTAAGCAGAAAGTCACTAGAAAGCAGAATAGAGTTAGAAAATTAGCAAACTCACTTCATCTGAGGTTGATTAATGAATTCCTGTGTTGAAGGAATTGTGGATTGAATTCTATTCCCCACTTCAGATTAATATGCTGAAGTCTTAACCCTCAATAGCTCAGAATGTGACCGTATTTGAAGATGGAGTCTTTAAAGAGGTAATTAAGTCAAATGAAGTGATTAGGTGAGTCCTAACCCAATATGACTAGAGTCCTTATAAGAAAATTAGTCCTTATAAGACAGAGAGACACATAGAGGGGAGGCCATGTGAGACATAGTAAAAAGCCAACCATCTATAAGCAAAGGAGAGAGGCCTCAGAAGAAACCAACTCTGCAATGCCTTGATCTCATACTTCCAGCCCTAGAATTTTTGATTTTTGTTTCTTAAGCCACCCAGTCTGTACAACTCTCCTAGGGCAGCCCTAGAAAACTACATTCTGTATGCCAGCAATGAATAAAAATTGTGAATTATAAAACAGTAACATTTCAATAACACCAAAAGTCATTAAATGTTAGAAATTAAAAAATCAAACCATTCTTTCCTATGTATAAACTATAATTCACTAGCCAAAAAATACTCCCCAGAATCCTGTTTTGGGGGGGCTTTCTTGGTTTTTGAGTTGCAGAAATTGGAAGTTGTCCCTATATTAGCCATAGTTCCCAACTTCCTTCTCCCAAACATTAATGACCATAAAACTTTCCAATGTTACATTAATTTAAATGGCCATTGAGTAAAATGTACAGCGAAAGACTGAAAAGCAAAAATAACAAAAGTGTTGAAGGAAAAAACCAAAAACTATGTTCACAATTTTCATAAAGCAGCCATCCTCTCTAAGTGAAATGCGAAATACAAACCATTATGTAAAACCTTGGCAGATTTTACATCATGAATATTAAATTTTTTTGCATAGCTAAAAAAGATCTTAAACAAAGTTAAAAGACAACTAAACGAATGGGAGAAAATATTTGCAATATGTACAAAGAGTTCCAGTGAATGAATAAGGAGATCCTCAATCCTCTCAATCTGATTATATAGACAAGGTGTTAATATTTAGAGAAGTAATGTGTTAAACCCTGGGAATAAGACAGAATTATCCTCATCGAGAGGCCCATAACCCAATGGAGGAATGTTTGAATAAGTAAACAGTTAAAGCAAATTATTGTAATGAAGTTGTGAGCAGATTTTTATGGGTATGTGAAAATAGGAGGGTCTACTATGAAATGGGTCCAGTGAGTTGTGGTATGGAGAAGAAAGCAAAAGGTGAAGAATGATGTTACAAAGAAAACATTTCAGTAACTTCTCGACAGTAGAAGAAGAAGAAACTGGGCAGATAAGAAGTTGGAAGGAGTCTGGGCAAGACAATGATATATGGAGTAAGGAAAGACATTCCAGAATAACTTGTAAATTGATGAGTCTTAATTTCTGATATAACTTTAGGTTCATTAAGTTATTTCTTCTAATGTTACATTTCTTTTTCTGTCGAGTACTGATCCTTCTCTTTTCTTTTTAAACCTTCAGCTTTAGACCTGTTTTCATAAACGAGGTCACAAATACTGTGCCATTTTCCATATCACTGGAAGCTACATCCCTAATAGAGTAGGTACCATAGTTTTCTCTCCATAAGATGCACCTGACCATAAGACACACTTAGGGTTTTAAGGAGAAAAATAAGAAAAAAATATTCTGAACCAAATGGTGTGTTAAAATATTTAATAAAATACTATATTTTTCACTCCATAAGATGCAGGGGCATTTTCCCCTCCATTTTGGGGGGGAAAAGTGCATCTATGGAGTGAAAAATCTGGTAATTCTTTCAAGCAACCACAGCAATATCTAAATAGTTTACTTAAATTTTGTCTGTAAACACAAAAAGCTGCATTGGAAAAATAAGAGGAATGGCGATTATAGATTTTCTTCATTTTGTTTCAAAATGACCCATTCTATTTGATAAGTGGACCTTCAAAAAGCAGATTGGGTCATGTTACTACCCAGTGGAGTCTATTAAACAGTCACCTTTCCTCCTCCTCCTACCAATCTCTGTTGACACATGTTTTATAAAGTAAAATTTCATCATTATTGGCTTCCAAAATATTATTTTATGAAATCTAATCATAAACACCTAATCATAAAACCTAACAACAGATTAACAGCTATGCAAGCTCCTTTAACATAGTTAAATTATGGCTTTTATCAAATTTTTATTGGATTAAATTACCTAAGACATTTCCTAAAGTTTGCACTCTATATTCTATAGTGTTATAAATTCCAAAATTACCACACATAGAAATAAGAATTAGAAGATCATTAGAAAAATCTGATAATGTCCTAAATTATTAATAATATTATGAAGTCCTAAAATTGATTTAGGAAACAAATATTTGTTAATGATCTTTAATTATCATTGGAAAATCTACTGGAAGAGACATTGTTTTCAAGTATAATAAACATAGTAATATATACTTTCTCTTTTCTAAAAACAAATACTTTCTTAATATTGTATCTGTAAAGAATTCAAATTAACTGATTAAAAATGTAAAAATAAACCATAATAAAAGAAAATTTGTTATATTATTGTATTTTTCAATATTTTATTGATGTATAATCAAAACATTGCATGTGTTCAAGCATGTGTCTTCTGCAAAGAATATAGTACACAAATAACATCATAAAAATACAAATTGACCAAATGTTAAAATATCCTTTTTTTATTTTGTAAATAGAGCTTAATATTGACTAATTACCAGGTTTAAAAGTAAAAGATGGCATACCAATTAATCTGATTATTACCATCATAAAATGAATAATGAATATCAATTTTAAAGAACCCTCACTCATTTGTATGATACTGTGTTTAATTTCTCTTTATTTGCTTACACTGTGATTTTATGTCCAGTAGAGTTATAAGTTATGTTAAATGTCTATATATAGGTTTACTAGACATTAATGTAAGTTTTCTAAATTTTATTACCCCCAAGATACTGGAATACCTACATCTAAAGTGTTGTCATATTGACAAGAACAAAAACATTCTGTTGCTTCAAATTCATAAGTTGTTAGTATCATTGAACTTAAACTCATAATGTATGGTTAAAAATAAAAATACAATTTACAAACTATCACAAAGGTAATAAACACATTTATATCAATGTACTATAAATTCTTTAAGAGGATTTTGAACATTCAACATTCATTTCAAGTTGAAAGAGTTATCATTTTGCCTAGGGAAATGTACTTAAGTCTCCTGGGAAATATAAGCAAACAAGTCTATTATGTCTGTGCCTAGTATAAATGGCAGAGCTGGTGTTTTCTAAGTCATTTTGTTTCTGTAGCTGTGAAGCAAACATTTTAAAGATAGTCCCATCCTCACATTTTCCAATCAGAGCAGATACATTTTTCTATAAATTAATAACAACCAATCTCAAATGGGCCCTCAGTACTCTTCAGTTACTGTAAAGCCTTTAGTCACCTTTTTCCCTTTCTTATAACAACTATTTAAACTGATTGCCTGGTCCTCAAACATGCAACCTTTCTCTCTGCCTTACTTTTTAAAAAATTATCTTAGCAAATAATCCCACCACCAATTTTACTAAGAAAATATTGAGCCACTTAAGGGGTATTCCCTCATTATCAACCATACAATCCACCTATAGCAGCACCTGTTCTATTTTCTCTTCTTTTGTTGCAGTTGAGGACATTTCCCTAGGTGCCTAAGGCCAATGCCTTTATCTATGCTTAAATCTCATCACTCCTGCTGTTTCAAGAACCCACACTATTGGTTTTTCCTTCTTCTTTTGTTCAACCCCACACCCAACTTGATTCTTTCCTTCAAACTTTTACATACTCTCCAATTAAAAAACAACACTAAGAAAAACCAAAACCTTCTTTAAACCCCATTCTTTTTCCCCATCACAGTCAACCTTTCTAGAAGAGTTGTTTATGCTCATGTCACTTTTCCATTTTCACAAACTCCTAACCTGAAACTCTCCTCAACCACTCTAATTTGACTCCCTTGTCACTCCATCAATAGAGTAATCTGTACATTTATTGATAACCTTTACATAGTTTAATTCAAAGAGAAGTTTTAGTCTGTATCTTTCTTTATTCAACATCTGATCATTATTTACTGAGCACCTACTAAAATCATTAGGGAATATCAGAGAGCAAAACAAAGACCTTTGCCTTTGTGAAGCTTATATTCTTGAACATGTCTCATCAACATGAGTGCTCTTGACCACTCACCCCTAGTTGAATCACTTTCTTTACTTTGTTTCCCTGAAACAAAAATCAGCTGGTTGTCCTTCTACTCTATAGGCCATTTCCCCTGGTTTATCCTATTTTACAGATAATTAAATTAAAGTTTGTTAAATTTTAAACCTAGGCTCTCTTCTCTTTTCATTTTCACTATAGTCTCTTCTCTGAAATCTGGAACCATATATCCAACTGTACTTGGCATCTCCTCTTGGATTGTTGGGATCACCCTATATTCAACAAATCTGAAATTGAACTGATGAGATTTGCTCCTAGCTCAGATAAAGGCATCACCATCTATCTGTTTATGTAGTGTTGGAGATCGAATAAAAAACATGGTATTTTTGCAATCTGGACAGAGGTGCTGGGCCCAAACCCCACCTCATTTGCCTAGTTAACAAAGAGCTACACCTGATTCTCATTTGTCTCACCCATGTTATCTGCAGGAAGCTGGAAGCTAGTTTCTTATTAGTGTAAAGTAGATTTCAGTGGTATGGTGTGGGTTGTCTTTGAGTTGCTTAGAAACTTAATTGAATTGCTGATGGACCACTTTTTTCTATGAATAAAAGTGGATGTGTTTCTGGGAGCAGGCATTATGGCTAAGAAATAGTAGAGACTGCCATGGCATCCTCCTGAACCCATTTAACTCCCTGTCTATCATTTATTTCAATTCCATACCTTTTCCTGTTTGAAGACCCCATAATAGACTTGTCATGGCTGGACCACGACAATATAATCTTGTTATCTTCCTTTCCACTTATATTAAATTATTTCAATTGTAAATTTTATTCTTGGTGCTCACCTCTGCCATGGTGCTGAGGCTTGCAGTCAGATAGGCAAGCACAGCTCCGCCTACAGAGGCAGGGTGAAAGCCTTGGAATAGGCAGAGACCTGCGACTGAGCAAAGGTGCTCAGCCATGCCAGCAGTAACGAGGCAAGCAGCCTGGGGTGCGGCACGCAGGCCCACACGCAGGAGCAGGGAGAAGGCTGAGGTTTGTAGACCCTGGTATATGAATACAGCCCCTCCCATGGAGGAGAGGTGGAAACCACAGCGACAGCCGCAGCAGGCGGTGCTGGCAACACTCATACCCAAATGCCCAAGGCACTGGCAGAGGGGGTGGCGGGCCTGCAGACAGACCACAGCTAGGGAACAGAGAGGCCACATCCATTGGACTCCAGTGGCCACACCCTTCTTATACACCAACAAAATGGGAAGGCAGAGAAATATAACCTAATAGAATCAAGAGAAATCCCCAGAAAGGGACTTGAATGAGTCAGATATAACCAAATTATTGGGTTCAAAGTTTAAAGTAATGATTGTTAAGATGCTCAAAGATATTAGAACAACACTAGATGGTCATAACAAACAACTAAATAAAGAGATAGCAAGTATAAAAAAGGACATTGAAATAACAAAAAAGAATCAGTCAGAAATGACAAATATAATATCAGAAAAGAAGACCACAATGGAAGGAATTAAAAGCAGGATGGATGAAACTGAGGATCAAATCAGCGAGTTAGAACACAAGATAAATGAAGGCATGGGAGCAGAGCAACAAAAAGAAAAGAGACTCAAAAAGTCTGAGGAAACTCTAAGAGACCTCTGTGACAACATAAAGAGAAATAACATCCGCATCATAGGGGTTCCTGAAGAAGAAGATAAAGAACAAGGAACAGAGTTTGTTCAATTAAATCATAGCTAAAAACTTCCCTAAATTGATGCAGGAAAAAGTCACACAAGTTCAAGAAGCACAGAGAAGTCCATTAAAAAGAAACCCAGAGAAATCTACATCAAGACACATCATAATTAAAATACAAAAGCTAAGTGATAAAGAGAAAATATTAAAATCTGCTAGAGAAAAAAAAAACTATCACCTACAAAGAAGCCCCCATAAGGATGATATCCGACTTCTCAATAGAAACACTTGAGGCCAGAAGGTAATGGCAAGAAATATTCAAAGTAATGCAGAACAAGAACCTACAACCAAGACTAATTTATCCAGCAAGACCATTGTTTAAAATTGAAGGAGAAATTAAAAATTTCCCAGACAAAAATAACTCAAGGAAGTCATTACAATCAAACCAATGCTGAAGTAATTCATTACAACCAAAACAATGCTAAAAATATTCAGGGGCCTGTTGTAAACAGATCAAAGAGGAAAGGAATAGAGCAAAAGAGAAATACACCTTTAAAGAATAAAATGGCAAAAAAAACTTCATATCAATAATAACCTTAAATGTAAATGGACTAAATAATCCAATCAAAAGACATAGGGTAGCTGCATGGATAAGAAAATAGGACCCATACATATGCTGTCTACAAGAGACACTCCTTAGGACAAAAGATGCACATACGCTGAAGGTAAAAGGATGGAAAAAAAATATTTCATGCAAATGGAAATGAAAAAAATAAGCTGGGGTAGCAATACTTATATCAGACAAAATGGACTTTAAAACAAAGGATACAGTAAGAGATAAAGAAGGTCACTACATAATGATAAAGGGAGCAATCCAACAGGAAGATATAATCATTATAAATAACTATGCACATAATATAGGAGCACCTAAATAAATAAAGCTAACTTCAATGGATATAAAGGATACTATAATGGATCAACAGCAATACTATAATTGTAGAATATTTCAATACTCCACTAACATCACTATTTAGATCCTCAAGAAAGAAAATTAACAAAGAAACAGCAGACTTAAAGAACACACTAGATCAACTTATTTTAATAAATATCTATAGAACTTTTCACCCTAAAGCAGCAGAATATACATTCTTTTCAAGTGCTCATGGTACATTCTCTAGGATAGACCACATGTTAGGGCACAAAAGCAGTCTCAAAAAATATAAGAAGATTGATATTATATCAAGCATTTTCTATGATTACAATGGCATGAAACTAGAAATCAACCACAACAGAAAAACTGGAAAATACTCATACACTTGGAAACTAAATAGCATGTTATTAAATAACAAATGGGTTAACAATGAGATCAAAGAAGAAATAAAAAAGTTCCTAGTAACTAATGATAATGAGCATACAACAACTCAAAATTTATGGGACACAGCAAAAGCAGTCCTGAGAGGGAAGTTTTTAGCATTACAGACATACCTTAAGAAGCTAGAAAAAGCTCAAATAACCAACTTGACCCTGCATCTAAAAGAACTAGAAAAAGAACAGCAAGTAAAGCCCAGAGGTAATAGAAGGAAGAAAATAATAAAGATTAGAGTGGAAATAAATGATATAGAGGCTAATGAAACAATACAGAGGATCAACGAAACCAGGAGCTGGTTCTTTGAAAAAGAAAACAAGATCGATGAATCTTTAATCAGACTCACCAAGAAAAAAAGAGAGAGGATTCAAATAAAATTAGAAATGAGAGTGAATAACAACTGACACAACAGAAATACAAAGGATTGTAAGAAAATACTATGAAGAATTATATGCCAAAATATTAGAAAAACTAGATAAAATAAACAAATTTCTTGAATATATAATATTTTAAAAATCAATCTGGAAGAATTAGAAAACCTAAACAGACCGATTTCAACAAATGAGATTGAAACAGTTATCAAAAACTCCCAACAAACAAAAGCCCCGGGCCTGATGGCTTCACAAGTGAATTCTACCAAATATTCATAGAAGAACTAACTGTTATTCTTCTCAAGCTATTTCAAAAAATTCAAGGGGAAGGAAAACTTCCAACCTCCTTTTATTAGGCAAGCAAATTCTGATTCTAAAATCAGGCAAAGATAACACAAAGAATTATAGGCCAATATCCCTGATGAATCTAGATGCTAAAATCCTCAACAAAATATTAGCAAACTGGATCCAGCAATATATGAAATAAATCATACACCATGATAAAGTGGGATTTATTCTGGGGAGGCAAGGCTGGTACAATATTCGCAAATCAATCAATGTGATTCATCACATAAACAAAAGAAAGGAGAAAAACCACATAATACCAATAGATGCAGAAAAAGCATTCGATAAAATCCAGCACCCATTCATGATCAAAACTCTCAGAAAAGTCAGAATACAGGGAACATACCTCAACATGATAAAGGCCATCTATGACAAACCCAGAGCCAACATCATACTCAATGGGCAAAAATTAAAAGCAATCCCCTTAAGATCAGGAACAAGGCAGGGGTGCCCCCTTTCACCACTTTTATTCAACATAGTCCTGAAATTCCTACTCACAGCAATCAGACAAGAAGAAGAAATAAAAGGCATCCAAATTGGAAAAGAAGAAGTGAAACTATTATTATTTGCAGATGATATGATATTGTATATAGAAAACCTTAAAGTCTCAGTCAAAAAAGTACAAGATGTGATAAATGAATTCAGCAAGTTGGCAGGATATAAAATTAATACTCAGAAATCAGAGGCATTTTTATATACCAACAATAAACTGTCAGAAAGAGAAATTAAGGAAACAATCCCCTTCACTTTTGAACCAAAAAAATAAAGTATGTAGGTATAACTTTAACCAAAGAGATTAAAGACTTGTACTTGGACAATTATAAAACATTGATAAAAGAAATCAAGGAAGATACAAACAAGTGGAAGCATATACCATGCTCATGGTTAGGAAGAATAAACATCATTAAAATATCTATATTACCCAAAGCAATTTATAAAATCATGGAATACCAATTAAAATACCAATGTCATACTTCAAAGATATAGAACACAAATTCCAAAAATTTATATGGAACCAGAAAGAACATGAATAGCCTCAGCAATCTTGAAAAGGAAGAATAAAGTGGGAGATATCACACTTCCTGATATTAAGTTATACTACAAGACCATTGTACTCAAAACGGCTTAGTAATGGCATAAGAATGGGTATATGGATCAATGGAACAGAACAGAGAACACAGAAATAAACCCAGACCTTTATGGACAACTTATTTGACAAAGGAGGTAAGATCACAAAGTGGAGTGAAGACAGCCTCTTCAACAAATGCTGGGAAAATTGGACAGCTACTTGCAAAATAATGAATCTGGACCACCAACTTACACAATTCACAAAAATAAACTCAAAATGGATAAAAGACTTAAATGTAAGCCGAGAAACCATAAGCATCTTAGAAGAAAACATAGGCAGTAAGCTCTTTGACACATCTCGCTGCAATATATTTGCTGATTTATCTCCATGGGCAAGTGAAATAAAAGACAGGGTAAACAAATGGGACTATATCGAACTAAAAAGCTTTTGCACAGCTAAAGACAAAAAGAACAGAATAAAAAGACAAACTACACAATGGGAGAACATATTCGACTATATGTCTGATAAGGGGTTAATAATCAAAATTCATAAAGAACTTGTAAAACTCAACACCAGGAAGACAAACAATCCAATCAAAAAATGGGTGAAAGAAATGAATAGAAACTTCTCCTAAGAGGACATACAGATGGCCAATAGGCATATGAAAAAATTCTCATCATCACTAGTCATTAGAGAAATGCAAATTAAAACCACAATAAGATATCATTTCACACCAGTTAGAATGCCACTCATCAACAAAACAACACAGAATAAGTGCTGGTGAGGATATGGAGAAAAGGGAACCCTCCTGCACTGCTGGTGGGAATGCAGACTGGTGCAGCCACTGTAGAAAACAGTATGGAGATCCTCAGAAAATTAATAATCAAACTTCCTTTTGACTCAGCTATCCCACTTTTAGGAATATACCCCAAGAACACCATAGCACTGTTTCAAAAGGTGAAATGCACCCCTATGTTTATGGCAGCATTGTTCACAATAGGGAAGATCTGGAAACAGCCCAAGTGTCCTTCAGTGGACTAGCGGATTAAAAATCAGTGGTACATATACACAATGGAATAGTATGGGGCCATGAAAAAGAAGGAAATCTTAACTTTTGCAACAACATGGAAGGACCTGGAAACTATTATGTTAAGTGAAATAAGCCAGGCAGAAAATGAAAAATATCATATGACCTCACTCATTTAAGGAATCCAATGAACAATGTGAACTGAGGAATGGAATTGAGACAGAAAGATCAAAGGGACCAGAGGAAAAGAGAACAGAGGGAAAGGGGATGATAGGATGGGATAAACCTGAAGAGAAAGGGGGAGGGCGCTACTGGGAAGGGGAAAGGGAGATGTTAATATGGGGGAGGGAGGATGCATTCGGGCAACATTAGAATCTATGTAAACACAATAAATTAAAATCAATTAAAACAATTTTATTTTTTTTAAGATTTCATTTATTCATTTTAGAGAGGAGAGAGATAGACAGGGGAGAGGAGCAGGAAGAATCAATTCTCATATGTGCCTTGACCCAGCAAGCCCAGGGTTTTAAACTGGAGACCTCAGCATGCTAGGTTGATAGCTTATCCACTGCGCCACCACAGGTCAGGCCTAAAGTTTACTCTTAAATGATTAAATATCAAATATTTAAATAAAGCTGAAATGTTGAATTTTAAGTTAATTGATTTATGAAAATGTAAAACATAATTCTAATAGTCAATGTCTATCTAATTACTAACATAAAATCTATATTGTACTTTCTGTATAGTTAGATCTACTTTTTTTTTTTTTTAAGCAAGTGAGCAAGTGAGAGAGACAGACACAGACAGAGAGAAAGATGAGAAGTATCAGTTCACAGTTGTAGCACCTTAGTTGTTTATTGATTGCCTGTTCATATGTTCCTTGACCAGAGGTCTCTAGCCAAGCCAGTAACCCCTTGCTCAAGCTAGCAATTTTGGGCTCAAGCCAGTGACCTTGGCTTTCAAGCCAGCCTCCTTTCAGCTCAAGCCAGTGACCACGGGGTTATGTCTATGATCCCATGCTCAAGCCAGTGATCCCACGCTTAAGCAGTGATCTTACGCTCAAGCCGGTAAACCCATGCTCAAGCCGGATGAGCACCACACTCAAGCTGGTGACCTCGGGGTTTGGAGCCTGGGTCCTCTGTGTCCCAGGCCGATGCTCTATCCACTGCACCACCACCTGGTCAGGTATATCTAATCTACTTCGATGCAAAATAAGAATAATATGAACTTTTTAGCATTAGAAAATATTTTTTAGTCACCTTTTGTGACTTTTATAAATATAATATTCATAAACCATAAATTGACACACAAAGAGAAACAAAAACTGGATGCTGTGCACTACTGGGAAATGATACTTCACTATGCAAGAATGTATTGCATTCATGCTATCTGAGAAGAAGGAGTTGACAAGTTTTTTTTTTCTCTTACTGAATCACTTCCATGGCTCAAATTTTCCCCATGTTTCCTAGCCATTTTCATCTCCAATGTAAGGAGCGGCACAACACAAGATCCTTTAAGGTATAGAGGAAACCTTTCATTTCTGGAACATACGGTGAAATATGTGTAGGGGAGTTTCCTGTGTCTTAATTATGTTATTTAAGTAAACCTGATATTTATAATTATAGGTGGTACTCGTGCTATATTAATGCTGATGCAGGCCAAAATCTTAAGTGAACAGAGGAGCCTGGTGAGGAGTAGGATTCAAATAATTTAACAACTGGTTCTCTGCCCTAATGACCGTTTTAAGTATAATAAAATGATATTCTGAAAAATAGTTTATTATTTCAAGCATTTAACTTAAATAAGAACAATAAAAGAGGTACATAAAACTAGATAAGAAAAAGTTTTAAAATATTAATGAAAAAAATATTAAATAATACCTGACAAAAACAATACAAGTTGTCACCCCTGGTTGTTTGGCACCTTAATTTTAACTTAATTAATTTATAAAAATGTAAAATTTATAATTCTAATAGTTAATGTTTGTCTAATTACCAACATAAAATTGTCTCCACAACCACTCTTAGAAAAAATATTTCTCTTTACGTTATACGTTTACTGAAGTAACAAACATGAGGGAATTAAAATGTAGTGTTTCATCAAAGGTATATTGAGTTGTATAAAAAGAATAAATAAATAATAAAAGCATAGTTCTGTCAAATTTTTTCACCTATGGACGGAATGAACATTACTAGGGGAGCTTAGAATATGCTGTTGTGCAGATGAACGTTAAAAAAGAGTAAGGAATGTAAATCTGTGATTTCCACATTGGGCAGCTGCCCAGGTGCTCACCTTAGAGAGAATCCTGATTACCAGTTCTATTTTAACAACCGTTTCACCGAATTCAACAAAAAAAATTAGGTATCAGTTCTACTGAACCGCTGTGAACTGCTTGAACCCTACCACTGGGCCTGGAAGTTTAATAAATGTGTGTATGACCTGACCTGTGTTGGCTCAGTGGATAAAGTGTCAACCTGGAAACACTGAGGTTGCCAGTTCAAAACTCGGCTTGATAGGAGTTGATGCTTCCTGCTTCTGTTCCCTCCTCTCTTTCTCTCTCTAAAATGAATAAAGTCTTAAAAAAAATTTTTTTATTCGGTGAGAAGAGGGGAAGCATGCACCCTGTGATGATGCTCTGCCCATCTGGGGTGTTGATCTGTTGCTCAGCAACCAAGTTCTTCTTAGCTTCTGAGGTGAAGGCCATGGAGCCATCTTCAGCACCTGGGGCCAACTTGCTCCAATCGAGCCATAGCTGCAGAAAGCAAAGAGAGAGAGTGAGAGAGAGAGAGAGAGAGAGAGAAGGGGGAGGGGTAGAAAAGCAGATGGGAGCTTCTCCTATGTGCCCTCACCAAGAATCGAACCCGGGACATCCACATGCCAGCCAATTGAGCCAATCAGCTAGGGCCAAAAATTTAAAATAAATGTGTGTGTATGCATATGCTTGTTTGTCTCTGATGTAAAGGGCTCTCTCAAGAATGAGGCCAGGGCAAGGTGCCTCTTATTTGTGTCTAAGGGTAGTGAGGCCAGTAAAGGAATATGAAATCTTCCTTTAGAAGGTATACTTAAGACAAACATGTGAAGATTAAGTAGGAATCTCAAGCAAAGAGGTGGATAGGAATCTCAAGCAAAGAGGTGGGTGAGGTGGAGAACAACAATCTAAACCAAGGAAACATCAAATTCTCTGTGGCAGGAGAGTTCATTGTTTGTTCCAAGAACTGAAAGAAGACCAGGGACTGTGTCCACAGAGAAGTGGAGCTTATTGAGAGATGGGCAGAACCAGTCTTAACTGTCCAGAGGCAACCAATGATAACAAAGGTGCTAATGGTCACATCAGCTTTTTTAGTCATCTTTCTCAGCCTGGCTTTTATAAAGCAGTACTGATTAAATCTCTAGGGTCTTAGACATGAGGAAGGCAAGGTCTCGAAACAGAGGTACTAGATTTTCTTCTAATAAAGTGGTAGAGCTTAGAGTTAACAAATTGAAATTCAAAGACATGTGACCATAATTGTGTCTTGAGCTAGTGAAATATTTTATGATGATTCTAGAAATTTATTTTAAAAATGATTCTGAAAAATGAAAAAAATTACTATATATGGATATAAAATACAGTGTTGTTTATAATGTTGATGAACCTGGAAACACCCTGGTCCGGCCATCAGGAAGCAACTCATCTCCTTGTATCAATGTTCTGGTTTCTAAATTTGGAAACTTTCACATACATTTCTTTTGGTTCTTATACACCATCACTCACACGGGCACCAACTGGTTTCAGGAGCAGTAAGCAGGGGATTCCAGGATTTCACATCTCATGCATTAAAAACCATCATATTTCTATCTTCCCTTAAGAATTTACTTAGGACAAATATTAAACCCTCAAGGCATTTAGATTCAAACAATAACTGTCTCCCCCATTCAATTCCCCATAAAGTAAGTGACCTTCAGTTATTCATTAATTCTAGGAGCCCTCCTATAAACCCTCTGGAAGGGTATTTTCAATGCATGTAAGGTACTTTGCCTTCTTAGTGAGAGTCTCCAATAAACTTCAAGATCTCTAGATCTAATCATCCAGGGGAGAATATAACAGCCACTTCCATTTATTCTCAAGTGTCTCTGTTGCTGAGGAGGAGAAAAGAATACCTATTTAATTATTAGCAGCACATTTAAAAAAGTATTTCAGCAATTATGAAAAGGAAATTTAATATTTTGGGGTAGGATGTATTTCATTTAGCTTGTTTTTCATTAGCCTCACCAGTGCTCCTATCTAAAGTATATATGTTTATGGAAATTGGGACTACTTTAAGTCTTTCTCAATTCATCTCTGGCAGAGCTGGAGGTTCTGCCTGCTTGACAATGATGGAAATGTTCTTAATCTAAAAATCACAGAACCCCCAAAACCAAGAGTATTTAATGCCAAGATTTGAGCAAGAACCCGCAAAATATAGTAACATGATCATGTATCTCAAACTGAGATTCTCGGAGGGAAAAATTCTCGGAGGAGAAAGAAGGGGCAGGAAGCAAGAGCTGAAAGCAGGGGCTATGGAGACAGCAGAGAGGATTTTGAGGAGCATTCAGGGCCACATCAGCTGCGTGGGTTTTAAATCCTTAGCATGTAGAACAGTGGATGCTTGGCTTTGTCCATCATGGTCAGGTTGAAACTGGTTTTGACTGTGCCCCTTTCTTAGAAAATAAAATGGGGACACTTTTTTTTAATAAAAAATAAAACAGGGACACTTTTTTAATGCCTGTTTTATTCATTATTTTTCTTTTAGAAAAAAAAAAAGAGAGCAGCAGAGAGACAAGAACCTATGTTCCTCTATGTGCCTTGACCAGGGATTGAACTGGTAACCGCTGTGCTTCTGGACGATGCTCTAACCAACCAAGCTATCTGGCCAAGGCCCAGAACACTTTTAATATCTGAAAATCTGGAGATCAAGACATGCCAACTCCCAAAGGTAATCAGTCTTTTCCCCTATCTCCCAGTATTAAACTAACTTGGGGAAAGATACTCATGAATCTTCAGAAAACCACTCGGAAAGCTCGTGGAAAGGGCATCGGCAGGTAAGGAGGGTAGCCTGGAGACTACCACATCAGGATGTCATTTTGTTTATGGTGATCTTGCCTAATGCCTGATTAGTACTCATGTTACCTAGTTCTGAGCAGCAAGCTGCAGGGTCCTCCATAAAAAGATTTCTAATTCAAAAGTCTCTTGTAAGCAGCTGTTTTATGTGATGCCAGATGGTGACAGGGAAAAATATGCCCAGGGACAGAGAAACATATTTAAAAAAAAATAAAATATGTTTCTCTACCTTCCAGAGGTAAAGACATTTTTTTTTTCTTTTTAAACAATTGTTTCTCTTTGTAAATTAAAGAAATCTTTACTCCATCACCTTATTTTAAGGTGTGTGATGAAGTAGGTTACCTCCTTAATGTATATCTTTTTATGAGATTTTTCTATTCGGATTTATAATTTATCTCTGTAAATTTGAGATTGTCAGTATCTCTCTGTCTTTTAAGGATCTCAGGCCTCTGTGTCCTTCTGCTTGGCTCACAGGCTTTCTGGACCTTTTATCCCACATGACTCTTTTGACTCTGGCTGCCAGCCGGGAGCTCAGCTGCTGGATGACTAATGCTGGAGCTTACACTCCTGCACCAGCTACTGGCATTGATGCTCATGTTGACCTCTGTTCCCATTCTCATCACACACTCTGCAATAGGTCCTTCTTTATTCTCCCTCTCTCCTTGTCCCTCCCCATCTCTCTATTTCTCTCTCTATCACTCCTTCTTTCTCTCTCTGCCAATTTGTAACAGACACCTAAAAGAGTTTCCAGTTCAATTTACCAATCTAAACAAAATTCCTTTTGTTGTCCATAAATTTTAATATTGTTTTGTTGTTATGGTGTGTTCTAGTATATAGGTATCACCTTGCTTTCAAAGCAGTGTATTCCCTCGTCTGCTCAAACAAATTATTATGCTCCCCTTGACTGACTCATGTGGCACAAAAGTAAGCTTTCATGCCAAAGTGTGGGCAGACCCAATTAACTCTACCGACTGAAGGGAAAATAAAGAAGAAAGAAAACACATGCAAGAAATGACGTGTATCACTGTGTTTTCTAACGTGTTTCTTTTCTCATTTTTCTTGGCAACGAATATACCTAATTGGCATTCTATTTAATGCATGTGGACTGGAGTATACAATGTTACAGAGGACAAGTGATGTCAGCCCCAATTACACAACCCATTGGAGATACTCCAGGCAGGACAAGGCAAAAAAAAAAGAGAGAGGAGAGGAACCTTTGACAATTGTAGTTATCACTGGCTATGGCATCATTTTACTCTCTCTCTCTCCTGTCTCTTATGTGGTATCTTTTTTTAAATGCCTTTCTTCTCCCTACCATCTCTGTAAACACTGCACAAACCATAGCGTGGCAGGATAAGGTGTTCAAATATTATTACCTATGTTTGATCCCTCTCACTGTTCCAGAGGCTAGGCCAGGGGTCGAGAACCTTTTTGGCTGAGAGAGCCATGAACACCACATATTTTAAAATGTAGTTCTGTGAGAGCCATACAATATGTTTAACACTAAATACAAGTAAATGTGTGCATTTTATGTAAGACCAACACTTTTAAAGTACAATAAGTCTCTGAATTCTTTTTAATAACGTTGTTATGCTCTTGCTAACCAATGATGAATAAAGTACTTCTTACCATTAATGTGACTTCTGGTGCTGCATGGTTTTTGCTGACCGCTTTGTAGTCTGGTTGATACGTAGTGAGGTTAAGCTTCATGAAGGCGTTGAGACTTCCATCCGTTAAACATGATCACAGGATGGTCTTAACGTTCTTTAAATGTGAGAAAGACTGCTTACATGCATATTTAGAGCCAAACATTGTCAGTACAGCAATACTCACACACTTCAGTGTGTGGTATATGACAGGAAGCGTGTTCCAAGTTTTGATAATCAGCTGGTCCACGGGTTGAAGTTTTTTCATTTCTCCCCACTTGTGTTTGCTTGCCAACTCTGCTTGCTGTCATGCAAGTCTTTCCAAATCTTCATTCAGTGACTTGAATTTATTCACCCACATGTCTGAAGCTTTTAGGTCAGCAGCTTGTAGCTCAAAATCTCTGACGGAGACACCAGGGATGTAACACAGGTCGGCGCTGTCCACTGCACACACTCATGTGGATGACTGATGAACTTAAAAAGATGAGGGCACTCATAAAATTCTCCAAAGAGTGCTTTGAATGACTGCAGATCTCCACTATCTGCTGAAGATTAAGATGTTGAGCAGGGTCACTTGCTGTGCATGCATCTTTAAACTCTCCCAGTTTTTCAAAGTGTAGTAAATGACCTTTTTCAGTGTCGACGATGAAGAGTTCCAGCTTGTTTTCAAATGCAAACACTGCTTGTAGAAGGGATAAGACTGTATTTCCAATGCCTTGCATTTTCACATTGAGCTGGTTCAGATGTTCAGTGATGTCCACAAGATAGTAGAACTTCAGAAGCCACTCAGTGTTAGCTAACTCAGGATGCTTGACATTTTTCATTTCAAGAAAAGCCCGGATTTTGCTCCGACAAGCTGCGAAACGGCTGAGCACCTTCCCTCTTGACAACCAACGCACATTGCTATGCAGAAGCAGACCAGGACAATTATTCCCAACTTTATCCAGCAGTGTTTTAAACTGGTGATCATTTAAAGCTTGGGCAACAATAAGGTTGACCTCCCAAATGACCAGCAACATCACCTCACCAAGCTGCTCACCACATATCTGAGCACAAAGTGCCTCCTGATGTAGGATACAGTGAAAACTTAGGATGGGTCCCTTTTCATGTTCATGAGGAAGCACTAAAATCCTCTGTTTTTCTCCACCATGCACAGAGCACCATCAGTACACACCAAAATAAGTTTATCCATCGATAGATCATTTTCTTTAGTGAACTCAGTGAAAGACTTGAATAAATCCTCTCCTCTTATTTTTTTCATAGGCAAAACAGCAAGACTGCTCATGTAGTGTGTCACTGACAGCATACCTTGCAATCACTCAGAACTGGGATAAATGGCTTATGTCTGTTAACTCATCCAAAGTGAGAGAAAAGAATGGTGCTGCATTTATGTCCTTCACTTGTGTTGCCTCAGTTTGATTTGCCATCATTATGGTATAATCATAAGTAGTTCTTTCTAACAGAGATATGTGTTTTATTCGTTTGATTATCTTGTCTTTATCTGAGAAGTCGTCAAAAAGTTCATTGGCAACATTAAGCATGAATGTTTTGGCATACTCTCCATCTGTGAATGGCTTTCTGTTTTTCACAATTGCTAAAGCACCAGCAAAGCTAGCCGAATTCCAGTCACTTTGTTGGGTCCAAATACAGAGTTGCTGCTGACCAGCTTGCACTCTGCACAGTAGCTCTTGACATGCTTTCTTCCTGCTGTCCCCCACTGGATATTTTGATGCTAATGTAGTATGGCATGTGTCAAAGTGCCGCTTTATATTTGACCGGTTCATTGATGCAATTTTATCATTGTATATTATACTCACTGCAGAACCTGCTCTCTCCACAAAGGCAAATTTCTCTGTCCATTCCTGTTGAAAAGTGTGATACTTCTCATCTTTTTTTTCTTTTAGCCATCTTCTTCGTCAAAAAGGTTTCTGGAATTAGCTAGCTGACTACTTGATTAAAAAGAGTTAAGTTTATTTCCTCAACTCACAGTAACTCGTGTACATTACGCATTATCCAATAAAAATTTGGTGTTGTCCCTGAGGGCAGCTGTGATTGGCTCCAGTGACGCACAGCCATGAATATGAGCGGTAGGAAATGAATGGATTGTAATACATGAGAATGTTTTATATTTTTAACATTATTTTTTTTATTAAAGATTTGTCTGTGAGCTAGATGCAGCCATCAAAAAAGCCACATCTGGCTTGTGAGCCATGGGTTCCCGACCCCTGGGCTAGGTTGGCAAAGGTCAAGGTACTGGAAGATCCAGTAAGGATCCGCTTCATGGTTCATAGATAGCTATTTATTTTCTTACTGTGTCATCACATGGCCATAGGAACAGAATTCTCTGAGTTCTCTCTTTTAAGGACACTAGTCCTATTCATAAGTGCTCTACCCTCATGGCTTAATCTCCTCCCATACATCCATTCCAAATATTATCACATTGGGTATTAAGATTTCAAATGATGAATTTGGGGAACACACACATTTAGTTCATAATGAGCCCCTCCATATACCCACATTCCTTCACCATTTAAGCAGCTCTTTGACTCTGAATCAGTTTCCTATGGGGAAGGCTTTAGTCAGCAGAAGTCAGAATCTATCCTGGAAGTTCCCCAAACGGAGTTCAAAAGAAGAAAAGAATTTAAGAATAAGAAAGAATGTCTTGGTCAAAATTAGGAATAAAGGAGCAAGGGAAGTTTCTCCCCCCACCAAAAGAAAAGGTGTTTATGTTTAAGGGAGGAGAGAGGCCCAAGAGACAAAATTTCTCTCAGTTTGAAGAAATCTGAAGGTAGAAACCAGAACTTTTTAAACCTTTTAGGTTTGCTACAAGGAAATAATATGTGAAAGTTGTACAGAACAAACAGCAATACTAATAGTAGCAGTAGTTTTGTGGGAAATTCTCTATATACATTTTACTTTGCCGACATCTATTCTGTACTGAGGATATGAACAAAAATCAGATCTGTTGCCACAAGCCCCATCCAAACCCCTCAGAAGTTACATGGACATCAAGCTCACAGGACCTGGCAGGATCAAACACATTCAAGGCCTATGCTACCTTGACAGACTTCTTAGCTGCTACAAATGCAACTTGTGCCTTCCCAGTCCAATCTCAGTGAACCCCCTTCCTAAAAAGTTATATAAAGGCACAGTAACTGAGCCAAATGGGGTATGAATGCTTGCCAGTATCCCAACAGAGCTAGGAATTCCTGTAACTGTTTTACTGTAATAGGCACAGGGAATGTCTGAATCTTATGTATAACTGTATCAGGGATAACTTTTGTCTTACCTGACCAGACAACTCCCAATAATTTAACAGATAATCCAGGTCCTTGTAATTTTTCCTCGTTGACCACTCAGCCAGATGCTTTCAAATGAAATAGCAGGGTAGGGACTGCTTGCTGAAATTCTGGAAGAGAGTCTCTAGTTAACATAACATCATTGCTATAATGGTACATACAAACCACCTCTGGCTGTTTCCATTTAGCCAGGTCAGCAGCCACCAGCCCATGGCACAAGATGGGGCTATGCAAATAGCCCGGTGGTAATACTGTAAAGGTCCATTTCCTCCCTTCCCAAGTGAAGGCAAATTGGTCTTGACTCTTTGAAGCTATATCAACAGAGATAAAAGCCTTAGCCAAATCTGCCACAAAGTGATATGTCCCCAACTCATGGCTTAGCTGATCCATCAGGTTAGCTATCAAGGTAACAGCAGCATTCAAAGAGGGAACAACTTTATTAAGTTCCCTGTAATCTACTGTCACTCACCAGGTTCCATCTGGTTTGCGCACAGGCCATACCGGGGAGTTGTAAGGGTTGTGCCCTGGCTGGATGATCCTCACCTTTTCTAGTTCAAAGATAATTCCTGTGATTTCTTCATAACTATGTGGCAGGCACTACTGCTTTGTGCTATTCACATGCTGGGGAATGGGTAATTGTGAGGGGAAATGTACTTCATGTCCCCACAACACTGCCTTTATGACCTGGACCTGCAGGCGGAACTCCCTAGCTATGGTTTTAAACCACAGTCCCTGTAAGACATCTACCCCCAAAGTATATTCAGGAATAGAAGATACATATATTGGATTCAGGAATAGAAGATACATATAAGTGGATTTCCAGATCCACATGGGGACTCCTGTCCCCACCCATCCCTGTTAGACTTCCCCCTATTCAAACTGGAAAAATGGGACTTGGGGATTCTCCTCTCCCTCAGTTGTCTTCATCATATAATCTTGTAACTGTGCCACCCACACACCAACTGTTTTATTAATAGCTGCTGGGGCCATTCGTATCAAGGGCTAGAACCTCTGTTCTGGTGTAAGCTTCTGCCAAAACTCCAGAATAACTTTATTAGACTTGCAATCTAATTTCTTCCTATCTGCCCCAGGCACAATCATATCTACCCACAAATGTGGTCAGGTAACCTTTACAGGTCCATTTCTCTTGTTAATCAGGGGAGGAATATGGAAATCAGCCTTTGCAGCTTTATGATTCCATGATGCCTCCAGCTCCCCCTAATGTGCTACCATCTGTGTAACCACATTGATGGGCTGCCCCACATAGGGGCTCAAGATAGCCACTAGTGACCCAAAAAGGGCTGATGGGGCACTACAGAGAAAAAGGTCCCTTATCTCTGCCATAAATACTTCCTCATCTGGCCCATGGGGCCTTAGGTTGAAAGCAGCATTTTCCATACCTAGTTCCCAACAACTCACTACCCCCAGCAAGTCTAGAGCTTTCTGCCAGACCATATGAATGGCAGCCATCACCCATTATAGTAGGGCATGATTTCCTGTGTTGTCATGGCAGTTCTGAAGATGATGTCTCAAGGAATGCATGGTAGCATGATGTCATTCAACTCTATATCCCACAACCACAGCAACCAGGCTCCCAGGGGCTCAGTGGCTTTCTGCTTGAATTGTGCCCCCAACTCCATCAGCTCTGCCTGGGTGTAGGGCCAGATTGCAGAGTGCTCAACTACCTGTGGAGGGGTTGTGCCTGCCCCTGAGGGACTTTTAGCCACTGGATTTTTACCTTCTGGGTGACCACTGGCCAGACTCTGACTGTGTGGATAGCAGCTTCAGTTTGAACCTCCTCTTCCTCAGAAGAGGAGGAGTTGGAAACGCCTGCTCCTGCCAACTCAGAGCCACTCCACCAGCATGGATGCTGCTCCTTCTTTGGTGAATGTTTTGGCTCCTGCTACTGCTGGCTCTTGACCTGAAGCTAAAGCTTGAGCTCTTGAACCTACAGTTGTTTCTTTAACAACTGTCAGTGCCAATATTCAGCTTCCAGGGAAAATTGCAGCTCACAAACTTATAATTTCTTCTCCAGGTGCCAATGGTATTCAGCCTTCATCTCACACTGCAGCTCTTGAGAACAGTCAGTTTTCTTCTCCAATGCTCATTCCAGTTCACGTCATCACTGGTTCTCAGCTTGTAGCCTGACCTGCAGTTCTTCTACAACTCTTAAAAAAAAAAACCCAGTCCATGGCCCCTAAAAGGACATCTATGGGGAACCATATCCTGAAGAACAATGACCACTCCTGTACTCCACCCTTCAAAGGTGTTGGCAGCTCCATACCAATCTGATTTGAATCCTGCTGACTGTGCCAGATGTAATGCTGGTGGTGATTGAGGCCAGACAGGTACACATTAATTCAGGCAGACAGGATGGAAACTGCAGAGCTGGAAAGCGTCAGGCCATATCTATTTATTGGAGGCTCACAAAGACAGGTGAGTGAATAAACAAAGGAAAACCTGCTTTGCACAGTGAAGAGCAAGGGATCAGGAAAACCACACCTCGCAGTGGAAGGCGAGCAATCTGGGAGAACTGCCCCAAAAGAAAAAATCCTGTAGCATCCATAGACTATACATATGTGGTGCTGCCACGTTCTCATGCACTAATCAGGGAAAGTGCTTTAGCCAGTAAACCAATGAGCAAGCCTAACACAGCTGTTTTCCATGCCGCACCCAACAAGACTTACCTTTTTCTGACAGAAAACACATGCTAGATTGAGCTGCATCTCTCTTTTGAGGTCAGAAAAGCACTTTCTCTATTCCCAGCTGAACTTATCACCTTTCTCTACATGTCCTCTCCTGCCAGTATAATGCTTACCTTCTACCTCTGCAACAGGTAATTAATTACATAGCGTTCAGAGAGCTCACTACTTACTAATAGATAATTAATTCCCAAAGCTTTGTGATCTTAGTTCTTCTCTACACTACTGGAATATTCTTGCTCAAGATCCCATCAAAAACTACCTGACCCTGGGTAAGAAACCTGGGATGCAGCTTCTCTTAGGCTAAAAACCCATGTACCTAGACTTCTTTTCATTTTCACTTGTTGAATTGCCATCCATTGGAATTCTTTGGGTCTAATACTTTTCCAATGATACAGGGACAATATTTTGCAAATATTAAACTAATCTACTTTTATCTCTCCTGTATATTATATTCTCTTTTTTCCATCTACCTCCAATATTAAGCCATGATGTGCATTTCCCCAGGAAGGGCACCAACAAGTACCCCCCAGAACAAAGAAGTTTCTGCCAAATATAGGAAGATAATACTCTTGAAAAAAGCCAAGCTTTATGGAATTAGGAAAAAAATTTCTACCTGACCTCTGTTGGCACAGTGTATAAGGCTGGAATGCTGAGGTTGCCAATTTGAGATTGCGGGTTTGCCTAATCAAGGCACATAAGAGAAGCAACTGTGAGTTGGTGCTTCCTGTTCCTTCCTTCCCCCATCTCTCTCTCTCTTCTCTCTAAAATCTATAAATAATTTTTTAAAGAAAGATTTTGAAATTTCAAAGATCTTTCTTTTATCTAACAAGTGCTGGACCTGAAGGACTTTGTCATTGAGTTTTATCTAAGCAAAAGTCCAGCCACGTGAGAAGAGGGAGTGGAAAACCTTTCCCTCTTTCTTTAGTGGAAATTCGAAGGGAGACAGCATGGTTAAAGATGGCAGCAGCAAGTTCTTGTGCTTTTCCCTTCTCTTTGAGTGGAACCATCTATACATATTGTATGTAAAGATAAAATAAAATGTTTACACCCTCATTTCCCCCTCCCCACACCACCCTGGAGAAAGGGGGTCTAATTAGTGGCATACTTTCATGTGTTATCAGAGAAACTCTACAAGTGGCCACTTACAGTATGGTCAGATCTTACATTTAAGTCTCTAATCTATTTTGAGTTTATTTTTATACATGGTGTTAGAAAGTGGTTTAATTTTTTTTGCATGTATCTCTCTAGTTTACCCAACAACATTTATTGAAGAGACTGTCTTTACTCCATTGTTTATTCTTGCCTTCTTTGTCATGGGTTAATTGACCATGTAGATGTAGGTTTATTTCTGGGTTCTATATGCTGTTCCATTAATCTATATGCCTTTTTTTTATGACAGTACCATGTAGTTTGGGTTAGAATAGGCCTGTGTAGTGTATTTTGATGTGAGGTACCATGACATCTCCAGCTTTGTTCCTTTTTCTCAAGATTACTGTGACTATTCAGGGTCTTTTGTGGGTCCCAATAAAATGTAAGATTATTTGTTTTAATTTTATAAAAATGCCACTGGTATTTTGATAGAGATTTCAATAAATCTGTAGATTGCTTTGAGTAATATGGACATTTTAGCAATGTTAATTCTTCCTATTTATAAATGTATACCATTTGTAAATGGTATACATTTCCATTTATTTGTATTTTCTTTTTTTTCCATTTATTTGTATTTTCTGCAATTTCTTTCTTCAATATTTTTAAGTTTCCTAAATTCAGGTATTTTAATTCTTAGTTAAATTTATTTCTAAATATTTTTGATGCAATTATAAATAGGATTGTTGTTTTAATTTCTCTTTCTGACAGCTTGTTATTGGTGTAAAAAAGTACAACCAATTTCTGAATATTAATTTTATATCCTGTTACTTTTTTTGGGTCCATTGTGACTAGTACTTCTAATACTATGTTGAATAACAGCGGTGAAAGTGAACATTCCTGTCTAGTTCCTGATCTTAAAAAAAAGAATTTTCAGCTTTTCCCCATTGAATACGATGTTAGCTGTGGGTTTGTCATGTATGGTCTTTATTATGTTGAAGTATGTTCCATCTCCACTTTCCTAAGAGTTTTGTCATAAACGAATATTGGATTTTTGTCAAATGCTTTTTCTGCATTTGTTGATATGATCATATAATTTTTATCCTTTGTTTTATATGGGGTATCATGCTAATTGATTTGCAGATACTAAACTAATCTCACATTTTAGATATCAATCCCCCTTGATCATGATATATGACCTTTTTTAATGTATTCCTGAATTTGGTTTACTAATATTATGAGGATTTTTGCATCTCTATTTGTGATGCAAAATGGCCTTTTATTTATTTATTTTTTTGTAATGGCTTTGTTTTTGGTATCCGGGTAATGCTGACCTCATAAAATAAGTTTGGAAGCCTTCCCTCCTCTTCAATTTGTAGAATAGTTGGAGAAGACTATATATATATATTGATTCTTTGAATATCGAGTCTTTGAAATATTTGGTAAAATTTACTTGTTAAGATATCTGGTCTAGGACTTTTGTTTGTTGGGAGTTTTTTTTTAACATTAGATTTCATTAGTAGTTATTGGTCTATTTAGATTTTTTGTTTTTTTCCTGATTTAGTTTAAAAAGATTGTATGTTTCTAATAATTTCTTCTATTTTTTCAGATTGTCCAATTTCTTGGCATATGAGTGTTTATAGTATTTTTTTTATAATTCTTTGTATTTGCGTGGTGTTAATTGTCACATCTCCTTTGTCACTTCTGATTTTATTTATTTGGGACCTCTCCATTTTTTCTTTTCTTTTTTTTAAAATTTATTATTTTTTTTTGTATTTTTTTCTGAAGCTGGAAATGGGGAGAGACAGTCAGACAGACTCCCGCATGCGCCCGACCGGGATCCACCCGGCACGCCCACCAGGGGCGACGCTCTGCCCACCAGGGGGCGATGCTCTGCCCCTCTGGGGCGTCGCTCTGCCCCTCTGGGGCGTCTCTCTGCCGCAACCAGAGCCACTCTAGCACCTGGGGCAGAGGCCAAAGAGCCATCCCCAGCGCCCAGGCCATCTTTGCTCCAATGGAGCCTTGGCTGTGGGAGGGGAAGAGAGAGACAGAGAGGAAGGAGGGGGGGTGGAGAAGCAAATGGGCGCTTCTCCTATGTGCCTTGGCCGGGAATCAAACCCGGGTCCCCCGCACGCCAGGCCGACGCTCTACCGCTGAGCCAACTGGCCAGGGCCTCTTTTCTTTTCTAAGTGAGAGGAACAGAGATAGAGAGACAGACTCCAAAGGCTCCAGGACTGGAATCTACCTGGAAACCCCTGTCTGGGGATGATGCTCTGCCCAACTGGGGCCATGCTTACAACCAAGCTACTTTTAGCACCTGAGACAAAGCTCCACAGAGCCATCCTCAGCACCTAGGTTCGATACAGCTTGAACCAATTGAGCCACGGCTGTGAAAGGGGAAGAGATATAGATAAAGAAGGAAAAAGGTGCGGGTGGAAAAGCAGATGGCCACTGCTCCTGTGTACCCTGACCAGAAATTGAACCAGAACATTCACACGCCAGGCCAATGCTCTACTACTGAGCCAACCAGCCAGGACCTCCATTTTTACTTTATTGAGTCTAGCTAAAGGTTTATCAATTTCTTTAATCTTTTCAAATAACCAGCTCTTTGTTTTATTAATCCTTTGTTTGTTTTGTTTTTAGTCTCTATATCATTTATTTTTGTTATAATTTTTACTTTTTTCTTTCTATTTGGTTTGGACTCTGTTCTTTTTCTAGTTGTTTTAGGGGTAAGGTTAGATTGTTTAGTTGAGTTTTTTTTCCCTTGTGTTTTGAGGTAGACCTGTATCATGAATTTTTCTCTTAGAATACCTTTAGATGTGCCCCATAGATGGTTGTTGTGTTTTTATTTTCATTTGTCTGAAGGAATTTTTTTATTTCTTCTTTGATCTCATTACTTACTCAATTAATATCTAGTAAGATGTTACAGTCTACTATTATTATTATATTACTTTTGATCTCTCTCTTTATGTCTGTCAATATTTGCTTTATATATTTAGGTGCTTGTATGTTGGGCCACAGATATTTACAAGTTATATTTTTTATTGAATTGATTACTCTATCATTATAAAATTCCTTTAAAAATTTTTTGTCACAGCCTTTGTTGTCTATTTTGTCTGATATACAGGAGTGGGCAAAAGTAGGTTTACAGTTGTGAGTATGCATAGCACAGAGGGGCCTTTTTGGTATTATTATTTATAAATTATTATATTATTTATTTGTATTATAACTATAAACCTACTATTGCCTACCCCTGTATTGCTACCTCAGCTTTTTAAAAATTTTATTTGCATGAAATATCCTTTTCTGTCTTTCAGTTTGTATCTCTTTCAATTTGAAGTGAGTCTTTTGTAGGCAGCATATGTATGCGTCTTGTTTGTTTTTTTATCCATTTAGATACCCTTTGTATTTTTATTGGAGCCTTCAGTTCATTTACATTAAAATGTTATTGCCATTTTATTAATTCTTTTCTTATTGTTTTTGTAGTTTTTCTCTGCACCTTTCTTATTTTCTTGCTCTCTTCTATTGTATGTAAATGACTTTATATACTGTTATGTTTTTATCCCTTTCTCTTTATTTTTTGTATATACATATCTTAAAGATGTTTAGTTTGTGGTTAATATGTGCTTCATATATGCCAAGCTATATTTATAGCAGTCTATTTTAAATCTGAAGTTCAAACATTCTAAAATACATAATTTTTTACTCACTTCCTCCATATTTAAGCTTTCATTATTTTTTATCTCTTGTGTGTGTATCTGTGTTGTTGTATCCCTTTATTTATTATTGTAGCTACACATAATATTTCTACTTTTGTCTTTTAACCTTTGTACTAACTTTATAGTTGGTTGATCCACTGGTTTTACTGTTCGCTTTTGTCAGTAAAATTTTCCTTTCTATACTTTCTTATTTATATTTTTGATCTCTTTTTCTACTTAAAGAAGGCCCTTTAATATTTCTTGTAATACTGGTTTGGTGGTGATAAACTCCATTAGCTTTATCTTGTCTGAGAAGTATTTTATCTGTCATTAATTCTAAATTATAGCCTTACTGGGTAGAGTTGTTTTAGTTGTAGGTTTTTACCTTTCCTCACTTTGACTATTTTGTGCTATTCTCTGGCCTGAAAAGTTTTTGCTGAAAAATCATTCGATAATCTTACAAGTGCTCTCTTGTACATAACCAACTGCTCTTTACTTGCTACTTTTAAGATTCTTTGTCTTTAACATTGACCATTTTATTATGATTTGTTGGTGTAGGCCTCTTTGGCTTCTCTGGTTTTGGACTCTGCACTACCAGGACTTGTATGTCTATTTTCTTCACCAGGTTAGGAAAGTTTTCAGTCATAATTTTTTCAAATAGGTATCTAATATTATTTTTTCTCTTTTCTTCTACTAGAACCCATATGATGTGAATATTGTTATGCTTGATGTTGTCCTAGAATTCCTTTAAACTATCATTATTTAAAAAAAAATTCTTTCTGTTCTAAGTGAGTGTTTTTCTTTGCTTTGTCTTGAAGTTTAGTGATTTGATCCTCTGCTTCATCTAATTGATGTCGAGTCCTTCTAATGTACTCTTCATTTAAGTTATTTTATTATTCAGTTCTGATTTAATTTTTTGTTTCCTTTCTCACTTTTTGTGTTTTCTATATCTTTATGTAAATTCTCACTAAGTTCATCTATTCCATTCCCAGTTCTATGAGCATCCTTATAACAAGTGTTTTTAACTTTGCATCTGATAGGTTGCCTGTCTCCATTTTGTTTAGTTCTTTTTCTGGAGTTTTGTTTTATTCTTTCATTTGAGACATACAGGCAGTTCTTGGGTTATAAACTAGATAGGTTCTGTAGTTTGAAAATGTTTAAGTATTTATATACACAAAGAGATAAAAATAAACACTATGTTAAGACAAACATCTAAATTATATTTAATAGGTAAATGTACCTGTTCCAACTTACATACAAATTCAACTTAGGAACAAACCTATCTTGTTCATAACCTAGGGACTACTTGTACTTCTTTGTCTCCTCATTTTGGTAGACTCCTTGTGTTTATTTCTGTGTTTAGTTAAATCTTCCATGTCTTGACAGAGTGGCCTTATTTAGAAAATGTCCTTTGGGGCTAAGTGACACTGTCCTCTGGTCACCAGATCCAGGTGCTTCAGAGGTACCTCCTCCTATGTGGGTTGTTTGTTCCCCCTTATTGTAGTTGGACCCCAATTGCTGCTGGCATGTCAGTGAGTAAGTTTATCTCTCAGGTTGACTGGCTGTGAGGTCTGTCTATCAGTATATTAGATGATCTATTATGTGGGAGTGGGCTCATGGAGCAGTAGTCACTTTAGCGGGGCTCTAGGACCAGCTGAGGCCCCGTTCAGGAGTATCAGTTGTGGTGCTGGTTAGGTGGGCCACTGGTGGGTGTGAGGCTGGCTATCAGGTGTGTTGGGACTGGAGTCTCTTGGGAGGGGCTCCAGTGCAGGCCAAGGTCAGTTGCCACTTTTGCCAGTTTTAGGGATGCTTGGTAGGAACTACAAAATGTTCTACAGTTTGTTGTAGTTTGTGCTGGGCTTGAAGGCACTCAGAAGAGGCTACACTGTGAAAGAAGGCTGGTCACCACTTTTGCTAGGCTTGAGACCTTTGGTGGGTACCATGATTCAAGCTCAAACCAGCATTTATTAGTGCTGAGTTTGTGGTTGCTTGGTTGGAGTAATGTTACAGGCCAAGACTTAGGACCACATGATGGCAGTTACAATGCAAGTTGAGAATGATTGCCACTTGTGTTGGGCTTGGGAATGCTTGGTAGGAGCTACAGTTCACACTGAAGCCAGCCTCTGCTTGTGTACATTGAAATGATTCTACAGCACAAAAGTGCAGCCACTATGCTTACAGGGTGTGTGGTCATTTGTGTCTGTAGCACAAACTGATACAGGCAGGCTATTCATAGGATTCAGTGGAAGAGGCTTAGGTCCAGCCAGCGAGTTTGGTGGGACATAATCATGGAACCACCAGGGCAAGTAAACTGTGTTAGCAGTTACCAGAGAACACAGATTTGGTGCCTTCTTGTGCTGGGCCTGCTAGGTTAATGGAGAGCTCAACAAAGGAACCATGGTGCCTGATGGCACTTCCATCCCCAGAGAGAGTTAGATGCCCCTGCCCCTCCAGCCCTTCCCTGAAGTTAGTCAGTTATTGTCCTTTTTTCCCCTTGGCATTTTTCAAGCTGCTTCTTCTGCAGAGGAGCTTAGAGCAAGCCTTTTTTTTTTTTTTTTTTTTTTTAGCACTTGAGGCGAACAAGGAGCCATCCTCAATGCCCGGGGCCAATTCGCTCCACTGGAGTACTGGCTGCAGGAGAGAAAGAGAGAGAGAGAAGCAAGAAGAGGAGGGTTGGAAAAGCAGTTGGGCACTTCTCCTGTGTGCCCTGACTGGGAATCAAACCCAGGATATCCACATGTGGGGTTGACACTCTACCACTGACCCAACCCCAACCGACCAGGGCCATGTCCTGCCAGTCTCAATATGACTTCTTTATATTCTTAGTTACAGGAAATCCATTCAGTTAGTTTTCAGGTGGTTCTCAGTACGGTTCTAAGATTTAGTTGCAATTTTGGTGTGATTATGGGAGGAGGTGATCTCAGAGTTTACCTACTCTGCCATCTTGACTGTTAGTTTCCCCTTGCTGCTTATGGATGACTTAATCTTCAAGATTTAAGAGAAGTGCTATCTCCTTGAGAATTGTTTGCCCAATATCCTATATCTAGGGTGAGTTATATACCAACTTCATTTCACTCTATACATAGTTCTATAATAGCATTTAATTATATTATAATTGTCCTGAAACTTGCCTATCTTCCAGATTTAGAGATACTGGGTATTTTATCTCTATATATTAGCATAGTGTCTTGATATTATCATTATAAAGTTTCAAATATATATTGTTATATGACTAAATAAAATGAACAAATGAATATGTGATAGTTCTATCTCCCAATCCAAATACTTGGTGTTAAAAATGATATGTATATTTGAAAGAAGTTTTGGTTTAAAATGTGAAAGGATGTATGTGATTGTGCAAAAGATTCCACTATGCACATTATTTTGCTTAAAGAAAATTGTAAGCAAAGTTGGAGATTTTAAAAAGAAATAAAATAACTATGGATGAGCTTTAGATACATGTTTGTTAGTAATACAAGACATTTGGACTGAGACTGTATATATGTCATTGAAACAAATCAAAAGAGGAAATTTAATGGTCCACTCTGTTGTATGTTATCTTCCTCTGGTGGGGTCCCCTCTGTGGTGTCATTTCATTACCTTTACCTGTTCATTCTTTAATCAATTGTCACAGAGCTCCAGGGCTCTGTGGAGTATCTATAAAGCTATCAAACTAATCCTGGAGTCTGATCCTATCCACGTAAACTCCTTTCTAACACTGCTGTTAAGACCCAAAGCATCAGCGCTTTGAAAATGAGGATTTGAAGATGAGAGGGGAAGGCATATTTCAAAGATTATACAAAGAGAGGTCTCACTATAAACTCAATAGGTTATCTTGGTAGCAGTTTCATTATAAATTAAGCATTGTTTTAGGTTGTTTCTTGAGATGAAAGGGCATGATGCTTGAAAGAAATTCTTTATGTTATGAACTATATAATGTTATATAGATATATGGGCACAGGTGAACAAATCTTATGTTAAACAATCCCCAAAACTATTTTTAGTATTAGTATATTATTTAAAATTTATGTCAATTCTATTTAAAATGTCAGTATTGCTATAATTTTTATCCCATCCTAACACATTATATATGTGACGTTTATTTATTTCCTTTAGCTACTCACTAAAATTTTAGCTTTATGCTATTTTGTTCAGTGCTTTGGACTAGTAATTTCTCGGTTAATAGTTGTTGAGTAAATGGTACTTTTATTTTTTAATAATACTCATTAACTTCATCTTTCTCATTATTTTATTTTCTTTCTTCCATACTGTACATATCTTATGTTACTTTCCTTGTGTTTAATTTTCAGTTTTGCTAACTTTTAAATTTAGTCATGCCAACCAGAATCATATTTCTAAGCATGAGTTTTTCATTTAATACCAAAAAATGTCTAAATATAAAGCATATATATAGAGTGTGTATATTCAATGTCAAACAATCAGTAAATTTCATAGATATTAAACTGATTATGTGGTGATATATGTAGAAAAATTCTGTTCCAACATAAGTACACATAGACATACAATGCCTACTCCCTTACAATTATTAGATTTTTTTCTTTTGCTTTTTTAAAGTAAGTTGTGTTGGTATTATATAAACATTAATTCATTTTATTAACATTGAAAATCTGGTATCCTAAATAAGGAAATAATTAGGGCTCCTCAGCCTTTAGTCAGTTAAGTCTTCTTTCAATAAAATATTAACATTAGTACTTTAATATGCGGTAATTATAGAAATGATGACCTCTTGGATTTTTACTATCATCTAAATTCATACAATACAGCAAAGTAGGTACTAGTCCTTAAGGACATACTACGTCCATGGGCACTTGACACATGTAACACTTGAAGATTTGGCAGGGTATTTAAACAGTTGACACAAGCTGATATGAGAACTGCTTAATTTGCGAAGTATCTAGTAGAAAGTTGAAGTTTGCTGAATTGGATATCAGAAATCCAGAGAGCTGAGAATCCTATTTTAGTTCTGGTTCACACCGTGACAAGCTGCATAGCCCTAGGCAACTTGGTACCCTTTTTCACCAATAGCAGAAATGATGCCCACTGATCTCAGATGTGTTGTGAAAATTAATATTTTGAAAATATCTTGAGATCTAGATATTTATAATTTTTTTCCTGCAAAATATGTTTTATCATTTTATCAGTCTAGAGTTTTCAGTCAGAAATCTTTAAAATAAAAAAATTCTCCTGCTTTGTATTTTTCTCTCCCTCTCCTGCATTACTTCCTCATATTGCTGGTTTACAAAGAAACCAATTTACCTTTTATTTTTTACAACCTTTATGCACTTATAGACCAGTTAACTCTTTTGGGGGAAGGGGGATGAGGCTGTCAAGAAAATTCCTGGAAGATGTTTTAATGAACTTCAGTAGCAACTGGCCAGCATATTTTAATTCTAGTTCATTACAGTTACTTTTTGTCTTTCCACACGCCATAAAATAATTATCAGTTGCCTGACCTGTTGTGGCACAGTGGATAAAGCGTCAACCTGGAAATGCTGAGGTTGCCAGTTCAAAACCCTGGGCTTGCCTGGTCAAGGCACATATGAGAGTTGATGCTTCCTGCTCCTCCCCCTTTCTCTCTCTCTCTCTCTCTCTCTCTTCCGTCTCTATAATGAATAAATAAAATCTTTAAAAAATTTTTAAAAAATAATTATAAGTTGACCTGGGATGGGGGAGTGGTTATTCATTGGGTAGCATTTTGCATTTACAATGAAAAGCTTTTTGGGGAGGGAGATACCCATCATTCTTACATACTGAGAGGTCCCCAGGGACTAAAACTGTGCTTGGGTCATCTCTCTATATTATTTGAGACCTAGAATAGAATTTTTCCCAAGAGGATGCTTAAAATGTTTAAATTCACTTGAGGTAAATAAGTATACACAATTTACTTTGCTTTCCTTGATGATCCACTAAAATTTTCAAAACATGATTTTGTAACTTTTTAATATCTTAGCACAGATTATGGATGAGTCTTTGTATGTGCAATGTAGATGATTACTCTACCACTGGAACTGATTTATGGCTCTTTTCTGCCTTTTAACTAATTATAGTATAAGGTGAAATTTTTATATCCCGCTCTTTGGGTATTGTTTTGGAAAAGACTATTCCTGTATTCCATGAATTTCTCAGAGAAACAAGTACATCTCTTAAGGTGATGCTAATTTAGGAATTTAAAGACAAAAAATAGAATTTGAGTTAGCAGAAATGTCACATGAGTTAGCAGAAATTTTTTTAAATAAAGTTAAATTTGGATTAAATAAATCAAGGAAATTACTACTGAAGATTCTTATGGATACTTTTGTATTGTTCTACATAATCAGTTATCCATGAGGATAAAACTCAATTGTACTATAGCCATAGCTGGTGCATATAAAGTACTAAAAAATTATTATATATAGTCCATTTTACCAAATCATGTTTTTCTCCAAAAATCCAGTCCACAAACATAGGAGCCTCTATCCCAACACTGAACATCCACAAGGCTTTGCCATTTACTTAAAATTCTTCCTATAGTTCCTCACATTTAAGTCCCATTGTTATTTCAAGGGCATTGGGCATAACCCCCCTCAGAGAATCCTTTCCTGATTCACCTCTTTGGACTAGATACCTTTCTTATTCCAATGCTCAACACTTAATACCCTGTATTGTAAAGATTTATTTTTGTGTCTCCTTCAGAGCAGGGACTGTGTCATTTATCTTGCCTTTTATAGCACATGGTGATTAATTAGTAAATGTTTATTGAATGTCTCTCAGAATGAATGGATACCTTTTCACGTTAAGGCTGCCCTTGACATCTGTTTTATCCAGAATTGATATTATCAACATGAATGGTATAAATAGTTATCCCTACTCCTACCTTTTCATAGCAGTAACAGTCACTGGGGACATGGACAAATGGTTATAGGTTCTTGACCCTTGTCCATTTGTTAGCCACTTCATGCAATCATAACAATGCTTATTTCACAAACAACTACTGAGTCTCTGCTATTAGCTTGGCACCATGGAAACAAATATAAAGATGTCTTTGTTCTGAAGGAGTTTAGAGCTGAGTTGAGTTGAACATTAAAGCAAATAATCAGTGTTTCAGTGGAAGTGTGTTCACTGAGGATATGTAATGAAAGAAGAGAAAAAGGAGCATTATTTGCTACCTTAGAGAAGGACAGGTGAAACCTCACCCAGAAGGTAACATTTAAGCTGGGTTCTTCAAGCAGAAGGAAGTGGTATTTCTAGGCAAATAAAATAGCACCACAAAGGCATGAAGGAGTAAAATTGCTATAGTGCTCATGGCTTGACTAAGATTCATAGCTTGACTAAGATTCATGGCTTGACTGAATTTTTTTCAACTCAGGCAAATACCTTATAAAATTGGAATAATAATTTTCTTCTTACAGTGGTGTTCTTTCATGGCTCTGTTATTTATTATAAGAGTATCTTGACCCTGGCCCAATAGCTCAGTTAATTTGAGTGTCATCCTGGTATGTCAACATTACAGGTTCAATCCCTGGACAGGTCACATATAAGAAGTAACCAATGAATGTACAACTAAGTGGAACAACAAATAGATGGGGGTTATTTTTTTTTCTCTCTCTCTCCCCCTCAAATCAATTTAAAAACCAGAGTAAATTGGAGTTAATAAATATTTAATATTTCAGTATCATGGTTTGGAAATCCATCTCTACTGCATTCAAAGGTAAAATTTCTTTGTGGTGAAGAACTATTCTATATAGTCATTGAAGCCTCCTGTTTGCCTCCAGTGAGGGAACTAGTGCTGATGTCTCATCTAAGAGTTAGGAATAATTATTATATACCATAAAATGATCTCACCTATCCCTGTTTAGTTGTGCCAACAGCAAGGTATGAATGAGTAATGTAGGTAAGAACTACTAGGTTCGGTATCCTTCATCTCCACACCCATCCCACACTTGTTATATGCCAAAACTTGTAATGGCTTGAGGTCCATGAAGAAGAACGTGGTAGATCTTCTTGACTGTGCTATCAATGAAATAGAGCCTTTAAATATAATTTAGTGTGTTTAGGTGTTAAGGAGGTGGCAAAATAAAACAGGGTTCCTTGATATAGTTAGAAATGAAATAATATTGGAAGTGCACAGTGACCTTGATAAATAATTTTCAAGACAAGCTATGATATGTCTTTGGATCATCATTTCCCAGAAAGGACCTATAATATCATAGTACATAATATTTTGTTAAAAGAACATATCAGTGGGTTTGGAATGGAGAGAATTTGAAGGTGAAATTTGTTCAAGATGACATTTTCACTTAATAAGAAGTACCTAACTCAGTTGTACTTTGAAACCAGAAGGGAAATAGAATTAGTACAGAAGTGATTCAATATTATAACAAAACTCCTTTGTGATCTGTCTTGCAGTCATAAGGATACCTGATAGGACTCAGTGAACTTTCTTGGGTAGGGGAGCAGCATGTGTGAGCTTTTCAATGTTGAGGCAAAGTGTGTTCAAGAGTATATTATAAAAGGACCTCGCATGCCATATGTATATCTTTTTTGGTTTTTGAGATAACCATGACAGATTTTATGGACAAAACATGATTCTGTGATTGCCTCCGCTTCATGATTGTCCCAAACATCACAATGATGTTTCTCTTCTCCCTAGGTTCTTGCTTCCCTTCCTCTTATGCTAGAGTTACTCTGATCAATCATACTATTGCTATATAAATCAGTTAAAGCAAAAAGTCACCGTATTGTCCTTGATTTGAAAACGTGAACAGGTTTTCCTCTTGATTGATAAATTCTGGAGATTGGATTTGGAAAAGTGGCTTTCAGAGATTAAATCTGAAACATCAGATTGTCGTTTTTAGCACTGTTTTTCTAGCCATAAACACATTAATTAACCTGTGTTGACAGGTTGCAACATCAATAGTCTGCCAAAAATGATCTATGCTACTTTTGGTGGAAGAAGAGCAATGAGAGGAAGTGTTACGTGTTTGAGAGCAAAGTATTCTTAGTAATTTATTAGTCCTGAATTCTTCCACAAATTCCTTTTGGGTAGAAAAATGCAGAGGATTCAAGTTCATCCAAAAAAAAAAAAAAGAATGAGGGAAATTTGGGTTTCTTTTTCAAGGATCTGGCCATGTCACCTGACATGGTTCAGTCGTTCTGACATTTTCTGTGCCTGCTGTTACCCCTACTGAATATTTTCTCTCTGTCTTGCTTATGTTACATAGTATATAATTTGTAGCATAGTCTTAATTAGTTTAAGAGCTCTAAGGTCATCTTTTATAATTGAGAAACACTACATAATAGAAAATTTATATCTTCGATAGTATCTAATAAGTTCTTGTTAATTTCTACACATTGAGTATAATAAAACAAATTTTTAGAGATCAAAAAGAACAGTATCTCATATTTGTACAGTCTTTTTATATTTTAAAATATTTTCACATACGTTTCATTTGAACTTTAATCTTGTGATATATGCAATCTTGTTATATAAGCAGACCAGATAATTTCATTTCCAAAGAGAAAAATAGAAAATATACACAGAAGCTAGTAGTGATCAGATGAGTTGAAAAATGTTCGAAATATTATGATATAGTAGGCAGGGATCGGGAACCTTTTTGGCTGAGAGAGCCATGAACACCACATATTTTAAAATATAATTCTGTGAGAGCCATACAACGACCCATGTATGTTATGCATTATCCAATAAAAATTTGGTGTTGTCCCAGAGGACAGCTGTGATTGGCTCCAGCCACCCACAATCATGAACATGAGCGGTAGGAAATGAATGGATTGTAATACATGAGAATGTTTTATATTTTTCACGTTATTATTATTTTTATTTATGAAAGATTTGTCTGCGAGCCAGATGCAGCCATCAAAAGAGCCACATCTGGCTCATGAGCCATAGGTTTCTGACCCCTGTAGTAGAGCCTAGGCTAAGTGATAGGTCTTCTGACATGTAATATTCAGGGAGATATATATCTAGCTCCAATTTGTAGGGTGGCTTATTAAACTAATGTTAGAATGCTACTATTAAGCTTGACTTTGGCACATTTAAAAGGACATTTCTTGACAATGAATAATAGGTAAGAAAGTTTTATGTAGCTCTAAAAAAGCAATGTTTATAGAAGTTGTTGCTCAGTTCACCTAACTGGAGAAACTTAAAAGCTAATTTGAACATAGTCCCAATTTGTCACATTATTATTTTTTCCCAAGAAATTAGGGAAGGAACTATACGTAATCGCCAAGTCAAAATAGCACCAGATGTGTGTGACCTAAAACAGCAAATTATGGCAAGAGCTTTCCAAGTGCTACACATAAGGAAATATATGTTATTAAATCCATATTACCCAAGACAGATTAGACAAACTGGCTCACACTAAAGCTTTTTCTAAGGAGGAGACAACCGGGAAACAAAAGTATAGCTTTTTCATAGAGACTAGCTGGGAAATGGCATTTAAAACAAAAATCTGTGTTAATTTTAATTGCTACTTTAAGATCATTTTAATATTTTGAAGTTATTTGAACTCCAAGCACATTAGAGGAGTTTTTCTATATAAAATTTAATATAATTATTGTCCCTAGTGTTCACTAAAGAAAATGTAGACTAATGGACTCGTTCTCCATCTCAAATGTTATGTGTGTGTGTTTCATTTTTACATTGAACATTATTCTTTGAGCTAAGAGGTGCCTTTTGTAGGACTATGTCATAGCCTAATGAGGCTGAAGAATAAAATAGTTTTAATCTTCCTCCTGGCAATAGTAGCAAAATTGCCTCATGTAGATTTTATGGCTTCCATTTCCCAAAGTATCACTCAGATGGAAGGGGTAATTAGCAATTATGTTAGCAGCAAAGACAGGGGACAGCAGTGGGTCCTGGAGAAATCACAAACAATATACTCAAAATTGTAAATATTTTAGTTAGACTTAATTATACAATACATAACTAGAAATCTCACTGAATATCAGTGGATTTAAACTTCTCATTTTCAGATGAGAAGACAAGAGGTTAAACTCTTTGTCACGGAGAGCCTATTGAATATTGTTGATTCTCAGCTATAAACAACTTATTTTTAATGAGCATTTCACACATACCCTCAAAAAAAAGTTCCCCTGAAAAATAATTAGTGATTAAATTGTATTTGTAAATAATATGTACCTTAGCCCTCTTTAGGTATCCACAACACTCCTGGGGATTTTATTTTAAATTCTCTTGCATTTTTCACATTTGCAAGGCTGCATTCATTTACATCATGACCCACTAGATGTTGGTCTCCCTATAATGGACTAAAATCTACCTAAAGGCAAGGATTATTTTTCTCCTTTTGTCCACCATTGGATTCCCAGCATATAATACATTGATATATTGACACATACTAATAAATGATCTTATAGTTGTGTGTATCAAGGCTATGAGTTGTATGAAAAAAAAATTTTTAACTCAAAATTCCCAAACAGCCACTTATTTTTTTTAAATTTAACACCTATCAATATCTTGATTTTATCACAAATAAACTCAACACTTTGCATTATATGAGAAAACATAAAGAACATATTTATAATGCACTTTAAGGTATTTTTCTTCTTTCCCTATTCTAATCCACACATACTCTTCTCATACCAAAGCAAGTGAAGTTTAAATATAAAAAAAATACCCTTTTAAGACCTAGTCTAGGGAAGTCATTAACATAAAAGTTCTTGGTTAATTTGACACTAACATTTTTTGTGTTTATTAAATGTAATTATTTAATTCATAAATGCTAACTAATATATTGTAATATATTGGCCAATGTCATTTTGAGATTCAATTGGAATATAAAGTTTATATATTAAAGCATACTCACAGCCTGGGCAAGATTAAGTGCTGTTACTTCAGTAGGGAGTGCAAATCTAGCAAACTGAAGTAAGATTCAAGGTGGTCAAACAGGAAGGAGGTAGAACCAATAGGAGGATATCTAAATAAGTTGGCCAGATACGCTGATTCAGGAAACCTAGACCCCAAAGAATCTCCCCTGTGAGTTGCAGAGGAAGGCAAGTGTATAATTTTCCAGTAAAACCTATTTCTCACTTCTGAGTTGTCAGGCTTGGGTACCAAGCATGGCTCTTTGGGGCCTCTCTCATCTACAGCAGCAGGAAAGCCAAGGGGACAGTAGAGAGAAAGAGAGGACATTAGGGTAGATTGTACAATGCTGTCAGCAGATTGCACCTGTGTAAGGGTGGCTGGAGCCCACCCAGAGCTGGGCCCTGCAGTGGTATCCAGAGCAAGAGACCGTTGTAGCTGAGAGAATTTTAAAGGTATATAGCAGATTAGATGTCTGACAGTAAGTACATCTACAGGTAGTGATACAGTCAGAAGTTAAAATGTCTAGTGTCTTATCTAGTATTTGTGGGTTTTTTATGGCTTGTCTTTATTGCAAAGTTGTATTTTTTTTTTCCGAAGCTGGAAACCGGGAGGCAGTCAGACAGACTCCCGCATGCACCCGACTAGGATCCACCTGGCATGCCCACCAGGGGGCGATGCTTTGCCCCTCTGGGGGGTCGCTCTGTTGCATCCAGAGTCATTCTAGCACCCGAGGCAGAGGCCACAGAGCCATCCCCAGCGCCCAAGCCATCTTTGCTCCAATGGAGCCTCGCTGCAGGAGGGGAAGAGAGAGACAGAGAGGAAGGAGAGGGGGAGGGGTGGAGAAACAAATGGGCGCCTCTCCTGTGTGCCCTGGCCGGGAATCAGACCCGGGACTCCTGCACGCCGGGCCGATGCTCTACCGCTGAGCCAACCAGCCAGGGCCACAAAGTTGTACTTTTGATGCAGATACTTCTAGTAAAGACACTTGAAATGTTCTATGATGGAATGTTCAGGTTCTAGGATGGAAACCTGACAAAGAAAGAAATTTTACCTTTAGTCACAGCATGGATGGACTTGGAGAGCACTATGCTGAGTGAAATAAGCCAGTCAGAGAAAGACAACTACCATATGATTTCACTTATATGTGGACTCTAATGAACAAAATGAACTAACAAGCAAAATAGAAACAGACTCAGACATAGAGAACAGGCTGGAAAGTATGTGTGTGTAGGAAGTTAGGTGAGGGAGGTGGAGATATAACGTAAAAAAAGGGCAAAAAATTTCTCACAGATACAAACAACAGTGTGGTGATTGCCAAGGTGGGTAGTTGAAGGAGGGTATGGAGGGATAAATGATGATGAACAAAGACTTGACTTGGGTGAACAGACAATGTACAGAGAAGTGTTGTAGAACTGGGCACCTGAAACCCATATAATTATGTTTCCCAGTGTAACTCCCCCCCCCCAAAAAAAGAAACAGGAAATAAAAATTCTAAAAGAAAACTTGTAATATTCATTAAAAAGCAATAAATATTCTTGATTCCCTTGTTTATTTCTGACTCTGTACTGTCACGGAGCTCAGAGTTGGGGAGAGGGTGAGGGATATATACAAGGAGGAGGGTCAGGGATGGTTGAGAAAAATGAGGTAAACTGAAGGAGGAGGGACAGGTCATGGAGAAAGAGGAATGTGTGATATTCAGAAGGGAACTAAGTTTAGGGTACTGGGTGGGAGACAGGCACACTATTGCTGGCATTACTTGCTTCATCTTTTTAAGTACAAAAGCAGTTAAGATGTTGCTGCTGTCAAAAAGGTAGTCATTTTTTTTATTTTAATTTATTGTATTGGTGGTCATTTTTTAAAAATAGCTGAAGATGCTACATCTTAAACAGTTCTATGCCCTTTCAGAAGTCTTTTTATGGGAGTTGGTCATTTTCTTATCTGGAAACTAAGGGATTTGGATCTCACTAGATAAATTTCTAAGGTACAACTATAGAATAGCATAATTATAGCAAACATCAGTTGAGAATTTCTGTTAAGCACCAACCCGTTCAGTGATGCTTGTGGTTTAAACTCATTTAGCGATGCTTACAGAGCCTGCGGCGATTGGAGCACAGTTGTGTAGTCCCTCTCACTGGGCCCTGAACCTGGGTCAGAAGGAATAACAGTCCCCTGTAGTGGCAGAATATAACTCAGCTGCAGTTTGAGAAACTGGGCCCCAGTGACTGTTACAGATCTGAGGACTTGCATTTCAATTTCTGTTTTGCTCTAGAGACGCCTGAGAAGAGGCCTTTGGCTCCTGTCTTTAAGGCTTACCTTGAAACAAAGAACTTGACCTTTTTAATGTTGTTTGGAAGAAGAAAAGTCATGATAGAAAATAAGTGAGAACTAAGAAAAGGATAGTCAACCAAACCCTGTCTTAGGTTTTTGGTTTTGTCTTTTTCTCTTTGGAGTCTGGTTGTCTGTAGTTTTACATGTTTTCCTATCTTCCTACATGTTTGGTAACTTTCTGACTCTTTGAACACTCAGAACCTGGATTGTTGGTTGAGAGAAAGACCATAATTATAATTCTTACAACAGTAAGAAAGTGTGGGGTGGGGGAGGGGCTGAGTGGAACTTAAAACGGGGACCAAGTCCATGTGCTGTCTGAAAGTTACAGTGCGGCAGCTTTGAGCAACAGGGTGGCATACTTTTAACTGTACTAAGAGCACAGACAGTTCAATGCCCACGTTTATGGGAGAAAGCAGTATCAATATTTGAATATTTAATAGAGAAGACTTTAAGATTGGGTTTAGAGTTCTATTTGGAACTATAATAATATGCTAACTGTAGGTGGGGGTCTCCTTAGTTTAATAATTATCCTGTCCACTAAGAGATCATCGGTTTGAATTTTCCATACTTCACAGGAATTTTTAGAATCAGTCCATATTTTCACATGACAGTTATCAATGCATAAGGATATAAGAAGATTATCTTTTACATAGGCTCATAGTGTGAAGCCTTGGATATGCATATATATAATGTCTACAGGAAAGTTCTGTTCGTTTTTGGAATAAAACAAAATAAAAATTTTTCTTACCGTCAATAAACTTTATTAAATAATATAATTGCCATTATTATTAATGATTTCTTGCCAGCGTGAGAGCAATTTGTATATCCCATTTTTGAAAATGTTTTATCTTTTGATGTCAAAAATTGAACCAGTGCTTGTTTGATATCTTCTTCATTTTTGAATTTTTTGCCCTTCAAAAACTTTTGTAAGGACAAAAACAAGTGATAGTCGGAGGGTGCTAAGTCCAGGGAATATGGTGGATGCGACAGACATGCTTCTGTAGCATTTCTTCCTTGTTGAAATTCGTAAAAATTACAGTGGCGTAAATGAACTTTATCAGTAGTCATGTGTATACTATCGCTTCACACATAAGACTAACGTGAATCAACTTTGTTTTAGTTAATTTGCTATGTCAGTATGTATACATTAAGAGATAAAAATAGAGAGGCACACATGTGCCAAATAAACATGTGCTTACGTGTCGAAACTTGTTGTGATAGAAACGGCCAGAACTTTCCGGTAGACCATACACACACACACACACACACACACACACATATATATATTTTGTGTGTGTGTGTGTGTGAGAGGAGGGAGATAGTGAAACAGGCTCCTGCATATGCCCCAACCAGAATCTACCCAACAATCACATCTGGGGCCAATGCTTGAATGAACCAAGCTATTCTTATTACCTGAGGCTGATGTTCAGACCAACCAGCCTACGGCCAACACTCAAACCAATCCACTCAAACCAATCCAGCCACCAGCTGTGAGAGGGGAAGACAGAGAGAAGGGGGAGAGGGAGGGGGAGAGAAACAGATGTTCACTTTTCACGTGTGCCCTGACCAGGACACATTTGATTCCTGACCAGGAATCAAACCCAGGACATTCATATGCCGAGCTGATGCTCTCCATTGGGCTAACCGGCCAGGATTTAATAATTCTTTTCTAATTAAGGTCCTTGATTGCCTATAATCTTTAAATATTCATAATAGAGTTCTCATTGTATTTCTTCACCTAATCAACAGCCCTTCCACTTGTATGAAAAAAAACATTAGAACTGAGAATTAATGGTACATTAGTTGGAAACCTGCCTCTCTTCATAGAGCAGAAAAACTTTCCTTAATTGTTGATGCTCTTGGTACTCCAAGCCAGGACAGGACCTGGAATTGGAGTGATTTTTCTGAAAAAGAAGGAATTTAATGTATTGGAAATGTTAGGTTCAATCAAGGCCAAACAGGATAAAAGCATATTAACCTTAGCTGTGTTGAGCGAAAAGACATCTGTGTATCACAGAAGCTTGCCTGGGTTCCAGAGTTTATTTATGTGATATGCAGTTTATTTAAGTGAATTATAAAATTTTGTAACATCTAGGCCTTTTTGTTCTATTGTTAGATTGCATTTCTAAACATACCTATTAGATATGTACCATTTCAAATATTTTTATCTCAGATAAAACCTTACTTTTACCTGGAGTTTAGACAGTTTGTTCTATTTAATTTTTAAAGTCTTCTTAATATGATAGTGTTTTATGGTACACACAAACTAGAAAAAAATGATCATATCATATTTCTTAATAAGACATGAGAAGAAGGATGGGATATTTCTAGACATAAAACTTTCATTCCTCTAAATTATGATACCTGTACTTTAAGGATCTCTGCAAAGAGGATTGTCTTCTGGGGAAGATAGTTCATAGGAGGAAAACAGGATCTATCAAAAAAAGCTGTTTACAATAAAACATTTTGACAGCTCAAATAATTAAGTGGGTTTCCCAGGTGCAAAGCAGTATCCTAAACGCCCCTCTGGCTATAATAGTTCACAGGTTTAGCCTTCAGAAAAAGTAGTCTACTGTGGAAACAAGTTAATGAAAGGAGAGGAAAACTAACCGAAATGATTTTCTAAAGATATAAGCAATCTAGTTATGAAGACATGTGTAAATAGAATAAACTAGTATTTTGCTTACCCTCACACTGAAAAATTGAGTCTGATCCTTTTTAAGCATGTAGGGGATAAAAGATATGTCAATTCAAGCCGTAATTTTCTTGCTTATGTGAAGCAATGAATTAATAAGTGGTGGAACGAAAAATATCGGGACCTTCTCATGCTGGAAAATCTGATTATGCATGTTTTTAAAAATAAAAATAAAAAATGAAGCCAACCCATTTGCTTCTTCTACGTAATTAAATTTAGTATTCTGACCATGGCACATACACTAAAGATAATGATTATAAAAGAAAAAAAAAGGTAAAATTCATATACAAATAGGCAATTGAATTGATTGGTTTGAATTCTATTGCTTTTAGCCAAAGGCTATTGTAAACCTATGTGGTAAAGGATTTGTTGCCAGTTGTGCAATAGGTATTCAATTATTGTTTAATGAATAAAGGAACAAGGTAAAAATATGTTAGGGATTCCCAAGGAACTGCAGTTTTCTTTATATTCTCATATTTATCTGTTTCATAAATAGGGGATTTGTGGGAATATTCCCTTTATTTAGATATATCATGTTTGAGAGACATGCTTTTGTGTTTTTAAAATATACTGTGCATGAAAGATTTCTTCAAGAAATGTTTATTAAATACCTCTAAAGCATGCATATAGATAGTATGTGGTAATCCCTATGTCAATCACATTGTCTATGTGCGTGTTTATGCACGCAGAGAGAGAGAACAAGAAAATGAATAGGGCCTATTTTATTTTATTTTACAATTAACTGTAGAGAACATTTATAGAGCATATTGAGCATACCTAGGAAGTCAAGTACCATACTAAGAATTTCAAAAACAATGTCACATCTAATCTTCCAGAAGGTGCTATAAAGTAATTTGTATTATTATCCCTTTTTTAAGATGAAAAAAAAACTGAGGCTTAGAGAGATAAAGCAAGTTGCCCAAGGATATAGAATGGTGGAGCTGGGATTTGTAATTAGACATCCTAATTCCCAAAACCAACGTCTCCATCACTGAGAGTCAGTGCCTCTCGAGAGCATTTATTTAATGATAACAACAGTACAGCAAATGTAGATTGGTTTGTACTATGATTATGAAAGGTTTATGGTAGAAAAATGAGGGAGTCATAAAAGTGGAAAGGGAAGTCTGAGAGCACAACTAAACTCTATTATGATTACTTTGGTGCTTGATTTTTGCACAGCACCATAACAACAGCTAGGGAAAACAACCAGCTAGTGGATAGAGTACAGGATTTTGAAAGAGCAGATAAATCTGAATCTTAAAATACAAATATGTATATATTAGTCTGTGGACAATGGCATTTCCTGCATTTCAGTCAGAACAAACTGTGTGCAACTAAAAATCCCCCTGAGTTGGTCTGACAACATAAGTCTGACATAACTGAGGGACGAGAAGAGAGATGAAATCATGAAGGTGCTACAATGGTATATTAAGATTTCTGGACTCTATTCTAGACAAACAATAAACGAGATGATGGGTGCAAAGGTTGGGAGATAAAAGAGCCGAATAAGTAGAGCTATTGTTATCATGCATTAATGTAGTTATTATGGTTAATGCTAACTAAGTACCTGAGAAAAATTAACAGCCTTTTAGAAGAAGTAACTAAAGGGAATAACATGATCAATATAAAATTTTCTACAAAGAATAACCAAAACATTAATAGATCTGTATGTTTTTAAAAGTTCAGTCAAAAAATAAATACAGGATGGGGGAAAAGTAAGTTTACTGTTGTTTGTATGAAACAATACAAAAATGAATAAATAATAAAACAAGAGTAATCTGTTTTGTGTATGTACAACTGTAAACCTGCTTTTGCCTCACCCTGTGTATACTGAGTGCCTGGTATGTGCCATACATTGTTCTAAATACTTTACACGAATTAGCTATTTCTTTTTTTTTAATTGTTTTTTAGTTTTATTTCACACATTTTTAATTTATTATGTTAACATGGTTTCAAGTGTCTAAATTAGCTATTTTACCTCTCAACAGAAGTACAGAATTCACACAACTAAAAAGTGATAAGACCAATATTTGATCTTAGGTATCTACTCCAGCCCTTTAAGTTTCAGGACTGCCAGTGGTTACCTCTTCAGTATCTCTATCTCTTTGAAAGCATAACATTATTTAGTGACACAGTGAAAAGAGCTAAGTCACTCTTTAAAGTCACTTCTATTTTAAAAGGATGCCCCAAAGTTTGCACACTCAGGCAGTTCATGCGTCTGATTTTTCTACTGTATACTAGCTATTTTTCCTTGACCTCTATGTCTTGTTATTTTAGACAAAGAAGTAAGAAGTAGTCTGTAAGAGGGCACTGCAATGTTAGCCCCTGGTATTCATCTTTTAAGATATGTATTTAAATAAAAACCAAGTAAAGACAAATAGGCCTAATTCTTAAATTATATTTACTTTCTACTGATAAGTTAGAAGACTCCTTTGGGTTATCAGGAACATTCACTGTGAACCATTTCCACCCTGGCCTTATGGTAAATTGAGCCTCTTGACAGTTGAGCCTCAAATATCCATCATCAAATTCCCTCTAGATCCTTTCAGCTGCTTATTTGATTGCCCAGCTGACCCAAAGTTCAACATTTAAATTCTACGTCTGTTTTTACCAAAGGGCATAGAGAGAGACTGCTTTAATTTATTTTGCTTCCTGCTACTGCATCCCATAATATGCTCTCCTAGCTGCACATGATCATTTTATCTTCTTATTGAAAGTCAGGGAGGCTGCAAAGCCATTTAGCTTACCAGGAGCAGGTGGTACCAGGTGTTAGCGTACAAGACTCTATTACTTTGGGAGAAGATACAAATCACCCAGGGAGGGTTCTTGGGCCCACAAAGCAGCTGGGCTAATAAGGGATAGAGGTCTCAATAAGGGTAGCAATTTTTGTTTACAGAATGAATAATCTTTCCCACACACATAGATTTCTCAAGGTATCAATTTATGTTTTTCTTTTTTGATAAATGTCAAAAAGAGACTGGATTTCTACCACTTGCAATGTGCTAACCATACAGTTTTTTAAAAATGGTTTTTGACTCAAATTTAATATTTCTTGACCTGAGTTTTATATATATATATGCTGCAAATACCATGAAGCTCACTATCTAAATTAAAGTCCATACTTCTATTTCTAATGCATTTCAAAGAAGGACAGTGGCTTCTAATGAAATAAAAGGGCACATAAGTCCTCAAGAGCAGTTTGGCACATAGAGACACTAAATGAATTGACAATTTAAATTTTAACAATAGCTACTAATTAAGTACCTGCTGTGAGCCAGTGAGTGATAGACACAAATGTGTTTTCAATAAAGCTCCTGATATACACTTTACTTCCCTACTTATAGACGAGTAGACTAAGTTTCAGAGAGATTAACTGACAGCCAGATAAATCTAAGCCAGGTCATTCTGATTCCTATGGTCTTGGCTATATGTTGGTTGTAGAATATGGGGGAATTTTCCACTAAGATATGCAATAATACATAGCATTCAGTGGTCAGTTGTTCAGATAGAATGGAGGCTTTCTTTTTTCTTTAATGGAAGAATTCTAGACCCTTAAATCCTACTTTGGAGGATAAGTCTGGATTCCTTTTCATGGCACAGAAATCTCCCCTTATTAACATGATACCTGTTGATTATCTCTTGCTAGCAAAGTGAAATTAAAAAGAAACAAATAGACCCTGGCCGGTTGGCTTAGTGGTAGGGCATCAGCCCAGAGTGTGGATGTTTAGTTTCAATTCCTGGTCAGGGCACACAAGAGAAGCAGCCATCAGCTCCTCCACCCCTCCCCCTCTCACTTCTCTCTCTCTATCTCTTTTCCTCCCCTCCTGCAGCCATGTCTCAATTGGAGTAAGTTGGCCCCAGGCACTGAGCATGGCTCCAGGGCCTCCACCTCAGGTGCTAAAAAAAAAAAAATGGCTCTGGTTGCATCAGAGCAAGGGCCCCAGATGGGCAGAGCATCGCCCCCTGATGGGCTTGCTGGGTGGATCCCAGTCAGGGCACATGTGGGAATCTGTCTCTGCCTCTCTACTTCTCACTAAAAAAATTTTTTTTTTAAAAAGAAACAAACAAAAAAACAAATGTAGGAGGAAAGAAGATGATTTTGATCACCTAATATTCACACAGCACTATGCTAGATGGAGGGACAGAGAAGGGCATCAAGACAAAATACTCTAACCTGCTTATATCTGTTATCAAAGGAGGGTAGTCAGGCAACATGTTGATTATATATAAAAGTGTGATTAGGGATAAGCAATATAATGGTGGTACACGTAAAGTTTTATAGGAGATATGAAGAAACACTTGATTCTGTGAACGGGATTAGAGAAAACTTGCATTGGAAGTGATGTTTGAGTTAAAATTTAAAGAATAAATAGGAAGTTTACAGGTTAGAAAAGGTGAAAAAAAAGAGCATCTTACACATCCAACACATATTTAGGCACTAGAGATACAATGATAGCTAAAGGCATGGTGTTACCTTGCTCGTAGATAGTCAGATAATATATGTCTCTTGTGGTCTAGTGGGAGAAGGATGTTTAGGTGTTCTGGTATGCGTCTAGATGTTAGGATGGAACTCCTTCTAAGTCAGTTTCCTAAGGCTCAAATACCAAGGCCAAGTACCGCCACATTTTAAAGTGAAGTACTGGGCCATTCATACAGGAAATGATAAGAATCAGTCAGCATTAATGATCAACAACCTTCCAAACCTTAAATCTTGCATTTTTAAAGAGGGAGAGAAAGGGAAGAAACTTTCATCTGAATAAAGTTTGAAGTGCTGATTAGTAGAATGCATTGAAATGTTCATTCCTGAAATTAGGTACTTTTTATGAAACAAATTGTCAAGAAGAGAAATAGTTTACAGATCTTTCATCAAAAACAAAAACTTTTTGGTGTCTAGTCATATCTATAAAGCCCTTGACTCATGTAAAATGACCTTAGAAGCTTTGACAAAATCTAAATGCCCTCCAATGAATGAGCTGCAATTTCTTTTTCATTTTTCCCTTAATGTTGTTCCCAATAACTGAATTTTGATTTATAACATGAAACAATGAACTCAGGAGTTCATTTAGGAGCAGGAACAGATACGCTGTTCTCTCTATGGTGTCATGAGGCAGTATTGCGTGTTGCATTAGTCTTTCCAGCCTTAAATGTGCACAAGAATCATCTGAGGATCTTGCTACCCTGCAGATTCTATTTCAGTGTGTCTGAAGTGGGCTCTGATAATCTGCATTTCTAAAATGCTCCCAGGTGAAGTCAAAACTGAAGTGTTTAGAACTCAGATCTTGAGAGCCAGACAGTTGGAACAGGATTAAAAATTTAACTTTGTTTTTTTATTAGATCTGCATCCTTACTTAACCTCTCAGTACCCGAGTTTCCTTTCCTGTGAAACTGGGCCTTTTCTTATCAAAGGATATTTTATCATGTTGTGCTCTACACAGGTTTATTTTATCTGAAAATTTCTGTGAACATTTATTTTTGTAAAAAGCATGTTTTTATATAATTTGTTGCTAATATTTACTACTAAAGTGTGCTTGATGACATATATATTTAAAAATAAAAATTCTCCTAGTAGAGTTTGTTCATTTGGGGTCTTGTTTGTTTGTTTTGTCCTCAAATGAATTATTACACAGAACTGGGATATGTAACTTTCCTGGTAGAAAGGGGATATGGGAAGTATTTGGCAGTATCCAGTGTGCTATTCCTTGCCTTCTGACATCAAGGGCAACCTTCAAAGTAGTTCTTCTCTCACTTTCCCTCAAAGACTGTGGAACACAGTTCAAAAACCATTGCCCATTAAAATGTCTATTCTAGCCAAAGCAATCTATAGATTCAGTGCAATTCCTATTAAGATACCAATGGCACATTTCACATAACTAGAACAAATGTTCCAAAAATTCATATGGAACCACAAAAGACCCAGAATAGCCCAGCAATCCTTAGAAAAAACAAAGTAGGAGGAATCACACTACCTGATATCAAACTATATTACATGACCATAGTAATCAAAACAGCATGGTACTGATATAAAAACAGACATAGATCACTACTACAGAATAAAGAGCCCAGAAATAAACCCACACCTTTGTATTCAATTAATATTTGACAAAAAGGGCAAAAACATATAATGGGGTAAAGATAGTCTAGTCAATTAATGGTGTAGGGAAAATTGTACAGATACGTGCAAAAAATAAAACTAGACCACCTTCTTACACCATACACAAGTATAAACTCAAGATGGAGTAAAGATAATGTTAAACTCAAAACCATAAAAATCCCAAAAGAAAACATAGGCAGTAAAAACTCAGACATGTCTCAAAGCAATATATTTTCTGATATATTTCTTTGAGTAAGGGAAACAAAAAGAATAAACAAATGGTACTATATCAAACTAAGAAGTTTTTCATAGCAAAGGAAACCATCCACAAAATGAAAAGACAGCCCACTGAATGGGAGAAAATATTAACAAATATTTTTACTCAGGGCAAAATACCCAAAATTTCTATTAACTTATAAAAATCAAAACAATCCAATTTTAAAAAATAGGCAGAGGATCTGAAAAGACACTTCTCCAAAGAGGACATACAGATGGCCAATAGACTTATGAAAAGATGCTCAACATCACTAATCATCAAAGAAATTAAAATTAAAACCACAATGAGATATCACCTTATACCTTTTAGAATGACTATCATAAATAAATCAATAAACAACAAATATTGGCAAGATTGTTGAGAATAGGGAACTCTCACACTGTTGAGAATGCAGGTTGGTGCAGCTACTGTGGAAAAACAATATGGACTTTCTTCAAAAAATTAAACATAGAACTGCCTTTTAAACCCATTTCTAAGAATACCTCCTAAGAAACCCAAAACACTAATTCATTGCACCATTATTTACAATAGCTGAGATCTGGAAACAGCTCAAGTACCCATCAGTAAATGAGTAGATTAAAAAGCCATGATACATTTATACAATACAATACTATTCGGCCATAAAAATGAAATCTTACTTTCTGTGATACCACGATAGACTTGGTAATTATTATGCTAAGAGAAATTAGCCAACCAGAGAGAAACAAGTACCATATCATTTCACTTGTACGTGGAACTCTAATGCACAAAATAAACTGACAAACTAAATAGAGGCATGGATACACGGAGCAGATAGCCGTCAGAGGGGAAGGTGTTTGGGGGAGGCTGCTTGGAAGAAGCTTAAGGGATTTAACAAAGAAAAAAAAACCTCAGTGATACAGACAACAGTATGATGATTACCAGAGGGAACGCAGGGAGAGGGAAGCTAGAGAACGGTAAAGGGAAGAATCAATGGTGATGGAGGGAGACTTGACAGGGTGGTGAACACAGATGATGTGTTATAAAATTGTACATCAGAAACCTATATAATTTTATTAATCACTGTTACCCCAATAAATTCAGTTGAAAAAAACCATTGCCCTGATACATGTATGATATGATTCAATATAGCAAAATCATTTTAACATAGGTTGATAGGAACACTTTCCTTGATGAAGTTAGATGAATTGATATTGTTACAGGTGAGTTCCAATAATTCAGTCAGCTAATTGTGGTCCTAGAGTATGTCATTTTTAAAGTTTGTCAGTTTCTGCATTTGGCACATTGCAAGCTAATGAAAATTACCCATACTATGGGAGACATAATCAATGAGGAATGTTTATTACAGTGACATAATGTAAAGAAACACATTAAGGCAAGCTATTTCTCACCTTTCCATTCTTTCAAAATGCTTTGCTTTATCATGCATTTATTCTTGTTTCTACAGAAACTGATGTGCACTTGCAAAATAATAAATATGCATCTCATATGGATTTTTAAAGGTGACTGATTTGTAAAAATCAATAACTGTCTTTTGCCAGCTCGTGGACTGACATGATTGCCTTCATTTTCAAACATAAAATGACTGCATTAAAATAACATTAAGGGAGAAACATGGACTGACACAGGAAGAGAAATTCTTAAATGAAAACTGCTCCAGCCAGCTTTAATCAGCTTCTATCATGCTTTTTATTATAGTGAAAATGGGCTCTATTAAAAGGAAAGCCAATTTAGATGATGATGCAAATAATTACCGCTGCCTTTGGCCTCTACGTAGTGTTATTAACTAATGGTTTTAAAATATGATATTTATGTTAGAAAAAACATTTTTCTTTAACAAAGAAACAGAAAATTGGACTTTTGTCTATCTAATGTTAAATATGCAGATAAAAACTGAAAATATAGTCTATTGTTTGGATTTTTTAAAAAATTAGAGCAATTGACTAAATTTCTTCATATGGATAAATTTAAAGTTCATTAGTTTGTCAATTCCCAAACTAGTTTTGGCTCTATGTTCCATTAGGTATGACAATTTTGAAGACAGGTGTTCCCAGTTATCTGTGGGGGATACATTCCAGGACTTCCAGTGGATACCTAAAACCATAGCTAGTACCCTATATGTACATACTATGTTTTTACTATATAGTCATCCTGTGATAGTGTTTAATTTATAAATTAGACAAAGTAAGAGATCAACAATGTTAACAAGTGAAATAGAACAATTATAAAATTATGCTATAATGTGAATGGCTTCGGGGCCATTGTTGACTAAAATAAGGGTTACTTGAATGCAAGCACTGTGATACCACAACGGCTGATCTGATAACCGAGGCAGCTGCTGAGTGACTAAGAGACAGATGCATGTCCAGTGTAGATACACTGGACAAAGGGATGATTCACATCCCCGGGAGATTGGAGTGCGAGGCCAGGAGACGTTATCACACTGCTCAGAACAGTTTACAATTTAAAACCTATAAATAGGTTTGTTTGTTTTTGGAATTATTTTTTTTAATATTTTCAGACCACGGTTGACCACGGGTAACTGAAACTGTGGAAAGCTAACCCACAGGTAAGGGGGACTACTGTTCTCTATTGACCATGTCCCGTTCACCATTTGAGATTATAATGTAGATTTGCACATTAAAAGCCCTGAGAAATTTTAGTAAAGGTCTATGTCTGTCTTGTTTATCATTTGCCTTTCCCTGATTCATTTAACCATCAAAACATTTTTTTAAACATATAGGTTAATATTCTGTGTTATATTGCAACATACAAAATTCTATTTTGAGGAATTGTGAATGAAGTTATAATCTAAGGGTCTGTATTTTAACAAACAAGCATGGATTGCATCGAACATCCAGTCACTCAGTCATAAAATTGCAATTAGGTAATCAGAAGTTTTAAATAAGTTTTAAAACAATTTAAAAATGAAAATTATTACCTCTAAAAAGTTGTGATCATTGCAACATATCTCTTGAAATACGAGATATTCACTTGTCTAATTTCTAATGAGATTCAAATTGTGCTCAGTGCTACATTTCTTACATTGATATAGTATATTAATTTCACCCCTTTAGCTTTTATATATATACTTCTGTTATGTCATATGTCACAGATATTGTGCTTGTTTTGCCTTGGTCTCCCATTGGAAACTGTGGCAGTATGCTACTAAGTTATTCCTTCCAGAAAAAACATATTTATCTATAAAAAAGTGTAGTGAGCTGACAGCCACCAACTGCTTCAAGACCTGCCTGAGTTTTCCAGCCGAGGCCATGCTTTGCCTAGGCAGCACCCGATGATGTAGCTCTGCAGGGTACTGGGGCCTGGCCAGTTTTGCCCAATGCAGGACTCCGCTAATAGGCAGTGTTTGCTCTGGAGCTCCCCGGTGCATTAAGCAAGGTTTTGTCAGATCTGCATCATGACTTGCAAGTGCTCCCTGCCCAGTCCTACTTCCTCCTCCTGTAATCACCAATAGGCATTATTTCCAATGAACCTTGTGCACTTGTGTCTCAGCATGTTTCCAAAAAGACCCTACTCACAAGAAACTCCCCTATCAGTCTCCAAGATATTTTAGAGCACTGGTAGTCAACCTGGTCCCTACCGCCCACTAGTGGGCATTCCAGCTTTTATGGTGGGTGGTAGCGGAGCAACCAAAGTATAACTAAAAAGATAGATTTAACTATAGTAAGTTGTTTTATAAAGATTTATTCTGCCAAACTTAGCAAAAATCCAACATAAAGTACTTGGTAAATAATTATTATTATATGCTTTAACTTGTTGTAACTCTGCTTTATAAATTTTATAAAGTAAAGTTACTTCCCTACTTTATAAATCACCATTACTGTGGAACCAGTGGGTGGTTAGAAAATTTCACTACTAACAGAGATACAAAAGTGGGCGGTAGGTATAAAAAGGTTGACTACCCCTGCTTTAGAGAAAAGGACATGTCTTTACCATTGCATTTTAAATATGTCATACAAGAATTAAATAATGAATAGTCAATAATCAAGTAAATTTTCAGTATAATTTAGGTGAAAAAAGAAGGCTAGATATAGGTACAGATTCTGATGGAGATGCCACATGAGTCATTTTTCCCCCCATGTCCCCCATTCACAATACAGACCAGGCAAAGAGCCAGGGCTGAGGTGTATATGGGATGGGTTTACCTGCCTCTTCTTTCTGCAGAGTCAGTGTAAGAACACAGCCTCGGTTAAGCAAGGGGAGGACACATGAGTCATTTTTTTTACCTGAGTTGTATGTAAGTGCAAGGGTGAATGCTGTATAGAAAGTAGTATGTTTGTGCAAAAAAATTAAATTTATTAAGGTTCAAGGTAACCTTTACCTTTCTTTCTTGAAGGATTTTTTTGTCTGGATGACCTCAATTGAGAAAATTTAGTCCCAGCACCAACTATGGGTTCAGGCTATTAGATTACATCCCATGTGCACAACTAGAAATCATTTAGGTATTTTAATTCAGGAGATAGATTTTGAAAAAGATGTCATAGGAAGATTAATTCAATATTTTGTGTGCATAACAGATAAAAGGAAGAATACTAAAAGCTGAATCATTCTAGGAGACAATTAGAGCAATCATGATTTTGAATTATCTTCACAGAACAAATACTGGCTGATGCCTACAACATGTCAAACATTTTTGGTTCATTTACGTGTTTTATCCTCAGATAAAACCTGGAATTTAGGTATTAAGATTGGGGAAAGAAAGGATCAGAGACTTGGTTTACTTTATTTCTGGTAGAAAGTAAGTGATGAATTAAACCTAGTTCTATCTGACTCCAAGCCTAGAGTTTTTCATGAATGTCAACTTGTCTCCTATGTGAAACAGAGATTCCTTTGAGACTAGCATTGTTTTCAATAAATTTAGTAAAAAAAAAAAAGTGGGGAGTGGGGATAATCGCTCTGGTGCTAAGGCTGCAGAACAGATAGGTAAAGAAAGATAAGGCATGCTTTGATGGGTATTGTGAGTACAGACGAGCAATGGGTTATTGCCAAGAAGTCTAGAAATCTAGAAAAATAAAGTTCATATAGAGAGCTAAATCATGAATAGGCAATATAATAAACTGAGTTCAGAAAGACCAAAACAAGAATATAATGAGAAATAAAGTACGTAGATCAAGTTCAGATCTGAGGGCTGTCTTTAGAACAAGGCTGGGCAAATTGTGACCATCATGATGCTAAATTTGGTCTGCTGTCTGTTTTTACAAATAAAAAATAGTCATACTTTCTATTCATTTACTTTTTATCTATGGCTGCTTCCATATTGTACCAATAGAGTTGAGTAGTTGCAACAAAGATCATATGGCAGGGAAAGCCTAAAATATTTACTCTCTGACTTTTTACAGAAAGAGTTTGTTGACATCTGTTCTATATGGCTCTTAAATTAGGCTTGTAACCATAGATCTAAAGCAGAAGTCAGCTAAACATTTTCTGCAAAGGATCAGATAGTAAACATTTTAGGCTATAGGGCCATAAGTGGTATCTGTTGCATAATCTTTTCTGCTTTCAATCATTTTAAAATATAAAACCATTCTTAACTCACTAGCAGTGCCAAATGGGCTATAGACCAGTTTTGTCCTGTAAGTCATAGTTTACTGATTCCTGATCTAAAAGAAGCTTTCGATCTCCTATCCTTATCTCATGCTTCATATTCAATAGAGGCAAGAAATAGGTGAATGCCTTCAATAAGAGAGTAGCTGAATTCAGCCAGCACTTGTAGTTTCAGATTACAGCTGAGGCAGTAAGACTAAGCCATTTGGGAAGGCTAATTTGCTATTACAAACCAAATTCTGCATTTAATTTTACTGGTCCCATGAATTTATAAAATGGCTTTCCTTTTAATTGAATTAATTTGTGTTTTATACTGACTTGAAGAAATTAAATATAAGAATAGAAACTATCACCACCTCATTATGTGTATTCATTCAACGTTTATTGTTGTACCCTGTTTTATCTTTAAGATTATAGTATTGCATCAGCAGTGTGGGTTTAAAAAACGCAGTACCTTTGCCTGACCTGTGGTGGCGCAGTGGATAAAGCATCAACCTGGAATGCTGAGGTTGCCAGTTCAAAACCCTGGGCTTGCCTGGTCAAGGCACATATCAGAGTTGATGCTTCCTGCTCCCCTCTTTCTCTTTCTCTCTCTCTCTCTCTCTCTCTCTCTCTCTCCCCCCCCACCTCTCCTCCCTCTAAAAATCAATAAATAAAACTTTTTAAAAATGCAGAACCCTTGAAGTGGGGTCTGACTCTGCATACTTTAGGACTAAGCAAGGCCAGCGTGACTTCTGACTCACATCCCACCTGTTAATCTCCTGTGGGCACTGGACACCAGGCACAGTTAAGTGTCTACTCTGATGTCTATTTATGCCCTGCTCCTTGAACTGGTTGGGGGCATTTATTCTGTCAAACAATCACTTTTTTCTAGATTAAAATTCTGTTATGTAATAATTAGGGAAGCAGAAAAGAAAGAGAAGTCTTACTTCATTCACTACTGATATCTAGTCAGTCTGCTCTTTATGATTCTGATATTGTAAAACATGTGTTTTGAATTGGTAAATTCTTTCTACAATAATGTCATAAATAGCTAAAGTGTGTTAAATGCTACTTGCCAGCTACCTTTGTAACTTTATTATCTTACTGATTCAAAAGAGATCTCTCTTTAAATGATCACTGTTATTCCCACTTTACATATGTTTAGAGAGATAAAACAACTAATTCAAAATCTAACAAATGTCAATGCTTGGATATGGGACCAGGTCTGTTTGACCCCAGAGGCAGTGTATTTCCCACTCTACTATGATGCATTTGTAATAAAGTATAATAGTGTCCTTTGTGACCCTATTCTCTTTTCTGAAGAGATTTTATGACATTTTATAATGACTTTCAAGTAACATAAAAAAGGAGATATTTAAAATTAGCTCAAAAATGTTTAGATGGTTTTGTAAACATAATTTATGAATTATCTTCTACTATATTACTGGGAATATCTGGAGGTTAATAGGTTAATTATAGGAATGTGTAAAGTAGATAATACAGAAATGAATTACTGTTGAATTAAAATGTCCTTTTTATATCATTAATAATGTTTCTCAGATCCCTTTAATTCTGAAAAACTATATTTTCATACAGTGTTTCTACTTTAGTATATATTATCTTCACAAAAGATAAAAATCTCAGAGACTAAGTTTTCAGGGAGAATTTAGACTGATATTAAAAAAATGAGAATAATCTGAATTAAACGTGGTAAAATTCAGTAAGAACAAATGTAAGGTAGTACCCTTAGAACTGATTAATTCTCCTCATAAATATGAAATGAGGATGTAGTCTGAATAACTGTACAGGAAAAAAGGCTTAAGAGGGACATCAGACCATGTACTGAATCACACTGTATTGAACCTAATAATGTACTCTTCCAATGAGAAGACATTGATTAAAGTTTAGAGAACTATTTTTATATTATTAGGCATTAACAACTCCACAGGAAGATATTTGGTAATGAGTTGCTATCCATGACTGTAAAGCATGAATATATACCTTTATACTACAAAAGGCATTGTGCTTCAGAACTAACATATATTATCTCATTTGATCATCAAAAAACCCTGTATCATCTTCATACTTGGAAATAAGTAAACGAAAGCTTAGGGAAATGGATATTTTGTCTAAAAATGATTATCTCAAAAAACTGTATTGAAATGATGATCTAGTTTTCTTTAGTGATGACAGTATAAATTTAGAAAAGTTAAAATAAGACATTATTCAAAAATAAACAGGCACATAGAAAATTTTGAGTTTGAGTAAAAATCAGTTTGAATTGGGCATCATCAAAACAAAAATGTTTAGAAGGGTTTCACTGACAAGAGCTACAGTAAAGACTTTTATAGAGAAGAGGCAGAAGCAAAGCAAGGACAGTATTTAATTGGCTATAGTTGAACGTTGCATTATTGGGAAAGCCCAGTCTGCTGGGTGTGACTGGTTGTCCTTCGGTTTTGATTTCTTCACCTTGAGGCATTTCAGTCTTAGGTTTTTGTTTGCTCATATATGTTACTAGAGCATTAAAGCTACCTCAGTCTAATAGCCTCCTCATTTAATTAATTTAAGAACTGTTACACAAATATAGAATGACCACACCAAAGTTTTATTAAGTCATTAAAGAGAGGACCAATAAGCAGTTTAAGAAACTGAATATTTATAAGCATTTTTAAAGGGAATATTAATCAAAGCTTCTGGGATAGAGAGAAAATTAGATAGTGTCCTACACAGGGAAAAAAAATTTTTTTTAAATACCTTTGGAGTTATCTTTTCTACTAGACAGTTTATTTACATCTCTAACAGACAAGGTCTACAAATCAACATGTAATTTCACAATGCCTGAGGCCTTAACTAAAAGTAAATAGTGAAGTCAAGCAAAGCCACATCCCCGAGGCACTTAACTAATCTTTAGGTATACAGGTGACCACCTGTCCTAGTTTTCTAAGAATGGAGGGGCTTCCCAGACATAGACTTTCACAGCTAAAATCAGGAAAGTCCAGGGAAACCCAAGACACTACTAAAAATGCCCCAGCAAGTTATTGAAAGGACATGCGGCCCTGGTCGGTTGGCTCAGCGGTAGAGCGTCGGCCTGGCGTGCGAGGAACCCGGGTTCGATTCCCGGCCAGGGCACATAGGAGAAGTGCTTATCTGCTTCTCCACCCACTCCCCTCCTTCCTCTCTGTCTCTCTCTTCCCCTCCCGCAGCCAAGGCTCCATTGGAGCAAAGATGGCCCAGGCGCTAGAGTGGCTCTGGTCGTGGCAGAGCGACGCCCCAGAGGGGCAGAGCATCGCCCCCTGGTGGGCAGAGCATAGCCCCTGGTGGGTGTGCCGGGTGGATCCCGGTCGGGCGCATGCGGGATTCTGTCTGACTGTCTCTCCCCGTTTCCAGCTTCAGAAAAATACAAAAAAAAAAAAAAGAAAGGACATGCTACATCCTCTTGACCCTTTATGACAAGATTACTTTTATTGATAGTGAGATTGCAATAATGGTATTATCTCATTAGTGACTTCAAACCTTGAAAATACCTAAAGTAGATAGCTATGGTTGGGGTTTACCTTAATTTGCATTGCAATCACACACACACACACACACACAAGTTTCTTTTTAGTTATTTATTGAAATGCTGCTACTCAGGATAGCAAGGTCTGTAAGAAGTGTCACCATAGCTTTCTCTCAATGCACAAAGCACAGTCTGAATTTAGTCATTAGTGAAGTACAGCATATGACATTCCTTCTTTACACATGTGATGTCCATCTTCTCACACTTTTTGTGTTTTTGTTCATCTTCAATACAAAATCTACATGTAGTATAATAATCACCTGTGATTTAATTATTATACTGAGTGTGGTTCTGGTAATACAAATTTATTTATCTCATTGCATAATACAATTTGAATCAAATAACAAGATGACAGCAGTTCTTAAGAGAGCAATGCATGTAAATAGAAGAAAATAAGACAATGCTAAGAGCAGAAAGGGGAACTAGGATTGCTGTTACACTGTGATTTTTAAAATTTATTTTCATTTTTTTCCTGCTCTAAAACCAGCAGGAAGAAATAATAATAATCTCCTAGGAGGCATAGTCATTTGCTAAAAACCAAAAGTGACCCCCCAAAAAATGTCTGGCTCATGCAGCCCAGGCAAAGAAAACATCTGCCTCTCCTTGGGCTCTGCAGGCCCGTGGACCAGCTGAAGTTCTCATCCCCTGATCTTTAACCCATGTGTACAGAGTACTGGTGGCATGAGAAATGTTTCTGATCTCTCCCCTTGAAATTTCAACAAATTAAATAACTATAAGGAAGCGAAGGAACCCCAGTTGACTCTAGAAGCACCTGAAAGATCCACGCTCTGAATGGATTAAAGGTGGGATGTGGTGAAAAGGGGACAAGATAAAAATGCACTTGCAGTGTGCTTTGGAGGGGAGAGGAGACAAACCTAGAGTGACTGGGGTTTTTTTTCTCTGCTGGACTACAGGGAGGAAGGAAGCTCAGGCTCTCTAAATTTTGTGTGAGACGTATGGAGAGGGAAACTTGAAATGACTGGGTCTTCTGCCTGGAGCAGTGGTGAGACAGAGGGGCAAAGGGGGAGATAAACCAAAGTGGCTGGAGCACGGGGTCACAACCAGTATTCCCATAGTCTTCCCGCAGCCCACACTCAGCAGAGACAGAGAAAGCTAAAGTGCGTCCCCCCAGCCTCCCAGATCCCACCTCCCTCACCTTGTGGTACTGAGAGTGGCAGAGACAAACCCTATAGCTAGCTCTCCAGAGCCACTCTCTCCCTTGAAGAACAGTGGTGCTCCATGTCCAGTTTCCAGGTCTGTTGAGACATGGGAAGTAGCACTGGAAGCCTGAGATCACCATTGCTAGAACCATAAAACTGTAAAGCCATAAAGCTGAAGCTGTACAGCCCACACAACATGCCTCACCCACCACACAACTGCAACCCTGCCTACATCATCACAATAGCAACATCTCAGGGGGCAGCCCAGGAACTTCACAGAGCTAAAAGTTGTAATACAGTGACACCTACTGTAAGAAACCTCTCAAAACCAAAATTTATTTTGCCACTTTTCCCCATTTTTCCTTTTTTTCTTCTTGTTTTTTTTTCTTTTTAATTATTGAATTTAATTTTTAAAATTTTTATTCTTATTTTTTTGTGGGTGTTTTGTTTTTGATTTTTTTCTTTGCTTTTGATTTCATTTCCTATGGTTTTTCTTGTCATATTTTTTTCAATTTTTTATTTTTAATTTTTCAATTTTTTAAAAGTTTTTTTTTGGTTAGGGTTTTTAACAATACCACTCTCAAAAACCATCAAAGTAGAAGAAATTGAATACCATGTCTACACAAGACAGAGATATATTTAAGAAATAAAATAAAAAATCTCCAGAAAAAAATCTCAATCACATGGAAGCCTTGGAGTTAAATGATACAGAATTCAAAATTGAAGTTCTGAAAATACTCAATGAGATGCAAGAAGACACAAATAGGCAACTTAATGAGCTCAGAAAACAAATTAATAAACAAAATGAATACCTCACCAAGAAGATTGAAACTTTAGAAACAGAGATGAAGAACTCAATATGTGAATTGAAGACTGAAGCAGCAAGTTTATCTAACAGAATAAACCAGATAGAGGAAGAAATCAGTGACATCAAAAACAGGCAACTAGAAATGATACAGAGAGAGGAGGAGAGAGACTCATGAATTTAAAAAAAAACTGAAAGAGCTCTTCAAGAACTGTCTGACTCCATCAGAAAGAAAAATATAAGAATAATGGATATATCAGAAGAAGAAGAATGAGGGAGAAGGGAATGGAGAGCCCATTCAAACAAATAATTGATGAGAATTTCCCAAACCTATGGAAAGAGTTAGAGCCTTGAATCCAGGAAGCAAACAAAAAGCCAAGTTACCACAACCCAAACAGACCTACTCCAAGGCACATTATAATAAAATTATCAAAAATCAATGACAACAAAAGAATCCTTAAGGCAGCTAGAAAAAAGAAGACCATAACATTCAAAGAAAGCATTAGACTAGCATTAGGTTAGCATTAGAATTCTCAGCAGAAACTCTACAAGCCAAAAAAGAGTGGACCCAAACATACAAAGTACTGAAAGAAAGGAACTACCAGCCAAGAATACTATATCCATCAAAGTTATCCTTCAAATATGGAGAAATTAAAACTTTTACAAACATACAGAAGCTGAGAAAATTTATCACCAGAAAACACCCACTGAAGGCCTGATGGCTTCACAAGTGAAACCTACTAAATATTCAAAGAAGAACTAACTCCTATCCTTCTCAGCTATTTCAAAAAATTCAAGAGGAAGGAAGACTTCCAAGCTCCTTTTATGAGGCGAGCATAATTCTGATTCCAAAACCAGGCAAAGACAACACAAAGAACGAAAATTATAGGCCAATATCCCTGATGAATATAAATGCTAAAATCCTCAACAAAATATTAGCAAACAGGATTCAGCAATATATGAAAAAATCATACAACATGATCAAGTGGGATTTATTCTGGGGAGGCAAGGCTGGTACTATACTCACAAATCAATCAATGTGATTCATCACTTAAATAAAAGGAAGGAGAAAAACCACATGATAATTTCAATAGATGAAGAAAAAACATTTGATAAAATCTAGCACCCATTCATGACCAAACTCTCAGCAAAGTGAGAATACAGGTAACATACCTCAACATGATAAAGACCATCTATGATAAACCCACAGCCAACATCATACTCAATGGGCAAAAATTAAAAGCAATCCCCTTAAGATCAGGAACAAGAGAGGTGTGCTTTCTTTCACCACTCTTATTCAACATAGTTCTGGAAGTCCTAGCCACAGCAATCAGACAAGAAGAAGAATAAAAGGCAACCATATTGGAAAGAGAGTAAAACTATCATTATTTGCAGATGATATGATATTGTATATAGAAAACCCTACAATCTCAGTCAAAAAACTACTGGACCTGTAAATGAATTCAGCAAGGTGGCAGGATATAAAATTAATACTCAGAAATCAGAGGCATTTTAATATACCAACAATGAACAGTCAGAAAGAGAAATTAAGGAAACAGTCCCCTTCAGTATTGCAACCAAAAAAATAAAGTACCTAGGAGTAAATTTAACCAAGGAGATTAAAGACTTGTACTAGGAAAATTATAAAACATTAATAAAAGAAATCAAGAAAGATACAAACAAATGGAAGCATATACTGTACTCATGGTTAGGAAGAATAAACATTAAAATATCCATATTACCCAAAGCAATTTATAAATTTAATGCAATACCAATTAAAATACCATGACATACTTCAAAGATATAGAACACATATTCCAAAAAATTATATGGAAGCAAAAAAGAACATGAATAGCCTCAGCAATCTTGAAAAGGAAGAAAAAGTGGGAGGTATCACACTTCCTGATATCAAGTTATACTACAAGGCCATTGTCCTCAAAACAGCCTGATACTGGCATAAGAACAGGCATATAGATCAATGGAACAGAACAGAGTACCCAGAAATAAAGCCACACCATTATAGACAACTGATATTTGATAAAGGAGGTAAGAGCATACAATGGAGTAAAGACAGCCTCTTTAACAAATGGTGTTGGGAAAATTGGACATCTACCTGCAAAAAAATAAAACTAGATTACCAACTTACACCATTCACAAAAATAAACTCAAAATGGATAAAAGACTTAAATATAAGCTGAGAAATTATAAGCATCTTAGAAGAAAATATAGGCAGTAAGCTCTCTGCCATCTCTCACAGCAATATATTTGCTGATTTATCTCCATGGGCAAGTGAAATAAAAGACAGGATAAACAAGTGGGACTACCTTAAACTAAAAGCTTTTGCACAGGTAAAGACAATAAGAACAGAATAAAAAGACAAACTACACAATGGGAGAACATATTCAACAATATGTCTGATAAGGGGTTAATAACCAAAATTTATAAAGAACTTGTAAAACTCAACAGCAGAAAGACAAACAATCCAATTAAAAAGTGGGCAAAATAAATGAACAGACACTTCTCCAAAAAGGACATACAGATGGCCAAAAGGCATATGAAAAAATGCTCAACATCACTAATCATTAGAGAAATGCAAATTAAAACTACAATGAGATATCACCTCACACCAGTCAGAATGGTGCTCATCAACAAAACAACACAGAATAAGTGCTGGCGAGGATGTGGAGAAAAGGGAACCCTCCTGCACTGCTGGTGGGAATGCAGACTGGTACAGCCTCTGTGGAAAACAGTATGGAAATTCCTCAACAAATTAAAAATAGAACTGCCCTTTCACCCAGCTATCCCACTTTTAGGACTATACCCCAAGAACACCATAGCACTGTTTCAAAAGGTGAAATGCACCTCATTTTTATGGCAGCATTATTCACAATAGGGATGATCTGGAAACAGCCCAAGTGTCCGTCAGTGGATTACAAAGCTTTGGTACATTTATACTATGGAATACTACTCAGCCATAAGAAATGATGATATTGGATCATTTACAACAACATGGATGGACCTTGATAACATTATACTAAGCAAAATAAGTAAATCAGAAAAAACTAAGAACTGTATTATTCCATACAGAGGTGGGACATAAAAATGAGACTCAGAGACATGGACAATAGTGTGGGGGTTATGGGTGGAGGGGAGCAGAGGGAGGGGTTTGGGGAGGGGAGGGGCACAAAGAAAACCAGTTAGAAGGTGACAGAAGACAATTGGACTTTGGGTAATGGGAATGCAGCATAATCAAATGTCAAAATAATGTAGAGATGTTCTCTCTGAACATATGTACCCTGATTTATCAATGTCACCCCATTAAATTATTTTTTAAAAATTCTGTGTTAAAAAATAATAACAATAATATTAAAAAAGATTTTTAAAAACTCCTGCCAGGACAACACACACACAAAAAATTACAGACCAATATCTCTAATGAATACAGATGCAAAAATTCTAAACAAAATACCAGCAAATTGAATACAGTACATTAAAAAAATAAAATATCACGATCAAGTGAAATGCATTCTAGGAACACAAAGGTGGTTCAACATACAAAAATCTATTAACATAATACACTAAATCAACAAAGAACAAAAATCATATGATCTTTTCAATAGATGCAGAAAAGGCATTTGATAAGATACAACATCCTTTTATGTTTATAACACTCAATAAAACTGAAATAAAAGGAAAGTAGCTCAACATAATAAAGGCCATATATGACAAACCATCAGCTAATATCATACTAAATGGTGAAAAAATGAAGGCTTTTTCTTTAAAATCAAGAGTGAGACAAAGCTGCCCACTCTTTCCACTCTTATTGGAAGTTTTAGCCAGAGCAATCAGCAAGAGAAAGAAATAAAAGACATTCATATTGAGAAAGAAGAAGTAAAGGTATTACTCTTTGTAGATGACATGATCCTGTATAGACCACCAAAAAACTATTAGAACCAATAAACCAATACAGTGAAGTCACAGAATACAAAATCAATATACAAAAGTCTATATGCCAACAATGAAACTTCAGAAAATGAACCAAAAAAACCCCCAATTCCTTTTAAAATTGCAACAAAAAAGTAATAAAGTACCTAGGTATAAACTTAACAAAAGATGTAAAGGACATATATACAGAAAACTACAAATCATTATTGAAAGAAATTGAAAAAGACACAATGAAATGGAAAAATATTCCATGTTCATGGATTGGATGAATCAACATAGTTGAAGTGGCCATTTTACCCAAAGCAATATACAGTATAAATTTAATGCAGTAACCATCAAAATCCCAATGTCATTTTTTACAACAACATGGATGGACCTTGATAACATTATACTGAGTGAAATAAGTAAATCAGAAAAAACTAAGAGCTATATGATTCCATACATAGGTGGGACATAAAAATGAGACTCAGAGACATGGCCAAGAGTGTGGTGGTTACCGGAGGTGGGGGGGGGGGGGGAGAGGGGTGGGTGAAGAGGAGGGGCACGAAGAAAACCAGATAGAAGGTGACAGAAGACTATATGACTTTGGGTGATGGGTACGCAACATAATCAAATGTCAAAATAACCTGGAGATGTTTTCTCTGAACCTTTGTACCCTGATTGACTAATGTCACCCCATTAAAATTAATAATAATAATAAAAAAAAAGAAAACAAAAAATTCCAGGTTTGTGTGGAACCATATAAACCTCTAATAGTCAAAACAATCCTGGGAAAAAATAATGAAGGCAGAGGTATCACACTACCTGATTTTAAATTATACTATAGAGCCTCGATAATCAAAAACAACATGGTATTGGCAGAAAAACAGACCAATAGAACAGAATCAAGAGCCCAGAAATAAAACCACATATGTATGGACAAATCATCTTCAACAAAGGAGCCAAAAACACATAATGGAGAAAAGAAAGCCTCTTCAATAAATGGTGCTGGGAAAATTGGAAAACCACATGCAAAAGAATGAAACTTGGCTACAAGTTTGTCCCTCTGCACAAAAATTAATTCAACATGAATCAAAGACCTAAATGTAAGATCTGAAACAATAAATTACATAGAAGAAAACATAGGTACTAAACTCATGGACCTTGGCTGTAGAGAACAGTTTATGAATTTGACCCCAAAGACAAGAGAAGTAAAGACAAAAATAAATGAATGAGACTATATCAACTAAAAAGCTTCTCACAGCAAAAGAAACTGAAAACAAAACAATCAGGCAGCCAACTAAATAGGAGATGGTATTTGCAAACAATAGCTCTAATAAGGGGTTAATATCCAAAATATATTAAGAACTTACAAAGCTCAGCCACAAACAAACATAGAATCCAATTAAAAAATGGGGAGAGGACATGGACAGACACTTCTCCCAAGAAGACATATAAATGGACAACAGATATATGAAAAGATACTCATCTTCACTAACTATTCAAGAAATGCAAATCAAAACTACAGTAAAAGTCCACTTCACACCTGTTAGATTAGCTATTATCAAAAAGACAGGTAATAACAAGTGTTGGAGAGGCTGTGGAGAAAAAGGGACCCTCATTCACTGCTGGTGGGAATGCAAATCAGTGCAACCATTATGAAAGAAAATATGGTGGTTCCTCAAAAACTAAGAATAGAACTACCATATGACCCAGCAATCCTTCTACTGGGTATCTACCCCAAAACTTGAAAATATTGGTATGTAAAGACACATATGCCCCCATATTCATCACAGCGTTGTTCACAATGGCCAAAACATGGAAACAAACGAAGTGTCCCTCGATGAAGGATTGGATAAAGATGTGGTACATATATACGATGGAATACTACTCAGCCAGAAGAAATGATGACGTAGTGATATTTATGACATGGATGGACCTTGAGAACATTATACTGAGTGAACCAAGTAAATAAGAAAAAGTTAAGAACTGTATGACTTCACACATAAGTGAATATAAAACTGAGACTTAATGGACAGAGATTAAAGTGAAGTTGTTACCAGGGGAAGGGAACGTGAGGGAGGGCGAATGGAAGTTGAGTGAATGGGGAGGTGATGAGGAGAGAGGGTGTAAAGAGGGACAAATATAAGGTGACAGAAAATGATTTGATGTTGGGTGATGGGTATACAACATAATCAACAGTTCAAATGCTATAGAAATGTTCAACTGAAACCTATGTATTCTTATTGATCAATGTCACCCTGTTAAAGTTAATTTTCTAAAAAAAAAAAAAAATTGTTCAGAATAAATAGACCCAAAAATAAGAACCATGAAGTATCTCCCATATTCTGTTGAGCTGCATTAAAAGATATAGATAGCTTCCTCATTTGTTTAAGTTTCTTTCCTTTGAGAATTATAACAAATAATCATTTTATGCAAAGTAAGATCTGAAAAGGTCAGCCATATTTAACCATTCGCATAGAAAGACAACTCGAATTGCTCTCAAGGCCGAAAATAATTTAACTGTCTTGTTTTACAATTAAAAGTAATAATCACTGGGCTGAAAAATGTTATAAACAATTTCTGTTAAAATTTTTACAGAAAAATATCTGTGCAATATAAAATTATTAACATAATATTGATAATACCTGTTTGGATTTCAGAAATAAGTTAAATTTATCAAACATTATTTTAAAACTTCTTTTTCTAAGTTTATTGTAAAAAATATTTTGGGTTAGATACAATAATATTTTTTTCAATTTTCAGGATGCTCATCTCTTAGGTTTCTCTTTCAAAATTTTATTGGCCTTAAAAGATGTTTATATTCAAAAGCTGTCAAGATTAAAGTTTGTAGCTTTTCAACATACAATGTTAGCATTGTTCTTTGTTCACTGAACATCCACAGCTCTCCTGGTGACAGGCTGTCAAGAAACACGTCTCTGAAAAGACAGGTTAGCTCCTTAGAGACAACCAGTGATGCAACTCTCAGTGATGTGCTACACCCCACGAGAGTGCCCCTTACTGTTCCTGTGTGCAGGGATGTGATGTCTGAACTATTTGTTTGCTCTGCCACAAGATAGCATTAACAGATGTAATGAGGACAGATCAATCATTTGCAGAAATATTTATGGTAGTGCTTTCAAAAGAACATTCAGTCCGCAGACGCAACTGATGAAGCATGTAGCAAGGACTGCTTCTGAAACTATGTGAGCTAAAATGTCATCCTACAAGGCATTAAAATATGTTAACTTAATATGTGATGACCAGAGATTAGAAAACACTGGCTGTCATATTTTAGCAGATTTGGTGCACGTGCACTTTCAGTAAAATAGGAGTAATTAATTATGTTACCTTGAAAGGACCGGGTTAAATTGCCTTAAGAGAAGAGTTTTCCTACCACATACTGTATGCTGCCCAGCAAGTAACCTCTTCATGTCCAAAGTGCACCTTCCTTTACCTGACAAAGCTCTTTTTTTTTTTTTTTACATTATAGACATTGTTTTCTGAGCAGTACTTAAAATCACACTTTACTACACTTGAATGCAACATATTTCAGTGTGAAACTGAACCAGTCTTACTCTTTTAGGCTGCTGCTAACTTTTCTATCAAAATGAGAAAAAGCCATAGAAGATGAATTACTTGAATAAATGATTTTAAGTGTGATGTTGGTCACAAACAATAGCTTTCATCACTCCTAGGCAGCATTGCATTCTTTTGCTAAGCACCTCCCTGTGCTCTAATTATTGAATATCTTTCTAGATCAAAAGCTCCCTAGAAGCAGGTCATAAAACATTATACCCAATCTAAAGATGCTGGCAAATCTTTATCAGAGGCTTGCCAAAGGTACTAAGAAATCCGTGAAAGGACAAGCAGAGAAGGCTAAATGCACTCAGCTGAAAGGCCGGGAATACTACTGGTATGTAACTTTTGGACACTTTTTACTACTTCCATTACTTTGGGCTACATAGCACAGTGATAATTTACTAAATAGGAGCAAGACTCCAGAAACGCAAAAGAATTATTGAACCTCTGAAAAAAATACACTGCATTTGCTCTGAAGAGAAGAGACCCAGCATTTCCCATAACATTGATTTACTACTTAATGCAATGCACATCTGAAACAGCGTGGTGTTGGTTCAGAGAGCAGTTTGTAGCAATTTGATTTACACTAATCAAATTAAATGGTGCACTTTCCTGACACATAAATGAAGTCCACATTTTAAAACATTACTTAAGAAAATAGCTGCTTGAAATATTTAGTCATCGTGATGAAAGTGAGTGGACATTTCACACATATTAAATTGATGAAGTTTAGTTGTTTCTAAAGATACATCTTTGTAATAATCTATCTTTCATGTTTTCTTTAAGAAATAAAAAGTTCATTCTTCTAATGTTATTTTACTTTATATCAAAAAAATTTTTTGACATATATGAGACCAGGAGGGTAGCATAAGTCTAGACAAACTGGAGTTTGCCTGGCACATAGAACATGCTCCATAAATAACCATATTATTGTTGGGAACTGGGAAAAGCCATTTTGTTTCTAGGATCTGTACTACATAGAGTTTAGGAGAACCAACAGTCTCTTCTTGGGATGAGTCAGGAGCAGCAGGGGCTTCCAGGAAGAACCAGGCAAAGAAGTGGAGCAGCATTCTCTGAGTGGGTTGAGAACTGCAGGGAGTTTTACATGATGGAAGTCTTCCTTAGAATGCTGTGGGCAAGTTTGTGGGGTCAGTTATGGAAAGAACAGAGAATATACATGTGAGCAGGGGAAGACATAGAAAATCAAGAGGCTTTCATTTGGGTAAGTGGCCAAGGATAAAATGTGAAGCAGTGCAGGATGAACTGACCCCATGGTACCATGTAAAGTTGCTTCACTTTATCCCAGGCTGAGATTGCAAAATTAACGGAGCTAGCTAGCAGTGTACAGGAGAAGCTGGGGTTCAGGAGCAGAGCCCATAGGCCAGATCTAGCATTACATATTGGCAGATGGGTGTTGTCAACCAAGGGTCCTTGGAATCAATTCAATTCCAGTTTGGGGTGCAGTAAAGAAGGAAACTTTATTCAGTGCAAGCAAATCAATTGTGATATAGCACAGCTGTGAAAAAAAGCACAGCTGTTAGGAGACCCTGGTGCCAGGCCCACCTCAGGCTGGACAAGTCTGCTTGCTCTGTGCTGGTCTGCTCTGCACTGACCTGCTCACTCCGCTCTAAAGAGACATCTTCATTCAGTGTTTCAACTCTGGCCAGGGAAACGCAGTCTTCAGAGGAAAGAGAAAATGCACCCTCAGACCCAGAAGGGAACTGAAAGACAGAAGTCCACACCCCTGATCCCTGATTGGTCCATCCTCATGTAAATCAAGACTCCAAATCTTTACATTTTGGTTGGTCCAAAAGGTACTATTCTGGTTGGTCAGAATGAAGCTGATATAATTGGTCAGTATAGAAGCTGACAAGACCTAACCAGGTGGTAGTGCAGTGGATAGAGCATCAGACCGGGACATAGAGTACCCAGGTTTGAAACCTCAAGGTCACCAGTTTGAGCACAGGTTCATCCGGCTTGAGCAGAGGCTCCCAGCTTGAGAACGGGGTCACTGGCTTGAGCGTGGGATCATAGACATGACCCCATGATTGCTGCCTTGAAACCCAAGGTTGCTAGCTTGAGCCCAAGGTTGCTGGCTTAAGCAAGGTGTCACTCACTCTGCCGTAGGCCCCCCATCAAGGCAAATATGAGAAAGCACTTAGTGAACAACTAAGAAGCTGCAATGAAGAATTGATGCTTCTCATCTCTCTCCCTTCCTGTCTGTCTGTCCCTCTCTCTGACTCTCTCTCTCTGTCTCTGTCAAAAAAAAAAAGAAAGAAAAAAAAACCTGACAGGAATATAGCTCTGCAGCTCCATTTGGATGTGGAAAGCCTCAATTCCATTAGTTGAAGTAGAACTCCAGCAACTCCTTTCTAAGGGCTGGCTCAGAGAGCAGAGACACAGTGCAGGCAGGCAGTTCAGTGTAGGCTTCTCCCTGAAGTGCAATTTGTATTAGAGGCCCCGTGTGGAAATGGCTGCTAGACTCTATTTTTTAAATTTGAGCCCAGTTAGCCCAGTTAGAGAACATCTTCTTTCTCAGGGCCCACAATGTCTTCAGGTTAAACCAGGACTGACAGTGATAACATAAAGAAATTGAAACAGAGTTTGTTCATTAACCTGTATACTGTAGTTTCTATCATGCATAATAATCATATCTGGATTTATATAACATCATGTCCCTTGACAGTAATGGTCTGTAATTACAAGTAAATATGGAGCCAGTTCCTATTACAAAACCAAGTGTGTGCAGAGATTCCTTAAATATTCCATTAGATAACTCTGACCACAAAAATGGGGTTACAGAGGAGAATTTATTCCCCACCTTTAGGGGGTAAGTCCAGGCCCACGAAATAAGCCCCATTTGCTGCCTCAGAAAGAGGCAATAACAGAATCACTCAGGAAGCATTTGAATTTTGCAGCTACTGCCTACTAAGTGCCGGGAACTTAATTTACATCCTTGCTTGTATGAAATGTCTTAGGTAGGAAACCTAGGCAGCTTTAGGGGCAGTTTTGCAGCAGAACTGCCATTGGTTGTGCAGTGTTCCAGCAGCTGGAAAGGGAAGGTTAAGCCTCACTGCTTCCACAAGGCAACGATAATTAGACAGTATTGCCACCTCCCTCCGTCCAGCTGTGACAAGGTCCCTCCACCCCTAGTCATATAAACCCCCCCCCCATCACAGGTCATATTCCTCTGAGGTGATGAATTGCAGAAATAAGAGAAGTCATAAGGATAAAGACAAATAATATTTTAAAGAGAGAAAAAAAAAGTGAGACAAGAAAGAAAAAATAAAATAAAAATGGAAACCCAAGAGTGACAGAAAGAATGTATATTTAGAAAAAGACGGTATGTTAAAATGAGCCTTTGCTTATTTCAGGATACTTATTTCTACATTTACAATGCATATTTGACCTAGATGACAACATAGCATGCAGTCTAGTCACATGGAAGAAAGGAGGTTACAAATATTTTCTCAAAGCCATTACAGAAATTGTGACCCGCAGAGACCTTCCATTTCTACTCTTGTTCCAAATAATCTTTCAAGTCAGAGAAAGTGTAAACAATACTGAGTGTTTCTAAAACTATGCATGTGAAGAGAACTAGGTTCTGAGGTTAGAGCTCAAATCACAAGCTCTTTGTATTTAATTGTGACAAAAATGGAAGGTTTTCATCAGGTAGGTGTTTGTAAAGAAAAATTCAAATAAGCACTAGAGGACTTTAAACCCCAGATGAGGTAGTTACCAGCTGTATCACCTGGGACTCAAACTGATGCCCTTTTATGTGCCAAGCTGCCACTGACTGATGTAAGAGCCTCAGAATTTCTCCCTTAGGAGATATAGTCAATGAAAATCCTTTACTAAGACTAGTCCCTGAGGGGTATCCCCTCAACTAGACATCCATGGAACAATTCTTTTACAAATCATATTAACTCACTAGCACAATAACGGTAATGCTCATGGTAACTTGCTGAAATTTGCAAATTAATGAATGACAAGATGATTATATAGGTCAGTGAAACATATTATGCTTAATTTTGATTGTTTGATTTGCATGTTATACCTCTGCCTGTCTGATTAAAAAGGTGATGAGAGTACAAGTACCAAGTATCATTAGAGTTCTGTGATTCCTTAAAGTTTTGCATAAAATGGAATAAAATTTTTTTATGTTTTATAATTACTACAGTGTATTAGTAGATTATTATTGTGCAATTAAAACATTAGCTACAACAAATACAAATATATTCATGTGTTCTTGATCAGAGCATTTTAATAATCACTTTTCACTTATGTACAACTAGAGGTAATTTATATGAATTAAATTAATATAAATGTGGGATTTATAAATTTTGAATCTGCCTTTCTTATAAATGAAAATTATCATATGATTGAAATGTATAGTCAAGGGGATAAAACTGACACTGAACAGCAGTATACTCTGGTGGTTATAAGTTCCCTGACTTGAGTTCAAATCTTTGCTCTGCTGCCTATTAACCATGACACCTGGAAAAAGTTGTTTCACCTCTCTGTGCCTCCATTTTTATATCACTAAAACATAAATTATAATTATAATTAAAACTAAGCTTGTTGTAAATATTAAATGCATTAATATATCACTGCATTTACAACAGCACTTGACACATAATAAGAACTGTGTGAATGATGGTGATTAATATCTTGATTGCTTGATTGTCAGAGGAGCTATTAAGCTAATTTATCAAGACTGGGGTCTTAAATAAGCTATCTCAATAGATCTCAAGGATCTCATAGGTAGGCAAAGCAAATAATCAACAGCAAAAATGTATTTCTTTTAGACATTAAAAGTAGAAATCTACTGATTCGATTATGTCAAGTTAACATGAAAGGTCTCAGATTTCCATGCAGATGGTGTAATGAAACAATAGTAGGAGTAGAAGAAGCACGAGGAATCTACTCAAATCCCATACCTTCCTCACTCTTCCTCTAAAAGAGTATCTCATAGGTTAAAGTTGAAGAATCTAACGAGGCCGTCTTTGTTAGAGAATGGAGAAATGGGCCACCATACTTTGGGTTTATCTTGTAGCACAAAGGGGCTAACCCAGGGCCTATTTTCTGAAGCAAAACCATCACTTATACTCTCTTATTTAGTTCTTCCTGTAGCCTGCCAAACTGTGGTGAAATCTTGCTTCAGAGTTTCAAGTGTAGGGAGCAAACAAACAAACAAACAACAAAAAAACTCAGCTATGTGCTCCAGTTCAGTTTACCAGAGCATAGCTTAGAATTTGGACAAGAACCCAGCTAACAGGTGATAATCAGCTTCCTTGGGCTATCATTCTTTGCCTGTATCTCTTTTTTCCAGTTGGCTATGGTCTAGTGTATGATTTGAACATTCCTAAATCCTTTCACCAAATCCCATCTAAGAATACCTCAATTCCAGCAGTCTCTATCTAATGGGAAAACTAAAACCCATTGAGAAAAAGTAACCTGCTCAACCTCACATGGTAGTTAATGGTGGCACTGGCACTGTGGCTTGAAGTTAAGTTTCCTGATTTTTAGGTTAGTATTCACAAATTTGGTATGGTAATTACAATATTTGGACAAAATACAGAAAACTCCCAACACTTTGAAATATCACTTTTAAAGTGCACAAGCATATACTCTGCTTTTGTATAGAACTAAGTCTTAGCCATGCTTTATTCTTTCTTTCCAAAGTCCTTCTCAGAAACACCCTATTTTCTTAGGGAGATTCCCACTTAAGCAATTACATCCTGCTCATATAACCTGTCCTTATGTTCCAAGTGGACAAAGCATACTTTTATCTAATTTGTCTTGCTCCTCTAATAAGTGTTACATAATTGCTATGTGAGCTTCAAATTGCTCTGCTTCTTCTCCGCTCTCCAGGATCTTTAAGGAGCAATAGAATAAATTATTTATTTTAGTGTGCTAAGTAGTGCCCTAGTGCTCTGAAAGAGTTAATTCATTTCAAAGAGGTGAACAATTATTCAAGCAAGAATCAGGACTATTAATGACCCAAAGGAGGCTGTAATACTGTAGGCATATGGCTAATTAGCCATATTCTGGTTCAGGAGACGTTTAGAAGGTAGGTGCCTAACCATTGTTCATGCCCCATTGGAAGTGATTCAACCACAGGGAATGTATGACTTATTCAACTGACTCCCAAATCACCTTAGGAGTAGAGCTTAGAGGTAGTTCTGCCTAATAAATACATATTTATCAATAAATACTTTAAATGTAAATGGCTTAAATATTTCAATAAAGACATAGAGTAGCTGAATGAATAAGAAAACAAGACCCATATATATATATGCTGTCCACAAGAAGGAAAGATACACACAGAATAACAGTAAAGTGATGAAAAAAGACATTTTATGCAAATGGAAAGGGGAAAAAAGCTGGGATAGCAATACTTATTAATGACAAAAACAAAGGCTATAGTAAGAGTTAAAAAAGGATACTACATGATGATAAAGGGAGCAATCCAAAAGATTATTAATATTAATTCTTATAAATATTTATGCACCCAACATAGGAGCACCTAACTAATAAAGCAAATCTTGATGGACATTAAAGGAAGAGATAAACAGAAATATAGTCATAGTAGCGGATTTTAACACCCTATTGACATCAATGGATAGATCTTCCAGAAAGAAAATCAACAAGGAAACAGTGACCTTAAATGATACACTAAATAAGATGAAGTTAATTAATATCTTCAAAGTATTTTGCCCCAAAGCAGAATAATACACATTTTTAAGAGCATGTAGAACATTTTCTAGGATAGACCATATATTAGAACACATAACAAGTCTCAATAAATTTAAGAAGATTGAAATCATATCAAGCATCTTCTCTGACCATATTGGTGTGAAACTAGAAATCAATTATATTTAAAAAAAAAAAAAACCCTGAAAAAACAAACAAATGCATGGAAGTTTAAATAATATGTTACTAAAAAAATGAAAGGGTTAGCAATGAGATCAAGGAAGAAATCACAAGATACCTTAAGACAAATGAAAATTAAACAAAACATGACTGACCAGGGGGTGTCGCAGTGGATAGAGCATTGGACTGGGATGCAGAGGACCCAGGTTCAAAACCCTGAGGTCACCGGCTTGAGTGAAGGCTCATCTGTCTTGAGTGTGGGCTCACCAGCTTAAATGCAGGGTCGCTGGCTTGAGCATGGCATCATAGACCCTGGCTTGAGTGTGGGATCATAGACATGATGCCATAGTCACTGGCTTGAAGCCCAAGGTCGCTGGCTTGAGCCCAAGGTCTCTAGCTTGAGCAAGGGGGTCACTCACTTTGCTGTAGCCACCTGTCAAGGCACATATGAGAAAGTAATCAATGAACAACTAAGGTGCCACAAGGAAGAATTGATGCTTCTCCTTTAACTCCCTTCCTCTCTGTCTGTCCCTATTTATCCCTCTCTCTGTATCTTTCTCTGTCTCTGTCACACAAAGAAAATTAAAAGAAAAAAAAAGTAGTTCTGCCTGACAAAATCTATTTAGTTTCAAACCTAACTTCTGGAAGTGAGTTTGTTTTGTTGTTCACAGCTGGCCCTAGGAATCCTGAGTATACAAGCTGGTTCAGCAATGGCCTTTCCCAGACAGGACATCGTATTCCCTAAGGAACACATCAGAGGTTCCAACTAAAAGGAAAAATAAGTTATTATAGGGTGTTATTCAATTCTTTAGGATTGTTTAATAGAAATATATAAACTACATATATAATATTAACTTTTAAAGTGGCCACATTGTAAAAATAAATTTAATTTTAATCATATATTTTATTTAACCTAGTATATCCAAAATATTGACACTTCAACATGTAGAAGATATTAAAATATTATTAGTGAGGTATTTTACATTGTTTCTGTTAGTGCAAAGGCGTTGAAATATGGTGTGTATTTTACCATTAAAGCACTTTTTATTTCCGTACCAGTCATATTTCAAGTGGTCAATAAGCACACGTGGCTGGTAGCTACCATATTGGACAGCATAGCTCTAGAGCTGGTCTGAATTGGTCTAGCATTGGAGAGAAACACATATTCCTCTCCTCTCCCCTGTTTACTTGCTTGCTTGGTTAGTTTTGTTTTTTTGCCAGACAAATCTATATCTTCTGTGCTCGCTCAGTTCTTTGTAAGTTTGGTCCTGAGTCTTTAGAATCACAAACATTTGCATTATGGGACCCTCGTATGCTTTTTGTACCTCAGAATCTCAATTCCTGAAATAAAAGCCAGACTGAAAAATGATGGAAATAGAGCTATAGCATTTCCAGAAATGTGGAAACTGTAAGAGGCAGAGAATCTGCTTTTCAATTTTTTTCCCAGAAGGAAGGTCAGATTGGGAAAATTAGCTAAAATGAAGTTCAACAGTTCCTTAAAACATTAAGAATCTACTATAAACCAGGTCTTTATGGTGCAAAGTGGAGGAGACTGTCCAGAACTATTTGAAATGATACAGAAGAAATTAAATAGAAGTACACACAGTCTCTATTTGAGCAAAAGATGTGGTATTTAACCTAACATTGGATACAAAGATAATTTTCTAGATGAAAAAGAAATAACGAAAATAAAAGCTGGATGTCCCTTGCCTGACCTGTGGTGGCGCAGTGGATAAAGCGTCGACCTGGAAATGCTGAGGTCACCAGTTTGAAACCCTGGGCTTGCCTGGTCAAGGCACATATGGGAGTTGATGCTTCCAGCTCCTCCCCCCTTCTCTCTCTCTGTCTCTCTCTCCTCTCTCTCCCTCTCTGTCTCTCTCGCCTCTCTAAAAGTGAATAAATAAAATTGAAAAAAAAAATTGAAAAAAAAAATAAAGCTGAATGCCCCAAATGAGAATAACTGGAAATAGAGCACCGCCTGAGACCTAACATGTCTCAGTCCTACTATGAGCTCAGACTCTTTTCTGAAAATGGTGGGAAGCCATTGGGATTTTCTAAGGGAATCACCCAGTTAGGTTTGTGTTTTAGATGGATTACTCTGACTGCTTTATGGCAAATGAATACAAGGGGTGGGAGGAGGGCATGAGGCACAGCAGTAGAGTAGAAGAAAGGAGACAAAGTAGAGGGCTGATACAAAAGTTTGGGTGACTAAGGAACTGACCAAAGGGAATAAGCCATCTTAAGGCAATGGTAGACGTATATAACTACAATCAGTAGGTCTGGGTGATTGGTTATAGCTGTGACATAAGATTAAGAGCAATTTGGCAGAAATTTCAGAAAGTCAGTGTGGAGGTAAAGACAGTGAGTTCTGTTTTTGAAGACCTTGAATGCACTGTGTGTTGGCAGTATCTCTGTGGACTTTGCCAGCAGGCAGTTGCATACAGGTCTGATGCTTATGTATGTAGATAGTAAATTATACCTATTATTTATAGATCACTTAATGATGTCAAGGACTTTACATTTGTAACTCCATTTAATGACCAGAATGACCTTATGAAGCATAAATTATTATGATCAACTTTACAGATGTGAAAGATCAGACATAGGTGTCACAGTTAGCAAGCTAATTAGATCACACAGTTAGGAGCTAGGATTCAAATTCCAGGCCTTTGGAGCCCACAGCCTCCAATTTTATGCTGTGTCATCTAACTATAATACCATAGAGTAAAATTCATTCTTCTCCATTATAAGTGGAGAAGATATCACCCCAAGATAAGGATGAAAAGATATTAGTGATTTAAGGATATAACATTTTATCACTTATAAAAAAATCTCAAGGTCCATTGCTTTTCACAAGCATTTAAATATATAATGAATAACTTATTTGCTTACAAATTTATCATATTTGTTTGAAAGCTAGAAAGAATCAATTGTTCATAAATTATAACTTCATCAATTAAATACATTCCCCTTTTAATAATTTTAGTTATGAGATTAGGTATAATTAATATGGAACTTTAATTTTAAATATTTTATATTCTTTTGTAACAAATGGTTTGATTGTTGAATATTTACAATATCTAGAATCTTTTTTTGCCAATTTATGAAGAAACTTAATCTTAAGAATTAATACTCAACAAAAGAGGTAAAAATTAGTTAAGACAGTTTTAAGACTTGATATAACCTTGAGAGTATTAAGTAATCATGGAAGACTATCACTGTCAGGAAAAAAATAGCTTCCAACCACTGTCTGCCTGCAATCGCCCCACCGGACCTCCCACCATTCTTGTCTTCAGTAGTAAGGAAATAAATGATTATGGAAAAAAAATCATTTACTACAACTTTCCTATAAGATTATTGTCTATTTCATTTTGTTTTGTTTTGTATTTTTCTGAAGTTGGAAACGAGAGGCAGTCAGACAGACTCCTGCATGCACCTGACCAGGATCCACCCGGCATGCCCACCAGGGGGCGATACTCTGCCCATCTGGGCGTTGCTCTATTGCCACCAGGGCCATTCTAGTGCCTGAGGCAGAGGCCATGGAGCCATCCTCAGCGCCTGGGCCAACTTTGCTTCAATAGAGCCTTGGCTGTGGGAGGGGAAGAGAGAGACAGAGAGGAAGGAGGGGGAGGGGTGGAGAAGCAGATGGGCACTTTTCCTGTGTGCCCTGGCCAGGAATCTAACCTGAGATTCCTGCACGCCAGGCCGCCGCTCTACCACTGAACAACTGGCCAGGGCTATTTCATTTTTTACTGTCATGGTCAGGGCTTTTTGCTTGGTGCCCCACTTGAACTTGGGTTCTGGAACACAATGATTTTCCAGGGTCCAAGGTCCTCACTTTGCCTTCTTAGCTTCCATTTCTGTTTTCTGTACAAAGAATCTGTTTAGATAATGTTAGATAGTGGCTGTTATATACAAAGTAAGACACAACTTAAGACCCCGACACTGTCAGGCACCTGCCTGACATTATTATCCGCTTATACTAATGCTACCATCACCCATTTTAGAATGTCTGTCTAAAGCCCATTTAACATCATCTTTGGATGTTATAACCGGATGACTTTTATAGCCTAATTAGGCCTCTGAGAGATATTCTCACATAATTTTAGCCTCCTTCTTTTAGCATCAGCCTGCCATGGAGTTGGCTCTTGGCAATAGATGTTCATATTTTTATTGTAATTTTAATGTAATTGCTCTTAGTGTAAAGGGACTATAATCACACAGTAGTGTGTCTATTATAGAAATGCTTTCTATTTACAGACCTTCTGGAAAGCATTTTGAAAAAGTGAACAACAACAAAAATTTAAGTGAAAAAAAAGAAAAGAAAAAAGAAGTAAACTCCAGGTAAGCAAAAATCAATGATTTTTTTCCATTTACTTAAAATTTATAAAGCAAAATTTTCTTCTTTTTTTTTTGTAAAAAAAGAACAACATTACCTTAATAATTCATAGCTAGAATCTCTTCTAAAATTCAACCAAGTATAATTAAGTTGTTACAACACTGATAACTACAAATAGAGTGTTGGTGAATTAGGGAGGCCTTATTTAATATAACTGTCAAGGTTAAATCTGGCTCTTTTTCTCTTCCTCTCAACTGTGCCAGTTTGATCCCGCAATAATGCATATCTAATCTTAAGTAGATTTAGAGGCTCTGCACGAGGCTGCTCAAGTAGTTTCCCAAATTACATTTTCTGAAGGATCCCAGATCCTCAATAAAACCATCTTATATGCCAGATTTCCCATGTATCTACAATCTCCATTTAAGTAGCATTAGAAACAGAAACCTATGAGTTGCTTAGCTAATAGAGCTATGATTCATTTGCATGAGTAATCACATTTATGTATCCTCATTGCAACCTATATCACCATGGCAAAAAGTAGAGTCATTATTTTTAAAATAAATTTTTATTGAATGATTATTGCATATACTCAAAGCACTATAGAGACACTGAAGATACATAAGAGAATATTACAACACAGATAAAATCTCTGCCCTCAATGAGTATATGTTTTCATGTGCTCTAATGAAGAGGGAGGACTAGATGGTGTATTAGAGTGTAGTCTAGGTTATGCTACCGAAAGGTGTATCCAATAAACTTACTGTCTTCAGAAAACAAACCTTTATCTCTCACTTTCACTTTCTGCCCTTTGAAGGTGAGCTAGGGTTCTGTTCCACATCTTTTCACTCTGGGACTCAGGCTGAAAGAGTAGCCACTATCTCAGATATTACTGGTCACTACTTTGAGGCAATGAAAAGGTGACTGTTGTTTTACTTGAACGGTGTATGGTTTTGGGTTTTCTGTAATCTAGTTTATTTTGATAAACTAGCCCAGGGTAGAAAAGCACTCCAGAAGGTCTTGCCTTCAAAATTCAATGCCTTGGCCTAGCAGAGATACTTTTTACTTCTACTCTTGACTCAGTGACCAGAACTAGTCATGTGAACTTACCCAACCAAAGGAGGCAATATGCCTGGGAAACAGAGAACTGGAATATCCGGAGTTTGAATGACTTCCAGAGACATGAAGTTCTGAGGCTGAGGGGCAGTAGGTAGAGGCCTTCCATGTGGACAGCTCCCTAGGCTAGCAGAACGACAACCTTGCAGCTTTAGGCATCCAAGATGAAACCTAACAGTACAAGGCACTACTTCCAAAGGGGATAAAGAAGCTGAGGGAGAGGGAATTACAGTTATTAATTATCTATCTTATCTGAGTTACTTTAACTTCATATTATTGTTTAAACATTTAAATAGAAGAGATTAAAGAGGAAAGTGAAATGTTTAGCAGTGAACAAAAAACTAGAAGTAATACTAAAATGTGAACTAGGTTTAGAGCAATCTCCTTTAGCGACATAGTACCAGATAATAACACAGTATATGCAAGCTGATAGCTGTGACTGCTAACTAATTAAATATCTTCTCCAAGATTTAACTGAATATTCCACCAGTGATCTAAGGAGAAACTGTACAATATAACTCATGGAAATACCTAAAAGAACAAAGCTTACCCTCCTCACACCCACGCTTAAATTCAGAAACATATTAACACCTCTTGAGATTCTGTGTGACTTGCCTCCAGCCTTCCTTTAAATGTCAGTATTCTTTACAGAAAGTATTGAGAAGAAAGGTGTTCAGCTTGGAATGCGACCAGCAAAAGCTATAGGTGTTCTTTCACTCTCTTTCTTTCTCTTTTCACTCACTTTTGTTCCACTCCTGAATTTCTACATTGCTTCTTCCTGTGCCTTTCTGACTTCTCCTGTCCATTCTGTTTACTCTCCTTCTGGTATTGAAAGAATAAAGCACCCTGTATTTCATCTTGTAGTACTATATTTGTTTCTTTTTAATAAGCTTTTTAAAATGTATTGCCTTATTATAACTTAGAATTAAAGAATGCAGTAAAAAATTAAAATATATGAACATTATCAAGTAAACAAATTTTGAAGTAAAGAACTAGTGTACTGATTGGTATACTAATACTCAGCTAGCTCTAAGCATTTGGAAACTATTCCCTAAAAAATCAGTTGCAACCCAGATTTTTGGATGTATGTATATAAACAACCTTATAAATTAGGCAGTTTTACACTGTCACAGGGACATTGTATTGAAACCAAATAGAACTATGTCATAGGATTCTTGAAATGCAATGAATCTTTTGGAAGATAAATGGAATTGGTCAGCATGTTGCAACATTACATTTTTAGGGAAATTTGGAGGAGAATATATAATTACAGTTAATCAGATATAATTTTGAAGGGTGAGTCAAAATAAACTAGATTACAGAAAACCCCAAACCACACACCGTTCAAGTAAAACAACAGTCAACTTTTCATTGCCTCAAAGTAAGTAAGCCAGTTTGCAGATCAAATTTTGGATAAACCACAATTAGGTAATTATGAGATTGAAGCTGAAGGACAGCTCTTTCAGGGGCAGGAGCCTCACAGCCAAACTTTGGGTAGGATTATTAACAGAGTAGATCAAGTGTGCCAGATTGCATGACTCCAGACCTGCAGTCCTGTTACCAACCACTAGGGAACTGATGATCAGGCCCAATGCACCATGACTTGATTACAAGCCGCTGTACAGGAAGTGACCTCATCTTAAATCTGCTGCACCCCAACCACCTCCATCTGAAAACAGACTAATTCACAAACTCATTGCTTAATAAACCAGTTCATCCACCTGCAGGTAATCAAGTATTAATTGTACATGCACTGACATGTGTATGTACATTTTAATACTTAATACTTAGAAACAAAAAGAGCAGTTTTACATACTTGAAGACCTAGAAATTCTATTTAGGATGCAATGGAAACATTTCTTGATCCTCATTTTAATCCAAATGTAAAAATACAAATAGTGTTGCAAAGCATTCATACTAACTGCTTTCTATATTCCCAAAGTTGAAAACTTAAGCCTTCTGAAATTAGTGATTATTTTCTAAGTAAATAGAAATTTACTTTTCAATGGAAATTTTATCATTATTGCTTCAAATAAGATGTAACAAGCATTTATTTTACAACAAGCCAAAGAGCATGTACTATTAAAGCTTATAATGGGTTATAGCTTTGTAATGAGAAACCTATATTTTTTCAGAACACTATATTTTTAAATCCAAGTATTTAGGACACTTGGTGATATAAAAAAATGTACAAACAGGAAGAGAAAATGGCAATGGAATAGGCAGATGTTACAACTCCCACCTCCCAGAACCAAAGTGGATTACAACTTAATTTTTTTTTTCACAGAAACAGAGAGAGAGTCAGAGAGAGGGATAGATAGGAACAGACAGGAATGGAGAGAGATGAGAAGCATCAATCATCAGTTTTTCATTGCGTGTTGCAATACCTTAGTTGTTCATTGATTGCTTTCTCATATGTGCCTTGACCACAGGCCTTCAGCAGACTGAGTAACCCCTTGCTCAAGCCAGTGACCTTGGGTCCAAGCTGGTGAGCTTTTGCTCAAACCAGATGAGCCTGTGCTCAAGCTGGTGACCTCAGGGTCTCGAACCTGGGTTTTCCACATCCCAGTCTGATGCACTATCCGCTTCACCACCACCTGGTCAGGCACAACTTAATTTAAAAACAATCACATTGAAAAACCAGCTTTGGACTAGACTAAACTAAGAGGAATCTATAACCAAGCATCACCAAAGAAACCACACTGAGACTGGTAGGAAGGGTAGAGATGCAGAATGCTGCCCTGCTCCCAGGAATGAGAGGTGGCCTGGAGGGTCTCTCATGGTGGGGTCGATTACCGGGAGAGTTGTGGGTCCTCAGCCCCAGGACCGGAATACCAGCCTGGAGCCCCAGAGACTAGAGGAGGCGTACAGACAGTATTTAGCTGAAAGAAGAGCCAGGTTACTGTTTGCAAGAGGGAGACAGAACTCTCAGACTCAAGCTTCATCTTTAAAGGACCACACAGGAAACTTCATTCACAGCCACTTATCCGGGGCTCCAGGAGCAGGGAGTACCAAGAGGACTGGACTTGTAAGAGCAGAGTGTAGTCTGTGGGCACAGGGAGAAATTGAGGGGGACAGCCACACTGACCCCTGTACTGAGTCTCTCCCTAAACCTAAAGTGCCCATTCTTCCTGGAAGAACCAAGCCAGCAAAGCAAAGCAATTACCATGCCCACCTGAGGTTCTCCTGCTCCAGTCAGTGCAAAGAGTAACTTAGAAGCAGGGGGCGCATCATGGACACAGGTTTTGAGGGCTGAGGTCTGGGCTACACCACCCCCCTAAAGTGCTGAGTATGCCCCAAAGGGCGGGAGGGCCCAGCTGCAGCTGTGGCACTCAGCCTGCATGGTAGTAGGGGGTGGAGCCCAATGAGGCAGGCTGTGTGGCTGCAACAGGGAGCGGAGCCCAGTGATCCCTGCAATGGTGACATGGGGCAGAATCCAGGAAGGGCCCATGAGGCAGCTCGAGCTACGGCCTGCAAGCCTGCATGCCAGGCAGTGCCGGTGCTTGAGTGCCTGAGGAGGAGGAGGCAGAGGGGGCCCAATAGAAAGATGACACCTCGGGAATAGTGAGGCCACACACACACTGGCCAAGATTAGATAAAAGCCAGCCTAGGAGTGCAGCTGATAATTAAAACAACATCAGGGCCCAGCAGAGGCAGCCACAAATTCTGGATCACCTGTATCTTTAAGAAGGTTGCTAAGAAGCAGTCATAAGCAGTGACCCCCACTACTCTGCACTAGGTTCTGGCCAGGGAGTCCAGGACTGGTACATCCAATAGCCAAATATGGAGAGTATCAGCTCAGAACCTAACAACCCTAGTTAGAGTAGTATCTTAAGGAAGGGCTCCTCACACCGGACCAAGCTAAGGCATAGAAAACACTGACACAAATAGCAAAAAGAGCAGTAGCAGCAAATAGCCCACAGCAGGTTACAAACAACAGGTGATGTCAACCCAAGAAGATCTAGAAACAACACAACTGAAAGCTGGAGGCAGACAACACCAACCCTATATACTCAGCTAGCTGCACAAATAGCACATCCAAAGGAGCAGTCTATACAGAGACAAAATGGGAAGACAGAGAAATGCAATTCAAATGAATCAACAAGAGAAATCCCCAGAAAAAGAACTGAATGAGATGGAAATAACTAAAATACCAGATGCAGAGTTTTGAATAATGATTGTTAGGATGCTCAAAGATCTTAGAACAATAATAGATGAATATAATGAACATCTAAACAAAGAGATAGCAAGCATCAAAAAATTGAGATAATACAAAAGAATCAGACAGAAATGACAAACACAATATCAGAAATGAAGACTACACTACAAGGAATTGAATTAAAAGCAGGCTGGATGAAGCAGAGGATCAAATCAGCAATTTAGAGGACAGATAAGCGAAAGCATGGAAGCAAAACAGCAAAAAGAAAAGAGGATCAAATGTTTGAGGAAACTCTAAGAGAGCTCTGTGACAACATGAAGAGAAATAACATCAGCATAATAGGGATTCCTGAAGGAGAAGAGAAAGAACAAGGGATTGAGAATCTTATTGAAGAAATCATAGCTGAAAACTTTCCTAAATTGGTGAAGGTAAAAGTCATACAAGTTCAAGAAGCACAGAGAATCCCATTAAAAAGGAACCCAAAGAGACCTACAGCAAGACACTACATAATTAAAATATCAAAGATAAGAGATAAAGAAAGAATACTAAAAGCTGCAAGAGAAAAGCAGCCAATCACCTACAAAGGAGCCCCCCGTAAGAATGACATTGACTTCTCAACAGAAAACTTAAGGCCAGAACGGAATAGCAAGAAATATTCAAAGTAATACAAAACAAGAGCCTACAATCATCACTTCTTTATCCAACAAGGCTATTGTTTAAAGGAGAAACAAAAAGCTTCCCAGACAAAAAACCAACAACAACAAAAAAAAACTTCAAGAAATTCATTACAACCAAAACAATGCTGCATGAAATGTTAAGGGGCCTGTTGTAAACAGAAGAAAGGAGAAAATAACTAGTAAAAGAGGAATGTAGATTTAAAGAATAAAATGAAAATAAACAACTATATATCAATAATAACCTTAAATGTAAATGGATTAAATGCTGTAATCAAAAAATATATGGTAGCTGCGTGGATAAGAAAACAAGACCTGTACATATGCTGTCTACAAAAGACCCACTTCGAAACAAAAGAAACACATACTGAGTAAAGGGATGGAAAAAATATTTCATGCAAATGGAAATGAAAAAAAAAAAAAGCTGGGGTGGCTATACTTATATCTGACAAAATAGACTTTAAAACAAAGTATATAGTAAGGGGTACAGAAGGTCACTACATAATGATAAAGGGAGCGATCCAACAGGAAGATATAGCCATTATAAATACCTATACACCTAATATAGGAGCACCTAAACATATAAAGCATGGACATAAAGGGTGAGATCAACAGCAATACTATAATAGTATGGAATTTCATAACCCACTATCATCAATGGATAGATCCTCAAGAAAGAAAATTAACAAAGAAACAGAAGCCTTAAAGGACATACTGGATCAACTGGATTTATTAGATATCTTCAGAACCTTTCACCCTAAAGCAGCAGAAAATACGTTCTTTTCAAGTGCTCATGGTACATTCTCTAGAATAGACTACATGTTAGGATACAAAATGAGTCTCAGTAAATTTAAGAAGACTAAAATCATATCAAGCATCTTCTCTGATCACAGGGCATGAAACTAGAAATCAACTACAATAAATAAAACTGAAAAACATTCAAACACTTGGAGGCTAAATAGCATGTTATTAAAAAATGAATGGGTTAACAATGAGATCCAGGAAGAAATCAAAAATTTTCCTGAGACAAATGAAAATGAACATACAACTCAAATTTTATGGGACACAACAAAAGCAGTCCTGACAGGGATTTTCATAGCACTACAGGCATAACATAAGAAACAAGAAAAAGCTCAAATAAAAAACTTAAGCCTGCATCTAAAAGAACTAGAAAAAGAACAGTAAGTAAAGCCCAGAAGAAGTAAAAAGAAGGAAATAATAAAGATCAGACTGGAAATAAATGACATAGAGGCTAAAAAAAACAATTCAAAGGATCAATGAAACCAAGAGTTGGTTCTTTGAAAAGGTAAACAAAATTGATGAACCTTTAACCAGACTCACCAAGAAAAAGAGAAAGAAGACTCATATAAATAAAATTAGAAATGAGAGTGGAGAAGTAACAACTGACACAGCAGAAATACAAAGGATTATAAGAAAATACTATGAAGAACTGTATGCCAAAAAATTACACAACATAGGCAAAATGGACAATTTCCTTGAAACATATAATCTTTCAAAAATCAATCTGAAAGAATCAGAAAACCTAAACAGACCAATTACAACAAATGAGATGAAACAGTTATCAAAAAACTCCCAACAAACAAAAGTCCTGTGCCAAATGGCTTCACAGGCGAATTCTACCAAATATTCAAAAAATAACTAATTCCTATTTCTGTCAAGCTATTTCAAAAAATTCAAGGGAAAGGAACATTCCAAGCTCCTCTTATGAGGCAAGCATAATCCTCATTCCAAAACCAGGGAAAGACAATACAAAGAAAGGAAACTATAAGCCAATATCCTTAATGAATTTAGACACTAAAATTCTCAACAAAGTATTAGCAAATTGGATCTAGCAATACATGAAAAAAATCATATATCATGATCAAGTGGGATTTATTCTGGGGAGGCAAGGCTGGCACAATATTCACAAATCAATCAATGTAATTCATCATATAAACAAAAGGAAGGATAAAAATCACATGATAATATCACTAGATGCAGAAAAAGCATTTGATAAAATCAATCCCCATTTATGATCAAAACTCTCAGCAAAGTGGGAATACAGGGAACATACGTTAACATGATAAAAGCCATCTATGACAAACCCACAGCCAACATCATAATCAATGGGTAAAAACTAAAAGCAATCCCCTTAAGATCAGAAACAAGGCAGGGTGCCCCCTTTCACTACTCTTATTCAACATAGTTCTGGAAGTATTAGCCACAGCCATCAGACAAGAAGAAGAAATAAAAGGCATCCAAATTGAAAAGAAGAAGTAAAACTATAATTATTTGCTGATGATATGATACTGTACATAGAAAACCCTAAAGTCTCAGTCAGAAAACTACGGGACCTGATAAATGAATTCAGCAAGGTGGCAGGATATAAAATTAATTTTCAGAAATCAGAGGCATTTTTATACACCAACAATGAACTGTCTGAAAGAGAAATTAAGAAAACAATCTCCTTCACTATTGCAACAAAAAAATTAAAGTACCTATGAGTAAATTTAACCAAGGAGGTTAAAGATTTGTACTTGGAAAATTATAAAACATTGATGAAAATAATCAAGGATGGTACAAACAAGTGGAAGCATATACCATGGTCATGGATAGGAAGAATAAACATCACTAAAATGTCTATATTACCCAAAGCAATCTATAAATTCAATGCTTCAATGCAATTTCTATTAAAATACCAATGACATCTTTCAAAGATATAGAAAATATATTCCAAAAATGTATATGGAACCAGAAAAGAACACGAATAGCCTCAGCAATCTTGAAAAAGAAAAATAAAGTAGGTGGTATCATACTTCCTGATATCGTTATACTACAAGGCCATTGTACTCAAAACAGCATGGTATTGGCCTAAGGACAGGCATATAGATCAATGGAACAGAACAGAGTACCCAAAAATAAACCCACACCTTTATGGACAATTGTTTTTTGACAAAGGAGGTAAGAGTATACAATGGAGTAAAGACAGTTTTTTTAACAAATGGTGTTGAGAGAACAGAAAAGCTACCTGCAAAAAAAATGAAACTAGATGACCAACTGACACCATTCACAAAAATAAATTCAAAATGGATAAAAGACTTTAATGTAAGTTGTGAAACCATAATCATCTTAGAAGAAAGCAGTAAGCTCTCCAACATCTCTTGCAGCAATATATTTGCTGATTTATCTTCATGGGCAAGTGAAATAAAGGACAGGATGAACAAATTGGGGCTATATCAAACTATAAAGCTTTTGCACAGCTAAAGACTATATGAACAAAATAAAAATCAAATCATACAGTGGGAGAACATATTTTACAACAATACATCTGATAAGGGTTTAATAACCAAAATTTATAAAGAACTTGTAAAACTCAACACCAGGAAGATAAACAATCCAATCAGAAAATGGGCAAAAGAGATGAATAGGAACTTCTCCAAAAAGGACAAACAGATGGCCAATAGACAGATAAAAAAATGTTCAACATCATCAATCATTAGAAAAATGCAATTTAAAACCACAATGGGATACCACCTCACACCTGTCAGAATGGTGCTCATTAACAAAATAACACATAATAGTGCTGGCAAGGATGTGTAGAAAAGGGAATCCTCCTGCACTGCTGGTGGAAATGCAGACTGGTGCAGCCACTGTGGGAAACAGTATGGAGATTCCTTAAAAAATTAAAAATGAAACTGCCTTTGGACCCAGCCATCCCACTTTTAGGAATATATCTTAAGAATACCAAATCACTGATTCAAAATATGAAATGCACCCCCATGTTTATGGCAGCATTGTTTACAATAGCCAAAATCTGGACTATTTTGTAGTCCAGGTGTCCATCAGTGGACGAGTGGATTAAAAACAATGGTACATATACACAATGGAATACTACGCATCTGTGAAAAAGAAGGAAATCTTACCTTTTGTGACAACATGGATGGACCTGGAAAGTGAAATCAGCCAGGCAGAGAAAGAAAAACATCATATGACCTTACTCATTTGAGGAATCTAATAAAAAATGTGAACTGAGTAGTGGAATAGAGGCAGAGGAAGGATCAAAGGGACCAGAGGAAAAGGGATGATAGGATGGGATGAGAGAAGGGAAAGAGATTGGTGAAGTTCTATATACATAACACAGTGTTATAGAGAGCAGGACAGCAAATCCTGGAGGGAATGGGAGAGGGTATTGGGTGGTGGGGGATAAGGGGAATGTTGAGGGGAACATGGGGGTGGGGGGATGTATTCGATGGGACACTTGAATCTATGTAAACACAATAACTTAAAATCAATTAAAAATAAAAAGAAATATCCAAGCCTGACCTGGGGTGGTGTAGTGGATAAAGCCTTGACCTGGACTGAGATTGCCAGGCTTGCCTGGTCAAGGCACATATGGGAGTTGATGCTTCCTGCTCCTCCCCCTTCTCACGCTCTCTTTTCTCTGAAATGAGTAAATAAGTTCTTTACAAAATATGTCCAAACCCGTAGAAAATTTATGTAAGATTTTATTTGAGTCAAACTGACAACAGTGCCAGAAAGCAAGATCTCAAATGCTCTGGATAATAACAGTTTTGCAGTTTTTTTTTATACATTTCGAATTAATGAGGGACATAAAGAAATTAAATGAAGGTGGGAGAAAGCATGACAGGAAGTGGATTACAGGATAGTGAACAAGATTATTTGCTCCCTTGATGGTGGTTATGCCTTCAAGGAGTCTGAAAAAAAAAAAAAGGATTACTCTGGTATTTCAAAGGGCTGTTAACCTACATCAGTGGTTCTCAAAATGTGAAAGATTTCCAGGTGCACCCTATGGTATTCCAGAGAAATATGTGCCTGTTGGGGATCAAACACACAACAGGGTTTTTGGAGTTTAGATTTTTGGGGGACTGAGGTGTGCAGAATTGGCTATAAGCTGAGAGTCTGCCCAACCCCCCACCTCACTTACCTGATTAGGTTGCAAAAGGCTGTTAAGCTGTGGTGCTGAATTGTTTATACTACCCCCATGTTCCCCTGAAAGACTGGAGGCAAGTTTCTTCTATCCTTTGTTTGGTGTAAAGTTAATATGATATGTATGGTGGGGGTTTTTTGCACTCAACAGAGTTAAGAGTAAAAAGAGAAGAATTCTTCAATGTATTGACGAGGAAATGAGAGTTTGCCTTTCAAATATATGCCCAAACACTGAAGAAATTGCTAGGACACATCAGGCTCATGTTTCTCATAAACACAAGAATGAAAAACTTAACACATTTGCACCAGGACCTGCTGAATTTACTAAATTTTACTAAGAATGTATCTATATATATAAAAAGATAACTTTTTGTCATTTTTTAAAATTTTAACCCCTCTTTTACGAATTCTAAAAAGCATAACTCAAAAAATGTGACATAAAAATATTTTTTAATGTCAAGATAAATTTAATTTTTGTTGTATTTATTTTGTTTAATTACCATAAAAGCATGCTTGGACTTTATATTTTTTTCTTTAATATTTGACTTAATTATTATAACACATTCCTCAGAAATTTGTATATAGTGTGCCTACAATTATTTGTAGGATTTTAAATGCTCCCTGACTTCCAAATGTTTGAGAACCACTGACCTAGATGCACAAGAACAATGAACAGGGCTGGTTTACCCAAAGAAGTGATATGCCTGTGGCATAACTACCAACCATGACTTGCCCAGTTAGGAATTTATGACCAGATCACCTTGTGAGGTTACTTTCAATTAGTTTTATTACAGTGCCTTTTTTGTCCACAATTATAACCAAAACGACAAGTGCAACAGAGCATGTAGGACTTAGAATAAAAAGACCAAAAGAATAATGAATCAAAGATTTATTTTCTAAAACAAAGAACATGTTATCAAACAGATTTTATAATAAAGGGCAATTTGGCTAAGATGGCAAAATTTCAGTCTTACTGAAAGAATTTTTTTCCATTGTGATAAGACAGTGAACTAGTTAGTAGTATGAGCCAGTTCTTTTCAGTTTCCTTTGCAGACTGAACCTTCTCTTGTCTAACTCAAGATATCCCCTTGAGATATTTTAATCTGGAACATAGATTATGAGCCACATCCATGCCTCAAACTAAGAATAGTTTTTACATTTTTAAAATATTGTAAAGAATAAAGGCTATAAAGTTTTTACATTTTTAAAATATTGTAAAGAAATTCTTTGTGAATCAGAATCTAAACCATTTACTAGCCAGCCTATTATAGAAAAAAAATCACTGATCCCTACTATAGAATATTCCTAAATTCCTCTGTCTTTTTCACTCCTCAAGTCTAAATTACCATCTGCCTCCTAATATCTCCACCACAGTCGTCTCCTCTCCATTTCTTTTAACCCCCTTGCTAACTGGCTTATAGTGTCCTGGCTTATGACACCATTACCTCTTGCTTAATGTGTTTCTCAGTGCCCAATCTCACCCTCCTCCTGCCAATCTCACCCTTTTCCAGCCATTCACTAATCACCAGAATATTTTAAAGGGCAAAAAGCACCCTTTTCCTTGTCAGTAAAACATCTCTTAGCATCCCAAAACCACTATAACATATGCGCTTGCCTCTTCTAGTCCCCGTTCTTGTGTGGACGTCTATTTGATACACTTTACATAGAGGATTTATTTACAGATTAGCTTTTCCACTAACCTATGAGCTCCCTTGAGGATAAATACCACATAACCCCTGTTCACATGGAGAAGATGAGTGTCAAAGACTAAGTGAGTGAATGAGTTAAATTCAGTGTATCCTGAGTGCAGATTGTAATAGGGTAGAAAAAGTTCCTAGGACCCTGGCTATCTTTGGAAGAGAGAGGATAGGTATGTGCTACCAAGAGAATGTTTGGCAAAGAACAGTGAGTCTAAGAGAATGGAAAACTGACTTCTCATCTGCTTTTCATGCTAATGTCTCCTTCCATGAATATATTTAAATACATAATTTTTTAAAAGTTTAAATTATGCACAAGACTAAGCTGTGTACTTTCTATGTTTTCCCAGTTATTTTCATTTTATAAGTTGGCATGTGTGTGAATATAGGACTGAAAATTGACAGAACTGGTACATTTTATTGTGCGTAGAGTAAGAACTAAAGGAAAGCAGGAGGACAGAAGGAAGATGGAAGAGTTCACTACTAACTGCTTCTAATTTCTTGCTCTAGCTCCAGAGATAAGGCAAACTGTTCTTCAGCATATCTTATTAGATTTGTTAATTTAGCAGGATAAACTTTGTATGTTGCAATAAAAATTCACTTGAAATCCCATGACCTCAACATAACTAAAGCTTGTTCTTTCCTCACGTTACATGTTCATTTTTGGTCCGCGTAGATGCGCCTTCACATGGTCACTTAGGAACCCAGACTGATAGCAGCTCCACCAGTCAGACCTGGTTGTGGTGAGTACACCATTTAAGATGAACTAGTTGTGCTGAGTAAAATAAAACTATTCAAGGTATAGTACAGAATTAGAAATTCTATTTGTTTAGTTTGGGAGATATCATACTCAGATTATTGATTTTATATACATTTGGTCAACAACCCAATAAACTCTTGTTTTGGTTTTAGTCCTATCATTCTATAACTTTAGCTCATATTGACAGTTTTTTTCTAAGCACCCCATTAGCTAGCCAAGAAAATAGCATATATTTATTCCCAGTATAGGTATCTTCTCTGGTTATCTAAGCAATAACTCTAATAATTCCCCATTTCTCCAGATTTTCCTTTAAATAAAACAATAGACCACTAATTAGAAATTAGAGCCTGAACACTCTTCTTTATTGGATGGGCATTAAGGAGATAGTGTGGAAATGGACTATTGGTAGTTGGGCAACTGTAAAATATATCTCTGTATTTCCTAATTGCTATGGACACAAATTCCCATTCAATCCCTCAGCAATTCCCATTCCAAAGGTTTTATGTTAACCTCTTGAAGCCTGTCTTGTTTTATCTTGGAGCCTGGCTAATCACATCTTCTGGAGAAAAAAAACCAGAGACCCTACAAGCTTTAAAAAAAAAAAAAAAAGGTTAAGAAAACAGGTGGTTAGAGATTGTGAGCAACACAACTTAATTTCTAGAAAAAATGTTCCTTCTCCCAGAGAATAAGATCTTGTATGAGAAAAGAGCATAATATATACATTCTTAAGAAGCCTAAGTGCCAACCACCAACCTAGTCTTGGCTGGAGTAAAGACACTTCTTGTCCTGTTTGATTATGGGTCTTTTTATTGTCTTCGATGTGTCTATGGGTGGGCCTGGTAATCTACTTGTGAAGTCTCCCCAGTAACTCTCTCCTCTGCCATTTCTTGGGAGGTCTGCCAAGATTTAGGGTGTCTCCTGAGTGTCTGTAGTTTGGCCCTAATGGTGTCAGCTTGCACAGTGTGGTTCACAGATCTGAGTTATTTGTTAGTGTTTAAAATTCAAGAGATTTCACATAAAATTCATGATGTTTGACTACTGTGGTAATATTGGAACTGCATTTTTCCCTTTGGCAACTTTTTTTCTGAATCTTAGTAACAGCTGCTTCCTTTAAAGAAGACAAGAGCTCCCAAATCCTTCAAGTCTCTTTACTCCTTATTTTCTTGTTAAGAGTGAGGCTGGGCATTTAATGTCAGATTTGCCTTGATATTTTCCTTGGACTCCCAGGCTGTTTTGGTTATTTTTCCTGCTTGACCCTTTTAGACATCTGACTTGGTGCCTCTAGCTAGTAGGACCAAGTTTTAATCAAAGTATCAAAGTTCAGTAAGTTATTTTTGTATGTGTTTTGCATGCCCTGGTAGGCCAAGATCCAGGTATCAGTTCAGAGAAGAAAAATCTAGGAAGCCACTTGCCTTGCCTCAAGCTTAGGCAAAAAGGTCTTCATGTGGTCCAACCCAGTGTGTCGTGGTATGCAGGAATGTGGAATTAAGGCAGAAAGAATCTTGAAGGTCTTCATGCGGTCCAACCCAGTGTGTCACTTTACAAATGTGTTATCTGATTTATTATGGCCTTTGGTGGCTTGTTATAAAAATAAACATAATCCAAGATGATCTAACCACAAAACGATTTTGTTGGCTCTATAATTGAAAGTGCAGGCGTCAGTCTGGCTTTAGGTGTAGATAGAACAGAAGCTCAAATGACACCATCAGCATGAGACTTCTGTCTCTTAGTTTTTCTTCCTCTGGTTCTATACTCAGACAGCTACTCTGCCTGTCTCTGTGGCCAGGGGAATGCCAATCAGGCAGCCGGCACAGGTCAGATGCCTACCAGAAGTAAAATTGGAGTGGGGGAGAGTGTGATTCCCCAGATGGAAATCAGGAGGATACTGTTGCCAGAAAAGGAGTGAATGAATGATGGATAGCATCAGTAGCTGATTTCAACTATATATGATGAGCTAGTTAGAAAGCTAATTCCCACTGCCCAGATATTCTGATTCATGAGGTGTAGCGTGAGGCCCAAAAACCTTCTGATTTAATAAGATCTCCAGGGAGTCTGATGCAAGAAGTTACTCATTCAAACTTTGTGAAACAGTTTGAGACTACAGTGTCTTTATACAACTATAAATAAATTTATAATGATATATCAGGAACTGTATTAAGTGTTTTACAGGCATTATTTCAAATATCTATGAAGTAGGTACTGTCATTATCCTCACTTTTAGATGAGGAAGTGAAGCTTCAGAAGTTTAATAATTTTTCCAGTGACACATAAATAATAAGTGGCAGGGCCCAATTCAAGCCTACAACTGTCTGGCTCTAAAGTTAATGTTGTTACTACTAGTTATAATTTCTGTGTCCCATCAGATTTCTGCACTTGCCATAGATGGAAGCATGATTCATGAATAAGAGAGTTTGATCTTGCCATTCTTTTCCATGAGGAACAAACAACTTACTGATATATTCACTGGTGTTATATCAAACATCAGTGTGTTGTTCCTATACTGCTGCTGTGTCCTGCATGTATCCTCCGGCAAGTGACATTAGCTTTTTGAACCTCAGTTTACCCTTCTTTAAAGAATTATTGATTTCATTTTATAAGGTTGACATAGATCTTAGACGACTAAACAAAAGTGCCAAGACCCTACCTTCGCTCAGTAAATATTGGGCATTTTCATTTTTTCCTGTGTGTGTTGAGTCATATATGATCAGGTAAGGATTTATTTTCTTTATTGATGATGTTGAGAAGTTTCACTGTGGGCCCCTTGTTACCCTCAGCATAGGTTCCAACAATTCTGGCCCACCTATAGTCTTCAGAACATTTGTAATGCCCATGGGAGCTGGTATTTCAGTTTGAGAGACTTTCTGAGGATTGGAAAGAAAGGAAACAACAAAGCTTTATTATTAACCGACTATTATGTAGCAGGCAAATCTTAAAAAATACTTTGCTAAGTTTTAACAATAAATGCTATATTGTGTAAATAGGACTCTAAAGCTTGGAGAAGTCATTTGCATGAGGTCACTTTACCAGGCAGTTGGGAAAGGATACAGAATTTGGGCCCATGCCTCATCCTAGCAAATCCACAACCTGTGGGCTTCTCTGCATGTGCTACTTCCCTGTGAAAGTGAAGGACTTATTATGGATGTAAACCATTCACCTGGTTGAATAGGTCACCTACTTGATTTAAATAGAGTTTGTTAGTGAAAACCTCAGTTTTCTGGGCATATTAATGTTCAAAACCAAAATATAAATCATCAAACATGAAGAAGGAACACTGGACATTTTAATGATGAGCCTTACAATACAGGAGAAATACTGATTATGACAATGGTGAAGACAGCTTTTAAATACAGTTCTTTCTAGCTGACCATTTTTTGCTCTAGAGTAGAAATTAGGCATTCAGCAACTAATCAAATAATAATGTAACAAACTTTCTAATAAAGAAAGTGTCACATGGCTTTGAATACATGCTTTTCTTTTCCCTGAGAAGAAAAAAATCTTCTGAAATCCTCGGCTGAGTTACAGCAGGTTCTTAATAGAAAAAAATGGAATAAATTTATGGTGACATAGAACTTTACAAAGCTGCCATTCTCATTTGCTTTGCATTCAATTCCTTTAGAGGAATGGTGGGAAAATTTAATTGAATAAGAAAGAAATATCACTGCAGTTCCAGGACTTGATCAATTATCTAACAATATTAAGAAATGGAGTATATTTTCTTATGCAGTCCATTTTATTTTTCCCAGTCAGTTGTCATTGTTCTTTCTGAGGCCCAGGAAGGAAATTATTTGGTTTTCAAGTATCCTTCCTTCTCTTTATTAGACATCTATATTCCGAAAATGGCAATAATTTTATTTTCATCCTATAGAAGTCATTCTCACCATGCACCTGTAAAAAACACCATCTTCTTTAAATAGAAAGTGTCAAATATTGATTCAAAAATATTATCTATTTATTATGAAATGTTAAAAGCTAGAAGTTACAAATTCTGAAAACGAGAAATTAGCAAAGGCATTACAGGATGGCACAGACAACATAAATACTATGTTCTTTCTTCACAGCCATATCTCAGATTTTGACAAGTATATTAAAAATACATGTTTTATATATTAAAACTTATATATATATCTACCTTCCCAAAATTCTCTTAAAAACAAGATCATTTCTTCCTAGAAATGGAATTATAATTGGCAATTACATTTCCAGGTTACATTAAGGAAGCCTAACCCATAATCCCCAGTGTGTGAATGCGAGAAATTGGAAACAATAGAGAAGAAGGCAAAAAATGATCGCTCTTTAGGCACAAATCTACCTGTGTATGATGCTGTTATTTAGGCAAAGGTTGTCTTCTACATGGCTATTCTTTTTTCGCATCTTCTCAATCACATCCTAGAGACTCTGTACCCACATTCCACTTCACATGGGATCTTTCCCGGACTTTACCTGGCTCCTATCATTCTAAGCATAGGAACTCACCCCCTTCAAAATTATAATCTTCATTCTTTTAACAAAACTGACCTGTGGAATAGTATCCCTTTACCCTTCCTAAAAATATAGGCATCTTACATCCAAACCAAATTCTACTATGGTGGTTCGCCTACATTACGATGCTAAAGAATCTCCTGGTGAGAGGGTGGAAAAGGCAGATTCCCAGGATTCCCCCACAGACATTCTGATTCAGTAGGTCCAAAATAAGGTCCTGAAATATACCTTTCAACAAAGACCACTGATGTTGTGTAAACTAAAGTTTGAAAAAAAAACACAATTATTTTCATTAAGGAAAATAATACATCCAGATAGAATACAGGAAGAAGTTTCTCCCACTCCCTCTACTCTCTGGCCCTCTCTACCTCCTCCTTGCCCTCTTTCTCCTCTTGAGGACAAGGTACCCGAGCTGCCTAGCCAACGACTCTGATCCCTAACATGCTGAGCCCTCCTTGCTTTACCCAAATTGTTTTTCTTGATATCCCTTTGACATCAAATGGAAAGAGACATGGGATAGATTTTCCCTCTTTGAAATTAAATCAAATTACGTCCACCACGCATACATTCTCTCTTGAGGGCTATTGTACTTAGCAGGAAAGAAAGAAAGAAAGAAAGAAAGAAAGAAAGAAAGAAAGAAAGAAAGAAAGAAAGAAAGAAAGAAAGAAAGAAAGAAAGAAAGAAAGAAAGAAAGAAAGAAAGAAAAAGGAAGAAAGGAAGGAAGGAAGGAAGGAAGGAAGGAAGGAAGGAAGGAAGGAAGGAAGGAAGGAAGGAAGGAAGGAAAGAAAAGAAAGAAACTCTAGTGTTTGGGAAAAAGGGATTGAAAAGTGTGAAAGACCTTGTTTAGTGAAAAGGCATTCAAGAATTGTTTATGCCTTTGTCACAAATTTGTATACTATAGCCTCTCTTAGACCACATTTTTCCCAATCTACCTGCGCTGGGTTGAATTACTTTCCCTCAAATTCCTGTCTACTTTGAACTTCAAATGAAACTTCATTTGGAAGTAAGGGCTTTGAAGGTTTAATTAGTTAATATGAATTTATAACTTTTAACATATTACAGTGGACTCTGATCCAATGACTATTGCCCTTATAAGAAGAGAAAATAGAGACAGAGATGAGATGCAGACACAAAAGCCATGAAGTGATGGAGGCAGTTATTAGCGATGTACCTACAATGTAAGGAAGCCACCCATTCCTGACAGGCCTTGAAGCTAGGAGAGAGACATGGCATGGATTTTGCCTCAGTTCTGCACAAGAACCATGCTAACACCTTGACTTTAGACTTCTGGCTTCTAGAATTGCATGAGAATAAATTTCTGTATTTTCAGCCACCTAGCTTGTGGAATTTGTTATGGTAGCCCTAGAAAACTAATAGCTTGCCTTTTCAGTCTTACCTCACTTTCGTCTCTCTTGTTTTTATCTTCATCCTGGGAAGGGGTCACTACATCTTGCCTTCCTCTATTCACCCTCCTAGAGATTCCTTCCCTTCTCCTTTATCTAGTTCAAATCCAGGTAATCCCTCAGGGTTCAATGCAAATAAGACTTTCCCCCTAACACCTTCCCTTATCACCCCAGCTCAAACTCAGTCAGCTATTTCTGACTATCTGAATGTCTACAATAAGGACTATTTAAATAAAATATTATGTAAACATGACTTAGCATGATGACACTCCTTGCTGATTTGAACTACTAATTAAATCACATATTGTTATTAAAATGTCACATACACAGGGGTGGTCAAAAGTAGTTTACAGTTGTGAGTACACAAAGCAGAGTGTACTCACTTATATTCATCTAGATTGTAAATTGTGCAGTAAAGAATTTATTTTGCCAAAAAGAGGTTTGTCCTTTGTCCTAGGCTCCTGGGAGTTAACCTCTAAACCCTGGGACTATTCTACCTGATTGGAGTGCTTTTGTTTACCTGGGGTATTGGGCCATCCACTGAGTGCTAACCCTTTGCTTGCAATACCTCTTAGTTCTCATAGCAACCATTAGAAGTATTATTAACTTTGCCCCTTTTACAAAAAAACAAATCAGATATAAAACTTTTTAACTAGGCCCTGGCCGGTTGGCTCAGTGGTAGAGCGTCGGCCTGGAGTACAGGGGTCCCGGGTTCGATTCTTGGCCAGGGCACACAGGAGAAGCGCCCATCTGCTTCTCCACCTCTCCCCCTCTCCTTCTTCTCTGTCTCTCTCTTCCCCTCCTACAGCGAGGCTCCATTGGAGCAAGAATGGCCCGGGCGCTGGGAATGGCTCCTTGGCCTCTGCCCCAGGCGCTACAGTGGTTCTGGTCGCAGCAGAGCGATGCCCTGGAGGGGCAGAGCATCGCCCCCTGGTGGGCAGAGCGTGCTCCCTGGTGGGCGTGCCGGGTGGATCCCGGTAGGGCGCATGCGGGAGTCTGTCTGACTGTCTCTCCCTGTTTCCAGCTTCAGAAAGATATAATAAATAAATAAATAAATAAATAAATAAATAAATAAATAAATAACTTTCTAACTACTATTTACAACCAATCCATTAATATCAACTTTTTTTTCTGAAGTAAGAAGCGAGGGGTGGCAGATAGACTCCCGCATGTCCCTGGACCGGGATCCATCCCGAAAACCCACCAGGGGGCGATGCTCTGCCCATCTGGGGCCCTTGCTTCATTGCAACCAGAGCCATTCTAGCAACTGAGGCAGAGGCCATGTCCTTAGTGCCTGAGCCAACTTTGCTCCAATGGAACCTTGGCTGCAAGAAGGGAAGAGAGAGATTGAGAGAAGGTAGAAGGGGGAAAGGTAGAGAAGCAGATGATTGCTTCTCTTATGTGCCCTGTCTGGGAATCGAACCCGGGACTTCCACACACCTGACCGATGCTCTACCACTGAACAAACCTACCAGAGCCCTACTATCAACTTTTAAAAAATCCTTGAATCCCTTGTATTCTTCTGGCCACCACCCTATTTCTTCATGCTGCCAAACAGCCAATTTCACAGGAAAAAATTCTCACAAGTGAACTGCATCCCTCACCTCAATGGCTTCATTGCTCACATATCCCTTCACTCACCTTTGTCCACCTTTCCACCAATACAGTTCTTTTCAAGGTCTACAAGTATCTTCACGTTGCCAAATGCAGCCAAAGTGCCTCTTTTGATGTAATACTCAATCTCACAGTTTACCACATTTTTTTCTTTAAACGATTTGTTCTCTTCTTATTTTTCTGCTACTTGCTGATGCTAGTCTCTTGATGTTCCCTTACCTAAATGTTTAAATGTTGGCATCACCCAGGGCTCCCTTTGGGACCCTATTCTACCTATACTGTCTCCTCAAGTGATCTCATTCTCTTGATTCGCAAGCTTTCATACACTGATGACTCCCAAATTTGTAATACCAGCCCTGACTTCTTTCCTGTGCTCCAGGTTTAAAAATATGTGTGTCCTCATTTATCCTTCTGGTCAACACCATTGTAGTAGACTTCAGATGTGGGAAAGGCAGAAGCATTCTCTGCTGGTGCTTCTGTGGCTTGGAGTGGCATTAAAAGAATTTTTGCTTTTATGGCTCTAATCATCACCTAGGATATTTGTTTTCAACTAGAGCGGATGAGAAAATTATGAGTCAACAAAGCAACCCACTTTTGATCTTGATCTTAGAATGAATCCAAACCCCTTTTAATAGTCCTCAGTGTTATCAAGTATAGCTCTTACTCCCTACTCCCCCAACCCATACTCTGGCCACACTGCCCTTTTATTCCCCCTTAAATGTTATTGTCTCCTCAGAACATTGATGCTTGCTTTACACTTTTTCCTGATCTTGCATGACTGGGTCCTCAGTCTTCAGGTCTCAACCGAAATGTCCAGGCTTTTCCTGATCCCAAGAAGTAGAAGCCCCAGTTACTCTGTCACATGACTTTACTTAATTCCTTTACAGAACTGATTAAAAATCAGTAATTTTTTTAATTGTCTGCACATGTTTCATCCTCTGCTATCACTATTACAAGTGAGCTTGAGCAGAATAGTTTCCCTATCTGCCTTACTCACTACCGAGTCTCCGTACCTCTAATGATGTCTGGCCTAGAGCTGGTCCTCATAATGAATTCCTGCAATTAATTTGTATTACTAAGCATATATACCAGAATTTGAACTTGAGTTGAACTTGACTCTAGAACCCAAACTCTTAAATAGTCTGTTTGATAAACATTTCATCTAAAGCAGGTGGCAATAGATAATGAAGAATAACAACATTTGACATCAGCTAATGAAGATTTCTTGGTGAAGATATGAATGATTTAGATATAGGCAAAAACTTAAAGAAGAACATTGCAGATAAGGTGAACACACAAAATTATAAATAAACTGGATTTATAATGTGAATGATGAGAAAAATTTAATTATTAGCTTAATTATAATTATACTTGAATTGATATTAAACAGACACAACATAACACTTTGGAGAAAAAGTTTAATTCAATCCTAGTTTCTTCCGGTTTCCAGGACAAATTTAAGTTTTATTTGGAGTTGATTAATGCACTCACATGTTAAAGTGCGTGTGTGTGTGTGTGTGTGTGTGTGTATTGTAGGCAAAGCTACTATAGGCAAGTCTACAAACTCAGACTAGAATCTACTTTAGGAGTTGAGATAGGAGCTACTGGCTGCTATCCTTTAGTGCAAAAACGTTGTTTAAAATGCAATAACTGATGATGATGATGATGATGATGATAATAATAGATCAGTAAAAAATAATAAAAGTAAATAAATAAATAAATATAGATCAGCTTAAAAAATAAAATAAAATACAGTAACTGGGAAAACTTCAGCTCCTCCTCTTTATTCATGTTTGCTTTGATTTATGCCATAATATTCAGCATGGCTGATACCTGGTAGAAAGAACAGTAAAAATTAGAGGCAAGGGTAAGGTCAATGTTTGAACAAATAAAGTGTTTTCTTTCACTTTGCTAATAAATTGAATTAATCATTCTCTAAAATGTTTCAGCTTATATGTTTCCAATTATACCACTTTCATTTTGAAATCAAGTGTTATTAAATAAGAAAGCCTAATTACTATATAGAAAAAAGTATTATTTGCCTCACCCCAATGCTTAGAAAAATAAACTTAGCTACACAACCTATGATTCATAAACGAAGCTGAGAGCCAACTACAAACTCTACCTCCGACTAAGAGATAATAAAGCATGAAATGGAACTTTAGAATTAAAATTACAGTGAGAGAAATTGCCTTTCTATACTCAGAAAAAATAGTATTGACATGTTGAATAAAACTACAGCGAGTACACAGCCACATATTATTAGTCAATAAATTATATGTTGTTTGTAGGGTTTATTTTTTTTTCCATCTTATGTATTTGCTTTTCCTAAAAATGTTACAATATTTCCTAATAATTTCCTATGGGAACAATTTATTGATAAGTTTGCTTTAAAGTCATTTTAGAAAGAAATGCATCTGATCTGGGATTTTATTACATCAAGTAGCTATTATGGTCAAATTCTAAATGTATGTTCCTTTGAGTTACCTTCATAAAAAAAATCAGGTCTCTCTGCTTTTTAAATTGTCATGTGTTTTTATGTCATTTGAGTTTATTTACTAGCTTATCAATAACCTGAAAACTTCAGCTGCTCCTTAACTTTTTCAAATATTGAAGAAATTTGCTCACGATTCATTTGGTAAATATTCACATATGTAAAGCCCAAAGGAACTATTCAAACTACTCTCTGATCTTAAGTGTTATTCAAGTAAGAAAGAACAGAATTTTTATTCAAATATTTTATTTAGCTCCTAGGTATGTCATATTATGCCTGCCAACTAATTTGTTTCTTTCTTTCCTGATTTTACTGTTTTAATTGCATAAAAATTACATATACCTATTTATGAATTTTGCTGGGGTGTTTTTAGTTTGCTTGAGAAAAATGCATTTTGTATAGCATGACATAAAAAATTAATAGTGAGTTTACTTTTCTCCCTAAATAACAGAAAATGTTTCCAATTATTTTTTAGAGCAGATCATTTGGTACAGATAATGTTGCTATAGCAACATTAGAACAGGCTTAATTTGGACCACAGTGAGTGCACCCACTTGTTTTAAATTCATTATTCAGTCTAATCTATCATTTACATGAACAGCTGTGTTTACAAACACTGCCACAGGAGTACCTATGTGGAAAGTTGTTTAGGGATAGTATGCCTCCAACTTCCACTTATATTTATGGCATTAATAGTTTATATCACAATACCACCCTGGCTGTGTAGTTCAGTTGATTAGAGGGTTGTTCTGATGCACCAGGGAAAGGGTTCTATCCCAGATCAGAGCACATACAAGACTCAACCAAAGAATGCATAAGTAAGTAGAATACCAAATCAATGTTTCTTTCTCTGTCTCGCCCTTCTGCTCTCTCTAAAATTAATAATTTTTTTAAAAAAGTGTTTATATCCAAATACCAAGAGCATAATGTTATTAAGAAAGAATAGAACCTTATTCCAATTTTATTCAAGATTAAAAGCTTTGAAAAACTTTAACAGAACTCTAAAAATATTTTGACATTAAAATACACCTTACTTTCTAATGTTCAGCATTACAAAATCTTGGAAAGGAAATATTCATTGTGTTTGCCTGAAGATATTTTATTCTGCATTAGTTTATCTCTACCATAATGATACCATGTACCTATAAGAATCTTGAAAATGTTATACATATCAGGGATCAAGGTGTTTTCAGATGAAGATCCATGGGGTTTCCCAGCCCCAGAAAACCATGTTAAATGTACAGTGGTTTCTAGGTTTCAATTTCATAAAGGCTGGAATCTTCAATTTATGACTTCAGATGAAATTTACTCTCTGTTACAATTCTGATATTGCCTTTGAGGCAGCAAATATCTTCACACACTTTTACCTCCGCCTAGAATTCATTTCCTCTCCCCTTATGTTAAGACTCCACTAAAATGGTAGGTCTCCTGTACAGTCTTCCCTGATTTGCAACTCAGGGTGGCCCTCTTCTCCAGAACATTGGGTCTGGAATGGGCTCTGCTACTTCACATACTTATTTGCATATGTCCCACACCACTACTAGACAGAGAGTGCTCTGAAGAATCCCAGCTTAAACTTGGTGTTTTCTTCCCCCAAAAGCAAAACAAATTCAACAAACATTTGTTTTAATAAATTAACACACAGCTTAAGTATAACTGAGAATTTGGAATTCGGCAAACAGTGAGAAAGAATTTTATCAGAGAGGAGCAAGAGCAACAATCAGTGGAAACAGGATAACTGATCCAGGAACAGCAAATACACCAATGTGGCTGGGTCTAAAGCGATCTGAATGAAGAAGAGGGATTCCCTACATTTCAAGAGAGTGGTTAAGAGGAACTTAAAAAATGTCTGTGCAAATTATATAGATACATTTCATATCAGAGACTATTGTATGCCAGTGTCCAGACCTAGAATTAGTTCTGATATTTATAATTAACTATGACTTTTCTTTCAGAGCATTTTTAGAACAACAATAAGTAGTCATGACAAAGTAAAATATAGAGCACTAAATTCTTTCTGAAATCTATTTTCCGATAAAACTGTCTTTAGTAGACATTTTACACAAGACAGAAATGCAATGAAAATATAATATAGGAAAGGTAAATTTAGTTGATATCTCATCTGCTCTGAGCTGCTAGTTTCATACTTTTAATTTCAAGTTTTTAATCTTTCATTGACATGACAGAAATACCTAAAACAGAAACAAAAAAAAACTATATAAAAGAGATTTAAGCTAATGATTGAGAAAAGATTTGAAGATCATCTTATGGTTCAAGAAATATAACAAAGGAGGTTCTTATATCTTGTATTATACAAGTATTATATCCAATAAAATAAACTAGGCTAAAGAGAATAGGTATTGACATTTTTACCTAAAGCAGTCATTATATATGCTCAAAAACAGTAGAAGACAGGTAAAATTGTAAAGAAGTCATTAAAAGGAAAGCATGGGAGGCTGAAATCTATCATAATAAGAGGTCAAGACATATAACTGCATAAAAGACTAATTTTGAAGAAAAACATTGAACAAAGAGTATGGGGAAGTCAATTGTTACAGCAAATGAGTACTGGATTTTGAACACAGTAAAAAATACAGGTATAGATGTGAACAAATGTGACAAATATAAAACCCTAATGTTTCATCTTTAAATTGGTGATCTGGGAGGCTGAAACACACCATGATGGGTGTGAAAAGCATAAATAAAATAATGTACAAAACCATGTCCTAAATTAACAAAATATTATAATTCAGCATCAAAAATCACTAGTCTATGGCTACTAATAATAAAAAAAAGTCAGAAACTTGGTCTTAAGAACATGATATAAATCAATCATGAGAAGTAGAGGCAATATAAAGTAGGGTGGATAATTCTATACTTTTGCCTCCAAAGAGCATTGAGGGTGAATGCGATGACACCAGTTTCATTTGATACAGAAGGAAGGCGATGAAGCTTCAATGGAAAAGTGTCTTTACAAATCATCTTAAACAAAGGAGCCAAAAACACACAATGGAGAAAAGAAAGCCTCTTCAATAAATGGTGCTGGGAAAACTGGAAAGCCACATGCAAAAAAAAATGAAACTGGATTACAGTTTGACCCCCTGCAAAAAAAAATTAATTCAAAATGGAACAAAAACCTAAATATAGGATTTGAAATGTTAAATTACATAGAAGAAAACATAGGTACTAAGCTCATGGACCTTGGCCATAGAGAACAATTTATGAATTTGACCCCAAAGGCAAGCGAAGTAAAGGCAAAAATAAATGAATGGGACTATATCAAACTAAAAAGCTTCTGCACAGCAAAATAAATTGACAACAAAACAAACAGGCAGCCAACTAAATGGGAGATGATATTTGCAAACAACAGCTCCAATAAGGGCTTAATATCCAAAATATATTAAGAACTTACAAAGTTCAGCAACAAATAAGCATACGATCCAATTAAAAAAAGGGAAGAGTGCCTGACCTGTGGTGGCGCAGTGGGATAAAGCATCGACCTGGAAGTGCTGAGGTCGCCGGTTCGAAACCCTGGGCTTGCCTGGTCAAGGCACATATGAGAGTTGATGCTTCCAGCTCCTCCCCCCTGTCTCTCTCTCCTCTCTAAAATGAATAAATAAAAATAAAAAATAAAAGATTTAAAAAAAAAAAAAGGGAAGAGGACATGAACAGATACTTCTCCCAAGAAGACATATGAATGGCCAACAGACAAGAAAAAATGCTCATCTTCACTAGCTATTTGAGAAATGCAAATCAAAACTACAATGAGATTTCACTTCACAGCTGTTAGATTGGCTATTATCAACAAGACAGGTAATAACAAGTGTTGGAGAGGCTATGGAGAAAAAGAGACCCTCAAATCACTTCTGGTGGGAATGTAAATTAGTATAATCATTATGGAAGAAAGTATGGTGGTTCCTCAAAAAAATTAAGAATAGAACTACCATATGACCCAGCAATCCTTCGACTGGGTATATACCCTAAAATCAAAACATTGGTACATAACGACACATGCACCCCCATGTTCATTGCAGCATTGTTCACAGTGGTCAAGACATGGAAACAACCAAAGTGTCCCTCGATAGAGGATTAGATAAAGAAGATATGGTACATATATGCAATGGAATACTACTCAGCCATAAGAAATGATGACATAGTGACATTATGACAATGTGGATGGACCTTGAGAACATTAAACTGAGTGAATCAAGTAAATCAGAAAAAGCTAAGAACTATATGATTTCACACATGGGTGGGATACAAAACTGAGACTCATGGACATAGAGATAAGAGTACAGTGGTTAGCAGGGGGAGGGGGAGAGAGTTGGGGGAAAGGTATAAAGAGGGATAAATGTAAGATCACAGATAATGATTTGACTTTGGGTGATGGCTATACAACATAATTGACTGTTCAAATTGCTGTGGAGATGTTTACCTGAAACCTATGTACTCTTATTGATCAATGTCACCTTATCAAATTAAATTTTCTTTAAAAAATTATAATTATATATTATTTGCATAAAAAGTATCTTTATTAATGAAGAAATATGTTTTGTTTGAACATTTAAAATGCTAAGCTTGGAATTGCCCATACTGGAGCCCTAGCCAAACAGTTTAGCTTCTATTTCAAGGGGCTCACATTTCTGTTTCCAAAATTAACCTATGAGAGTTAAATAGATAATTGCCTTTTTTTCTCAGCTCTACAAAGAGTAGAGTCTGTCTCATCTTCCTGAATATTATCCATTGTCTCACATCAATTTAAAGTCATTAATTGGAGCCGTAGCTTCATTTAGTAAAAAAAACTAGGTGATAAATAGAAAAGATAATAATAGTATAGCATATATTAACCGTATGCCAAGCACTATGCTAAAAACATTCATTTTTAACACACGATACATGCATTTCAGTACCTTAGGTGATTCTCAGTGTGATTGTGAGATTTGTTTGTTTATTGCTTCTTAACTCCAAATTTATCCTTCATTGCCTTTTGCCTAGTCTGAAAAAATAAAGTTGGACCCTTTAAATGTTTTTCTTTGAAAAGTTGCTCAAGGTTAAACTTTGTCTACTGAGGGTGTCGGGGTGACACTGAAGGAGAAAGGGATGTGTCTCATTCTAGGTCTTGTGTGCTCCCGTTCCCAGGCTCCTGCAGTGAGCGCACGCTCTCCAGCCCCTTGCTCCTTCTACTTGCAGCACCTAGTAGCACCATGTGCCAGAAACTTTCCCCTGAATCCTGTCAGACACCACAGCCCAACACCTTCTTATGGGTGGCTTCCTCTGGTGCCTTGTTGGTCTACTTTGTAGGCAGCACGTACCACTGGACCTTCCCTAGGTTTTCTATCTCAGCCTTCTGCTAGTGGGGCTCCTTAATAATGGCTGCATTCTGTGGACTTCTCTTTACTTCTTATTAGCTAATCTTCTATTACTTCCAATCCCCTGTTAAAGCCTAATAATTGTTTATATTAAACTTACTCTGTTCAAGTAATTCTGAGGTTTCTGTCTCCTGCTTGGAGTCTGACTAACAGTACCTTTGACACAGCAATTAGTAAGTCCATTTTATTGGAGAATAACTTATCCAATATCATGTGGCTAATAAATGGAAGAATTGAGATTCAAACCTTGTGTTTCTTTTTACCTAACTTCACAGCTCAAATACCCAAACTGTTTATGACCAAGTATAATTAAGAATAGCTTCCTCTTTTATTCTTAGAAGTGTCCGAATTTGACAAATAACATGGCCAGCCTAAGTAGACCATTTCTCATTTTGTTTAAACCAGCCACTCTCAAACCTTTCACCTGGTGATACAAATAAGAATAAGTCACATGCATGTCACACTCTCTGTCCAGTTCCTTCAGTTCCTTTCTCTCACTCTAGAAAGTACATACTAAGAGAAATCCAAGAGATGTTCATATAAAGATAATCTTGAATCCACTCTGATTTAATATAAAGGCAAGTCTTCCACATATTTTGTTACTATGTCTTCTATCTGTTATTAATTTTTTTTTTTTACAGGGACAGAGAGAGAGTCAGAGAGAGGGATAGATAGGGACAGACAGGAACAAAGAGAGATGAGAAGCATCAATCATCAGTTTTTTGTTGCAACACCTTAGTTGTTCATTGATTGCTTTCTCATATATGCCTTGACCGCAGGCCTTCAGCAGACTGAGTAACCCCTTGCTCGAGCCAGAAACCTTGGGTCCAAGCTGGTGAGCTTTTTGCTTAAGCCAGATGAGCCTGTGCTCAAGCTGGTGACCTCAGGTTCTCAAACGTGGATCCTCCGCATCCCAGTCCAATGCTCTATCCACTGCGCCACCGCCTGATACCTTACAGCTGATTGAGACACTACATGTCTTAACAAAATGGTTATTCCAACACAGTCACAAAACAAATACCCTCATATGTGAGCTAAAGCTTCTCAATTGCTTTATACAATATACAATTTATTATGTATAATATATAAATTATTAATATCTGATGCATGTTTTATTAATATACAAGTGTATGGCTTTACTAATATACTTTTAAAAAAGTTGATTTTCCCAAGGGTACAAGTTACACCTCAAGCAGAATAACTGTTTTGATGCCTTATTACTATAATGAATGTTAGCTCTTTTCATGTAAGTAGGTCACAGTAGGGTCTATATGAAAGGCCTACACAAAACTGTATATCTCACTGAGAACATCCTACAATAAAAATTTTTCGCCCTGGCCGATTGGCTCAGCGGTAGAGCGTCGGCCTGGCGTGTGGGGGACCCGGGTTCGATTCCCGGCCAGGGCACATAGGAGAGGCGCCCATTTGCCTCTCCACCCCCCCCTCCTTCCTCTCTGTCTCTCTCTTCCCCTCGCGCAGCCAAGGCTCCGTTGGAGCAAAGATGGCCCGGGCGCTGGGAATGGCTCCTTGGCCTCTGCCCCAGGCGCTAGAGTGGCTCTGGTCGCGGCAGAGCGACGCCCCAGAGGGGCAGAGCATCGCCCCCTGGTGGACAGAGCTTCGCCCCTGGTGGGCGTGCCGGGTGGATCCCGGTTGGGTGCATGCGGGAGTCTGTCTGACTGTCTCTCCCCGTTTCCAGCTTAAAAAAAAAAACTTAAAAAAAAAAAAATTTTCAAAGGTGACATGGCCTCACCTTTACATCCTCAGGTAAACCACTAAATATTCCCCCCCAATAAACCAGAAATAAAGATTCCTTATTAATATGCAAAAATTCTCCAAAGTTTTCCTAGGGTTATAAAATACATATAAAAGTTTTCTAACTTTACATCTGATGACAAGGACTTGAATATCACTGAAGTTGTAGTTCTCCTCCCTGAAGTTTAGAAACCAGAATATTCAGGAGAAGGATTGAATTGGGATTGAGAGAGTGGCATATCTTAAATGCTCAATGACTCAATGACAAATAAATACAGTAAGTGGGTGGATGAATACTGTTTCTTCATACCAGCATCATCTGCAGTTACCCAATATGCTAATGAGATATTGTGATTTATAATAAATATAGATTTGGGTCTCAGTTATTTCTGGCACAGAGCTCCTAATACCCTTGGAATTTCATTAAGTGATGAGTGCAACCAAGGTGTTTCTCATTATGTTAATGACCTAAGCATGGGAGCTAGTTGCCAGATCTCACCATGTCATAAAAGGTTTGGAATTAACTACCTCCTAGAGGTGAGAGGGCCTGGAGATTGAATCAGTTGCCAATGGTTAGTGGCTCAATCGTGATTGCAATAAAGCCTGTATAAAACCCGAAAAGGCCTGACAAGGCGTTGGCGCAGTGGACAGAGTGGCGGACTGGGACACAGAGGACTCAGGTTTGAAACCCTGAGGTTGCCGGCTTGAGCATGGGCTCATCCAGCTTGAACACGGGCTGACCAATTTGAGCACAGGGTCACTGGCTTGAGCGTGGGATCACAGACACGACCCCATGGTCGCTGGCTTAAACAAAGAATCACTCACTCTGCTGTAAACAACCCCCAAACCCACAATCAAGGCACATATGAGAAAGCAATCAATGAACAACTACAGTGCTGCAATGAAGAAATTATACTTCTTATCTCTCTCCCTTCCTGTCCATCTCTCTCTCTGTCACAAAAAAAAAAAAAAAAAAAAAGCCAGGATTTGGAGAGTTTCCAGGTTGTTGGACACTCGGAAATTTGAGGAGAGTGGTGCACCTGGGAGGGGCATGGAAGCTTCTCACCTGGTCCCCATGCATCCCTTTCCTCTGGCTGACCCTGGGCTCTATATCCTTTTCTAATAAATGGGTGATCTAATAAGTAATGTGTTTCTCTGAGTTCTGTGAGCTGTTCTGCCAAACTAAATGAACCCAAGAAGAAACATTATGGGAACCTCTGATTTATAGCCAGTTGGTCAGAGCTGCAGGTAACAGCCTGGACTTGAGATTGACATCCGTAATGACTTGCCAAAGAGGAGGTCCTTGGCATCTCCAATCTGTAGCTGATTGGTCCAAAGCACAGGTCAGAAGTCTGTGCTTACTCTTGGCATCAGAAGTAGGGAAGGCATTCTTGTAGGACTGAGCCCTTAATTTGTGGAATACAACGCTATCTGTGGGTAGATAGTGTTTGAAAATTGCTTGCCGGTGGGGGAACCCCTCCTTCCTTGAAGCTGAGTCTCATAATCCTGAGATAGCTTACCTCAGTACTGTGTAGCCTAAGCATCTAAAACGTGCCAGGTGTTGACAATTTTCAGACTCCCACTTGGAGTTAAGAGAAACACTTTGAGAATTCAATCTTGTCATCTTAAGGATTGTATGACCCGTGTTTGAGTGGGTATAAAAGACTGATGCTGGGTCCTGATTCACCAAGGGTCTTCCTCAAACAAGCAGCTGTGACCCATCACTCTTTGGCCAGAGAGCTTTGGCTTATGTGAGCCACCACATCTGCTTGCTGCATACTAGTGAGATCTGCCTCCGTTAAGGTATTTAATACCTATCACAGAGGCACCAGATGCCTGACAGCAAAGGAATACTGAATGCTGTAGAAGCAGGTTCAGGAAAATTAAGGTAATTGTTCAAACTGTTCATGTGGGTTTCTGTTGATTGCTTCTAGAAATAAGATACTGTTGTCCGTGTGATTATTTAGAATCTTTTGACAGTTTGGATTCTCTCCAGATAGTTCAGATATTCTCTACTCTTTCCTAGCGTCACAAAACAGTTGCTAGGACTATTACTTGAATGCTTAGCAGTGTGCCTCTAGTTGTCAAGCTCCAGTTCTCAGAATACACATCAAATAAATACTTTGCACATCTCTCCACAGTGAATATTTGTGCTGATTACAATGTGAGAGTCTATGTCTATGGTTATGCAGCCTCATTTTAGTAATATGTGTTTTTAAACACAGGGCCATAATATACTCATAATTAAAAAAACATACAATCACAATACTTATATGTATCTTTTAGAGATACTTATTTCTGGTGGACTGTTTGTTCATAAGGATCTTTGCATATTCAGAGTTATTATTTCTGCAAATTACAATCAACAGTTTTTTTTTAAGAGAAAATTTGAAATCTATGCTATGGACTGTTTAGAGAATAATAAAGTTAACATCTTAACAGGAGCTACTGGCTTTATTTATACAGGCACTTGAAAGGTGTTAAAATGAAACAGCTGCATTTGATTTTTTGAAAACAATCTGTCTTTTATTCCTCTATAAATTAATAGATACTTTTTGATTATAGAAGAACTAGGACTAAAGAAACTAATTGTACACACTTCCTTCTGCACACTTTTACTGAGGTGACACGAGAGTAACCTCCAGCCCATTTTTGACCTCTCAGCCTGGTGTTCAGGCGGTACCAGTTTTTGTTTCTTCAATTACTTCAGTGTCAAAGCCATGCCTGGAAGCTCCTAGCCTTTCTACTAGTATTAAAGTACAGGAGAAGATGAAGAAAAAATTATAAATGTTATAATTAGACCTGATATCAATAGACCTGGTATAGTGTTATGGTCCCTGAGGTGTAAATACTTAAACTGTTAGAGAGGCTGAAAAAAGAAACAAGCAATTGTTAAATAATAATAATAAAAAAAAACTTTTAGTAATTAGTAGTCCCTCTGCCTTAGCTGTAACAGGCAAAATATTCTATTCTGCAAGCCGTTATATATCCTGTGATCCATACCATCTCTCATGAGACAGAGATTAATTCTGTAATACCAAAGAAGGAAAATGTGATTAGACCAGATTTTATTGTAATACCTTTATCAATTTGTTGCCATAATAATGTAGGATGCACATTGCTTTACTTCAGTAAGTTTTTATTTTTCTACATATCCCCCTAGAGATTTGAGAGCCTAGATGTCTATAAAATTGCAACCTTGAGTCTGCAATTGGGAAGCCTATCTGTTGTTCTAAAATTACTTTTAGTCTGACTATACAGGTAGGCATAAACTACATAGTAATAGAATATATATCCCTAATACTATAAGTATTCATTTATAAATTATCACTGAGTGCCTGTTATAAGCATACCTTAATATTGAAGGTACATATAGACACACTGAGATTTTTTTACTCCATTTTAGTCATTTTTATTTGTGGGATAAAATGGATTTTGTAGTATTATAAATTTCAAACTTAAACAACCAAAAAGCAGTGATGCTAGCCTTCCTCACACAATATAAAACACATTTCAGTGAGTCGTATTAAAACAAAACAAAAAGCTTTTTGACATTTTCAGGCTTTCTATCTTCACTTTGTTGAATGACATTTATTTTATCTTTATTTGTTTGTTTGTTTGTTTGTTTGTTTATTTTTATTGCCTCATATTCATTTTTTCCTTTTCTTTTTTTAAATTTAATTTATTGTGTCTACATAGATTCTAGTGTCACCCCGAATGCATTTAAAATATAGATTTCCCTCTTACATTTTTGCTTGTCCCTTTGCCAGTACTAATATTTTAATACCATCAAATTTCATTGTAAATTATCATTCAATGTGTGGAGTCAGATGTCTTCTGAATATTATATTATATGCAATAGGAACCTTTTGTAACACAAACAGTATGAGTATAGTATGATCTGTGCTCCAAACACATACTACTTCCATCACTCTCTCCCTAGGCCACTCATCAATTGTATACTTTGTTCACTACCCACACGGAGATAGTTTTCAAGTTCATATTTCTAGCTCATATCTCTTCGCTGTGCTCAGACTCTATTATAGTCACCTGTCCAATTAACATTAGATTTTTCAAAGGCATCTCGGACTTCACACATCCAAACTGAAGCTCTTGGTTTTCCTTCAAATCTGTTCCTCTTCTGCCCTGGCCGGTTGGCTCAGTGGTAGAGCGTCAGCCTGGCATGCAGGAGTCCCGGGTTCCATTCTCGGCCAGGGCACACAGGAGAAGCACCCATCTGCTTCTCCACCCCCCCCCTCTCTTTCCTCTCTGTCTCTCTCTTCCCCTCCCACAGCCAAGGCTCCACTGGAGCAAAGTTTGCCTGGGTGCTGAGGATGGCTCTGTGGCCTCTGCCTCAGAAGCTAGAATGGCTCTGATTGTGGCAGAGTGACTCCCCAAGATGGGCAGAGCATCGCCCCCTGGTGGGCATGCCGGATCCCGGTCGGGCACATGCAGGAGTCTGTCTGACTGCCTCCTTGTTTCCAGCTTTGGAAAAATTAAATAAACAAACAAACAAACAAATAAATAAATAAATACATAAATAAATAAATAAAACTGTTCCTCTTCCTCTTTCTCATCTCAATAAATGCCATCACTATCCATCTAGCAGTTTTATCAGAACGGAAGGGACCATCCTGCTCCTCACTCACATTTCTAGTCCATCAACAAGTTTTGATGGCTCTATCTCCCAAATAGTATGTTCCAAATTCATGCACTCCACTCCATCCACTCCCACTCCCCTGTCCTAACCACCACCTAACTGCTCTACCAGAGTCCATTTATGGTGTCCTCTTATCAATTCCCCACATAGGAAACAAAATATTTTTTTAAAATATAATTTAGATCATGTCACATCCCAATTTTATTTAGATTAAAAAGGAAAGCTTTTTAATATAAATTAAAAAGCTTAAATTAACATTAAATTTATAATTTAATGTTATCTTTAAAATCAAATCTAAACTTTGTATTCTGGTGTTCAAAGCCTGAACCCTGCCTACCTTGGCAACATTACTTCCTGTTGTCTCCTCTCTGCCAGATATGCACCAAGCACACTTAAACTCCCTGCTCAGGGACGTGAATGTGCTGGTTCTTTGCTAATGTTCTTCCTTCTGCTCTTTGAATTTCTGGTCCCCTTTTCACCTTCCAGGTCTTAGTTTAAATATCACCTGCCTGGAAAGGTTTTCTTTCTGACCACCTTATTTAAGTATGATCACCAGCCTCTAATATTATCACGACCATTGCCTGACCAGGCGGTGGCGCAGTGGATAGAGCATCGGACTGGGATGCAGAGGACCCAGGTTCAAGACCCCCGAGGTTGCCGGCTTGAGCGCGGGCTCATCTGGTTTGAGCAAAATTCCACCAGCTTGAGCCCAAGGTCGCTGGCTCCAGCGAGGGGTACTCGGTCTGCTGAGGACCCACGGTCAAGGCACATATGAGAGGGCAGTCGATGAGCAACTAAGGTGTTGCAACGCACAATGAAAGGCTGGTGATTGATGCTTCTCATCTCTTCGTTCCTGTCTATCCCTCTCTCTGACTCACTCTCTCTGTAAAAAATAAAAAAAATGAAAAAAAATGAAAAAAAATTATCACCACCATTATTTTCTTTCACAACATCCACCTCTGTTTTCAAAAATCTGGAATTATTTAATTAACGTATATACTTTTTAAATTAAAAAAAATTATTGATTGATTTTAGAGAAGAGGGGAGGGAGAAAGAGAAACATCTATTTGTCATTAACTTGTTTATGCATTTATTGTTTGATTTTAGTATGTACCCTGAGCAGAGATCAAACATGCAACCTTGACGTATCAGGAAGATGCTCTACCGGCTAAACTATCTGACCAGGGCTAATGAATGTATTTACTTTTAAATGCCTGTTTTTTTCTCTGGGCTAAGTGTTCAGTTAGGGCAGGATGTTGTCTACCTTTTTTACCTTTACAGCTCCAAAGCCTAACACAAAATCTGTCACATAGGAAATATAGACTAATGTTCCCCTAGATCATCACTTAATATAATCTTGTATATTACTGTTTGTTCACTTCCGTCCCCATTATCTACTTCACTTTCTTTATTCAAAATAAATATTTCAAAGTTATATCATGTTATGTGACCTTATCACGGTCAACTTCTATTTCAAAAGTAATCTTAATGTTATTATTTGACTAGTCTGCTAATTATTTTCTTCTATTACTTAGATCATTTCTTCACATACCACTATCCTGTAGCTGCAAAATGTGTCCAAAATACAAGAAATATTCTTTTCTTCTTGTTCGCATGGAAGGAGAAGGGATAAATTAGACATTGCACATACATTTTTCCTTAGTCCAGAAGTAGCACACCATAATTCTGTTCACAGTTCTTTGACTATTAGTGGCATGGCCCTGTGAGGGTCCAGTAAGTGAAAAACTCAGAGATCATTTCTCTTTGTAACTCCACCTTTCCCATCCAAATGGTATAAGTAACAATCTTAAAGTTTCTAGAATTCTTTGTTTTTCTATTATAAAGTGTATGTCTGTCTATTGCTCAGTTTAAATATATGAGTTATTTATAATGTAATTAAATTTAGGAGGGAATTATTTTTATAGACATGAATACTTAATATGCACAATATATATGAAATAAAACCTTGAAAGATGATATGTTTTAAAACATACTGTGTAAATTAATATAGTAAAAGCAATAGTGTACTGTGGGTGGGAAAAGTAGAAATAAAAACAATGAAAAGAATATTTTATTGAGCCATTAAAAATATCACTATCTCAAGAGACTTTGTTCTTTCAATCTGACAAAAACACATATGCATAAATATATAAAAGAAAAAAGTTCCAATTGATTCCCATTGCTCACTAGGATCAAAAAACTTTTCACTATAACTGTCAAAGTCATCCATCAGTTAATAATACCTTGTCTGCTCTATTCTTTTAAAAATTAATCTTTATTTGCACTAAAGACTTGACTTAGTATTAATAGTGGAATCCATATAATGAGGGAAGGCTGACTTGTAAATGGTTAAGGACAGCGTGATACTGCTTTCAATAAAAGTATCTCCAGAGATATAGAAAAAGCTTCTTAGAATGGCAACACTTGAATGGAATCTTAAAGAATTATTTAGGAGGAACAAAGAGTGGGAAATCTGGACCAAGTTCCAGAAAGAAGATTATGCCTAATTATATTGCATATCAATACAAAGCTTGTGCACATTTAAGATTTTTAAGATTTTAATCACAGTTGACATTCAACATTATATTTGTTTCAGGTGTACAACAGAGTGATTAGACATTTATATAACTTATGAAGTGATCACCTCAATAAGTCTAGTCGTCATCTGACACCATACATAATTATTACAATGTTATCCACTATATTCTCTATGCTGTACTTACATACTCCTTATTACTTTGACATATTTTTAACCAGGTTGTTTGTTTTCTTATTTTTGAGTTTTAAGGTTTATTTTTTTGTATATTTTGATTAACAGTCCTCTATCACATATATCTTTTGCAAATATTTTCTCCAGTCTGTGGTTTGTGTTCTCATTCTTCTGGCATTGTCTTTCACAGAGCAATAATTTTTAATTTAGTGAATTTAATTAATAAGTCCAACTTATTAATTCTTTCATAGATCATGCCTTTGATGTTAAACAGTAAGTCCTTATTTAATGTCACTGATATGTTCTGCAACCTTAAGTAAAACAATATATAATGCAGAACACCAAGTTTTCTTAACCCCAACAAACCCACTCCAAGGCACATCATAATAAAGATGACACAAACCAATGACAAAGAAAAAATTCTCAAGGCAGCCAGGGAAAAGAAGAGTACAACATATAAAGGAAGGCCTATTAGATTATCATCAGATTTCTCAGCAGAAACTCTACAAGCTAGAAGAGAGTGGACCCCAATATTTAAAGCCCTGAAAGAGAGGAACTTTCAGCCAAGAATAAATACTATACCCATCAAAGCTATCCTTCAAGTATGAAGGAGATATAAAAACATTCACAAATACAGAAAAGATGAGAGAATTTATCAGCAGAAAGCCCCCACTCCAGGAAATACTAAAGGGGGTTTTCCAACCAGATTCAAAGAACAAAAGAAAACAACACCACAAGTAACAGCTCCACCAAGAACACAATAAAACCAAACTTAAACTGTGACAACAAAGGAAAAAAAGGGGGGAGAGGATGGAGATTAACGGTAGCAAAGGATGATGAAGTGCAGAAATACTTATAAGATAGGGTACTACAATGAATATGGTAGGTACCCTTTTCATTACTTAATGGTAACCACCCTTAAAAAAACCACCACAAAAACACTTGACTTAAAAAAGGTAGCAACAGAGGAAAGAAGTATGGAACACAAACAAACAAAAACAAATGATAGAAAAACAAAAGAGAAGAATCAAACTAGATACAAAACTAACAGAAAGCAATTTATAAAATGGCAGTAGGGAACACACAAGTGTCAATAATTACACTAAATGTAAATGGATTAAACTTACCAATAAAAAGACACAGAGTAGCAGAATGGATTAAAAAAGAAAATCCAACTATATGCTGCCTACAAGAAACACATCTAAGCAACAAGGATAAAAACAAATTCAAAGTGAAAGGCTGGAAAACAATACTCCAAGCAAACAACACCCAAAAAAAAGCAGGCGTAGCAATACTCATATCTAATAATGCTGACTACAAGACAGAAAAAGTACTCAGAGACTAAAATGGTCATTTCATAATGATTAAGGGGAAGTTGAATCAAGAAGACATAACAATCCTTAATATATATGCACCAAACCAAGGAGCACCAAAATATATAAGACAGCTACTTATTGACCTTAAAAGAAAAACTAACAAAAATACAATCATACTTGGAGACCTCAATACACCGCTGACGGCTCTAGATCGGTCATCCAAACAGAGAATCAATAAAGATATAGTGGCCTTAAACAAAATACTACAACACCTGGATATGATAGACATCTACAGGACACTTCATCCCAAAGCGACAGAGTATACATTTTTCTCTAGTGTACATGGAACATTCTCAAGAATTGACCATATGTTGGGCCACAAAGACAATATCAGCAAATTTAGAAAAATTGAAATTGTACCAAGCATATTTTCTGATCATAAAGCCTTGAAACTAGAATTCAACTGCAAAAAAGAGGGGGAAAAACCCACAAAAATGTGGAAACTAAACAACATACTTCTAAAAAATGAATGGGTCAAAGAAGAAATAAGCGCAGAGATCAAAAGATATATACAGACAAATGAAAATGAAAATACGACATATCAGAATCTCTGGGATGCAGCAAAAGCAGTAATAAGAGGAAAGTTCATATCACTTCAGGCCTATATGAACAAACAAGAGAGAGCCGAAGTAAACCACTTAACTTCACACCTTAAGGAACTAGAAAAAGAAGAATAAAGACAACCCAAAACCAGCCGAAGAAAGGAGATAATAAAAATCAGAGCAGAAATAAATGAAATAGAGAACAGAAAAACTATAGAAAAAATCAATAAAACAAGGAGCTGGTTCTTTGAAAAGATCAACAAAATTGACAAACCCTTGGCAAGACTCACCAAGGAAAAAAGACACAGGACTCAAATAAATAAAATCCAAAATGAAAGAGGAGAGATCACCACAGACATCATAGATATACAAAGAATTATTGTAGAATACTATGAAAAATTATATGCCACCAAATACAACAATCTAGAAGAAATGGATAAATTCCTAGAACAATACAACCTTCCTAGACTGAGTCATGAAGAAGCAGAAAGCCTAAACAGACCAATCAGCAGGGAGGAAATAGAAAAAACTATTAAAAATCTCCCCAAAAATAAAAGTCCAGGCCCAGACGGTTATACTAGTGAATTCTATCAAACATTCAAAGAAGACTTGGTTCCTATTCTACTCAAAGTCTTCCAAAAAATTGAAGAAGAAGCAATACTTCCAAACACATTTTATGAGGCCAACATAACCCTCATACCAAAACCTGGCAAGGATGGCACAAAGAAAGAAAACTACAGACCAATATCTCTAATGAATACAGATGCTAAAATACTAAACAAAATACTGGCAAACCGAATACAACAACATATTAAAAAAATAATACATCATGATCAAGTGGGATTCATCCCAGAATCTCAAGGATGGTTCAACATACGTAAAACGGTTAACGTAATACACCATATCAACAAAACAAAGAACAAAAACCACATGATCTTATCAATAGATGCAGAAAAGGCTTTTGATAAAATACAACACAATTTTATGTTTAAGACTCTCAACAAAATGGGTATAGAAGGAAAATATCTCAACATGATAAAGGCCATATATGATAAACCATCAGCCAACATCCTATTAAACGGCATAAAACTGAGGACTTTCTACCTTAAATCAGGAACAAGACAGGGTTGTCCACTCTCTCCACTCTTATTCAACGTGGTGCTAGAAGTTCTGGCCAGAGCAATCAGACAAGACAAAAAAATAAAAGGCATCCATATCGGAAAAGAAGAAGTAAAGCTATCACTTTTTGCTGATGATATGATCCTATACATCGAAAACCCGAAGGACTCCACAAAAAGATTATTAGAAACAATAAACCAATACAGTAAGGTCGCAGGATACAAAATTAACATACAAAAGTCCATAGCCTTTCTATATGCCAACAATGAAATATTAGAAAACGAACTCAAAAAAATAATCCCCTTCACGATTGCAACAAAAAAAATAAAATACCTAGGAATAAACATAACAAAGAACGTAAAGGACCTATATAATGAAAATTACAAAGCATTGTTAAGGGAAATCAAAAAAGATACAATGAGATGGAAAAATATTCCTTGTTCTTGGATAGGAAGAATAAATATAATCAAAATGGCCATATTACCCAAAGCAATATACAAATTTAATGCAATTCCCATCAAAATCCCTATGAGATTTTTTAAAGAAATGGAACAAAAAAATCATCAGATTTATATGGAACTATAAAAAACCCCGAATAGCCAAAACAATCCTAAGGAAAAAGAATGAAGCTGGGGGCATTACAATACCTGACTTTAAACTATATTATAGGGCCACGATAATCAAAACAGCATGGTATTGGCAAAAAAATAGACACTCAGACCAATGGAACAGAATAGAAAGCCCAGAAATAAAACCACATATATATGGTCAAATAATCTTTGATAAAGGGGCCAACAACACACAATGGAGAAAAGAAAGCCTCTTCAACAAATGGTGTTGGGAAAACTGGAAAGCCACATGCAAAAGAATGAAACTCGACTACAGCCTGTCCCCGTGTACTAAAATTAATTCAAAATGGATCAAAGACCTAAATATAAGACCTGAAACAATAAAGTACATAGAAGAAGACATAGGTACTAAAATCATGGACCTGAGTTTTAAAGAACATTTTATGAACTTGACTCCAATGGCAAGAGAAGTGAAGGCAAAGATAAATGAATGGGACTACATCAGAATTAAAAGTTTTTGCTCAGCAAGAGAAACTGATATCAAAATAAACAGACAGCCAACTATATGGGAACTGATATTTTCAAACGACAGCTCAGATAAGGGCCTAATATCCAAAATTTACAAAGAACTCATAAAACTCAACAACAAACAAACAAACAAACAATCCAATAAAAAAATGGGAAGAGGACATGAACAGACACTTCTCCCAGGAAGAGATACAAATGGCCAACAGATATATGAAAAGATGCTCAGCTTCATTAGTTATTAGAGAAATGCAAATCAAAACTACAATGAGATACCACCTCACTCCTGTTAGATTAGCTATTATCAACAAGACGGGTAATAGCAAATGTTGGAGAGGCTGTGGAGAAAAAGGAACCCTCATTCACTGTTGGTGGGACTGTAAAGTAGTACAACCATTATGGAAGAAAGTATGGTGGTTCCTCAAAAAACTGCAAATAGAACTACCTTATGACCCAGCAATCCCTCTACTGGGTATATACCCCAAAACCTCAGAAACATTGATACGTGAAGACACATGTAGCCCCATGTTCATTGCAGCACTGTTCACAGTGGCCAAGACATGGAAACAACCAAAAAGCCCTTCAATAGAAGACTGGATAAAGAAGATGTGGCACATATACACTATGGAATACTACTCAGCCATAAGAAATGATGACATCAGATCATTTACAGCAAAATGGTGGGATCTTGATAACATTATAAGAAGTGAAATAAGTAAATCAGAAAAAAACAAGAACTACATGATACCATACATTGGTGGAACATAAAAATGAGACTATGAGACATGGACAAGAGTGTGGTGGTTACCAGGGGTGGGGGGGGGGAGGGAGGACATGGGAGGGAGGGAGGGAGAGAGTTAGGGGGAGGGGGAGGGGCACAGAGAACTAGATAGAGGGTGACGGAGGACAATCTGACTTTGGGCGAGGGGTTTGCAACATAATTTGATGACAAAATAACCTAGACATGTTTTCTTTGAATATATGTACCCTGATTTATTAATGTCATCCCATTACCATTAATAAAAATTTATTTAAAAAAAGTAAAAAAAAAAAAAAAAAAAAAAAAAACAATATATAATGAAACCAATTTTACCACAGGCTAATCGATATAAAGAAGAGTTAAGTTCCTATGGCATCTCATCAACATTATAATGACATGACATTGAACTGACATTATTCAAGGACCTGCTGTATCCAAAAAATCCTGTCACAGCCAGTTATCTAATTTTTCTCCTGTTTTTTTTCTATAAATTTTGTAATTTTATGTTTTACATTTAGTTCTATAATTCATTTTAAATTAATTTTTTAAGGGTGTAAGGTCTTTGATTTATTATTTTTTGCCTTGTATATTTAGCTGTTCCAGAGCCATTGTTGAAAGACTCTCTTTGCTCCATTGGATTGCCTTTGTTCCCTTCTACAAGTTCATTTGACTATATTTATGTGGGTCTATTTCTGGACTTTATATTCTGTTCCATTAACATATTTTCCTCTTCATATAAACTTTTAAATTAGTTTTTTGATAACTAAAAGTAACATATCAAGATTTTGATTTAAGTTGTGTTAAAGGTTAAATTGGGGAGAATTGACATCTTGATGATATTGAGTCTTCCTATCCACAAATATGGGATCTCTTTTCATTTTTATTAGTGCTTTGAATTCATTTATCAGTTTTATAGTTTTTCTCAAATAGAGTTTATACATATTTGATAAATTTTTATCTAAGTATTTTCTATTTTTCTGTGCTAATGTAAATGATATTTCATTTTTTAATTCAAATTTGACTTGTTCATGCTGGCATGTAAGAAAGAGATTGACTTTTGTATATTAACCTTATATTTTGCAGCCTTGCTATATTTGCTTATTAATTTTAGGAGTTTCTTTTTTAGTTTATTGTTTTGAATTTTCTATATAGACAATTATGTCATTTGTAAATAGAGTCTTATGTCTTCTTTCCCAATTTGTATACCTTTTTCTTCTTTTTCTTGCCTATTCTATTAACTACAAATTCCAGTACAATGTTAAAAAAATAGTGGTGAGAAGAAACATCCTTGTTTTATACATAATTTTTATGGAATAGCTTCTGTCTCTCATCATTAAATATGATGTTAGATTTTTTTTTTGTATTTTTTTTTTGTATTTTTCTGAAGCTGGAAACGGGGAGGCAGTCAGACTCCCGCATGCGCCCAACCGGGATCCACCTGGCATGCCCACCAGGGGGTGATGCTCTGCCCATCCCAGGCATCGCTCTTTTGTGACCAGAGCCAGTCTAGTGGCTGAGGCAGAGGCCATGCAGCCATCCCCAGCGCCGGGGCCATCTTTGCTCCAATGGAGCCTCGGCTGTGGGAGGGGAAGAGAGAGACAAAGAGGAAGGACAGGGGAGGGGTGGAGAAGCAGATGGGCACCTCTCCTGTGTGCCCTGGCTGGGAATTGAACCCAGGACTTCTGCACGCCGGCCGACACTCTACCACTGAGCCAACTGGCCAAGGCTTGATGTTAGATTTTTTGATGGTAAGCTATTAAGTTGAGAAAGTTGTCCACTATTCCTAGTTTACTAAAAGTCTTTATCATGAATTGACACTGGATGCTGTCAAATGCTTTTTCTACATCTATTAATATGATTATGAGATTTTTCTTTTTTTTACTCTGTTGATGTGATGGGTTACATTAATTGATATTCAAATGTTGAACCAGATTTGCACACCTGTGATAAATTCCAGTTGGTGTAGAGTACAGTTCTTTTTATACTTCCTGGGATTTGATTTGCCAATATTTTGTTGGGGAATTTTCATGCATGTTCATGAGAGATATTGCTTGGTAGATTTATTTTTTTGCAATGTCTTTGTCGGGTTTCAACATTAGCTGGTCTTATGGAATGAATTAAAAAGCTTCTTTTTCTTCTATATTCTAGAAGAGTTGTAGAGAATTGGCATAATTCTATTTAAATGTTTGGTGGAATTCATCGACAAACCAATCTGAGCCTGGTGCCTTCTTTCTTGGAAGATTATTAATGATTCAATTTGTTCCATAGATATAGGCCAATACAGATGGTTTATTCCTTCTTGTATGAGTTTTGGCATATTGTGTCTTTCAAGTAATTGATCCATTTTGTCTAGCTTATTAAGCTTGTTGGCATAGAGTTATTCATAGTATTTATATGTTATTTTTAATGTCCATGGGATCTGTAATGATGTCTATTCTTTCATTTTCGATACTAACAATGTGTCCTCTCCCTTTTTTTCACAGCCTGTCTTACAGCCTTATCAATTCTATTGACTTTTTTCAAAGAACTAGCTTTTAATTTCAATAATTTTCTTTGTTGATTTTTAATTTCTAATTTTATTGCTTTCTCTTCCAATTATTTTTTCTTTTTTGTCTGCTTACTTTGAGTTTTACTTCATCTATCTAGTTTCCTGATATGTTTTATTTTAAAACCCAATAAACAAAAAATGTATTTCCTAATTCTGTATACTAAAGACCTAGAAACAATAACCAATTTTGTAGCTCTGAGCATCCCTTGTGTCCACGTTGTGGTCATTTGTATGAATTCTTCCTAAAAGAGGCCAAGGACCCATGGGAAAATAGATTCCTCCAGGTCCAGGGGGAAAAAAAACAACTCCTAAATAAGTTTGAATTTTTTGCCCTGTGGGATAGCTCAGTTGGCTAGAGTGTCAACCCGAAGCACAGAGATTGCTGGTTCGATCCCTGGTCAGGACACATACAGGAATAGATCCATGGTCCTGACTCTCTCTCTCTTCCTTCCTCTCTAACTAAAATTTTAAAGAAATTAAAAAAATAAAGAAGTCTTGATTTCTTGTTTACTAAAAACAAAGCAAAGAATCTATCAATGACTACTAGAGTATAGTAAAAAGATTCAGAAGTCAACCTGAATAGGCTCCCATTTGCAAAGGGGAACAAAAGGGGGAAATCATGCACTCATCCTGCCTTTCTATAACTAACTGTAACTCAAGGTAAGCAATTACTTCCTGTTGGGAAACATTTTTGTGGAATTGTTCCTACTAACAAATAAAAAAGGTTTTTAGAATTAGAATATTACTATTTTGCAATGTTTAACTAATGTATCTGGGAAATGATCATCAAACAGCTAAGATTATAAAAGAAGTTTGCAATCAAATACATTAACCTTTGACGATATACACAACAACATTTCTGAAGTCATCTGATCATGCATTTAGATCTAATTAATATACAAGATATACAGAAGACACCACAGGAATGCAATCAGCACAACCCAGACAGTGGGAAATTTGATAAGCAAATTGACTTTTTTTTTTAAACAAAAATATGTAAGAAAAAAAATATGAGATGCAATCTACAGACTTAAACTTAAGAGACTTGACAAATACTTGCAATGTATGAAATTATTTTTATATTGAGTCAAACAAAAAGAATGTATAGAATAGAAAATATAGTCATATATGATGATAACCAGAGAAATATGAATATTAACTGAGCATTTGATTGCTGAATTATTTTTCATATTTTAGATTTGTGATAATATTTTTGTTGATGTATTTTTTAATAATCCTTCACTTTTACTATTGCTAAACAAATACAGATGCTCTAGGTCAGTGGTTTTCAACCTTTTTCCACTTGGAGACTTGTGAAAATAGAATTATTTTGGAGACCGCTAAAGCAAAAGACACTTAAACATAAGCAAATTAGACTAAGATCATTGGGTGTATAATTTTCATGCAACATGTACGTGGTTAACTCTATGATAGACTAGCACAAGCTTTCTGGCAGACAGGTCTACCGACCAGTGGTTGAAACACACTGCTCTAAATAACCTCCCTTGATAAAGGGATGGAGGGGTGGAAGGAAGGAAAGAAGATAGGAAGGAAGGAAGGAAGGAAAGAAGGAAGGAAGGAAGGAAGGAAGGAAGGAAGGGAGGGAGGGAGGGAGGGAGGGAGGGAGGGAGGGAGGGGAGAGAGAGAGAAATTACCTCATAGACATGAAGAACAGTGTAATGATTGCTAGGGGAGGGGGAAGGAGGGTAGAAAGAACTGGAAAGGGATATAGAGGGACAAATGGTGATGGGCAAAGATTTGAATTGGGTTAGTAAACACACAATACAGTGTACAGATGATGTGTTGTAGAATTGTGCACCAGAAACCTGTATAGCTTTGTTAATCAATGTCATCCCAATAAATTCAATAAAAAGGATAAGTCAATCAATCAATAAACAAACAAATAACTTCCCTCTGTGGACAGCTAATGAAATGGCTACTTTTCTTAAATTGCAATATAGAAACACTGCTTTTAGAAAGTTCTCTCTAATGCTATCACTTAAAACATTTCACACAACCTGATCTTCATAATAGACTTCATAGTTACAACATATAACTACAGTTCATGTCCTTTGCAAAAGAACTAAAAACTAAAACAAACAAACAAAACTTATATACTCTTATCCAATTCCTAGAGGTCAAAAGAAGCAATTTTTTCTTTTATGGAGCCCATACCTCTTGGCATTGCCCCATTTTTACCTCCTGCCATATCCCATCTCTACTGTCAGACATAGAAGGTCTAACACCAAAAACCAAAGGTTTAATTCTAGGATGACTATGAGTAGTGGATGGTTGTGGTGTCACCTTGCAAATAATGACTATGATATCTGAGGATAGACCAAATTGCCAATTAGAATACAAAAAAAAATTCCATGTACATACCAGAATAGGATGGTTATAAACAGGAGCAGAGTTAGAACACGTGTTGAGAAACTAAGTTTAGCCAGGTAATAAGAATGGAATCCAGGTTAAAGATAGAGTCAGGAGAAACAGATGGAACAAGACTGGAGCAGTAAGCCATGTTTATAACCAGAACAGAAACACTGTCAGAACTAGAACCAAGAAATAAGTTCACTGGAGAAATAAAGGACACCAGTCTTGTAGGTTTGTTATGGAAAAAAAAACAAAAAAAAAAAACAAAACAAAAAAGGTCCCTGGAGGCACAGGGTAATTTTTGAAGTATTAGCCAGAAGCTTCACTTGTTTTAAAAGAACTTTGGTTCTTGGTATCCAGGAAATTATACATTGTTTACTACACACAATTATACATTATTCATTATACATATTGGCTGTGGGAAAACTTATATAATAGCACCATATCATACAGTTTAGGAAAGGATTAAATAAAATTAAGAATTTAAAGCACTCAGCACAGTGTTTATTAAAAGTTAGCTTCCAAATGATAACTTGAAGCTGTTGGAAAAGGGATGGGTAAGAGGCTGGGGGTGGGGGATGGTTGAACAAAAATGAAAAAAGAAAGAAATAATAAGATGTTGAAGAGAGACTGTATATGTAAATTATATCTTATTGAAGGAAGTAACTAAATCCTTTTCAATTCCTAAGTTAATTTCTACTCTGTAAAGGTCTTTAAGCTTATTTCTCCTTGATGACATCTCTACAGACATTACCTTAGTTTAAGTCAGGGTTTCTCAAAGTGTAATCCATGGATCCCTCAGGGGTCTTTAAGACTCTTTCAAGGAGTCTGAGGTCAAAATGATTTTATAATAATATTAAAATATTATTTGCCTATTTTACTCTCACTTTTTCCCAAATGATCAGATTTTTTCCAGAAGCAACATGATATATGGTAACATCATTACTCTAATGACTAATAGAATATGTATTTGTATACTTTTGTGCTTTAAAATTTCCTCATTTTTGTTTCTAATATAATATGGTATATATTGGTAGGTATAACTCATATAACTATAAGTCTTTGAGATCCTCAATAATTTTTTTCTTTTTTTTTTTTTACATTTTTATTTATTCATTTTTTTAGAGAGAGGAGACACAGAGAGAGAAAGAGACAGAGAGAGGAAAGAGATAGAAAGAACAGAGGGAGGAGCAGGAAGCATCAACTCCCATATGTGCCTTGACCAGGCAAGCCTGGGGTTTTTGAACCAGCGACCTCAGCGTTCCAGGTCAACGCTTTTACCCACTGTGCCACCACAAGTCAGGCAAGATCCTCAATAATTTTTAAAAGTGGAAAGGGATTCTGAAACCAAAAAGATTGAGAACTGCTACTTTAAATCATCATCTATTAAATAACCAGATGGCTAATGGTGGATGTCTCCTAATATATCTATATTTTTACAACTACATATATATTTAATTGTAAAATATATCTATATTTTACAATTACAATGTCTTCTAATATATCTCTATTTCTTCTAACTTTGCCCAAATGCTCTTTCAAAAATCAAAATATGAGCCCTGGCCGGTTGGCTCAGTGATAGAGCATTGGCCTGGCATCCAGGAGTCCCGGGTTCGATTCCCGGCCAGGGCACACAGGAGAAGCGCCCATCTGCTTCTCCACCCCTCCCCCTCTCCTTCCTCTCTGTCTCTCTCTTCCCCTCCTGCAGCCAAGGCTCCATTGGAGCAAAGTTGGCCATGGCTCTATGGCCTCTGCCTCAGGTGCTAGAATGGCTCTGATTGCAACAGAGCATCGCCCCCTGGTGGGCATGCTGGATGGATCCCGGTTGGGCACATGCGGGAGTCTATCTGACTGCCTCCCCATTTCCAACTTCAGAAAAATACAAAATATATATATATGATTATATTGCATCTCTGTTTAAAGCTTATATATCTCTAATCAACTCTAAGATAGGAAAGTAGCGTAGCACAGTAGAAAAAACAACAACAAAGCCTTTGATTTTATCTAGGGTTGAATTTGAATTCAATATATGTTAAACTCTGATAATTGTCCTCCAATAACTATTTCTCTTTTCTTCATGTTTGTAATATACCCCTTGAGTTTTAGCTTAGTGCAAGGCATTACCACTAGAAATTCCTCCATTGAAGATGAATGTGGTCATACACGAAAGGCAAAATTGTGGGCTGAACTGAGAACACGAGGCTAGTGTGTTCCGAAAGAAAATTTTATTTTAAAATGCTTGAGTGCAGGGAAGCTGAGACAGACTAAGCTGTGTCAGCCCCAAAAGAGGGATGGGTGGTGATTTTAGGGTTTTGTCAAAGAAATTTGGGCAAAGGCAGCTGCAAGACAACTTCTGTTAGTGGCTGGGAGTAGCACCACAGATCCTCAGAACTGTTTGCCCTCGGACTCAATCGTCCCTTATCAGCATTCAGCTACAGGAGAGGTCTGAGCTGGATTACTGAGTAAGCAAGTCCTTCTTCCTCTTTCAGGTCTACATTCTTCTTAAGAGAGATGGTGGCTGAATGACCATTTTATCTATCAGTATAATATGGACTTTAAGAGATGAGCAGAAGTGGTTTTTATGCAATTTCTGGATCAAAATGTCCAAAAAAAGAAGCAGTTTACTTCCACTTCTTTCTTCTTTCCTACAAGCTTCAAAGGAGGCTAGAGAGTGCTGAGTCAGCCAGCATTAGCTATAGAAACACCATACTTATATATTTTGAGATTGTATGCCCAAGTCTGTATTGTTTCATAGAGAAAAAAAAAGCCTTTATAAATGATAAAATAAATATAAGGTCACTACTTCATGAATTTTCACCTATTGCAGGGGGTTCTGGAACCTAACCCCCACAATAGACAAGAGACCACTGTATACCTAAAAGTAGCTTTTGTTGCATACATTTAATACTTAAATAAGAACAATAAAAAAGGTAGACAAAACTACATTATGTTATAAGAAAGAGTTTTAAAATATTAATGAAAAAATATTAAATAATACCTGACAAAAAATAGTAAAACTGTTATTTAAGATATTTTGACCCTGTCCAGTTGGATCAATGGTAGAGTGTTGGCCCAGCATGTGGATGTCCTGGGTTCGATTCCCAGTCAGGACACACAGGAGAAGTGCCCATCTGCTTCCCCACCCCTCCTTCTCTCACTTCTGTCTCTCTCTCTTTCCCCTCCTGCAGTCATGGCTTGATTGGAGTCAGTTGGTTCCAGGTGCTGAGGATGGCTCCATGACCTCCACCTCAGGAGCTGAGAAGAGCTTGGTTGCTGAGCAATGCCCGGGTGGCAGAGCATCACCCCCTAGTTGGCTTGCCTGGTCACAGAGCATGCAGGAGACTGTCTCTGCCTCCCTCCATTCACTGAATTTAAAAAAACAAAAAAACCCAGCTTGTCAGCCCCTGGTTGGTTGGCACTTTTTCTCTTAGTGTTATATGTTTGTTTACTGAAGTAGCAAAAGTTAGAGAATTAAAATGTAGTATTTCATCAAAGGTATAATGAGTTTTATGAAATAAATAAGTAAATATTACAAGCATAATTTCATCAGATTTTTTTCACCTGTGGACAGAATAAACATTACTATGGGTGCTTAGAATACGCTGTTGTGCAGATGAATGTTAAAAAGAAGTTAGGAATATAAATTTGTGATTTCCACATTAGGAGGATGCCCAGGTACCCACCTTAGAGAGAAATCTGATTATAAGTGCCATTTTAACAACCATTTCTCTGAACTTAACAAAAAATTAGGCATTGGTTCTGCCAAACTGGTGCGAACCAGCTGAATCTCACCACTGCCTTTAGGTTTATTTTGTTAGACTCTATACCTTTCTTCATTCAAGAAATAAAAGTCACATCAAAAAAAAAGTCACATGTACAATTTTTAAATTGAGGGAGTTGAAATTGTTTGAAAATGCATTACATATTAACCAGGAATGAGAGATAGCTGGTATTTTATACTATGACATTAAATATAGGCTTTATTCATTAATGCTCAAATTATATCAAATATCAAATATATAAATATAAATTATGCTCAAATATAATGCTCAAATTATATCAAATATCAAAATATAAATTGATGTGTTAGTGTTAATGAAAATGTAATTTTTTGTTTGGTAAAGATGCCCCAACACTCACTATTTCTGCTTTTCAGATTGATTTTTTTAAGACTCCAGTGGCAGATATAAGCCATGGGGCTTTCACTGTAATTACATCTATTCCTGGACATTATATTAATGCTGAATTATTAGTATAGTAATGGCCACCGATGTACTTTTTATTTGTAATTTAATAATAGCATCTATCTACAGAAGGCACCAAATTTGTCATAATGGAAAGTTTGTGTTTTTAAGATATATTTTAAAAGGGTAATTTTTTATGACTTGATCACAATAGTTCATGTTGAGAAATTGTATCATTTTTTTCAATATGTCAATGCTAATTCATTTTGCAATCTGTTTAAACCAGGTTTGGTAGTCAGTCATTAAATTGTAACCATCAAATGTCTCACACCTTCTTCGTTAGACATAAATTTGAGGTCATTAATCTGTGAAAATAGTTTAGTGTTTTTTGGAATTTTAACATTGTTTATTTTGAATAACTTTTACAATATGAAAAAGATATGAGTAAAAATTACTTAGGAAAAATATCAACGTATATCTCTCTTCAGATTACTTTCTTTTACTTTTCCCCTGGATCTAAATATTTACACCCATTATAGAAGTATATTTTAAAATGAAAATTTAAATCACATCTAATTCTACAACCTAGAAACACCCCCATTTAAAAATACATTCTTTCTTCTTTTTTAAAGTCTGTGAATAGAAGTAGATATGTGTGTTGGATATGCATACAAGAATAAGGAGATACGTTTTCTGGAAGAATTCAAATTAGAAACATGTTATCTTTTATTTACCATTTCAATAGGAGACTTTAATGTTTTCAGCATTTAATGTTGGAAAGTAAAATTTGAAAGCAGACTGATTTTTATTGCTTTGCAGATAACCTAAAAGTTTTATACATCTAGAATTTAGTTGCGCCTGACCTGTGGTGGCGCAGTGGATAAAGCATAAACCTGGAAATGCTGAGGTCGCCGGTTTGAAACCCTGGGCTTGCCTGGTCAAGGCACATATGGGAGTTGATGCTTCCAGCTCCTCCCCCCTTCTCTCTCTCTCCTCTCTCTCCCTCTCTGTCTCTCTCTCTCCTCTCTAAAAATGAATAAATAAATAAATAAATTAGAATTTAGTTGCTATGGGTGGATTCCCTCGATGTATTTTCAAATGTTATACCAGCTTTGCATCCTTGGAGAAAAAACCAGCTTCATTATGATGTACAATACTTTTTAGACATTTCAGAATTCTTTTTGCTAATATTTTATTAGAGATTTTTATGTCTATATTTATGAGGAACATTGGTCTATAGTTCTGCTTTGTTTAGTTTTTGTATTATGTTAATTGGATTTGTTATGAGGTTAATACTGTCCTCGTAAAACAAATTGGAAGTGTCCCTTGCTCTTCTGGATTCTGAAAGAGGTTTGTGTAGAATTCATGTTAATTTTTCTTTAAATACTTAATAGAATTCTCCAGTGAAACCATTTTGTCCTGAAGATATCTGTTTCAGGAGCTTTTAAATTATAAATTCAATTTCTTTAATGGTTATATGGCTATACAAATCATTTCATCTTGGTTGAATTTTGGCAGCTTATGGTTTTCAAGGATTGGTCCATTTCTTCTAGGTTGTTGAATTAAGAAGCATAAAATTGTTCATAGTATTCCATTATTATCTTTTTAATGACTGCAGGAGGCTATAGTGATTTTAAATCAGGTTAATTTTAGAAAAATAAAATGCACAGACCTGAACAGCATAGAGTTTTGAAAATATATATATACACCCATATAACCATCATTTAAATCAAAATGAATACTGCCACCACTCTGAAACATTCTTTTCTTCCTTGTCAGTCAATAAGCAGCACTACTGAGAAAACCACTACTATGATTTTTACCATCTAGAACAGGGGTCAACAGCTCAGACCAGTTAAATATGGCTTGTTTGTGTAAACAAGGTCTTAGCAGAATGAAGCCACAGCCATTTTTAAATGTACCTGTACTGCTACCCTTCATGCTATGAGATAAACTGAGTGGTTCAGACTGAGACATTATGACCCTGCACTGGGGAAGTCAGTCTTTTCTGGATTTTTAAGTGTTCCTGCTGGGATCCAGCCTCCTGAGCAATGGAAATTGACTTGCCATAAAGATGGAGTGACTTCTTTTGTCCCATAGAAACATTTACTCTTCATGTTTGAAGGGTATTATTTACATTTCAAAGAAGGATGAAGCTGGGAGCCATTTGTTTTTATTTCAAAGGACTGTAAAATAGGAGCCTTCCTTCCCAGTGAAGTTTTATTTACATTAGTGAAATAAGATTTATGTCCTTCTTTCAAGAGCAGTGAAGGACAGCTGTATAGCAGTTCCCACATAAACTCCCAGATTCATCATTCTGAGTTCTTCTGTGGTACAAAAACTTCCTTTTTCTATTTCAGGCCTAAAATTCTGTTTTTATTACATTAGTCTGAAGGGAGAAAACAGGGATTGGGGCACCTATGCAGTGATTGCTATTAATAATTTGCCTTTGATCCAAGAACTTTTTGTTTGTTTTCAAGACAAAATAAATGAATAGAGATACTAAAAACATTACTACAAATTCTAAAATATTTATTGTCTGGTCATTTACAGAAAATGTTTGCCAATACCAGTTCTAGAATAGTATTACTATTTTTGCACTGAAATACATGGAATCCCAAATTTATACTCTGGTTTCTTTCAGTTAACATAATGCATTTAGAGATATATCTATACTATATGTATCAATAGTTCTTTTCATCTGTAAGCAAATTTCACGATTTGATTATTAATTTTCTGTTGTTGAACATTTGAGCTGTTTTTAGTTTTTGTTTATTGAAAACAAAGTTATTTTGAACAGTCTAGTACAACTCTTTGTAGACATATGCTTTCATTTTTCTTGGGTGTAATTTCTGAGTCATAAGAAACATATATGTTTAACTTTACTTTTTAAAAAACTCATTTGCCAAGATAGTTGCATCATCATAGGCCATCACTGTCAATATATTAAGGTTCTAGTTGCTCCAAATCATTATCAGTACTTACAATGATCAATCTTTTTAATTTAATCCATTCTATGGGTAAGAAGTGGTACCGTCTTGTGGTTTTAATTACATTTTTTCAGTTACTAATGATGTTGGTCTTTTTTTTTTTTATCTTTTGTATTTTTCTGAAGCTGGAAACGGGGAGAGACAGACAGACTCCCGTATGCGCCCGACCGGGATCCACCCGGCACGCCCACCAGGGGGTGACGCTCTGCCCACCAGGGGGCGATGCTCTGCCCCTCTGGGGCATCGCTCTGCCGAGACCAGAGCCACTCTAGCGCCTGGGGAAGAGGCCACAGAGCCATCCCCAGCGCCCGGGCCATCTTTGCTCCAATGGAGCCTTGGCTGCGGGAGGGGAAGAGAGAGACAGAGAGGAAGGGGGGGGGGTGGAGAAGCAAATGGGCGCTTCTCCTAAGTGCCCTGGCCGGGAATCGAACCAGGGTCCCCCGCACGCCAGGCCGATGCTCTACCGCTGAGCCAACCGGCCAGGGCCTGGTCTTCTTTTTATATGCTTATTATTATCAATCAAATGTCTTTTGTGAAGTGTTTGTCAAGTATCTATTGTTTGTATTTTAATTTTATTTTTAGCAGTTCACTTTAGATTTGGGATGAAAGTCAGCCATTAGATATATATAGTGAATATTTTACCTCAGTGTGTGATCTTTTTATTTTCCTAAAAATAACATTTAGCCTGACAACGTGGTGACACAGTGGATAGAGAGCCGGCCTGGGATGCTGAGGACCCAGTTTCAAAACCTTGATGTCACTAGTTTGAGCATAGGGTTGTAGGCTTGAGTGTGGGATCATAGACTTGACCCCACAGTCACTGGCTTAAGCCCAAAGTTTGCTGGCTTGAAGCACAAGGTCGCTGGTTTGAGCAAGGGGTCACTGGCTCAGTTGGAGTCCCCTGGTCAGGGCACATGAGAAAGCAGAAAACAATCAATGAACTGAAGAGTCACAACTATGAGTTAGTTGATGCTTCTCATCTCTTTCTCTCTCTCTCTCTTTCTCTCTCTCTCTCTCTCTCTCAATCTCTCTCAGACACTAAATAAATAAATAAATAAGTAAATAACTGTTAAAGAGAGGTTTTTAATTTTGATGAAATCCTATTTAGCCATTTGTTTTTTGTGGTTAATGATTTCTGTGCCTTGAGAAATCTCTGCCTACTCTGTAATCAGGAAGATACTCTCTTATGTTTCATTCCAGAAGCTAATCCTTTTAGATTTTACATTTAGGTCTATGGGATGCTTTGAATTCACATATATGTATGGTGTTAGGAATGGTATCAAATTTGTACTTTTTATTTTATCTTTTTAGTTTTTCTGTAGAATACTAAGCTTCTCCAGCAATATTTATTGAAAATATTTCTCTCTTCTACTTAGGTTCTTTAGTATTTTTATTGAAACTCAGTTTGTCACATGTGGATGAATCCATTTCTGAACTCTCTATTCTCTCTGATGATTTGTTTACTATTCTTATGTTGATACTACACTGATTTAATGTTTGGCTTATGGTATATCTTAATATTAAGTTGTCTTTCAATCATTTTTCTTCAATACTTTCTTAGCTATTCTAGTTCTTTTTAAATAACCTTTAAAAATATTTTTATTGATTGATTTTAGAGAGAGAGAATGGAAGAAAAAAAGCAGGAGAGAGAGAAAGAAAAAGACCAATTTGTTCCACTGAAGATCCAACCTATATCCCTGGCGTATTGGGATGACACTCTAACCAAATTAGTGTTCTGGCCAGAGCTGTTGTAGTTCTTTTGCATTTCCTTAGGAATTTTAGAATCAGCTTGTCTACTTCTACAAAATAGTCTGCTGGAATTTTGATAGAATCTATACATAAATTTGGGAATAATTAACATCTAAAAATATTGAACTTTTAAAATTTATCAACACGTGGGTGTGTAAAAAAATAATTTTCCTCCTACCTTCTAAATTATTCTAGCTGGGCAATAATCAAATTTACAGAGACAAATGAACAGCAGAAAATTAAGTTTTAATATGTAGGCATGGGGAATTCACGAAAACATGAAAATTCCCCAGACAGTGAAGCAAAATGAGGTATATATGTCATTTTGGACAAAGGGAAAGGGGGGAGAAAAGGGTCTGGGGTTTCAAAGAGAAAAAGGCAATTCACAAGCAGCTGAAAAAGTGGCAAATACTTGCTAGGCAACTCAGAAACAATGGGGGTGGGGAGAATCTAATGAACAGATTTTTACGTGGAACCTTGCTGTCTGCCATACTTAACTCATATGTGCTAAAGTGAGTATGCCAAAGTGTTTATGGTAAGGTTCCCTTCCCAAAGCACAGTGTCTTTCAGAAGAAAAAAAGAAGGCATAAACAAAACAAAACAAAATCTCTTCCTGACTTTGGTGAGCTTTAATTATTTTCAGTTTGAAATCATCTGCATGCCTGAGTGGCACATCCCACAGAGACTCACTAGTGACCGCTCCAAATCTATTTATTTATTTAGACCTTTAATTTTGCTAAGTAACATTTAGTAATTTTCAGTGTACAAGTCTTATAAACTTTCATTAAATTTATTCCTAAGTGTTTGATGTGGCTGTTTTTTAATGCCTTTATGTTTTTTCTTTTATTTCCAATCTGTCAATGCTATAATGTGAAAATATTATTTATTTTTGTAAATGGACCTTGACTCACACAACCTTACAAAAGTCACTTCGTAGTTTAAATAGTTTGCTTATAGATTCATCTGAATTTTCTTGGTAAATAATCATATCTTATACAAATGCAGTTTTATTTCATCATTTCTAACAAAACACATAGGCAGACTGGATTCAGATAACAGGCTACCAAGTTGACACCCTTAGGAGTCTAAACTCTTTCATGTGTAAGTAAGAAATCTGAGGTCCAAGAGATCATGTTCTAAACTCACTTTATTAGTGCTTATGTGAGGTTAGGACATGGTCTCTGAGTCATAGGCCAGGAGTCTTCCTGTGACCAAACTACCATTTATGTGAGTATAGGACAGTTCTCAGATAAATGTCCCACTTCCCTATTTTTGGCACGTTAAATTTAGCTGCCTTTCCAATATAGCTTCAATCCTAAAATGCCCTTCTGCAATGTCTGCTCTCACTATGCTGAGAAGTTGTAAAAAGAATGCTATTCCTAAATTCTTGTAAACATTTTCTTTATTCTTGTAATTGGAAGAAAATCTTGGATTATCTGTAAGTATGAGTCTCCTGATTTTGCCTCAAACTAACAGATAGCTTTCAATTTACATCTGTACATATTATTTAAGCCCAAACACTTTCCTTTGCTTGTTTTTAATTTGTATCGATGTTTTTTCTAAACATTGGATTTTAGTTCTTACTAATTACTTCTAATCATTCATTCAAAAATCTTCAGTCTATATGTTCTGGGCATTGAAGTAGGTCCTAGATTATAAAATGTCCAAAAAAAAATCTCTTTCCTGCCCTATGAAACTTAAAATTTAGTGAGGGTCTGCTGTTTAATTTTGATCATGGCTCCAATTCTTAGTTCCTAGGATGCAGGTCAGGGAATGCCTGTACCCTCCCCTGCCACTTTCCTCCAAGTAGGGGACTCGGCTTGGTTACATAAGGAAAATGTAGACTAGCCATTAATCTCACACTTCGTGAACTTATCCTTAAATTCCATTAATAACACAGAGACAGCATTCATTTTCGGTATTTTGAAAGTTTTCATGTCTTTTTAGTGGGAAATCAGGAGCAGAAGTGCCAAGACCTATAAGACAGACATTATTTTAATATAGAATTTAAAACAGCTTTTTAATATAATCGATATATTTTCCAAAATATTTTTCTAATGTTTTCTAATATCTTTTATTCGATTTTATTTTAAGTTGCTTGGAAATGAGCATCTTATTGTTCAGATCAGTTATCTTTTCTGAGCAATTTTGGAATAAATTGCCTTTTTTTGGCTTGTTCATTTTTTGTTTTTTAGCGAGAGGAGGGGCATCAGAGATTGACTCCTGCATGCACCCCAACCAGTATCCACCCAGCATGCTCACTAGGGGGTGATGCTCTGCCCATCTGGGGCCCTTGCTCCGTTTCAATAGGAGCCATTTTTTAGCCCGTGAAGCAGAGGCCATGGAGTCATCCTCAGTGCTCCAGGCCAACTTGCTCTAATCGAGCCATGGGTGAAGGAGAGGAGAAGAAGAGAGAGAGAAAGAGAAGCAAGAGAGGAAGGAGTGGAGAAGCAAATGGGTAGTTCTCCTGTGTTCCTTGACCAGAAATTGAACCCAGGACTTCCACACACTAGGCCAACACTCTAACACTGAGCCAACCAGCCAAGGCTTGTATTGCTTTTTAAAAAATAGTCCACTCTTCTATAGCTATTGCTATCATTATTTCTAAAATAGATTCTTTGTTTTAAATTGAAAACACAACAAACTATATATCTATAGAGGAAAATAGCTCAAACTAAGACAAATTTTCTACAGAAAAGGTTACAAATTTCAGAAGAAAAATTCTTTATACAGAGTCACTCAGCATCTAATTTTCTATTAATTCTCTTTAATAGAGTACCCATTTCCTATGGGTTAAGTTTTATACTAATCTTTGTAAATTACTAAATAATTGCTGCTTCTGTAGATAAGTTTAAACTGAAAGTAAAATTGTTTTTTTTGCATCAATTTTTAAGTCTTTTTTTTTTTGGAAGCCTTTTCTTCATTTTTTTAATAAAATGAATATATTACTTGCAGGAAAATTATATGCAGAGTGCTACATGTAGTATTATTTATTCTATTTCAAATTATATATTTCTCCCTCAGTTCTGGAATCATTTACATTTTAAAAGATATGCATAGAAATGAATAATTAATTTGCTTTCATTCTAAGCATCAGAATCCTCTGTCCTAATGCTGTCAAGTGCTTTATCCATGGTTGACCTTCACCTCATCAGTAGGGATGATAAGGTAAAAGGAGTTTCTTCTGTCAAAGAAGGTGTGACCTACAGGTCTGGAAGATCAATTAGTAGCAGTACAGCATGATTCTGAATTTTAGTTATCAGAAGAAAAAAATAAGAGAATAGTTTGATGTAGTTTGATACTAAAGATTACAATATCTCAGAATTGGCTCTTAATGGAAGAACAGATTATATATTTAAGCATTTAAAGAAGGAATTTAGCAATTACATGCATCTCTTTCCCCCAAAACAAACTTATGATGTTTAGGGTTTCTGTATTTATTATTTTTTTCTGCTAACTGGTTTTTAATTTGCCTGAGAAAAAAAAGCATAATCTAATGCACTGGCCCTTAACCAATGAGTTTAGAGGCTTATATGTTGAGAAAGAATCACTGTCTTAAAATCCTCATGGCTTTCTCATTTCTCCTTGCTGACTTATTTCAGGGATGCAAACGTCTGGAACTACAGGGCCCAAGCAAATAATAGTGTTTTGTACCATGATTTCACTTGGTACAAAAAACTAAAGATTGGCAGATACTAGAGATTATGAGACCACTGAAAGTCCCTCAACTCCTAATTTTTAAATATTGTTTTAGCCAAAACAAAACTTTGAAGGGAGCGTGAAGGGTACATATACAATTAATTCATAAAGACACCTGTTTCTTTCTCTGATCGGGGTGTCTGAGAGTACACATTTTTCTCTTTAATTCTATCAAAACCCTGAGAGGAAAGTATCATTGTCCCCATTTTGTCAATGAATGGAGAGACCAAGATTTTGTGTGTGCATTCATAAATATATGTAAATAAACATGTCGCTATGAGTGTGGCCAATAGTCGCAGCCGTTGCTGTTGTGGCCATTCACATGCAGGTTCATATTGGATTCGGGAAAATAGTAAAGAAACAATGGAGACAAAAAATAGTCATTTCTTTATTAAAGTCTCACACTGGCTGATGAGCAAACACACAGGGCTGGCAAAGCCACTGACACATTCTCCAGTTCCACAACCAGGAGAATCTTCTCAGGTTTCTCCTAGAATCAAAGGCCCCACCAGTCTCAGTAGGGCTCCCAAAGCCCCTCAGCTCTGGTTCTCATCTGCACACCTTCTCTCTCCTTGACAATATGGCTTCTTCTTCAACACTGCATTCCCTCTGCTCTCACTCTGCAAAAATGGCTTCATTCTTCAGCACTCCGAATTCTCTCCTCTCTTACTTTGCAAACATGGCTTCTTTCTGCCTCTTCTTCTTTGCCTCTGCAAAACTTTCTGGGGTGAAAACCTCTCAAGACCTAAAGAAGGCAGCAGAGTAGGCAGACGCACAGACTCCCAGCTCACACCACTGAACTGGACTATAAACTAATTTATGAATAATCAGCGTGAAGAACCAAATCTGGACTACAAGAACAGCTCTCAAAAACCAAGGAGCAAAGAAAAACCCACAACAAACCTGGTAGGGAGCACCTAAATCTCACCTGCTTACAGGAATGGGGTGGGGGGTGAGGCTGAGAGCCCAGAAGGGATCTCACTCCAAGAAAAAGAGCAGTAAATACTGCTCATAGCCACTTGCCTGGCAACCAGGGAATGAGGGGTGTTGAAAGGGCCAGCTTGTCTTCCAAAAAGAAAGGGGAGAAAGAGAGATAGATGGTGAGGGGCAGAGGAATGCAGGGGATGACCTGAAAAGCTGACTCATTCAGTGCTGGAAGTGGCCATAGCTGGAGGAGGGGCTGATCCTTCCACAAAAGAGAATACAAATTGCTTCCAGGTCACAGATCTCCAGACATCTCTCCAGGTCCAGTCAGCACAACAAGACACAGCAGAAAACAACAAGTGGGGAGGAGGGGCAGTAACTCAGGTCTCCATGGAGATCTGAGATACACCTCCCCTTACTGAAGCTGAGAAAGCAACCCACCCCCAGAGAGATTAACTGACAGAGCTCAGGTTAAACCCAGCGTATTCCTGGATACAGTTTCAAATGAGCCCCCTGCTGAGATCAGCAAACAAGACAATCACCTGTTAAGAAAAAAAAAAAATCAGGACTTCAAAGAGGTCCAAATTCGAAAGTGGATTACAAATAATAGCTGATGCCAACCCAAAAAGACCTAGAAATAACACAATTGAAAACTGGAGGCAGACAACACCAAGCCTAGACTCAACCAGCTGTACAAACAAAACACCCAAATACATAGATATGAGAAGACAGAGAAATGCAATCCAAATGAAACCACAAGAGAAACATCCATGAAATGAACTGAGTGATATGGAAGTAACCAAACTTCAGGATATGCAGTTCAAAATAATTATTGTAAGGATGCTTAGGGATCTTAGAACAACAATGGATGGTCATTACAAACACCTAAATAAAGAAACAGCAAGTATAAAAAAGGATATTGAAATATTAAAAAAGAATCAGTCAGAGATGACAAATACAATATCAGAAATGAAGACCACAACGAAAAGAATTAAAAACAGGATGGATAGAGCTGAGGATTGAATCAGCGAGTTAGAGGACAACTGGAATGAAGGCATAAAAGCAGAGAAGAAAAAAGTAAAGAGACTCAAAAAGTCTTAGGAAACTCTTACAGAGATCTGTGACAACATAAAGAGAAATAACATCCGCATTATAGGGGTTCCTGAAGAAGAAGAGAAACAACAAGGGATAGAGACTTTGTTCAATCATATCATAGCTGAAAACTTCCCTAAATTAATGCAGGAGAAACTCTGACAAGTTCAAGAAGCACAGAAAACTCCATTAAAGGAAACCCAAAGAAACCTACACCAAGACAAATCATAATTAAAATACCAAAGCTAAGTGATAAAGAGAATATATTAAAAGCCGCGAGAGAAAAAAAGGATATCACCTACAAAGGAGCCCCCATAAGGATGACATCAGACTTCTCAACAGAAACACTTGAGGCCAGAAGGGAATGGCAAGAAATATTCAAAGTAATGCAGAACAAGAACCTACAACCAAGACTACTTTATCCAGCAAGGCTATCATTTAAAATTGATGGAGAAATAAAATGCTTCACAGTCAAAAAAAAAAAAATCAAGGAATTCATTACAACCAACCCAATGCTGCAGGAAATGTTAAGGGGCATGATGTAAACAGATCAAAGTGGGAAAAGAATATAGCAAAAGAGGAATACAGCTTTAAAGAATAAAATGGCAGTAAACAACTACATATTAATAATAACATTAAATGTAAATGGATTAAATGATCCAATCAAAAGACATAGGATAGCTGCATGGATAAGAAAACAGGACCCGTACATATTCTGTCTACAAGAGACACACCTTAAAAGAAAGGATGCACTTAGACTGAAGGTAAAAGGATGGAAAAAAACATTTCATGCAAATGGAAATGAAAAAAAAGCTCGGGCAGCAATACTTATATCAGACAAAATGGACTTTAAAACAAAGGATATAGTAAAATATAAAGAAGGCCACTATATAATAATAAAGAAAGCAATCCAACAGAAAGACATAACTATTATAAATATCTACGCACCTAATATAGGAGCACCTAAATATATAAAACAGACCGATAAATATAAAGGGTGAGATCAACAGCAATATTATAATAGTAGGGGATTTCAATACCCCACTAACATCACTAGATAGATCCTCAAGAAAGAAAATTAACAAAAAAAACAGCAGACTTAAAAGACACACTAGATCAACACGATTTAACAGACATCTTCAGAACCTTTCATCCTAAAGCAGCAGAATATACATTCTTTTTAAGTGCTCATGGCACATTCTCTAGGATAGACCACATGTTAGGGTACAAAAGAGGTCTGAACAAATTTAAGATGATTGAAATCATATCAAACACTTTCTCAGATCACAATGGCATGAAACTAAAACCAACCACAACAGAAAAGCTCAAAAATTCTCAAACACATGGAAACTAAATAGCAGGTTGTTATTTAACAAATGGATTAAGAATGAGATCAAAGAGGAAATAAAAAAATTTCTAGACATGAATGACAATGAGCATACAACAAATCAAAATATATGGGACACAGAGAAAGCAGTCCTGAGAGGGAAGTTCATAGCACTACAGGCACACTTTAAGAAACTAGAAAAAGCTCAAATAAACAACTTAACCCTGCATATAAAAGAATTAAAAAAAGAACAGCAAGTAAAGCCCAAATGTAGTAGAAGGAAGGAAATAATAAAGATCAGAGCAAAAATAAATGACATAGAGACAAAAGAAACAAACAGAGAATCAATGAAATAGGAGATGGTTCTTTGAAAAGGTAAACAAGATCGATGAACCTTTAACTAGATTCACCAAGAAAAAAAGAGAGAGGACTGAAATAAATAAAATTAGAAATGAGAGTGGAGAAATAACAACTGACAAAACAGAAATACAAAATATTGTAACAAAATACTATGAAGAACTGTATGCCAAAAAGCTAGACAACCTAGATGAAATGGACAAATTCCTTGAAAAATACAATCTTCCAAAAATCAATCTGGAAGAATCAGAAAACCTAAACAGACCGATTACACCAAATGAGATAGAAACAGTTATTAAAAAAACTCCCAACAAAGAAAAGTCCTGGGCCTGATGGCTTCACAAGTGAATTCTACCAAATATTCAAAGAAGAACTAACTCCTATCCTTCTCAACCTATTTCAAAAAATTCAAGGGGAAGGAAGACTTCCAATCTTCTTTTATGAGGCGAGCATAGTTCTGATTCCAGAACCAGGCAAAGACAACACAAAGAAAAAAAACTATAGGCCAATATCCCTGATGAATATAGATGCTAAAATCCTCAATAAAATATTAGCAAACCGTATCCAACAATATATGGAAAAAATCATACACCATGATCAAGTGGGATTTATTCTGGGGAGGCAAGGCTGGTACAATATTTGCAAATCAATCAATGTGATTCATCACATAAACAAAAGGAAGGACAAAAAACCACATGATAATTTCAATAGATGCAGAAAAAGCATTTGATAAAATCCAGCACCCATTCATGATCAAAACTCTCAACAAAATGGAATACAGGGAACATACCTCAACATGATAAAGGCCATCTATGACAAACCCACAGCCAACATTATAATTAATGGACAAAAATTAAAAGCAATCCCCTTAAGATCAGGAAGAAGGCAGAGGTGCCCCCTTTCACCACTCTTATTCAACATAGTCCTGGAAGTCCTAGCCACAGCAATCAGACAAGAAGAAGAAATAAAAGGCATTCAAGTTGGAAAAGAAGAAGTAAAGCTATCATTATTTGCAGATGATGATATTGTATATAGAAAACCCTAAAATCTCAGTCAAAAACTACTACCTGATAAATGAATTCAGCAAAGTGACAGGATATAAAAGTAATCAGAAATCAGTGGCATTTTTATACACCAACAATGAACAGTGGCATTTTTATACACCAACAATGAACAGTCAGTGGCATTTTTATACACCAACAATGAACAGTCAGAAAGAGAAATTAAGAGCCCTGGCCGGTTGGCTCAGCGGTAGAGCGTCGGCCTAGCGTGCGGAGGACCCGGGTTCGATTCCCGGCCAGGGCACACAGGAGAAGCGCCCATTTGCTTCTCCACCCCTCCGCCGCGCCTTCCTCTCTGTCTCTCTTTTCCCCTTCCGCAGCCAAGGCTCCATTGGAGCAAAGATGGCCCGGGCGCTGGGGATGGCTCTGTGGCCTCTGCCTCAGGCGCTAGAGTGGCTCTGGTCGCAACATGGCGAAGCCCAGGATGGGCAGAGCATCGCCCCCTGGTGGGCAGAGCGTCGCCCCATGGTGGGCGTGCCGGGTGGATCCCGGTCGGGCGCATGCGGGAGTCTGTCTGACTGTCTCTCCCTGTTTCCAGCTTCAGAAAAATGCAAAAAAAAAGAAAAAAAAAAAAAAAAGAAAGAGAAATTAAGGAAACAATCCCTTTCACTATTATAACCGAAAAAAATAAAGTACCTAGGAGTACATTTAATCGAGGAGACTAAAGACTTATACTCAGAAAATTATAAAACATTGATAAAAGAAATCAAGGAAGATACTAACAAGTGGAAGCATATGCCATGCTCATGGTTAGGAAAAATAAACATCATTAAAATGTCTATATTACTCAAAGCAATTTATAAATTCAATGCAATACCAATTAAAATACCAATGACATACTTTAATGATATAGATCACATATTTCAAAAATTTATATGGAACCAAAAGAGAACACGAATAGCCTCAGCAATCTTAAAAAAGAAGAATAAAGGGGGAGGCATCACACTTCCTGATATCAAGCTATGCTACAAGGCCATTGTACTGAAAATAGCCTGGTACTGACATAAGAACAGGCACATAGATCAACGGAACAGATTGGAGAACCCAGAAATAAACCCACAGCTCTATGGACAACTGATATTTGACAAAGGAGGTAAGTGCATACAATGGAGTAAAGACAGCCTCTTTAACAAATGGTGTTGGGAAAATTGGACAGCTACCTGCAAAAAAATGAAACTAGACCACCAACTTACACCATTCACAAAAATAAACTCAAAATGAATAAAAGACTTAAATGTAAGCCGTGAAACCATAAGCATCTTAAAAGAAAACATAGGTAGTAATCTCTCCGACATCTCTCACAGCAATATATTTGCTGATTTATCTCCACGGGCATGTGAAATAAAAGACAGGATAAACACATGGGACTATATCAAACTAAAAAGCTTTTGCACAACAAAAGACACCATGAAAAAAATAAAAAGACAAACTATACAATTGGAGAAGATATTTGACAATACGCCTGATAAGGGATTAATAACTAAAATTTATAAAGAACTTGTAAATCTCAACACCAGAAAGACAAACAATCCAATCAAAACATGGGCAAAATAAATAAATAGACACTTCTCCAAAGAGGACATAAGATGGCCAATAGGCATATGAAAAATGCTCAACATCACTAATCATTAGAGAAATGCAAATTAAAACCACAATGAGATATCACCTCACACCAATCAGAATGGCGCTCATCAACAAAACAACACAGAATAAGTGCTGGCGAGGATGTGGAGAAAAGGGAACCCTCCTGCACTGCTGATGGGAATGCAGACTGGTGCAGCATCTGTGGAAAACAGTATGGAGATTCCTCAAAAAACTGAAAACCGAACTGCCTTTTGACCTAGCTATCCCACTTTTAGGAATAAACCCCAAGAACACCATAGAACTGTTCTGGAAGGAGAAATGCACCCCCATGTTTATGGCAGCGATGTTCACAATAGCGAAGATCTGGAAACAGCCCAAGTGTCTGTCAGAGGACGAGTGGATTAAAAAGCTTTTTTACATATACACTATGGAATACTACTCAACCATAAGAAATGATGTCATCGGATCATTTACAATAACATGGATGGACCTTGATAACATTATACGGAGTGAAATAAGTAAACCAGAAAAAACTAAGAACTATATGAACCCATACATAGATGGGACATAAAAATGAGACTCAGAGACATAGACAAGAATGTGATGGTAACAGGGGTGGGGTGGGGGGTGGGGGGTGGGGAGGGATGAAGAAGGAGAGAGAGGGAGTGGGGGGAGGGGAAGGGCACAAAGAAAACCAGATAGAAGGTGATGGAATACAATTTGACTTTGAGTGAGGGGTATGCAGCATAATCAAATGTCAAAATAATCTGGAGATGTTTTCTCAGAACATATGTACCCTGATTTATCAATGTCACTGCATTAAAATTAATAAAAATAAGATAAAACAAAAAAATGAAAACCTCTCCTCCTGCAAACATTAGCAAGACAATGGCCCTTCCCAAGCAGGAAGGTAATTTGCAATTTCACAGACCACATACACCTGGTGCTGCCCAGCCTCCAATGAAAACTATAAGTGAGCAAACATAAAAATCATCTTTTACAAACTTATTTGACCAACACTATGTTTATGAATATTATTATACATGTAGGAGAGGTCGAGTTACAGAGCAAAAGTAACAGCAAATCTAGAGACAAACTGGACTTCAGGATCAGCACTGCAGCCAATTCCACATACGTACATAGTGGAGTCAGCCCCTCTTTGCCTCACTTTTCATCTGTGGAATGGGGAGTAGTCCTACTTAAGAACTGAGATGTAATATGTGTGAAAATACTTCACAAACATAAAAAAGCAAGGGTAAAGCAAGGTATAAATTAACTTCCACATAGTATGAACACCCTTGACTATATAGAGACAACATAGAGTGAGTGGGAAGAGGTGTCCCTATAGAACTGTGTTAGGCAGAATAGGGGTCTCCCAAAGATGTCCCCATCCTAGTCTTCGGAACCAATGAGTGGGCTCTGATACATGACAGAGGGGAATTAAGGTGGCCTATGGTATTAGAGTTGCTAATCAGCTGTTCTTCAGAAAAGGAGATTATCCTGGGTTTTCTGGGTAGGCCCCTGTAATCACATGGGTCTTTAAAACAGACATAGAAGTCTAAGAAGGAGACTTGAGGACCAAAGAGGAGATTGGAGTGATGTGATGTGAAAAGGACTCGACCTGACATTGCTGACTGACTCAGCTGCCAATCAACGCCAGCAGTCTGGAGAAGCTGGAAAAGACCAAGAAGTAGATTTCCCCCTTGAAGCCTCCAAAGGAATGCAGCTCTGCTGACTTCTAGATTTTAGCTCATGCAACTCATTTCAGAACTTTGACTTCCAAAACTGTGAGATAATACATTTGTGTGGCTTAAGCCACCAACGTGTGGCAATTTGTTACAGCAACAATAGGAAGCTAAAGAGAAGAGCTGACTGACAGTGGGCTATATGATATTCTCTGCCAAATGTCTCAATGATTCCCAGCAATGCAAAGGAATGTCAGAGACAGTACAATTAGACTAAGCCTTTCCTTCAGATCTGGTGGCTTCCGGGCTACTTTGCTTGGGCTATTTCACTGCTCATAGAGACCAGAGAAAATTCTCTTGGACAAGAGCTCATGAAATGAAATTTTCGAGGGACATAAATATGTCACTCTCTTAATTGTGCTGATGGTTTCACCAGTGCATAGATATGTTGAAACTTATCAAAATTCTGTACTTTAAATATTTGCAGGTTATTTAATATCAGTTATACCATAGTAAAGCTGCTTTAAAAAAATGGAATGTGGACTTTCCTGATTTTCAAGTGCCTCTCACTGAAAATCAGCTTGCTTCCCAGCGTGAGTTCTGAACTACAACTTCTTAGAGGTTGCAAAAGTGATACTTGGCACCTCATTTTCTTTCTTTTATTGTTATTATTAATGTTTTTTTCCAAGTGAGAGGAGAGGAAGAGATACAAATTCCTGCATGAACCCTGACCAGGATCCACCTGGCAACCCCTGTCTAGGGCTGATGTTCTGCCCATTTGGGACCATGCTTGCAACCAATCTATTTTTAGCACCTGAGGTGGAGACTCTATGGAGCCATCTTCAGTGCCCAGGGCCAATGTGTTGGAATGAATCCAGCCATGGCTATGGGAAGGAAAGAGAGAGAGAGGGAAAAGGGGGAGGGGGGAGTGTGGAGAAGCAGATGGTTGCTTCTCCTGTGTGCCCTGACCTGGAATCCAACTGGGACATTCACAAGCTGAGCCAGTGCTCTACCACTGAGCCAATCAGCCAGGGTAGCACCTCATTTTCTTAATGTAGCAATAACTATTTTCTCTTTTCCCTTTATAGCTTTCATATGCTGAGGAGAAGTAGAAAAGTGTCTGTGTCCATTCTCCTGGGTTTCCTTGTCCTATACTCATGACCAAGAAGGAAAGACTGCCTTTGTTTCAGGAGTGTGTGGGAAACAAATTAACTTCCAAGTTAATTCAACTCACTGGTTAGTTTAACTCCACTCATTAACTGTCAATCCTACTGAGCTCTAGTTCATTTCAAGAGTTCATAGTTCAAGGTATAAACAGGGACTACCTTGCTGTATGGCAGTGCTATGATCTTGGAAGGAACTGTTTCCATACGATCCCTTTTTTCTGCCTCTAGCACCCAAGAATACATCACTGCCTTATTTTCAGCTCCTAGGCTCTACAGGTGTAGTAGTGAGCTTTGAGCTAATCAAGTCACAGAATTGACTTTATTCCCCTGAATTCACTTCAGATTCTTTCTATAAACTTGAGCATATCAGTTTCTGTTCTCTTGTCTATTCAATGGGAATGATATTTCACGGCTGCTCCCTCCTTCACACTAACAAATGTGATTAATAAATGGAGGCTGAAAATACACAGTTATGAGTTCCTCAGAGATGTGACCAAATAGAAATTATGTGATATATACAAGTGTTTACTGTAGACATGCCTAGTGAAAGAAAAAAAGGTAAATGGATAGAGTACTGTGGCCATTAGGGAGAGTTATTACAAATTCCACAAGTCTCTTTTAAAGCTCAGATTAAGCCTGAGTCTTATTAGTAAAATTTTATTTAGGATTTTCACAAAAATAATTGTATGCAGGTCAATATTTTTCTCTTTCCATCATTTTTTCCCTTGAATATAAACTGTTAATTAATCTCAACATTCTAATATTAGTAGTTATGAAACCACTGTGATATTTCAAAATTGTATTTTGTAGTAGTTATTATAAAAATTCATAAACAAACATTTAAAATGGATTTAAGGGGAGCTGGAAGAAAGAACTTAGACACTTGTCACTCAACACATGAATGACCCCAATAGGAAGAGACATACCTTGCATCTCTGGCATGAAGTGATACTAAACTACTTCAGCAGGAGGCTTCCTTATTCATACCGGTTTAGTCAACGAGAGAGTGCCATAGCTCAGCCAATGAAAACTTACTATATTGCACTTTGAGTTTCCTCCAGTGGCTCTTTTGTTTACAACAGACCCTCCCAAGTCTACAAAATAGTGTTCCTCTCCTTCGCATCTCTGGACTTGTGTGTGATTCACAATTGCACCACATGACCCAAATGATAGTTTTTATTGATCCTTAATAAACCCATTTTGCTGGAGAAATATCTGCTGTTATTTGTTTACGGTCAACAGTACATTATAAAATTGTGTTTCTAGTCTCTTTTTAAAGGCAGAAAGAAGGGTAGCATGTCAAACAAGGCTGTGAGGAAAACTTTTCTTTCTGTCTATCTCTCTCTGATAGACACACATGAACGTGCTGCACGTGTTGCACACATGCACAAAAGCACCCCACCCCCAGCGTTACACAGCTGTATATTGAACTTGAGGAAAACCTCGACTAGTATGCTCTTTGAAATATCTTGTATTTGCTTGTGCTTTTAGACTTCTGAGTTGTTTTCATCTGCTTTCTTTCCAGATAATGAAAGAGATGCACACAACATTCTGTATATTAATGTCATAAACACCTGCCTCTAGCAAAGCCTTAATGTGTGAACAAAGAAAGGAATTGTTCACGCAGCAGAACATACAGTGAGAAATGACTATCAGTGGTAGAAACCTCTCTGTTAGAGGGAATTTCAGATCATTTCAATGTTTACATTTACAACTCAAGCATATTGACAGAGCAATGCAAATACATGTACACTAGGCATAGCAGGAAGAAAACTATTTGCACAGATACTGTAAAGATTTTCTAACTATGTGATAAATGAAAATGCATTTTTGCCATATTTGGTAAACTGAAAGTTACTTAGAGAATAAACCTCATGGAAAAAGGAGATAAGCGGAAATTGATTTGAATATTATTGCAGGTCAAAGTAAAGAATCATGATGCAACCCACCTTTATAAATGTACAAACAAAACCAGATAAATTTTTCCCATTACAAACTTTAATAATATTAAATGACTTTTAAATATTAAATAGGATAAGAGATTGATGGTAATGATAATCCACAAATGTATTCTAAGGGATATTAATAAATGTTTGATTAAACAAAGGGTGAGGGGAAGGAGAAGGGAAAGAGAATTCTATGTTAAAGAGATAGCCTCAAGAATTCTCAAATCTTTAAAGGCTAACACATATTCTGAATCTCTAAACAGAAATAGAGTATGTGATGTTTTCAAACTTTTTAAACCTGTAAACTCTTTTACAAATCACTTTAAGGGACTATTGGTTCTGAAGATTATATAAGTAACTGAATGTCTTCTCATCTGATTGAAATTTAATTGCACATTCTATTCTAGTCACTGCTACAATGGCCAGCATTGAAATCTGATTTTTCTACTCATGAATAGAGGGTATATACAAAAGCAAGTGGAGATATCACTCTACAATTAGTTCTTGAAACTCAGGTCTCCATTGCTGTGAGCAGAGGTTATGCCAGAGAAATGCTGACTAGATAGTGACAAAGAAGCATTACAGATAGACTAACATATTGGTGAAGTCGCCATTATCCAGGCCAAGAAACTTGACTTTGTCATGACCAACATCGTAATATCAATCCCAAAGAAATAGGCTCAGATTAGTTTTTTAAATTGTGCTTATTCTTAACAAAAAAACAAAATGTTCAAAGTCAGCAGGCATCCATATTCTCTGCCTAATACTTCTCTTTGTAGTTCAGTCCAACTGGGAAGCCAAACTAAAATCAGATTATTTAGTGACCATGGATCAGAGCAAGAAGAGCTACCAATATGACCTACATCATTAATAGCATGAGTTCTAGCCTCATTCATGGTAGAAAATCATGGGAACACTGCCAATTGCTTTTCCTCTCATCAACAGGTTTAGACATAATGCTATAGGCAGAATTCACCTAAAGCTTCACTTGAATAAATAGTTTGGAAGAACCTATTATTGCCCACTCTGATTTTTCATAATATCATTTTCACAATCACCTTATCCCCACATTCTGAGAATATCTTGCTATCATATCTTTTTACTCGGTATAGTAGCAAGAATCTGATAAATTCAGACTTCCTCCACTACACTACCACTTGTCTAGAGGTATTAATCAGTTCCTTTACATAAATTAATCAGAAATACCCAGATTTCATCTTTAAAACATACTTTTATCTTAAAATGAAGAACTGTGCCATTGTCTAATACAACTGAGCATGTGCCTCCCACATCCATTAGGATGTTCTCTAGTCATATCCAAGAAGAAGGAAACCAAAGTGCTGGAAGGCTAACACCTCTGGGAGCAGGCCACAACTGATGATCAACTCCAGCCTTTTCATCTCCAGATACAACAACTCTGAGGTTTATTTTACATCATGTACCATGGGTCTCCAGTGGGATGGAGACACAATAGCCCACAGTGATGAGGTGTTCATTAAATTCTTATTTATATATTGTCTTCCTTTCCTTACCTCACTTCTCCACTTCCCAATTGTTACTTTCTATGATCATCTCCAAAATAAGCTTCCTGTACCTTAAACACTAGTCTCAAAGCTGCAGGGGAACCCAACCTAAGACAATATGGAACTGTAGAATTGAATTAGAAATCTGGTCTAGATCCAGAAACATTTAGTCTCTTCTTGACAGCTCAATTATTTTAACTCATGTTAATCATCTATGCCTGGATTTGTATGATTCTGTAGAACTTCAATTTGCATAAATATTATTGATCAATCCATGACATGTAGTTGCTACTCTACCCTTCTTGGAAAAATAATACTTATATCAAATGAGTCAACATTCAATCTGCAGTTTGGCTGAGTATCCCAAACAGCTTTGCTGACTAAGCTGTGTGTTCTATCCTGGGATGAGTTAAGATCAGGCATTGCCCTGGTTATCCACAGCAATGTCACCTCATTTATAACAGAGGAAGTTGCATTTAGTATTTTTTTAAAAATCTTTCTAACTCTAAAATTTTAGTTTTTGTGATTCTGTCAAAAATTATTGTCAGTTATTGTTAAATTAATAGAAATTATAATTATTAAAAACACAGAGAAAGATTTGCTTCTAGATCCTAAAAACTAGAATGTTCAAGGTTATTTGCACATTTTTGCATTTGAAATTTAGCTTTAGGCTAACAATGTTTTAAAAATAACTTCTCATTTAGTCAGGATGGAAAATCGAGAAGAATATGTGTAGTGTTATTTTATTTTATGTTTTAAACTTAAATATCCAAATAGAAAGTGTATTGCAATGATTTCTAATATAAGAAGGAACACAGTGAACTTGGGTTTTGATTAAAGAATTGTTAATTTGATTGAACCACTGTTGCTTTTTTGGAAGGCAAGAAGCTGAATGCTGGGGATAACATAGTTGGTTGATAATTTAAGGTAGATCTTTACCTCTTTGGCATAATAGTTAAGGAAAGGTTGGACTAATTTATAAGATAAAATGGTCTTTACAATAGGATTGACAAAAGGTCCATAAAATCTTTATTCTTTTAATTATTATTTTTTCAAGTGAGAGGAGGGGAGATAGAGAAACAAATCCCCGCATGCGCCCCAACCGGGATTCACCCGGCAACCCCCATCTGGGGCCTATGCTCTGCCCATTGAGGGATATGCTCACAACTGAGCTATTTTTAGCACCTCAGGTCGAGGCTCCAGGGAGCCATACTCAGCCCCCAGGATCAACTTGCTTGAACCAATCAAACCATGGCTGCGGCAGAAGAACAGAGAGAGGAGAGAGAGAAGGAGGAGGAGGGGAGTGGGTGGAGAAGCTGATGGTCACTTCTTTTGTGTGCCCTGACCAGGAATCCAAACTGAAACATCCACACGCTGGGCCCATGTTCTACCACTGAGCCAAACCAGCCAGGGTCAAAACATTTAAATTTCATATGGCCCTGAATTCCTTTACATAAATTAATCAGGAATATTCAGATTTTATTATCCTTAAAACATATATTTATTTTATTATTTTATTTTATTTTATTAAATTTATTGGGGTGACATTGGTTAATAAAATTTTACAGGTTTCAGTTGTACAATACTATAATACACCAGCTATATATTGTATTGTGTGTTCACCACCCCAAGTCAAATCTCCTTTAAGACACATTTATTTTAAAATGAAGAAGTACCCCAATTTTCTTAAGTCAGCTTCTTTAAAAGAATAAAAAAGTTTAAGAAGCTACAAGTCCAGTGAGGAACGACCCAACTATCAGAACTCATCCTATGAAAGGTATTGTCTCTGACCAGGCAAGACTGCGGCATTTTAAGTTTTAATGTTCCCAGAAAATGAAAGATCAGCTCCGAAGCTGATGTTGTTCCACAGCCTGTAAGTAGGAAATGGATAAGTAAAAGAACCCCAGCTAGCGTCCAAGCAACCTAAGAGAGAAATCTTTTATGACTAGATTCCGAACAAAGAAGCTCAGCCTTGGGCCAGTCTGACACCTGATGGGTTGTCCAGCGGCCTTGGTGGTGTCTGCTCTGCATTGTGTTGCACTCTGGAATGGCTGTCTGGATCCCAGTTATGTCTTGCTTAACCTCACTTCTCTTCAGCAAGTATCTGTTTGTTCATCCTACTTTGTTTTCTCGAGCATTCCAAGTTCTTATCCTGTATTTCCACATCTCTTAGCCAAAGAAGAGAACATCTTTTTGTGTTCCTAGACTTTTAATATGTTGAATAAATTATAGAACTACTTTCTAGATACTTCTGAACACAGGAAACAGGTGCCTGCAAAATGGATTCTGAAAGTAATTACTCAGAAATATAAAGCAGTAATTACTCTGATATTAAATGATAGTCTGCATTTTGTTTCACGAAATCATGAGACTCCCCAGTGGCCTTTTCTCATTGCTTAGGATATATGGGAACATTTTAGGGAGGAACCAAGGAACAAATTTGCATGGTTGGGTTCCTATTAATCCTATATGAAATCACAGATATTTTTTAATACAGAACAATTATTTTTAAATTTTTTTAAGACTCTATTTATTTATTTTAGAGAGAGAGGGGAGGAGCAGGAAGCATCAATTCCCATATGTGCCTTGACCAGACAGCCCAGGGTTTCGAACCAGTAACCTCAGCATTCCAGATTGACGCTTTATCCACTGCACCACCACAGGTAAGGCCCAGAATAATTTTTGTTAACATGTGTTTCTTTCTCAGGCTGTTTCTCGGAAATTACTTACTCTTATCCTGCTAATATAAGCTTCTCAAGACCTATGACATTCTCAATTTGATCATGAGATTGCAGAATTACATTTATATTGTCTTTAGCCCCTGAGAGTTTAAACATCTGTATGTAGTCAAACTAGGCTGGATATAATAGCAGGTTACATTTTATTGAGGACTTAATATTTTCAAGCACTGTGCTAAGTGCTTAACCTTCTCGGTAACCCTAGGGGGTAGGTCTTTATTAATTAACTACATTTTAGAAAATACATTTTATGAAAACGGAAGCCTTGATTATAAGTATGCTCCAGGTTGCATGGCTAGTCGCTTTTAAAACTGGAACTAGAAATCACTCTGACTACAGAACACTAAATAGGGAATTTTATATAACTTTTCAATTCCTCTTGAACAAAATATTTCAAAGAATATCCTTGGAAAATATTAATCAATTGGAACTAAGTTACCAGCTGTCATGATTCTCTCATAACTCACACATTGCACCCTTCTAACATATAAATACACATCAACAGCAAACATTTGGATATGCTCCAGTGTCAATTAAAAGAAAATGCAAAATAGAGAACTTTACATGAGCATTTCATATTCAAAATCATATTCCAGTATTACTCCCACAAATGCCTTTTTCTCCTCCAAATCAGGATCAACTAGGGCTTACTTGTTCACTTTTGGTTTTTTTGGTGTTTTTTTAAATGCATTTCCGGTCATGTTTGTCAAAAATTTCACTTGCTTCTGATATAACTGAAATGATCAAATGAGTCAGTTGCCCTCCATTGGCATACTGGGCCATATGGGGATGTACCACAAATGTGAGTGTGCTGCCAAATTTGGAGCAATGTGTAAAATGTATTTTGGTTACAACTAAACATACATATGGTCATTGAGATGTCTGTCAGATGGAATATGAAGCAAAGGAGGTCCTGTGATTTGCTCTGGAGCAGGTTATGACTTGCTGAAAAGAAGAAGTAAAAGCTGTTTGGTGAATGTTCAAGCTGGCTTCAAAGTAACATTGAAAATTTCTTGGAAAAGTTCAGGTTTTTGCCACTTGGGTTTTTAAGAAAGCATTAATCCACAGTAATCAGTTATTATCAAGCAGAGATCCAATGCTAAAGGCCAACCTCTTGAATCCTGTGATAACAATGGCTGCTTTCATAGGTTGGTGAAGATGTTATTATATTGTAAATGTGATCATGTGCAATCGCTGTAAGTGGTGAAACAATTTCAAAAAGTTCAAGAACTGCTGACATAGACTGACTTCTGAATTTTGTATAATACTGATGTTGAAAAAAAATTATCTTCCTCCTTTCCCTTCCAGTGACTTCCTTACATTTCAGAAAAACAGTGCCCTCCTGCCTGCCGCTGCCCCCTCCCACCACCTACTTGGGATTTTCAGTGATCCCACCATTTTACCACACTTGAGTATGACCTTATGAATAATAATCTTTATTGCCATACTAGTTCCTGGTTATATATCAACAACTCAAAGCAATTTAATTACTAGGAATAATTGACTACCTGGCAGCCTATAAGCATTAATAACCTAAATATCTGAACAGTATGAGTTTCAAACCAATTCTAATTTATCAATTAGAAAAAATAGTCAAACTAATTCTTTATGCCTAGATGCTGACTCTAATTGAAAAAAAAAAGCTTATACATTGAATCCACTATAATGATAAAAATTTATAATAATTTTGTGTGTATATAGCCCATATATTCAACTATTTACTATTCTGAAGAAAAAGCACATTTTATATCTTTATAAAGAAAACATGATTCTTAACTTATTTTTTAATTTCATTTTTCAATTACAGTTTACATTCAGTATTATTTTGTATTAGTTTCAGGTGTACAGCACAGTAGCTAGACAATGATATACTTTACAATGTGTTCTCCCTCACCCTGATATTTCAAGTATCCACATGGCATCATACACAGTTATTACAATATTAGTGACTACATTTCCTAGGCTGTACTTTTTTGTCATGACTGTTTTGTAACTACCAATTTGTAGTCTTTAATCCCTTCACCTTTTTCACCCAGACGCACAAACCTGATCCCCTCTGGCAAACATCAGTCTGTTCCCTTTATCAGTCTGTTCCCTTTATCAGTCAGTTTCAGTTTTCTTTGTTCATTTATTTTGTTCTTTATATTCCACACATAACTGAAATTATATTGCTATTTGATTTTGAGTGACTTTTATTACTTAGTATAATAGCCTCTAGTTCCATCCATGCTTTACAAATGGTAAAATTTCATTTTTTATGGTAATGTAATATTTTACTGTATACATAGGGTTTCAGTGGCATATCTATATCTATCTATCTATCTATCGTATATCTATCTATATGTGTCATATATATATGACACTGTTCATATATATATAAACAGCTCTTTTATCCACTCCTCTATTGATGGGCAGTTGGGTTGCTTCTTGACTATTGTAACTAATACTGCAATGAACATAGGGGTGTGTATATTCTTTCAAATTCATGTTTTGGGTTTCTTCAGATATATACCCAGAAGTGGAATCTTTAGGTCATAAGGCAGTTCCATTTTTAATTTTTGAGGTAACTCCATACTGTTTTCCATAATGCATTTCAACCAACAGTGCATGAGAGTAACCTTTTCACCACATCCTCATCAGCATTTGTTTGTTGATTTATTAATGATAGCCATTGTGACAGCTATAAGGTGATATCTCATTGTGGTTTTAATGTACATTTCTCTGATGATTAGTGCCATTGAATATTTTTTCATATATCTTTTAGCTATCTGTATGACTTCTTTGGAGAAGTGTCTATTGAGGTACACTACGCGTTTTTAAATGGGATTGTTGGATTTTTTTGATGTTGAGTTGTATGAGTTCTTTATGAATTTTGGATATTAATTCTTATCAGATGTATTATTGGTGAGGATCTTCTCCAATTCAGTATATTATCTTTTCATTTTATTGATGGTTTCCTTTGCTGTGCAGAAACTTTTTAGTTTGATATAGTTTCATTTGTTTATCTTTTCTTTTGTTTCCCTTGTCCAAGGAGATAGAAAAAAATATTATTAAGAGAAATGTCAGAGATTTTGCTGTCTATGATTTTTTTCTAGGATTTTTATGGTTTTGAGTCTTTCATTTAAGTTTTTCATTCCTTTTGAGTTTATTCTTAGACACGGTGCAAGAAGGTGGGTCTAGTTTTATTTTATTTTATTTTGTTTAATTTAATTTTTTTTTTGTATTTTTCTGAAGCTGGAAATGGGGAGAGACAGTCAGACAGACTCCCGCATGCGCCCGACCAGGATCCACCCGGCCTACCCACCAGGGGCAACGCTCTGCCCACCAGGGGGCGATGCTCTGCCCCTCTGGGGCGTCGCTCTGCCGCGACCAGAGCCACTCTAGCGCCTGGGGCAGAGGTCAAGGAGCCATCCCCAGTGCCCGGGCCGTCTTTGCTCCAATGGAGCCTTGGCTGCAGGAGGGGAAGAGAGAGACAGAGAGGAAGGAGGGGGGGGTGTGGAGAAGCAAATGGGCGCTTCTCCTATGTGCCCTGGCAGGGAATCGAACCGGGGTCCCCTGCACGCCAGGCCGACGCTCTACCGCTGAGCCAACCGGCCAGGGCCTAGTTTTATTTTTTTAATGTATATATTTGTCCAGTTTTTTCAGCACCATATATTGAAGGGACTGTCTTTACCACATTGTATTCTTCCACTGTCATTTATTAATTGACCGTATAGGTGTGGGTTTATTTCTGGGCTCTTTTTGCTGTTTCATTGATCAATATGTCTGTTTTTTATGCCAGTACTGTGCTGTTTTGATGACTATGGCCGTGTAGTATAGTTTGATGTCTGGTAGCATGATTCCTCTAACTTTGTTTTTACTCAATATTGCTGTGGCTATTCCAGGTCTTTTGGGATTCCATATAAATTTTGTATTATTTATTCTAGTTCTGTGAAATATGGCATTCATATTTTGATAAGAATAGTATTAAATTTAGAAATTGTTTTGGGTAGTATGGATATTTTAATGTTATTATTTTTCCTATCCAGGAGTATGGTATATGTTTACATTTATTTGTATCTTCTTCAATTTCTTTCTTCAGTGTCTCATAATTGTCCAAGTACAGGATTTTTACATCTTTGGTTAAATTTATTCCTGGGCATTTTTTTTACTGCAATTATAAATAGGATTGCTTCCTTAGTTTCACTTTATTATAGTTCATTATTCATGTATAATAATGCAACTTATTTCTGTATATTTATTTTGTATACTGAATTTATCAGTTCTAATAAAGTGTTGGAGGAATCTTTAGGGTTCTGTATATTCAGTATTATGTCATCTGCAAATAATGACAGTTTTACTTCTACCTTTGCAATTTGGATGCCTTTTATTTCTTCCAGTCTGATTGCTGTGGCTAGGACTTCCAGTACTATATTGAATAAGAGTGGTGATTGTGAACATCCCTGTCATGTCCTAATCTCAAAAAAGAACCACTTCTGGTTTTTCCCCATTGAGTATGATGTTAGCTGTGGCTTGTCATATATAGCATTTATTTTGTTGGACATGTTTCCTTTATTTCCACTTTGCTGAGCTTTCATCATAAATGGGTGCTGAATTTTGTCAAATGCTTTTTCTACATCCATTGATATGATCATATGATTTTTATGCTTCATTTTGTTTATGTGGTATATCATGTTAATTGCTTTGCAGATATTGTACCAATCTTGCATCCTTGGAATAAATCTCATTTGGTCATGGTGTATGATCTTTTTAATGTATTGCTGAATTTTTTTTTTAATATTAATATTTTTTTATTAAATTTAATGCAGTGACATTGATAAATCAGGGTACATATGTTGAGAGAAAATATCTCTAGATTATTTTGACATTTGATTGTGCTGTATACCCCTCCCCCAAAGTTAAATTGTCTTCTGTCACCTTCTATCTGGTTTTCTTTGTGCCCCTCCCCTCCCCTAACCCCTCTCTCCTTCTTCACCCCCTCCCCCCTCCCCCAACCCCCCGCCCCTGTTGCCATCACATTCTTGTTCATGTCTCTGAGTCTCATTTTTATGTCCCTTCTATGTATGGATTCATCTCAGTTTTTTTTCTGATTTACTTATTTCACTCCGTATAATGTTATCAAGGTCCATCCATGTTATTGTAAATGATCCGATGTCATCATTTCTTATGGCTGAGTAGTATTCCATAGTATATATGTACCAAAGTTTTTTAATCCACTCGTCCTCTGACGGACACTTGGGCTGTTTCCAGATCTTCGCTATTGTGAACAATGCTGCCACAAACATGCGGGTGCATTTCTCCTTTTCGAGCCGTTCTATGGTGTCCTTGGGGTATATTCCTAAAAGTGGGATAGCTGGGTCAAAAGGCGGTTCGATTTTCAGTTTTTTGAGGAATCTCCATACTGTTTTCCACAGTGGCTGCACCAGTCTGCATTCCCACCAGCAGTGCAGGAGGGTCCCCTTTTCTCCACATCCTCGCCAGCACTTATTCTGTGTTGTTTTGTTGATAAGCGCCATTCTGACTGGTGTAAGGTGATATCTCATTGTGGTTTTAATTTGCATTTCTCTAATGATTAGTGATGTTGAGCATTTTTTCATATGCCTATTGGCCATCTGTATGTCCTCTTTGGAGAAGTGTCTATTCATCTCTTTTGCCCATTTTTGGATTGGGTTGTTTGTCTTCCTGGTGTTGAGTTTTACAAGTTCTTTATAAATTTTGGTTATTAACCCCTTATCAGACATATTGTCAAATATGTTCTCCCATTGTGTAGTTTGTCTTTTTATTCTGTTCTTGTTGTCTTTAGCTGTGCAAAAGCTTTTTAGTTTGATATAGTCCCATTTGTTTATCCTGTCTTTTATTTCACTTCCCCGTGGAGATAAATCAGCAAATATATTGCTCCGAGAGATGTCGGAGAGCTTACTGCCTATGTTTTCTTCTAAGATGCTTATGGTTTCACAGCCTACATTTAAGTCTTTTATCCATTTTGAGTTTATTTTTGTGAGTGGTGTAAGCTGGTGATCTAGTTTAATTTTTTTGCAGATAGCTGTCCAATTTTCCCAACACCATTTGTTAAAGAGGCTGTCTTTACTCCATTGTATTTCCTTACCTCCTTTGTCAAATATCAGTTGTCCATAGAACTGTGGGTTTGTTTCTGGGTTCTCTGTTCTATTCCATTGATCTATATGCCTGTTCTTATGCCAGTACCAGGCTGTTTTGAGTACAATGGCCTTGTAGTATAACTTGATATCAGGAAGTGTGATACCTCCCACTTTATTCTTCTTTTTTAAGATTGCTGAGGCTATTCGTGTCCTTTTTTGGTTCCATATAAATTTTTGGAATATGTGTTCTATATCTTTGAAGTATGTCATTGATATTTTAATTGGTATTGCATTGAATTTATAAATTGCTTTGGGTAATATAGACATTTTAATGATGTTTATTCTTCCTAACCATGAGCACGGTATATGCTTCCACTTGTTAGTATCTTCCTTGATTTCTTTTATCAATGTTTTGTAATTTTCCGAGTACAAGTCTTTAGTCTCCTTGGTTAAGTTTACTCCTAGGTACTTTATTTTTTTGGTTGTAATTGTGAAGGGGATTGTTTCCTTAATTTCTCTTTCTGACTGTTCATTGTGGGTGTATAAAAATGCTTCTGATTTCTGAGTATTGATTTTATATCCTGCCACTTTGCTGAATTTATTTATCAGGTCCAGTAGTTTTTTGACTGAGACTTTAGGGTTTTCTATATACAATATCATATCATCTGCAAATAATGATAGTTTTACTTCTTCTTTTCCAACTTGAATGCCTTTTATTTCTTCTTCTTGTCTGATTGCTGTGGCTAGGACTTCCAGGACTATGTTAAATAAGAGTGGTGAAAGGGGGCACCCCTGCCTTGTTCCTGATCTTAAGGGGATTGCTTTTAATTTTTGCCCATTGAGTATGATGTTGGCTGTGGGTTTCTCATAGATGGCTTTTATCATGTTGAGGTATGTTCCCTGTATTCCCACTTTGCTGAGAGTTTTGATCATGAATGGGTGCTGGATTTTATCAAATGCTTTTTCTGCATCTATTGAAATTATCATATGGTTTTTCTCCTTCTTTTTGTTTATGTGATGAATCACATTGATTGATTTATGAATATTGTACCAGCCTTGCCTCCCCAGAATAAATCCCACTTGATCATGGTGTATGATTTTTTCCATATATTGTTGGATCCGGTTTGCTAATATTTTGTTGAGGATTTTAGCATCTATATTCATCAGAGATATTGGCCTATAATTTTCTTTCTTTGTGTGGTCTTTGCCTGGTTTTGGAATCAGAATTATGCTCGCCTCATAAAAGGAGTTTGGAAGTCTTCCTTCCTCTTGAATTTTTTGAAATAGTTTGAGAAGGATAGGAGTTAGTTCTTCTTTGAATATTTGGTAGAATTCCGTTGTGAAGCCATCGGGCCCCGGACTTTTCTTTGTTGGGAGTTTTTTGATAACTGTTTCGATCTCCTTTGGTGTAATTGGTCTGTTTAAGTTTTCTGATTCTTCCAGATTGATTTTTGGAAGATTGTACGTTTCAAGGAATTTGTCCATTTCATCTAGGTTGTCTAGTTTTTTGGCATACAGTTCTTCATAGTATTTTGTTACAATATTTTGTATTTCTGTTGTGTCAGTTGTTATTTCTCCTCTCTCATTTCTAATTTTATTTATTTGAGTCCTCTCTCTCTTTTTCTTGGTGAGTCTACTTAAAGGTTCATCAATCTTGTTTACCTTTTCAAAGAACCAGCTCCTAGTTTCATTGATCCTCTGTAATGTTTCTTTAGCCTCTATGTCATTTATTTCTGCTCTGATCTTTATTATTTCCTTCCTTCTACTACATTTGGGCTTTACTTGCTGTTCTTTTTCTAATTCTTTTAGATGCAGGGTTAAGTTGTTTATTTGAGCTTTTTCTAGCTTCTGAAAGTGTGCCTGTAGTGCTATGAACTTCCCTCTCAGCACTGCTTTCGCTGTGTCCCATAAATTTTGAGTTGTTGTATGCTCATTGTCATTTGTTTCTAGGAATTTCTTTATTTCTTCTTTGATCTCATTCTTAATCCATTCATTATTTAACACCCTGCTATTTAGTTTCCATGTGTTTGAGAATTTTTGAGCTTTTCTGCTGTGATTCATTTCTAGTTTCATGCCATTGTGATCGGAGAAAGTGCTTGATATGATTTCAGTCTTCTTAAATTTGTTGAGAGCACTTTTGTGCCCTAACATGTGGTCTATCCTAGAGAATGTACCATGAGCACTTGAAAAGAATGTATATTCTGCTGCTTTAGGGTGAAAGGTTCTAAAGATATCTATTAAATCGAGTTGATCTAGTGTTTCCAATAAGTCTGCTGTTTCTTTGTTAATTTTCTTTCTTGAGGATCTATCTAGTGATGTTAGTGGGGTATTGAAATCCCCTACTATTATAGTATTGCTGTTGATCTCGCCCTTTAAATCCATCAAAATCTGTTTTATATATTTGGGTGCTCCTATATTAGGTGCATAGATATTTATAATAGTTATATCTTCCTGTTGGATTACTCCCTTTATCATTATGTAGTGGCCTTCTTTATCTCTTACTATATCCTTTGTTTTAAAGTCCAATTTGTCTGATATAAGTATTGCTACCCCAGCTTTTTTTTCATTTCCGTTTGCATGAAACATTTTTTTCCATCCTTTTACCTTCAATCTGTGTGTGTCTTTTGTTCTAAGGTGTGTCTCTTGTAGACAACATATGTATGGGTCCTGTTTTCTTATCCACGCAGCTACCCTATGTCTTTTGATTGGATCATTTAATCCATTTACATTTAAGGTTATTATTGATATGTAGTTGTTTATTGCCATTTTCTTCTTTAAAGGTGTATTCCTTTTTCTTTTTTTTTTTCTGTATTCTTTTCCCACTTTATCTGTTTACACCAGGCCCCTTAATATTTCCTGCAGCATTGGTTTGGTTGTAATGAATTCCTTGAGTTGTTTTTTGTCTGGGAAGCTTTTTATTTCTCCTTCAATTTTAAACGATAGCCTTGCTGGATAAAGTAGTCTTGGTTGTAGGTTCTTGTTCTGCATTACTTTGAATATTTCTTGCCATTCCCTTCTGGCCTCAAGTGTTTCTGTTGAGAAGTCAGATGTCATCCTTATGGGGGCTCCTTTGTAGGTGATAACTTTTTTTTCTCTTGCAGCTTTTAATATTTTCTCTTTATCGCTTAGCTTTGGTATTTTAATTATGATGTGTCTTGGTGTAGGTTTCTTTGGGTTTCTCTTTAATGGAGTCCTCTGTACTTCTTGGATTTGTGAGAGTTTCTCTTGCATTAATTTAGGGAAGTTTTCAGCTATGATATGATTGAACAAAGTCTCTATCCCTTGTTCTTTTTCTTCTTCTTCAGGAACCCCTATGATGCGGATGTTATTTCTCTTCATGTTGTCACAGAGCTCTCTAAGAGTTTCCTCTGACTTTTTGAGTCTTTTTTCTCTTTTCTTCTCTGCTTTCATGCCTTCATTCCAATTGTCTTCTAACTCGCTGATTCGATCCTCTGCTCTATCTATCCTGTTTTTAATTCCTTCCATTGTGGTCTTTATTTCTGATATTGTATTTGTTGTCTCCAACTGATTCTTTTTTATACTTGCTATTTCTTTATTTAGGTTTTCAAACTCCCCCTCCATTGTTGTTCTAAGATCCCTAAGCATCCTTACAATCATTATTTTGAACTCCGCATCTGGAAGTTTGATATTTCCATATCACTCAGTTCATCTCTCGAAAGTGTCTCTTGTGGTTTCATTTGGATTGCACTCCTTTGTTTTCTCATCTTCTTCTTCTTTTTTTTTTTATTTGTAGAGTTGATTGAGTCTAGGCTTGGTGTTGTCTGCCTCCAGTTTTCAGTTGTGTTATTTTTAGGTCTTCGTGGGTTGGTATCAGCTATTATTTGTAATCCACTTTCGGATTTGGGCAGCTTTGATGTCTTGATTTGTTTGTTTTCTTAACAGGTGATAGTCTTGTTAACTGATCTCAGCAGGGGGCTTCCTTGAAACTGTATCCAGGAATGCTGTGGGTGTAACCTGAGACGCTGAAGGTCTCTTCCTCCAACTAATCTCACTGGGGGCAGGGTTTTTTCTCTCAGCTTCAGTAGGGGGAGGTGTATCTCAGATCTCCATGGAGACCTGAGTTACTGCCCCTCCTCCCCACTTCTTGTTTTCAGCTGTGTCTTGTTGTGCTGATTGGAGCTGGATAGATGTCCGGAGATCTCTGATCCGGAAGCACTTCAGCTCTGTTTTGTGAAAGGTTCAGTCCCTCCCCCAGCTATGGCCGCCTCCAGCACAAATGAGTCAGCTTTTTTATTTTGTTTCTTGCATACCTTAGCCCCTCACAGTCTGTCCCTCTCCCTGTCTTTTCCACTTGGGAGATAAGCTGGTCTTTTCAACCCACCTTGCTCCCTGGCCGCCAGGTAAGTGGCTGTGAGCAGTAGTTTCTGCTCTTTTTCCTCTGTGAAATCCTCTCTGGGCTCTCAGCCTCACCTCCCTCCTTCCCTTCCTGTAAGCAGAGGAGATTCAGGCACTCCTTACCAGGATTATTGTGGCTTCCTTTTGCTCCTTGGTTTTTGAGAGCTGTTCTTGCAGTTCAGTGTTGGTTTTTCATGCTGATTTTTTCTAAATTGATTTGTATTCCAGTTTGGTGTTGAGAGCTGGGTGTCTGTGCATCCGCCTACTCCGCTGCCATCTTCCACTGTCTATTGCTGAATTTTGTTGAGAATTTTAGCATCTATGTTCATCAGGGATACTGGCATATAATTTCCTTTTTGTGTAGTGTCTTTATCTGGTTTTCAATTCAGCATAATTCTGGCCTTGTAAAATGAGTGTAAGCACATTCCTCCTTTTGATTATTTTGGGTTTGAGAAAGATAGGCATTAGTTCTTCTTTGAATGTTAGGTAAATTTACCTGTGAAGCCATTCAGTACAGAACTTTTGTATGTTTGGAATTTCCTGATTAGTGCTTTGATTTCATTGGTTGTAAATCAGTCTGTTCAGAATTTCTGGTTTTTGTTGATTCAGTCTTGGAAAGTTGTGTGTTTCTAGGAATGTGCCCATTTCTTCCAGAGTTTACAATTTATAAGTATTATTATTAGTAGTAGTAGTATTAGTAGTATCATATTATTTTCTTAGTAATTCTTTGTGTTTCTTTAGTGTCAGTTGTTACTTCTCCTCTTTCATTTCTAATTTTATTTATTTGGATCCTCTCTCCTTTTTTCTTGATATGTCTGGTTAAAGGTTTGTTGATATTGTTTATCTTTTCAAAGAACTAGCTCTTGATTTTATTGATCTTTTGTATTTTTTAAGACTTTCTTTGGTTTAATTTTGCTCCAGTCTTTATTATTTCCTTTGTTGTACTCATTTGGGTTTTGTCTGTTGTTCATTTTTAGTTCCTTTAGGTATAAGTAAGGTTGGATTGCTGATTTCATATATTTTTGTTTCTTGAGATAGGCCTGCAAATGCTATGAATTTCCCTCTTAGGACATCTTTCACTGTGTCCTATAGATTTGGGTTTGTTGTGGTTTATTTTCCTTTGTCAAAAGGTACCTTTTTATTTCTTTATCTCATTATTAACTCATTTATTTTTTTAGTAACATGTTATTTAGCCTCCATGTATTTGTGTGTTTTTAAATTTTTTTTTGTAATTGATTTTTAGTTTCATAGCATTGTGGTAGAGAAGATGCTTATATGATTTCTATCTTCTTAAATTTAACGAGACTTGTTGTGTGTCTTAATATATGGTCTATACTGGTAAATGGCCCATGTGCACCTGAAAAGAATATATTTTCTCTTGCTATGGAGTCAAATACTCTAAAAATATCAGTTAAATCCATCTGGTCTTGTATATCAATTAAGGCCACTGTTTCCTTGTTGATTTTTCATCTGGAATATCTGTTCATTGATGTCAAGGGGATATTATAATCCCCTACCATACTGTACTACTATTTTTCTTGCCCTTTATGCCCATTAATATTTACTTTATATAATTGGGTCATTTTATGCTGTGTGCACAAATGTTTACAAGGGTTACGGTCATCCCTTGCCATATTGTGATTCACTTTTTGTGGTCTCACTGTATTGCAGATCTTTAAATTGTATATGTTTAATTTTGTATCATGGATTTTTTGCTATATTGCAGGATTTTGCGGGATATAGGTATTTTATATATTTATTATTTTAACTATTTTGCAGTAAAATAAGCAAAATCAATGTGGGAAAGGTTTATAAGAGTGTTGGGAGGGTTTATAAAGCCTTAAATATATATAAATAATAAAATAAATATAAGGTTGCTACTGCATGGATTTTCGCCTATCCCAGGCGGTTCCGGAACCTAACCCCTGTGACTCACGAGGGACCACTGTATATCCTCTTGTTCAATTGATCCTTTTATCATTTTTTAATGTTTTTCTTTGTTACTTATTATAGCCTTTGTTTTAAAGTTTATTTTTGTCTGATGTAATTATTAACACTTCAGCTCTTTTTTGGTTTTCACTTGCATGAAATATCTATTTCCATCCCTTTAATTTTATAGTCTCTGTGTGTCTTTCATTTTGTGGTGGGTCTCTTGAAAACAGCATATATGTATATATGGGTCTTGTTTTCTTATCCATTCATTTACCTTATGTCTTTTGGTTGAAGTTTTTACATTTACATTTAAAGTGATTATTGATAGAAACATATCTTGTCATTTTATTCTTTATAATTATATTTCTCTTTTTCTTTTGTTTTCTTGAAGAAGTCCTTTTAACATTTCTTGTAATATTGGTTTAGTGATGATGAACTTCTTTTGCTTTTTTATCTGAGAAACTCTTTATGTCTTTTTCAATTTTAAATGATAGTCTTGCTGGGTTAAGTAGTTTGGATTATAGGTCCTTGCTTTTCATCACTTTGAATATTTTTTGCCAATCGCTTCTGTCCCTCAAAATTTCTGTTGAGAAAAAGATGGCAGTGTTATGAGAGCTCACTTGTAGGTAAATTAACTATTCTTATTGCACTGGTTTTAAGATTGCTGCTTACTCTTATCAATCAATGCTACCCTGTTAAATTTAATTTTCTAAATAAAATTAATTTTTAAAATGCCCCCCCCAAAAGAAAAAAAAGATTGTCTTTAACTTTTGCCATTTCAATTATGATGAGTCTTGGTGTGGATCTCTTGAGTTCATCTTGTTTGGGATTCTGTACTTCCTGGACTTGTGTGTCCTTTTTCTTTACTGGGTTAGTAAAGTTTTCAGTCATTATTTCTTCAAATAGTTTTTTAATTCCTGTTCTCTCTCTTCTCTTGGTACTTGTGTGGTACAGGTGTTGTTACTCTCCATATTATTCCAGAGATCCCTTAAACTATCCTCATTTATTTCTTGCATCTGGACTTTATTATGACACAATTTAAAAGTATATACAAACATACATATATATATATGTACACACACAAACACACACACACATATACTCTATAATACTCAGAAGAGTATTAGAGAACTACCTCTAAGCCTTTAACATTACATATCGTAAATATAAACTTTTTCTCAAACTCTAAATAGAAGAGAAAATATGAAGGAGAATATGGTCAATAATATAGTCAATAGTAACTTTGAATAATGATAGACGGTTACTAGACTTAGTATAATAATCACATTGTAAAAAATATATCTAATCACTATATTGTACACCTAAAACTAAAATAATATTTTATGCTAAATATACCTTAATAAAAAACTTTAAAAAAGAGAAAGCTATTTTAACTGAAATTCAAAATATAAAATATTGAGAATTTATATATATATATATATATATATGAAGATATATATATATCTTGAGCATGGAAAAGAAATTTGGGGCAATATCTCTGAAGCATTTTTCAGAATTGCAAATAAGTGACAAAACCTACAAAGCTTAGAAAAATAAATCTACTGAATAATCTTATACAGTATAACTTCTTTTTTTTGCATAGTAAGTTTTACTTTTCCTCAATAACCTTCATATTTTGGGTATAATTCTATAAGCTTATGAAATTTAGACCATTTTTAATGTAGCTTCTTACATTAGGGACTGGATACAATCAGTTATTGGACATGTCCACTGTGCCATGTAGCATTTTTTATTATTATTATTGATTTTAATTTATTGTGTTTACATAGATTCTAGTGTTGCCTCGGATGCATCCCCCTCCCCCGTGTTCCCCTCGATGTTGAGGGGAAACTATCCTCATTTTTAAAATCTTATTTTTCTTTTTGCTGCTCTGATTGGTTTTCTTTTACTACTTTGTATTCTAAATCACTAATTTGATCCTCTGCTTCATTTAACCTGCTATTGATTTTTTTCTACTGTATATTTTATTTCAGATATTGCATTCTTCATTTCTGACTGGTTCTTTTATAGGGTTTCTATGTCCTTTTTATACTTATTATCTCTTTAATTTCTCACTGGGTTCATTTATTTTTCTCCTATGTTCCTTGAGCATTTTTATAAATATTGTTTTGAACTCTGTATCTGGTAGATTGCTTGTTTCCATTTCATTGAATTATTTTTCTGGGAATTTCTCCTTTTCTTTTAGTTGGGATATGTTTCTTTTTCTCCTTATTTTAACTGCCTTTCTGTATTTGTTTATGTATATTAGGTAGATCCTCTATATGTTCCCGTCTTGGTATGGTAGCCTTATGTAGTAGGTGTTTTGTGGGGCTCAGTTGCACTGTCTCCCTGATTACCTAAACTAGGTGCCCCAGGAATGTCCCTTGTGTGGATTATGTAAGCCCTCTTGTTTTAGTTGAGCCTATTGTGAGTGGAGTTGAGCCTCAGGCTGACTGACTATAAAGATTGACTTCTACCACAGTGTATAAGCTTCTTTGTAGGGAGCTGATACCACACAGAAAAATTCACCTTAGCAAGTTCTGGTGCCCGCTGAGATCTCCTTTTGGGTGTGCTGCTTGTGGAGCTAACCAGATCATGCTCTGATGTGGTCTAAAGCTTACCACCAGCTCTTTTGGTTTTGGGGCCTCTTGTGGGAGACTTTGGTGCAGATCAATGTCAGATGTTGCCTTGGGCAGCCCTGTGTTACCTTTTTGGAGGTACATAGTGATTCACAGTTTGTGGCTACCTCTCCTGGACCTGGGTGCATGTGGGAAGGGCCGAGCTACATACCAAAGTTGGCTTCCAGCACTGAACCAGGGGCAGGTCAGCACAAGGTCCATGGCATCTTAAAATCAGCCTCCACCTGCCAACTGTCTGTTAGTTCAATCACTGAAAGAGCCATCAGTGGTGTGTAAGTTGCATGAAGTAGGTTCTCAGTGAGTCAGCTGGTAAAGGTGAGTGGTGTTCAATGCCAGTGCTAGATTTGAAGCTACTCATCAAATATTTCAGGATATACCAAGGCCAGCTGCCAACCACCAAGGGTGAAGGGCCTTTGTGGCAGGACAGGGTCTCAGGCAGTTACCAGAATGAGGGCAGCAGTGTTAATCAGACTAAAACAAACCAAGATTTGACTGTATGGAGGGAGGGTTCTGCACATGAACCAGGGCTCCAGTTAGGTGTGTAAGGGAAAAATGGACCCTACCCTAGAGCCATACAACCTAGTCTCTTTTTGTGTTTTTCTGCATCCAACTGACTGCTTTGCAAAGCATAAGCTCAACAGGGCTTGGCCTTGGCAGGGTGGGACCACAGGGAGTAAGGAAGGTGGGCTATGGCACTTCTTCAGGCTGCTGCCATATGGAGAGGACTGCTTGACTCAGGAATTATGGCATCTGTGGGCAGTGTGAGAAAGGGACTCAGCACAAGGAACTTGGCAGCTGTCCCTTCAGCCCTCTCCCCAGAACCGCACTACCCAGTCTCTCCCTGTTAGACTCCAAACCATTCTAAGCCACCTCCCCTCTGTTGCTTCCCAGGGTGAATGTCTACATATAGGATTTTATATATTGGCCCTTTCAGAGGTCACCTGGATTTTTAGCAGACTCCCTTTTTCCCTGGCAGACAGAATCCCCACTGATTTGCACAGCCAGGTATTATGTGTACTGTTCTTCCCAGCTCTGGGTCTTTGGATGAGGAGCCTGGAATGGGATTGATACTCCTTGTTCTTACAGGGGGATCTTTGCAGCTGAGATATACCTTCAGATTCGCAACTGTAACATGTGGGTATAGGCCCCACCCTCTCTGTATGTTTGCCCTTTCTACGAGTCTTGATGTGGCTTCTGTAAATCTTTGGTTACAAGACTTGTTCAGCTAGTCTTCCATTGGTTGTTCTGATTGAATATTCTATAATTTGGTTGTAATTCTGATTTGTTCTTGGGAGGAATTGAGTGTAACTTTCACCTACTCCATCATCATCTTGAATTTTTTATTTTTTTTAAGCAAGAGAGAAAGAGAATGAGAGAGGGACAAATAGGGACAGACAAACTGGAACAGAGAGAGATAAGAAGCATCAGTTCTTCACTGTGGCACCTTACTCATTCATTGATTGCTTTCTTATATGTGTGTTGACCAGGAGGTTCCAGCCAAGCCAGTGACCCCTTGCTCAAGCCAGCAGCCTTGGGCTTCAAACAAGCAACCTTTGGGCTCAAGTTAGTGACCCCATGTCTATGATCCCACGTTTAAGCCAGCAACCCCGTGCTCAAGTTGGTGAGCCCATGCTCAAGATGGCAACCACAGGGTTTCAAACCTGGGTCCTCAGTGTCCCAAGCTGATGCTCTATCCACTGTGCCACTACCTGATCAGAGTTGAATCTTTTCCATATCTAAATTGTTAAATGTTGACAGATTGACTAAAATTTTCTCAAATATTAGAAAATAACATGAATACTATTTGAAATATTAAAAAAAAAAAAAACAAAAAAAAAACAACCATGAGTCGTATGCACCTATCCATTTTTATTATCAAGACCGCAATGCTTGAGTTTGTCTGCCTGCCTGCACAAGCACAAAGAAATTCATGAGCAGGAGTTTGCCATATAGACAGAGAATTTAATATTCAATTGGCCAATCTGGAGACCAGAGAGCTAATGCCTTAAAGACCTGACTCCAGGCTGGCATGTCAGTTACAGGTTCTATAGGGCAAAATCACAAGACACTGTGAGTTAGGGAGGTCAGGGTCATACTGAAAGCTGATTGTTTGGAGGTGAGGTAAGGTTAATAAATTATTTTTTCAGGTCTTGGGAACTGTTCTCAAGTCTGTTATGGAGTCCCTCTATCCGGCTCCACCTTGGGGTCCAGGAACTGAAAGTAATGTAGGATAATGTGTTATCTTTAGCCTGCTAAAGATTCAGACCTCAGACCCTGTGATCATTAGTCAGGTTCAGGCTCTTGTCTTCTGCTGGCTTAGGAGTTGCTGATTATTGAGGGCATATATATGGAGAGAGAAAGAGATTTTTAGTTAGAAATTAAAGCTAAATTTAATCCAAGTTATAAGGACCCTTGGTTTCCTTTTGACACATATATATGACTATTCTCGTAGAACTTTTCACTTTCATTTTTTTTACCAAGTACAAAAACTGCTCTACAAATGTGATCCCATATATAAATGTAACTGTGCTCTAGCCAGAAGCACAGATTTATATATGGATGGCTCATCTCCAAACCCTTCTAGTTGCCCTCAGTAAATATGCTGATTGCATTTCTTAGCTATTCATTTTTTTCTCTTAGCCTTTGTGGTTTTATGCACATTTTACTTGATGTTACACTTTCTTGTGTTTAGGCTTTATTTGCATGACACCAAAGTATGAGTCAGTTGGCTCATTGCATTTTGCGTAGATTGTACATAATGATTTCTAAAACGAAGATTATCTTTTTAGTGAGCAAAACAGAAAACATGTGTTTCTCTGCCAGATCTACTTTGAAGAGAAACAGAGAAACCCAAATGTTGGGCTGTATGTAGCAATCTTTCTGCAATCCAATCTTCTTAGCCATGGGAGGCTTTGTTCTTTGCCTTCTTTTATGTTATATATACCTCAGTATTCTTTAATTTCAACAAGTGAAATCAAAGAAAGCCTACTTAAATTATTCAATTCAATAAAAGCATACATATTTGTGTATGCATGTTTGTGTATATGTGTATATATAATTGCCATATAATTTTTCACTTTGAGAAAATATGCTATCAATATTGTTAAAATATAGATTTATTCTTAAACATACATGTAAGACTGATGGTTGTGGCCATGAAGATTCGCATTGAATTCGGGCAGACAGTAAAGGAACTGTGGAGCCGGAATATGGCAAGCCATACCAATTTATTGGAGACTCACAAAGACAGGCAAGCCAAAAGAAGAAAAAAAAACTGCTTTTCACAATGGAGGGCAAGGAATCAGGAAACACATCGCATCTCCCCATGATAGGAAAGCAATATGAGAGAATCGCCCCCAAGGGAAAGCACCCATAGCCTTACACAGACTATACACGCATGGCACTGCCTTGTGCTCATGCACTAATCAGGCAAAGTGCTTGCAGCTAGTAAACCAGCAAGCAAGCCTAACACAGCTGTTTTTCCCATATTCCACCCCTGTAGGGCTGCTCATCTCACAATCCATGTGACAGGTATTTTCCGCAGCGGTCCCTCTGTGAGGAGTGAGGTACATTACATAAACAGAAACAGTAGAAACTACAGCAACGGAATTTCCAGAGCACAAGCTATGGGTGAAATAGGAGAGCTGTCAGCGGCACCAAGAGAGGCAAATCTTTCCCTTCTGGCAGAATATAGGCCAGAGTTCTGTCCATAGACAGCGCAGTAGCTGGTAGCCCCAGACGGGCATACTAAATCTTATTGGCTTGTACTCCAGAATCTGCTGGTTCTATGTATAATAAAATGGGAGAACTCATTTTTGGCCATAAAGTAATTAAAAGGTGCTCTTCATAATGCTGTCCCCCTGAGCACTCAAGGGATAATACACTTCTACTTTAGGTGGCCAGGTGCTGGTTTCCCAGGGAGTTAACTGCAGGAGGGCCTCTACTGGAGCTGAGACGCTCATCGAGGTCTCTCATTCAAAATCCGGAGTATTGTCCACAAGCAGCGTGCCCATCCAGTAAGGTTGCCGGTGCCCCCCTCCTGTCACAGTCTTTGCTTTAAGAGTCCATTATAGGCCCTGGCCGGTTGGCTCAGTGGTAGAGCGTCAGCCTGGTGTGCAGGAGTCCTGGATTCGATTCCCGGCCAGGGCACAGGAGAAGCGCCCATCTGCTTCTCTACCCCTCCCCCTCTCCTTCCTCTCTGTCTCTCTCTTCCCCCTCCTGCAGCCGAGGCTCCATTGGAGCAAAGATGGCCCGGGCGCTGGGGATGGCTCTGTGGCCTCTGCGGCCTCTGCCTCAGGCACTAGGATGGCTCTGGATGCAACAATGTGATGCCCCAGAGGGGCAGAGCATCGCCCCCTGGTGGGCATGCCGGGTGGATCCTGGTCGGGTGCATGTGGGAGTCTGTCTGACTGCCTCCCCGTTTCCAGCTTCGGAAAAATGCAAAAAAGGGGGAAAAAAAAGAGTCCATTGTACCACTCAGTAATACCTGTGGCCTGTGGGTGGTAGGGAACATGGTACTTCCAGTCCACCCCCAGCTCTTGAGACCATTGCTTCATCATAGAACCAGTGAAATGGGTACCATTGTCACTTTCAAGGACCAGCGGTCACCCATATGCAGTACTCAGGGAGTCCAGAGCCTGTATGACTGCCCTCTGGTCAGGGTTATGGGCAGGCTAAGCAGCAAACAGACTGGTGGCAGTATCTACATAGGTGACTGCATACTGATACCCATCTGACTTTGGTAAAAATACAATGATATCTATCTGCCACCGTGTCAGTGGAACACGACCTCTCTGGATCTGTTCAGGTGATGCTAGTTGTCTCTGAGGATGCTCCTTGGAACACACTGCACACTGATCACAGGCTGCAAGTACCTCTGCATAGGACACAGGCAAGTTCCACACCTTAACCATAGCCCACATAGTTTTCTGTCCCTCATGGAGCAGGCGCCGGTGGAGCCACTGTACCATATCACCGACAAACAGAGTCTCCAACCATTGCACTCTTGCCAAGGTGTCTGCCTCATCATTCCCAGAATGGGTTAGAGGGGCATGCCCCGTGACATGATATACTGTCACCTGCTTCTGGTGTCCTATTTCCATAAGTCCTGCTGCATGGCCTGACCCCATAGTGGATGGTGCATTACAATCCACTGGTTAATGTGCTAAGTAGCAATCCAAAGGGCCAGTCTACGATAGACAACCCAGACATCAGTGCAGATCACCAGAGGTGAAGGTTCATTGTGGGAAACTAGCTATATGGCTCTTAATTCCACCCATTGGCTGCTCTGGCCTGTACTCGTGTCCATCCAAATAGTCTCAGTGGCCGGATGGAAGGCTATGGCCATCCGTTTGGCAGGTTGGCCCCTGCTGAAACCATCAGTATACCAGGCAACCTCGGGGATGGGTGCCTGCCCCTCCTGCTCGGGACTGACTTCAGGTTCTGCCTCCTGAGTCCCAGCTGCACTTGACTCTAAGGTCACATAGGTGACTGGACCCAAGACTTCCTGCAGTTCTGCCCTCAACAGGCTGGTGCTAAGAGCACAGCATTATAAAAACACTAAACCCACAATCCCCAACTGGAGAGCCATGGGGAATCATACAGTGAAGAGCAGAAACCACTCCTTTACCCCACCCTTTAAGAGTGTTGGTGGCTCCATACCAACCGGATCCTAATCCTGCCAGCTTCGCCAGATGTAAGGCTGGTGGTTGTGGCCATGCAGATTCACATTGAATTTGGGCAGACAGTGAAGGAACTGGGGAGCTTGAAAATGGCAAGCCATACCAATTTATTGGAGGCTCACAAAGACAGGTAAGCCAAAAGAAGGGGGGGGGGGAGGAAAACCTGCTTTTCACAGTGGAGAGCAAGGGATCGGGAAACACACAGCACCTTGCCGTGATGAGAGAGTTATCTACTCAAATCGCCCCTGAGAGGAAGCACTTATATACTTACACTAGTGCTGTCAGGTGCTCATGAACTACTGCACACAGTTCTTGGATCCAGTAAACCAATGAGTAAGCCTAACACACCTGTTTTCCCCACAATACAGAAAAGAGAAACAATCATAAAGAGAGAAGAGTAAAATAACCCAGCATCTTAATAGTGCTAGCACAGTTTTTATAAAACACCATTTTTCTTATGCTGAATTTTTGTCAACAATAAAGCCTTCTATTGCTTCAGTGTCTTGTTTTCACTATTTTAACTTTACAACATGTTTTAATATCTAAAATTGTAAATACCCCCTTCCTTACTTTAAGTTGAATTGCATTGCACCGCTGGAATAATTTGGGAAAGAACCTTATGCCAACATCTAATACAGGAAAAAGTCTACCTGGAGCTTTTCTGTTGCTTCAACTTCCCACCCACTTCAGAAAGAAACAAAGCCGGTGTGGGTTTCTTCTCAGAGAAGTGCCCGTCACTGTGTTTTTCATGTTTGCTGACTGACTGTGGCTCTGCATCCTGCTCAGTGACCCTGCCCTTACCTCACCGAAGGATGGGCTGTTCGGGTTTCCTGAAATTATTCTTTGGGCATCCCATCTTTCCACAAGAAAGAGAACATGAGCCTCTTTAATCTGGGCCCCATAGCATAGTTCTAGAAGAAATTTCCCAAAGCTTGGCGTCTTTAGATAGTAACTTTCAAACTTTATGGCATGGATGAAGGTTTCAGTAAGCAAAATAATAGCCCCTCAAAACCGTCCATATATAGTCATGCACTGTATAACAACCATTTGGTCAATGTCGGACTGCAGATGCAGGGTGGTCCCATAAGATTGCAAGGGAGCTGGAAAATTCCTGTCACTTAGTGACATTATAACATCATAACAGAATGCATTGCTCACATGTTTGTGGTGATGCTGGTGTAAACAATCTTATTGTGCTGCCAGTCATATAAAAATGTAGTATATGCTTGACCTGCGGTGGCGCAGTGGGTAAAAGCATTGACCTGAAACACTGAGGTCACCGGTTCGAAACCCCGGGCTTCCCTGGTCAAGGCACATATGGAAGTTGATGCTTTCTGCTCCTCCCTCCCTTCTCTCTCTCTCTCTCTCTCTCTCTCTCTCTCTCTCCCTCTCTCTGTCTCCTCTCTCTAAAAAAAATGAATAAATATAATCTAAAAAATAAAAAAAGTATAGTATGTAAAATTTTGTACTCTACATAATCCTTAATAATAAAAATAAACAAATATGTTACTGGTTCATGTATTTACTATTCTATTTATCATGTTTTAGAGTGTACATTTTCTACATATACCAAAAAATGTTTGCTGTTAAACAGTATGCGTTTTTACTCTAGTAGCGACCTAATAGAGCTTGTGTTTACATCTCTTAATTGCATCAGCATCATTGCCCCCTTGTGCTTGATTTAATCTTATGTTGTTTTGTAGCACAACATGCTATACAGGTGTGTAGCCTAGGAGCAATAGCATCAACCAGATAGCCTAGGTGTGTAGAAGGCTATACCACCTAGGTTTATATAAGTGTACTCCGTGATGTTCACACAGTGATGAAATTGCCTAAAAATGTGTTTCTCAGAACATAGCCCTATACATAAACAGTGCATAATTATACCAGGAACCTGTGAATATATTACCTTGCATGGCAAAGTACACTTTGAAGATGTGATTAAGAGCCTTGAGATGGGGAAATAATTCTGGATTATCTAGGTGGGTCCAATCTAATCACATAGCTCCTTAAAAAGAAAGAAGCTTTCACAGCTGTAGTCAGAGGGAGATGTGACTAGGAAAAAGACTCCAAGTGATGCTTTGAAGACAGAGGATGGGGCCATAATCCAAGAAATGAGGGAAAACTCTAGAAACTGGAAAAGTCAAGGAATCAAATTCTCTGAGTCTCCAGGAAGAAATGCAGTCCTTAATTTTAGTCCAATTAGACCTGTATTGGGTTTCTGATTTATAGAACTTTGGATGATAAGTCTGTGTTGTGTTAAGTGTGTGAAAATTTGTTGCAGCAGCAATGGAAACCTAATACACAGGTTTTCTCCAGGGTTTATTATTATTATTGTTGTTGTTCTTTTGGGAATTTTCCTGGATCTGCTGGATAGAAAAGGAGGTACAAGGGACTTAGATATCTGCACACATTGGCCACTATGTCAAAAAGTTCTGTAGTGAGAGCATTCAGGAAGGGATGAAGCAGGGAAGCAGGAAGATTCTTTAAATATTATAGTTACATTCCAGTTTTAAGTTTCATCACCAAGAAATAGAAATCTGCCAAATAATATTTTTGGTTTGGGGGAAGTCTTAGTCTGACACATGGTACAGTGGTCTGTACAACAGTAGTTATGTCATTGGCAGAAAACTGGAAGGATCATGTTCTACATTGTCATGTACAGAACTGACTGCTATCAACACTTGTAGTTGAAAGAGTTCTCGAATTCTTTCTGTTAGTATATTGAAATATAAAACATTCTATTTTCCAAAGTTATCAGCATTAGTAAAAACTCTCATAAATTACAAAATATAATGATCTCCAAAGAGCATCCAAAGAAAAAATCTATGACTCTATTATAATGAGTTTCTTTCTTTCTTTCCTTCTTTCTTTTTCTCTCTCTCTCTTTCTTGCTTTCTTTCTTTATTTATTTATTTATTTTTGTGACAGAGACAGACAGAGAGGGACAGATGGACAGAAAAAGAGAGAAAGTAGAAGCCTCAACTCCCAGTTGTGGCACCTCAGTTGTTCATTAATTGCTTTCTCATATGTGCCTTGACCGGAGGGCTACAGAAGACCGAGTAACCCCTTGTTCGAGCCAGCGACCTTGGGTTCAAGCTGGTGAGCCTTGCTCAAACCAGATGAGCCCATGCTCAAGCCGGTGACCTTGGGTTTTAAACCTGGGTTCTCCGCATCCCAATCCAACACTCTATCCACTGCGCCACCGCCTGACCAGGCATAATGAGTTCAATTTTTAAAGTATTATTTTGATCTAAAAATTCTAAAATGTAATACTTTCTATTAAAAAAAAACATATCCAAAAATTGAGAATGAAAAAAAGAATATCTGCACATCTTTTCAATGTCCTCCTAGAGCATTGTCTGACAGGCACCTCCAAGGACTGTTTAGTTCTCTAGGGCAGTGATTTTCAACCTTTGTTTCTCACGTACTCATAAACTAATTACTAAAGAAAAAGGGTCCCTGACCTTTTCTTCTTTAGTAACTAATTTATTTGTGCCATGAGATGAAAATGGTTGTATTTAGTCAGGGGCACTGACCTTAGTAATTAGTGTGTGTTTGTGCCATGAAAAAAAAAAAAAAGGTTGAAAATCACTGCTCTAGGGAATATACTTTTGTTGCACTTACTATAGTATTTGCTATTGAAAAGAACCCCACTCTAAAGGTTCCATATAAAATTGTATGGTTTTATCCAGTTGAGATGCAAATTACTTCCTTATAATAGAAAAAATAACCACAAAGATTATATTTTACAGGCCCTGGCAAGGTGGCTCAGTAAATAGAGTCTGGGTGCCAGAGGTCAAGGGTTTGGTTTTAAGTTAGGGCATGTATGAGAAGCAATTAATGAATACAAAACTAAATGGAACTAAATGAAATGAGTTGATGTTTCTCACTCACTCTCCCTTTCCAGCTCTCTTCACTCTCTCTCAAATTAATGGAAATTTTCTTTTCTCTTTTTTTAGCAAGAAAGAGAAAGGACAGACAGACAGGAAGGGAGATATGTAAGAAACATCAATTTCTTTTTTGCAGTTCCTTAGTTGTTTATTGATTGCTTTGTCATATGTGCCTTAACTGTGGGGCGGTGGGATCCAGCAGAGCCAGTGATCCCTTGCTCAAGCCAGCAACCTTGGGCTCAAGCCAGCGACTTGGAGCTTCATGTCAGTGACCTTTCAGCTCAAGCCAGCAACCATGGGGTCATTTCTTTGACTCCACACTCAAATCAATGACCTTATGCTCAAGCTGGTGAGCCTGAGCTGAAGCCAGCAACCTCAGAGTTTCGAACCTGGTTCCTCAGCATCCCAGACCAACACTCTATCCACTGTACCACCACCTGCTCAGGTGTGGAAAAAAAATTTAAATACATTTTTAAAAAAGAAACATTAGGAAAAGGTTAGATAATCTTAATGCCTGAAAATCATTGCCAAAAAGCTACTAAACACAATAAATTATGTACTCCTATACTCTTTTGTTCTAGAATTAAAATATTAATAGAAATATTATTTTAAAAATCAAAGTGTAGAATCTAACTTTTGATTCGGGGCTTCAGAAAATTATTTCTTGTTCTGTTTTACCCTCCATATTGAGTATATGCAAGAGTTTTTTCATTTATAATTTAAATACTAAGCAATGATGAGGTTTACATAAAGGATTTTATAACTGTAGTCATTAGCAGGGTAAAAATTTGGTTTCTTATTATTTCAAGCTTTCAAATGTTAATGAAATACATAGCTGTGTAATTGTACAGGACAGTTTGATTTCCCTTGAAAATACAGACCTTAGTAAAAAGTTCAAATTAAAAATAAATTAATACATTTCAAATATTAAATTATTTTCCTGGTCCTCTAATTTCTATAATGACTAGGGCTGGTGAAAAATTTTACTTAAAGAAAGCAATCATAGTTAGCGATTTTTTGCAATATCAGAAAATAGAGATCTTTTTGAATGGGTGTTCTACCCTTGTTAACTCCTATTAAATATCACAATAAGCAAAATTCTGTTGGCATGGAAACTGATAGAAACTACCCATCAAACTCACTAGCTTTTTACCACTCTCCCTACAAGGAATAAGAGTCATCATTTGCTCTGCTCAGAATCTTTCCATTTTGGGACCACATTCTATTTAGAAGGTTAAGTTAACCCATATATGTGAAAAATTTATCTGATAGGTTTTAATTATAGGTAGTATTGAGACTTCAAGTTTTATATACCCATTTTGTAAAAGAGTTATGTCAAAACTGTGATAACAAATTATGACGTTAGTGACAAATTTGAAAAACCTAAGAGTATTGGCCTGCACTGTCCAATATGCTCATCACTAGCAACGTGTGATATTTGTGCATAATATTGAATAAATTAAAATTAAATAAAGTGTAAAATTTAGTCCTTTATTGCACTAAACACATTTCTGGTGTTTGATATCCTCATGTTGTTGATGGCTTTTGTAGAACTTAAGATCAAGTTATGGTTTTGTTTTGTTTTTTTGTATTTTTCTGAAGTTGGAAACGGGAAGGCAGTCAGACAGACTCCTGCATGCGCCCGACCGGGATCCACCCGGCATGCCCACCAGGGGGCGATGCTCCGCCCATCTGGGGCGTTGCTCTGTTGCATCCAGAGCCATTCTAGCGCCTGAGGCAGAGGCCACATAGAGCCATCCCCAGTGCCTGGCCAGCTTTGTTCCAATGGGGGAAGAGAGAGACAGAGAAGAAGGAGAGGGGGAGGGGTGGAGAAGCAGATGGGTGCTTCTCCTGTGTGCCCTGGCAGAGAATCAAACCCGGGACTCCTGCACACCAGGCCGACGCTCTACCACTGAGCCAAATGGCCAGGGCCAGATCAAGTTATGTTTTTAGTCAACTTAATGGAAAGAATGAACAAACCTTGTAGAATTCCTGAAGAAAACTTTCTTCTATGAAAATTTATCAACATTATTTATAATTTTAACAACAGAGATTTGAACTAAAATTAATATAACTTAAGAAGCTCTGTAAACAATGTTTATAAGTTTTCAGTTTTCAAGCAGTCAAGCCAACCTCTCTGACATTTTACTGAGGAAAACATGAGATAGAGCTATTACTGATATCCTCACCATCCCAGGATCAAGACAACCTAACATTATGTGGAAAGAAAATGTTAACTTAAGTCTTGAGCTAGCGATTCTGATCATTTAAATGTTATTTTAAGAGACAAGATACATGGTTAAATGACAATTATATTTAAATACCTCATGTGTGTATGTTTAATGTATTCGCTCATGTGCAGAGAGCTTAATTGAGTAATTTAAAAACCAAATATTAGCAATAGGGGAAACATTTAACCTAAACTAAAATTAAAGTATGTTTTTCATTAAATTATATTGATTTACATAAAACCACTTTTATTCAAATCACTGATGTAACAGTGAGTGTTTCATAATCTTACCTAATTGCAGCAATCAAAAAACTAAAGTTCCGAGTCTGGGAAAATGGTTATATCTCCTGTAGAATACATCAAATGCACATAATATTGAGTTAAAAGCACTCTAATTTCCAACCATGTATTTAAAACAAAATGAAGTGCTGGCATGAAGGAAAACTTAACTATCAGAAGACTTATCGATGTAATTTAACTACATTAACAGATTGAGGAGAAAAATCATGTTATCATTTCATAAGATGCAGAATAAAGTATTTGCTATAATAAACATCTAACCATGATTTAAAAAATAAAATTTTATTAAATAAGAAAAAGAAGGAAATGCCTTAAAGTGTATTTAGCCATGATTTTAAAAATTAAATTTTATTAAACAAGAAATAGAAGGAAATACTCTTAAAGTGTATTAAACAAAATCTTGTGTTAAACTCCATAGTAAATGATAAAATTTTAGAAGTCATCCTATCAAAAGCAAGAGGACAACAATTATGACTGTTATGTCTAATACAATAAATATTATGCTAGAGGTACTTGCAATAAGAGAAGACAAGGGAAAAAAATGTAAAAAAAAATAAAAGAAGCAAAATTTTTGTGTTCAGGAAATATATTTGAATGTGGAAAAAAATCAAAAGACATTCATAAGCAAACTTTTATTAGTAAGAGAGGACTGCAACTTCAACTTTCTTGGATACAAGACTGACATTCAAAAATTAATAGCTTCCTGGCCCTGGCCAGGTTGCTCTGTGAATAGAGCATCTGTGTGGTGGATGGAGGTTGTAGATTCAGTCTCCAGTTAGGTCACATATGACAAACAAGCAATGAAAGCACAATCAAATGAAACAACTAAGTGGATTAACAAGTTCATGTGTCTTCATCTCTCCTCCCTCCACCTCTCATCAATGGAAAAATATTTTAAAAAGTAATAGCTTCCCAGTACACAGACTGAAACTAATTAGAAAATATAATAGTAAAAATAATGAAACTATAATCGTAACAACAATCAAAGGGACCTGGCAAAGATGAGAAAAACATTTTTGAGAAAATTGCCACCATTATTGAAGGACATAAAAGAAGACCTGAAGAATCGTCAAGAAGCACTGAGTTCACTAATGAAGTGACTCAGAATGGTAATTAGTTAATTCTCCATGAACTTATATGGAAACTCAATGCAATTCAAGTGAAAATCTCATAGGATTCTATGTGCAACTATAAAAACTGAGTCTAAAACTCATATGAAAGAATAAAGTTCCAAGAATTAGCCAGACTATTTTGTAGAAAATAAAAAAAAATAATTAGTTTTGCCAGATATCAATATCTATAATAAAAATAAAATAAAACAGCATATATTATTTATTGGGGTTAGGATAGCTAAATCATCTAATCAGCAAAATAGAAAACCCACAAAGGGCCATACACATGCAGAAACTTGATGCCTAGCTCAATTAATAATTGACTATCATGTAGGAAGAAAAAAATAGATATCAACCTCATAGCATAACAAAAATTGTCAGTGCTTAAATAGCCTAAATGTGAAAACTGGACAGAGAGAGAGAGTCAGAGAGAGGGATAGATAGGGACAGACAGACAGGAATGGAGAGAGATGAGAAGCATCAATCATCAGTTTTTTGTTGTGACACCTTAGTTGTTCATTGATTGCCTTCTCATATGTGCCTTGACCGTGGGCCTTCAGCAGACCGAGTGACCCCTTGCTCAAGCCAGCCACCTTGGGTCCAAGCTGGTGAGTTTTTTGCTCAAGCCAGATGACCCCGCGCTCAAACTGGCGACCTCGGGGTCTCGAACCTGGGTCTTCCGCATCCCAGTCCAATGCTCTAGCCACTGTGCCACTGCCTGATCAGGCGAGATAACATAACAGAAAATATTAATGCACTTATCTATATCCAAATTTTAATAAAAGTAAGCGACATTATGGGGACATATTAAAAGACAAACCAAAGTATGGGAGAAGATATTATAATGCATACATTTGATAAAGTATGAGCACCTGAAATACATAAAACTTTTTTCCAAATCAGTAAATAAACAGTGAATGACTGAATGGCTGTACATATACAAAAAGATGCTTAGCTTCACTAAGAATCAACAAAATGCACATTAATATAGTGAGATACCATTTTATAACTATGCTATTAGCAACATTTAAAAAGTTTTGCAACATTAAATTTTGTCAAAGATTAAAGAAAAAAATGAACTGTCATATACCGCTACTGGAAATATAAATTAGTTTAAGCCACTTTGGATAACGATTTAAAAATATCTGATAAATGTCAAGATGAAAGTACATCGTAATTCGATAATTCCTCTTCTAGGAATATAGAATTCTCTCTGTATGTAGAAAGTCTCACTCATACACATGGGGACAAATATATAAGGATAATCATTAAGGTATTATTTGTAATATTTAAAAATTAGAAACAACTTAAACATCCACTAACAATAAATAAATAAGTAAATCATTAAATGTTTATGTAAAATAATTCTATTTGGCCTATGCACAACTACATATCAGAAACATGATTTTTTAAACAAAACCTTTCAAAATTTCAAGCTTCTTCAAGGTGTGAGTTTTCAGACACTTTATTTTTTTTAATTTTTTAATTTACATATTGACTTTTTTAGAGAGAGAGAGAAATATCAGTCTGCCCCTGTATGTGTCCTGACCAGGGATCAAACCAGCAACATCTCTGCCTATCAGGATGATGCTCTAATCAAACCACACTTTAACAAAAATGAAAGGACATGCTTGCATTTCTCCCATGCAGTAGGCAACAGCAGGCTCTCTTTTAGAGAGAGCATTGGCCCTTACATTCACTTTGGTCTCCACCCCACCCTGCTATATCTCCAAAATGAGGGGCAAATGTTAGTTGCCATTTTATTTATTTATTTATTTAAAGACTTTATTGATTCATTTTAGAGAGGGGGAGGAGAAGAAGGAGCAGGAAGCTTCAACTCCCATATGTGCCTTGACCAGACAAGCCCAGCATTTTGAACCGGCGACCTCAGCATTCCAGATCAACGCTTTATCCACTGCACCACCACAGGTCAGGGTTGCCATTTTATATTATTTTAGTTCAGTTATACTTCTAGTGTGCATTATTTTATATTATCCTTCAAAAATATATAAAGTCTTTGGATATAAAGATTTAAACACAAACAATAGCACTAATTATTTGCACAAATTAATATTACACAAATTATAAAATTGAGAAAATATGTATAAGAAGGATACATATCTTAAGAAAATTACTTATTTCTGAAGACAGGAGTAAATTTAATTAGTGGAATAAAACTTTACTTGAACATATGATGAATGGAAAAAGATTAGCAAATCTGGCAAAATATTAACTTTAGTTCAATCTAGATGATAGATTTACAGTTATTTATTAAATTATTCTTGTTTGTCCTTTTGAATTATTGTAAAATGACAAAAATAACTTTAAAAGCATCCTGTGCAAACAAAAAAGCAATAGAGAAAAATCTATGAAATAAAAAGCAGGTTTTTATTAAAATATCAATAAAATTGACAAATGTCTAGCAAGTCTCTCAAAAGAAACAGACAGAGAGGGAAGACTGAAATTACCAACATCTGAAATGTAATAGGGAATATCACTGTGGTTACCCCATAAATGAACAACTCTATACACATACATTTAACAACATAGACAAAATTGACCAATTCCTTAAAAACTTTAAATAACCATAGCTCATCCAATATGAAGTAGATCATCTGAATAGCCATATTAAGGAAATTAAATTTATAGTTTTAAAATTTCTTCAAAAAAGAAATCTCCATGCCCAGATAGTTTCATTGAGAAATTCTATCAAACGTTCAAAGAAGTAATACCAATTCTACACAATCTCTTCCAAAAAAAGAGAAGAGACGGAAACATTTTCTAATTCACTTCATGATATTTGTTTATCCTGATACCAAAATGAGAAAAAAAGAAAAAAGAAAAAAACTACACTGGAGACCAATATCTCTCATGAATATAGAAGCAAATCTTTAACAAAAATTAGCAAATAGAATTCAGAAATATCTTATAATTCTTTTAAATTATACAACATAATCAAGTGACATTTATTCCAGAAATACAGGCGTCCTCAATAATAAAAATAAATCATGAAGAACTTTTGCTACTTGATAAAGAATATGTACAAAATACCTACACTAACATCGTACCAAATAGCGAGAAACTAAAAGCTTTCCCACTAAGACCAAGTATAAGATGAGGCTGTCCCCTCTTACCACTTATCAACATCATACTGGAAGCTCTAGATAATACAAGGCAGACAGAGAGAGAGAGAGAGAGAGAGAGAGAGAGAGAGAGAGAGAGAGAATACAGATTGAGAAGAAGAAATAGAACTTTGTTTGCAGATGACATGATTGCCTATGAAAAAAATGACAAGAAAAGTCCTGAAACTAATAAGCAATTATAGCAAGATTGCAGGATACAGGGTTTATATTACAAAATCAATCACTTTTCTATATAGCAACAATGAACAAATGGAGTTTAAAATTTAAACCCAGTACCATTTATGAATGCATCAAAAATATTAAAATATTAGGTATAAATCTAACAAAATATGTATGAGAAAAACTACGAAAATTAAAATGAACAAAATTAAAGAACCAAATATTTGGAGAGATTTTTCTTGTTTCTGGGTTGGAAAACTTAATATTGTCAAGAATGGCAGTTCTTCCCAACTTGATCTATAGATTTAACACAATTCAAATCAAAATCTCAGTAAGCTATTTTATAAATATCAAAAACCTGATTCTAAAGTTAATATGAAGAGAGAAAATACAAATTATCAAACACAATACTTAAGGAAAGAACAAAGCTGGAGGGCAGACACTACCCAGCTCAATACTCACTATAAAGTTTCAGTAATCGAGACGTGTGGCATTGGCAAAAGAATAGACAGATCAATGGAACAGAATAGAGAGCTCAGAAATAGACCCCATAAATACAGTCTACTGATCTTGGACAAAGGAGCAAGGCCATAAAATGGAGAAAAGACCATCTTTTCAACAAATGGTGTTGAGACAGCTGGATGTCCACATGAAAAATATGCATGTATGCTCAGAATTTACACCTTTCATAAAATTTAATTCAAAATTGTTCACAAACCTAAATGTAAACTGTAAAACTATAAAACTTCTAGAATATAAAATAGGAGAAAATCTAGATAACTTTGGCTGTGGTGATGTTTTTTTTAGATACAATGCCAAAGACAGAACCCATGAAAAAAATAAATGGAAAAAAAAAAAAAAAAGCTAGACTTTGCTAAAATTAAAAATTTCTGTTCTGTGAAAGACATTGTCATAAAAAGATTTTTTAGGATACAAAGATGGCATTGGAATAGGTGGATGTTCTGACTGCCACCTCCCAGGTCCAAATTGGATTACAACTTAATTTAAGAAAAATCATCTTGAAAAACCAACTTTGAACTAAAGGAAGAAGATTGTATAACCAAGGATCACAGAAGAAGCCGCACCGAGACTGGTTGGAAGGGTGGAGATGAAGAAAGGGCTGCCCCGGTCCCAGGAGTGAGGGGAGGCTGAGGATCCAAAGGGACTCTCACTACAGGGAGGGTCAATCTGAGAGGCGGGGGTGCTCAGCCCTAGGCCCAGAGCCCCAGCACCTAGAAGTGCCCACACAGCATTTGGCAGTGAAACAGCAGGGTTTTTGTCTGTGAGAAAAAGACTGAGCTTTTGAAAACACAGACCCCGTCTTTAAGGGCCTGTGCAGAAAATCTCATTCACAGCCACTTACCAGGGGCTCTGCTGGAGGAAGAGATGAGAGGATTGGAGCTGCGTGAGGAGTGTAAATTTGGAGACCCAGGGAGAGACACTGTGGGGGACAGCCACCAGAATCCCTATGCTGAGTCATTCTCCAATACTGCAGTCACCATCTTTCTTGGACGAAGTGTCCCCTCTGTGCAGTACTGGCCTGGGGAAAAGCCCCGCCATTGGGAGTTTCTCCCACCCCAGTCATGGTGATGGGTCATTCTGAGAGGCCAGGAAGCAGGAGATGCGTGCATTAGTGACTCAGCTTTCTGGTGTTAAGACTGGTGCTTTCCCCTATATGCTTCCTCCTGACTCTAAGACTGGTGCTTCTACCTCACAGGAAATTCAGTAGAAACTGTCCAGAGAAAGGACTAGAGTTGACTGAAGTGAGTGTAAAATTGGAGGCCCATAGAGAGACACTGTGGTGGGTGGCCACCAGAGCCCCTGTGCTAAGTTATTCTCCAATACTATGGTCGCCATCTTTCTTGGGTGGAGTAATCCCCTCTGAGTGGCATCAGCCTGGGGAAAGCAGCTGCTCTGCCCGCAGGAGTTTCTCCTACTCCAGGGATGGCAACAGGTTGTTCTGAGAGGCCAGGAAGCAGGGGGTGTATCAGTGACTCAGTTTCCTGGTGTTGAGATCAGAGTTCTCCCCTCACACTCTCCCGAGTCTATGACTGGTGCTTCCACCTCACAGGAGACTCAGCTGAAACTGTCTGGAGAGGGGACAGACCACATTTCTGGGTTTCAGAGGCCACACCCACCAGACTCCTGGGGACACTCCCCACTGAAGTCTGAAAAAAGTCTGGACAGACTAACACGTGGGCACAAGGGGCAGAGCCATACCAACCACCCTTTATAATCCCTGAATTGCTATAGGCTCTAGACTCTAGCAGAGGTTTGTTCAGGGGAAGGGCCCAACAAGCAGACAAAGGCTGCAGAAGGATGGACTCAGGGAACCTTGGACTTTTAAGCGGACTTTCCCTCAGACCCAGAGTGGGTAAAAGCCAGCCTAGTTGTGAGCTGGTATTTCCATGTGCACCAGGGCCCAACAGAGGCAGCCAAAAACTCTGGATTACTTTCAGCTCAAAGAAGTTGCTGAGGGCTAGTCAAAGGCAGTGTCTCCCACTGTTCTGTGCCAGGTTCCTGCTTGGAAGGCCCAGGGCTGGAATATCTAGTGGCCAGCTGTGGAGAGCATCAGTTCAAGACCTAAAAACCCTTGCTAGAGTGGTATCCTAAGGAAGGGCTCACACTTGGCCCATCTGAGGTGATTTCTGCTCTCTGTGATCAGCATCGGTACAGCGGCTCATGTGCATTAGATAGGGTGGAGCTTCATAGTCAGCTGAGCTGGGTGCTAGATATCCTGCCCTGCTGAGCTAGACTCCAAAGGGGAAAGGGAGAAAGGCTTGGAGCATGTACATTTAAAGTGTGGGTCCCTGTGAGTCTATTGTTGAATCTGGTCAAGGGGCTTAGCCACTTTCTAGGGGGCATAATCAGCTCCAGAAGACTCTCTCAGTCTTCCTCCTGGAGACCAAGGTCTTAACAGCTGTAAGAAATTCTGCAAAGGGGACTGTTGGCCCCACTCGATCTGACCCTGCTGCTCACCTTGTTAGGAAGAAATAAAATTTGAGTATCCAGCAGTGGCTAAGGGATTAGGCTTTGGAGTATGGCCCACAATCCCTGTACTGAGTTACTGTCCAAGAGATCCCTGAAGTAGGGGGTTTCACTAATGTTGAATTCCCAACCTCAGCTGTCCTAACCCAACAAGCTTGCAACTTGTAGAGAGGTTGATTGGTTGAGTCCAGTCTGGGCCCACACTACAGTCTTTCCACAGAAGACTCTGGGAAGATCAGACAGCAGCAAGAGGAGATGGAGCAGCTGAAAAATGGAAACAAATCTTATGGAACTTGGGGCTTTTACAGAGTATCTGTCAGCTCTAATCAGGAGGAATGTGATCCTTATATACAGGTTGGCCCCTTCAACACTCTGCAGGCACAGAAAATACAGAAACAAACAGCAAAATGAGAAGTAGCTGCAGATAAGTAAGCTACAGTGGGTTACAAACAACAGCTTTTGCCAATCCAAGAAGATCTAGAATCAACATAACTGGTAGTTGGTGGTAGACAGCACCAACCCTAGACTCAGCTACCTACAAAATCAGCAAGCCCAAAGGAGGAGTCTATACACAGACAAAATGGGTACACAAGGAAATGAGACCCAAATGAATCAACAAGAAAACCCCCCAGAAAAATAACTAAATGAAATGGAAGTAACCAAACGACAAGATGCAGAGTTTAAAATAATAATTTTTAGGATGCTCAAGGATCTTAGAGCAACAATGGATGGTCAGAATGAGCACCTAAATAAAGAGATAGCAAGCATCAGAAAGGACATTGAAATCATTAAAAAGAATCAGTCAGAAATGTCAAATACAATGTCAGAAATGAAAATTACACTAGAAGGAATCAACAGCAAGCTGGAGGAAGCAAAGGATCAAGTCAGTGATTTAGAAGACAAGAAAAACATAAGCACTGAAGTAGAGCAGCAAAATTAAAAGAGGTAAAAAAATATGGAGGAAACTCTAAGGGACCTCTGTGACATCATGAAGAGAAACAACATCTGCATCATAGGGGTTCTTAAAGGAGAAGAAAATAAACAAGAACTAGAGAACATGTATGAAGAAATCATAACTGAAAACTTTTCTAAATTGAAGAAGGAAAAAGTCATACAAGTTCAAAAAGCACAGAGTCCCATTAAAGAGGAACCCAAGGAAGCCTGCACCAAGACACATCATAATTAAGATGCCAAAATTAAGAGACAAGGAAAGAATGCTAAAAACTGCAAGAGAAAAGAAGTTAATTACCTACAAAGGAGCCCCCATAAGGATGACATCAGACTTCTCAACAGAAACATGTGAGACCAGAAGAAATTGGAAAGAAATATTTAAAGTGATGCAAAACAAGAACCTACAACTAAGACTACTTTATCCAGCAAGGCTATTGTTTAAAATTGAAGGGGAAATAAAATGTTTCCCAGACAAATAAAGACACAAGAAATTAATTACAATGAAACCCCTACTGCAAGAAATATTAAGGGGCCTCCTGTAAAAAGAGCAAAGGAAAAAAAAGAAATAGAGAAAAAGAGGAATGTAGATTTAAAGAATAAAGTGGCAATAAGTAAGTACATGTCAATAATAATTTTAAATGTAAATGGGTTAAATGCTCCAATCAAAAGACATAGGGTAGCTGCATAGATTAAAAGAAAAAGGACTTGTACATATACTGTCTAGAAGAGACTCACCTCAGAAAAAAGATGCACATAGACTGAAAGTGAAGGGATGGAAAAAAATATATCATGCAAACAAAAATGAAAAAAAAAAGCTGGGGTAACATTACTTATATCTGACAAAATACACTATAAAACAAAGGCAATAGTAAGGAATAAAGAAGGTCACAACTAATGATAAAGGGAACAATCCAATAGGAGGATATAACCATTGTAAATATTTATGCACCTAATATAGGAGTACCTAAATATATAAAGCTGATTTGATGGATAAAAGGGTGAGATCAACAGCAATACTATAATAGTAGGGGATTTTAATACCCCAGTAACATCAATGGATACATCCTCCACACAGAAAATTAACAAAGAAACAGCAGCCTTAAATGACACAATAGATCAGTGGTTCTCAACCTGTGGGTCGTGACCCCGGCAGGGGTCGAACGACCAAAACACAGGGGTCGCCTAAAGCCATTGGAAAATACATATTAATTATACAATACATTTTTAAATAAAATATGTATTTCCGATGGCTTTAGGCGACCCCTGTGTTTTGGTCGTTTGACCCCCGCCGGGGTCGTGACCCACAGGTTGAGAACCGCTGCACTAGATCAACTGGATTTAATTGACATCCTCAGAATGTTTCACCTAAAAGCAGCAGAGTATACATTTTTTTAAGTTCTCATGATACATTATCTAGCATAGACCACATGTTAGGACACAAAACAAGTCTCAATAAATTTAAGAAGATTGAAATCGCCTGACCAGGTGGTGGCACAGTGGATAGAGTGTTGAACTGGGATGCCGAGGACCCACAAGGTGCCAGCTTGAATGTGGGCTCATCTGGTTTGAGCAAAAGCTCACCAACTTGCACCCAAGGTCGCTGGCTCAAGCAAGGGGTTACTCGGTCTGCTGAAGGCCCATGGTCAAGGCACATATGAGAAAGCAATCAATGAACAACTATGTGTCACAATGCGCAATGAAAAACTAATGATTGATGCTTCTCATCTTTCCATTCCTGTCTGTATGTCCCTGTCTATCCCTCTCTCTGACTCTCTCTCTCTCTCTGTCTCTGTTAAAAAAAAAAATTAAAAAAAAGAAGATCGAAATCATATCAAGCATCTTCTCTGAACACAATGGTATGAAACTAGAAATCAACTACAATAAAAAAAACTGAAAAACATTCAAACACTTGGAGGCTAAATAGCATGTTATTAAATAATGAATGGGTTAACAAGGAAATCAATGAAGAAATAAAAAATTTTCTTGAAACAAGTGAAAATGAACATACAACAACTCAAAATTTATGGAACACAGCAAAAGCAGTCCTGAGAGGGAAGTTTACAGCATTACAGGCATACCTTAAAAAGCAAGAAAAAGCTCAAATAAACCAATTTAACCTTGCATCTAAAAGAACTAGTAAAAGAGCAACAAATAAAGCTCAGAGGAAGTAGAAGGAAGGAAATAATAAAGAACAGAGCAGAAATAGATGATATAGAGACTGAAAAAAACAATACAAAAGATCAATAAAATCAAGAACTGGTTCTTTGAAAAGGTATACAGGATTGATGAATCTTTAACCAAACTCATCAAGAAAAAAAAGAGGACTCAAATAAATAAAATTAGAAATGAAAGAGCAGAAGTAACAACTGACACTGCAGAAATACAAAGGATTGTAAGAAAATACTATGAAGATCTATATGCCAAAAAATTGGACAACCTAAGTGAAATGGATAAATTCCTAGAAATAGACAATCTTCCAAAACTCAATTTATAAGAACCAGAAACCATAAATAGACCAATTACAACAAATGAAATTGAAAAAGTTATCAAAAAACTCCCAGCAAACAAAAGTCCTGGACCAGATGGCTTCACAGCCGAATTTTACCAAACATTCAAAGAAGAATTAACACCTCTCCTTCTCAAGCTCTTTCAAAAAATTTAAGAGGAGGGAAGACTTCCAAGCTCCTTTTATAAGGCAAGCATTATCCTCATTCCAAAACAAAGTAAAGACACTACAAAGAAAGAAAACTATAGCCCAATATCCCTGATGAACTTAGATGCTAAAATTCTCAGCAAAATATTAGCAAACTGGATCCAGCAATACATGAAAAAAATCATACATCATGATTAATTGGGATTTATTTTGGGAAGGCAAGGCTAGTACAATATTTGCAAGTCAATAATGTGATTCATCACATAAACAAAAGGAAGATAAAAATCACATGATAATATCAATACATACAGAAAAAGCATTTGATAAAATCCAGCACCCATTTATGATCAAAATTCTCAGCAAAGTGGTAATACAAGGAACATACCTCAACATAATAAAGACCATCTGTGACAAACCCACAGCCAACATCATACTCAATGGGCAAAAATTAAAAGCAATCCCCTTAAAATCAGGAACAAGGCAGGGGTGCCCCCTTTCACTACTCTTATTCAACATAGTCCTGAAAGTCCAAGCCACAGCAATCAGATAAGAAGAAGAAATAAAAGGCATCCAAATTGGAAAAGAAGTAAAACTATCATTATTTGCAGATGATATGATATGATATTATATATAGAAAACCCTAAAGTCTACTAGACCTGATAAATGAATTCTGCAAGGTGGCAGGATATAAAATCAATAGTCAGAAAGGAGTGGCATTTTTATACACCAACAATAAACTGTCTGAAAGAGAAATTAAAGAAACAATCCCTTTCACTATTGCAATAAAAAAATAAAATACCTAGGTGTAAATTTAACCAACGAGGTAAAGGACTTGCACTTGGAGAATTATAAAACATTGATAAAAGAAATCAAGAAAGACACACACAAGTGAAAACATATACTGTGTTCATGGATAAGAAGAATAAACATTAAAATTTCTATGTTACCCAAAGCAATCTATAGATTCAATGCAATTCGTATTAAAATACAAATGGTATAGAACAAATATTCCAAAAATTTATATGGAACCAAAAAAGAACACGAATAGCCTCAGCAGTCTTGAAAGTGAATAACAAAGTGGGAGGTATCACACTTCCTGATATCAAGTTATACTACAAGGCCATTATACTCAAAATAGCTTGGTACTGGCATAAGAACAGGCATACAGATTAATGGAACAGAACAGAAAATCCAGAAATAAACCCACACCTTTATGGTCAATTGATACTTGACAAAGGAGGTAAAAGCATACAGTGGATTAAAAACAATCTTTTTAATAAATGGTGTTGGGAAAATTGGACAAGTACATGCAAAAAATGAAACTGGACCACCAACTTACAGTATTCACAAAAATAAACTCAAAATGGATAAAAGGCTAAATATAAGTCATGAAACCATAAACATTTTGGAAGAAAACATAGGCAATAAAATCTCTAATATCTCTCGTAGCAATATTTTTGACCATTTTATGTTCACTGGCAAGTGAAACAAATGGGACTGTATCAGACTAAAAAGCTTTTGTATATCAAAAGACACCATGAACAAAATAAAAGCACAACCCACACAATGGGAGGACATATTCACTGATATATCTGATTAGAGGTTAATAACCAAAATTTATAAAGAACTTCTAAAACTCAACACCAGGAAAGTAAACAATCCAATTAAAAAATAGGCAAAAGAACTGAACAGATACTCCTCCAAAGAGGACATACAGATGGCCAGTAGGCGTATGAAAAAATGTTCAACATCACTAATCATCAGAGAAATGCAATTAAAACCACAATGATATATCACCTAACACCTGTCAGAATGGCGCTCATTAACAAATCAACACACAGTAAGTGCTGGCAAGGGTGCGAAGAAAAGGGAACCCTCCTGCACTGCTGGTGGGAATGCAGACTGGTGTAGCCACTGTGGAAAACAGTATGGAGATTCCTCAAAAACTTAAAAATGGAACTGCCTTTGACCCAGCTATCCCACTATTAGGAATATATCCTAAGAATACCAAATCACTGATTCAAAATAAGATATGCACTCCCATGTTTATTGTAGCATTGTTTACAATAACCAAGATCTGGGAACAGCCCAAGTGTCCATCAGTGGACAAGTGGATTAAAAAGTTGTGGTGCAGGCCCTGGCCAGTTGGCTCAGTGGTAGAGTGTTGGCCCAGTGTGTGGAAGTCCAGGTTTGATTCCCAGCCAGGGCACACAGGAGAAGCACCCATCTGCTTCTCCACCCTTTCCCCTCTCCTTCCTCTCTATCTCTCTCTTCCCTTCTGATAGCCGAGGCTCCATTGGAGCAAAGTTAGCCCAGGTGCTGAGGATGGCTCCATGGTCTCTGCCTCAGACACTAGAATGGTTCCAGCTGAATGGAACAACAGCTCAGATGGGCAGAGTATCGTCCCCTATGGGCATGCCAGGTGGATTCTGGTTGGATGTGGGAGTCTGTCTGACTACCTCTCTGCTTCTAACTTCAGAAAAAATAAAAAATAAATAAATATAAAGCTGTAGTACTATACACAATGGAATACTATGTGACAATGAAAAAGAAGGAAATCTTACCTTTGCAACAGCATCCACTTAACCTGGACATTAGTATGCTAAATGCAATTAGCCAAGCAGAGAAAGACAAATATATGATATCACTTATATGTAGAATCTAAGGAACAAAGAGAACTGAGGAATGAAATAGAGGCAGAGACAGGGTCACAGGGACCAGAGGGACAGCTATCAGATGAAACAGGATTGAGGGAATGAGATCAGGAATGGTGAAGGGATTAGTGAAATTATAAATACATAACACAGAGATACAGATAATAGGATAACCAATCCCAGAGGGACTGGGGGAGGAAGTTAAGGGGAAGGGGGCAAAAGGGATGTAAATAGGGGTACGGGTGTCGGGGGTGGCAGTGTTATATTCAGTGGGACACCTGAATCCATGTTAACACAATAAATTAAAAATTAATAATAAAAAAAACAAAGAGAATGAGAAGACAAGCCACAGTGAGAGAAAATTAAAAAGATTTATCTGATTAAAGACTGTTTTCCAAAATACACAAAAGACTTTTAAAACTTAGCAATAAGAAAGGAAATGATCGAATTGAAAAATAGGCCAAAAACCTTAACCGACACCTCATTGAAGAAGAAAGACAAGTGGCAAGTAAGCATTTGTAAAGATGTTCCACATCATATGTCACAACACACTTATGGCCAAAGTATGAAACACTGACAACACCAAATGCTGACAAATACAAAGAGCCAGGGGGACTGTCATTCATTGTCGGTGGGAGGGAAAATGGTACACAGACACTCTGGAAGAGTTTGTCAGTTTTTTCAAAACTAAACATGGTCTTACTATCTGATCCATTTATTGTGTTCCCTGGTATTTATCCAAAGGAGTTAGAAACTTATGTTCATACAAAGCTCTGCACACAGATGTTTAAAGCACCATTCATCATATTTGCCAAAAATCAGAAACAACCAAGATATCCTTCCGTAGGTAAATGGATAAACTGTATGCCATTTATAATGGAATTATAAAAACAAAACAAGCAATCTATGAAGTAAACTACCAAGTCATGAAAGACATGGAGGAACCTTAAAATTCATATTACTAAATGAAAGAAACTAATCTGAAAAGGCTACATACTGTATAATTTCAACTATAGGATATTCCGGAAATGGCGAAAGTAAAAATAGTAAAAAGTGGTTGCCGGAGGATAGGGGAAGATTAGGCAGAGCATGGAGAATTTTTAGAGCAGGGAAAACACTATAAGATAGTATCTTGGTGGATACAGTTGTTACAACCCGTAGAATGTACAACACCAAGAGTAAACTGTAATGTAAAGTGCAGACAGGGTAATAACGATGTGTCTAGATAGGTTCATCAGTTGTAACCAATGTACCACTGTTGAGAAATGTTGATAAGGAGGGAGGTTGTGCATGTGTTGGGGCAAGGGGAACATGAAATATCTGTGTACCTTTCTCTCAATTTTGCTATGAATCTAAACTGCTCTTTAAAAAAAAATTTAATAAAATGCTCAAGCATGGAAAAATATTTGAACTCAAATATACGTGAACCTATAACAGCTCCTCCATTTTGTCATCAGAGTGCAAACTCCTTAGGCTGGTCTTTAAGACTCTCAGTGATATGAGTCGGCTTCCTTCCCACTGCTTTCCAATAAACCCTTCCCTTACCAGCCTACTGACCTCACAGCTGCTACCTCTGTGCTTTCCCCAGGGGAACTTCCCCTAGTGCCCTCCCCATCCTCTCTACCTGTCAATGTTTTGTTCATTCTTTGATGCCTAGCTCACTGGGTTCCTTCTCCTTCTCCTGAGGTTCTCTTTTTATATTCCAGAAGTTGTCACGCCTTTCTCAAACATTCTTCCATTGCTGCTGGACCTCTTTAAGGCACCAAGACACAGACACTCACCTATGGGTGTGGGTATGTGGGTGGGTGTGGGTGTGGGTGGGGCTAATTTTTGTCCATTTTTTTATACCCTAGCAGATTTCCTAGCACAGAATGAGGATGCAACAAATACTTATTAAATGAAATAGCATTTAAAATATAAATTGTTTAATGAATGATTTTTTTTTCTGGATCATAGTTTCTCATAGAAGAATAGCAATTTCATGGACTTTTTAATTTTTTAAGTGAGAGGAAGGGAGATAGTGAGACAGACTCCCACATACCCCTCCACCGGGATTCACCTGGAAACCCTTCCTGGGGCCAATGCTCTCAACTGAGCTATTTTTAGCTCCTGAGGCTGACATGCTGGGACCAACCAAGCTTGTCCTCAGTGCTCTGGGCCACACTGGAACCAGTCAAGTCACTGGCTGCAGGAGGGGAAGAGGGAGAGAAGTAGATGGTCGCTTCACCTGTGTGCCCTGACTGAGAATTGAACCTGGGACTTCCATATGCTGGGCCAGTGCTCCAGGGCCAATTTCTTGGCCTTTTAAAAGGGATTTAAAACACTGTGTTGCCAAAGGCATGGAAATACTACAGTGTAAAAATAGTAGCCTGTTTAATATAACTATAATGAACACACCAAAAGGAGATATACCGCTTTATCACTTCACATATCATCTGAAGTAGTTTCGTAAAATTAAAACATTTAAAAAATACTTGGTGGCATACTTGGAATGCATATCCTCAACAATGTTAAATATAATTTTTGTGTAATATAAAAAAATACAAATATAACAGTTTTCTGTGACTACAAAAATATTATGTGTTGTGTAAAAGGAAATCAATCATCATATATGTTATTTGTATTATCTTTCTGCTGTTATCCTTCATATCAGCTACCTGGCTTTGTTTACATTCCTTCTCTGTAAAGTAGATCAGTTAACTATAATTTTATTGGAACAAGGCATTGTGCTATCAGTACTTTGCTTATCATATTGCACAGGGTTAATTAAGATTTACACTAAAAAGATTTCTTTTAATTTCATAAATAGTCCAGTTATAGTAACTCATTCTGTTACAATAATATTTAGAGATGATTCAAACATATATATTATTGAGAATAAGTTATTTATCATGTTCAGTAATAAAGCATTTTAATCACCTAGAAAACTTGCAGTCATTATTTTTCTAATTGTTACTTTAGTTTTATAAGTTAACATAACTTAGCATAAATATTATAAACAGTGTAAATCTTGGTCAGGAATATTATCCTGTTTCTCAAGTAGATTTCTTCAGATAGCATGGAAAGGTCCAGAAATACCACCATCTGAATTGTTTCTAAAAATGCATCTTCAGTTCTGGGAGCTAAATGCCTAGCAAATAAAAAATACTGCTAGTTGTCAGGATAATTGGCTTTACTTTAGTGTGTCTTAGTAACTTTTGATAATCTGAGTTAAATGCTTGTTATTTTTTTAAAACTTACACCAACTAAAACCAGCATAACATTAAGTTCTTCTGCCTTATTAATTTTAGCAGTGTGTTTTTCAGAGCAATACTGCCACTAGGAAATCTAACTCATTAATTAGGCTTGAATCCTTCTTCTGTCCAAATGCTTTTATTCACTCATATAACAGAAATTTATTTGTACTTAATATATCCCTGGCACTGGGATATAGAAAGGTTCTGATATTCAAGAGTTCTCATCTAATTGGGGAGATATATAAACAGAAACATTATAATACCATGTGAAATGTATAATTCATTAAACTACTCAACAAAAACTATATTTAATACTCACTATGTATGCCTAGTATTGTGGTAATCAAAGAGCTAAACATAACATCATAAGCAAGCAAATATAATCATTATCTCATTATCTTAATGGAGCTTATAGTCTGGAAAGTTACTTAAGAAACAGAAGACAAAATTGGTAGTTATCAATAGATGGGTAATGTAATGGATGATAGGGGTTTGAAGTTGAAGAACATATAAACAATTGCTTTCAAGGTTCTTTTTTTCATTCTTTCTTTTTTTTTTCTTTTTCTTTTTCTTTTTTTTTTTTTTTTTGTAGGTGAGAGAGGAGGGGAGATAGTAAGACAGACTCCCGCATCCCCCCCCCATCACCAAAATCCACCTGGCAACCCTGCCTGGGGCCGATGCTTGCAACTGAGCTATTTTTAGCTCCTGAGACTGACATGCTTGGACCAATTGAGCTTGTCCTCAGTGCTCAGGGCCACACTAGAACCAATGGAACCACTGGCTGCCAGAGAGAGAAAGAGGGAGAGAAGAAAGAGAAGGTAAGGGAGAGAAGCAGATGGTTGTTTCTCCTGTGTGCCCTGACCGGGCATCCAACCCCAGAGGTCCATACACCAAGCCAACACTCTATCCACTGAGCCACCAACCAGGGCCACTTTCAGGTTCTAACATGAGTGGTGTTTGTTTGTTTTAGATTATTCATTTATATTTACCAGATATAGTAAGATATAGAACTTACCATATGCTAGGCTATGTTCTAAGTACTTATTAATTCACTGAATCATCTAAATATCCCTCCTATTATTTATCCCTATCTTGTGAATGAGAGGCCAAGTAACTTTTCTGAGGTCACAGAGCTATCATGTGGTAACACTGGAACTCCCACCCATGCAATCTGACTCATGACTCCATGTTTCTAGCCACTAATCCAAGCTGCCTCTCAGATGTAACATGTGACAAAAGGCATGTTCCTTGGTCGATTGCTAAGGAAAATAGAAAAGAATAGCTCTTCTGAGGAAAATGTCAAGCTGAGCTACTTAAAGAACATCCTATTGGTAGGTAGCTTGCTGGACATAAGAATTTAAGAAATTTAAAAAAGAGGGCTAGACTAAAATATAGATTTGAAAGTTGCCAATTCACAGATACAATGAAAGCTTGGAAAGTAGGTGAGTTCACTTAGTGATTACCAAACACTAATCCACAGACCATTTCAGGTTCATGTTGAAGTTTGCATGGAACAGATCTTAGCAAAGTAGTAAAATAAAGATTATTGAGGGTTTAGTACCTATGATGGTTATTTTTATGTGTAGACTGGCCTCGGCTAAGGGATGACCAAATATCTGGTTAAACATTAATTCTGGGTGAGTCTGTGAAGGCGTGTCTGGAAGAGATTAGCATTTGAATTGGTGGAGTAAGCATGTGGCATTCAATGTGAGTGGTCCTCATCCAATCCACTGAAGTCTTAAAAAGATCAAAAGGCTAAAGAAAATTGAATTTTCTCTCTGCCTGACCGTAAACTGGGACATCAATCTCTTCTTGCCCTCCATGCTCCTGGTTCTCAGGCTGTCACACTGCGACTGGATCTACACCATCCCCTCTGCTGCCTCAAGGCCCTTCCTGAGTCTCCAGCTTACAAAAGACAGATGGTGGCACTTCTCAGCTCCATAATCACATGAGCAAATACCTTATACTAAACCACTTTCTAATCTAGATAATAGGTAGGTGGGTGGGTAGATAGATAGATAGATAGATAGATAGATAGATAGATAGATAGAACTCCTGTTGGTCCTGTTTCCCTGTTGAGCTCTAATACAGAACCCAAATTCTTTCACTCTTTCCTTCCTTACATAACTACAGTCAACAGAGAATGCATACAAACAGCAAAAAATCATCAGAGCCTACCTAAGATCTAAAGTCAAACAGATCCTAAAACAACTAAGTCCACATTATTTAGCTGAGAAGAAAGGAAGGGAAATAAGGAAGGAGGGAGAAAGGGAAAAGAAAGGATAAAAATTTTAAAATACAAAACTGAAAATCCTATCATTTTCTAATTTAGTTAATCTGGTAATTTTTTATTATTTATTTTTATTTTTTATTTTTTGGTCAATGCTACTTTATTCTTTATACACTGAATATTTTAGTGAATATGGGGCAATCTTTATTTTTATTTACTTTTTATTTTTTTGTATTTTTCTGAAGTTGGAAACGGGGAGGCAGTCAGACAGACTCCTGCATGCACCCGACTGGGATCCACCCGGCATGCCCACCAGGGGGCGATGCTCTGCCCATCTGGGGCGTCGCTCTGTTGCAACCAGAGCCATTCTAGCACCTGAGGCAGAGGCCATGGAGCCATCCTCAGTGCCCGGGCCATCGTTGCTCCAATGGAGCCTTGGCTGCGGGAGGGGAAGAGAGAGACAGAGAGGAAGGAGAGGAAGGAGAGGAGGAGGGGTGGAGAAGCAGATGGGCACTTCTCCTGTGTGCCCTGGCTGGGAATCGAACCTGGGACTCCTGCACGCCAGGCCGACGCTCTACCACTGAGCCAACCGGTCAGGGCCTAAAGCAATCTTTAAATATTGTTCACAGAAAGAAATTTGACATTTGTTCAAAATAATTGCTGGGCTACCTCATCTAATCCAGCCTCCCTTTGCCACCAAACTCTGGGACGATCCTATTGGATGTTATCTGGTCATTTTTGATTCATGACAAACTTGTACATATATATTTTCATGCTCTCTTAAACCTATGAAGTTTCTGAAACACCTAAATTTCTGCCACATTATAGTCATTATACATTCTCCTGCTTTGACCCAAACAAGGGGTCAAGGACCTAACAATAAACTGTGGAAACTACCTTAAAGGGCCTTAGGACTCAGGGGTCACCATGTATTGTATATGAAGTTCCAGAACCTGGAAACAAATGTATTAACAGAGTTCCCAGGACAGTTAGCTCCTGGACTAATTTAAGGGGTAGAACCTCTGATTCTTGGTGCCTTACAGCTAGTGCTCGACTTACGACCACGATTGGTTCCAACAGATGGGTCATAACACAATTTGGTCATAAGTTGAGTAGGCTATATGTACAGTACTGTGAAATGATGTTATAAAAATCTTATAAGTCATATTTTATCATAATTTTCTTTCATTATTGTTATATATCATAATTTTCTCTGTTCATTTTATGCCATTTTTATCATCTCTATACCATTTTGTTTCTTATTTTTACATTCGTCAGGTTTAAGTAAAACACTGCATTACCAGTACAACTGGTTTAATATTTGCAAAGACAATTTCCTCTTGGTAGACATCTTGGGAGAGGTTTGATGAAAAATATCCAAGACACAAAACACAAATTGCTGTACCGAGTCTGGGATAACAGTTGAAATGGTGCACACGGAGATGGTAGTGCTGCCGAAAGCTGGTCTGCATTGTCATATGCCCAACTGGGCAACTCTTGTGCTGCCAGACTCGAAGCAGTCATGGCTAGCGATTGTGGTCATAAAGTCGAATGGTTGTAAGTTACATAGGTCATAAGTCGATCAATATTTGTACTATGGCTTCCTCTTAATACTAAGCAAGGCAGCACTTCTCTAAAATATTCTTTTGTTTAAAGCCTTAATTCTTAATTCTTTTGTGAGACCATCTTTTTGGATTAGTGGAGAACAGCAATTTTTACCAGTGTGCCACAATATATTTTTATTTTATTTTAGAGAGAGGCAGGGAGACAGAGACAGACAGGAGCATCTTTCTTTATGTTCCTTGTCCAGGGATACAAGAATTTTTAAAACATACAATACCTGATTATTGAATGAATCAGGGGCACTGATCCCTTTTCCCTTAAGTTATCAAATAAAAAAAATGACAATAGCCGCACAATAGCCATCCAGTGTGAATGAATCAAAATTATACCAATTTTTTGTCAGTTCAGAAAAATATATAATCTATATTTTGGTGTGCTGCAGAATTTTAGTAATTAGTTTATGTGCCATGAGATGAAAAAAGTTGAAATTTGCTGGTGTAGAAACTTGCCAGCACTCTTAAGATAATAAGTTGTGCTCAATAATCATTATTGCAGGGTTATGCTTTGATTATGGAGGGTTTTTTGTTGCAAAATATGTGGTGTAAGTTTACGAAGGAATTTTCAGTCTCAGACTAGAGCTAATATGGGACATTTAAAACAAGGAATAAGGGAACTCCAGACATCAGGGGAAATTCCAAAAGGGGCAGTGAGCAAGCAAAGGCAAAAAGGTGCATATTTGCGAAGTTGGTAAATGCAAAGAGAGGACAGGGAAAGATCACCACTCGAAAGTAATAACAAGAACAAAAATAAAATAAGGAAATGAAAATTAGTAATATTTTCTTTTTTTTTTTTTTTTTGTATTTTTCTGAAGCTGGAAATGGGGAGAGACAGTCAGACAGACTCCCGCATGCGCCCGACCGGGATCCACCCGGCACGCCCACCAGGGGGCGATGCTCTGCCCCTTCGGGGCGTCGCTCTGTTGTGACCAAAGCCACTCTAGCGCCTGGGGCAGAGGCCAAGGAGCCCCATCCCCAGCACCCAGGCCATCTTTGCTCCAATGGAGCCTTGGCTAGGGGAGGGGAAGAGAGAGACAGAGAGGAAGGAGAGGGGGAGGGGTGGAGAAGCAGATGGGTGCTTCTCCTGTGTGCCCTGGCCAGTAATCAAACCTGGGACTTCTGCACGCCAGGCCAATGCTCTACCACTGAGCCAACTGGCCAGGGCCAATATTTTCTTAGGAAAATGTTATACTCATTTCATTCAGCAATATTTATTGATTGCCCACTCTGTGACTGGCTTTGTGGGAACACAGCTGTGAATAAAACATTACCACAGAACTAACAGCCTCATGTGGAAGACAGGTTAAAAAATAATGCAGATTCAATATGTTAAGTACTGTAATAAGTTATAAAAACCCTGTGGAAAGGCAATGGGGATAGTAATTAATTCTTACCACAAAGACTAAGAAAAGATTCACAGGATGGCATCAATCCAAAAGTAAAGAGCAAAGATTATTTGAGGATAATCATTGGGTAAATAATGTATTCTTGTAAGGTATTATTATTTTATTTTATTTTTATTTATTTTTTTAGTGAGAGAAAGGCAGACAGGGACAGACATACAGGAAGAGAGAGAGATGAGAAGCATCAACTCATAGTTGCGGCACTTGAGTTCATTGATTGCTTTCTCATATGTGCCTTGATGGGGAGGGGGATACAGCAGAGCAAGTGACCCCGTGTTTGAACTAGTGACTTTGGGCATCAAGCCAGTGACCTTTGGGCTCATGCCAGTGACCATGGGGACATGTCTATAACCCCACTCTCTAGCCAGAGACCTAAGAGTTTCAAACCTAGGTCCTCAGTGTCCCAGGCCAATGCTCTATGCACTGCTCCACTGCCTGGTCAGGCTTTATTACTATTTTATACCTACTGAAGACCCTTCATTTTAGAATGCTTTCTGGCTGATATGAATATGAAAATATATTTTGTAATTATTGTGAGCTAATCACATTTTGTATAATTTAAAAATATTTTAATTACAGTTTACTTTCAATATTATTTTGCATTAGTTTCAAGTGTACACCATAATAGTTAGAAAATCATATACTTAACAATGTTCCCTCTGATATTTCCTGGTACCATATATACATGTAATTATTTTGATGGAAATATAATTTTGAAAGATGGCTTTATATAATTTTTACCAAGATGTTTGACCAATTTTTTTCTAAATTAGCCTAGAAGTCACTTACTTCTTTTTAGAAAATTAATTTCTCTCAAAAATGATTAGTTTTATTTAAATTTAACAACAACTAGATCATTACTCCAATCAATCCAGCATAATTTTAACTAATACAATTTTAATATAAGGTGAATAATACCATAGTATTATTTCAGTTTGGGTTTGAAGATAATAGAGCAAGTGATAAAAATACTAAAAGATAAAGAAGTCATCATCTTTGTTAATCTCTAGTACAGTGCCTGGCAAGCCATAAATTTTCCTGTTTAAATAAATAAATTATATCAACATAAACAATTTAATTATTTTAAATCAGTGGTCCCCAACCCCCCAGCCGCAGACCAGTACCGGTCCGTGGTCCATTTGGTACCGGTCCGCAGAGAAAGAATAAATAACTTACATTATTTCCATTTTATTTATATTTAAGTCTGAACGATGTTTTATTTTTTTTAAATGGCCAGATTTCTTCTTTTACATCCCTCTAAGACTCACTCTTGATGCTTGTCTTGGTCACGTGATACATTTATTCATCCCACCCTAAAGGCCAGTCCGTGAAAATATTTTCTGACATTAAACCAGTCCGTGGCCCAAAAAAGGTTGGGGACCACTGTTTTAAATAAAATTAAGTTAATTTAGAATGAGATCAGTCAAACCACTTACTAAAATGAATTGACCATATGTCTGAGTAACTCAACTATCTAGTCAAATCCTATAGTTAAAACAATTTTCCATGGAGCCTGACCTGTGGTGGTGCAGTGGATAAAGCATCAACCTGGAATGCTGAGATTGCCAGTTCAAAACCCTAGGCTTGCCTGGTCAAGGCACATATGGGAGTTGATGCTTCCTGTTCCTCCTCCTCTCTCTCTCTCTCTCTCTCTCTCCCCCCCCTCTATAATGAATAAATAAAATCTTAAAAAAAAAAAAAAACAATTTTCCATGGAGAAGAAGAAGATTTGGTCTTCATTCTCACGTAGACAATAAACACTGAGAATAATTAGCATTGATGGAATCTTCTCGTGCAGGAATGAGAAGAGCTCAAGTTCTTACTGAAGAACAGAAATCACTGGCTCTCTAGTCCTCATCAGTACTTTCCTAATTTAAAAACTGTTGCATTTTTATCAGCCAACCTAGGGGTACATAACAACATCAGGTAATGTGCTGAATTTTTTCATGAGGAGAGTAAAACAAAAGAAAAACATTTAGGAATTCTTGTGAACACAAAACTAACAGAACAGAAAGTATAATATAAAGAATGTCGTAAGATGCTAGCATCTCCCTTTGTAAAATTCAATGCCTATTTTCTTTCTTTTTTTTTTTTTTTTTTTTGTATTTTTCTGAAGCTGGAAACAGGGAGAGACAGTCAGACAGACTCCCGCATGCGCCCGACCGGGATCCACCCGACACGCCCACCAGGGGCGATGCTCTGCCCACCAGGGGGCGATGCTCTGCCTGTCCCAGGGGTCGCTCTGCCGCGACCAGAGCCACTCTAGCACCTGGGGCAGAGGCCGAGGAGCCATCCCCAACGCCCGGGCCATCTTTGCTCCAATGGAGCCTTGGCTGTGAGAGGGGAAGAGAGAGACAGAGAGGAAGGAGGGGGTGGTGGAGAAGCAAATGGGCATTTCTCCTATGTGCCCTGGCCGGGAATCGAATCCGGGTCCCCCGCACGCCAGGCCGATGCTCTACCGCTGAGCCAACCGGCCAGGGCCCAATGCCTATTTTCATTACAAAGGAAGATATTATGACAAATTCAGAAATTCCTTTGAAATCAAAAAATAAATACTTCTACCTGAACTTAAACATTTGTGCTCCAAGCTTCTTATACAGCTAGAATATTGAGACCCAAGCTGGAAAGTGGTTCCTTCAAAAGACAGAAATACAACATAAAAGTATACATATTTGGTGATAGGGACCATATTTATCTTCTGAACTTTAGTAATAAAAGTTTATTTCATCAGTGATTTTAAAACTGTCTCAATGTTTTAAAATTTATAAATTATATTTATAACAAAATTTATATATTTATTTTGGTCAGTCATATTCAAGAGTTAGGAAAGGATGGATTTTTATTTTTTGTTTTGTCAAAAATTAGATATATGACCTACACAAAGCAGGTCAGTCACATTTTCACAAGGCCACATTTACTACTGCCTTCCCACAGGTGCAGGCTAACGATTGTAGGGTTCTGGTGCAAGCAACAGATCCTTCGGGCTACTAGGGCCGAAAAGGAAATTACTGGAAGAATATAGAGTCTGCAAATTGGAGGGAGATTGTCTGGAAAATGTGTGATACTCAAAGGGATTCTGGAAGTTAGGCAGTATAGACATTCTAGGCTAGATACACTACACACAAAAACTGAACACACACTGCCATGGCACACCACACCTTCATTCACGGCCCTCCTCTGCCCAGTTCTGCCTGGTAAAGGACGGGGAGGGAGGGGATTTCCCCCTTCACCTTCCATAACAGAAATGGGCCCTGGATTCCACTGACACTGCAGCCAATGTGGTTTTTCTTAAAAAAAGAGAAAGGCAGATAGATATTAGAAGCTGAACAGAAACAGAGAAGAAAGAAAAAAAAAGATGGCGCATTGTTGTTCCCTCTTCTTTTTCCATTGACTTGAGAGAGAGAGGAAGATGGGGAAAAGAGAGAGAGAGGGAGAGAGAGGCATCAGCTCGTTCCATTCAGTTGTGCACTCATTAGCTGTTTCTTTATACCCTGACCTGGAATTGAACCTGCAGCCTCGGTGCACTGGGAAGATGCTCTCTCTATCCACTGAGCCAAGAGCCAGGGCTCTTTTTTCCTAAATGATATAAAATATGAAGACAAGTGCAAGAGATATAAAGCCTTTCTTGAGTCTCACCTGATTTTCTTCTAGAGCCCTCGGGCACATTCTGGAGACTAATTTAGATGACTGCAATGCATTTGAATGTATAAATGAAAGACAGTTTTCAAAATATTATTTCATTCAACTGGAATTGTAATAAAACCTCAAGCAATTTATTTATACACATTTTATAAATGACATGACATTAAACTGCTGGATAAAATATGAAAGAAGCAATAAGCTAACAGATATTCTGTTAACAGTATATCCATATATTTGAAAACATACAGAATGACTTTGAGTAACAGGGGTCCCCAAACTACGCCGGCCGCGGGCCGCATGCGGCCCCCTGAGGCCATTTATCCGGCCCCCACCGCACTTCCGGAAGGGGAACCTCTTTCATTGGTGGTCAGTGAGAGGAGCATAGTTCCCATTGAAATACTGGTCAGTTTGTTGATTTAAATTTACTTGTTCTTTATTTAAAATATTGTATTTGTTCCCGTTTTGTTTTGTTTTTTTTACTTTAAAATAAGATATGTGCAGTGTGCATAGGGATTTGTTCATAGTTTTCTTTATAGTCCGGCCTTCCAACGGTCTGAGGGACAGTGAACTGGCCCCCTGTGTAAAAAGTTTGGGGACCCCTGGTATAATACCTTATCTTAAGGAAAAAATGTTGTTATTGAAATAGATCTATGATTTGTAGACCAAAAAAATGGGGGAGGGGTCATGAAGAAGTTTATAGCACAAGCAAATATAATAAACAACTTAGCAGTCAAAATTGCTTATTAATAAATAAAATAAAAATCAGTACAGCTAGAGTCTTTAGGAATTAAACAAAAAGGAAATCCACCCATAGACGTGGTCACCAGGGGGAGGGGGACACAGGAGAAGGGGAGTGTAGAGAGAGGGACGGGGGTAGGGGTTGGGGGAAAGGGTATAAAGAGAGACAAATATAAGGTGATGGAAAATGATTTCACTTTTGGTGATGGGTATGCAACATAATCAACAGTTCAAATGCTATGGGAATGTAGTCTTATTGATCAATGTCACCTTATTAAATTTAATTTTCTAAATAAAATTAAAAAAAAATAATTTTCAAACTTTTTATTCTAATGGGTCCTAAGGAGTGCTCATATGGTTGAGTATGAAAATCTATGTCCAAATCTATTCTCCACACAGGCACCAAAGTGAAATTTCTAAAACACAAATCAGATCATGTCAGTCTGCTTTCTTAAACCCTCCAATGTTTCATGCCACGTAGACGGCCATTCAAACAGCACGCCAGAGCCCACAGCACACTTTGCCTTCTGTCCCTGCAAGCTCACCTCCAGACATCCTCCCCTTTGTTTCCTCTTTCCCAGCTCACTGGCATTTGTTTTTCTAGAGTAAGCTCAAGCTCTTTTCTTCTCAGGACCTCTGCACATTTAGTTTTCTTTGCTTAAAATGTTCTTGCTTCTTTTCTACCTTCCCTCTTTATGGCTAGTTACTTCTCAACCATCATATCTCAGCTTAAATGTACACCCCCACCCTACACCAATATTAAGTAAAATGCAAAATTCTTATGTATTGTTAATCACTCTCCCTCCCACTCCAAGCACTACCTACACCTTGAGGTTAGTGGACAGGTCTTTTTCTCCCTAACACATTTTATATTGTAGTATCTGGTATATAGCAAGTTATTAATATTGGTTCAGCAAATTAATGTTTTAAATAAATATTTCATTATCTCATTTTCTACTATTCAGAAAGGCCCGGTATTTTTAATATGAAATAGTATTTTTTCAGATGATTGTATGAATTCTTTTTAAAGAGATGAGTTCACAGTTCACCAAGGCTAAGTAATTGGCTGTAGTTTCAGACTCAGGAGACGTCCTGTGATTAGCATAGAACTCTTGTATAGCACACTAGCTAAGAGAAGAAACAGGAGACAGGTTGATTGGATTGGAATCTGAGTGGGGCTATGTATTAGGTGTGGGAACTTAGACAAATTACTCTGATCCTCAACTTTCTTTTTTTAAAAATGGGAAAAAATAAACCCCTCATTGGATTGAGGTGTGGATTAAATAAGACACCATAAAGAAAGCATCTGAAATAACAACTGGCCTATTGTGAACAGTCATTATTATTACCTAAGTAAAATCTCCAATTCAGTAGACTTTAGTACGTTGAAAATTGCAACAGTTTTCATAATTATTAGACCTCGACCCTTTTTAGTTGCTTGCCAAGTTGCCCTGGTGATGGAAATCATTTTAGAATTTTGTGTTATGCTGTTTTCCAACTGCATGCTAAAAAGCTTTTTTCCCTCATTTTATTTTATTATTAATGCTTGGGAAAACTGAAGCACAGAGAGGTAAAGTGACCTGTTTAGATCCCTAAGCAAGTTTTTGAGCTTTTTCAGTTACTTTGGAGTATCTGCCTTAGCCTATTATTCTGATCAGTTTTCAACTTTAACATATTTTGGTTATTTAAAATGTTGGATTCAACATTTTAAAAAAGCAATTGGACTTGATCTACACCTGGCATTGTTTATTACCCCAATTAGTTGAATTTCATCCAGTTCCAAACCCCCATCTGTAAAAAGTTTTAGCAAGTAGCAGGGGTGGGAAACTTTTTGGCTAAGAGAGCCATGAACGCCACATATTTTAAAATGTAATTCCGTGAGAGCCATACAACGACCCATGTACGTTACTTATTAACCAATAAAATTTGGTGTTGTCCTGGAGGACAGCTGTGATTGGCTCCAGCCACCTGCAACCATGAACATGAGCAGTAGGAAATGAATGGATTGTAATACATGACACTGTTTTATGTTTTTAACGTTATTATTTTTTTTTATTAAGGATTTGTCTGCGAGCCAGATGCAGCCATCAAAAGAGCCACATCTGGCTTGCGAGCCATAGGTTCCCAACCCCTGAAGTAGAGAAAATATATATGAAACTATTACTTGTTATAATATGCTTTCTCTTCCCTTGAGCTCTTATTCCCATGTGCTACAGCATAATTTCAAAATTACATGGAAAGAAAGAATAATACTTTAATAATAACAATAAGAGTGAAAGAAAACATATTTAAAGATGTCTTTTTTATGAAAAATAAAATGACTCATTACCTGAACTCATAACAGATGATTTTGATTATTAGAGTCATATATGGAACAATGTACGCATGCTAACAGACCTGATAATCTTTGTCAGCCCAAGTACTGCAGTTTTGCATCTTCTTTTCAACCTGTAAATGCTTCAGCTGTTTCTATCAGGAGATTTTTATGACCAATATTATTAAACAAAAACAGTTAAGCAGTATCCTTAGACTTGACAAATATCTATGAGTAATTTTTACTTGTGTGTAGGAAAATTGAAGAATCATAGAATATAGACTTGAATGGGACCTTGAAAATATTCAAGCTCAACCTCTCACCCAGAGCTGGTGACTTCTACACAAATCACTTACAACATAACTCACTCTATTTCTACTTATTTTTGCTATTGGAATTTTTTGGGTTTCATTAGGTTCAAATATGCCTTCTTTTGAAATTTCTGGATGAGCTTTAGAGAGCTTTACAGAATACTTTTCCTATATGACATTCCATAAAAGTGAGAAGACAGTGGTTCACTTCCCTCCAAAATATTTTAGGTAGTGTTTGAAATATTGACCTTATTATCTTCAAAAAGAAGTTGGATTCTGCCTACACCATTAAGTTACCATTTCCACAGTGTAAAATATTTCAGGTCCTTTTGTTGGTGAATGGTTTATTCTTAATTAAGAGTATATTCTTGGCCTCTCACTGAAGAAATGGAGTTATAGAAATTAAATCTGTTTGTACTAATTTTACATCTCCTTTATTTTCAGAATTCAATAAAGTTAGGGCCTGTATTGGATTAAATGGTTGCCCCAAAAGATCTGTATACATCCTAATCCCTGAAGTCAGTGAATGTGTCCTTCTTTGGAAAAGGGGGTGTTTCCCAGTATAATTAAGTTAAGGATCTAGAGTTGAGATCAGCCAGGATTTAGAGTGGGCCTTAAATCTAATGACAAGTCTTTTTATAAGAGACACATAGGGGGAGAAACACAAGTAGAGAAGACACAGAGAAAGCCATGAGAAGACAGGGATAGCAAGTAAAGCTATGTAGTCACAGCCAAGGAAAGCTTAAAGCCACCTGAAGCTGAAAGAGGCAGGGAAGAATTCTCACCCCAGAATCCTCAGACTTCTGCACACCAGGAATGTGAAAGAATAAATCTGTATTATTATAAACAACCCAGTTTATGGTACATATCTGGCCTTCCGTGGCACATAGAAGCATTACCCCAATCTCTCCCTTCATCTTCACATGGTGTTGTCCATATGTGCTATCTCCAAATAGCTCTTTTATATAATGATATTGGATTAGAGACCCACACTACTTAACTAATCTTAACTAATTACTCTGCAATGACCCTATCTCTAAATAAGGTCATTTTCTGTGGTTAGGACTTCAAAATATGAAGTTTGGGGGACACAATTCAACCCATGACAACCCTCCAAATTAATAATTTTTGAGGTATGCACTATATGTTCAAAACTGTGCCCTATAGAAGTAATGGATAAAAGGGAAATTATTGCTTAAAAGAAATGTTGGCTAGTTAAGAATGCAATTAGATAGACTTGCAACTGGTTAATAAAAATATTGAGGGTAGAGAAAAAAATCACTTAGAGGAGGCTGAGCTTTAGACAAAACAAAGAATACTTTTTCCATTGAGGCTAGAGGAAAGAGGATGGGATGGATCTGAAATAAAGTGTATAATTTGAAATAGGAAATGTAAGGACTTTCTTAGCTAAGGGATAATTTATTTTTAAAAAAGTTGCAGGATTCTTGACTAAATATGAGAAGGAGTATGGAGTTAAAGCAATTGGCCTGTCTGTGTTTATAGTTGGGGATAAAGGAATTCTTGGGAAGAAGAATAAGTGATTCTTGTAGACATACTGATAACTCAACCCTTTGTAAATAGACTGATGATTTTTGCTAGAAGGAGAGCTATTTATATTTATATTATTTATAGTATATTTATATTACTTAAGATTGCTTATGATAAACAGATCCAGGTTGTATAGATTTATGGAGCATGGCTCTCTGGAAAATGTTATGCAAGCAAAGTGACTATTTGGGGTACAAAATGGATATATTTCATTACCTAAATGTTCCCACCATATAAGGTAATAATGCATGAGTATTTCTTAGAGACTTCATCTTTTACTCTGACCACACTGTGCATGTCTAATGTAGGAATGATGGACTATAAGAGCTATGCAGGATGTCTTAGACCTCTCTGTGCTCCCCGTGTGCCTTTTGATTGCTTGTATTCTTGAAAGTAAAGCTTGATACTGGAGGAGATTTGTCATTTATATAAGCCAATTAGACAGTCTAGACCTTTGGGTTAGCTCAATACACAGAAAATGGCGAAGCAGGAGGTTTAAGGAAATGAAGTTTATAGTGAAAAAGGGAGCTGACAAAGGCACACAGCTGGGTAGCATTGAAGACTCAGCTGGGACCAGAGACAATGCATGGGTAATGGCACTAGTCCTCGTGGGTGTATGATTTCTCCATAGTGCTCACCAGCCTGAATATAAGAACAGAGAAAGTGAATGGTTCAGCTAGTGATGTTGGGTCTTTTTAAGGGTGGTGTACAGACTAGAAGATAAGGAATTGAGGGAATAAGGAGAGGGCAGGAAGGGAAAAAAGGAGGAAATGAGAGAGAGAGAAAAAAAGAGATTGAAATGAGGTATTTTGTGCTCACAGTTGAACATGGAAGGATGAAAGAACATGAGAACTGTATGGCATAAGCTATGGAACAACTAGACCTGAATTTGAATCACTGTCCTCTCAAGTCTCTTAAGCAATCTATTAACCTCTTTATGCCTCAATTTCTTCATGCATGAAATAGGATAATAATTCCTATCTCATAGGATTGTCATATGCTTTAAAGAAGATAATGTATATAAAGTACATAGGACAACATTAAGGGCACAATAAATTATAATTTTATTGGATAAGTTAATTGAAAGAAAATGAAGAGGTCAAGAAATAATTAGCAGAAATAAAAATTGAGGGATAAAAGAATCTGAAGTTGGTCAGAGAATGGAATATTAGAGTTTATAATTTCAAGGATAAAAGTTCCAAGAAATGGAATGGTCTAGAATGGGAACCCAGGGTTTCATGGGTAGGTAACATGCATGTGTAGTGATTACTATCACTGACAATATCCCACAGCTGTGAGAATTCTAGGACAGATTCTAAAAGAGGCAGTTTAAACATTTTTGCTTTTCACTAATGTTAGACATCATGCAACCACAACTCACCTCTAGATTAAAAATTCTTAAATAACACTTTGAAAATTGTGTTGAAATAGATTGATTTGGTTTTTATTCTTTCCTACATAATGAAAATATTGGTGAGGACAACTGTGCTTCTCTTATCCCGTTAAGTTCAGTGGATCTTCTGTTTCCCCATGAAAAGCCCATTAACTGAGGTCCATTAAGCAATGAGCCAAGAAACCCTATTTAATATAATGGCAGTGTTCACTTAAATTACATTATAAACAATATTCCATTTGGCTAATTTACAAGATCAAAGCATAATTATTCTCGCATAGTTTCTAAAGAACAAATTAGTTCAAATCACTAACAGATTTGCAAAACTGGTTATGTAATATAGTATTTCAACAGAATAAATGATTTAAACTAACATAACTTGTTGAAGTTAATAGCAATACACTTGAGAATAATTTGCAAAGATGTTTAATCAAGGAAAAACATGTAAAGATGAGAAATAGGCGGTTTAGAAATATGCTAATATAAATGTGAATGACAGTAACATTATTCCCCTATATTTTAATGATATAACTAGTTCAGAAAACACATGCTAACTAATAATTAGAAAAATAATTATAACATTTAGACCTATAATCACATGATTAATTATCATGAACGTAAATATAATAAATTGTAAACAGGTAAAATTGTAATTCTAAATATTATATCAATGTGATAGCCATGTAATTTAAGTATTGATTAGGATTCTATTCAGAAGAATAATTTTATATCTATTGTGAATATGGTAAAATGTTATTATAATATATTGAAAAATAAGGTATTTTGAAAAACTTAGCCTGTTGTACAAAACACTTGCAATCCAAATATTTGGAAACATTGGTATGGCTGAAGTTTTTTGGTATAATATAACGTATCATAACATAACAATAAAACATAACATACCATAAAACAATAGTAATCTATAACATATTATACATATATATTAACATAGTAATATAATATAATAAGATAATATTTTGACCTCAGGTTTTATAAAAGTATAATTGGTAGATTTTGACATAAATTTTTATTAGAATGATTTATTCTTTCCAAGTGAAAAAAGGAATCATTTGACAGATATTTCTACTTTCATTGTAGATCAATGGCCAAATCCATTTTAAACTTTTAATAAATATAAGGTTTCCACTCTTTAAATATGTCAAAAAGTTAATATGCTATTGTATAACATTCATCCTAAAGGTCTAAAGGTCTCTATTTTCTTTTCTTCTTTCACATTTGCCCTTTTAATGCAAGAATTGGCCAAGATTTTATTCTCTGACCTCTTCTCTTTTCTCTCCCTTAAAATAAATTATTGCATCAAAGTAATGTATGCTTAGTATAATACTCAAATACTACAAAAAATTGTTTAAAACAATACTATCCCTCTACTTTTTTCCCAGTTTGACTTCTAGTCCTCAGAAAATCTTCTTAACCATTTGTTGTATTAACTAAATAATATGCTTTAGTATGCTTCAGTTCATTGATTTAACAACTCTACATCCTTTCATTGCTTCAACATTATCAGTTTCTACTGACTTTCTTGGGATGCACAACTCTAGAACACATCGTCTGAACACTTTATTGTGTGCCCACCACCCACAGTCAAGCCTACCATCATTTATCCCCCTCTGCCCTCGTTCACTTACCTCCACCACTCTTATCCTCTGGCAATCACCATATGTTGTCTGTCTTATTTTTTCTGCTTAATTCCTTTATTTTTTTTACCCAGACCTCTATTCCCCTTCAACAGCTGTCAGTCTGTTCTCTGTATCTATGAGTCTGTTTCTACTTTGTTTATCAGTTTATTTTGCTCATTAAATTCCACATATAAGTATAATCATATGGCACTTGTCTTTCTCTAACTGGTTTATTTCACTTAGCATAATACTCTCTAGGTCTATTCGAGCTGTCACAAATGGTAAGATTTCCTTCTTTTTTATGGCCACGTAGCATTCCATTGTGTAAACACATCACAGCTTTTTTAATCTACTCATCTACTGGTGGGAACTTGGGTTTCTTCCAAGTCTTGGCTATTGTAACACTGCAGTGAACATTGGGATGTGTATATTCTTTCAAATTAGTGTGCCGAGTCTCTTCAGATATATTTCCAGAAGTGGAATCGCTGGGTTAAGGAAGTTCCATTTTTAATTCTTAAGGTAACTCCATCCATACTGTTTTCCACAGTGGTAGCACGCCAATTGGCATTCCCACCAACACTACATGAAGTTGCTCTTTTCTCCACATCCTCACCAACACGTGTTATTTGTTGATTTATTGATAATGGTTTTCTTCACAGGTGTAAAGTGCTACCTCATTGTGGTTTTAATTTGCATTTCTCTGATGATAAGGGATGTTGAGCATCTTTTCATATGTCTATTGTCCATCTGTATGTCTCCTTTGGAGAAGTGTCTATTCAGGTCCTCTGCCTACCTCTTAATTGGATAGTATGTTTTTTTGGTGTTGTATTATATGAGTTCTTTATATTCTTTTTATATTAACCCCTTATCAGATGTATCATTGGTGAATATGTTCTTCCATTAACTGGGTTGTCTTCATTTTGTTGGTTTCTTTTGTTGTGCAAAAATTTTCTAGTTTTTCATAGTTTTATTTGATTATTTTTTTCTTTTGTTTCCCTTGCCTGAGGAGAGATATCATAAGAAATATTATTATGAGAAATGTCTGAGATTTTACTGCCTATTTTATTTTCTAGGATATTTATGGTTTCATGACTTACATTTGAGCCTAATCCATTTTGAATTTATTCTTGTGTATGGTGTAAGAAGCTGGTCTAGTTTCTTTTCTTTCCTTTTGCATATTTATGTCCTATTTTCCCATCATTATTTATGGAATAGATTGTCTTAACTCCATTTTATATGCTTGCCTCCTTTGTGAAATAGTAATAAAGTATGAAAATGTGGGTTTGTTTCTGAGCTTTCTATTCTATTCCATTGATCTATATTTCTGTTTTTATGCCTGTCCTATGTTGTTTTGATTACTATGGCCTTGCAGTATAGTTTGATATCAGGTACCATGATACCTCCAACTTTGCTCTTCTTTCTCCAGAATGCTGAGGTTATTTGGTATCTTTGTGGTTTCACATTCATTTTTGGAATATTTGTTCTAGTTCTGTGAGATATGCCATTGGTATCTTGATAGGAATTGCATTGAGTCTATAGATTGCTTTGGGTAGTTGAGTATTTTTTTTTTAGTGTGGGTATTTTAATTCTTCCTATCCATGAACACTGTATATACTTTGCACTTGTTTCCACACTATCAATTTTAAAATGTAGCACATTCTTACTCTCTTTTTTTCCATCTTTGCTTCCTTCCACCAATGTTTATAGTTTATAGTTCATTCTCTTTAATTTTCCTTTTGCTTACATTTATGAATTTAAATAATACTCTTGAACCTCTGTTTTTTTTCTGTTTATAATTAGGCAGATCCCTTAACTCTGTACTTAAAATGTCAAGATATTTAATATTTTATCCTTTATTCCACTTTTCTTCTATCCCAATTACCCTTACACATTCCACCTTCTCTCACCTACTTTTATTTTTATGTTTTCAAGGTTGTTAATATTCACCTTCTTAGACCAAGTACTATAGTAAAATTGCATTTCTCTGAATTCTTTTTCCTATATGATTTGTGCTAGAGTAGAGCATGAGAGATATTTTGTATGAGATTTTGAAGGCCAAAGCAAAGAAGTGGTCATATTGTTTTTCATGCTCAAAAGATTGAGGCAGGGGCAACAAGAGTTGTCACACATTTTTTCTTATTCTGGTTTACTTTGTTTGCATGGAACAGAAGCCCAGCTTCTAGCTGCTGCACTTTTTCCTAGACCACTTTACTTGATTTGGGGCCTGTTTAATTAATGATAAAAGGCATTAGCTTATTCTTCAGAACACACACATCATCTGAGTTGGAGATGGTGAGAAATTGAGACAGATTTTATTTTGTTCTTGTAGATTACAGCCACTGTTCGTTGGATCTAGTATGTTCATTCCCCATTATTTTATTTAATTTCCCTTTCCCCATTGTTTTGCTGCAGATCTCTTAAAATTCCAGCATCATGTGCCAAATATCTTATGGTGTAAAGAGCTTCTACAATTGCATGTGCATATATGACTGGTACAAAGATTGTTTCTAATACCAATTTCAGTGAATTTTTTTTCTTTTAAACATTTTACATTTGCATAAATTATGTCATATCTTAGGTTGTTTCATATTTTTTCCTGAAACTTATCATTGCATTTCTTTGTTCTTTGAATTTGTGGATTTAGCATAGATTTTTCTGCTTCTCTATGCTATTGTCTATAGTTCCTCACCCTTCCCCACCCCATCTGCCAGATACTTCCTAGAATTTTCTCTCTTCAGTTCTAATCTAATCTGTAAAAAGCTGTACTTCTAGGATTTCTTTGACTTCTTTACCAAGTTAGATCCACTCTTTCCTAGATCCTGTATTTCTTTTCTTTGTGTACTCTCACTCTCCTGTTTTGCTGGAGTATGTCCTATAGTCACTTACAGAGAAAATATTGATGAATGATAAATCTTTTGAATTTATATATATATAAATTCAACATCCCTCATATTTGCTTGATAGTTGGAGCATAAAATTTTTTTTCGCTCAGAAATTTGAAGAACTTATTTATAGGGATTTTTATATTCTTTTGTCCTTGGTGTTCTGTTATATTTCATTAGAGTATGATTTTATGAGGTCTTTTATGTAGTTTTGGGTACTTGGTGATTCCTTTAAATATAAAGACTCATGTCCTTTTTAGTTTCAGATAATTTCTTTTTATTTTTGTCTTTGATAATATTCCCTCTTTCACCATTATCAATACCCCCTCACATCCTCACACACACACACACACACACACACACAATTTTTTTGTTCTGTCTTTCTAGTACTCTAATAATTAGTCAAATTTAAGCATTTTATATTTGAACCCTATGCCTCATCTTTTTACTAACATTTTCATTATTACTTTTGGTCAGCATTCTGAGAGATTAAATTTTTCTTTTCTTTCTTTCTTTCTTTCTTTCTTTCTCTCTTTTCTCTCTCTCCTTTTTTATTGCTCCAATAGTCATACATTTTGAGCTCTTTTTTTAAAATTCACTAATACTTCCCTCTCCATTCTTAGATTTCTTTCTGTTCTTAGATTGAGAATATATATCTTCTTGAATCTCTCTAACTATATTAACTACTTCAGATATAATGGAAAAGACATGTGTATTGTATTATTTAACTTACTAAGCAAGAATAATCGTTATTCCATAAGATTATCTTGAGTATTAAATGATATAATATGTGAAAAATGATTTTTTGTAAATTATAAAATATATTAGTGTGATAGAGAAAAAAGATGCATGATAATGTTTCTGAGAATAGTAAATAAATGCTTTCATTAACCAAGCTATATAGTCTTATTTCTTTCTATATTTTTCTATACATATAAAATTTCAGCCACATCACACAACATTTTTCAAGTTATTTTTCTGAATCCTCTTCTGTCATACCTTTATGCTTTGCCATTTTTCTTATTGAAGGGATTATCATATATTTATTTATTTTATTTTATATCTATATTATATTTATATTCCACTCTTCTTTAGTAATAAAATCTTTATTATTTTCTGACCTCTCCTCCTCTCTTGTGGTTGATTCTGGAAATGACAGAATCTGTGTATACCACTTTTTGGTCTAGAAACAAAGGGAGCATGATTTACTTCCCCTACTACCTCCTCCCTTTCTACTAACTGAAATGCAGGTAAAATGATTGGAAATCAAGCAGCTGTCTTAGATTTGGTAGCTGCATGACAAAGATGGGTAGTAAAAAAACATAGAAAGAGCACTTCGGGTTCCTATCCCTGCAGCATTACATATACTAGTACTAGACTAATTATATTTAGATTTTTTTATGGAAGGTAGAGACTATTTCCTAGCTTGTTGGCACAATGTTATTTTGGGTTTTCCACAACTAAAGATTAATCTAATCCTTAACTAATACATTAAGGATGTGTGACACTATTTACTCCTCTTTTATGACTCAAAGTAATACTGTCCCTAGTAAACCCTGCCTGATTACAATGCCTCAATCAAATTTAATGTCTCAGCTCTAGATTATATTTTTCATGAGCCCAAAGATCCTGTTTATTTTATTCACCACTGTATGCATAGTTAAGTGTCTAAAACAACATGTGGGGCATATTAGGCACTTTTAAAATATTTGTTAATTATGCATAACTCTATGACCCTTGAGATCTTGTGGCAGTCTCTACTATAACATATGGACTTTTCCCCAAGCCTCTCTTCCAAATCAAATTGTAATTTCACCTATAACCATATATCCACAAAACCATGTGTGTCATATGCTGATGATATATAGCATCATGTCTGATAATACTGGTGAATTGAACATTTTAAAAGAAGAATAAGTTTAAATATATATATAAACTTAAATTTTAAGTAAAATTTAAATAAAAGTATGAAAATTTTGGATAAACTACATCAAAACTGCCATCAAAAAGTAGAATTTCTGCAGAGCATCAACAGGACACAGAGATCCCAGGTTTGAAACCCCTACGTCTCAGGCTAAAAAGTATGGGCTAGTCAGCTTGAGCACAGGCTTGCCAGCTTGAGTGTAGGGTCACTGGCTAGACAGCAGTATCATCAACATGATCCCAAGGTTGCTGGTTTGAGATCAAGGTCACTGGCTTGATCAAGAGGTCACTGGCTCAGCTTGAGCCCCCCGGTCAAGACACATATGAGAAGCAATCAATAAACAACAAAAGTGAACAAAACTATGAATTGATGCTTCTCATCTCTCTCTTCCACCTCTCTCCCTTGTCTCTCTCTCTCTCTCTCTTAAAAGAAAAAAAGTAGTGAGTAGTGTTTCCTCTCCCATGATGATACTAAGATAACTTAGTGATTCTATCTTTATTAGATGTTATAAAGCAGATACAGTCTGACTTTGGGCAGTTACTGAACTTCCAAACCCACTTTTTGCATCACTAATATAGGGTCAATATCCACTACATTTGGCATCTTGTACTGTGCTTAACACTGTATCCAGTAAATGGTACTTACAATTCTTATAATGACTAATAAGACACATATCTTTACATTTTTAAGATTTAAAGTTTATGTACACTCATTTATTCATAAATATTTACAATGTAACAGTGATCTAGAGTCATAAGATACAAGATCCATGTTTATCCTTCAAGAATATGGCCACTAAGTAGAAAATAACAAGTGTGATGAGCGCTACCAGGGAAGAAGTAAGCAGAAGTTGACTAGATCAGGCAGAGTATGAAAGTCATGGGGAGGACTTAAGAAAGCTATTGTAGGGTTTTAAGAGAGTGTGAGGGACTTATAGGTAGGTTTACATTAAAAACTTACTCTAAAACGATTACTTCTCCTTAAACCCTTGGCCCCTTGCCTTTTTCTTTCTACTTACTTTTTTTAACTCAGCTATCAAATGATTTTCTCAGGGAAGCTCACTATGGTACACTGGATTCCATATGCTTTTCCTGTTGCACACCTGGTCTTCTTCTTTCAGAGTATGACAAACAGAAATTATAATTAATAATATAAAAAAGCGCATACAAATAAGATTTTAAAAACAAATCATTCCATATGTATCATATTTGCTATTTAATCAAATTCTGTCATTAATATTTGAAACAAAATCTTAATTATATTTTTAGTTTGAAGCAAGAGACTGAATACTATAAGTGACTTATTTATCAGTCTACTTATATTTTTAAATATTTCCAATTTTTTTTGTTTTCCCCTTTTTTTCCAAAGAAAGGGAAAGATGTTGCTAAGCTTTTTTTTTTTTTTTTTTTTTTTTTTTGTATTTTTCTGAAGCTGGAAACGGGGAAAGACAGACAGACTCCCGCATGCGCCCGACTGGGATCCACCCGGCACGCCCACCAGGGGGCGATGCTCTGCCCCTCCGGGGGATCGCTCTGCCGTGACCAGAGCCACTCTAGCGTCTGAGGCAGAGGCCATAGAGCCATCCCCAGCGCCCGGGCCATCTTTGCTCCAATGGAGCCTTGGCTGCAGGAGGGGAAGAGAGAGACAGAGAGGAAGGAAGGGGGGGTGGAGAAGCAAATGGGCGCTTCTCCTATGTGCCCTGGCCGGGAATCGAACCCGGGTCCCCCGCATGCCAGGCCGATGCTCTACCGCTGAGCCAACTGGCCAGGGCCCAAATTTAACATTTTTAAGAGTAAAGGTAACTTACTGAATTTTCTTTTAAAATCATGGCAGTAGTGCAACAATCCATTTAATTCACTTCTCTGTTAAAACACCTAGCATCTTTCAAATACTAAGAAATCCATTACGAACAACATGTTTTTCTCATATGTAAAAAAAAAATCAATTGATTTTTTTAGAAATAAAAAATCAAGTCATGAGAGAAAAAGGATGGTGTCTGATGTATTCATTCTAAAATGGGAAGGCTTGTGTAAATGAGAATTAAAAGGTTATGTAAATGAAGGAGGTTAGGACCTGAAAGGTTATGACACAGTTGGATTATTCTCATTACAGAAACATTAACATAGATGAGTACAATCTGCAGACCAGCCAAATCCAAATTGCACAACTGTACTCAAGGGAACTGAGACAATTTAGATAGTTTCCTTAAACATAGAGCTAAACGGTCTGAGTTTTAAAGGGCTGCTAAGTTATTTAGAACTATTTAATCTTTAACAGTAAAATATTAAACCAAAAAGATTTTTTGATCTATTACTTATTTCTAGAGAGCAATAAATTTATTATTCACAGGTTCTGAATGAGCTTCTATTAATCACTATGAGACATTCAGTCAAATTCGTCTGAAAAATGAAATGGCAAATGCATTTAAATTCAAGAAAGCCAATTTGGGGCAATTGACAATAATTAAGAATGTTCACTGGGATAAGGACTACTAGATTTATGAATATATAATAAAGTGCCTTGAAAACACAAAAAGTTAAATATCAGAGTTGGGATTTTAACATGCAAATGAAAAGAATGAGACAAGAAAGGTTTATGTGAGTGAACAAGTAACTGAGTAACTATGTATGAGAGAGAGAGAGAGAGAGAGAGAGAGTGTGTGTGTGTGTGTGTGTGTGTGTGTGTAGAAGCATAGTTAAGGTTACCAAAAGGAGTTATAATTCTCCCTCTTTCCCAATCCCGTAGCCTCACAATCATGAGAGAGTGATATTATACTTATATGTCATTAAATAATGGGAACATGTTCTAAGAAATGCACTGTTAGGTAATTTCATCACTGTGCAAACATTTAGGGACCACGATGAACGAAACAACATGATATTAAATCAAGCACAAGAGAAAATGGTAAGATCAAGAGACACCATAAACACAAGATGTATGATGCTGCTGCAGGCATAACAGGGCATGCTGTTTTACAGCAAACTATTATATTATACCTAGAAAGAGTACCATTCTAAAATAATGATAAAAAGTAGAATATAAAGTAAATACATAACAGTCATTTATTATTATTATCAAGTATTATATAGTATACATAATTACATGTGCCATTATTAACAGTGCAGTAGGTTTGTTTACACCATCATCACCACTAATATATGAATAATGATTTGCATGGTGACAGTATGACATTACTAGTTGATAGAAATTCTTTTGCTCTATTAGTATCTTATGATACCAATCATATATGCAGTTCACCATTGACCAGACATTCATTATGCAGCTCATGTCTGTATTCCTCATCTTTACTCCTCCAATAAAATAAAAAATTGGAAGCTTGTGAGTGTGTACATAAATTAAGGAAAACTGACAGAAAAGGCTTTGATGAATATACTTTAAAAAGGGTGTGCCCCAGTGGTGTAGAATTAGACAAATTCGCTGCTGAAACCAAGCTTTTAGGGAGAAGCAAAGGTTTCCTGCCACTTTTTTTCCTTCCACTCTTTTAAGTAGATACTGTTTGAGCAAATAAATCCACATCATTTTGCATTATTCCTGCAAACACAAGTCAGTTAATTCAGAATAAATCATGCCTCCTAGTGACACATATATTTTCACCATCAATTTGAAGTTTCAAAAGATATTTCTTCCTTAAGTGCAATTAAATTTGATGCCTTGAGTTTGATATAATCCCAGTAACACCTTCAACTGGCTTCTCCCCAAGGAACAACATATTGATGTCACTGGCAGGCACTGTCACCAATTTAATTAATACTTTTAACTGTACAATCTTCAAAAGAGGAGTTCTAAATTTAACTTAAGCACTTGCCATAATGTCAAAAATTAACATATTTGGGTGCCTTCACTCTTCCAGCAAAAGTGCTTGAAAAACTGCCAAGTGTTAGGCAAGTAGGTGCCTTAAGCAGAGTGAGGTGAATACCAGAAGTGAGATTTAAAAGCTCTGGGTGTTTAGTAAAGGGAGAGAACATATTCCCACTTCTCCTTCACCCACTGGGTACTGTGCTCCCAATGAGTTGCTCTGCCTGCCCCCATCACTCTAGGAGTCATTTCTTTCCTGCCCAGCCTAGACCTAGCACAGACTTCAGTGTCTACACCATCAATTTTCTAACATTTTTGTCCTTTAACTATTTCCATTCTGAAAATTCTCAACTAGAGAACATTCCACACTTCCAGTGCCTCTCTATTCATAAATCTAGGTATATTTTTATGAAAAACCTTTCATAGTTGTAGAGAAAAATGCCACCTTTAGAGTTTAGACATCAGACCTCAAAGAGACCTTCAGGATTACCTGTTAATCCTTTGATTTCTCAAAGGAATTCCTCTCTTATTCTCTTCAGCAAATATTCATACCACCCACAGTCTATGTAAATCCACTATTCATTCCCTACATCTCACTCTGAGCAGAGGTTGCCCGGAAGCACAGGGAGAAAATCCAGGTTATAGAGCATGAACAGAACTACCCCAAGATCTGGTTCTCATACTTGCTTTCTAGGACTCCCTTCCCCCAACATCCTCTCCTATCGGAGCCTAATTTTTCCAACATGGCTTCAGAGCTCAAGGGGTCTCCTGTAAAACCTTCCTGCAACAATTTTTAGTCCTTGACATCCTCAATTGGTTCTTCTCCACTGGCTCTTCCCTGTTAGCCTGCAAACTGTGTAAATCTCTCTTTCTTGGCAAATAACGCTCTCATAGCACTATACCTCTCTGTCTTTTGACTTCGCTTCATTGGTATGTGCAGTCATTACTTTTTTTAAAGATTATAAAGGTTCACTATAAAATAATTATTTGAAAAATTTAGAAATTTATGATTAAATAAAGGTTGCTGTAATCCCACAGCACAAAAATGAACATTTTTCTTAACTCAATAACACATTGGTCCATTTTACTTAGTAACAAAATTTTAACTTAAGTTTGATATACCTTAAATGCTAATGTTTTCACCAATTATGTCAATGTCACCAAATATTTCTTGAAAAATAATTTTAATGGCAGCATGTTAGCACATTATTTTGCTGTTATTTTCTTTTGTCATTAACATCTTCTAGTATTTGTCAGTTTAATGGATAAATAAATGCATATTTATTTAAATTTGAATAACTGATTATTTGAAATTTGGACCTTATTTTATGTGTTTACTTTCCGTTTTATCTTCTTCTATGAAATATTTGTTGATGGTTTTGCACACTTTTCTTTTTTTTTTTTTTAATTTTTTTTTAGATTTTATTTATTCATTATAGAGAGGAGAGAGAGAGAGAGAGAAGGGGGGAGGAGCAGGAAGCATCAACTCCCATATGCGCCTTGACCAGGCAAGCCCAGGGTTTTGAACCGGCAACCTCAGTGTTTCCAGGTTAATGCTTTATCCACTGCGCCACCACAGGTCAGGCTTGCACACTTTTCTATCTACTTTTGAGGCTGTTTCATTCAGAGTATTAACCCTCTTCATTATGTGTTCCAAAACTCTTCCCACTGTGTTATGTGCCCTTTAATTTTTTATGGTGCTATTTTAAGTTTTATTTTATTTTATTTTATTATTTTAAGTGAGAAGCAGGGTGATAGTGATACAAACTCCCACATGCACCCTAATCAGGATGCACCTGGCAAACCCTGTTTGGGACCGATGCTCAAATCAACAGAGCTATCCTCAGCACCTGGGGCCATGTTCCAACCAATCAAGAGAGGGGAAGAGATAAAGAAAAGGGAAAGGTGGCGGGGAGAGAACCAGATGATCACTTCTCATGTGTGACCTTACTGGGGATAGAACCTGGGATGTCTGCATGCTGGGCCAATGCACAATTCACTGAGCCAACCGGTCAGGGCCAATGTTATTTTACACTTAAATCATCAAATTTTCTTTTAGCCCTGGTCGGTTGGCTTAGTGGTAGAGCGTCGGCCTGGCGTGCAGAAGTCCCGGGTTCGATTCCCGGCCAGGGCACACAGGTGAAGCATCCATCTGCTTCTCCACCCCTCCCCCTCTCCTTCCTCTCTGTCTCTCTCTTCCCCTCCTGCAGCCAAGGCTCCATTGGAGCAAAAATGGCCTGGAAGCTGAGGATGGCTCTGTGGCCTCTGCCTCAGGAGCTAGAATGCCTCTGGATGCAACAGAGCGACACCCCAGAGGGGCAGAGCATCACCCCCTGGTGGGCATGCCAGGTGGATCCCGGTCAGGCACATAAGGGAGTCTGTCTGACTGCCTCCCCGTTTCCAGCTTCAGGAAAATGAAAAAAATTTTTTCTTTTAGATTTATCCTGTTAGTTTTATGCACTATAAGCCATCCCCTTCTTGAACAATCTATGTAATTTTTTTTTTCACAGAGGCTTTGATTATTTACATTTAACTCTTTCACTCCTCTATAGTTTATTTGGGGCTACAGTATGAGATGAAAACCTAATTTAATTTGATATTTTTCATAATAGATAACAATTACATCAATAGGATTTATTATCATCATTCCATCCCCTCTGATTTGTGATGTTATCTTTATCGTATATATTGGTATGCCATCCTGATGGTCCTTTTGCATCTTTCTATGGCTCTGCTCTGTCCCTCAAGCAGGCTGGCCTGCATAGACTTTTCCCACACTCCCTTATTAACAGGCTACCAGCACTTCTGGTATGGGGCACTGATGGGAGGAGGAGAGGAGCCGAGGTATTTCTCCCTCTTTCTGATTTGGGTGGGATCTGGGGCAGAGATTGCACTCATTCTCTGGCAGATTTTCCCTGCTCAGACAGGCATCCCATGATTCTACCTAGTTCTCTAGTTGACCCAGCCCCTGAGCTCCGGGAAGTGCCCTCCTTCCCTTTGTTGCTCCAGAACAGAAGTATAGCAGCTGCAGCTCAGTTGTGAACCTTTGCATGCCTTCTCAGTCCCTTCTATCAACCTGTGTAGCACACTTCTTGTATTAAGTTCCCTCTGCTTTGACTATTCAGTCCAATATCAGTTTTCCTGTTTGAAACCTAACTGATGTAGCTCTCTTTCTATTCATTGATGTATGTGTGCTTTTCTGTACCAGTATTACAATCTTAATGACTATAACTTTTCTAAAATATAGAAAATATTTTAATTTAATTCATCTTTTAAAAATGTTTTTGCTTAATTTTGTTTTGAAAAATCTAATTTTTCCAAGTGAAATTTAAATTATTTGCCAATTATTTTTTTACATTGACATGCTTAAAGATACACTCACCTAAGTAAACAAATATGCCTATAAATAATGTTTATTAAGGAATTGTTTGAACTTATAAAGGAAAATGAAAGCAATCAATGTTAAGTGAATTTATGATATATTTATACAATGTGATACTCTAGGTCTTTAAAAAGAATATAGGATGTACACTGCTATGGGAACATAAATTGCTGTAATCATTTTGGAAAACTGTCTGGCAGTATCTACTAAAACTAATTATATGAATACCCGGCTATTTTACTTCTAGGTATAAACGCAACAGAAATATATACATATATATGCTCACAAAAAGACATACAATATTGTTTTTAGAAGCTCTATTCATAATATTTTCAGTCTAAGAACAACTCAAATATCTACCAAAAGAGGAATGTAAAATTGTATTAAATTCTTATGATATGGCAATGAAAACAAAACTACTGAGTGACTCATAAATGTAATGTTGAGTATAAGAGACCAGACACAAAAATAACATACTAAATGATTCCATTTATATAATTTTTTTAAATGAGATACTAATCAATGCTATAAAAAGTTCAATAGTGTTAACCTTTGGAGAATTATGATCAGAAACGGCATGAGGAAAAATGATTTTTGCACTCTTTTGTATGTATGATAACTTTCACTTTTAGAAGTTTAAAAATATGTAAGGTAGATCCATATGTATTGATGCAGAAAGATATCCAAGTTATGCTGCTAAGTTAAATAAAATAGTTGTTGGAGGGTACATAAAGAAAAAACCCATATGTGTTAAAAAGTACTATCTTATATGTATGTCTATGTGTGTATAAATATATATTCATGTCTGAATGAATACACACACACACATATACTTATACTACAGAGAGCAAGAGAATGAGAAACTTGGTTAGATTTCCACCACAAACATGATCTGTTATTATAATGAAAATTATTAATAAAAACGCAGGCCCTGGAAGGAGCTCAGTTGGTTAGAGAGCGTCATCCTTATATGCCAAGGTTGCAGGTTTGATCCATTGTCAAGGTACGTACAATATCAACCAATGAATGCATAAATAAGTGGAACAACAAATGGATTTTCTCTTTATCCCTTTCTCTCTGAAATAAATAAATAATTTAAGAATTACATGGAATATTTTTGTCACAATGCATTGAAACCAAAAATTGATTTAGGAAAATAAGTCTGTCTTACAATATTGTTTTACTAACTGGAAATGTGGTGTGTCTCACCATATGTTCAACTCTTCCTGTATGCCTCCAGTCAAGATGCATTTGCCCAGTCAAGAGTCAAGTCCTGCATGACTCTTGAGAGGTTATTTCTGTGCAATATTTATTTAGTTATTATTGCTCTTATGAATTTAATTGTTTAATTGTTAAGTTTCTCAAAAGAAGAGCCTAATTTCTTTATTTTCTTATTTCTCATTCATCTCTAACCTGCTCAACCTTAGTGAAGCTGTTCTGGCAGATTATCAGCTGCCAAGTACACAGATGGCTTCTGTTTTTTAGCATGACACCTTTAGACAGTTATTAATTCATTGATTCAATAAATTTTTGTTGACCTCTTGATATATGTTAGTCACAGTACTATACACTGGCAGTTTAAAGATAAATACAAGCCCTACTGTCAAATTGCTTGTACCTTAATGGAGAAACAATAAATGGGTACTTACAACACACTATGTGCTAAAGTATGTGCTAAAGTACAGATATACACAAGATTCTATGGACAAGCATCAGAGGGGCACATATCAAGGCCTGGGTTATTAGAAAATACATCCCAGAACAAATATTGTATAAATTAAATGTTGTATAAATGACATATAACTCTTAAGAGGACAGTGAGAATGATGAACATTCCAGACATAGATAAAATTTATTAATAATCTCCAGAGGGTCAGAATCAAGGGACAGAACCTATTTCAGCACATGTAAGGAAATGCTAGAAATTCAATATGTCTGGAGTGTAGAATTTGTGGTAGGAAATTATAGAAAGTTAGGCTACAACAATAAGCAGAAGGAAGGTCATAATGTCATTCTAAGGAATTTGGGGTTCAGTGAAAAACCACTAAAGGTATTAAAAGTTGGTGCTGATTTGATAAAACGTGCACTTTAGAAAACTGAACTAAACTGCAGTTTGAAGAATAGATTTAGGATAGTGGGGCCACTGAAAGCAAGGGACCTCTGTTTGTTTCAGATGGTAGAAATTAAAAGGAGTAATATGATTCCAGAAGTCATAAACAAGTAAAAGTAATAACACTGTAATTAACTGAAGGTAAGGATTGAGGAGAGTCAAGGGTTAAAGTAAGATCCTGATCTGGCAGACAGAGTGAATTATGGCTCCATGGACTGAAATGGGACAAACATGAACAACAATTTTTCCAAGGTAGGGAGTGATGTGATGGTGAGTTTAGTTTGAGAAATATGGATTTTGAGATGCTGGTGCAATACAGGAGGCAGTGAGATGTTTATACCTGGTTTTCAGGAACCATACTTGGGAAGGAGTGCTAGATTTGAGAACCATGAGCATTTGGTAGGTTAAAAAAATGCAAGTGGATGAGACCACAGAAGTTAAGAACACAGACCAAGTGGTTAAGGGACAGGCTCTGATCAGTCATATTTGGATATGCAACTTGCTTTTGCTACCTTCAATGCTCAACCTCTTTGACCTCTTGTGAGCTAAAAATAACAGTAATATCTACCTCATAGAATTGTATGAAGATTAAAATATCATCTAGAAAAAGGATTTAATACAAGTAAGAATTCAGTGAATATTGGCTATTACTATCATTGGGGTTGTTATAAGTTTGAAGATAAACTCTGACCTAACAGCTTAAAAAAACAAAAACAAAAACCCAAAAAAACAGCTCTTGAAAGAATCTGAGAAGCCACAGCCAGAAAGTTAGAAGGGAAGCCAGGAGACCATATCGTTGCCCAGGCCAAAAGGGGTGATGAGGAAGAAGGAAGGAGCATTTCAAGAAGAAAGAGTAGAAATTTAAAAGCAGTGATAGAGGCAAGTAAAATAGCAACTTCTTTGGCATCAAACTTTCTTAGAGAGCATAGATTCATTGGTGTTTTAAAACAAAAGCCAGATTACAATTAGGTTGAAGAATGAATAGAAATTGTTAAGGATAGTCTTTATGGTCAATGAATTTAAAAAAAAGAAAGATGATAAAGAAAGTCAAAGATAAAAAGTTGGCTGGTTGCTAATAAAATTAGAGACTTGACCACATAAATGCTGACAGGAAGAAATCTTGTGGTGAGGGTGGTTGTGTATATTGAAAAGAAAAGATAGGTGAGCCTGACCGGGCGGTGGCACAGTGAATAGAGCATCAGACTGGGATGCTGAGAACCCAGGTTCGAAACCCCAAGGTCTCTGGCTTGAGCACAGGATCATCAACTTGAGCACTGGCTCATCTGGCTTGAGTGTGGGCTCACCAGCTTGAATGCAGGTTCACTGGCTTGAGTGTGGGATTATAGACATGACCCCATGATCTCTGGCTTGAGCACAAATGTCACTGGCTTGAAGCCCAAGGTCACTGGCTTGAGCAAGGGGTCACTAGCTCTGTGGTAGCACCCAGTCAAGGCACATGTGAGAAAGCAATCAATGAACATCTAAAGTGCCTCAACAAAGAATTGGTGCTTCTCATTTCTCTCCCTTCCTGTTTGTCTGTCTTCTATGTATCCCTCTCACCTTCTCTCCCTCTGTCTCTGTCATGCAAAAAAAAAGAAGAAAAAAAAAGATAGGTGAGAGTAAAGACTTAAGAATAAAGTGGGAGAAGATGGATCCAAGACACAGGAGCAGGAAGGTCCTTGATCAGAAGGAAGGGCATCTTATAACACTGTGACCTAAAGAAAGGGAGGCAAGAGAAGAGAGCAGGTGCTGGGAGATTTACACATGTGGTGGGAAGAGTTCAAGGAAAGATCCATCAGATCCTATTCTCTGTGAATTGTCTGTTCTGAGTGAAGAGTGAGAGAGAAAGATCAAAGGTTTGTGGGAGAAAAAAAAGTGAAAAAATTGCTATGGAAATTGAAAGAGGGAACCAATTAGAAAAACTCAGAATTTCCCAGGAAGCTTTTGATTCCTGGTTATTGATGACACTGTTTGCTTGTCAGGCCATCAGGCTGTTTTTGGTGCTAATTTTCTCCAGTAGTACTTAGCAGCCCAGGAGTGAGAATGGAGAAAAACAGGCAATGAAATAGGCTTAAACTTTGGTTTTGCTGGTGGATATAAGGGAGGAAAACATATCAACGACCGAGAAAATTGGCAAGAAAAGGATTCAAACGTTGTAATAGGTACAGAGAAGGAAGTGAAGAAAGGAGGAAACCACGGATAAAAGTAAAGAAAACAAGGAGTTGTAGATCCTGGAGAGGTTGTGAAATGTTGAGAAGTCCTAGAAGGATGAGAAATAGAGCACTATCTGATGAAATGGGGACAGGGTTGGGGGCATGAAAGTATCTATCTGGAATGAAATGGTTGTGAAGATGACTGGTGTAGAGAAAACCAAGCTAACAAGAAGCTAAGCTGCTCTCTGAAAGACCCAACGATCACTGCATTCTCAGATAATGACAGGAATAGAAAGATGCATCAAATGCCAAAATAAATAATGAATGAAATAAAATAGCTGGAATGTTTAAGAGAGCAAAGTAAGGTGTAGAGGGTGATACTGTAAAAGTATCATGAACATCCAGGGAAGAGAGAGATAAGGAATCATGAGAGTCTAGATGTGGCATTGAGGCATGAGAATTTTGAGCCTATCCCCCTTGTGTAGGAAAATGGGTGGCACTCACTTAAGACAGATGCTAGAGAAGCCAGTTTTCAGTGAAGGCCAGGCAGTGGAATGAACTGTGTATGTGGAGGGTGAAGACGCAGGAGAGGTAGAATACATAAAACAGGCATCACAGAGTGTCTTGTGAAAAGGTATGGGAGGTGGCAGGGAAGGAGTACAATGAGGCAGAGGAGAAGAAGCCCTATCCACAGGAGGATGAGCAGATGGAAACAACACACAGTGGAAGCCTTTAAGTTAGGAGCTGTGACCAGAAATAATAGGAATGTGAAGCCTTGTGGGGTTCATGGATTCTAATTGAAAGCATTTCATGCCAAAACTATTGTAATGAACTCCTCACTGGCCACTCTGCTTCCAGCTTTGCTCTTTTAAATTCACTTTCCGTGATGTATCTGGATTAGAGGATATAAAATGCGGTTCTGGTCCTGTCATTTGTATACCTGATTTAAATCCTCTTCTGTTTTCATCAAATCTCCAGGACTAATTACCAATTCCTAGAATTAGCATTGCATACAAGTTTCTATAGTTATCTGGCTCCTGTCCATCTCCCCAGGCTCATCTCCCAGAAGATTCTAAAATGTACCCTTTCCCCCAGACACACGGAACTACATGAAACTTCCCCAAACTGCACACACTTGGTAGATAAGGGGAAATTCCAGGTGGAATAAGCAGTTCGAAGAGAGATGTAAGCTTTGAGAAATGTCAAGAGACAAAAATTTAACTGGTCTCCAAAACATAATTAGATAAGACATGAAAAATAAAGATTGCTCATAGCTATAATTCTTGAATAAAGTACTGCCTCTTTGAAATGTGTTAGAAAGTAGGGGCTGTTAATTTTTCTCAAGGAGTTTAATTTTATATACCTACCAGGCTAAATATTTTTTTTAGAATAAACTTGCCTGGTGCTGCTATTAGTAATTACTATACACATGACCTTTTCCTCATCTTTCCAAGTTCTATATAGTCAAATTTTTTCATGTTGAGACACATTTTGGTTAAGAAGTACTCTTCACAGCATGTAACTCATAACTGACACCTTGCAAAAATGTGTGCGAGTTTGTATATTTTTCAAAGATAATGAGGACAAAGATTTAAAATCTGTTCAAACGTTTCCTGGCAAAATGTATATGCATGATGCCAAAAAGGAATTGCATATTGCATGTCCTCAATCTGTTTTTGAAATATTTGCAGATACAGGCAACATCTGTTCCACTGGACCAAGATATACTGTAAGTGCTAATAACTTTGAAAAGCCCTTATTTTAAAAGTTTGTACTTGAAAATTAAATATTTTATGCATATTCATGCTGAAGTTCTCTAAGTGAACTTGAAAAAAATTAAAGTTACAAAAATTATAAATAAATAAAATATTTTATGAAATAAACCAAAGTTCAAAACTTAAGGGATTTTCTAAATGATGTAGTCATGTATTAAATATACCTACTTGCAAAATATAAGATTATAGTTCTGTTAAGCATAGACAGGGGTCAGAGAGAGAATTGAGGGATTTATCTACAACTATATAAAAGAGATACCCATACTTTTTACCAGAAATATACTGACATACACAAAGTTTCTATTTAAAGTAGATACCAGCTCTATATAATGAGAGAATTGCAGTAATAGGTCTTACAGACAGGAAGAAGCTATATTCATGTACACTTTCCAGACCATGTTATTAGAGAAACTTTAGTTTCCCTGTAAAATTATGTACCTGATATATAATCAACTTTGTATTATGTACTCCTATTAGAACTAAAAGTAGTTTAAAATGGGGGGAAAACCACAATTAGTAAAAAACAAAACAAAACAAAAAAAACAACTCAACCTGATTGCAGTGATCTGATTTGTCAACTGTAGTAATTCTGTTATAGAAAAGTATAAATTTGAACTAAAATAGATGACAATAAGATCCACTTCATTTTTAAAAAATCAGTTTTTCAATAAATTACACGACATGGTAGACATTTCTTTTTATAGCTAGAGAAGGAATGTTTTTGACAATATGCTGATTGTCATTGGCAGTATTTCTCTAATTTTAGGAAGCCATACATTAGTGCATTGTGGAATCATTTGAGTAGGCCATAAAAACATTTTGATGAAAAATAACATTCTACAATATGAAATTGTATGACAGGTGGTAGGGGATAAGAATTGTTTTCTTAAAACTTAGTTTCAAATGTGTATGTGAGATAGATATGACGTGTATTTCTTATTGTCGATCACAGTAAAAAAGCATGGTTTGAAACCCACTGTCAAAGGGAACTGAGGAACAAAGGATAAGAAGAAGTAAACATCAGACTCACTAAGAAATGATTTAGTGTAATACTGTTAGAGTCTGTAAAATGTTACAAAGTACTAAATAACAGCATATTCAGCTGTAAGAGAAATCATGTGAATCTACTTACTAGGTTTTTGTTTTTGTTTTTTAGTGCACACGTGTGTGAGAGAGAAAGAGACAGATAGACAGACAGGAAGGGAAAGAGTTGAGAAGCATCAACTCATAGTTGTGCAACTTTAGTTGTTCATTCATTGTTTCTCATATGTACCTTGACTTGGGGGTAGGGGGATGCTCCAGCCTAGCTAGTGACCCCTTACTTGAGCCAGCAACCTTGGGCTCAAGCCAGTGACCTTTGGGCTCAAATCAGTGACCATGGGATCACATTGATGATCCCACACTCAAGACAGCAACCTTGAGGTTTCGAACCTGGGACATCAGTAATGCTCCATCTACTGTGCCAATACCAGTCACGCTACTTCTTAGGTTTTAACTAGGCAGCTGGTGCGCTGACGACACTAATATTGTTATTAAAGTAGTGGAACCAGCTAAAAATGTGACTTAAGACTGAATCTTGTGAAGCATGCAAATTGTCACCAATCTTTATATGGTACTTCCATTCCAAATACCAGATGCAGTGATTTTGTATATTGGAAAGTTCCTGGCCCACTAAGTAGAGTCAGTAGAAGATTTATCAAAAAAGTTCTCTGGAAGAAATTTGGCATATTTAGAGTGCCTGCTCATTTAAAGAAAGACAGAATATACTTAACAGACAATAGAAACATTTCTTCAGTGTGTTTTATTTTTATTTTTTCTATTAATAGGAATAATTCTGAAGTATTTATATTATTTTAAATAGTGTCAGTCCCTGCCCTGTGTAATAAGTCGAGCTGAAGTAATTTCGGTTTACTAGCTTAAAGCTTTCCAGTCTGAAGTCCTTCGATTTATTATGTGCTTTCAAAGTCCTACAGTGATTTAAGAACAATGATGGGCTTTGCAATGAATGTGGCCATTCAGATTATAAGATCGAGGTGCCTAGAGTAAAAACACTCGATTAAGGTCTTGTCCCAAAATGCCAACTAAAATATGAAAACTCACTTAATGATCTGTCTCCTATGTGCCCCACTTTTGTGACTGTATTCCACTCATGTGACTTGATATCTGTCTCAAATTTTGTTTGCTTTCATCCATTGAAAATAGCACCACCCATCTGAGCCTGACAGTTTATGACCTTCCTTGTCTCTTAGGGGAGCTAATTCTGTACCTCGGGCAGCTTTAACATGAACTAATAGCCTAAAGCTCAAGTACTGCTAGTCTCAGTCTATTTTCATGTTCACTGAGCTCCTGTGGTCAATATGACTAAAATTAATAGTCCATATTTTTTTTATTTATTCATTTGAGAGAGGGAGAGAAAAAACACTGATTTGTTATTCTTCTTATTTATACATTCATTGGTTGATTCTTGTCTGTGCCTTGCCAAGGGATTGAACCTGCAACCAGTGCTTATAATCCACCTCTTTGAAAAGGAACATTCGTCACAGATGTGAACAATTAATTTCCTGCCAGTAAATTTGGGGAGGGAGGAATACAAATCATTGCCTGAATTGGACAAAAAGGGAAAGTAAAATGTTGATGTTAGGTAATTATGGTACATGATCTCACCAAATTAACAAGTAAAATACTTATTTTGATATATGGTTTAAAAAAATTTTAATTCATGTTGTTTGCTACACAGCCAATAGAATTGTTAGTTGTTTTCACTTTGAACATTTGAACTAGAATGTAACATTTATGGGTAAATATCATTTTGACCAGAGGAAGGCTGCTGCTGCCTTGTGTAAGCTGAAACAGAGTTTTCCATTGAAATAAATTGGAAGGTAAATGTAAAAATGTGCTTATATATTTGTGAGATTAAGGCAATCTAAAAAATGAGAAAAGAATGGGTCTAAGCTTTTCTCCTCCAATAAGAAGCCAAAGACTAGCAATTCCTTTATTTTCTTTTTTGAGAATACAGTCTAATGCCTTGAGTGATTTCTTTCTCAACACATAATTGATTCTCGGAATGACATTCACTTGGAGTGTGGACAGTTGTACCTTTGGGACAGCAGTTGTTTTTACTTTTGTCATTGTGTATAACAGCTATAGTAGGAAAACAAATAGTCTCCAAAAATTACCACTTCAAAGACCTAGAAAACTAAACAATGTTATTTTGTATGTTTATAAAAGACAAAAACAGTCTTGCTACTATAAACCAAGTAGAGGAAAAAGGCAATTGAACTAATAGTATCTTTATCACTGGGTTTATACTGGAGATCATTAAAAATAGAGGCACGTAAAATATTTAAGGACACAGTTAAAATAGTCTTGTGCTAAAACTTTTGAAAAGGATTTTTTTAAAGAGGACAGATTTTTGCAGGCTAGTAAAAAAATTAATGGACTTTTTTTTTAAGAGTACAGATATAAAAACTTTTTCAATGTACTTTTTTTTATCTTTCCTTTTTGAGAAGATACCTTGTACACAAAACAAAGAACAAAATGTGCTATCTGTAACAGATCAAATACTGGGAAAGATACATTATGCATTTATGATCAAGTAAGTTTTTCTCTTGGCTGTAATAATAAATCACCATTGTTCTTTTATAAGTTACTTGTAATTCTAATGAGCCATATGGTATATTTATCAAGCTATAGATAAAAATTCAATATCATATAACAGGTAATTCAAGTGTGAACTATATAAACATCATGGCTGGAAAAATTAAAAACTAAGGATCAGCTAAGTATAATTTAAATATAAATACATATCCAGTAGTTGTACATGAATTTTTTTTCTTTTTCTTCCCCAGGGTGTATAGGTGGATTTAGTGATTATGAAATGAAGAGACTAATAATGACTTAACAAAACAAGTATTTTACAATGAAATTTATTTAAAACATCAATAGTTACTTCAGTCACTGATGAGAACATGTGCCATTTAGCTTCAAATTGACCTTCCATTAAATGTAAGACTTAATAATATTGTATTTATTAAACAACACATAAATAGTGAAGTACTGTTTTTATTAATTATTAATATTTTACCAAGTTTCTTGAAAAGAACCTATTATCATTGCCTTCAAGATGGAATTCTAATATATACACTAAAACTTATTTAAGTTTTTCCCTATGGTTTTTTTTTTTTTTTTTTTTTTTTGCATTTTTCTGAAGCTGGAAACAGGGAGAGACAGTCAGACAGACTCCCGCATGCGCCCGACCGGGATCCACCCGGCACGCCCACCATGTGGGGATGCTCTGCCCACCAGGGGGCGATGCTCTGCCCATCCTGGGCGTCGCCATGTTGCGACCAGAGCCACTCTAGCGCCTGAGGCAGAGGCCACAGAGCCATCCCCAGCGCCCGGGCCATCTTTGCTCCAATGGAGCCTTGGCTGCGGGAGGGGAAGAGAGAGACAGAGAGGAAGGCGCGGCGGAGGGGTGGAGAAGCAAATGGGCACTTCTCCTGTGTGCCCTGGCCGGGAATCAAACCCGGGTCCTCCGCACGCTAGGCCGACGCTCTACCGCTGAGCCAACCGGCCAGGGCTGTTTTTCCCTATGGTTTTTACTATATGTTTATCAGTATTCCAAATTCTCAAAAATTTCTAATTTAGTCTTTTTAAACCTGATACTTGTTTACCTCAGTATCTGAAAAAAAAAAAGAGAGATGATATTGTGCTGGCCAATTAATCAGATTTTTATACACAATTTAAAAACACCATTTATAAGAAATTTATTTAGAAAGCCTTTCTATAATTAAAAAAGATAATGTCTTAAATATTATTACAGCTTTCTTCCAAACTTTTTTCAGGGGATTGTTATATGATTAAACATATTTTTCTATTAGAAATTAATGTAGTATAACAAGATTAAAAGACTTCATGAAGTAAAGACATCATCTCAAAAAAGAATTCAGCCTAAATTTCCTAAAAACATTTATTCTACTCTTTTCTAATTTAAACTAAAAAAAATCAATTTTCACATAAATTATAGAAGTTTAATTATTCAGTAATGTATTATAAATATATACCTTTTCATATTATGAGCACAAAATCAGTATGGGCCATTATATCCCCTTTCTGCAACAGAGAAAATAAAAATCCAATAAGGTCATGCCTTTGATCATTTAGATACAAAACAGGTTCATTGTAGATGTTTCCTAGTATACTGTTATTTTTCACTTCAAAGAAGCTCATGTTTACAGTTTTATACCTAAAATAACCATAGTCTAGAAAAAAATATTAAATTAAAATGAAAATTACCTTTAATATTGGTCTTACACTTCTAATGATCACCATCATCAAATGCATTATCATTTTCATAGAGACACAGGAATATTCTATAAGCTAGCAAATATTTTTGCAGAAGGAAAACTATTTTATACCAATAAACAAGATATTATATGCTTTACTCAAAGGTTTTGTTTTTATGTTTGTTTGTTTGTTTTTTGCTATCTCTAGACTACTTTTAATAATAAAGCTTAAAGTATAGAATGAATCCTAGATAATATTTGACAATGTAAAAATCTTTTACTGTAAGACTCAAGTAAGAAAGATTATGCAAGCATATTTTTTTTAATTGCACATGGCTTTATTTTGCTTCATAAGTACTGCATTTTTGTTTTACAAATTGAAGGTTAGTGGCAACCCTGCTTTGAACAAGCCCATTGGCACCATTTTTCCAACAGTATTTGCTCACTTTTTGTTTATGTGTCACATTTTGGTGACTCTCAGAATATTTCAAACTTTTTCATTATTATGACACTTGATACAGAGATCTGTGATCAATGACCTTTGATATTACTATCATAATTGTTTTGGGACAACACAAGGCACACCCGTAAAAACAATAAACTTAATTGACAAATGTTTGTGTTCTGACTGCACCACCAACCAGCCATTTCTCTGTCTCTCTCCCTCTCCTTGGGCTCCTTATTCCCTGAGACACAACAATATTGAAATTAAGCCAATTAATAACCTTTCGGTAGCCTCTGTGTATTCAACTGAAGAGTCGCACATCTCTCACTTTAAATCCAAGCTAGAAATGAGTTAGCCTAGTGAGGAAACCATGTGAAAAGCCAAGAGAGGCCAAAAGCTAGGCCTTTGTGCCAAACAGTTAGCTGAGTTGGGAATGCAAAGGAAAAATTTTTAAAGGAAATTAAAAGGGTTGCTCCCATAAACACAGAAATGATAAGAAAAAGAAACAACCTTATTGCCAATCTGAAGAAAGTTTTAGTGATCTAGATAAACGATCAAACCAGCCATAACATTCTCTTAAGTCAAAGCCTAACTCAGAGCAAGGCCCTAATGCTCTTCAATTCTATGAAGCTGAGATGAGGAAGATACAGAAGAAAAGTCTGAAGCTGCAGAGAGGTTGGTTCGTGAGGTTTAAGGAAAGAAGCCATCTTCATAACATAAAAGTGCAAGGTGAAGCAGCAAGTGCTGATGCAGAAGCTACAGCAACTTACACAGAAGGTCTAGCTGAGATAATTTTAAAAGGCAACATACTAAAAAATAGATTTTTGATGTAGATGCAACAGCTTTATGTTGGAAGAAAATGCTATCAATAACTTTCATGTCTAGAGTGAGTGACTGGCTTCAAAGCTTCAAAGGATAGGCCGAGTCTCCTATTAGAGGCTAATACAGATGGTGACTTTATGTTAAAGGCAATGTTCATTTACGTTTTTAAAATCTTAGGGTCTTTAAGAATTATGCTAAAGTATTCTGCCTGTGCTCTATAAATGGATCAACAGAGCCTGGTTGACAGCACATCTGTTTAAAACATAGTTTATTGCTTATGCTAAGCCCACCGTTGAGAACTAATGCTCAGAAAAAAAACAATTCCTTTCAAAATATTATTGTTCATTGACAATGTACCTCATCACCCAAGAGTTCTGATGGAGATGTACAAGATTAATGCTGTTTTCAAGCCTCCTAATACAACATCCATTCTGCAACTGATGGATCAAGGAGTAATTTCAACTTTCAAGTCTTATTATTTAAGAAGTACATTTTGTAAAGCTATAGCCACCACAGATGGTCATTCCTCTAATGGATCTGGGCAAGATAAACTGAAAATGTTACAGAAAGATTCACCTTTCTAGATGCCATTAAGATATTTGTGATTCATGGGAAGAGATAAAATAGATAAAATATCAACATTAATAGGAGTTTGGAAGATGTTGATTCCAACCTTCAAGTGCTCAAGATTTCAGTGGAGGAAATAACTGCAGGTGTGATAGAAATAGCAAGAGACCTAGAATTAGAAGTGGAGCTTGAAGGTTTGACTGAACTGCTACAATCTTACGATAAAATTTTAACAGATGAGAAGCACAATCTGCTTCTCCACCCACCCCCTCTCCTTCCTCTCTGTGTCTCTCTTCCCTTCCCGCAGCCAAGGCTCCATTGGAGCAAAGATGGCCCGGGCGCTGGGGATGGCTCCATGGCCTCTGCCTCAGGCGCTAGACTGGCTCTGGTTGCAACAGAGTGATACCCGGATGGGCAGAGCATCACCCCCTGGTGGGCATGTCAGGCGAATCCCCGTCGGGCGCATGCAAGAGTCTGTCTGCCTCCTTGTTTCCAGCTTCAGGAAAAAAAAAATTTTTTAACAGATGAGGAGTTGCTTCTTATGGATGAGCCAAGTGATTTCTTGAGGTGGAATCTACTTCTGGAAGATGCTGTTTAGATTGTTGACATGACAACAAAGAATTTAGAATATTACATAAATTAGCTGATAAAGCAATGGCAGGGTTTAAGAGCATTAGCTCCCATTTTGAAAGAAGTTCTATTGTGGATAAAATGCTATCAAACAGCATCACACGCTATAAAGAAACTGTTCTAGAAAGGAAGAGTCAATTGATGTGACAAACTTCATTGCTGTCACATTTTAATAAATTGCCACAGCCACCCCTACCTTCAGTGACCACCACCCTGATAAGTCAGCAGCCATCAATGTCAAGGCAAATCCCTTCCTCAGCAAAAAGATTATGACTCACTGAAGATTCAGATGATGATTAGCATTTTTTAGCTACCAAGTATTTTTTCAATTAGGCTGTTTATGTTTTTAGACATGATGCTATTGCACACTTAACAGACTACAGTTATAGTGCAAACATAATTTTGTGTGCACAGGGAAGCTAAGTACTTTGTATGGCCCACCTTATTGCACTTGTCTGCAACCAAACCTGCAATATCTCAGAAATATGTTTGTATTTGTGCAGCAGGGTGCCTAGTGGGCTGAGCTTTTCCTTTTTAAAATGAAAAGATCAAGTTTTGGTCAATTATGAGGATATATATGAAGGAAAATGCTTGCTGAAGCTTAAGTAGGCATGTATATGTGGATGGGCTGCCTGTGAGGTAATAGGAAGTATTGGGAGTCAGTTAGATTGGTCTGGCTGGGATGTCACTGGTAGAAGAAAACATCAAAGAGGATGTGGCTGTGATATAAGGGAGACCCTCAAAAAGTTCTTAAGTATATGGCTGAGACCAGAAGCCCTTTCCAGCCTGTTTATCTTGCCTTTTCAGTAAAAAATAGGGATACTGAATGCCTGGTACAGAAAAGTAGATTAATTAAGATTTCATGACTGGATGAGAAAGGATAGTTCTTGCATACAGTCCTTGCATAGAACAAGTTACAATAGCATCATTCTATGGTGGAAACAGGCAAGGGCAGCCTTGAATTACAGACCTACAATGAATTGATCAGAATGTCTTACCGCTCATCGCCTCAAGATTGAAAGCAGCTCCAACAGCTTTGGACCTAAGTAAACCCCAGGAATCCTGGACAACTGTTTCAATGGTCCTAATGGGGAAGATTTTAGACTTCTGCCTTACATGGCTAATGGAGATAAAGAGGATGTGGTCAATTAATTAACTAAAGAAATAAAAAAGATATTATATTTGTAGTTCTGACTAGAGCAGTGGGTCTCCCTGGTTACATCTAGCTCATCAAGCAATGAAAGGTGTATGAACACACTTGTTCAGGTAGACAATTTGAATTCAAATTCTTGTTTAGAGCTTGTAATATTATATTATGTTTTCCTTTTTAAATAATTTTTAAGCTCCCATAATCAAAAAGTATAGACATTTATCTTCAGAATATTTTAACTATATTTAAGAAATAAATCTAGTAATATAGATAATATTTGGGACCTGCTTCACACTTGCCATTTTGCCTATGCTATTTCATTTCAGTATCATTGCACCCCTGTAAGTTAGGCCAAATTACTGTTTTGGTATTCAAGATTCAGAGAAAAATGATTGTAAAGTTAAACTAAGCAACTCAGGTCTTTTGGCCCAAGTCATTTTGCATTAAAATAACAGAGAACTACACACATACAAAAATGTCAAGTACACTTTCAAGGACCTGAGAATTAAGAATATAAAGGGAATTGCCTGACCTGTGGTGGCACGGTGGGTCAAGCATTGACCTGGAATGCTGAGGTCACTGATTTGAAAACCTGGTCTTGCCTGGTCAGGGCACATATGGGAGTTGATGCTTCTTGTTCCTCCTTGCCTTCTCTCTCTCTCTTTCTCGCTTTCCTCACTAAAATAAATAAATAAATAAATAAATAAATAAATAAATAAACTTAAAAACTTAAAAAAAAAAGAGTGTAAAAGAAATTAATATTTGCCTACCTGCCCATCCTGGCAAAGGTAGGTATTTCACTACCTACCTCTGAGTTATTTGAATCAGAAAAAGAGAAAGAGGAAGATGGCAATGCTACTTGTAGAGAAAGGAACCAGAAAGGAGCTCCCTGACTTCCCTTCTCCACCTTTCCCAAAATATGGTTGGAGGGCTCTTGCACTAAGAGTCACATGGGGCCTTATTTCGAGTGAGAAACCCTAGGCTCTTTTCCAGAACCTATACTTGGGGTCTCACATATGGCCTATGGGTATCTTTCTTTTTAAAAGCCTTCCTGAGGAAAGGAGGTATCACACACACTACCTGACTTCAAATTATATTATAGAGTCACAATAATCAAAACAGAATGGTATTGACAGAAAATAGACATACAAACCAATGAAACAGAATCAAGAGGCCAGAAACAAAACCACATATATATGGACAAGTCGCCTGGCCAGGCGGTGGCACAGTAGATAGTCTGACTGGGATGCAGAAGGACCCAGGTTCGAGACCCCAGGGTTGCCAGCTTGAGCGTGGGCTCATCTGGCTTGAGCAAAAAAGCTCACTAGCATGGACCCAAGGTCACTGGCTCAAGCAGGGGTTACTCAGTCTGCTGAAGGCCCACGGTCATGGCACATATGAGAAAGCAATCAATGAACAACTACGATGTTGCAACGAAAAACTGATGATTGATGCTTCTCATCTCTCTTCGTTCCTGTCTGTCTGTCTATATCTATCCCTCTTTCTGACTCTCTCTCTCTGTCCCTGTAAAAATAAATAAATAAATAAAATAAATTACAATCTATATATGGACAAATCATCTTCAACAAAGGAGCCAAAAACACACAATAGAGAAAAGAAAGCTTCTTCAATAATGGTGCTGGGAAAATTAGAAAGCTAAATGCAAAAGAATGAAACTTGACTACAGTTTGTACTCTTGCACAAGAATTAATTCAAAATGGATCAAAGACCTAAATATAAGATCTGAAACTATAAATTTCATAGAAGAAAGCATAGGTACTAAGCTCATGGACCTTGGCCATAGAGAACAATTTATGAATTGATCCCAAATGCAAGGGAAATAAAAGCAAAAAAGAAATTAATGGAACTGTATCAAATTTAAAAGCTTCTGCACAGCTAAAGAAACTGACAACAAAACAAATAAGCAACCAACTGAATGGGAGAGGATATTTGCAAACAGCTCCAATAATATCCCTAAACTCACAAAGCTCAGCAATAAACTCACAAAGCTCAGTAACATACAAGCAAACAATCCAATTTAAAAATGGGGAGAGGACCTGAAGAGACACTTCTCCCCAGAGGACATAAAATGGCCAGCAGATGTATGAAAAGATGATCATCTTCACTAGCTATTCAAGAAATGCATATCAAAAATATAATGATATACCACCTCACACCTGTTAGATTAGCTATTATCAACAAGTCAGGTAATTCAAGTGTTGGAGAGGCTGTGGAGCAAAAGGAACCCTCATCCTCTGCTGCTGGGAATGTAAAAGTATTATAGTTCAACAATTATGGAAGAAAGTATGGTGGTTCCTCAAAAAATTAAGAATAGAACAACTATTTGACCCAGCAATCCTTCTACTGGGTATCTACCCCAAAAATTCAAAAACATTGGTTGTAAAGACGCATGCACCCCAATGTTCGTTGCAGCATTATTCACAGTGGCCAAGACATAGAAACAACCAGTGTCCCTCAGTAGAGGATTGGATAAAGAAGATGTGATATATATATACAATGGAATACTGCTCAGTCATAAGAAATGATGACATAGTGCCATTTACAGCAACATGGATGGACCTTGAGAACATTATACTGAGTAAAAGAAGTAAATCAAAAAAAGTTAAGAACTGTATGATTTCACATATAGGTGTGATATAAAATTGAGACTCATGGACATAGATAAAAGTGAAGTGGTTACCAGGGAGAAGTGGATGTTGGCAAAGGGGTGGGAGAATGCTGTAAAAGGGACAAATATATGGTGATAGAAAATTATTTGACTTTGGGTGATGGGTATACAACACCATCAACCATTCAAATGCTATAGAAATGTTTATCTGCAACCTATGTACTCGTATGGATCAATGTCACCCTGTTAAATTGAATTTTCTACAAAAAAGAAAGCCTTCTTATTGATTAATGACACCCCATTAAATCTAGTTTTCTAAAGAAAATATTTTTAAAAAGCCTTGTTAAGGGGTTAGTCTTCAGACTAACATATAAGGACTGCTGTCTACTCCCTGCAAGGGCTGCCTTACATATTAGTTTAAAGTGCTAGTGTTAGCAGTTTTCTCAATATCACATTTGATTAGCAGTGTTTTTAACATAACATAAGTTGTTTATAAAGCCCTAATGAATCAGTCTGTGTTTAAGTCATTATAAATTCCAGAAAATTACTCTTTGCACTTTTCCATCTCTTATAGTTAATTAACCAGAAATGGATCAGATTATATATTGGCTTTTGAAATAAAAACATTTTGTTTTTAAATATTTCCCTTCTGTTTTCAACTATTATAATACGTTAAAGCCTGTGGAAAATATCTAGAACATGAAAGATCAATATTGAAATTGAAACCTTGTAATAGAATGAAATGAAAAATTTGAATATGGTTAGTTTAGACTAATGCTGCCAGAATTTGAGCTATTCTATTTCAATAAATCAGTTAACACAGTATTATTCAGGTCTTGCCATTTCTTGCATTTCTTGACTCAACCATGTACATCCGTGCCCCAGATCATTTGCCCTCACTCTTCTTTCCATCTGGAGTGCTTTCCCCAGATATCTACATGGCCACTCCCTAATTTTTTTAAGGCTGCTCAAATGTGACCTCATGAGTGAAGCCTTCCCTGACGACTCTATATAAAACAATGCCCCCTCCTCTATTCTTATCATAATCAACCTATTTGATCTTTTCTTTATATCACTTTTTATTACATGACATATTTTATAATTATATTTAAATGTTTACTTGTGATTGTTTTTCAGACAACTAAAATGTGAGTTCTGTGAGGGCAGGGACACTATTTGTTTATTTGTTTTCATTGCTTTTATCCCCATCAGTGAACATTCCTGGACCATGGTAGGCGATCAAGAGAACTGGTGATAGCATAGCATTATGTTAACCCGCCCATGGTGCCCTTGTGAGGAAAAAGTGTTCATTTACTCATTCAGTAAGTACATGCCTGGATCTCTGCTACATACTGTATGTTCGCACCGAGGGTTCTGGTTTCTGAGAGTGACTCTGTCTACTCTCACAGGCAAAAGGCCTGTGCTTAGTCACGTGTCCATGTCAAGGCATAAAATGCTTCTGAGCACCATTGTCAGTCAGGGCAGTCCTTTTCTAAATTGCTGATTTGATCCTCTGTTTCATCCAACCTCCAGTTTATTCCTTCCAGTATATTCTTGATGTCAGATGTTGTATTATTCATTTCTGACAGGTTCCTTTCCATAGTTTTTGGGGTTTAGCAGGTGGGGGGGGTTAGTGCTTGCTCTTTGTTGAAGTTCTTACTTTGTTCCTTGGGCATCCGTATAACCATTACTTTGAACTCTGTATCTGATAAATTGTTTATCTGCATTTAATTTAGCTCTTTTTCTGGAGGTTTATCCTTTCAGTTGGAGCCTGTTTCTTTTTCTCCCCATTTTGGCTGCCTCTTTGTGTTTGTTTCTCGATATTAGATAGATCTGGTATGATTCCTAGTCTTTGTGGGGTAGCCTTATATACTAGGTTTTCTGTTGGGTCCAGTGATTCAGTTTCCTCGATCACCTGAGCTGCATGCTCCAGGAATGTCCCTTGTGTAGGTTATGTGGGCCCGCCTGTTGTAGTTGAGCCTTGAATGCTTTTGGCCCATCATACATGGGATCGACCCTCAGGCTGGCTGATTGTGAGGCTTTACCTTGACCAAAGTATGAAAGCTGCTGTACAGGTGCTGACCACAGGAAGCGAAATTCACCTCAGCTGGGTTTGGTGCCTCACAAGATCTCCCTTTGGATACGCTGCTTGTGAAGCTAATTAGATTCTGGTGTTATCTGAATCTGGCTACTGGGTGGGTTGGATCTGGGACTAATGGAAGGGAACCTGGTGCAGGCCAATGTAAGATGCTGCTCATGACTGGCCCTCAGCCACCTGTTTGGAGCTACCAGTGATGCACAGTTTGTGGTTGCCTCTCCTATGCTTAGGTGTATGTGAGAAGGACCAAGCTGTATACCAAGGCCAGCTTTTACCAGTTCCAGACCTGGGGGAAGATCAGCAAAAGTCCCAAGCCACCCCAAGATCTGTGTTTGGCTTCCTCCACCTGCTGGCTGTCTGTTAGGCTCAGTGGTGGTAGAGTTGGGAGGATGGTGCTAGTGGATCTCCCCTGATAAGGAGGTGCTTGTCAGGCATCAGAGAAGGTCATAGATATGGCCCTCATCCCGGAGTCATAGGTCTCAGTCTGTCCCAGATTTTACCTTGACCTCAGCAGGGTGGAGCTACTAGGAGTCAGGTTGGTGGAGACTTGGACCCCAAAAGATGGGTCTGCCAGCAGCCAGGAGGGTAATTTTACTGTATCTCTTAAGAGGGGGAAGTGCCAGTCAGATTCATAGAAAAATAGGGAAAATGGCGCCTACCCCAAAGCCAGACAACTGAGTCACTGTCACTGCCTAAGTCTGTCCAGATCTCTATTCTCTGGTCAAGGTAATTGGCTCTTCAGCAAGGCCTAGTCTCTATAGGGTGGGGTGAGAGAGAGTCTAGAGGATGGGACAATTGCTTTCCCCCAAGCTGGTGCCACAGAGAGGAGAATGCTCCACCCAAGAATGATGACAACTGTGGTATGGAAGAATGAGTCAGCACAGGGGTTTTGATAGCTGTCCCACATGTCTCTATGCATAATCACAAACCCCTGACTCTCTTCATACAACTCTAGTTCACTCAGCCTCCACCTACACAGCCCAGGGTGAGTGGCTTCAAGCAAGATTTTGTATGTTGGCCCTTTAAGAGGGTGCCTGAGTCTTTTTGGGCACTTGTTTCTTTCTGGCAGACAGAAACCTAGCTGTTTTTCACAGTTGAATGAATGCTATGTGGGTGCCTCTTCCCAGGACTGGTGCTGTGGGAGCGGGAGCCCAGCTCGGGTTTAGGTCCCACCTAACCAGGGAGAATTCTCCCCTCAGCTCAGCTCTCTCTCCTGAACCTCAGCCACAGCTCTTGGGAACCGGGCCAGCCCTTTTCGTGTCTCTACCCTTCTTACCAATCTCAGTGTGGCTTTTGTCTGTGAATCCTTGGCTGTAAGACTCCTCTTCATTTAGTCTTCAGTTAGTTGTTCAGGATGATTATTGTTAAATTTAGCTGAAATTCCAATTTGGTCCTGGGAGGATGTGAGTGTAATAGCCACTTACATTGCTGCCATTTGGATCTCCTGAAAAAATTTTTAAATACCTAAGAAACTATGCTTATAACTCTGAATATTATTGATGGTGAATAATTATGTTGATCCATTTCTGTGGCAATATGCCCTTTGGACTCTGGTACAAAATAAAAATTCTAGTTCTTTCTATATTGATTTTCCACTTTATTCTTCAAAATATGCTTCTGAAGGTCCTTTTTTTAAATTTTCCATTACCATTTTATGACTGTTTTTGTGACTTGTTGGTATTTCACAGTTCTATAAGGGTAAATTACTACTACATTGATGTTATGTAATATTCAGGGTATCACATTGGAGTCTTAGGCATAGATTATTTTACTCCATCTCAAGGTGCCAATAAACTCTTCTTAAAAAGCTCTCACCAAAAATAACTTAGTATAGAGTCTCTTAATATGAGCTAGGTTAAAAATACTCAGGAAGGTTAGATGCACAGGAGAGCCCCAGATCAGAGAAAGAATACATTTATAATTGAGTAGTCTTTACAAAACTGAATAGAAATGGGATAGAAGAGTTGTCTTTCTGCCTTTGCTCTGCCAGTTCAGCAATGCCACTGTCAGAAATGCTTCCTGAGGAGCCTAGATCTCCCCATTTCATTAAAAAGTTAGCCGAATATATTTAACATTTATTAGATAATTTATTCATCTTTCTTTGAGAAGGAATATTCTCTGAAAGTTTTTTCTTTTCTTTTTTTAATTTCACTGGATATTTTCAATGGCTTTTCCCCAAGAATACTAATTATGGGAGAGAATGTCCAGGCTTTTATTCCAAACTTCACACAATTACTTTGAAAACAATGCTAAAAATAAATAAATAAACAATAAGTCTAGATTTAACAATCACTCACATGGTTTATGTCTATATAATGCCAAAGTAATAGGTTCACTACACATGCTCTTTGTAAACTGAGTCACATTAATGAATAAACCAGTTAAAATTATTTTTGCCATCCCATACGGGTAAGAATTGACTGACTTGATAAATGAAAGATTGAGAGATTGTTTACATTATTTTCTACCGTCTATATGAAAGCCGCTTTAGAGTGTGCTCTGAGTTTCAGGAAGAAAATCATGATTGGTGTACTTATCATTTCTTCATAATATGTAATAGTCATTCAGAACAAAAGAATACCATTGGGCATTCTCTGTTCAAGTTAGTAAGAGGTAGAATCTAGTACCACTTAAGAGCCTGAACTCCAGAGGCAGGCTGCCTGGATTCAATCCACTTATTAGTTGTGCGACCTTGAGAAAGATTGCTTTATCCATAAAGTTTTCTTTTGATTATAATAGTATAAGGTTGTTATAGGATGAAATAATTATAATATATAGAAAATGCTTAAAACCAGGCCTGGAGTATTTAAGTATGTTGTAACTGTGAGCTCACTCTTTCTTTCTTATCCACACATTATAGTCATAAAAAGATTGTTTCCCACAACAATGCTGCGTACATACATAAGCATAGCAATGCAACCACATTTATCTTTACTCACAGTTCCTTAATAAGAAGTATATTTATTATTAAGTTATATTAATTTGAGAAAAGACCTGGTAAGACCCATGCTTGTCTAGTATTGCTCTTTCTAGCTTAGGGTATCAATAATTTATCTAATTTTTATAGTAGTTATAGATTTGAGTCCATTATATTTAGGTAGTAAATAGCAGATTAATAGAATTATTTATTAACATATATTCCAGTTAATCTGATTCCTTCTCACAAAAAAATATATAAAACCCTCCCAAAAATGTCTTCAGGAAATAGAAAAAATTAAATCTTGAACAGAAAGATTTCTTATTAAATTTCAAAGCTTCATTCTCAATTTCTCTTTCTTCTTCCTCCAAAGATACAGTATGAAATATACATTTCTATAAATGAGAAATGAGATCATTACTGTTAAGTAAAATTAATTACCTTAATACTAAAAACATTTGAGAAGATAAGACTTCAATTTTTATAACATCAATAAAAATTACATTAGATAGTAGTGGAACTTAAATGCTTATTGGCCAGAAATTTAAATATACCACTCTTAGATAACAAGTAGTGTAAACTTTTTTTAAATTCTCCAATATAAAATATGCTAATTTAGGCTTATGTTACTACTGATCAAGTATACTATATTAAATAAAGCATGTGGATTGAAGTCAACTGAAAAGTAGTCCCATTTCTATATAAATCTTAAAATAGATTTTCTACAATTTTTTATACTGCTAAAAAACTTTGTCTGTATAAAAATATTTTTATAAAATCCAACTCTAGGCCCTGACCAGGTAGCTCAGTTGGTTAAAGCATTGTCCTAATATGCCAAGGTTGCGGGTTTGATCCCTGGTTCAGAGCACATAAACAAATCAACCAATGAATGCATAAACAAGTGGAACAACAAATCAATGTTTCCCTCTCTCTCCCTTCCTCTCTCTCTAAAATCAATTATTAAAAGTCCAACTCTGAAAGCAATTTTTTTTTTTATTTCTTTCAGGCAGGTTATCTTTCATTTGCCCTTATGGATACCTCTTCTACTCTTCTCCACCTGCTTTCTACTCTGGGAGGACACTTGTGGGCTATAGTGGTTCCTTTATGCTGACTTCTTTTGAGGTTGGTTAGTAAAGAACATTGGCATGAGACCGAAAAGAAGGAAGAGAGTGAAATGATGGTATTTATGCCATGGACAGTCTGATATTTCAGCCTGACGGGCAGGCCTCTACAATGTCTCTAATTTTCAGGTACTGTTCTATTTCCATGTCCCTGCTTACCTGAGTCAATAATCTGCGCTCCAGATACTGTTCCTTCTGCTTGTTCCTTCTTGCCTGGGGTGGTACCAGTTGTTACTAGCCCTGGTTATTGAGGTATCCCTTGTAATTTCCCCACACCTGACCCATAATAAACACCTTCTTTATTAAACTATTAAGTTACAATGTGAGGCCCTGGCTGGTTAGCTCAGTGAACAGAGAGTCAGCCTGGTGTGCAGATATCCCAGGTTCCATCCCCCATCAGAGCACACATGAGAAGCAACAATCTGCTTCTCTTCCCCTCCCTCTCCTTCCTTCTCTCTTTCTTCCTTTCTTGCGGCCAGTGGCTCCATTAGTTCGAGTATCAGCCCCAGGCACTAAGGATAGCTCTGTTGATTTGGCCTCAGTCAAGGTTTGCTAGGTGGATCACTGTCCGGGCACATGTGGGAATCTGTCACTCTATCTCCGCTCCTCTCACTTTCAAAAAAATTACAATGTGAGTATGCCATTTCATCTAACTCAAAATACTCAGTTAAAATTTCCTGCTAAGACCATGACTGATACCTTACCAAGAATCTTGTGACATAACTCAAAATATATGATTTACTTTTATTCTAGAAAACAGAACTTAAACTAAGCAGAATACTTGAGTTTGTTCATTTTTAATGCCTTTTAATATTTCATGCCGCCACCTTTCTTCCCCTTAGTTCTTCCAAGGTATTTTAATGCCTGGTCCCTCTATTGTCCCACACTCTTTCCTGAATGAACCATCTAGTAGTACCTCCTATCTAGAGCTTGTCTTCTGTTTCCCGGACATCAATATTTACCTACCTTAGTTCCATCTCCTTAAACACCTGGGAATTGAGTTAACATGAGAATTGGTTGGTTAGTATATTTTCAGGTTGACAGATCTTTTCTGTCAATGCCTTAATTCAAGGAATCGTGGTAGGTTTCTGGATAAAATATTTGGGGATGGGCAGCAAGCTTAGCACTGCTTCAAAATCATTTCCTCAGAATAAGAGGTAACCATTTATTTTGCCTGAAAATGGGATCAGATATGTTATATTCAGTAGATATCTGTTCTTAACAAAAATCTGAGGATTATAAAAGTGAATGAATCAATAATATTAAGCATATTATAATGGGAGATTAAAGAGGATTTTGTCTTTGCAAATAAATTAAGGCACACATTATCTAACAACACCATTCTGCTAGTAACAGTTGAAAACCCACTATCTATAACACATGACGAACAAGTTTAATATTCATTCTCTTCATAATTTTAAAAGATTAAAAATCATTTAATTTTAAAGATATATGAATTTATAGCTCATTTATACATAACTGGATTCAGTTGGTGTCCAGAATACTCTTTTTTACTAGGCAGTCAATTTTTTAAATATGCAATGTTATTTTCTCATGTCTAAGGGTATTCCAAGAACATACTGTAACAACCTTGTCTCCTCACAAGTAATAGAAAATCACAAGCTACTTAAGTCACACTGAAAGTAAAGTACTCCCTCTTTACATTAAGTTGCCTTCAATTTTTCATGATCAGAATTATAAAATGATAGAGCTCTTTTATTGACTTAACAGATGAGCTGCATCTAAGTGTATGGTTTGAAGTCATTGTGATTTACTTCCCAGCTCTATTTATCAAGATTGATATTTAAAGGATGATGAGTAATGAGAGTTCAGATTGAGTGATGAAAGTGGTTTTCATAAAATGTTACAAATCCCATTATTGATTTTTAAAAAATCTATATTCTTTAATAATTAAATATATATAGCAGTTATGCAATGCCAAGACTTTGGAAATTATTTTGAAAATGTAAAAGTATTAATGAAGCCAATTTTTAAAAAAAATTGATAATGATATTTCTCTCATTTTCTCATCAAGCTTCAAATCATACTAAACTCTACAGAAGTAATATCTGTGTCTTGATAAGAGGGAATAAATCATGCTTACAATGAAAACAGTACAGAAAAATTTGAAAAGAAAGAGAAAGCAGATGTTAAACAGGAAAAATAATGTATAGTTATAAGACCAGAAAGAGGGGAAATTATGTCAGTGATCACCAGTTGGAAATATTTTTGGTTTAATTGTCCTGGGACAGATTTGGAATCACCTCTCCAGCATGAGGAGCCCAAACATAAGTTCACATGATATGCTGTATTTCCCCATGTATAAGATGCTCCCATGTATAAGATGCATCTTAACTTTGGGGCCAGAAATTTAAAAAACAGTGTATTACATAAAGTTATTGAACTCAAGTTTAATTCACCATAAAATTCATATAACTCCTCAAGTGAAATGCAAGTAAAAAAAAACAAAAAAACTACAACCATTGAATAAGAAGCACCCAGTGTTTAGAATCCAAATTATTTTAATAATGGTGCATCTTATACATGGGAAATATAGTAATCTAGCCTAGTGAATGTGCTGATTTCTGTGATCCCTGAAAAGACAGAAACTCATAAGGTAAGGTTCACTATTAAATGACTCTGTCTAGGGATCATTTCCTGACCATGGCAGAGAATGCTAAAGTTCAAATAGAGCATGTGATTCCTGTTCAGCTGAGGTAGAGAAGATTAGAACATGAGGTAGCTTTAATGACTAGAATTTGAGCAACTTACTGAAGAAGAGGAGATATCATCAGGAGGAGGGCCAGAGTCATACAGGGGTCACCTACAAGTCTGTTTTGAAGGCTGAATTGCATATTTACAGTACAATATTATCCAAGGCTTACAAGAGAATAGCTGCTAAGGAATTTAAAACAGAATAGACATACTAGAGGCCAGAGATTGGAGATGGAGATCTAGACCAGCCAGAGTAGAGAAATTTCTTTAACACTTCATGATATCCAGCTGAGACAACAGGAACAACAAGCTTTAAATATAAGAACCATGTCTTAGAATAGGGCTTGCTTTAGATATGTCTTAACAAAGCCTAAAACTAAGCTCTGAAAAAAAGGAGCTAGGAAAAACAGTGTTTAAAGATTTTTGAGACTTACAAAGCTAAAGAGCTTGGGAACAATTTGGTATTTCCACAGATTTGTCCTAGTATAATAAAAAACAAGCCTCTAGTAGTTCAAACTGACTATGGATGTGATAGAACCAACTATGGAAGCAAAAATCAACACTCCTCAAAGTAAAATAATAGAATCCAGAATCTCTACAAATTATCATTGATGATGTCCAGTATACAATAAAGAATTATGAAGTGTGTAAAATCAGAAAATGTAACTCATAGTAAAAAAAATTTTTTAAGTCATCATCATCCATAGAAATAGAACTTGAAATGGCATCAATGTTAGATTTAGCGGACATCCATAATTATATTCAAAGAATTAAAGGAAAATATGTTCAAAACAAAAAAGAAGATATGGTCTTAAATGAGTGAACAAATAGATAACTGAGGCAGAGAAATGCTAACTATTTTAAAAAGGAAGCAAATACAATTATATAATAAACAAGTATAATAACTATACTGAAAATTTTACTAAATGAGTTAACTGTAGACTGTAAATGTCAGAAGAAAGATGTCTGATTATAGATGTCAGAGAAAGTGAAATAGAATATTAAAAAGCTGTGGGACTCTATAAAATTAATAAACAAAGGATGGTTAGAACTTAAGGCAGAAAAAAATTGAAGAAATAAGAATTTCTGGGAAAAATAATCTACTTATAGATTTAAAAAATTCAAGCAACAACAAGCTGAAAAAAATCAAGAAAAACAACATGAAATATGACGTTCAGTATTCTGAGATCCAAACATACAAAGAAAACCTTGAAAGCATGATGAAAGGGGAACATTAGTATGAACAACAATTGACTTCCCAGAAACAATAATGGTCAGAAGGCAAAGAGGATAGCTTTAACATACTTTTAAAAAATATTTTCCACCCTCAATATTATATCCGGAAAAAATTATTCTTCAAAAAACTGAAAGTGAAATAAAGGCAAATTTCAGATACATATATGCTAAACAAATTTGTTGCCATTAGTAAAAATTAAAATGCTAAGTACTAAAACAAAATAAAATTTTAAAAGATATTAAGTTTTACTGAAGTAAAAACAAAATACTGAAGGATATTCTTCAGACTGAAAAGTAAAAACAAAGCCTAAAACAAAATACTAAAGAATATTCTTCAGACTGAACAGAAATTATACCAGATGGAAACTTGAATCTACAGGAAGAAATGAGTCCTATAAATAATAAATGGATAAATATGAAAGATAATGTTTTGTATCATATGATTTCCTTAAGACAGTTGACAGTTTTGTGCAAATAATAATAACAACAATGGAAGGGTAAATTTATAACATATGGCAAGTAAAATATGTGACCATAATAGCACAAATACTGTGAAATGTACTTTTGTGAAGTCATGAATAGAAAGTGTGAAGTGACAGTTGTGACATGGAAAATGATACTATATTGAGTATACACAGATTTTGATAAATATTGCTAACTTTAGAGCAAACAAAAAAATAAGACTATACTTAAGAAACCAATAGAGAAATAAAGTGGAATACTTATATATTCTCAATAAGGCAGGAGAGAAGCAACAGAGGAATAAAACTAAAAGAAAGTGGAAAATGAATTGAAAATGGAATACTTAAACCCAAACACATAAATAATTATATTAAATATAAATAGATTAGCATTCTAATTAAAAAGTAGGGATTGCCAGACTTGGTAAAGGATAATTCAACCATATGCTTTCTATAAGAGATACACTTTAAAGACACAAATTAAGTTAAAGAATGGAAAAAGATATACTAAGCAAAGACTGAACATAAGAAGCTAATGTGTCTATATTAATATCAAAACAAAGAGTATTATAAGACATAAGGAGGGATATTTTATAATAATTAAAGAGGTGGTATATCAATAGGATATAATAATCCTAAATTTTTTTTGCATCTGATAACAGAACCTCAAAGTTTATGAAGTGAAAACTGATAAAACTGAAGGGAAATTTTGACAACAAGCCATCATTATATATGAAGATTTTAAAACTCATCTCTCAGTAACTGAGAGAAAAAAAATACACATAGAAAAACATTAGTAAAGATATAAAAGTTTGAGAAACATTGTCTACCAACTCGATCTAATTGACATTTAAAGAATTCTATACTCCAAGCTGCAGGATACACATCCTGAAAAGTGCAATTGAAAGAGTGCACACGAAACATTCATCAAGATAGATCCAGTAAAAACCATAAAATAGGTCTCAATTAATTTCAAAAAATTGAAATTTTGAAGCATATTCTATGACCACACAAAGTCAAATTAGAAATCAGTAGCAGTAAAAAAAATCTAGAAATCTCCAGCTATTTGGAAATTAAATAACATACTTCTAAATAATGTGGAAGTCAAGAAAGAAATCACAAGGGAAATTAAAAGTATTTATAACTAAATTTATATAAAAATATAATATATAAAAATTGGGGGGATTTAGCTGAAATAGTACTTAGATAAAATTTATTGTTTTAAATGCCTAGACTTGAAAAGAAGAAATTCTTATATCAATTATATAAGTTTCTGCTTTTTATAAAATAAAAAGAATATTTAATGCAAAGTAAGTAGAGCAAATAAATATTAAATAAAAGAGCATATGTCAATAAAAGTAGAAAACCTAAAATAAAGCAGAAAACTAACAAAAACAAATGTTGATTCTTTGAAGAAGTTAATAAAATTGATATGCCCTGTGCAAAACTAATCAAGAGTAAAAAGAAGTACTAAAGCATGAAGAATGATATAAATGGTATCATTGTACATTATATAGCTATTAAAAAGATGTTAATGGGATATTAGGAATAATTTTATGCCAATAAATTTGGAAATTAAGATGAAATTGGAAAATTCCTTGAAAATTAAAAAAGTGACTTACCAAAACTGACACAAGAATAAGTAGAATTTCTAAATAGTTTAAATCTATTAAAGAAACTGAATCTGTAATCAAAAACCTTTCCAAATGGAAAATACCAAGCCCAGGTGGTTTAACTGTTAAGATTTATCAGCTCTTTAAGGAAGAAATGAGAACAATCTTACACAAATTCTTTCAAAAACAGAGGGAGAGAGAACACTTCTGAATTTATATTATGAGGCAGTCATAACTCTCATATAAACCTGATAAAGACATTACAAAAAAAATTACACATCAATATTCTTCATGAGTATGAATATAATAATACTCAATAAAATCTTAGCAAATTGAATTTAGTAATATATGTAAAAAATAATACTTTATAATCAATTGGGATTTACCTTGGGAATGTAAGGTTAAATCAAAATTAAAAAATAAATTAATGTAATTTATCCTATTAACAGAATAAAGGAGAAATACCATCAAATCATTTCAAAGAGAAAAATCATTTGATAAACTGAAACCTCAATCACAAGAATAACTAAAAAATAAATACTCTTACCAAACAATAAAAGTAAATATTCTTAACCTAACAAAAGACATCAACAAAATTCCCACAGATATTATATTTTATAATGGAAAAAATTTTTTACAATATCTCACAGATATGATATTTTATAATAAAAATTAAATTTTTTTGTGCTCACTTTGGCAGCATTTATACCAAAATTGGAACGATTCAGAGAAGATTAGCATGGCCCCTGAGCAAGGATGACATGCAAATTCGTGAAGCATTCCATATATTTAAAAAGCTTTTGCACAGCTAAAGACAATATGAACAAAATAAAAAGGCAAACCACACAATGGGAGAACATATTCAACAATACGTCTGATAAGGAGTTAATAACCAAGATTTATAAAGAACTTGTAAATCTCAACACCAGGAAGATAAACAATCCAATCAAAAATGGGCACAAGAAATGAACGGACACTTCTCCAAAGAGGACATACAGATGGCCAATAGACAAATGAAAAAATGCTCAACATCACTAATCATTAGAGAAATGCAAATTAAAACCACAATGAGATATCACCTCACACCAGCCAGAATGGCACTCATCAACAAAACAACACAGAATAAGTGCTGGCAAGGATGTGAAGAAAAGGAAACCCTCCTGCACTGCTGGTAGGAATGCAGACTGGTGCAGCCACTGTGGAAAACAGTATGGAGATTCCTCAAAAAATTAAAAATCAAACTGCCTTTTGACCCAGCCATCCCACTTTTGGGAGTATATCCCAAGAACACTACATCAACGAGTCAAAAGGAGCAACGCACTCCCATGTATATGGCAGCATTGTTTATAATAGCCAAGATCTGAAAACAGCCCAAGTGCCTGTCAGTGGACAAGTGGGTCAAAAAGCAGTGGTACATATACACAATGGAATGCTATGGGGCCACGATAAAAAAGAAAATATTATTTTTTGTGACAACATGGATGGACCTAGAAACTATTATGTTAAGTGAAATAAGCCAGGCAGAGAAAGAAAAATATCATATGACCTCAGTCATCTGAGGAATCTGACAAACAATATGAACTGAGGAGCGGAATAGAGACAGAGGCAGGATCAAAGGATCCAGAAGGAAAGCAGACAGAGGGAAAGGGGATGATAGGCTGATAGGATGAGATGAGAATAGAAAAGCAAATCTTGGAGGGAAGGGGGGAGGGCGTTACAGGGAGGGGGACAGAGAGGTTGTACTGGGGAACATGGGGGAGGGGAGGATAATTTTGGGGGACATTAGAATCCATGTAAACACAATAAATTAATAAAAAATATAAAATTAAATAAAAGTAAAAAAAATTAAATTTTTTTCACAGCATCATTGTCCATAATCAATAAGATAATTTATCAAAGTTGCAATATAAAAGGTCAATATTCAAAATCTTTTATATTTTTAAATGTTAACAGAAACAATTAAAAATCAAATTTTACCATACAATTTTCAATACTATCCAAAAACTTAAAATGCATAGGTATAATTTAATGAAAGATGCACAAGACCACTGAAAATTACAATGTATCACTGATAGATACTAAAGAAATCTATATAAAAGAAAAATTATACCATTTTATAGATTAATAATCTTAAGAAGTATGTTCTCCTGAAATTGACCTATAGATCTAAGGCAATGCCAATAAAAACCCTAAAAGAATTTTGGAAAAATTGACAGCCTATTTTAAAATTTATATGAAAATGCAAAGGACCTAGAATTACCAAAACAATTTTTTTTAAAACAAAGTTGGAGAGTTTACACTACATCATGTTAAATATAATACATCTGCCCTGGCCAGTTAGTTCAGTGGTAGGGCATCAGCTCAGTGTTGAATATCCCAGGTTCGATTCCCGACAAGGACACACAGGAAGGGCACCCATCTGCTTCTCCTCCCTTCCTCCTCTCCTTTCTCTCTGTCTTTCTCTTCCCCTTCGCAGCCAAGACACCACTGGAGCAAAGTTGGCCCAGGCACTGAGGACGGCTCCATGGCCTCTGCCTCAGGAGCTAGAAAGGCTCCAGTTGCAACGGAGCAACAACCCTGATAGGCAGAGCATCACCCCCTAGTGGACTTGCTGGGTGGATCTCAGTCGGGCGCATGTGGGAGTTTGTCTCTCTGCCTCCGCACTTCTCACTTCAGGAAAAAAAAAATTTTTTTAAAAGACTTAATATAAAATTTCAGTGATGAAGACAGTGTGGTATTGGTATAAAGATAGGTATGTTGATCAAAGGAACACAATGTCAGGTTTGAAATAAAGCCTCATTTTTATTGCCACTTGATTTCCAGCAGAATGCCAAGTTGCTTTAATTAGGGAAGAAAAAACTCCATAAATGATACCAAAATATTTGTATATCCATATAAAACAGCGGTTCTCAACCTTTCCGATGGCTTTAGGCGACCCCTGTGTTTTGGTCGTTTGACCCCGCCAGGGTCACGACCCACAGGTTGAGAACCGCTGATATAAAAGAAAAGAACCTCACAACATTTATAAAAATTAATTTTAAATAGATTAAAAATCTAAATGTATACATAAAAGTATAAAGCTTTTAGAATAAAACATTAAATCAAATTTTCACAGAACTAGATAGGCAATTACTTCTTAGGCAAGATACAAAAAAATAAATCACAAACCATAAAAGAAAAATTAATAAATGGGATTTTATCAAAATTTAAATCTCTTACTCTTTGGAAGATACCATTAAGAAAATGAAAAACAAGGCACAGACTGGGAAAAAATATTCACAATATTTATATTTGAAAAAAGACTTGTATTCAGGCTACATAAAGAACCCCTAAACTCAATAATAAGATAAATCAATGGACTGAAATCTTGAACAGACATGAGTGGGCAATAAGCTCATGGAAAGATATTTGACATCATTGGCCAGCAAGGCATTCACAAGATATTTCATCTACTACTCAAACAGGGCTTCTCTCTCTCATCAAAGTTAAAGATTTCTCAATCAGAAATATGCCATATGCCTCTCAAATAATACATAATACACTCCCGTAAGAACTTTGCTAAGAAGTTAACATTGGGAGCAATTTCTACATTCAGATGTGGGTTGCTTTTAGACAAACTATGTTAGTTCAGATTGTGATCATCTCTAAATGAACCATTTCAATGGCTTCCCAAATGAGACAGTATCAGAGTTGTCTATCATCATGCTAAATTTAGCTAACGCCCCCACTGCATACAGGAGGGTCCCACATGCTGGCAGAGCGTGCATGGCTCCTCACACTATGGCCTCAGCCAAGTTACCGGTCTTCCTCGCCTGCTGCACCCTTTCCACAATCAGTCTCCAAGCACTCTGAATTCCTCACCATCCACCAGTTCTGCCACATTTGCTTATAAATTATTTACTATTCCCAAAATTTAAATGCTTGGAAAAATGCTTAATCGTCCATCCCAACCCACTTCAAACGTCACCTCCTTTGTGAAATTTTTCTTATCTGCCAAAGAAGACAGTTTCCTTCTTCCCAGTTGCTACCTTACCTTGTGCAGTACACCATTATATTTATGTCATTTTATTCAGATTGCATGTTATTATGTCTAACTTAAATATCAGATTTTGATCAGCTTAGTGCCAGGTACACTGCATTATTTACTGTTAACTTTCCCCAACACCATGCACAGTGCATGAATCTCAGTAGCAACTCAATAAATGTTTGCTGAGGAATGGATGTTTGATCAGATATAAAGCATTTGCGTTTAGGTATAGAAGAGTATGCATTCCCAACACTAAATTGAATATGCTCCATACACAAAAGATTTTCTCTATTTTCTTTTCTTTTTTTTTTTTGGACCAGAGTAGACAGGGCTGCCAGGCACAGGACCCCTACCCCCTGTCAATTTCCAGGGATCTTGACGTAGGAATATAGTCTTGTTTAAGTTTATCCCTATAACGACTATAATGGGGCACTACTTTGGAAATTACTTAGGACAGATTTCAATTTAAAAAAATTATAAGGGAACTTTTATATAAAACTGTTTTTGATAAAAAGCACTTTTACAAGGATTCTAATATCTAAAAGTAAACGGTCTTTAAAGTGGTCGTCGATACTCTTCAGACACTGAAGGAATGATAGGCTTGGAAATTTTGGATACTAAAGACAAAGCAGACCAGTAGACAAAGCTTTAAATGGTAAATTAAAGGGGTTGGTAAAACTTATAACTACACAAGAAATTTGAAGCTATTTAATGCCATTGCCAATTGTTGGAAATTTAAAGTGTAAGGTTGGTTTCCTTGCATCATCGGAAACGGAGGTGAGGTTGCACAATGTAAGCAAAACCTTGCATTGATCTGCATACAGCGAGCACTGCAGGTGTGTGTGTGTGTGTGTGTGTGTGTGTGTGTGTGTGTGTGTGTGTCTGTCTGTCTGTCCATTCAGAGAACAGAAATAACATGGGGTTATATATCTCCGGTTTTTCTACTGTGCCAAAGCATCTTCAAACGTGAAGAGAGCTGCACCCAGAACACCTTGGTTCTATTCCTACAGCCTAATTGTTTCAGTTTTTACTTGGGAATGCCCCCAAGGCCAGAGCACAAGGATGTTCTGTACACTCCTTTAAATAAAACAATTTTATTATAAAAGTAGAAAAATGGTTGAAGGAAGGAAACTTATCCTACTCACAGGCACTTCTATAAATGCACAAAAGACTACATTGTGCTGTACCCAGTAATTATTATTAAGCATTTGTATAGAACTTTATATTTACAAAGTGCTTTGTAGTCTTTTATATTATTATTATTCCTCACAGCAGTCTTATGAGGTAGGTTGGTATTGTTAAATCTATTTTAGCCCACCTCAGGAGGTCCCTCATTGAAGTCCTTTGAAATAAACCTTGAAGAATCAAAACCCTTTAGTGTGTCTGGAAGAACAAGGTGGAAAAAACCCAATGGTGAAAGTTTGTGTTGAAAAGGAAATCCCTGCAAGGGAGCCCGTGTGTTGGAGAAGGAGATCAGAGACCAAAAACAGGAGCTAGAAATTGCATCGATTTGATATGGAAAAAAATGACAGCTTGAATGCTGCGAGATCCATGACCTAGACTGGATCTTCTTCATTTCTCTAGAAAACCTGGTCTTAGGTATCAATAAATTGTTGATAAACCAAACATTTTTGTATGATATCCAAATGAGACTGCTGAATGCCTTTCATCTTACATTTCTGGTTTTTCTCTCATACCAAATATAATCATAAATGCAGTATAAATTAGTCACTAGTTCTGTTACATATCTAAGCATGAAATAAATCAGCATGCAGGAAAAAAAATTTTATTTACATAGCCTTGGAAGATAAACTTTATCTTTTTTTATTTTAAAAATATTCCTACTTGTTTGGGAAATTTAGAAAAGAAATAAAAGTTGGAAAATTTCATCTATACTCCCAAATACCCAAGACAGTCAATATTAAAAATGTTCCTATTCCCTTCACATTTGGTCAATGCATATTTTACATTATTCTGATTAGATAATGCATATAAATTTACATATTCATTTTTATTTAACATTTTGATGTAAGCATTATTCTCTGTTTTGTGTAACAAACACTAAGCCTGCAGTAAATTCACTGAGTTCTAGACAGCACGGGAATTTCAGCATTATCCTAAAATAGCATTACCTTAAAAATAGCATCACTTTTAAAATCTAATATATAATGAATTTCCCTGCTAATGGCAGAAAACTGTCACAATGTACATGAAATGGATCATTAGCCTCATGGCTTTAAATACTATCCATATGCTGATAACTGCCAACTTATATGCTCACATTTCTCTTTGAATTCCAGACTGGTATACTCAACTGCCTACTCAGCCTTTTCATTCGAATGTTTAATGGGCATCTAAAACCTAAAAAAATCCAAACTAAAGTCTTGATATCTTGATATCAGTCTAACTTCATACTCTTACTAAGCCTGCCCCACTAAGGGGTCCTCCTGTCTGAGCTAATGGAAACTCTACAAGACTTACAATTGCTCAAGCCAAAACTGGGCATTAGCCTTCATTTCTTTTATACCAAACACCCCATTTATTAACAAATTCTCTCAACCAGACCTTCAAAACCTAACCTCTGCTCATAATCTCTACTGATATCACCCAGGTTCAAGTCTCTGATTTTTAGCTTATTGCATCAGCCTCCTTTCTGGTCTCTGCATCTGCCCCTGCTCCCTTTACTACTACTGACAATCTAGCAGCTAATGCTGTCCTGTTCAAACCTACCAGAGCACATCCCTCCCATGCTGGAAACTTTATAAGGGCTTTTCATTACACTCAGAGCAGAGAAGCCTTCCTTGGACTTAAGCACACTGGATCTGCTCCCTACATACGCATTCTTTATCTCTTGGACCTCCTCTCTGACTACTGCCCTTAGTATCGACTAGTCTCCAGTCTTATCAGACTCCTTGGACTTTTCCACTTCTTACTCCCCTACCTGAAATGCTTTCTCCAAAGTCACACAGCTCCCTCGCACAGCTATTCCCTTCCTGGACACTCCATCACAGCTAGTCCCACTATTAAATTAGCTATCTCCTTTTCTCCCCTACTTTCTTTCTCTTTAGTGTTTACTTTGGATTAACATACTACATATGTTTCTTATGTATCCTGCTTAATATATTTTTCCCCCCTAAAATATAAACTAGAATGGAACAAGAATATAAGGGCATGGGTTTATGTCTGTTTTGTTTGTTGTTGTATTTCCAGTATGTAAAATAATATTCAATACACAGTGTGTGCCAAATAAATATTTGTTGGATAAATGGACTTTTGAGGTAGAGTATGTGGAAATCTCTTTTAACAGACATAGTGAATTTTAAAATTTGGGTGCAATGGAAAATGCTAAACAAAATGTATTTAGAGACAAGGCAAAGTAAAGTAGAATGTGCAATGATGAGATATCCCTGAGGCCATTTATTAAAGTCAGTAACAACTCCTCATTTTAGGAAGAAATCTTTGAGAACCAAGGCCAAAGCTTTTGATGTAGCCTATTCCCTTTCTAAGAATCAGGGCAGCCTGAACAGGTGGTGGTGCAGTGGATGGAGCGTCGGACGAGGATGCGGAGGACCCAGGTTTGAGACCCCGAGGTCGCCAGCTTGAGCGCAGGCTCATCTGGCAAGGCTCCCCAGCTTGGACTCAAGGTCGCTGGCTTGAGCAAGGGGTTACTCAGTCTGCTGAAGGCCCACGGTCAAGGCACATATGAGAAAGCAATCAATGAACAAGTAAGGTGTGGCAACAAAAAACTGATGATTAATGCTTCTCATCTCTCTTCGTTCCTATCTGTCCCTATCTATCCCTCTCTCTGACTCTATCTCTATCTCTGTAAAATAAAATAAAATAAAATAAAATAAAATAAAATAAAGTTACCTAAGAATCAGGGCAGTGCTGTAGGTTAGGTTCTAATGAAGCCCTTTCTGCATTGTCAATAGTAACTTGAGAATTTTGTGTAGTAAACAATTTTCCATGCCTGACCAGGTGGTGGTACAGTGGATAAAGCATCAGACTGGGATGGAAAGGACCCAGGTTTGAAAACTTGAGGTCGCCGGCTTGAGCGCTGGCTCATCTGGCTTGAGTGCAGGGGTTGCTGGCTTGAGCATGGGATCATAGACATGACCCCATGGTTGCTGACTTGAGCCTTAAGGTCACTGACTTAAAGCCCAAAGTCAATGACTTGAGCAAGGAGTCACTCACTCTGCTGTAGCTCCAGACTTGATGCTTCTCCTCTCTCTCCCTTCCTGTCTGTCCTTATCTGTCCTTTCCTCTCTTTCTGTCACTAATAATAATAAAAATAAAAATAATTTTCACAACATTTGGTTCTCATACCACTTTTCAAAACAACAATCACAGAAAAAAATTTTATGTTGCTAAAATATCACTATTGAACTAAAAGAGTATACAGTAAATATAAACAATCATGAATATAATAACAAAATTAATTTTGTGCAGCAACCTATTTGATTTCCAAAATGTTCTTATAGTTTGTAAAATATGATCATTTGCACCAGGTTCTGTTGCAATGTTCAAAACTTATAAGGTTTCTAGGAGAGTGAAAATAAATAAATAAGATAATACCATTTTAATTAAGTGCCTCTTAAGAATAAATAGAATTTATTCAAAGTCCAGTGATAGAAAAAATTAATGGTCTAATGTAACAAAGAGAGAAAAGTTTAACTTAATCAGCACAGAATTATTAAGAAAAGGTTAACTTATCAAAATCAGTTTTCAAAATAAAGCCACTTAATTAATTGTGAATAATGGGGGAAATCCTTAAAGATTTAGATATATAGAGATGTATCTATATATATCTCTCTATATATATATCTAAACAGCTGATTCAGCTCATTTTTTAAACCTTCAGAAATGGGCTTACATGGCGGCGACGGCAGCTTCTCGGCAACGGAGACCTCATTTCTGGCTGAGACTCCCCCACGCCTGTGACGCTGCCAAATACCCCTTAATGAATTCCTTTTCTGCGCAAACAAAGCCATCTAGAAGAGAATCTGTTATTTCTAAATTAAAAGAAAACGTTAAACTTGACTGTTCAAGTCAGTGAGGCTGACCCCTTCAATGTGAGGGTTGACTGGATGAGGAATTCTTCCTTGAAACCCCAGGAAGCCCCAGCACAGTCAGGCTCCTTTGTGAGCTTTTCACGACCTGCAGTCAAAGCACTTATTTTATTTTTTACCATAATTTTTATGTGATTAATTCATTGACATCTGTCCCCTAAAGGACTAAAGATTCTGAGATCAGAGATTATGTCTATTTTGAAATGATTCACCAGTACTTATCACCGGACATTTTGGAAGTGCCGAATAAATGTTAGTTGATGGAAAAAAAAAAAAAGAAGAAAAAGAAATGGGCTTAAATGTAAGCAAAAGTTAAGACTGTGTTTTTATTTACTAACATCACTCCACTACAAGGACAATTTCTCACCTTTTCTAAAAGCAATGACACAAATTTTGATGATTATTTCTGCATGCCAGGCCATATGCATATGCTGCACAGCATAGTATGGCATGTGGTGGGCTAACTTTGTAGCAATGAAATTTTAGATATACACATACGAAAACTATCAACTACCTAAATTTTTACCCTGATGAATATCTTTATATGTCACTTTAAAACCCATCCACCTAAAAATAGCTTGTATTTATTTTACAAAAAAAGAAATACAATGTACAACTTTTGAAATGTTATTTTTTATTTCTCATGCAAGACCATATTCTGATTTTTTGTGTAGGTTTTTTAATTGTTAATTACTAAAGAAGAAGATGATATGAAAATACTCTGCCAAAAATGGATAAAATCAAAGTAAATACCATTAAGGAAACAAAACTCCCCAAAATAGTGCTTTCTTTCTTTAATCAATGAATTTCTCATGTATATCATGTATAGTTCAAAGAACTACTTAACCATCTATCAAGGAATTATGAATTCTCTTGAAGCTGTGACTTTCCTCTACTCAAGTTGAAGAACAGAAACAAAATCTTTGTTCTATTCTGATATAATACAAATTCAATATTTATTTTAGAATTGACCATCACAGAGGTAGTCTTAGCTAGTCACACCATCACACCCCTAGAGTTCTACTGTTCTCTAATAACACAGCCTTGGAAAACCCCTAAAAATTCCCTTCCTGGCATTACCAAATAACTTATAATTAGAGGAAAAATTTAGTTAATTTGCATCTGTACAGACACCAAAATAAATTTGAATCCTTTATTTATTTAACCAAGATTTATTGAGCCTCTTGCATGAGTTAGTCATTGCTTTCCTCCTAAAAATTCAATATTCAACCAGATAGGTATAGAGCAGGGAAAACAGAATTAAATAATTATAAAATTCCAGTGAGCCATGACATTGAACACAAGAGTGCATCTCAAAGGCCACTAAAAATGAAAGTAAAAATGCACAAACTCACAATTACAAAGAGAATAGGAGAATATGGATAATAGATAAAATCAACAAAATTGAGAAAAATGGAAAGTAAATGAATACTTCTTAACTGGCTTAAATTTCAACCTTTGCCTCTCTGCTGAGTTCCTGGGTAGGGAGAAGAGGTGAATGCTGGGGACAGTGGGAAGAGGTTACTAAGAGATAAACTCTTCAGTACACAAAATTCCACAAAAATACTAGAAGAGGCACTGGATGTATCTGACATGAGATGTGTAAGGCAAAGCTGAAGACAACTGAGTTGATTAAAAGTCTGAAAGATTAATAATCAGACCATTGTAGTCTCTGTCCCAGCCAGCTGGTTTACTCTGTAAATCTTGAACCCAAGAGGCTTCAACTTCTACAGAGTAAATTAAAGCCTATGTGCCCTTTCCCTAAGCTCCCAGAACACTAGTTGCTTAGCTCATATACTCCCGCTGCCCCATAGCAGGAGATTGGAAGATCCCTCTCTGAAGACTCCAAAAAGCCCATGAGAAAATCCTTATCAATAACCACAGTTGGGGTTGCCAAAAAAATGATCTGCCATGCACATTCATTCACGGTGAGTCCCACCAGCTGGCAAACTCCCCCAGTGCACACAGAAATTCCAATTTATTATCCTTCAGTGTCTCACTTTTAACTACAAATGGGAGGCCAAAGATCATGAGACATATAATAATGTATTTTATAAGACCAGATCAAAATAAAGAAATAAGAAAATGAAAGAAAACTGGAGAAAACAAAGACCAAGTAGGGAAGAGAAGGAAATTTGGGGTTTTTTTTTGTTGTTGTTATTTATTTATTTAGTTTAATTTCAGAGAGAGACAGATAGAAACAGCCATCTCGTCTTGTATGTGCTGTGACCAGGGACCAAACCCACTTCCTTTGTGTATCAAGATGATGCTCTAGTCTAACCAACCAAGCCATCTGGCCAGGACCAGAAGAAAATTTTAAGAAACTATATACATCTCCTCCTAGAGCTAAGGGATATAACATTCATAAAACAAGAACAGAATGCTACTTAAAATGGGAAAGCATTCAGAGAACAATAAAAAGCTCTTAAAATTAAAAATATGAACACAGAATTTATCAAATTTTGGAGATAAAATTGAGTAATTCACCTGTAAAGTAAAATAAAACAAATGAGAGTCACAAAGACATGAAAAATATCAGAAGAAAACTTTTTAAGAGAATGATTTCAGAAGATACAAGATGTCTAATAGGAATTCTGGATTGAAAGGACTAAGAAATAAGAGGAAAGGAAATAATAAAATGATACCAGAAAAAATTTCCAGAATTGAATATGTGAGTGTTTAGACTGAAAGAGCTCAGTGAGTTCCCAGTTCGGACGTTAAGGGAAACGGATCCACAACAGACACTTTATTATTAAATTTTAGAACACCAGAAATAAAGAAAGAATCTTTAGAAGAAAACATGTAAGGGAAAAAGTAAACAAAACAACAAAAAAATATATCCAAATAATAAAAAGTGTGAATGACATTATAACTAATATTGTGGAAATGCTACTATAGTAAGTGTGAAGGAGAAGCATCAGGAGTCAAGAGAGATTGTTTAGTCTTACACTGACATAAGTAATTTTTATTTTTTCTCTACTTTAGCTTGGGTTCCCTGTGAAATAAAGAACTGTGTGGGCCCTGGTCTGTTGGCTCAGCGGTAGAGCGTCGGCCTGGCTTGCGGGGGACCCAGGTTTGATTCCCGGCCAGGGCACACAGGAGAAGCGCCCATTTGCTTCTCCACCCCCCCCCCCCCTTCCTCTCTGTCTCTCTCTTCCCCTCCCGCAGCCAAGGCTCCATTGGAGCAAAGATGGCCCGGGCACTGGGGATGGCTCCTTGGCCTCTGCCCCAGGCGCTAGAGTGGCTCTGGTCGCAGCAGAGCGACGCCCCGGAGGGGCAGAGCATCGCCCCCTGGTGGGCGTGCCGGGTGGATCCCGGTTGGGCGCATGCAGGAGTCTGTCTGACTGTCTCTCCCCGTTTCCAGCTTCAGAAAAAAGAAAAAAAAAACTGTGTGGAAGAAATTTGGGGATTTGGGGGGAGTATCTCTGGGGGAACAGCACTCACAAGGCAGTGAGGGGAGCAGGAGAGGACAAAGGGAGGACTTAAACAGAGAAGCAGTTGCAACAAATGCCTCACCGGGAGCCTTGGAGCATGGATAGCCCTAGAGTTGTCCCAAATGAAGCAGGAGTGCCAGGTGTTTGAAGCCCTCGACCAGGCGCCGTGAGGACCAATCCTGCAGGGGAGGTGTAACCTTTGAGATCACGTTAAGTGAGGCAGTTTCCTCTGCAGGAAAGAAATTTGTGGAGAGGAGCTCAGCTCTGAGCCATCAGCCAGCACTGTAGGCAGCTGAAAATGAGTGCATCATTAATGATTAGTGGCAGACCAGAGCATCCGCCAAAATCTTTCTCTTATTAACAAATTCATTTGCAGTTTTATAGGTCAAATCAGTGGGATTTAAAAGTTCTTTCAGGCAGGCTCCTGCTCTCAGGACAAGACTGCCACACTGGCAGTACCTGCGTGTTTCTCCCGCCATTCCAGCCCCGGCTGGGGCCTCAGCCTCTACCCTAGACCCAGCCCCAACTCAGCTGCAGCCCTGGCTCCGGTCCCAGCGCTGGTTCCAGCTCCAACTTCAGCGCCAGCCTCATCCCCAGACCCTCCGCAGCAGCAGCTGCGACCACAGCTCCGGGCCAGGCCCAATGCAGATCCTGGCTCAGCCGCTGGCTGGTCCTGCTCTACCAGGACCCTTCCCAGGACAGCCATGTGGTCTGGGTGCACCCGATCATTTTGGCTTCCATCGTGGACAGCTACTAGTGCTGCGTTGAAGTTATCAGGACTCTGCTGGGAACCAGTGACAAGCACTCAGTGGAAGTCACCCATTGCCTTTCAGTGCCGCACAGTGAGTCAGAAGATGAGGTAGCTGTTGACCTGGAATTTACAAAGAACATGTGTGAATTGCATAAGAAAGTCTTTCCAAATGAGCTCATCCTGGGCTGGTACCTACAGGCCATGACATCACAGAGCACTTGGGTTGATCCATGAATATTCCTGGAAGTCCCCAGCCCCATTCACCTCACTATAGACAGGACCCTCCAGATGGTCGCATGAGCATCAAGGCTTATGTCAGCCCTTTAACAGGTGTACCTGAGAGAACTCTCAGAGTGATGTTCACACCTCTGACACTGAAATATGCACAATATGACACTGAACACATTGGAGTTGACTTGATCATGAAGACCTGCTTTAGCCCCAGCCGGGTAATGGTGTTGTCAAGTGATTTGAAGGAAGTAGCAGGGTTATTGGCTGGTGTCCGGATGCCCTAAGCACAGTGTAGCAAAATGCGGAAGATGTGTTGTCTGGAAAGGTGTCTGCTGACAACACTGTGAGCTGGTTCTTAATGAACCTGTTTAACCAAGTACCCAAGATAGTTCCCTATGACTTCAAGACTGTGCTTGACAGCAACATCAATGCTCTCCTGACAGTGACCTACCTGGCCAATTTCACACAGTTGCAAATTGTCCTCAGTGAGAAACTTGTAAACCTGTGAATGGCCCAAGCAGCACCCCTTCTGCCCTGGCCCCACTCTAAGACTCAGAATGGAGGGAAGTGGGAATGGCTTCCTGTGGCTTGAGTCACACTGAGTGAGTCAACTGCTTGTGACTCTACATAAACATAGCCTATCTTTTGTAATAAATAAATAAGTAAATAAAAGGTCTCATATTTTTTAAAAATACAAGATTTAAAAAACATTTTTGAGATGGTAGGTAACTTTTAGAGATGGACCACAATAACTTAGTGTCTCCATAATGCTACTAAAGCATACTAACAGTATGCTTTCCTGTTACAGTACTTTTGTAAGCTAATCATAACAGGCAATAACATTTCTCTTGGAAAATGCCGTCACAGTTTCCCCTTTGAATGCATGGGCATGTCTCTTATATAGTAACCATTTGAAGCAAATGTGGGAACTCTACCTGATGGATATCTTGGGTGAGCTGTGAAGTGTGTCATCAAGGCAGTTGTATGTTCCGCAACTTTTAAATAGAAAAGAACAGAAATGAGAAGCCTATAGTCAGCAGAAAGAGAGGGACTGCTACACAGCTGAACCTGTTGTTTGTGAGAGACTCTTGTTTTAGCATGTATTTACTGAGTACCTAATATGTGCCCAGCCCAGGAAGAATGCAAGAATAAATCTACAAGATCCAGATATTTGAACCAGTAATTGAAATATTAGGGATTGTCGCCTTGGCCAGATAGCTTGGTTGGTCCTGAAGGACAGAGGTTGCCAGTTCAATCCCCAGGCAGGGCACATGCAGGAACACATCAATATTCTTCTCTCCCTTTCTCTCTCTCCCTCTCTCTCTCTCCCTCCCTCTCTCTCTTTCTCTCTCTCTCTCTCTCTCTCTCTCTCTCCCCCTCTTTCTCTAAAATAAAATAAACATTGTTTTAAAAAGAAGAAAGAAGAAATATTGGGGAATGTCTGTTGGGAGAAAACAACTTAACCTAACCTCTCTGAATAATGTTGAAGGATATGACTAATCATATGTACTAGATACACTGTCAGGGGCAACCTTAGGAGGGATTGATAAAGAATTACAATATGAGGAATAGAACCTCAGAGTAAGCTCAAGTGTAACTACTTATGCAAGTTGATTATCTTCTGTCTGTTTACTAAAAGTAGGATGATGTGTTACAACGATAGCTTTAATTTCATATAAATAGAGCCAAAAACCCACTACAAGTTTGTAGCTCCTTGCTGGCTACCTGCATGCATTCAGGGTATTTGCTTTGCTCAAAAATAAAATCAGCTACTTCTAAATTTATGAATTGGCATGTTCCTTTGGGTTTCAATTTCTTTTGTTTCCCCTCCTAACATTGTGTGTGTGTGTGTGTGTGTGTATGTATGTATGTATGTATAGGCAAAGCTGAACAGTAAGAAAAATACATAGGTGTACTATCATTCAAAATAGCCCTATTATTCAAAGACTTGTCATGAATATTTAACTACAAAATCCATTCTACAGCCTTTAGAACTCCTTTAAACAATATGATTTAATGGTGGATTCAATTTTTAGCAAAATGCCATTTACAAATATTTTAAATTAAAAAGTAAACAATGCTTTCAAACCATCTTAGAATAAAAGGACATTTAAAAAATATCCAATAAACTGTATCATCCTGTCCTGAGTATGTCATTTCAACTAATTAAATAGTAGAGGTAAACATGCTTGACAAGTATTTTATGTTGACTGGTCCAAAATATTCAATATGTCTAACCTCACACAGCTTTAGAGTTAACAATATTTCATGATAAAGTCAAGTTTCCTTCTTCCAAAGTCATAGTTTTGTCTGTTTGCATAATCTGTTACTCATATTTGCCCTTGCCACATTTTCTCCCATACTTAGTAAGTTCTGTGATGGGTTTATCATTGTAATTTCATTTTGGTCACAAACCATGAGTAATGCATTTTTCAGTTGATTTGTGCTATTTATAAAGTGCCACATCAACTATTACCAAATTCAGCTTTTAAATTCTGACAGCTCCAGTAAATAAAACGCTGTCTGCAATAGAATTGCTGAGCTCTATTTGGAAGAATTTTCTTTTGACCTAATTGTTCAAATTCAGTCAGCAAAGACTTGACACAAGCTCAAATTAGAAGAAATTGCTCTTGCCACGAAGACAAGTTATGTATATTCACACGTTGGCATTTCAGTGTATAGCAATACACAAATGTTTCTATTTGTTTTATGTACCTCATGTACCACTCACATAATTCTGCAAATACCATGCTCTAAAACACATCTTCCTCTAAAAAAGGCTGAGAAAAAAAAAAACACGTGTAATTCTATGTTTATAGAATCATACTCCGGTCAGGTGGGAAAATGCATACTCTTGTTGGAATCAGTTAGGTCATATCAAGAGGAAGCTTGTGTTTGGTTGTCTCATAAGAGGCAGGTGGCCTAGCAACCCCCTTGAATAAATGGCAATTTAGTTTAACATTTTTCAGAGCAACTGCCTCCTATTTTAACTGACATTGCATCACAAAATACAATAGTTACTTGTGGAACTTGTAACACACTGACAGAAATTGACCTTACTCCCACACTATTCTGTAGTATTTGACCAGGTTATCTAGTTTGTTCACATTGAATATCATTTAGAGGTCTGTCTAACTAGAATATTTGTCTTTACCAATAGCTAGTATTGTTAATAATCCTATAACTTTTCTTAGTATAGTTAACACCAGAAATACTGTAACTTCTTTAGGTATTGTTACAGAAAACTTGAAATTCCCTAACATGGATCTTTGAACTCCATTAAAGCTACCCAAAATGTTCAATGAGAATGAATCAACCAAACACTAGGTATTAAGAACTATATACTATTTACTTGAGAGGTAATAATAATGCAGTAAGCTTCAAAATCTTGCCTTGGCTGGTGGCTCAGTAGATAGAGTGTCAGCCTGGCATATGGATGTCCTGGGTTTGATTTCTGTTTAGGGCACACAGGAGAAGTGACCATCTTCTTTTCCCCTCTCTTGCTCCCCCTCCTCTCCCTCTTCACCTCCCACAGCCAGGTGGTTCAAGCAGTTCAGCATGGCCCTGGGTGCTGAGGATAGCTCCATTCCAGTTCATCTGCCTCAGGAGCTAAAAATAGCTCAGTACTCAAGCATCGGCCCCAAATGGTGTTGCCAAGTGGATCCTGTTCAGGGCACATGCAGGAGTCTGCCTCACTATCTCCCCTCCTCTTACCTAAAAAAAAAAAAATCTAAACAATATTGTTCTGGTGTTGATTGATTAATGAATCCCTCTTTATCAGGATGTAGTGAAACCCTTAGCTGCCTGGGAAATGCCTAGGTCTATGACAGGCTTATATGGACTTATTCTATCTATCATAACCTGCTTATCCTCTTACTGAATCCCATTCTTATACTTCAAGAAGATCAACTCTGTGTCGTCAGGGCTTCTGATATTAGATGAAGAAATTGTCTACTTCTCTGTCTAGATCTGCTCCAAGCCCATTCTTTCAGTACAGATTCTTTATTAATGGCCTAAGAAAACCACAACTGTGGTCATCTGTCTAAAGTTGTTTTCATAAGCAAAGCTCAGCCCTCCTGCAAATTTTAAAAAGTACACTCTCCTTGTTCAATTCATTTTAAACCTTGACCTACCTGGATGGTAATGGAATTAAATGGCTACTGCGATTGCCAACTTCCTGGCAATGACCCCTCTCTGTTTACAGTTTTGTACAGTTTTTCCTAAGGTTTAATGTAGCAGCTGGAGGAGTTTTATCTCTCACTCTAATTTTGGCAAGATGAGAACAGAACAGCTTCCAGGCTTGATGTAACATTAAAAGTCTCCCTTTGGGATCTTCCTTTTTAGATTTACACATTCCACTCCCCACCATCTTCCCGGCTCAGGTGCCTGGTGCCTGAATGGTTAAGCATTTGGTGATCACATTCCCAAGGGCTGCCGTGCAGAAGCAAAACAGTTCCAAAATTATTTAGACCATGCTGTCAGTTCAAGCAATTAATTTTATTTGTTTTTTTAAGAACTTATAGACACTTCAGTTATGTTGACTGTCACCCATAAAAAAAAATCCATTTGACCAAAATTTGACCATTTGGCTAGATATAACTGTTCAATCAGAAGCTAGTTCAGTTACCGTGTTTGTTCCTTAAAGCAGCAGACACAAACCAATTATTTATCTCATCTCTTATATAAAAATCAACTGGCTTAGAAACTTTCTAAGTGAAAAATAAGCATTTGTAAACCGAAACAAACACAAATCACTTCAATAGCTTGGATTTGCACTTCAAAAAGTGTCAAACTAAAATAATCACAGGAGGAATTGATGGAGTATTAGCTCTCGATTTCAAGTTACTGTAATTTTTCAGTGTCTGTCTCACATTTTTGGCTGTCTGTCAGATATAATTACTTTGGAAATTCCATCTTCAGTGCTAGTTCTCTATTTAGGGCCTAAGGGAAAAGCTATAAAAATGAATTACTCCCATGAAAACAGAGCACTTATGGGTGTTTTGTACATGGCATTTGGACTATAGAACAGGCAAATTCTGTAACCTTGACTTGACAGGAGCGCAAGGTGGTAGAAGCACAACATTGGAGAAGGCAGTGACTACAAACCCATAAAGATGATCCTGGGTTGGTCCACCCAACCACCGCCTACTCAGGGTCTAGAGCAGTGGTTCTCAAAGTGTGCGCCAGGGCACACTGGTGTGCCCTAGAAGATTTCCAGGTGTGCCCTATGGTATCCCAGAGAAATATGTGCCTGTTGGGGACCAAAAAACCAACAGGGTTTTTGGAGTTTATATTTTTGGGGGGACAGAGGTGTGGGGAATTGGCTATAAGCTGATAGTCTGCCTAACCCCCCACCTTACTTGCCTGATTAGCTTGCAAAAAGCTGTTAAGCTGTGGTGCTGGATTGTTTACACTACCCCCCATGTTCCCCAGAAAGACTGGAGGCAAGTTTTTTCTATCCTTTGTTTGGTATAAAGTTAAAATGATCTGTATGGTGGGGGTTTTCTGCACTCAACACAATTAAGAGTAAAAAGAGAGGAATTCTTCAATGTATTGACGAGGAAATGAGAGTTTGCCTTTCAAATATATGCCCAAACATTGAAGAAGTTGCTAGGACATCAGGCTCATGTTTCTCATAAACACAAGAATGAAAAAACTTAAAACATTCATGCTGGAACCTGCTGAATTTACTAAATCTTACTAAGAATGTGTATATATATATATAAAGATAACTTTTTTGTCATTTTTCTTCTTTTTTAACCCCTTTTTTTGAATTCTATAAAGCATAACTCAAAAATTGTAACATAAAAATATTTTTAATGTCAGAATAAATTTAATATTGTCATATTTATTTTATTTAATTACCATAAAAGCACACTTGGACTTTATATTTTTTTAAATATTTTGACTTAATTATTATAATATATTTCTCAGAAATTTGTATATAGTGTGCCTATAATTATTTGTAGGATTTTAAATGCTCCCTGACTTCAATAAGTTTGAGAACCACTGGTCTAGAGGGACACATGGAAATCCAATTTACTGGCTTCTTTATTTGCAGATTGGTGACCTTTATTTTTAGACAATTACCAAAAAAATAAAACAATTCTCTTTCTTGAGTCATTTACTACAGTTTTTCTATTGTATCTACTAAAATTTCTTACTTTCATAAATAATGGTACCAGGAAGTAATGGTTTGAATAACCCACTAGGGCCCTGGCCAGTTGGCTCAGCGGTAGAGCGTCGGCCTGGCGTACGGGGGACCCGGGTTCAATTCCCGGCCAGGGCACATAGGAGAAGTGCCCATTTGCTTCTCCACCCCCCCCCCCTTCCTCTCTGTCTCTCTCTTCCCCTCCCACAGCCAAGGCTCCATTGGAGCAAAGATGGCCCGGGCGCTGGGGATGGCTCCTTGGCCTCTGCCCCAGGCACTAGAGTGGCTCTGGTCGTGGCAGAGCGACACCCCGGAGGGGCAGAGCATCGCCCCCTGGTGGGCAGAGCATCGCCCCTGGTGGGCGTGCCGGGTGGATCCCGGTCAGGCACATGCGGGAGTCTGTCTGACCGTCTCTCCCCATTTCCAGCTTCAGAAAAATACAAAAAAAAAAAAAGAATAACCCACTGGGAGTAGGGCAAAGTGGTTTTAAGATCAAGGGTTCATTCACAAGTCTGCTGCTTTCTAGATGTACTGTATGACCTTGGGCAAGTTATTTAACTACTAAACCTCAATCCTCTCATCGGTAAAATGAAAACATGATTAATACTGAATTCATAGAATTGAGGTTAAATAAGATAAGGCATATAGAGACTGCAAAGTTTATTATCATTTTGTACAAATATAAATTATGAAATGTACACTTTATAGTTGTGGGGTGCAGTATTTTATTTTTTAAAGATCTCATTGATCTTTAAATACTTTCAATCTTTACATATGCTAGGAGATTTTTGCATTAAATGTATTCACATTTAGTCACTTATCTATGGAAACTCTAGAGTCTATTTTCTATATATAAACATGGCACATTACTCAAAGCAGGTAGCCATAGATATGTGATGATGTTCCCTCATCAAATTTCTGTGGCCACAATTTAAGAACAACAGTAAATATGATCATAAGAAAGAATAGTTATAAATGCTGACAGCTAAATAGTTCCAGCTTTCTCCTGGGCTTCTAATCAAGAAAGCATCCATTGCTTGTGCCTGTGGTGGCACAGTGAATAGAGCCTCAACCTGGAATTCTGAGGTCACAAGTTCAAAACTCCAGGCTTGCCCATTCAAGGTACATTTCTCTCTCTCTCAAATCAATAACTAAAAATATTTTTAAAAAATAAAGTATCTATTAATAAATCATTAAATATAAGAATAAATGGGATATGTAGCACCACAATCTTTAGAAAATCCAGGCCCACATCGAAAGAAATGTCAATATAGCTCAATTCATCATATGTATGATATATTGACTAGGTATAATAAATTGACAACATGCCACTATGTACTCAGATCTACTTGTTTATCGCATGACTGCTGTGGTACTATGCACAGATGGGGTGCATGAAACAGATATGTTGGAAGTTACAGTCCACTGTTTAGTGGGAGATGTAGATAATAAAAAACAACAACATATGCTATGAAATATAATGTGTACTGTGAAGAAAATAATCAACTGGCTGCTAATCAAGTCAAATCTTAGTGAATTTATATAAAAGGTAATTATCCATCACAAATGACCAAAGAAATGTTCTCTGGAGAATTATTATTTAAACTAAGATTTGGAGGATGCAGGTGTCAGTCATGTGAGTAATAGGAAAAGAGGGTATTATGAACTGAATATTTATATCCCCTCAAAATTCATATGTTGAAACCTTACCACTCAATATGATGGTATTATGAGGTTGGCCCTGTGGGAGGTAATTAGGGTTAGATGAGGTAATAAAGGTGGAGTCTTCATGAATGGTGTTAGTATCCATGACAGCGCTTGCTTCCCTCTCTGTTCTCTGCCATGTGAGGATACAATCAGAAGTTGGCCATCTGTAAGGTTCTCATTCAAACTCAACCCTGCTGGCACACTGATATCAGACATATAGCATTCAGAACTGTGAGAAATAAATTTTTGTTGCTTATAAACCATCATGTCTATGATACTTTGTTATAACAACCTGAATTGAGTAATAGATAGTGTTTTTTGCAAAATGGTTAGGACTGTTGGTCAGAAGCCAGACAGGAAATGGTTAAACAGTAATACTCCTGAGTTTTACCTTGCATAAAGAAAATGTCTGTCTAATGGTGCTGCACAGGAAGTATCACAGTACCACACATTAAGACATTAGTGTCATTGCAACTTCCATTCAGAAAGTGACTTTTCTCACTGAGGAGGGCAATTATAAAGTGTAACCTTCCCCAGAGACCAGTAGAGAAGACTGAGGTTGGAGTTGATCTGGTTAGAAAAAGCTGCAGGGCAAACAGAGCCAGCCACCTGTGTTTTGCAGTGTTTTAAAGGCAAGCAAAGCCTTAGGTTCAACTAAAGGCTATATGTTATTTACATTTACAGAGCTTGGGAATGGGCTAAAACAGCAAAATATCAATCCGGCAGTGCACATAAGAGAAGCTACAGAACTTGGACAATTAGGAAGAAAAGAAAATTTAACCTAACTAGAACAATGATTATATACTTGTCTGTTAATTATCACCAGCTTGTGAGAGGAAACTGAAAGTGAATGCCATTAATTCAGCAAGTGCTTATTGTGTTATATCAGGACATAAAGATCAAGAGGAGACAAAGATACTTGCTCTCAAGGAACTTCCACTGAAGAATCTGGGAGGGTGAGAGGAGAAGAGATTGGCATCAAGCATGAAACACAATAAATTAGAAAATAATATGGTCTGTTGGAAAATATTAAGTGCTGTGGAAAAAGAAAAAGTAGAATTGGAAAGGGGAGATGAGTTTGGGAGAAGGAACCATTTGCAAATTATTAAATAGTAGGTCAAGCCGCGCCTTACTGAAAAAGTAAAATTTGAGCGAAGACTCAAAAGAAGTGAAGGAATTAGCAGATATCTGAGAAAAGAGAACTGTAGAGTGCAGTTCATGAATTGCTGTAGATACTTACACTTACAGTTAAGTTTTTTGTGTAATAAAATGAAAGTATCCTCCACGTATATGATATTTATACATGCACTTCAAGCATGTATTATCATTTTCGACAAGCCCTTCTCCTGCCTTCACAAACACTAAGAGCCAGCCCAGGTGTCTTTTGAGATAGATTCTTTGGCTTCTTGGAATTTAAACTAGTAACCACAATCACAATCCTGTATCCCAGAGTGAGCAAAAGAAAGGAAGCAGTGCCCATTTATAAAGTGTTGCTTTAAAAAGGATCATCTGAGTCTCAGCATGTTCCACATTAGATGATACAGAGGAAATAAGTATGCCATGAACCCTGCCTGAGGCGTAATTAAAGAGTAATTTAGCTTGATGTCAAACTTTCACTTTTGACTTTACAGGCACAGGTACACTCTGCTTTTCCTGTTTCTAAGGCAGGTGCTGAAAGCTTATGAAGAGGCTTGGAGGGGGTCAAGGAAAGCTTTCACACCCACCCTTCCTGTTACCCCAGCAGGTGGTAGTCTTAGGAAAAATGAAGAATGGTTTAGTACATGAAGTTATGTTAGTATTGGAACAACATATGTTAGTTATATATATAACTAAGCAGTATTATCTCCCTTCTTACACTTTTTAATTTGGGGAATGATAGCTTGGATGATTATAATACTATCAACAAAAAGTGCAAATCAGGTCTCCTAAATTCACACTAAGTTTTATGGGACATGTATAATTCATAAGAAAAGTTTTTTTTAAATATATATAGATATATATTTTTATATAAAAACAATTCAGGGAACCACTGATACTTCAAAAAAAAAAAAGACCCCTAGGCTTTTGTAATGATGGAGCAGCTGGAGAAGGGGTGGTAACTAAAGCAAAACTGTGACATAATGGTTGAAAGAGCCAATCAAATCTTAAGGCAGTAGTGATGTAAATATAGTATCCAGATTCTAAAAATGATATATCCAGCCCTGGCCGGTTGGCTCAGCGGTAGAGCGTTGGCCTGGTGTGCGGGGGACCCGGGTTCGATTCCCGGCCAGGGCACATAGGAGAAGTGCCCATTTGCTTCTCCACCCCCCCCTCCTTCCTCTCTGTCTCTCTCTTCCCCTTCCTCAGCCAAGGCTCCATTGGAGCAAAGATGGCCCGGGCGCTGGGGATGGCTCCTTGGCCTCTGCCCCAGGCACTAGAGTGGCTCTGGTCATGGCAAAGCGACCCCTGGAGGGGCAGAGCATCGCCCCCTGGTGGGCGTGCCGGGTGGATCCCGGTCGGGCGCATGCGGGAGTCTGACTGTCTCTCCCCGTTTCTGGCTTCAGAAAAATACAAAAAATAAAAATAAAATAAAAAATAATGATATATCCATTTTATTCTGCATCAGTCCTATCACGTCTAACAAATTAAGGTCATTTCTGAGCATGACTTTTTAAAAGAGATGTTGAGAAGGAATAGCGTGGTGACAAGACCATGACTTCAGTAATATCGGGATACAGAAGCTGCCATATAAGAGATAGTTAACTAACTACCACAGTTAGGGACAAGGTAAGACAGAACTGTCAATGTTTGGAGGGCTGCCATAACAGTTATCACAGAAGGTTTTAGTTCATTACATATGATAGAATGAGGTTCAGTGGCAGACAGTTAAAACGAAGCAGATTTTGGCACAGCATGAGAAGAAAATTTCTGAAAAATTAGAACTTCTAAGATAAGAAAGTGGCTTATCACCTAACCCCTGGTTGTTAGAAGTAGGCAAACAGAATTTAGATGGTGAACTAATCAGAATTCCCATATAAAATGGAAGCTGATTATCTAAGCTTGGCCTCTAAAGAATTTTCCCATATTCGTATTCCTTGATTTTATGTGTTTTATGAACAAGCAACAGCCAAAAAAAAAAAAACTTCTCTTATGAATTATACATGTCCCATAAAACTTAGTGTGAATTTAGGAGACCTGATTTGCACTTTTTGTTGATAGTATTATAATCATCCAAGCTATCATTCCCCGAATTAAAAAGTGTTAAAAGGAAGATAATACTGCTTAGTGAATTAACTTTCTTTATGACAATGATGAATCGGCTCATTCTACTTCCTAATTTATTACCTTTTACCTCCACAGACATCCTTTTGGGCCCTGCCTAGTGATAGCAGAATTGGGCTCTGCAGCCTCATTTCTCCTTTGCCGGATGGCTCAGTGTTAGGTTCTGCCAATAGAGGGTGATGACGAGAGACACCTAGGCTGGAAGAAGAAGGAGGGAGGTTTTCCTTTTCCATTTTCTTGTTTTTCACTGTTGCAGGAAAGCCGGTGTTCCTGAGGTTCTGGAAGCCTTCTCCACTGTACTGGCAGCTCTCAGAATTCTGCAACAGAAGATAACTTCCACCCACGTTTTCCATCAGCCCAGCAGCTGGCAGCGTGCTCTGAGGTAGCCACAGCCTTCCATCAAGGATCAACTCTCAGCCTGGTAGGTGACCCTTCCTTCTCAGTTCCTTCCTTTTTCAGAATAGAGAACCCAGAAATAAACCCACATCTTTATGGACAATTGATATTTGACAAAGGAGGTAAGAGCAAACAGTGGAATAAAGACAGCCTCTTTAACAAATGGTGTTGGGAAGCTGGACAGCTACCTGCAAAAAAATGAAACTAGACCACCAACTTATACCATGCACAAAAATAAACTCAAAATGAATAAAGAACTTAAATGTAAATGTGAAACCATAAGCATCCTAGAAGAAAACTTAGGCAGTAAGCTCACCGACATCTATCGCAGCAATATCTTTGCTGAATTATCTCCACAGGCAAATGAAATAAAAGACACAATAAACAAATGGGACTATATCAAACTAAAAAGCTTTTACACAGCTAAATACAATATGAACAGAATAAAAAGACAAACCACACAAAGGGAGAACATATTCGACAATACATCTGATAAGGGATTAATAACCAAAATTTATAAAGAACTTGTAAAACTCGCCCTGGCCAGTTGGCTCAGTGGTAGAGCGTCGGCCTGGTGTTCAGAGGTCCTGGGTTCGATTCCCGGCCAGGGCACACAGGAGAAGTGCCCATCTGCTTCTCCACCACTCCCCCTCTCCTTCCTCTCTGTCTCTCTCTTCCCCTCCCATAGCCGAGGCTCCATTGGAGCAAAGATGGCCCGGGCGCTGGGGATGGCTCCATGGCCTCTGCCTCAGGCGCAGGAGTAGCTCTGGTTGCAGTGGAGCGATGCCCCGGAGGGGCAGAGCATCGCCCCCTGGTGGGCAGAGCGTCGCCCCCTGGTGGGTGTGCCGGGTGGATCCCGGTCGGGCACATGCGGGAGTCTGTCTGACTGTCTCTCCCCGTTTCCAGCTTCAGAAAAATACAGAAAAAAAAAAGAACTTGTAAAACTCAACACCAGGAAGACAAATAACCCAATCAAAAAATGGGCACAAGAAATGAATAGACACTTCTCCAAAGAGAACATACAGATGGCCAATAGACAAATGAAAAAATGCTCAACATCACTAATCATTAGAGAAATGCAAATTAAAACCACAATGAGATACCACCTCACACCAGTCAGAATGGTGCTCATTAACAAAACAACACGATAGGTGCTGGCGAGGATGTGGAGAAAGGGGAACCCTCCTGCACTGCTGGTGGGAATGCAGACTGGTGTGGCCACTGTGGAAAACAGTATGGAGATTCCTCAAAAAATTAGAAATGGAACTGCCCTTTGACCATCCCACTTATAGGAATATATCCCAAGGACACCATATCACCGACTGAAAATAAAGAAATGCACCCCCATATTTATGACAGCATTGTTCACAATAGTGAAGATCTGGAAACAGCCCAAGTGTCTGTCAGTGGACGAGTGGATTAAAAAAGCTGTGGTACATATATACAATGGAATACTATGGGGCTACGAAAAAGAAGGAAATATTACTTTTTGTAACAATATGGAGGGACCTGGAAACTATTATATTGAGTGAAATAAGCCAGGCAGAGAAAGAAAAATATCATATGACCTCACTCATTTGAGGAATCCAAGGAATAATGAGAACTGAGGAATGGAATTGAGACAGGGGAGGAATCAAAGGGACCAGAGGAAAAGAGGACAGAGAGAAAGGGGATGATAGGATGGGATAAACCTGAAGGGAAGGGGGGAGGGTGCAATAGGGAGGGGGGCAAGGGAGATGTTGAGGGAAATAGGGGGGAGGGGGGATGCATTTGGGGTGACCCTAGAATCTATGTAAACACAATTAATTAAATAAAAATAAATAAAGGGAAAAAATAGTTTGGGGACTAAGTATTGGGGGGAGATCAAGATGGATAGCACACAACTCTGCCATCTGTCTAATGGGTGCAACTGATTTAAGGGCAGAATTTATGAGCCTTCAAAATTACAAAAACATTATCTTATATCTTAGAAAGTGGGGTCGTTCTGTTTTGTGCATAATAGAAACTGTACAGGTCCTTTGAAAGCCTTCTACCTTTTATTATACAAAACAATTGCCTCTGAATACTGTGGGTTTCTCTTCTAGTAACAGAGAAATTGTTCATATGAGACCAGCCCTCCCACAGATAACAATGAGAAACTTTGGACAAATTGTCTTTCAGGTTACCAGGGCCAGGACTAAGGTGAGGTGAGTGAGATACTCATCTTAGGTGCAAAACTTAAGGGTGCCAAATTGCATTCTTCTGCAATATTTTTAAAAATAAAAATTAGTGTAAACACTCCACAATGAACATTATATCAAAATTCTAAGTTAAAGTAAATTCAGTATTACCATTTGTTTTATTTACCTTTGGTTCTAATATGGCTTAGCATGGCCCTGTTACTGACCCTGTCCTTATTTTTATTTACTTATTTATTTATTTATTTATTTATTTATTTATTTTTAAGTAAAAGAGAGAGTAGATAATGAAACAAACTCCCACAAGTGCCCTGACCAGGATCCACGTGGCAACCCCCATCTGAGACCAATGCTTGAATCAATTAATGTATCCTCAGTGCCTGGGGCCGATGCTCAAACCAATTGAGCCACTGAGGGCCCTGGCCGGTTGGCTCAGCGGTAGAGCATCGGCCTGGCGTGTGGGGGACCCGGGTTCGATTCCCGGCCAGGGCACATAGGAGAAGCGCCCATTTGCTTCTCCACCCCCCCCCTCCTTCCTCTCTGTCTCTCTCTTCCCCTCCCGCAGCCAAGGCTCCATTGGAGCAAAGATGGCCCGGGCGCTGGGGATGGCTCCTTGGCCTCTGCCCCAGGCGCTAGAGTGGCTCTGGTCGCGGCAGAGCAACGCCCTGGAGGGGCAGAGCATCGCCCCCTGGTGGGCAGAGCGTCGCCCCTGGTGGGCGTGCCGGGTGGATCCCGGTTGGGCGCATGTGGGAGTCTGACTGTCTCTCCCCATTTTCAGTTTCAGAAAAATACAAAAAAAAAAAAATTGAGCCACTGGGTATGGGAGGGAAAGAGACAGAGAAGAGGGAGAAGGAGGAAGAAGGAAGCAAATGGTTACTTCTCTTGTGTGCCTTGACCAAGAATCAAACCCAGGACACCTGCATGCCAGGCTGAAGCTCTATCCACTGAGCCACTGGCCAGGGCCACCCTGTCCTTATTTTAAATTTTTATATAGTTCTCATTGTGGATTTTTGCATAAACTTAGTAACAAAAAATTATACTAAAGAGAATTCTCTGGGATCTCTAAAGGAGGTAGTTGTCCAGGGAGCAGGGATCAAGGAACAGAAGTGAAATTGAAAAATGAGTGGGGATCATCTCTGCCCTATTCAATTAATTACTCTTACTCTTCCAGAGTGTCCAAAATGTGTATGTGAATGTCATCATTTCAATAGTGTTGAATGTTTCCTGACCACTTAAGTACCAGTTTCATCAACTCCCCCCACCCCACCCCCACCCCTGGGCATTGGGGCTTAGTGTGGTCTGAAGTAACCCTTGTTGAAATACTATGTAACAACCTGACAATTTGAAACAAAATTGTGACAAAGAGAATAATTAGTGTGCCACTGGGGATATTATCCAAAAAGTAGGGGAGGGGAGAATTCTTTTGGAAATAGCTTCTCTCTCAGGTTATTTGAGTGCAATTCTGTGGAATTTGGTCATTGGTATGTGTGGTAGACTCAAAAAAACGCTTTGCCAGAACACTTGCAAGAAAGCCCTTGCTGCCCCACCCTGGCGAATGCAGTCAGGCAGCCCAGCCGCCAGCTCCTGCAGGGTTCACCTTGACTGTGAAGAGCCCCTCTCCCAAGATCATGCCCTCCTCAAGGCAGCTCCGACGGCCTAATGAGTGAGGCAAGAGGTGAAGAGCCTTCAGCATTTCGGTCTAGGGCAAAGACTCTGGGGTGCAGTCTTCCCCTCACAGCTTCTGCGGGACTGGGCAAAGATTTGTTGGTCTCCATCAGTTCAGTTTGCCCCTCTGCCCAGTCCTGCTTCCTCCCCCTCTCCTCTCACACTTTGCCTTCTAAAACCCATCTCCACTTTTGCCTCCAGAAAATCCAACCTGAGACAGAAACATAAACTAGAGGACATTTTTCTTTTCCAAACGATTATTTTGAACAGCAATCAAAAAACTTATGCAAAGAAAAGAAGAAAAAGAAAAAAAAGAATAAATACCCAACTGTATTTGCAACATAACTTTTTGAACTCTCTCAGTTTAGATCTGAATTATATATACTTGTAATAAACAGGTATATGTAATTTTGGATTAAGGGTTTTTTATTAATATTATTTAACATATAATACTTTAATGGCAAATGTGTCCACATATTTGTCTTTTGCAGCACCCTTATGCTATTCTGTAGTGGATTTCTTAACTGTCTTCATATTTATGGCCTTAAATTGCTTCCTGTTCTTTCACTGCTTAAAATAATGCTGGTATAAATATTTTGCACAAATTGCTCTTTCTTTTCTGATTAATTCCTTTTACAACTGCTTTCCTACAATTGGATTAGAGTACTCTGAATATTGCACTAGGACCAGTTAGCAGAGGAGAAGGCCACAATAAAAGGGGAAAGATTGAGGATTCCCGTAACCACCAGATTTTTCTTTCTCGTTGATACAAGATGTATACTAAAAGAGTGTATATAAATTTGAAACACCCTGAAATTTCATCAAGTCCTGACTAACCTCATTTTTCCTCTGAATCTTCTTGAATAATCTCACGTCACAGTAATTTGTACCTTGAATATAGATATTGAATTATATTTGTTTATAAAATATTAGTTCACCAATGTTTACCTTGAAAGAAAAACGTTCAGGAAATAAAAAAGTTTAGGAAATGCTGCACATTAAATAATCTTCTTGAAGCAAAGAAATTGTTAAATTAATTAATGCACCCATACAGTAGAATTAATATAATATATATGTTTGTGAAACAATGGTATATATGATATCATAAAAAACTTTTAGCAAAGCACTATTATACATACACATAACATACACATAGCACTACTAGCTAAGATGTAGCTATCTTCCTAAAAAGACCATTTATGCTAAATTATGTTAGTATCCCCCCTACCATCTACCAACCACCTAAAACATCTTTTAGGTGTTTTACAAAAGGCTTATGACATTGCATTAAACCTCTGTTAAGAATGACTTTGTTCACTGCTAGACATTTATATAATAGTTTTTTAAAAAGATAAGAGCTGAGGGAAGCTACCAAAAAAAAAAAAAGAAAAAGAAACAGAAGTTATGTTGAATTATTTTTCTTGTACATATGAAGTTGCTCTGTGGGAACAAGAGCACTCAGCAGATGCACAGAACCATTATTTTCTCACATGGCAAATGTTCCTCCTTACAAAAAATTTGAGCAGGTTTGGAACAGAAAGTAATACAAATAAACTGAAATACACATCAGAGAAAATGAAAATGATTGGCACAAAATAATAGAACAATCTTAAGAGATGTTATGTAGGTGAGCTTAATTAAATCAGGACATTAAACATTGAGATTCTCCAATTAACATAGCACCCAAATATATAATCCTGCTACATACTTGAAGTAGCAGATTTCCAGCAAAAGTATCCACTTAACCCTCCTACATTAAAACCCAGTGACAATGGTTTCACATATTGTCATTTCAGCTTTGGCTCTTTCAAAAGGCTCTTGGAATTACTCCATGACCCACATAACCTGTGTTATGAAACAGGTGTTTCTAAGTTTACATGTGATGATAAATATTAAAGATAGGAGATGGGAATTCTGAAGCAGTCTAATTTAATTCATTCTCATTGTCATTATCACTACTACTTATACTACTGCAGACCGAGTTTCACAGACTAAACATTCCCCCCATCATGAAATTTTTCTCTGTAATTTTAAATAGTCATAAAATTTTATAAATCATGACTGACTCCTTCATTTTACAGTTGAGAAAACTAAAAGCTCTAAAATTGAAAGTACTTGCCTAGATTCAGATAACAGATTTTCTATAACTTTGTAGAAAAATATAGTGTCCCTTGGCTGCTAATACCTTTTTTTCACTACATTATTCTCAGAAACTTTGAAAATATAATTAAAACAATATTGCATTAGAATTACAATTATTATTAAATTGTACAAGTTCTGAAGTTAAGAAAACCAAAGTAACAAATTGAATATTATATAAATCCTCTAAACTTAGTTTATTCATTAGTAAAAGTAGTAATACTCTTTATGACATAGTATTGTGAGTTTTAAATGACATAGAACATGATTAAGTACAAAAAACTATTCATTGTAATTATTATATATGTAAGTAAAATTTATTTTCTGTATATTACCAGAGCCTTCAAAAACTGCACATAGGAGTTTCCAAGATGGCAATGGAGTAAACAGATGTTCCAACCACCTCCAAGGACCAAATTGGATTACAACATAATTTAAGAACAATCATCTTGAAAAACCAACTTTGCACTAAATGTAAAGGAGTCTATAACCAAGGATCACAGAAGAAGCCACACCGAGACTGGTAGGAAGGGTGGAGACACAGAAAGGGCTGCCTACTCCCAGGAGATAGCAGCTGCAAAGTGAGAGTCTGCAGGAACTCTCACTGTGGGGAGGGTCGCCCTGAGAGGTGTGAGTACTAGACCCCCACCCAGAGCCCCAGACTAGAGCCCCAGAGCCTAGAAGAGGCACCCACACAGCATTTGGCAGTGAAAAGAGCCGAGGTTTCTGTCTGTAAGAGACAAAGGTCTTGGAGATGCAGGCTCTGTCTTAAAAGGCCAGCACAAAAAATCTCATTCACAGCCACTTATCAGGGGCTCCAGCAGGAGAGAGCTGAGAGGACTAGAGGTGCATGAGGAGAGTTTAAGTTTGAAGGCTCAGGGAGAGACACTATGGAGGATGGCAACCAGAACCCCTGTGCTGAGTCATTCTCCAACACTGTAGTAGCCATCTTTCTTGGGAGAAGGAGTCCCCTCCCTGTAGCAGCAGCCTCTGGTAACACAACTGCCCCACCCTTGGGAATCTCTCCTGCCCCATTCTAGGGAGAATGGGCCATTCTGATAAGTCAGCCAGAAAGCAGGGGGTACATCAGTGACTCAGTTTTCTGGTGTTGAAGCCAGAGCTCTCCCACATGTTCCCGAGTCTATGACTGGTACTTCTGCCTCATGAGAGACTGAGTAGAAAGAGAAACTGTCTGGAATGCAGGCAGACCATACCTCTGGGTCTCAGAGACCACACCCACCAGTCTCCTGGGGCCACACCCTACTGAGGTCTGTGAAAAAAGTCTGGACAGACTGACACCTGGGGCAGAGGGACAGAGCCATACTCACCACCTTTCCTAATCCCTGAATTGCTGCAGGCTCTAGACCAGGGGTCGGGAACCTTTTTGGCTGAGAGAACCATGAACGCCACATATTTTAAAATGTAATTCCATGAGAGCCATACAACAACCCATGTATGTTAGGCATTATCCAATAAAAATTTGGTGTTGTCCCGGAGGACAGCTGTGATTGGTTCTAGCTACCTGCAACCATAAACATGAGCAGTAGGAAATAAATGGATTGTAATACATGAGAATGTTTTATATTTTTAACGTTATTATTTTTTTATTAAAGATTTGTCTGTGAGCCAGATGCAGCCATCAAAAGAGCCACATCTGGCTCCAGACCCCTGCACTAGACTCTACCAGAGGTTTTTTCAGTGGCGAAGCCCAACAAGTAGCAGCAGAGAGAAAGTACAGGTGGCAGGGCTCAGAAAACTTTGGCCTTGGAGGACTTTCCCCCAGGCCCAGTGTGGGTAAAACCCAGTCTAGGTGTACAGCTTGATATTTCCATTTGCACCTGGGTCAAGCAAAACCACCACAAACTTTGGATTGCTTGTAGCTCCAAGAAGGTTGCTGAGGACCAGTCACAGGCAATGTCTCCCCTTGATTTGTTTGCACCAGGTTCCCTCCAACAAGGCCCAGGGTCAACACATCTAGTAGCCAGCTTCAAAGAACATTGGTTTAGGACCTAAAGACCCTTGCTGGTGGCGTGTCCTAAGGGAGGGCCCATCACATTGGGGCCAGCTGAGGCAAGTTTTGCTTTCTGTGATCAGCACCTGTACAGTGGCTCCTGATGATAGGACAGGGTGGAACTTCACAGTCAGCTGGCCTGGGTGCTGGATATCCTGCCTTACTGGGCTAGGTTCCACAGAGGGAAGGGAGAGAAGCTTGCAGAATGGATACTTAGAGTATGGGTCACTGTAAGCCTATTGTCTGATCAGGTTGAGGGGCTTAGCCATTTTCTGGGTGCATACAGTCAGCCCTAGGGAAGGACTCTCTCAGTATTCTTCCCTGAGACCAGGAGATCCCCAACAGGATGAATTTCTACAGAGGAGAATGTTGGCACCACCCAATCTGAACCTGCTGCTCACCTCTTTGGGAAGAAATAGAATTGGAGTATCCAGAAGTGTCTGAGAGATTAGGCTCTAGAATAGGGGCCACTTTTCCTATATTGAGCTCCTGACCAAGAGCCCCCTGAAGTAGGGAGTCCCACTAATGTTGTATTCCCAACCTCAGCTGCCCTAACTCATTAAGCTTGCAACCTATAGATGGGTTAGTGGGGTGAGGCTAGTCTGAGCCCACATTATAGTATTTCTACAGAAGACCGTGTGGGAATACCATGCAGCTGCAAGAGGAGGTGGACCAGCTAAAAAGTGGAGGCAAATCTTATAGAGCTTGGGGCTTTTATGAAGCTGCTGTCATCTTTAAGCAGGAGGAAGCTAATCCTTATACACAGGTTGGCCCTTCTCACACTACCAAGGCACAGAAATTGCAGACACAAACAGAGAACAGAGAAGTAGCTCCAGGCAGGTAGCCCATGGCAGGTTACAAATAACAGTTGATGCCAACCCAGAACCAACATGACAAGTAGTAGGTGGCAGACTGCACCAATGCTTGACTCAGCTATCTATACAAGCAGCACACCCAAAGGAGGAGTTGAGCAGACACTAGATAGTGTGGAGAATAAATATGCCCAACAGAACAGATACTGCACATTGTCTAATACACATGATCAAGGTTGACCCTTGACCCTTGTGTCAGCCAACCTGAAGGGATAACCACACCCATAAAAGGACCAAATACATTCAATATGTATATACAACAGGAGGGTAAATACTACCCTCAAGAGGCATTTCTAGAGTAAGAAACACAGTTGGCTTAAAGGTCAGTACCACTGAGCCCCTTGTCCTTAAAAGACACCACAAAAATTTCAAAGTCAGACAGTGCTACCTACTTCACAAAGTGGGTAAAGAAATACCCAAATGAATCAACAAGAGAAATCCTTAGAAAAGGAACTAAATGAAATGGTAGTAACCAAACTACCAGACATAGAGTTCAAAATAATGACTTTTAGGATGCTAAAGGATCTTAGAGCAACAATAGCTGATCACAATGAGAATTTAAACAGAGAGATAGCAAGCCTCAAAAAGGACATTGAAATCATAATAAAGAACCAATCAAAAGTGAGGAACATGAATGAAGAGTGCACTAGAAGGAATTAACAGCAGGCTGGATGAAGCAGAGGATCAAATCAGAGATTTAGAGGAGAAGATAAATGTAAGCACAGAAGCAGAGCAACAAAAAGAAAAGAGGCTCAAAAAGACTGAGGTAACTCTAAGAGACCTCTGAGACAACATGAAGAGAGACAACATCCGCATCATAGGGGTTCCTGAAGAAGAGAACGAACAAGGAATAGAAGACCTGTTTGAAGAAATCATAGCTGAAAATATGCCTAAATTGATGAAGGAAAGAGTCACACAAGTTAAAAAACCACATAGAGTCCCATTAAAGAGGAAGCCAAGGAGGCTTACATCAAGATACATCATAATTAAAATGCCAAAACTAAGGGGCAAAGAAAGAATACTAAAAGCTGCAAGAGAAATGCAGTTAATAACCTACAGTGGAGCCCCCATAAGGATGACATTGGACTCCTCAACAGAAACACTTGAAGCCAAAAAAATATGGCAAGAAATATTCAAAGTAAAGCAAAACAAGAACCTACAACCAAGTCTACTTTATCCAGCAAGGCCATCATTTAAAATTGAAAGAGAAATGAAAAGCTTCCAGACAAAAAAAGACTCAAGGAATTTGTTACAACCAAACCAGAACTGCAAGAAATGCTAAGGGGCCTGCTATAAAAAGAAAGAAAAAATAAATTTAGAGAAAGGGGATTATAAGTTTAAAGAATAAAATGGCAGTAAATAAGTACATATCAATAATAACCTTAAATGTAAATGGGTTAAATGCTCCAATCAAAAGACATAGGGTAGCTTCATGGATAAGAAGACAGGACCCATATATATGCTGTCTACAAGAGATACACCTCAGAACAAAAGATACACATAGACTGAAAGTGAAGGGATGAAAAACAATATTTCATGAAAATGAAAAAAAAAAAGCTGGGGTAGCAATACTTATATCTGACAAAATAGCCTTTAAAACAAAGGCTTTAGTAAGGGAGAAATAAGGTCATTACATAATGATAAAGGGAGCAATCCTACAGGAAGATATAACTGTTATAAATATCTACGCACCTAATATAGGAGCACCAAAATATATAAAACAGACTTTGATGGATTTAAAGGGCGAGATCAACAGCAATACTATAACAGTAGGGGATTTTAATACCCCACTAACATCAATGGACAGATCCTCCAGATAGAAAATTAACAAAAAAACAGAAGCCTTAAATGACACACTAGAAGATCAACTGTATTTAATTGATATCTTCAGAACCTATCACCCCAAAGCAACAGAATATACATTCTTTTCAAGTGCTCATTGTAGGAAAATAGTTGGGACTTAGAGTGTTGTCCTGAGATAAGTCTTTGATGCAACTTTGGAAGGCCAAGTTCTGCAGGGGACCACCAAGAGTCTGCACCTGAATCCATGCTAGGCTAATTTGACCCAGACTCTTCTAATTTGCTTGATGAGCAAATACATTAATAAATATGATGAGGTTGCAGAGATCTGGGCTTTCAATCCTAGGGACTGGGAGTCCCCTGTACCCATCTTTTCTCTATGTTGTGTCTTGTGTGTGTTCTTTCTTAAGTCCAGCAGCACCTTCCTTTCATGTACGCCCATTGCCAAGCTGGTTGCAGCAGCTCGTAGTACATTTTCTAGGATAAACTACATGTTAGAACACAAAACAAGTCTTAATAAATTTAAGAAGATTGGAATCATATCAAGCATCTTCTCTGATCAAAATGGCATAAAACTAGAAATCAACTACAATAGAAAAACTAAAAAACATTCAAATGCTTAGATGCTAAATAGCATGTAATTAATAACAAATGGGTTAATAATGAGATCAAGGAAGAAATAAAAAATTTCCTTTAAATAAATGAAAAGAAACATATAACAACCCAACATCTATGGGACACAGCAAAAGCAGTCCTGAGAGGGAAGTTTATAACATTATAGGCATTACTTAAGAAGCAAGAAAAAGCTCAAATAAACAACCTAACCCTGCACCTAAAAGAATTAGAAAAAGAACAACAAATAAAGCCTAGAGAAAGAAGAAGGAAGGAAATAATAAAGATCAGAGTGAAAATACTGTAAATGACTTAGAGACTAAAATGAAGTATAAAAGATCAATGAAACCAAGAGCTGATTCTTTGAAAAGGTAAACCAGATTGATGAACCAGTAGCCAGACTATCAAGAAAAAAAGAGAGAGGACTCAAGTAAATGAAATTAGAAATGAAAGTGGAGAAGTAACAACTAACACCATAGAAATACAAATGATTGTAAGAAAATACAATGAAGATCTATATGCAAAAAAAATTGGACAACCTAGGTGAAATGGATAAATTCCTAGAAACATACAATCTTTCAAAACTCAATCTGGAAAAATCAGAAAACTTAAACAGACTGATTACAACAAATGAAATTGAATATTTATCAAAAACTCCCAGCATAAAAAGGTCCTGGACCACCTCTCTTAATAGGCAAATTTTACCAAGCATTAAGAGAATAACTAAAATCTATTCTTCTCAAGCTATTCCAAAAAAATTCAAGAGGAGGGAAGATTTCCAAGCTCATTTTATTAAGCAAGAATTATCCTCATTCCAACACCAGATAAAGACACTACAAAGAAAGAATATTATAGGCCAATATTGCTGATGAACATAAATGCTAAAATTGTCAACAAAATATTAGCAAACTGGAACCAGCAATACAATAGAAAGATCACACATCATGATCCAATGGGATTTATTCTGGAGAGGCAAGGCTAGTACAATATTCACAAATCAATAAATATGATTTATCACATAAATCAAATGAAGGATTACATGATTATATCAATAGATATAGAAAAAGCATTTGATACAATCCAGCACCCATTTATGATCAAAACTCTGAGCAAAGTGGGAATACAGGGAACATACCTCAACATAATAAAGGCCATATATGACATACTGACAGCCAACATCATACTCAATGGGCAAAAATGAAAAGCAATACCCTTAAGATCAGGAACAAGGCTGGGGTGCCCTCTTTAACCCCCCTTTCACTTCCTGATATCAAGTTATACTACAAGACCATTGTACTCAAAACAGCCTGGTACTGGCATAAGAATAGGCATATAGTCAAAATGAAAAACTGATGATTGATGCTTCTCATCTCTCTCCGTTTCTGTCTCTCCGTTTCTGTCTGTCGGTCCCTATCTGTCCTTCTCTCTGACTCTCTCTCTGTCCCTGAAAAAAAAAAAGAAAGAAAGAAAGAAAGAAAGAAAGAAAGAAAGAAAGAAAGAAAGAAAGAAAGAAAGAAAGAAAGAAAGAAAGAAAGAAAGAAAGAAAGAATAAATGGTGTTGGGAAAGTTGGACAGGTACATACATACAAAAAATATGAAACTAGACCACCAATTTATACCATTCAGAAAAATAAGCTCAAAATTGATAAAAGACTTAAATACAAATCACAAAACCATAAAATTCCTTGGAAGAATACATAGGCAGTAAACTCTGATATCCTTTGTAGCAGTATTTTTGCCGATGTGTTTCCATGGGCAATGGAAATAAAGAACAGAAACAAATAGGACTATATCAAACTAAAAAGCTTTTGCACAGCAAAAGACACAATAAACAAAATAAAAAGTCAACCTACACAATGTGAGAATATATTCACTGATACATCTGATAAAGGGTTAGTAACCAAAATTTATGAAGAAATTCTAAAACTCAACACCAGATAGGTAAACAATCCAGTAAAAAAATGGGCAAGGAACTGAATAGATACTTCTCCAGAGAGAACATACAGATGTCCAATAGGCATATAAAAATATTTAATATCACTAGTCATCAGAGAAATACAAATTAAAACCACAATGAGCTACCACCTTACACCTGTCAGAATGGCACTCATTAACAAATCAATACACAATAAGTGCTGGTGAGGGTGTGGAGAAAAGGGAACTCTCCTGTACTGCTGGTGGGAATGCAGACTGGTGCAGCCACTGTGGAAAACAATATGGCATATCCTCAAAACATTAAAAATGGAACTGTCTTTTGACCCAGCTATCCCACTTTTAGGAATATATCCTAAGAATTCCAAAACACTAATTCAAAAGAAGATATGCACACCCATGTTTACAGCAGCATTGTTTACAATAATCAACATTTGAAAACAGCCCAAGTCCATCAGTGGATGAGTGGGTAAAAAAGCTGTAGTACATATACACAATGAAATACTACATGGCCATGAAAAAGAATTAAATCTTCTATTTTCCGATGGCATGGATAGACTTGGAGATTATTATGCTAATATGGTATTTATCTTTCTCTGCCTGGCTTATTTCACTTAGCATAATAATAATTTTGAAAACTGCACATAGGATTTTTTACTGCATTTCGGGGTTAGTCTCATGTATATTATAAGCCAGATGTCATATTTAAAATTCACACTGGCTTCTGATTCTGGGGAGATGAGTAGGGAGAGTCACCTCATCCTTCCTACTCTGTCTACTAGGTACACCTGACAATCCTGGACATTATATTAAAACAAACATAGGAAGATGTTGAAAGGTGGAAAGAAAAAGTCAGGCAAACCAAGGCTCTCAGAACCAAAGCTACTGCATCCCAGTGAATTCTTTGCATTTCTTCATGCCTCATATATCCCAAACTGGGCACCAAAGAAGCCAGAACACTAATGACACAGACCACTGAAAAGCCCCAGGAAAACTCTGCTATCTCTTGTCAATGGACCAGGAAAGGGGCAGCCTAATAGAACAGAAAACATTTGGACACACAGAAAATCTTGCAGCCCCGTCTGCATCAGCAGGAGCTCAGCAGAGATTCCGGACTCCACCCTTGCCAGGCGGTAACGAGGTGCCACCAGCTCTCATCACACCTCCAAGGTGGTGTCAAAGAGGACATGAGGACATGGGGAAACTGAGACTTCTGTCTCTACCAGTTGTTAAAGAGGACTCCCTCCTTCGGGGCATGAAGGACAATGGGGGAGTAGGGGAGACATGCACTTTCACTCCACACAAACCTCTTGAAACTAAACCTCAAATCCTTTTAAAGCAGTAATTCAAAATAAATCATAAATTTAAATATAAAACTGTAAGACTTTTATAAAATAACAGAAGAGAACATTTTTAGGCACTAGTGCTTAGATGTGACACCAAAGTCACATCCCATAACAATGAAAAATTGATCAATTGGAACTCAGCAAAATAAACTTTTGTTCTGTAAAAAATTCTTAAGTGCATGAAAAGACAAACTACAGAGTAGGAAAAAAATGTATCTGACAAAGCACTTACCTACAATAGAACTCTTAAAACTGAACAATAAAAACAATCCAATTGGAACGTGGCAAAAGACATGAAGAGACATTTCACCAAAGAGCAAACATGTAAAAAAATGTTTAGCATCACTAGCTATTAAGGACACGCAAATTAAAGCCACAGTGAGTATTACTATATACCTTTCAACATGATAAATAAAATAGTGATGCTATTTTATATCTTGCTAGCAAGAATACAGAGACATTTGATCTGTTATACATTACTGGTAGGAATATAAAATGGTACAGCCACTCTGGAAAACAGGTTCGTAGTTTCTTAAAACAATTAAACATACACTTACTATACAAACCAATAATTGCACTCCTAGGCCTTTATCTCAGAGAAATTAAATGTTATCTTAGCAACTTTATTGTAATAGCCAAAACCTAAAAAACAACCAAAATGTACTACTGCTCAGCACTAAAAAAGAAAGGAACTATTGAGATACACAGTAACTTGAATAGATATCAAGGACATTATTCTAAGTGAAAAAAAATTCAAAAGGACAGATATTCTGTAAGTCCATTTATATAACAATGTAGCGTTCTTGAAATGATAAAATTGTACAGAAGGGAAACAGAGGGAAGGTTGCCAGGGGTTAGGAATGGTGTGGGGGAGGGAGTTGGACGTGGCTATAAAGGGGTAGCATTAGTTCTGTCTTGATTGCACTGATGGTTATAGGTATAGTATACACATGAGGTACAGTACTATAGAATTATTCATATACATCAAGTCAATGGCAGATTCCTGTTTTTGATATCGCATTATAATTACATAAGATAGACTTCCTAGGGGAAAGTGATTGAAGGGCACATGGGTCTTCTGCGTACTACCTTTGCAAATTCCTATGAATCTTTATTTCAAAATTAAAACTTTGTTTTGGGAACATTGCTGGGAAGCAACCGAGACTTACACGACTTCCGATCAGAAGAACCTTCTGCCAAGGGCATTTAAAAGCAAAGTGCGACACAAGGGAAAGCTGGCTACCAATTGAGCAGACATGCCATATGGAGAGATTTTTGTGGCAGAGGAAAAAATTCATTCCTTCCCAATAACATTCTGTGTCCAGCCCTACCTCCAGCGATTCTAACTCCTTTAGGTTAGGGTGGTTGTGATGATCTAGGTCAGGGGTAGTCAACCTTTTTATACCTACCGCCCACTTTTGTATCTCTGTTAGTAGCAAAATTTTCTAACCGCCCACCGGTTCCACAGTAATGGTGATTTATAAAGTAGGGAAGTAACTTGACTTTATAAAATTTATAAAGCAGAGTTACAGCAACTTAAAGCATATAATAATAATTACTTACCAAGTGCTTTATGTTGGATTTTCGCTAAGTTTGGCAGCATAAATCTTTATAAAACAACTTACTATAGTCAAATCTATCTTTTTATTTATACTTTGGTTGCTCCGCTACCGCCCACCATGAAAGCTGGAATGCCCACTAGTGGGCGGTAGGGACCAGGTTGACTACCACTGATCTAGGTGATCTAAAGTGCAGTCTGGACTCACACCATATTACATTAAGGAAGAAACAACAGTTCTGACCCTATTTTGAGCCCTGTAAAATAAAAGTAAACCCAAAGGGTTGTGTTATTCCAATATTAAGGTTATGTTAAGGTCAGTTCCTGAACCCTCTGAACCTCCTAAATCTTAATTATTGGAGCACTACCCAAAGCCCAGGGAATTAAAAAAAAATAACACAGGTGGTTTTTAACATGCTATATTTTAAAAAAGAAATCAATGTTTTATCCTTTGAATATTACTGATTCTCTCAAATAATCATTTTACTTTCTCATAGCTATTAATAAAATGCAAGAGAGAAGCACTGTGAATTTCAGGCATTCGCCGGTAATGATCTGCTTCTAAGGGGGCAGTTCTATATGGTGTCAGCCAAGGTAAACAGCAGCAGCGACTCTTTCACATTGCCCAACATAACAGAATGACAAAGGTGTTCTATAAAAATGACTTGACACAAATTTAAAAATTAAAAATTATTAAGCTTTATATTAATTACTACAAGTATGAAAGGTCATCAAAATTCCACATTAATATTTACAGTTTCTATTAAACTTGACTTAACAGTTAATGATGCTCCGGAGTGATGCTGGTTATTACAGTTAATACATAGATGAGATACAAAGCAGAATCCTGGAGCTGGGCCAGGAGCTGCTAAGAGGCTTCTGTGCACGACCCTGCTGTTTGACCCTGAGTGAGTTCTTTATCAGATGCCTGCAAGTTAATCGGAAACAGTAGTTTGAGGAATGAAAGAAATAATAATATGAGAAAGCACTCAAAGCTGCAAAGTGTTAAGCGTGCTGTCTTTGTCATAATTATCACCATTTAAAAAATTCAGTTCTTAATTGTTAGCTGGCTATTTAGAGGTCTATGAATGTAGTTCTTCTAGAAGTTGTAGTTTATATCAATGGAGCAAGTTTTTCATGATCAAAACTACTATATGGTGAATCAGTTGTTAATTGAAGGGTGATGGTTTACAAATTGCAAATGACTTGGGCACATTTGCTGATACTGATGAATCCTACTGACTATAACTCATGGAAGTGACCGGGTTCCCTTAGCACAGAGAGCCGTGTGACGTGTAAATTTTATATGGCATTTAAAGCTTTTCTTTTAGAAATCTAACATATATTTTATTTCTTTATCTAGCCGTTCCATTAAAGGGCACTTTAGCTGTGGTGCAACTCCATTTTTAAGTTTTAAATTAGGGAGCAGAAAATTTCTAATAGTGTCCATCTAACTGTTAATATGGTGTACCCTAAAGGCAGTGGTTCTCAAACTTTTTGAAGTCGGGGTGCATTTAAAATCCTACAAATAATTGTAGATGCACTATATACAAATTTGAGAAATATGTTATAATAATTAAGTCAAATATTAAAGAAAAAATGTAAAGTCCAAGTGTGCTTTCATGGTATTAAAACAAAATAAATAGGACAATATTAAATTTACATTTTTTGAATTATGCTTTTTAGAATTCATAAAAAAGAGGGGTTAAAAAATTAAAAAACAACAAAAAAGTTATCTTTTTATATATAGATACATTCTTAGTAAGATTTAGTAAATTCAGCAGGTCCTGGCGTGAACGTGTTAAGTTTTTTCATTCTTGTGTTTATGAGAAACATGGGCCTGATGTGTCCTAAAAATTTCTTCAATGTTTGGACATATATTTGAAAGGCAAACTCGCATTTTCTCGTCAATACATTGAAGAATTTCTCTCTTTTTACTCTTAATTGTGTTGAGTGCAGAAAACCCCCACCATACATATTATCTTAACTAAACTTTACACCAAACAAAGGATAAAAGAAACTTCCCTCCAGTCTTTCCAGGGAACATGGTGGGATAGTGTAAAAAATCCAGCACCACAGCTTAATAGCCTTTTGCAATCTAATCAGGCAAGTGAGGTGGGGGGTGGACAGACTGTCAGCTTACAGCCAATTCCCCACACCTCTGTCCCCCCAAAATCTAACCCTTTTGGTTTTTTGGTCCCCAACAGGAACATATTTCTCTGGAATACCATAGGGTGCACCTGGAAATTTTCTAGGGTGCACCAGTGTGCCTTGGTACACACTTTGAGAACCACTGCCCTAAAGCAATGCTGAGGACCACAAGGATATCAGGAAGAATTTCAAGCTTTTTGTAGCATTCAATACTAATCGGAAAATATAAACATGATACTGAATAATGTAAGAATGAAAGGCTTACACAGATACTTTTTTAAACTCCACAAATATAAAATTATACAACAATCCTAGATTAAAAAATACAAATAAGTCTCGGTAAGTGGTATAAGAACAATTAAATAATAATTTTAAAACTAGCTATGACCAATATTGAAAATCACAAATAATTTTTATTGGGACAACTTGAACCATAAGTTATATTACCCATATAGTATTATCTATGAATTTTAACTTTCTAATTAACAAAAATACCTTAATATAAAAGATGAGGATTGTCATCTTTTACATATTTATGTATATAACTAATTTCATGTTTTTATTTCAAATATACTAATTCCACATCTTTAAAAAATTACTGTGAAAATTAATACATAAATTACAAATAATTAACTTGGTGATTCTTCAATATTTATCATTTTCTATTCTGCATTTTGTTTGTTCTCAAGTTGAGATATCTATGTCAAAGTATATCTGTAGGGTTGTGCTAATATATATATATATGTAAAAGGCAATGTGGTTTTATAGCTTGTTTGTTTATACCCTTCTTTATCCCAAACAGAATTACAATGTTCTATTATAAATAGCTACACCCTTGCATAAAAAAAACTAAAGAAACTAGGATAAACATTAAAATAAGTAAAGCAAAAATAAGTTGAAGCTCAAAATAAGGTTAGAATGCATATGGTTCAGTGTACTTGCCAGAGAAGGGCTACAAATTTAGCTCCAAAAGAAAAACTGTGATTGACTCATGATGCAGTATCCAGATGTTTGGGAGATATGGTTAATTCTGGTGCTGAAAGAAATGGAGTCACAAATAAAATGAAAAAGACCCACACGTCTTTTAACTGGAACTTTCAAGATAAAAAGCCCCTGGCCAGTGGCTCAGTGGCTATAGCGTCAGCCCAGTTTATGGATTTTCCAGGTACAACTTCCAGTGGGGGAATACAGAAGTGAACATTGCTTTTCCCCACTCCCTCTCACCTTTCTCTCCATCTTACCCTCCCCCAGTCAATGGGTTGATTAGTTTCAGTGTGGCTCAGGGCACTGAAGATAGCTTCCTCAGAGCGCAACAGCCTCAGGCACTAAAAATAGCTTGGTACTCAAGCATCAGCTCCAGATGCGGTTGCCCAGTGGATCCTGGTCAGGGCACATGCAAGAAAGAGTCTGCCTCACTAACTCCCCTCCTCTCACCTAAAAAATAAATACATAAATGAAAAGCAGAAATAGATATCTACAAACACATATTAAGATGTCTATACATAGACTACATGTGATAAACATTGTACACCTACTCCCTTGTCTTGGTCTATTTCTATTATCAGAACCTTGAGAGAGGATTGAATAGTGAGGAAGCAAGACCTTAGGTCAACTGACATAATCTTCGTGTCTAATATTGTAAACAGACTCCAGAAGGTCTTTACATACTATATAGGTAACTAGGTATTGCCTTTCAGAAACTCCCTGCCAGAAAAAATCAAGATTTGAGCACTAGCCAAACCAAATTATAAAGGATGCTACAGGTAAATCCCAAGGTGAATACATGTCAAACCAATTATTAATAAATCAGATGCCCATACTATCCAAGAAAAATCACTAGAATATATAATGGACTTGACTCAAATTATAAGGAGTGAAGGTAGGAAAATTCTCCTTGTTAATGGAAAGCAGTTGAAGAGTGAGGAAAAAATGGGGGTCGAGAGGAGTAAGGAAAGTGGGACAAAGTGGGGGAGAACGATGGCTTTCAACCAGCCTTCTATGCACAAGCCAGCTACCAATTAGACTTTACCCTGTGTGTTTGTGACCTGACACCAGCTAATAGACCCAGCCTTTGTAGAACAAGATGGGAAAGAAAAGCTCATTTGGTGACTTTCTTAGAAAAGGAATTAGCAAATGACACAAAAAGATTATCTTCAGTATCATTTAGAAATAGAGACCAAAATGCACCTTCTTATGTGGAAACACATAGTTTCCAAGTTTAGAAATTCCTGAAATAATGAATAAAAACAGATGTGGAGAGAGAACTCCCAAACAGGAAAAGGAACTCAAAGACCACTGAGAAAAAAAGAGATCAAGAAAAAGAAAATGAGAAGGAGGTGGAGAAGGCTATGAGTAGGAGGAAATAAAGGGCCTGAAAGAGGAACCCAGCCAAGAATTCACCTTATTGTGGTTTGGCACTATGGTATCTAACTGACTATTTGAGATACCAAGTCTCTGGCAAGGTTCCCTGCATTGACAGCCTTTACCTGAGTAGAAATGGGGTCGAACTCCACATGGTAAAGTTAAATATAGTGGAGGTGGGACAAGTAGATTCTGTAGTCTTGCTATAATACTATTGATTTTAGAATAAATTTTATTACATGGAAGAATCATCTTAGACCCTCTTCTGGAACATTTATGTACTTAATGAGATACAGAAAAACTTCATCTATAGCAGTGGTCCCCAACCCCCGGGCTGCAGACCAGTACCAGTCCATAGGCCATTTGGTGCCAGTCCACAGAGAAAGAATAAATAACTTACATTATTTCCATTTTATTTATATTTAAGTCTGAGTGATGTTTTATTTTTTAAAAATGACCAGATACCCTCTGTTACATCCGTCTAAGACTCACTCTTTTTTTTTTAATTTTTATTAATTTTAATGGGGTGACATCAATAACTCAGGGGACATATGTTCAAAGAAAACATGTCCAAGTTATCTTGTCAATTATGTTGCATGCCCATCACACCCAAAGTCAGATTGTCCTCCATCACCTTCTATCTAGTTTTCTTTGTGCCCCTCCCCCTCACCCTTCCCGCCCTCTCCTCCCCCCCCAACCACTCTTGATGCTTATCTCAGTCACATGATACATTTACCCATCCCACCCTAAAGGCCAGTCCATGAAAATATTTTCTGACATTAAACCGGTCTGTGGCCCAAAAAAGGTTGGGACCACTGATCTATAGCATTCTCATTTATAAGGCAATCTTATAAATGGATCCTGAGGATACTATCATAATTAAATTCTAGGGTATATATGAATGTCAAATCCTGCTAAACTGGACTCTTATCTCAGAAGAAGTATCTTTGTAGATAAACTCTAGTCTAAAGTCATTATTGAACACTTTCTGTATGTGGGATTATACAAGTATGGGAGGATAACTAACAAGACTTTTTCTCACCTGACCAGTGGTGGTGCAGTGGATAGAGAGAATCAACCTAGAACACTGAAGCCCCAGGTTCTAAACCCTGAGGTCACTGGATTGAAGCCCAAGGTCACTGGCTTGAGCTTAATGTCGCTGGCTTGATCAAGGGATCACTGGCTCAGCTGGAGCCCCCTGGTTAAGGCACATATGAGGAGCAACCAATGAATAATTAAAGTGCCGAAACTATGAGTTAATGCTTCTCATCTCTCTCTCTCCTCCTATCTTTATCTCTCTCTGTCTCTGTCTATCTCTCTCACTAAAAACAATAATAATAATTTTTTTTCCTTGAAGATCATAAAACTTGACTGAAATGACAACTTGAGAAAAATCACACATAAACAAGTACAACTTAATGAGCTGTTAGGAATGGAAAAACTGAAAAAGATAAGTAATTACTTACACCTGCTTCTGTTTATGGTAAAGACTGAAAACTCATTAAAAGAATAGAGTAACTTGGTAAGGGTGAGGTGAATCATTGGCTAGCATTAAATTTGAACTGGGTTTTGAACTGTTGGTCTGTTGGAAAAGTGACTGATAGATACTTAATTATAAAGGAACTCAATGAGCAAACATACAAAGCAAAGAATGTAAAAGATGCATATAAGGGACAATAATCAAGAGGTAATAGAAAAGAAGCCAGGAAGAATGAGAAAGATGACCTTGGACAGCAATGAAGTACTGTAAACTGATGGGACAAGAGCTTTAAAAATAAACTTACAGGAGCCAGGAAAGTACTACAATGAAACAGTATTTAATTTTTTATTTCTTTTGACTTTTCACAGGTAAAACAGGCACCCAGGATTACTGGAGACAGATGGTAGCTAACAAGTAGAGAAACAACATTTAGATGTTTGGAGACTCCTACACTACTGACTTCATACTACACAACAGCAGCTGGTAAAACAGGTATCTGAAATGTGTGGGGGTGTGTGCTATTGTTTTTGTTGTCTCAAAGTTGTCATTTGGAGGAAATGTTTTGCACGCATTAGGTTACCTCTGGAAAAATTAATTAGCACTTCTGTTATAGTAAATGTGGAAGAGAATCTGTTTGCTCATGACTTTATTGAGACTTTTATCTCATGTAATAAGAGAGAATTTGGAGACAAGAGATATTATTAAAATATTGTTTTTGATTGCTGGAGGAACACCCTAGAGCTACTGTGATAATCCAAATGCTGATTATTTAATCATATTTCTAAGATCTAAAATCTGGAAATAATTTGTCAAGATAATTTATCTTAAAGTTGGATAAGAAGAAAATACTATTGTCCTTAAATAAATCACAAAAATATTTTATAAAAGGATGACCTTAACAATCCATCCAGTGTTTTTTAACTATTGTAATGCTGATGGCTGAGGCCAGGCTGGGGATCACACTGGATTCAGGCAGACAGTAAGAAACTGCAGAGCTGGAAAGTAGGGCCATTACTCACTTATTGGAGGCTTGCAGAGACAGGTGAGCAAATAAACAAAGGAAAACTGCTTTTCGCAGTGGAAGACAAGAGATCAGAAAAACTGCCCCTCAGGGTGATGGCTGAGGGAATCAGGGAACTGCACCTTGCAGCGGCGGCAGAGCAATCTGGGAGAATTGCCACCAAGGGAAAACACCCATAGCTTTTCATAGAGACACTCACGTGGCTTTCTGCCACACGCTCATGTACTAATCGTGCAAAGTGCTTGCAGCCAGGAAACCGGTGAGCAAGCCTAACACAGCGGTTTTCCCCACATTCCATTTCTTTAGGGTTGTTGCTTGCCTCACAATCTACATGACAGGCATCTTCCGCAGTGGTCGCTGTACGAGCAGTGGGTACATTACATAAACAGAAACAGTACAGGCTACATACAGCAGCAGAATTACAATAGTACAAACTATGGGCAAAATGAGGGAGTTGTCAGTGGCACCAAGAGAGGCAAATCTTTTCCGTTTGGTGGAATGCAGGCCAGAGGTTTCTCCACAGACAGCACAGTAGCTGGTATCAGAAGCCACCCTGGGCAGACGAACCAAACTTTATTGCCCTATATACCAGGATCTGCTGGTTCTATGTATAACAAAATGGAAGAACTCATTATAGGCTATAAAGAAATTACAAAGGTGCCCTTCACAATGCTGTCTCTCTGAGCACTCAGGGATAATATACCTTCTATGTTAGGCGGCCGGTGCTGGTTTCCCAGGGAGTTAACTGGAGGTCCACCTCTAGCCCCCTACCCCACGGTGCCTACAAGGCCACCCATCATGGCGGGGGGGGGGGGGGGCTGTACTGTCCAGGGCCAAGTCCATTGAAGTCATTGGCCTTTAAGGAGGGCTGTTGGGGCAGGCAGGAGCACACTGCCCTGCTGTCCAAAGCCTGGCTTGAGTAAAGTATCCTTGGTGAGTATCTGCAACTAGATGGGAGCAGCTGCCCAGTGCAGGAGGGCCTCTACTGGAGCTGAGATCCTCATCGAGGTCTCTCATTCAAAACCCGGAGTACTGTCTGTAAGCGGTGTGTCCATCCAGTAAGGGAGCTGGTGCCCCTCTCCTGTCAGTCCCTGCTTTAAAAGTTCATTATACCACTCAATGATACCAGAGCCTGTGGGTGGTAGGGAACATGGTACTTCCAGTCCACCCCTAGGCCTTGAGCTCATTGCTTCACCATAGAACCCATGAAACAGGTACCGTTGTCACTTTCAAGGACTAGTAGTCACCCATATGCAGCACTCAAGTGGTCCAGAGCCTGTATGACTGCTCTCTGGTCTGGGTTATGGGCAGGGTAAGCAGCAAACAGACTGGTGGCAGTATCTACACAGGTGACTGCATACTGATACCCATCTGACTTTGGTAAGGATCCAGTGATGTCTATCTGCTACTGTGTCAGTGGAACATGACCTCTCTGGATCTGTCCAGGTGATGCCAGTTGTCTCTGAGGGTTCTCCTTGGAACACACTGCACATTGCTCACAGGCTGCAAGTACCTCTGTATAGGACACAGGCAAGTTCCACGCCTTAGCCATAGCCCACATAGTTTTCTGCCCCACATGGAGCAGATGTTGGTGGAGCCACTGTGCCATGTCACCTGACTCAGAGTCAGCAACTATTGCACCCTTGTCAAGGTGTGTGCCTCATCATTCCCAGGATGGGCTAGAGGGGCATGTCCTGTGACATGATAAACTGTCACCTGCTTCTGGTGTCCTGTTTCCCATAAGACCTGCCACGGCCTGACCCCATAGCAAACGCTGAATTACCATCCACTTGTTAATGTGCAAAGTACCAATCCAGAATGTCAGTCCATCATAGACAGCTCAGCTGTCAGTGCAAATCACCAAAGGAGAAGATTCATTACAGGCAACTAGCCATACAACACATAATTCCACCAATTGGCTGCTGTGGCCCATACCTGTGTCCATCCAAATAGTCTCAGTGGCCAGATGGAAGGCTATGGCCATCCACTTGGCAGGTTGGTCCCTGCTAGAACCATAAGTGTACCAGGCATCCTTGAGGATGGGCATCTACCTCTCTTGGTAGGGACTGACTTCAGGTTCTGCCTCCTGAGCCCCAGCTGCACCTGACTTTAAGGTCACATAGGTGACTGGACCCAAGACTTCCTGCAGTTCTGCCCTCAACAGGATGGAGCTAGGTGCACAGTATTGTTGCAAGTATGCACCCCACTTGGCCAGGGTAGAGGTTTGAGCTGTACCACTATGTGGGTTGGTTGTCCAATCTCTCACCCATCGTGCAGTAAAGTATGTTGTCTTGACCATAAATGGAGTTGTGATTGTAATACTCTCAGTGACTAGGAAGGCAGCATACACAACTGCCAACTGTTTCTCCACTAATTAGTAATGGACTTCAGCGCCTTTCCAAAATTGGGACCAAAACCTAATAGGTTGCTGTAGACACTCTGTCCATTGCTACAAGCCCCATCCAAAACCCTCAGGGATTACAAGGTCATCAAGCTTACAGTGCCTGGCAGGATCAAACATATTCAAGGCCTGTGCCACCTTTAACAGCTATCTTAGTTGCTGCAAATGCACCTTGTGCCTGCTCAGTTCAATCCCACTAAACCCCCTTCTGAATGAATAAGGTTATATAGGGGCACAGTAACTGAACCAAATGGAGTATGTATGGTAACCAGTACCCCAACAGACCTAGGTGTCCCTGCAACTGTTTTACTGTAGTGGGCACAGGAAACACCTGGATCTTATCTAGAACTGCATCAGGGATAACTTTTGTCTTATCTGACCAGAAAACCCCCAAGAACTTAACAGATACTTCAGGTCCTTGTAATTTGCCCTTGTTGACTGCCCAGCCACACACTTTCAAATGGGATAGCATGGTAGGGACTGCTTTCTCCAATTCTGGAAGAGAGCAACTGGTTATCATGATATCATTGATATAATGGTACATACGAACTGCCTCTGGCTGTTTTCATTTAGCCAGGCCAGCAGCCACCAGCCCATGGCACAAAGAGAGGACTATGCAAATAGCCCTGTGGTAATACTATAAAGGTCCGTTGCCACCTTAAGTGAAGGCAAATTGGTCTTGACTTTCTGCAGCTATATCAATAGAGAAAAAGGTGTTAGCCAAATCTGCCACAAAGTGGTATGTTCCAGACTCATGCCAAACCATCAGGTAGCCATTGAGGTAACAGCAGCATGAAAAAGGGAACAGCTTTATAAGTTCCCTGTAATCGACTGTTGTTTTCCAGGTTCTGTCTGGTTTGTGCACAGGCCATACCGGGGAATTCTAAGGGCTGTGCACTGTCCCCACCTTTTCCGGATGAATCACAAGGATCATCCCTGTGATTTCTCCATAAGTGCCTGGCAGGTGGTACTGCTTTGGACTAGTCACATGCTGGGAAGCAGATAATGGCAAAGGGGAATGTGCTGCATGTCCCCACAACACTGCCGTCATGGCCCGGATCCATAGCCAGAACTCCCCAGCTATGGTTTCCAACCACCATTTTTGTAAGACATCTATCCCTAAAACATATACAGGAATAGGAGATACATAGGATATGCAATCTTCCTATCCCCAGTGGAATAGTTATTGGCTTCACTTGAACAGTTTGGCCCCCATAACCATCAATGGCCACTGGAGTACCAGGGAACCACTCCGAGTTCCCATGGAGGAAAGAACATTTTGCACCTGTATACACCAAGGCCAATACCCATTGTACATTAGAAGGGGACGAGTGGATTGCCAACTCCACATAGGGCCTCCAATCCCTACTCATTCCTGTTAGACAGGTCCCTCAGCCTTCCCCCAATTGAAACTGGAACAGAAGATCTAGGGATCCTCCTCTCTCTCAGTTGTCTCCATCATATTATCCTGTAACCATGCTACCCATGCACCAACCATTTTATTGGTAGCTGCTGGGGCCATTCATCTCAGTGGCAGAAACCTCTGTTCTGGTTTAAGCTGCTACCAAAGCTCCAAAAGAACTTTATTAGACTTGCCATCTAATTTCTCCCGATTTCCCTGGCCACAATCAAATCTACCCACATCTGTGTTAGGATAACCTTTACAGACCCACTTCTCCTGTTAGTCAAGGTGACAGCACAGGCACCAGCCCTCACAGCTTTATGATTTTGTGCTGCCTCCACCTCATCCAAATCTGTTACCATCTATGTAACCGAGTTGATGGGCTGCCCCACATAGGGTCTCAAGATAGCCACTAGTGACTCAAAAAGGGCTGACAGGGCACTACAGAGAATAATGTCTCTCATCCCTGCTATAAATACTTCCTCATCTGGCCCATGGGGCTGTAGGTTGAAAGCAGCATTTTTCATACCTAATTCCTGGAGGACTTGCTACAGCTCCATATATGATTGCCACAAATTCACTGTCCCTGACAAGTCTCCAGCATTCTGCCAGACTATACAAATGGCAGCCATCACCCCTTCTAATAGGGTATGGTTTCCTGGGTTGTCATGGCAGTTCTGAAGATACTGTTTCAAGAAGGTGTGCTAATGGCAGCTAATTTCTCCATCTCTGTTCAAGAGAGCATGATGCCATCCACACTTATATCACACAACCACAGCAATCAATCTGCCAGAGGCTCAGTGAGTTTCTGCCTGAATCTTGCTCCTAACTCCATCAGCTCTGTCTGGGTGTAGGGCTGGCCCACAGAGTGCTCCACTACCTGCTGAGGGGATTGTGCCTGCCCCTGATGGACTCTTGGCTGCTGGGTTTTTAACTTCTGGGTGACCACCAGCTTGGCTCTGAGTCTGCAGATGACAGTTTTAACCAAAACCACATCCCCAGAATAGGAGGAGTTGTAAACACATGCTCCCAACTTAGAGCCACTCTGCCAGCAGGGATGCTACTTCTTCTTCAGCACCCACTTTGACTCTTGTAGCTGCCAGCTCTTGGCCTGAAGCTCAAGCTCAGGCTCTTGAACCTGCAGCTATTTCTCTAACAACTGTCACTGCCAACATTCAGCTTCTAGGGCAAATTGCAGCTCATAAACCTGTAATCCTTTCTCCAGAGATCATTCCAGTTCAAGGTGCCATTGGTGTTCAGCCTGCATTTCATGCTGCAGCTCTCAAGAGCAGTTGGCCTCCTTTTCTAGCAATCCTTCCAGTTCCATATGGCGAACCTTTTAATAAAAACCACCCACTTTTGCAGTGCTGGTCAACCTGGTCCCTCCCACCCACTAGTGGGCATTCCAGCTTTCATGATGGGCAGTAGCGGAGCAACCACTAGTGGGCAGGAGGGACCAGGTTGACCAGCACTGCAAAAGTGGGCGGTTTTTACAAAAAGGTTCGCCATCACGGTTCCAGTTCAAGCTGTCACTGATTCTCAGCCTATAGCCTGAATTGAAGTTCTAAAATCTGGAACTCTTTTTCCAGTGACTGTTCCAGCTCATGCCACTGTTGGCGCTCAGTCTGCAGCTCATCCTGGAGCTTTTGACCTCAGACAGCCTCTCACACAGAGCTCTCGGTTTCTTCTCACAGGGCTATAAAAAACACCCAGCCCACAGCCCCCAAAAGGACAGCCACAGGGAACCAGATACTAGAGTACAACCACAACTCCTCAATCCCACCCTTCAAATGTGTTGGTAGCTCCATACCCATCTGTTCCAAATCCTGCCAAGTACGCCAGGAGTAATGCTGGTGGTTGAGGCCAGGCAGGTTTGCTCTGGATTCTGGAAGACAGTAGAGGAACTGCAGAGCCAGAAGATGTCAGGCCATTACCCACTTATTGGAGGCTCACAGAGACAGGCAAGTGAATAAACAAAGGAACACCACTTTTTGCAGTGAAGGGCAAGAGATCAGGAAAACTGCCCATCATGGTGCCAGCTGAAAGAATCAGGGAGCCACACCTGGCAGTGGCAGGAGAGTAATCTGGGAGAATTGCCTCTGAGGGAAAGCACCCATAGCTTTTCATAGAGATACACATGTGGTTTTCCGCCACGTGCTCACACACTAATCATGCAAAGTGCTTGCAGCTGGGAAACCAGTGCGCAAGCCTAACACAGCTGTTTTCCCCACAACTACCATACTATCAAAGTAGTAGTAATTGCATATTTAGCATTCACAATGTAAAAGGTGCTGCACAACATTCTTTAAAAAAATAGCAAATGCAGAAATCCGGGGAAATGCTAGGTAAATATTAGAGGTAAGAATTTGAAATGTTTAGAAAGAAATAATGAGTTATTTAAGAGAGATCAATGGCTTAGAGACTTTAAGGGAAACAGATGGGTGGTAATTAGAGGGAAAGCTAAGCCAGGAGCACCACAGCCTATAGTTCCTGGCTGGAGGCAAGCAGGCGATCACACCTGGGAATGGCAGGACTGAGAAGGGATAAGTAGAAATTGCTTACTCCAGCTCTTATTTAACCTTTGTTTGTAAATAAAAATAATAATAAAATAAATAATTTTAAGATAGAAAAATAACTTCACTGACATAAGCAATGTGAAGTCATTATGAACATCATCTGTCAGTCACAGTAGCTGCATCATTGTTTTCTGTCTCTTGCTTCCCACTTTCCTCCCTCAGCTTCTTTTACTCACTTCGCACCCAACGTCAGGATTTGTTTTACAACTTAGTCATTTTCTTCATTTTGTCAGAAAGGGCCACAGACTTCCACACAACTTCAATCTTGGGTTCATAAAGTAAAGGAGAGATGGGGGGAAAAAAACTATTCTTAAAAGGATGGAGTGAAAGGAGATGGGCTAAACATTTTTCCATGTTAAGGAAGTCTAGAAAAACTGAATAAAACTGAAAGGGGGAGGAGCTGATACAGCTTAAAGATTTACCAGATACGTTTTCAAAAGGAACTAGCTATATTAACAGCGTGGGGGTTCACTTTTAATGAGGGTGCAGGGGCACGTGGGGAAAGGTGGAGAACTCTGGCATTATATTACTTGGTTTATCCTGATTATATTTAATAATTCCACAGTGATATTTAAAAATAGGCTATGCTTATGATTTTGATTTGATGTTTTATGTTTTGAGGCTATCATTTAAATAGCCTGAGGTGGCCCTGGCCGGTTGGCTCAGCGGTAGAGCGTTGGCCTAGCGTGCGGAGGACCCGGGTTCGATTCCCAGCCAGGGCACACAGGAGAAGCGCCCATTTGCTTCTCCACCCCTCCACCGCGCCTTCCTCTCTGTCTCTCTCTTCCCCTCCCGCAGCCAAGGCTCCATTGGAGCAAAGATGGCCCGGGCGCTGGGGATGGCTCTGTGGCCTCTGCCTCAGGCGCTAGAGTGGCTCTGGTCGCAACATGGTGACACCCAGGATGGGCAGAGCATCGCCCCCTGGTGGGCAGAGCGTAGCCCCATGGTGGGCGTGCCAGGTGGATCCCGGTCGGGCGCATGCGGGAGTCTGTCTGACTGTCTCTCCCTGTTTCCAGCTTAAGAAAAATGCAAAATAATAATAATAATAAATAAATAAATAGATAAATAAATAGCCTGAGGCACCTGACCTGTGGTGGCGCAGTGGATAAAGCATCGACCTGGAATGCTGAGGTCTCTGGTTCGAAATCTGCACTTGTCTGGTCAAGACACATATGGGAGTTGATGTTTCCTGTTCCTCCCCCCTTTCTCTCTCTCTCTCTCTCTTCTCTAAAATGAATAAATAAAAAAAAATTAAATAGCCTGAGGCATGAGTATTTTGACAGGAAATGCTGCACATTCTTGTAACTACTAACTTGTAAAATTTTCAAATGTGTATTTTGACCATTGACACCTTAATTGAAATCATGTTATGTCAAATAATATGAATAGTACAAGAAGCAGTATACATGAAGAATGAACATATTTGAGAAGAAAATAAATCTTTATAATTATTGACTGGTGTTTGGGGGCAAGCAGATGCTTGCTCTTAAGGAGAGCAACTTACTTTAATGATGGAGAATCTTGCTTTTATTAATAATGAAAAAAACACTGAAGTTTCCAAAATGTGTATCAATCAAATTATATTCAATATGTATGTATACTGAAGTATAATAAGGAATTAAATTTTATTTATTTATTTATTTTTATTTTTTTTCTTCTGAAGCTGGAAACAGGGAGAGACAGACAGACTCCCGCATGCGCCCAACCGGGATCCACCCGGCGCACCCACCAGGGGCGATGCTCTGCCCCTCCGGGGTGTCGCTCTGCCGCAACCAGAGCCACTCTAGCGCCTGGGGCAGAGGCCAAGGAGCCATCCCCAGCGCCCGGGCCATCTTTGCTCCAATGGAGCCTTGGCTGCGGGAGGGGAAGAGAGAGACAGAGAGGAAGGAGGGGGTGGAGGTGGAGAAGCAAATGGGCGCTTCTCCTATGTGCCCTGGCCGGGAATCGAACCCGGGTCCCCCACACGCCAGGCCAATGCTCTACTGCTGAGTCAACCAGCCAGGGCCAATAAGGAATTAAATTTTAAACATTAAAATAAATGTAATGAATAACAGAAGAAATAAAGTAAATATTAGAAATTGCCTAGACTTGGTAATTAGCACCAAGTATCTTCACAGAAACTTTAGCCAAACACATTTAAATTTATAAATTTGGCTCACTGGTAGAGTGTGGGCAGGTGTGTGGATGTCTGGCAGGTTGGCTCACTGGTAGAGTGTGGGCCTGGTGTGTGGATGTCCCGGGTTCAATTTCTGGTCGGGGCACATGGGAGAAACGACCATCTGCTTCTCCACCCTATCCTCTCTCCTCTTATTCTCTCTCTTTCTCTTTTGTTCTCTCTCCCCTCCCCTTCCTGCAGCCATAGCTCAATTGGATCCAGTGAGTTGGCCCCTGAGTACTAAGCTTGGCTCCCCTGACCTCCACCTCATTCACTAAAAATAGCTTGGTTGCCAAGCAATTGAGAAACACCCAGAGGGGCAGAGCATCACCCCACAGAGGGCTTGTGGGGTGAATCCCAGCCCAGGCACATGCAGGAATCTGTCTCTCTGACTCCCCTGTTCTCTCTTAATTTAAAAAAATTTTTTTTTAATTTATTTCAGAAAGAGTAGAAAAATACTCAAAAATGTGTGAGCAAAGTTCTTGAAGCATGAATTTTCAATTTTAAAAAGTTGGATTAAGATGCCGTGTAAGAGTTATTATATGTCAGGAAAAGAAATCTGGCTGAAATTCATGGGCCTCAATTTTAGAACATCCCTTTTTCACCTTGTCACTACTCTAAAACTAAATAACTTGAGTTTTCTTTCAATTCTCCTACTTACTGGATCTACAGAATTTTATAGAAATAAGAGAATGTATTCATTACTCAATCTAAAATTGCTGTTCAAAATTCAATTACTTTCCAGGATTCAAAATGTACACACTATGATCTAATATTTAAAAGAATATTTACATAAAAAATATTTACATATAAAAATTTCTAGTAGGTCACACATCAAAATGACAAAATTAACTTTGTTTATCAGCTATTGATTATTACAAACCAGGTACTACATTCTCCAACACAGAAATAAACAAGAAGGACATGAGCCTCACCCTCATGAAGCATGTGGATGGATGGCTATATCTCTGGGAAACAGAATTGCAGTGTGATTCTTGTTTTCTTCTAATCTCATTTCTAGAATTGCTACATGTAACACTTTTATAATTAGAGACAGGTACTACTTAAGAAAACTCCAGTTTTCAAGAATCATATAATGTAGTCCTAACTATATCTTTACAATGATCTACAAAAGGTACTCAGAACTTGAATGTCTTCAGGATTTTAAACAAAACCAAGGCAATTGCTCAAATATATTCTCACAAGCAACGAGTTTTATAAATTTTATTGCTGATTTTTTATTGTAACAGACCCCTGTAGCCAGTTGACCAAAGAAGTGAGGCTAGGAACATCATCAGACTGCTTATAATTCAAGATCCTATCTAGAAAAAAAAAAAAGATCCTATCTAGAAATCTAGGAGACTCCTGTAAGCAATTGTGGTCATTAAATATCCAGAAGAAACTTTATTTTTAAGAAAAACTCTTCTGAACAAACTTTAATAGGCATGTGTTTAGTAGTAAATAGTAAAAACTTCACAGTGCTACCCATTATGATAGACTTGATCCTAAACTGGAGCAGCATCTCTGATAAGGCCCATCTCACAGCTCACAGTCATAGACCTTTCATAGAGGTCCACAGCATGGCCGTCTCCTCCTCCTCCTCCTCCTCCTTCTTTTCTTCTTCTTCTTCTTCTTCTTCTTCTTCTTCTTCTTCTTCTTCTTCTTCTTCTTCTTCTTCTTCTTTTCTCCTTCTTCTTCTTCTTCTTCTTCTTCTTCTTCTTCTTCTTCTTCTTCTTCTTCTTCTTCTTCTTCTTCTTTTCTCCTTCTTCTTCTTCTTCTTCTTCTTCTTCTTCTTCTTCTTCTCTTCTTCTTCTTCTCTTCTTCTTCTTCTTCTTCTTCTTCTTCTTCTTCTTCTTCTTCTTTTCTTCTTCTCCTTCTCCTTCTCCTTCTTTTCTCCTCCTCCTCCTCCTCCTCCTTCGTCTTCTTCTTCTTCTTCTTCATCTCCTTTTCCTTCTCCCTCTTCTGTCCCAGTAGAGCCCAAGCCCTACGTAGATCAGGTGTCCCTGATTCGACTTCCCCATGCAGTGGGACACTTCTGCTTATCAGCAGGGCTAGCAGCCTCTTCAAGACTACTCTTGAGGCAGCTATGAGGATGCTACTGTTACGTGCCACCAGAGGAAAGACACGACTGACACACAAATTAGTTGCAATAATCACACAGGTTATTTATTACTCACAAATCCTTTTGGCGTGCCTGGGTACAGCTTAAGGGGGCCCCGTCAGCGTGCTCCTCTCAGCTGGCTTTGGTCAGAGCTCAGAGCGGCGTGGAGACAGTCCACATCAACGTTGGAGTCTGGGCAACGACTGCAGCAGGGGGCTCCTCAGCTTTAGTACCTTTCCTGGCCAACGCCTTCTAACAGGTGTCAATCTACAGGATTATCACCTCAAACCACCTTTTTGGGAGTTCCTCACAGGGAATCCCCTCTATGTCAATCTACTGAAATGTTTACATCAAACCACTTTTTAAGATGTTCTTACAAAGTTAATGTAAATAACACCAAACCACCTCTTATCTAGGTATAACTTCACACACATACTAACTGGGCCCTGCTTGAAAGTCAGAGTCTGTTTATCACATTACAGTTATGGCATCAAGCCACTATATTAATTCCTATCCAAATGGCATAACTTTAATTTTAATAATTATTTTTAATATCATTTTAATTACTTTTATATATCTTCCATAGTTTTATATTTCTATATATTTAATTACTATAACCTTATATTACAACACCTTCTCCTCCTTCTCCTTCTTCTCCTCTTCTCCTCTTCCTCTTCCTCCCCCTCCTCCTCCACCTTCTTCTCTTCTTCTTCTTCTTTCTCTTCTTCTTCTTCTTCTTCTTCTTCTTCTTCTTCTTCTTCTTCTTCTTCTTCTTCTTCTTCTTCTCCTTCCTCTTCTTTTTCTTCTCCTTCTTCTTCTTCTTCTTCTTCTTCTTCTTCTTCTTCTTCTTCTTCTTCTTCTTCTTCTTCTTCTTCTTCTTCTTTTCCTCCTCCTCCTTCTCCACCTCTTCTTCCTTCTCTTCCTCTTTCTTCTTTTTCTTCTTTTTTTATTCAATGAGAGGAGGGGAGACAGAGAGACAGACTCCCACATGCACCCCGACCAGGATCCAACTGGCAAGCCCACTAGTGAGTGATGCTCTACCTATCTGGGACATTGCTCCATTGCTCAGCAACTGAGCTCTTCCTAGCACCCAAGGAGGAGGCCATGGAGCCATCCTCAGCACCTATGGCCAACTCACTCCAATTAAGCCATGGCTGCAGGAAGGGAAGAAAGAGAGAGAGAGAGAGAGAGAGAGAGAGAGAGAGAAGCAATAGGGGTAGGGGGATAAGCAGATGGGCGCTTCTCCTGTGTGCCCTGAGAATCTAACCCAGGACATGTGCATACCAGGCAATGCTCTAACACTGAGCCAACCAGCCAGGGCCTTTGGCCCTCTTCTTGATCAGTTTTTCTCTAGTCATTGTTTATTATTGATGCCTGTTTAACCTTGTCTAGTATATTTTTGTTGCCTTATAGTTCTCCTTCTCTGAAGGCCTATTTTGGAGAAATTGAAATTTCCTTCTCACATTGGCAATAGTTAGACTTTTCAGCGAGATATTTTCCTTCTCATTACATTTTTTTTTTTCTGAAGCTGGAAATGGGGAGAGACAGTCAGACAGACTCCCGCATGCGCCCGCCTGGGATCCACCCGGCACGCCCACCAGGGGGCAATGCTCTGCCCACCAGGGGGCGATGCTCTGCCCCTCCAGGACATCGCTCTGTTGCAACCAGAGCCACTCTAGCGCCTGGGGCAGAGGCCAAGGAGCCACCCCAGCGCCCAGGCCATCTTTGCTCCAATGGAGCCTCGCTGTGGGAGAGGAAGAGAGAGACAGAGAGGAAGGAGAGGGGGAGGGGTGGAGAAGCAGATGGGCGCTTCTCCTGTGTGCCCTGGCCAGGAATCGAACCCGGGACTTCTGCACGCCAGGCCGACGCTCTACCACTGAGCCAACCGGCCAGGGCCTTCTCATTACATTTTTATCTTTTTCTTTTCATAAGTATCTTCTTCTAAATCATTTATAAGCCTCACCCTGGTCAGGTAGCTCAGTTGGTGAGAGCATCATCCTGATATACCAAGGTTGTGGGTTCGATCCCCAGTGAGGACACAATTAAGTAGAACAACAAATTGATCTCTCTCTCTCTCTCTCTTTCTCTCTCTTTCTCTCTCCTACCCTTTCTCTCTCTCTAAAGGCAATAAATTTTTATAAATCATCTATAAGCCTATATGCCACATGAATTTCATCTGATTGACAGTTTAGAAATTACTGTTCTTGTGCTATTATTATTATTTATCCCAATCTGATAACATATAACTTCCTATATATTTTTATTCATTTTATCATTATTATTATTGCTGTGATTATTAGTATTCTATTACTAATTAATATTTAAAAGCATACATATTTAAATGCAGTATGCTAATTACAGACAAAAGTACATATTAATAAGTGTGATACTAAGGGTGGCCTAGGTAACTATATCAGGAAAAAATGTTTTTATTTTTAAATAATCTAGCTGGGAGTATATCATTTCAATAGGCAATCTAATGTAATATGATATTTAATAATTTTGGAAATTCAGGATAATATATTAGAAATAGCATTGGCTTGTTAATCTGAAGAACTGGGGGTTTTTTTTGTTTTGTTTTGTTTTGTTTTTTTATTTCATTTGAGAGAGAGAGAGAGAGAGAGAAGGGGGAGGAGCAGAAAGCATCAACTCCCATATGTGTGTCCCAAGCCTGGGGTTTTGAACCGGCGACCTCAGCATTCCAGGTCGATGCATTACCCACTGTGCCAGCACAGATCAGGCCAGAACTGGGTTTTAAGCACTCTTCTTCTCTTGTGCCCTATAGTCTTCTATAGTGGTAATTTATTATTCTGAACTTAAGCTATATTTATCATGCTATATTTTAAGCCTGTGTGTCATAATATTTTCTAACCTGTGGAAATTCTCTCTATTTTTATCTATAGTTTTTAAAGTTATATTAGATTAAAATTATCTCCTGTGTCTTACCACTAACTTTTTAATTTATCTTACCATAAATTCTTTTACCTTTTATAATACAAAGCTCTTTTGCAGACACAAAACCAAACTAAATTTTATCTCTCCCCTCAGGGAAATTTCAATCTAACTAGGGAAATTAAACAAATAATAATAAAGTTAGTTACTAACTGAGCTTAATTCCAGTTCTTTAGGGTTGTGCAGAGTATATTACAAAGTTTAGCATAAACTTCTAATTCATTTGAATATATGAATATAAAGATACTCTGGCCTCAAGAGTCCAGACCCCATCAATCACCTGTATTGATTCAGTTGATTTGGCTGACCTAGGGAGTGGACTTGACTCCCCTCACCTCTTATGCTAATAGAGAGTGTGTTATAAAATGTCCTAAGTGCTTTCCTTTGATCAGCAGTAATTGTGGATATTCTTATGTACATTTTACACAAAGAAATTTGGACTCAGGGAAGTTAAGTTCTTTACCTAGGAATCCTTTTGAGTCTAAATCCTCATATTTTTAATAAAACACGGTCATCTTTCCCTATGGTATCACTAATGTCAAAATCATTGGTCTTTTAGGAAATCCTCCATTCAACCTCCCCGATCTACCCATAGGAACAATGGAAACTGATCTGTGCAAAATTTATGAAAACGATTGTCTACTACATTCATAATTAAAGTATTTCTATACAAAATGAGAATTGATATCAATAGTCATTGTCTATAATATTGTGTTGTGAAAAATTCTGATCAGTTGTTTGATATCAGTAAAAAAAAAAAGCCATAATTAGTTTTTGATGTTACTCTGCGCATAGAAACAGGAAGTGGTTATGTACAGTTTATGTATTTTTTATCCCTACTCAACTGAAGAGTAGCACAGTTTATGCATTGCATCTACAATATAATTTTGTTGATTTATGGTTACTTTATTTTTCACTACAATCCATGCTATAATCTACCATGACCCTCTGTTATTCCTTCCCTTATTACACACATACTAATTTTTCTATTCTTGTTTGTAATGACTGTCTACTTCAAACAGTTCTTTTTATAATCATTAGAGGAAAGACTCTTAACCTATGTATTATCTTTGTGGAGAGACTATAGTTTGTCATTTTAAGTAGATAGCATATGGACATAAAGAATCAAAGTTAACATATAGGTATAAAAAGTAATTTATAGTCTCAAAGAATTGAATTATGGTTACCATAGTAACCTTAACTATGAATGTTAAGGCTTTGTAAGGTAGAAAACTCAACCATAATAGTGCAGAAACATGGCTTTTTTATGCTTGATAAGCCAGAGATATTATATATCATAATTGTGTGCAATAAATTACTTCTTCAGAGTAAAGAAAACTCTAAGATGGTAAATCAGCAGTTTTTAAGGGTTGAGTAGCTTTAAAATGTCCTGGGGGCAGAAAAATAATATCCGTTCTACTGTAAAGTTTCTATTGAAATCTATGTAATAAGAGAAGTAAAAATAAACATTTGGACATATAATAGTCTTGAAAATAAAGACAAATTTCTAATAAAATCATAGAACCCAAGGATTGGCAAGGACCTTAGAGATCAGCTCAAATGTATAGATTTCCTAAGAGATTGCGGCCTGCCTTGGCTTAAACCTCCAATAGAGATTTTATTTTCTCACCAAGAGAAAAAAGATCTGTTGTTGTACAGATTGAGGTGTTATTATAAAGTTGTTTCTGTGAGCCAACAATCTGCCTTCTTTTTGCATTCACCCACTAATTCCTGCTCTGCTTTCTGGAATGACACAGAGTGCTTGTAACAGCACTTGACAGACCTTTCAATATTGGAAGACAGCTGTTAAGGTTTTTCACTGGTCTGATGCCTAAGGTTAACCGGTTTCATTCAGTTCTTTCAAATCTCCTGTAGATCATAATTTTCTGAAACTGCTAGCATCTACAGGTCACATTACAGATTATAGTTGTCTTTCTTGAATTAAGGGGGAATGGTTGCTGAATATCTCTTTCATATATCAGTTATATTCTAGGCATTGAACATATATATCTGATTGTCTTAGACTGAAGAGATCTACACTTTTCATAGTATCTTGATTAGCCATGTGATCAACTAAACACTGTAGATCAGTGGTTCCCAACCTTTTTTGGGCTGTGGACCGGTTTAATGTCAGAAAATATTTTCACAGACCGGCCTTTAGGGTGGGACAGATAAATGTATCATGTGACCGAGACAAGCATCAAGAGCAGGGGTCCCCAAACTTTTTACACAGGGGCCAGTTTACTGTCCCTCAGACCATTGGAGGGCCGGACTATAAAAAAAAACTATGAACAAATCCCTTTGCACACTGCACATATCTTATTTTAAAGTAAAAAAAAAAAAAAAAAGGAACAAATACAATATTTAAAATAAAGAACAAGTAAATTTAAATCAACAAACTGACCAGTATCTCAATGGGAACTATGGGCCTGCTTTTGGCTAATGAGATGGTCAATGTCCGGTTCCATATTTGTCACTGCTAGCCGTAACAAGTGATATGACGTGCTTCCGAAGCCGTGACACGTGCGTCCCGCGTCACCGAAAGTAGTACTCTACGTGAGTGATGCCGCGCTTTGCGGCACGGCCACATATTGTACTCCAGGAGCACAGGATGCAGATGCTGCAGATGCATCCTGTACTCCTCTCACTGACCACCAGTGAAAGAGGTGCCCCTTCCGGAAGTGCAGCGGGGGCCGGATAAATGGCCTCAGGGGGCCGCATGCAGCCCGCTGGCCGTAGTTTGGGGACCTCTGCTCTTGATGCTTGTCTCGGTCACGTGATACATTTATCCATCCCACCCTAAAGGCCAGTTCGTGAAAATATTTTCTGACATTAAACCGGTCCATGGCCCAAAAAAGGTTGGGGACCACTGTAGTACCACACCCAAACCAATAAAGCCACTGGCTGCAGAGGGAAAGAAGGGGGAGAAGGAGCCTGACCTGGCGGTTTTGGTGCAGTGGATAGAGTGTTGGCCTGGGATGCTGAAGACCTGGCTTCAAAACCCCAATGTCGCCGGCCTGAGCATGGGCTCATCCCGTTTGAGCACTAGCTTGAGCACCAGATTAGCACGGGCTCACCAGCTTAAGTGCAGGATCACTGGCTTGAGCATAGGATCATAGACATGACCCCATGGTTGATGATTTGAGTCTAAGGAGTCACTGGCTTGAGCAAGGAGTCACTCACTCTCCTGGAGCCCGCCCACCCCTCTCAAGGCACATATGAGAAAGCAATCAGTGAACAACTAAGGTGCCACAATGAAGAACTGATGCTTCTCACCTCTCTCCCTTTCTGTCTGTCCCTGTCTGTCCCTCTGTCTGTCTGTCTGTCTCTCTTACTAAAAAAATAAAATAAAATAAATAGAGGGAGTAAGAGGGAGGGGGGAAGCAGATGATCACTTCTCCTGTGTGCCCTGTCTGGGAATTGAACCTGAGATGTCCATACACTGGGCCAACACTCTACCCACTAAGCCACTAGCCAAGGCTTGCATTTTTATATAATGAACTATCAGAAAGAGATACTAAGAAAGTAATCCCATTTACAATTGAATTAAAAAAATACCTAGGGATAAATTTGACCAAGGATTAAAAAACCTGTATTTGGGAAATTATAAGACTCTGGAGAAAGAAATTTATTTCCTTTTTTTTTTTTTTTTTTTTTTTTCACTTCTCCGAAGCTGGAAACAGGGAGAGACAGTCAGACAGACTCCCGCATGCGCCCCACCGGGATCCACCCGGCACGCCCACCAGGGGGCGATGCTCTGCCCATCCTGGGCGTCACCATGTCGCGACCAGAGCCACTCTAGCACCTGAGGCAGAGGCCACAGAGCCATCCCCAGCGCCCGGGCCATCCCCGCTCCAATGGAGCCCTGGATGAGGGAGGGGAAGAGAGAGACAGAGAGGAAGGCGCGGTGGAGGGGTGGAGAAGCAAATGGGCGCCTCTCCTGTGTGCCCTGGCTGGGAATCGAACCCGGGTCCTCCGCACGCCAGGCCGACGCTCCACCGCTGAGCCAACCGGCCAGGGCCTGGAGAAAGAAATTTAAAAAGATACAAATAAGTGGAAGCGTATACCATGTTTATATGTAGAAAGAATTAACATCACTAAAATGTCTACATTACCCAAAGCAATCCATATATTCAATGCAATTCCTATCAAGATACCAATGGCATATTTCACAGAACTAGAACAAATATTTAAAAAATTTATGCATAACAAAAAAAAAGACTCCAAATAGCCATAGAAATCTTTTTTTTTTTTTTTTTTTTTTAAATTTTTTATTTATTCATTTTAGAGAGGAGAGAGAGAGAGACAGAGAGAGAAGGTGGGGAGGAGCTGGAAGCATCAACTCCCATATGTGCCTTGGCCAGGCAAGCCCAGGGTTTTGAACCGGCGACCTCAGCATTTCCAGGTCGATGCTTTATCCACTGCGCCACCACAGGTCAGGCAGAAATCTTGAGAAAGAAGAATGAAGTGGAAGGGATCACACTTATACCAAACTATACTACAAGGCCATAGTAAGCAAATCAGCATAGTACTGGCATAAAACAGGCATAAAGATCAATGAAACAGAATACAGAGCCCAGAAATAAATCTACACCTTCATGGTCAATTAATATTTGACAAAAGAAGGAATAACATACAATGGGGCCAAGATAGTCTATTCAATAAATAGTGTTGGAAAAATTGGACAGATACAAGGAAAAAATAAAACTAAACCAACTTCTTACACCATACACAAGAATAAACTCGAAATGGATTAAAGACTTAATGTTAGATTCAACCATAAATATCCTAGAAGAAAAAATAAAATAAAATCTCAGTTATTTTTCAAAGCATTACTTTTTTCAGATGTATCACCCTGTGTAAGGGAAACAAAAGAAAAAATAAACAAATGGGACTACATCAAACTGAAAAGTTTTTACACAGCAAAGGAAACCAACAATAAAATGAAAAGATAACCCACTGAATGGGAGGATATATTTGCCAGTGATATCTCTGATAAGGGATTAATATCCAAAATGTATAAAGAACTTACACAACTCAACACCAAAAAAACAAATAATCCAATTAAAAAATGGGTAAAGGACTTTCATAGACACTTCTCCAAAGAGGACATTATTCAGATTCCCAAAAGATATATGAAAAGATGGTCAACATCACTAATCATCGGAGAAATGCAAAAATCACAATGAGATATCATCTCACAGCTGCCAGAATGGCTACCATTAACAAATTAACAAACAAGTGTTGACAAGGATGGGGAGAAAAAGGTACCCTTGTGCACTGTTGGTGGGAACAAAGATTGGTGCAACCACTGTGGAATAATATGGAGTTTCCTCAAAAAAATTAAAAATGGAACTGCTTTATGACCTAGTGATTCCACTTCTGGGAATATATCTGAAGAAATCTGAAAAACTAATTCAAAAGAATATACGCACCCCTAGGTTCATTGCAGTGTTATTTACAATAGCCAAGATTTGGAAGCAGCACAAGTGCCCATCAGTGGATGAGTGGATAAAAAAGTTTTGGTACATTTACACAATGAAATACTACTCAGCCATAAAAAAGAAGGAAATCTTATCTTTGTGACAACATGGATGACCTGGAGAGTGTTGTGCTAAGCGAAAGAAACCATCCAGAGAAAGACAAGTACCATATGATTTCACTTATATGTGGAATCTAGTGAACAACATAAACTAACAAACAAAATAGAAACAGTCTCATAGATACAGAGAACAGACTGACAACTATCAAAGGGGGGTTGGGTGGGAAGCTGGCTGAAAATGGTGAAGGGGTTAAGCAAAAAAACAAAAACAAAAAACAAAAACCCTCATAGACACAGACAAGGGTATGGTGATTACCAGAGGGAAAGGGAAGGCAGAAGAAGATATAGCGTGGTTAAATGGCAATAGAAGGAGGCTCGACTTAGGGCAGTGAACACACAGTACAGATGTACAGATGATGTACTATGGAATTGAACACCTGATACTTATATAATTGTATTAATCATTATCACTCCAATAAATTCAATAAAAATGTTTTTAAAAGAAAGCTCCTAATACAATCCTACTGACCTTTTTCTGATGCCTACTTGGTTTTTTTTTCCCTTAGAGATATTCATTGCCTTCTACAAATCTCCAACCCCTAGAAAATATTTTTTTAAAAAGAGAATAAAGAAAGAACTCTTTTGCCTACTATATGCCATGTATTATCGTAAAGTTCTTCTTTAAGAAATGTACCTGTATTTTCACTAAAGTTTTTGAAATGTGTTTGTCTACTTTATCACTTTTACGGTCTTTGAGTTACTAGCAGGCAAGTACAAAGTAGCCAGGAATATTGCCAAGGAAACCTTCATACTACAGACAACTGTTGTGATAAATGAGTTGGACCACATTTTTTTCTCTTTGGTTTAGGCAGAAAAAACCTGGGGAAATACTTTTCCCAATCTACACAGATTTCCCACGGATAAAGTTTTGGCGGCACCAAACAGGATGAGAAATATCTTTAGAAAAGTAAACCATTATTCAATGACGTCTGATTACTACTATTTCTAGAATTGTTATTCCATGTGGTAGAAAATTTAAGATGTATATGAAAATTATTAAATTTCCAATGTATGGAGATTTTACATCTTCAGGAATTCATATTTTATATTTATTAAGGCCTAGCGGATCTGTCTTAGAAACCCTAACCTGTAAAAACCAGCCCTATCATTGTGGATTAGCTACTTCGGAAGCTAATCAATTACCATGATGCTAGCTGGAGACAAGTTTCCTAACATAAAGGGCTGCTTCCACCAAAGTCACTTGGGAGCCTCCATAATTGGGTAGACAAAAAGAAACCACAACCCGGCAAGTGAAAAATTCATTTGCTATCGTCATATCTTTTGTGTATACAATATAGCAATGCCAAACCTGTAGGTTAGAATATTCTCTTTCATTTCTTTCATTATCCAGGCTCTTCATATTTTCAAAATATGAAGAAGAAAAAAACTAGAAAATGTGAAGAAAAGCAAGATATTAGGGCCTTATAAAATATCTTATTTCCCTCTTTCCAGAATTATTAACATGCCTGACTTGTATATTCCTAACTCGCCCAGGGTGAAAGCAACAACAATTACATTAACCACAATTTTTCCTTCAAGAGAGCTTATAAGGTACCTTTACATAAGCTATCCGATTTGTTCCTTACAACAGCCCTGTAAGACAGATGTGGCTATTCCGATTGTACAGGTAAAAAAAACTGAGGTTCTTAGAGGTCAATTACTTGCTTCAAGAGAAAAAGCTAGATAGTGATGGTACCAGGGTATCACAAATTTCCTCCATTTCCAATAGAGTATTATTTTCCCTACATTACAGCTGTGAGGGAATTTATATTTTCTTTGAATTCTTCTAGTAGAGTTTTTAAAGAAAAGATAGAGGCACTGGTTAATTGCAGTATAGGTCTGGAAAAGTGATGTTAGATGAAAGCAGACCTAAACAGCAAGGCCTAACCTAAAAAAAGAAAAAAAGAAAAAAAAGAAAAACGTAAGGAACTGTTTGTTATACAGGGTTAGATGATAACTATACAATGATAAGAATGTCAATTGCCTGGGCTCTAGAATTGTTTCTTATTCTCAATTGGTATGAATTCTAAGATGAATTTAAAAGTCTGATTAGGATCTTTGGTTGCTGAGAAATATTTCACTGAGCATTATGAGTAAATAAAAAAGTACTAAATGTCAAAAAAAAGTAGAGAAGATATAGTTCTTTATAGTTGTTATATTGGATAAGTGGAGACAGAAAGACTTATCCAATTGAACTCTTTATCTTTTGTAGTAAACTATATTTGTTTGCCAAATATTCTGACTTCTCTCCCTGCACTATTCCCTGTCGAAGGGTAGTACATTCCTTTCCGACTGAACTTAGAAATGTTACACTTAGAACAGAACAGTGTGTATGCATTCTGAGCAGAAGCTTTAAGAGCCAGCACATGCTTTGCCATGTCTCTTTTCTCTGTCTTAAAAACAGCAATATCCAGAGAAATATACCACCTTCAGTTTGCTTTCTAGAAATAAGAAAATATGAAAAGCCACAACTACCCTACAGTTTATACCATGAGTGAGAAACTTTTATGGTTGTGACCACTAAAATGTCTAGGTTGATCATTACTACAGCATAACCTATACTCTCCTGAGAGATAACTTCCTTCTAAGTGTTATCCTAAATGAACTGGATTACTAGTGAAATGCATATTCATTCAGCCTCGTAATAATGATTGTCCTGTTCATTTATTTCTTTTTAAAAACAACAGAGGAAAATATGGCAAACTGACAGCCAACATCATACTCAATGGGCAAAAACTAAAAGAAATCCCTTTCAGATCAAGAACAAGACAGAAATGTCCCCCTGTAAAGTAGTACAACCATTATGGAGGGAAGTATGGTGGTTCCTCAAAAAACTGCAAATAGAACTACCTTATGACCCAGCAATCCCTCTACTGGGTATATACCCCAAAACCTCAGAAACATTGATACGTAAAGACACATGTAGCCCCATGTTCATTGCAGCACTGTTCACAGTGGCCAAGACATGGAAACAACCAAAAAGCCCTTCAATAGAAGACTGGATAAAGAAGATGTGGCACATATACACTATGGTATACTACTCGGCCATAAGAAATGATGACTTCGGATCATTTACAACAAAATGGTGGGATCTTGATAACATTATAAGGAGTGAAATAAGTAAATCAGAAAAAAACAAGAACTACATGATTCCATACATTGGTGGAACATAAAAACGAGACTAAGAGACATGGACAAGAGTGTGGTGGTTACCAGGGGTGGGGGGAGGGAAGACGTGGGAGGAAAGGAGGGAGAGGGCTAGGGGGAGGGGCACAAAGAAAGCTAGATAGAGGGTGACGGAGGACAATCTGACTCTGGGCGATGGGTATGCAACATAATTGAGTGACAAGATAACCTAGACATGTTTTCTTTTAATATATGTACCCTGATTTATTAATGTCACCCCATTAACATTAATAAAAATTTATTTAAATTAAAAAAAATGTCCCCTTTCACCATTCTTATTCAACATGGTCCTGGATGTCCTAAGCACAGCAATCAGACAAGAAGAAGAAATAAAAGGCATCCAAATTGGAAAGAAAGAAGTAAAACTGTCATTATTTGCTGACAGCATGATACTGTACATAGAAAACCCTAAACTCTCTGCCAAAAAACTACTAGGCCTGATAAATAAATTTGGTGAAGTGGTGGGATATAAAATTAATATTCAGAAATCAGTGATTTTATACACCAATAATGAACTGTCAGAAATGGAAATTAAGGAAACAATTTCATTTACTACTACAACAACAACAACAACAAAAGTACCTAGGAATAAATTTAACCAAAGCAGTAAAAAACTTGTCCTCAGAAAATTGTAACAAATTGAAAAAAGAAATGAAGGAAGATAAAAACAAGTGGAAGCATATATTGTTTTCATGGATAGGAAGAATGATAATCATTAAAATGTCCATACTACTCAAAGTAATCTATAGTTTAAAAGTAATTCCTATTAAAATAAAAATGGCATACTTTATAGATCTAGAACAAATATTTCAAAAATATATATGGAACCAAAAAAGAACCTGAATAGCCTCAGCAATCTTGAAAATGAAGAGCAAATGGAAGGTATTACACTTCTTGATATCAAACTACTAAGACATTAATAATAAAAATATCCTAGTACTGACATAAGAGCAGGCATACAGATCAATGGAACAGAACAGAGTCCAGAAATAAAACTATGTCTTTATGGTCAATTAATATTTGACAAAGGAGGCAAGAGTATATAATGGAGTAAAGACAGTTTCTTTAATAAGTGTTGTTGGGCCCTGGCTGGTTTGTTCAGTAGATAGAGCATCAGCCTGGCATGTGAATGTCCCAGGTTCAATCCCTGGTCAGTGCATACATGAGAAGTGACCTTCTGCTTCTCTTCCCTCCCTCTCTCCTTTCTTCCCCTCTTGCAGTCAGTGGCTCTGTTGGTCTAAGTGTCAGTCTCAGGTGCTGAGGATAGCTCTGTTGATTCAAGCATCAGCTCGAGACAGGGGTCGCCAGATGGATCCCAGTCGGGGCACGTGTGGGAGTCTATCTTCTTTCTTCTCACTTAAAAAATAAAATATAAATAAATAAATAGTGTTGGGAAAATTGGACAGGAACATGCAAAAAAGTCAAACTAGACCACTAACTTACACCATTCACAAAATAAACTCAAAATGGATAAAAGACTTAAATGTAAGTCACAAAACCATAAAAATTCTAGAAAAAAACATAGGCAGACTCTCAAACATCTCTTATAATAATATTTTGCCAACATATCTCCCCAGATAAGTTAAATAAAGAACAAAATAAGCAAATGGGACTATACAGACTAAAAGCTTTTGCACAGCAAAAGACACCATCAGCAAAATAAAAAGACAACACATTCCATGGGAGAACATATTCGCCAATATATCTGAGAAGGGATTAATATAAAAAATTTATAAAGAACTTATAAAACTTAACACCAAGGAGACAAACAACTCAATTTACAAATGGGCAAAGGACCTGAATAGAGACTTCTCCAATAAGGACATACAGATGGCCAACAGGCATATTAAAAAAAAAAAAAAAAAAAAAAAAAAAAAAAAAAAAAAACCCTCAACGTCCCTAATCATCAAAGAAAAGCAAATTAAAACCACAATGGGATACCACTTCACACCTGTCAGAATGGCTTTCATTAACAAACCAACAAACAAGTGCTGTCCAGGGTGTGGAGAAAAGGGAACCCTCCTGCACTGCTGGTGGGAATGCAGACTGGTACAGCCTCTGTGGAAAACAGTATGGCATTTCCTCAAAAAATTAAAAATAAAACTGCCTTCTAAAACAGCTATCCTACTTCGAAGACTATATCCTAAGAATACCAAAACACTAATTCAAAAGAAGATATGCACCCCCATGTTTATTGCAGCATTGTTTGCAATAGCCAAGATCTGGAAGCAGCCCAAGTATCCATCAGTGGATGAGTGGATAAAAAAATGTGGTATATTTGCACAATGGAATACTATGTGGCCATAAAAAATTTAAAAAAAAAGAAATCGTACCCTTGTGACAGCATGGATGGACCTGGAGATTATTATGCTAAGTGAAATAAGCCAGGCAGAGAAAGACAAATACCATATGATTTCACTTATGTGTGGAATCTAATTAACACAATAAACTGAGAAACAAAATAGAAATAGAGGCAGGGTCACAGGGAACAGATGGATAGCTGTCAGAGGGAAGGGGGAAGGGGGGACTGAATCAAAGAAGGTGAAGGGATTAACCAAAAACATATATAAATAAATAAAAATAACAAAGGAAAATGACATGGGATTGAAATATTTCTAAAGAAGATGACCCCGATACAGTAGAAAGTGGTAAACTGAAATAATATATTATCAAAGGTATGACAACTATCTACCTATATCAAGAATATGTAAGGATAAGATGAAAAGTCATAAAGTTTGCATATAGTTGTTGCTTAATAATTACAGATGCACAAGTGGCAAAGTTCTTCAAAAGCAAATTGTCCCAGTAAACAGAGCAACAAATATAGACATTTTTTTAGAGTTAAAAAAAATTTCCAATATATTCCCCTAGTTCTAAGAATTGTTTCTAATATTCCTATTACACTTTAGAATTCCCTACTAATTTCAAAACTGTGGACATTTTGAACACCAAAGGAGCCAGTTTTGCTTAAATGTAATATATCAAAACTGTATGTTCCAGGGAATTACTTACTATTTTATATTTAGTTGTTTTTTACAAAAAATGTTTATATGTCTAAACTGATAGTTTTGCTAGTGATCATTTACCTGCATTTTGTTTGCATGTTCTCTATTTAAGGAATAAATTTGGCATTTTTTATCTCACTATTAAAATTGAAAACTTTATTTCTTAAAATGATAGGATTATTTTAGTTCAGGTATGTTTCTTAGTTTTATGTAATTGTATTCTTTTTTCTACGATTTTATTTTGTGTTTACATAGATTCAAGTGTCCCACCGAAAATATCTCCCCCACCCCCTTATTCCCCCTCGGCCCCTCATGCCCCCTCCCCCCAATACCTTCCCCCCTTCCCTCCAGGATTTGCTGCCCTGCTCTCTATAATGCTGTGTTATGTATATATAATTTCGTTAATCTCTTTCCCTTCTCTTGATCCCATCTTCTCTTCTACATTCCTTCTGACCACTTTCCCTCTGGTCCCTTGATCCCGCCTCTGCCTCTGTTCCATTCCTCAGTTCACATTGTTCATTGAATTCCTCAAATGAGTGAGGTCATATGGTATTTTTCTTTCTCTGCCTGTTTATTTGACTTAGAATAATAGTTTTCAGGTTCATCCATGTTGTCACGAAAGGTAAGAGTTAACTTCAAGCTCACTAGTCAGGAACTTGCTTGACCCATATGTTAAAAACTGAACCCCCATATCAACAACACCACACATATCTTCCCATCAGTATTTGAGAGCACTCTCTATAAACCCAAACTTTTGTATTCTAGGCACTTAAGGGTTCCTGTTAGAATATTAACTGTTTAATCAGGATATGATGCTATTAATAACAGAATAATTTCATTTACCACATCAACAAGGTGTGTTCTGAAAGTATATTTTGATAGAGGTGGGGCAAAAAGAGCCTGAGTATGAGTATACCCAATGGCTAGTTCATTTCTTACACACACATATGCACATATACACACACTTCTGAAACCTAAGGACAATGTGCATTACTGGATCTTCTCCCCAGCCTAGTGTTAGAGTACCCTAGGGTCAGTCCTGGGATTCCTCTTCATCACTCTAACTACAGTCACACTGGTCATGTCCAGTCCTATGACTTTAAATACTATCTAGAAATGAACAACTCCTCAATTCTTATTGCCAGTCCCAACCTCTCCTCTGAATGCCAGGCTCATATATCTGACATCTCCTCTTTGATATTGAATAAGAATCTCAGATCTAATATGACAAAACCCACCACTTGAATTTCCCTTAGGCCTTCTCTTCCTGATTTCTTTTCTATAACAGTAAATTGTAATTCCCTCCCTCTTGATGTTCAAGGCAAAATCTTGAGATCATCTATACCTCCTTAATTTCTGTTGCACCATAACCCATTGATGAATTCTGTTAACTCTGCCTTCAGAGTATACCCGGAATCTGACTGCCTTATCTCCACTTTTCTCTCTTTATCCTAATCCATGGCCATTTCTCTTCTGGGTTGATGCAATAGGCCCCTATTGAAATTCTCTCCACCTGGCCATCCAGCAGTGTATTCTCCATTGGGACCATTTAAAAATAGAAGTCAGAATGTCTACTCATCTGATTCCTCAGAATAAAATCCATGTTTTATTATCTTTTCTTTCTTCCAAACTCCTGTTGCCCCTGACATTTTCTTCCTTCTTACCCTCTAGCCCTCAGTCATTGCTATCCACTCTGGCCTTCTCCCTGCTGCCAACTCAGGACTTTTGCATTTGCTTTGTTCCTGGAAAAGATCCTTCAGCTCTCTGCACAGTTTAACTCAAATGTCTGCCCAAATATAAAAAAAAATCTCCCTGAACATACTATGCAAAATAACATCTAATTGTTCATCACTCACCTTTTCCTACTTTTTTTATTTATTTTTTTTACAGAAGAAGAGAGAGAGAAAGAGAGAGAGAGAGAGAATAGAATAGACAGGGAGAGAAATGAGAAGCATCAATTCTTCCTTGTGGCACCTAGTTGTTCATTGATTGCTTTCTCATATGTGCCTTGACCATGGGGCTCCAGCCGAGCCAGCGACCCCTTGCTCAAGCCAGTAACCTTGGGCTCAAGCCAGCAATGTTGGGCTTCAAGCTTGCAACCTTTGGGCCAGTGACCATGAAGTCATGTCTATGATCCCATGCTCAAGCCAGCAACCCACACTCAAGTTGTTGAGTCCACACTCATGCCCACTACCTTGGTTTTAAAGCTGAGTCCTCAGAGTCTGTGTAGCTGTTCTATCCACAGCACCACCACCTGGTCAATCCTACATCTTTACTTCATTGCACTCACCACCCTTGACTTATTTGTGTCATTCTCCTACTACTTAAATATTAGTTCCTAGCAGGCTGGGACTTTGTTCACTCTTGTGCCTCCAATGCCAGGAACTGTTTGTTATGAATAAAAATCTGATGCAGTGAAAGGTTTTGGATGATCAGGGAGCAGATCGAGACCTGCCAGAAAGGCATACTGTATGGTACAGCAGAGAAGCAAGACCTAGCTGGAAATGTATAGGCACTGAAGATATACTTTGTTGCTATACATTTCCCCTAAAGTTAGATCTGTGTCATTTATTTTTCAGTGTGAAATACCAGAGAGCCTCCAAGGTCTACACTATTCACAGGAAATCATTAAGTAAATTTTTGGCAATGGAAAATAGAGTGTGATTCTTCCCTGCTTCCTACTCATCTTACACTTTACCCGTGTCCTCTTCGGAGGACACAGTCTTCATAGTATTTGTCTTTTTTATGACTGAATGATAATTAGGCAGATGCAATCTTCTCAGCTCATATTCCTGATTTATTCACAAGATGTGGAACCTCAGTGTCTTCATTTAAGATGTGAGATTTTATATCATTCCAAACAGCAATAGCCTCATTGTTCAGAGAAGGAGCTTGTTACTCAAGGCCTGTATATAAATAAATCATCTAAAATACACACACATGAAAAGATGTGAAATTTGGACTTTGGCAGATGTGGTTTATTCTAGAAGCTAAATAGGGAGCAGGAAGAAGTGAGGAAGCAGTCGAAGAATAAAAAAGGAGAAAAAGCCAATATAGGGGGATATTATCCAGGTCACTGTTGAGAGTGACAGTCTCAATTCCACTAGAATTTCCTTGGAAGCTTATATAAAATAATTCCCAGGGCTGTCACCTTTAACACAAGTGTCTAGAACAATGGTATGCCAACTATGGCCTGTGGCCCAAATCTGGCCAATGACTTTCTTGTAAATAAAGTTTTATTGGAATACAGGCATGTTAACTTGTTCACTTACTACATATGGCAATTTTAGGGCAATAAGAACAGAGTTGAGTAGTTGTCACAGACAATGCATGGCCTATAAAACCTAAAATACTTACTATCTGGCCCTTTGTAGAACCAATACGCTAACTCCTGCTTTGGAGCATTTATCCTCATATTCCCATCTACCACTGTTGGAGGACTTCATGAGGAGCCTTGTCCCTTCCCTGATTCCTGGCCATGCTTGTATGAAGGCTCAGCAATCTCCTGACACCCTGGCTAAATGCAGAAGCTTGTTACATGTGATCTAGGCTAGGAACTATTGGTGCCAAGTGAGTCTGAACTGAGATTGAGAGTGGGCCAAAAGAAAGCCAGGCCTGCCTCAGAGGCATCTACTAGACTTGATTTGGGGCTGTATTAACAAATGTGTGCCCTGATAAAGAAAAATCTATTTATAGATAATAAATCTTAACTAATGAGGATACTAAATGAGACTTGAAGAAAATTGACTTACCGATTGAGGCAGTTATTACAAACCAATTGACTAGAGTGTACTAATCTAGCAGTTTTACCAGTATACAATGAGGTCGAGTTTCCCTAGCTCCCTGTAAATTACTTTTAGTCTCTTGTAAGCCATTAACACCCAAACAGTTTTTGTTATTTTATTTTGTACTTATTTTCAGATTTATATGTTTAAATAAAAATTGGTAAATGCTTAATGCATAAAAAGTTATAAGAACCTATGGAAAAATTTAAATGTTACCTTATTTCTTATTCCATTACCAGAAATTTTAAAAAAAATTGTGGTTTGGTATTAATCTTCAGATTTAAAAATTTTTCTATTTGAATATACATCTACTTGTTTATAATGTTTAAAATAAACCATACCAGCTTTTCACTAACTTACCTTTCTTAAATATATATAATATATATTAGATCCTTTTCCATATCAGTACAATGAAGGTGCCTCATTATTTTTAATAGCTGAATAATATTCCACTCCATAGATAAAGTTTAACTGATTCTCCTGATAAATGTTAATTTATTTCTAATATTTTATTATTTAAAACGTTCCTCAAAAAATGAACAACAACAAAAATAAAAAACAAAGAAAGCACGGTGCTCTATACATCTAATGTACAGATGTGTGTTTCTAAATACCATTCTCAACAAACTAGAGCTAGGGCTTCTTAGGAAAATGGCTGATTCCGGGGCTAGGACAAGGACAGTGAGACTCAACCATCTTGTTTTTCCAGAAAGTAAGTGTTCTAAAATGATTGGGATATGTCAAAAAGACAGAGAAGTGCTTGAAGTGGTTCTATTTGCCAAACCTGGTCTAATTTGAGTACCAAAGAATAAAGATTATATCTCAATAATTAAGATAATTCTGTTAATATTATATGTGAATAAAAATTATTATATCTACTAAAATTATAATCTATTAGTTCACACAAATATTTTTAAATACATAAGGAAAAAGAGATAGCTCTTCCTTACAGTAGAAAACAAACAGTAAAAAAGAAATGATGGAATTAAAGAATCACCAATTGGTAAACATCATATTAATAACTGATTCAGGTATGAATCAACATTGGATACTGAGATTAGTGGGAGGAAGTTTGAGGAGTAACTGAATATTTATTTTATCTCAAAGTAAATACTCACAGATAGCTATAATTACAAACAAGAAATATGATATCTTTACACTAGAAAAACCTGGCAAGCACCTTTACCAAGTAACCAAATTAACCAGTGAGAGGACAATATTGCAGCATGCGCCTCCTGGTATGATGTGCTAAGGAAAACACATCACTTGTCTGGTATTCTTGACAAAAGTGCATGACATAAATCTATTCATGAGAAAACAGACTAACTCAAAGAGAGAAAAATTCTACAAACTACCTGGCCTCTACTCTTTCAAAAGTGTCCATGTCATGACATACAAAGAAAAACACAGAACCTGTATCAGATTAAATGAAACTAAAGAGATAAAACAACAAATACAGCCCACAGATTTTCTTGCTATAAAGATCATTACTAGGACAGTTAAAGAAATCTGAATAACTTCTCTATTTAAGAAAATAGTATCACATTAATGTTAACTTCTTAACTTTCATACACATACTGATATTATATTAAAATGTCATGGATATTTAGGAAATACACAATGCAGCCTTTAGAGATAAAGGAGTACTTTGCAACTTACTCTCAATACCGGGGAAAAAACCGTTTTGTGTGTGTGGAGAAAGGGGAAGATAAAGAGAAGAGGAGAAGGAGAAAATAAATGTAATAAAATGTTACTATTTGAAAATTCTGAGTAAAAGTTCTTTGGTTATTCTTGCAATTTTTCTATAAATCTCACGGTATGTCAAAAGTAAATTTTATCAACAGTACTCTAGTGAACATCAGTGTATATAAATATTTGCATAATTTTAAAGGTGTAACTGTAAGGTCAATTCCAAGTGGAATTGATAAATCAAGAAATATACACATTTTAGACTTTCAAAGATAGAGAGAAAGGAGAGAGGGAAGTGTGGAGAAGCAGATGGGCGCTTCTCCTGTGTGCCCTGGCTGGGCATTGAACCCAGGACATCCACACACCAGGCCAATGCTCTACCACTGAGCCAACTGGCCAGGCAGGGCCTATATAAAACATTTTTAAAAGTGTTTTATTTACAGAAAAGAAATGAATAATAATCTATAAACCAACAACTCCATGTGTTCTTTGTTTAAAATAATTGTGTCACAGACTAGTTCAATTTCCCTATAGCTTGCTAAAGATATATGACTGATTTGAATCCCAAGGATAGATTGTGGATTCTCCCGTCACCCAACTACTACTCTAACCGATGATAGGATGTGTAGGAACAATGCTGTCACCTTCCCTGATAAACTATCTTTTCCCAGAAATAATACCTTCGAGTAAATATCCGCCTGAAGAGATTCTTGTTGTTTTCTGCTTAGATGAGGCTGGCAGGCAGTGTCAGTCCCTCTGATCCCTTGAAAGAATATGGGCCTGTGGGCTGCCATCTTCTTGAAGGATCCTGTCATTGCCTGTCAATCCATATTAGACAAGAGTGGTGTTTTGTAACAATTTATCTCCTTCAAGGTGATTTAGTTATTTTCTGCCAAGATTATGCTAGAGGATGTCATTACTTTTGTCCTATCTGTCTTGTTATTTTTATTGCCAGAAAATGTTGTTGTTTACTTTCCATGATAATCCATCTCTCTGGGGAAAAGATTGTATTAATACTTTTATGTTGGATAATAGCTTCATTTTTACACTGAAGAACATAGAAATAAGATTGCTGTCCCTACTCTTTGAAGATGCTGTCAGAAATAAACCATAAACAACCTTAAGAAAAAAGGACTTTAAATGTAGCAAAATGTTGTAAGTAGAATATTTTAAAAAGAAGATAGCAGCTCTATAAGCATTCTATTACATGCAAATTGACATCTCTGAATCATAGCATTTTTGTTAAGAGGAAAGACTTGGACTTAGCCATTGCCAGCTCAATAACATTGAATGTATGTTATACACCCTTGTAGCTCACTTGCCTTGTCTGAAAATAGAAATAATAACAGCACCATGTCCTGATATTGTTGTGCATATTTATTTAGATAAATCCATGGAAGATATTTGAATACTACTTCGTATATATTAGGAACTCAAGAAACATTAGCTGTCTGAGCACCATCACCATCATTATTATAAATAATCTTTATATATGGCACTAATAATTTTCTAAAACAATTAGATTTTAAAATTATATAACATATTTAATCTTTAATAATATTATCTGTAATATACAAATGCCCTTGAACTAGATATTGACAGATATTAATGGAATCAAAAGCTTCTCATTAACTCATGAACTATTAAAAGAAGTCTGTACAGCAGTTAGAGTGGAATACTTTTAGTAATATAGCTTGAATTGAGTCTGACCTCTACAAAAATATTTTTAATTTTTGGACAACAATATTTTATCATAATCGCCTCTGTAGCTGAATAGGTTTGTAATACATGCTGTAAATAAGTGAAGGCTTCTCCCCATTCTTTTGGCCATATTTTGGACCATCCTGGAAAATGTGGCTTCAGGACATCTCTGATTCAGATCTCAGACAGCTCCAAGCATAGGTTTCTCATCCAGTGACTTCCTAACTCTTCCCACACTCCATCTTGTTCAATATCCTGTGCCAGTACTCCTTGTCCTCAACACCCCTACCATTCAATTTAGAAGGATTTTATATTTACTCCTATTACGCTGGTTGTTGTTTTTTTATTAGGATACTGTATGATTTACATTTTTGAACAAAATCCAAGTTGCCATGAAAGAGACACTATATGATTTATCAAAGTCATTAAATATCATAGCAAGTTAAATAGAGCATAAGATATAAAAAAAAAACAAGAGAAAATAAGTATAAAAACTTACACCTAATGAATTATAAAACTTAAAATTGACTTCTGAGTCTAATCTCATCAATAGTTAGAATTACTGAACCTATTGATAGTAATGTATTGAGGAGTGTCACAAACATAGAGTAGCTTTATTTAACATGAACCAGTAAGTCTGATATCCTTGGAAACAATGGACAAACATTGTCTGCATAAAGATTCAGCTAGATTGATTTGATGGTAATTGCCCTCCCTCAATGTGTGCTTATTAATGGATTAATGAGAGGAGGCTCTAGTGAAGAGTAACAATTAAAATGTTGTGTGCTATTTTAAAATTTATCGATATATGATTAAGACACCGTGAAATATTGTACATAGATTTTAAGGCTACCTTTCAGTTTTGACAAACGCAGGCACCAATATAACACATACCTCTCTCAAGACAGGGCATTTCTCTCATCACAAAGTTCTCTGGCCCTTTTCCAGGTCAGTCCCTCCCACCGAGAAAGCAACGTTGCCCTGATTCCTATCACAAAAGATTAATTTTGCTTGCTCTAGAACTTCATATAGGTGGAATCATGCAATATGTACCTTTTTTGGTGTCTGGCTTGTTTCACTTAGCATACTAGTTTTTGAGGTGCATCCGTACTGCAGAGTGTGCCAGTAACCCTTTTTGCCGAATAGTATTCTGTTATAAGAATATATCAGCTTGTTTATGCATTCACCTACTAATGGAAACACATCTGGCCAGCTTTCAGTTTTTACTATTATAAATAGAGTTGCAATAAGCATTCTTCTAATAAGCTGTCTGTTGATACATATTCTCATTTGTCTTGGATAAACATCAGGAAATAGAATGCTGTATAAATGTATATTTATAAGAAACCAACACCCTATGTCCCAAAGTGGGGAAATTGTATATATATACATACATATATATGTGTGTGTATGTATGTATATAGGTATATATATATCTTCAATTATAGAAAGAAATAATTTTTCTATATACTGATTGTAGATTCTCAACATGTACATTTAATAAGTATTTGGAGATTTTTTAAATATTTTCTGTATACAATCATATTATCTGAAAATAGTTGTATGTTTCCTTCAAATCTTAAGTCTTGTTTCTTTACTGCATTTACTAGAATGTCTATCTAGTAAAATGTTGAGCTGCAGTGGGGGTAAGTTTTAATGTTTTAAGATTAAACAGCAAGTTTTTCTTCTATTAAATGAATAAAGTTTCCATCTATCTCTAGTGTTGTGAATTTTTATTATGAATAAATGCTAAGTTTTCAAATCTATCTCTGCATTTCTTGCAATGATTGTAGTTTTTTTCCTACTTTAAACTGTTATAATGTGATCTGAACGATATTCATTTTTGAACATTAAAAGAATCTTACCTTTATGTCTAAACCCCACATGGTAATTATGTATTAGAGTTTTAATATTATTACTTAAATTGATGTACTAATATTTTATTAATGTTTCCTGCATCTATGTCAGTTTTGCACTTTCTTTTATATTAGAATTAAGGAGGGAACATAAGGAGATTATATGAAGGTGGGAGAAAGCAAGACGGGGGTTGGATTGCTGGATGGTTAACAAGGTTACATGCTCTCTTTTGGTGATTATGCTTTCAAGAGGTTTGAAAAGAGGCATTTCATAGGTGTGTTAACCTAAATGCACAGAAACAATGGGCAAGGCTTGCTTAAGGCAAAAATCACCTTTTACTAGGGAAGTTATAGACATGACTTGTGACAACCTACCACTCATGACCTGTCCAGTTAGGAATTTATGATCAGATTATCCTGTGATGTCACTTTTGGTTAGATGTATTACAGTACCCCTTTCTTGTCCACAGAACAAACCTTTATTATCTCAGTTTCTGTGGGTTGGGAATCAGGGAGAAGCTTTACTCTTTTTGCCTCAGACTCTCCACTGAGATTTCAGTCAGCCTGTCAGCCTTGAGTGCAGTGATCTCAAGATTCAGCTGGAGGAGAATCCCCTCCAAGATTACATACATGGTGTCGGGCAGGCCTCAGTCCTTTGCTGGTAATTGACTGAAACCCCTTGTAAGCTTCTCTGTAGGCAACCTAACTGTCGTCACAATATGACAGGTGGCTTATCACAGAGTAATAGATAGATAGATGATAGATAGATAGATAGATAGATAGATAGATAGATAGATAGATAGATACGTGATAGATAACCCATGTCGCTTTTATAACTGAATCTCAGAAGTGACATGCATTAATTACTGTTGTATTCTATTGGTGCACAGCCTAACTCTAATATAGCATGAGAAGGGACAACCCAGAGGTATGAATACTAGTACTGCTAAACATGCAAATTAATACAATCATTACAAGTGGAAAAAGAAAATATTCATCCCACTATTATCTATACACAGATTGGGAGTTCTATATTCCTTTCTGACACTAACATAGGATGCATTCACAAACTGGAATAGGTAGACAAGATAATAGTCAACAAACATAATTGAGTGTTTCTCAAATGCCATATGAAGAATGATACTTATGAATGGTTGAAAATCTTGACAATTAGCATATTCTTTGACCTATGATCCTACTTTCAGAATTTTTCTGAGAAAATGCCTGGAGGAATATACAAAGAGTATGTGCAAAGATTTTTCACACTGTTGTTTAGCATATATATATATATATATATATATATATATATATATATATATATATAGTAAGTTCTGTGCATATATATATGCACAGAACTTACTTAAAAGTAAAGAACCATTAAATAAAATTATTAGTTTTAAGCAAAATAAAAACAAGGGATAACATAGACTTTCTATACAATGATCCCATTATAAGAAATATATATGTATTAATGTATTTTGAAAGTCTAGATGTTGTTACTCAAAAGACTAACACCTAAAGTAGACATTTGTTGTTTTTGCTTACCTGGGATCTAATTCTCCTTCTCCTAATAACAAAGCCCAGACTTTCCAATTATTCCTTTCTTATCCTCTATACAAGGGTTGGGTGAAATTACTTAAATTCAACCTCACCAAAGAAGTTGGCTGCGATCTAATCTCAACCAACCATTGTATGCCCAGCCAGCCACATTTACTGCTTCAGGGATTGGATTGAGAGTGTTAAGTCCCAGACTTCTTAGAAACCAAGAGTTGGTGCTTAAAAGCCTGATGACATCATTTGAACCTGCATCTCCAGTCAAGCCCTATGTCCTCACCTCATTCAAGCTCTAATACTGTGTGCATTTATGTCATCACTCCTCTCTCTCTCACATGTACCCCTACGTTGTTTAGCTCCATTTCATGGCCTAGACTACTATAATAATCTTCAACTTGGTCTGCCAATTTTAACTCTTGTCACCTGATGTTCTATTATTCACATATCAGCCAGAGTAACCTTTGTAGAACTAGAATAAGTTTAAAAATTGACCCTGGCCAAATAGCTCCACTGGTTGGAGCATTATCTGGAAGTGCAGAGGTTGTGGGTTTGCTTCCCAGTCAGGGCACATACAGGAACAGATTGATGTTCTTGTCTCTCTCTCTCTCTCAAATGAATCAATAAATTTTTTTAAAAAAATGATATCACCTTCCTGATTAAAACTTTTTAATAGTTCCCCATCACTTAAATAAAATCCAAGCTCCTTACCACGATCCACAGAGCATTTTTGCTTTCAGTTCTTGATTCTCTTCCACTTCCCATTATATAATTTTCTCTATCTCATTCCTTATACTCTAACCAAACTGGTCTCCATTTTGTTCGTCAGACAAGTTAAGCCCTTTGTCATAATTGGCCTTTGCAGTTATTATTCTTTTTGTCTGTAATGTCACCTTGCCAAGACTGTTTTCTGACTATGCTGTTGAAAACTACATTCTCTATTTACTTGTTAAATCACCATCCTAATTTTCCTTCATCAAACTTACAATAATAACTATTTTTTTATATTTTGTTTTATATATTCTACATCATTATATAACATATACTATATATTTTTATTATTATAAATTTTATTTTTTAACCCCCATGAGAATGGAGCCCTTGCCTAGTATTACATTTATACTGGCTCCAACAGCATGGGACATAGTAAGGGTTTAATAAATATTTGTCAAATAAATGAATATCTAAAGTCTGTAAATATCTATATTTTTTAAATGGCTGTATAAGAAATTTGGGAAATTTATTTTAGACAAATGAAAACAGATAAAAGGGGGGAACTAAGACCATTGCCTTCAAATGGGTTAAGGACCCACATATAGTAACACAAAAAGAACTATTTTGAATTAAATGGTATAAATTACAAGGAGGCATATTTGCTTCAATATAAGCAACACAGTGTTTTAACAAAGTGAGTGGAACCCCTTGTAAACAGAAGCATTCATGCAGAGACTAGATGACAATTATCAGACTACAGGAGATTCATTCCTATTTGAAAAGAAGGGTAGTGCCAAGTGACAACTAAGTTAACCCGAGTTGGTAACCAACCTGGAAACTCTGAACTTTTATTTCATCTTTTTATTTCCTAATATAAAATATGATTTTAAAAAATGTCTGAAAAAAGACATTTGTGGAAAGCTCTACTTAATTTGCTAGTAGCAAAAATAATTAGGTTCTGATTTTTTTGTGTGACTCAGTAAAATCAGTAGTTTAAATAAAACGAGATAACAGTACACACAGTTCCTTTTGAAAAATAGTTATTCAGAATTACACAGAAGAGAAATTTTCCTCGGATTAAATCTAAAACATTACATACCATAGCAAGGAAAGAAAAACATTATCTTTGTATCAGCATGGAACTCAAGAGTGATATTTATGAAACTACAACCATGACAAAATGAAAAAAAACTGAAAACAAAAACCGTCAGATTTTTGCTAATGGAGTAAAATCTCAGGTCCTTGTGGAATAAATTTTATGCGTGAGTGTTTATCAAAACAAAAAAAGGTTTTTTGTTGTTTTCTTAATTATTTTTATTTATTTTATTTTATTTTTTTACAGAGACAGAGAGAGAGTCAGAGTGAGGGATAGACAGGAACAGATAGACAGGAATGGAGAGATGAGAAGCATCAATCATTAGTTTTTCGTTGCGCATTGCGACACTTTAGTTGTTCATTGATTGCTTTCTCATATGTGCCTTGACCATAGGCCTTCAGCAGACCGAGTAAACCCGTGCTTGAGCCAGCGACCTTGGGTCCAAGCTGGTGAATTTTTGCTCAAACCAGATGAGCCCACGCTCAAGCTGGCGACCTCGGGGTCTCGAACCTGGGTCCTCCGCATCCCAGTCTGATGCTCTATCCACTGCGCCACCGCTTGGTCAGGCAAAAGAGGTTTTGTTTTAATAGAAATCGTTCCACAAATGTATAGGCACATCTTTTCACTTTCCTGCCTTATTAAACAGAAGCTACAAAAAAATATATTTTAATGCCTTAATGACCCCTACAATTATTACTGTATATTTCACTTATACTGGTGCCCCCAGAGTTCACTTAAGCATGTGTGTGTGTATATATCCCTACATTTTATATATATAGCCTTATATTATATAAATATAGCCCTACATTAGCATTCCACTGATGTGTGTTTTGACAGTAGTGTCTCCTTCCTAAAGTTTTTCATTTTTCTTCCTATCACACTTCAGCTTGTCATTCTTCGATGCTGTTGAAAGTCTATCTCCAGGAGCCTTTTTCCTGATGTTAAATTTGCTGCTTCTTATCTTCCACTGTTTTGAAAAATAAATAACTTAAGCAGAATAAAAATAGAATAAGAATACATAAGAAAGATTAGATCAGAACAGTGGACTGAGCACATGTGTGTGCCTCATCTTTTTTTCCCAATCCTTAGAAATGAAAGAAGTAACATACTGTCTGTGTGTAATACAAGCATGTTGGGTATGTTTATAATGAACGTATCTGGAGTGTAAAATTCCTGGGAGAGAAAACACTGGAGTAACTTGGTTCATAGTACTCCTTGCAGTACTGGAACTGGGATTGAGAATTTGCAATGTAGAGACATTCAAAATCATGTGGTTCTGGGAGCCTAAGTTTTTAAAAGAAAGGGAGGCTTGACAGACAAAAACAAAGTATGTTCAATGTGCTGACACCTGCTACAAGGAGGCCTTCTGCACTGTCATCCTGGCTACTTGTCAAATTTTAAGAAACTTGAAGAAAAGATGTTTTAGGAAACTTGGATTTCAAAATGAGAAACTGACCCTTTTCAGTTTAACTTGAACAGAATTCACATTTTCTTCAAGTTAATATACAGACAATTTATAAGAATGCCAACCTTTATTCTTGTATATCAATTATATTATTTAACCCACAATATATATCTTAATAATTTTGTAGCTAGAGAATCATGTCTTTCTTCAGTTCTGGAAAATTCCAAGTTATCATTGCTTCAAATGTTACCTCTCTGTCAATCCACTTATTCCCTTCCTCTAGAACTCTTGTTAGAAGGAAGGATATTACAACATTCACATCTATCCTCTATGTCTATTAATAGCCTTTTTGTATTTTATCTCTCTGTGCTGTGTTTTAGGTGAACTTCTCAGACTATCTTCTCCTTCCTTAATTTTCTCTCTCTCTCTTTCTCCTTTTTTTTTTTTTTTTGTTTTTGTTTTTTACTAAGGCAGCATATGAATTATCTACTACTGCCAAACAAATCACTTCAACATAGTGGTTTGAAATTAAAATAATTTAATATTTTTCATGATTTGGTGGGTTGGCTAAGTGGTTTTTCTGCTAGTCTTACCATGACTCTCCATGTAGTTACATCCACCCAGCAGGTCTGCTAAGTAAGGTCTGGGCTTTACTGGGCTGCCTACTGCTGCGATGGCTGGACCCTTCTCTCCATAAGACATTTTACTACTCAAGAGGTAAAACCAGCTTCTTTCATAACGGCTCCAGTATTCCCAGCAACAAGGTTGTATAACACCCAATAATCAAGTGTTTTCAAACCCTTTACTTGTATTTCTTCTAGTGATCTATTGGCTAGAACAAGTCACATTGCTTAGCCCTGATGCAAGGGGTGGAGAAATAGACTCTACCTTTTTTTTTTTTTTTTTTTTTTTTTTTTTTTTTCTCATTTTTCTGAAGCTGGAAACAGGGAGAGACAGTCAGACAGACTCCCGCATGCGCCCGACCGGGATCCACCCGGCACGCCCACCAGGGGCAACACTCTGCCCACCAGGGGGCGATGCTCTGCCCATACTGGGCGTCGCCATGTTGCGACCAGAGCCACTCTAGCGCCTGAGGCAGAGGCCAAGGAGCCATCCCCAGCGCCCGGGCCATCCTCGCTCCAATGGAACCTTGGCTGCGGGAGGGGAAGAGAGAGACAGAGAGGAAAGCGCAGCGGAGGGGTGGAGAAGCAAATGGGCGCTTCTCCTGTGTGCCCTGGCCGGGAATCGAACCCGGGTCCTCCGCACGCTAGGCCGACGCTCTACCGCTGAGCCAACCGGCCAGGGCTAGACTCTACCTTTTGATGATAGGAGCCGCAAAGACTATATGACCATTCTTTGCAATTTATCATATCTAGTTAGAATTTATTTATCTTCCATATTTTGTATTGCAAGTATACTTATTAATATTCAATATTTTTAACTAATTCTTTTTCAAGTCCACATATTTGTTTTATGCCTATTTTGTATCATGAACTCTTATTCTTTGTAATGAATATCATTTCTTCATTTTTTAAAGCAAATTTATTTTAAGGTATTTGTCATATTTTTCCATGTGCATGACTTCATATAGGGTGAATTTATGTTCTGATTGTTGATTTTGTTAACTATCTTCTTTTATCATTACTTTTTCTCATGAGGTTCATTTTGAGGGGTAGATTTTGTTTTCATTGTTGTTTTGTTGTTGTGATTTATTCTCAGTCTCTCTTCTCCACCCTTCTACTTGTAGTTACTTTCCCACTCATTTTTTTTTTTTTTTTCATTTTTCTGAAGCTGGAAACAGGGAGAGACAGTCAGACAGACTCCCGCATGCGCCCGACCAGGATCCACCCGGCACGCCCACCAGGGGCGAAGCTCTGCCCACCAGGGGGCGATGCTCTGCCCATCCTGGGCGTCGCCATGTTGTGACCAGAGCCACTCTAGCGCCTGAGGCAGAGGCCACAGAGCCATCCCCAGCGCCGGGGCCATCTTTGCTCCAATGGAGCCTTGGCTGCAGGAGGGGAAGAGAGAGACAGAGAGGAAAGCGCTGCGGAGGGGTGGAGAAGCAAATGGGCGCTTCTCCTGTGTGCCCTGGCCGGGAATCGAACCCGGGTCCTCCGCACGCTAGGCCGACGCTCTACCGCTGAGCCAACCGGCCAGGGCCCCACTCATTTTTACCTCAAGTCCAGAATTGAGTCTTATAACATGTTCTGGGAATCCTACACTATTATGACCTGTGGGATAATAATAGATTTAGGCTTTGGGGCCAGAAGACAGTTTGACTTAGTTCCTAGTCATATCTTCTTCCTGTGAGCCTCAGAGGAAGGCAGAAAATATAGGGCCTTATTTTTGTCAGCTTCCTTTCATAGGAGTGAGTATAAAGTTATGAGTTATGGCTTCAAGTTACGAGACAGGCCAGATTCTCTCTCTCCTGTGGAGAATTTTTAATCTTCATGCCAGGAGGAGCCATCCATTGCCCACTTCTGTTTCTAGGCCCGTCTGACAGGCCTCTAGCTTTAGTGCCATTTAGTCATTCCCATTTCTGTCTGTTTATGAGCCATGAAGATGCTCACAAGTTTTGGACTTTGTCTATGGCTTTTTTTTTTAATCTGTTATGGCTTTGGGTTTAGACTAAATAAAATATATTACACAGGAATTTACTACCCAACCAACCAAAGTCCCACATCTTATAACTCAGAAGTACATGACAAAAGATGATCAATACCATTAGACATGAAGAAAATATAAAGGAAAACCACAATGAGATGCCACCACACAATTATTAGAACAGACAGAGACTGATCATACCAAGTTTTGGCAAGAATGTAGAGCAACAGGAGTGCTCATATATTGGTGGTGGGAATGAAAAACTATGCAACCAATTTAGAAAGTAGCTTAGCACGTTCTTAAAATATTAAGCATATACCTACCATATGATTCAGCCATTGTACTCTTAGGTATTTACCAAATTAATGCATTCATCCATATAAACAGTTATGCATGAATGTTTATGACAGCTTTACTCATAATAATTAAGAATGGGAAATGAGTCCCTGGCTGGTTTGCTCAGTGGTAAAGCTTCGGCCTGGCATGTGGAAGTGCCGGGTTCGATTCCTGGTCAGGGCACACAGGAGAAGCACCCGTCTGCTTCTCCACCCCTCCCCTTCTCACTTTTCTCTCTCTCTCTCTCTCTCTCTCTCTCTCTCTCTCTCTCTCTCTCTCTCCTCCTTTCCTGTAACCATGGTTCAATTAGAGCAAATTGGCCTCAGGTGATGTGGATATAGCTCCATGGCCTCTGCCTCAGGTGCTAAAAAATGGCTGCAACTGCAATGGCACAAGGGCCCCAGATGGGCAGAGCATCGCCCCCTAGTGGGCTTGTGGAGTGGATCCCAGTTGGGGAGCATGCGGGAGTCTGTCTCTCTGCCTCCCCTCCTCTCACTAAAAAAGAAAAAAAAAGAAAAAAAAAGGAAACAATCAAATTTTATCAGATGAATGGGTAAATAAGTCATGATATATGTATATAATGGAATGCTACTTAGAAATTAAAAATGAACTATTAACACAGACTATAGCATAAAGAAATCTCAAAATAATTAAGTTGAGTGAAGGAAGATGGACCCCCAAAAAACCGCATACTGTATGGTTACATTTATAAACCTTCTGGAAATGCAAATTAATCTATAGTGACAAAAAAAATATCAAGAGTTGTCTGGGGATGGGGATAGGAAACAGGGAAAGATGGAAGGAAGAAATTATAAAGAGTCATGAAGGAATTATTGAAAGTAATGGATATGTTCATTATGGGAATGGTTTCATGATATACATATGTCAAACTTAAATTGTGCATTTTTAAATATATCCAGTTTAGTATATACCAATTATATCTTAATAAAGCTGTTTAAAATTAATTTGATGTTATTGTATACCTCTGAGCTGGTTTAGCTTAGACATACTAGTTTTACTTAAAAGGAAATTATAAATAAAAAAAAAAAAAAAAAAAAAAAAAAGGGCCTGACCTGTGGTGACGCAGTGGGATAAAGCGTCGACCTGGAACACTGAGGTCGCCGGTTCAAAACCTTGGGCTTGCCTGGTCAAGGCACATATGGGAGTTGATGCTTCCTGCTCCTCCCCCTTCTCTCTCTCTCTCTGTCTCTCTCTCTCACTCCTCTCTCTCTAAAAAAAATCAATAAATAAAAAAAAAAAAAAGGAAATTATACTATTAACCAAAATATTACTGATAACTAACATTTATTGGGCACTTTGCCAAGCTAGTTACTATGATAAGCACTTTACTTGGGCCATTTCACTTTATCCATTTTAACAAACTTATCAGTTAGGTACTACTAATAACCCCATTATCTAAGTAAATAATACTGGCCTTTTGAAAGACTAAGTAACTTATTCAATAAATGACAAATGTAGGAAGTTGCAAAAATGGGGTTTGAACCATGTACATATTGTGGTTTTAGGCCCAAGTGGTTAACACTACTTCAAGTTTGGTGAGAAGGGACAATTGGCCTTGCTCTCAGTCAGTTTCCTACTGAGGACAGTTTATTAAAATTTTTCTCACTCCGCACTCTCTTTTACCTCCATTTTTATTGAATCCTAGGAAAGACCATGAAGCCAATTGCCAGTTTGGGAGTCCAGAAAGAGCACTAGCCTGACCAGGTGGCGCAGTGGATAGAACATTGGACTAGGATGTGGAGAACCCAGGTTCGAGACCCCAAGGTTGCCAGCTTGAGCACAGGCTCATCTGGTTTGAGCAAGGCTCACTGGCTCAAGCAAGTGGTCACTTGGTCTGCTATAGTTCCCCGGTCAAGGCTCATATGAGAAATCAATCAATGAACAACTAAGGAGCCACAACAAAGAATTGATGTTTCTCATTTCTCTCCCTTCCTGTCTGTCTGTCCCTATCTGTCTTTCTCTCTGACTCTCTCTGTCTCTGCCACAGAAAGAAAGAAAGAAAGAAAGAAAGAAAGAAAGAAAGAAAGAAAGGGCACCGCCTTTTGGTTATACTTCCCCAGGCTACACATTTTTTAAAAAATTGTAGCAAATTCTGAAATGTATGGAATGTCCTTGCTAGTTCATACATCTGGTGGTCACCTTTGCTTGTCTTGGACTGGGCTATTTTACAACTTTGTAGAGATAGAAATTAACTTGTGGGAAACAGATGGTAATACAAACAGCTCCTGTCCATAGAAATACAAATTGCATCTGTGGAACGCTATTGATGATTGTCCTATAGACAATGACATTTTTTGGCCAGTGTTCCATCTATTTATATATTCACTGCAACATTCTTCATCCGAATGTAAATTGTCTTTTGAACTGGTTATTACATCTACTGGTTCCCTCATTAATTAGTGAGTTAAATAAAAATTTTGGCAAGTGCTTATTTTATATTTGCATGAGGGTAATGATTTTGATATTTAAAAACATATCTTTTAACACATATAGTATAATGTTTTAAAATTCTAAACGCATGTTATCTAACAGAGCATCTAACTGACTTTAGTAATCTCTTTCTAACCTTGTCCAACCATTAAATTCCCTTCTTTATGTATTTTCAATGACTGAGAATTTCAGTTCTAATACAAGACAATGTGAGCCCCTACCCTTGTACCTAACTAGAACTAACTAGAAAAAGTAACATTTAGGAGAGGAAAATAGAAACTGGAGGTAAAATAAAGGTGAAGAGGTAAAAAGGGGGACTTTATTTCTCTATAAAGTGATGTAAAGTTTAAAAAGAAGTGAAGGAAAATCAACACAGACTTTAGAAATGCCTTCTTGTAACATCTGTAAAAAGAAAAGGAAGCCAAATAAATGGTCTTTGGCTTGAAGTAATTATAGAAAGAGCTGAGATCTTATAAAACTGAGTATTTGGAAAGAGAGTAAGAAATACCTGCTGTGTGATGAGAAGTGTTTTAAATACAGATGACTCATGGTTTATTCCAGTTCATATATTCAGGGTCTTCTCTGTCCCTTCCTTAAGGCAGGAAGGAGCTAAGACAAAAGAGGTGATGAGGCTTGACCAAGATGCAGGTTCCTGCAGCATAAGATTAAATAAACTTGTCTGACTGGCGGTGGTACAGTGAATAGAGAGTCAAACTGGGATGCTGAGATCCTAGGTTCGAAACCCTGAGGTTGCTGGCTTGAGTGTGGGCTCATCCGGCTTGAGCATGGGTCACTGATCTGCTTGAGCATAGGATCATCGAAGTGATCCCCATGGTGGCTGGCTTGAGCTCAAAAGTCTCTGACTTGAGGCCCAAGGCCACTGGTTTGAGGCCCAAGGTTGCTGGCTTAAGCCCAAAGTTGCTTGGTTGAGCAAGGGGTCACATGCTCAGTTTGAGCGCCCCAGTCAAGGCACATATGAGAAGCAATCAATGAACAACTTAAGTGCTGCGACTACAAGTTGATGCATCTCTTCTTTCTCCCTTCTTCTCTCTTTCTCTCTCTCTCAAAAAGAAAGAATAACTAAATTTGGCCTCAGAAAATCATTGACCCATTCAGAACAGAAGACTCCTATTATCCAGATTATCTTCTGTTGAGTAAACACGTGTTTTTTAGGTTTGCTCGCTTGTATTGGGGCAGCACCATGTGTGTATAGTCTATGGATGGCTGTGCGTGCTTGCCCTCAGGATGGCAAATTGCAAAGTGCAGATTGCTTGCCTCTGTGGGGAGGGTTGATTGGCAATTGTTTGCTATTGTTTGCTGGAGAAGGGGTATTCCCCTCACCCTGCCTGTTTTACTGGAGAGTGCTAAGGGGCTTGGGAGCCCTGCTGAGGCTGAGGAGTGCTGGAGTCCAGAGGGTGAGTCCAGAGAATGAGTCCAGGTTGTGGAACCAGAGAAGGAGTCGGGGCTTGGGGGCCCTGAGTGAAATGGAAGCGGGCTTCTCTGCCTGCTTGCTCATCTGCCATTATGAAACTTTAATCAATGGAATGGCCCACCGTTTTCTGGCTCCATAGTTCTTTTACCATCTTCCCAATCCAATGAGAACCTGTACGGTCATGGCAGCTGCCACTGGCCTTACATCTTCCATAAAGAAAAATAAATTAATGGCTATTGTTTTTAAACTGAGAGGAAAATTCTGAAAGTTTTCTACAAGAAAAAGAAGTAAATGGGCATTAAATTCACAGTACATATTATCACAATTTAAAGTACATAAAATATTATTGATGCTGCCCTTGTGAATAAATGATGTTTTATCTGAGATGACATTCAAAGTATTTAACAACCTTGAGACATGAAAAAGGCCTTCAGATAGGAGAGTCCAGTTGCAGCGAGGTTCCAGAGGTCTCTTGCTGCACCTGACATTGACCTGGGATGTATGCTGGATCATGGAAAGTCCGATAGCCCAAAGGGAAGTAAACAAGACCACTGGGTCAAAAGACTGGCACTTGGAAGGCTTAGGGCAGTGGCTATTCACAAATTGTATGAAAGTATTTCACTAATTTTAAATAAAGTGCTTCTCTCTCTCTCTTTCTCTCTGAGCTAACTTTAACAAGAAAACAGCAAAGAATGTGTAAGAAAATTGATTACTATTTGACTTAGCATTGTGCATAGCTACAAATAATAGAAAACTCTACCATAGTGGCTTACACAGAAGACTTTTTTCATGTTATGAAAAAACGATATGAGCAGTCTAGAGCTTGGACATAATGAGGCATAGTGACATCATTATAGGGACTCAGAATTTTTCTCTTCATCTTCCATCATCCCAGTCATCCTCACCATGCTTGTTGCACCCCCTGCACTTCACATCTACGATTCAGGAATGTATAAGCTGGAAGAGTAAAGGAGTAGCACCTTCTAGGAGAGCTGGAGCTTTCGATAGATGCACAACAGACTGCTGCTTTCCTTTGGTCAGAAGTGAGTCCCATTATTCACACTGTTGGGCAGCATCAGAAGGTTAGCAGTTTTAGTGATGCTCTTTGTTGTCTTGAACAAAATAAGAATTTGTTAGTAAGGATTGATTGGGCAGAAGGCAGTGTATTCCGTGGCCATCTAAAAACTTCATCAAACATTGGATAGAATTGGCTCTTCCAGTGCATTCTGTTTTTTCTTTTTTATTGATTTTAATTTATTGTGTTTACATAGATTCTAGTGTTGCCCCGTATGCATCCCCCCTCCCCCATATTCCCCTTAACATCTTCCAGTGCATTCTTAATGCTTACAAAAAAGCATTAAAATAATTAAGTACAGTTTACTTCGCTATAGGTTTTTAAATAATGTATTGTGTCACTCAGTAAATGTTGGTATATTTACATTTCACATGTGCAAAGATGTATATAATCACAACCTCATGTTTAAGTGGAAACTGTTGTATTCCATATAAGCTGTTTCCAAACATGTATAACTAATCTAATTTCTAAGCCAAATTTCTCCATCCATGCAGGAAAAAATGACTCTTCACTGATATTCACAGAAAAGCTTTCAGTGAATGTAAGATTAATTATTGTAGCATTTGAAGAGAGAGAAAGTGCATAATTTAAAAATTATAAAGTATCTTCGTTGAGACATCAATTATTTATTTATTTATTTATTTATTTACGTAAGTGAGAGGAGGGGAGATACAGAGACAGACTCCCACATGCACCTGACTGAAATCCACCTGGCACTCCTCATCTGGGTTCGATGCTCTGCCCATCCGGGGCCATAGCTGGCATCTGAGCTATTTTTAGTACCTGAAGAGGAGGTTCCATGGAGTCTTCCTCAGTGCCTGGGGCAACATGCTCGAATCTATCCAGCCATGGCTGCGGGAGGGGAAGAGAGAGAAAGGGGGAGGGGTAGAGAAGCAGATGGTCGCCTTTCCTGTGTGTCCTAACTGGGAATTGAACCTGGGACTTCTGCATACTGAGTCAAAGCTCTAATACTGAGCCAACCAGCCAGGGCTGAGGCAATCAAATATAAGGGAGTGTTCATATTAAAAAACATTTTAATTTCAGAGTTTCCTGCCACTTTGAGGTAGTTACATTCTTCCTGATTCTCCTTCTTTTCTAAGGTGATCTTTAGTTTCCTTTGTCTTTCTTTAGTTCTGTTTTATTTTTACTCTTTGTTTGTAACAGAACATTTACAAGAGCAGTAAAAAGTTTTCTCCAAATTGCCTAACATTATACATATATCTCTATTCTACAAAATGGGATCCTTATCTGTCTCTGAAAAGAGGCTTTTCATAATTTCTAGTGAAGCAAATGCAATGGAATAAGTTATGCTCCCAGTTTAAAAACATCTATCATGAAATAATGTGTAAATTCATTGGAGAATACCCTGAAGGTAATATTTGGCTTCTTTAATCTGAATCCAAGTTCTGGAAGAAAAATATTCTCAGAATAGTTTCCTTTGGTAACTGTTAATACTGCCGAATCCTCTCCTCTACGTGCAGCATAGAGTAGAGGGGAATCAGGTGGGGACCAGCATATTCAGATAAGATGCTTATATCTCACATATAGCAAATATAGTGCTATAATGCCTTAATTAAAAATTAAATGATTCTCTGAAAAATAAAAGTGAAGGGTAAGAAGTCATATCTAGTAGTATAGTTGTTCTATGTCTAAACTATTCTTACATGCAATTCAAATTAACTCAATGTAAATAGACCAAAATACTTACTACACTGGTTTAAGTCAATTTACTTAAACTAAAACTTATGTCACTAGTGACCAATGTGTAGTGGTAACCTCTGTTTTTCCTTACTTTCTCAAAGTAAGGAATGCCTGTTTGACATTGAATAGACTCAGTGAGTCAACTAGAACTAATCAGGGAGTGATTTAAACTTCACCACAACGTTGTCACTTGAAAATGTCACTTGAAATCCTGCTGGTAAGGATATAAATTGGTTCAACTTTTTGGAAGCTAATTTGGCAATAAATCAAGAGTATTAAAAATGCATAGCATTTTATTTTGTGCTTACATCAGATCACCTCTTTTAAATAAAGTAGATTTATGTAAATAGATGTTCTTCGCAGCATATCTATAAAAAGAAAAATGGAAATAACCTAATTTTTAGGTTATTAGGACATAGCCTAATATGTGGTTATGATCAAAGATAGATTGAAAAAAAAATAGAGTTTGAAATAATATATATAGTATAACCTGAATTTTAAAAATTACTATTCATACAATAAGACCCAACATAGAAAAATCACCAAAAGTAAATTCAACCATTCAATAGTCATATCCAGGTAAAGAGATTTCATCCTTCTATGCAAACCTTATACACATATCTGAGTAATTACTTTGAATAAATTCCTAAGCATAGGAACGATACAGTACGAGGTATATTGTTATTTTTAAATATTTATGTCACATTTTTCAATAACCATACAAAACCGTTATATCAATTTATGCATTTTTTTGAGAGAGAGAGAGACAGACAGACAGACAGGAAGAGAGAGAAAGAGAGAAGGAGGAGAGAGATGAGAAGCATCAACTTATAGTTGCTTCACTTTAGTTGTTCATTGATTGCTTCTTATATGTTTTTTGATAGGGAGCAGTGAGAGCTGAAGCCCAGCCAGTGACTCCTTGCTCAAGCCAGTGACCTTGAGCCTCAAGTCAGAAACCCAGTGTGCAAGCCGGCGATCGTGCAGTTGAGCCAACTAGCCCGCAATCTCAGAGTTTCAAACCTGGGGCGCTCTATCCACTGTGCCACCACCAATTTACATATTTTTTGTTGTAAGCAAGCCAATTATGTGTACTTAACTTATATGTACTGAACTTACCACATCTTTACATTTTTCTTTATTGTCCAAATTATCTACATTAAGCATGAATACTTTAAAAATTAAAAGACACATATAAAAATGGCTGAGAAACTTGTATTAGAAATGCAGATCAATAAGATAGAACCTCCTATCCCTCAACAATGAGTATTAGGAGCCCATACAGCAACTTCAAATATCTGTCTACCTTCCTCTCTTTAATTAAATGGTAGATGTTTCTTCTTAAGTAACTCATCATTCATCTTACATTAAAAGTGCCAAAAAGGGCCCTGGCCAGGTAGCTCAGTTGGTTAGAACATTTCACATACACCAAGATTATGGGTTTGATTGCTGGTCAGGGCACATACAAGAAGCAACCACTGAATGCACAACTAAGTGAAACAAAAAAAAATCAATGTTTCTCCCATTCTCTCTTCCTCTCTCTCTCTCTCTCTCTTTCTCTAAAATCAATACATTTTTTTAAAAGTGCCAAAAATGGGACTCCAGACCTAGCTGCTGCTAGTCTCCTTTCTAACAGTGGTAGCATCTGGTCGGGTTAAATTAGCCCCACCATCCTTCTCTCACACTTGAAAACTTTGAGCTATCTTAGACTCCTCCTTTGCCTATCACATCCAGTTACCAAATCATGAACTCTTTTGAATCTGTTCCCTGTCCTTTATTTTTCATTTCCAAAGCTCCTAGCCTACTATTGTTTTTTTGTTATCTCATTTATGAAACAAATATGTTTTGACTACCTACTCTACACAAGCCATTTATATCAGCTCTACCGGAAAGTTCTGTCCATTCTATCACAACAAGTTGCACATGTTTATTTGGTGCATGTGTGCCTCTCTATTTTATCACTTAATGTATACATACTGACGTAGCAAATTAACTAAAACAAAGTTGATTCACGTTAGTCTTATGTGTGAAGCAATAGTGTACCCATGGCTACTGATAAAGTTCATTTATGCCACTGTAATTTTTATGAATTTCAACAAGGAAGAAATGCTACAGAAGCATGTAGAAATTTATTGAAAGTGTTTGGTGAAGGTACAGTTTCTGATAGGATATGCAGAAGATGGTTTGAAAAATTCAAAACAGGTGATTTCGACCTTTCTGATAAGCCATGTTCTGGGCGACCATCTTTGATCGATGACGATGTTGTTAAAACCATGTTGGAGCAAGATCCTTTTCTGACAACATCGGAGATCGCAGAAAGGCTTAATTCAGCTCAGCAAACCATTTCGGACCATATTCAGAAGATAGGATTGGTGTGGAAATATTCAAGATGGGTGCCACATGAATTAAGTCAGAAGAATTTGGATGATCGAGTCGTCATATGCACATCTCTGCTTGCTCGGAATAAAATCAAGCCCTTCTTGAACCGGATGATAATGGGGATGAAAACTGGGTTACCTACAAAAACATCATAAGGAAAAGGGCATATTGTGAACCCGGAAAACCTAGCCCTTCCACCTCTAAACCAAATTTGACTCTGAATAAGAGAATGTTGTGTATATGGTGGGACATTTGAGGACCAATACATTATGAGCTTTTAAAACTGAATGAAAAGCTCAATTCAGAGAAGTATTGTCAGCAACTGGATAATTTAAAGACAGCAGTCCAAGAAAAGAGGCCGGCGATGTTCAATAGGAAGAACATCATACTGCATCATGGTAATGCCAGGCCACATGCTGCTTTGGGGACTCGTCAAAAAATTGCAGAACTAGGCTGGGAAATTCTGTCACATCCACCATATTCCCCAGACTTAGCACCCTCTGACTATCACTTGTTTTTGCCCTTCAAAATTTTTTTGAAGGGCAAAAATTCAAAAATGAAGAAGATATCAAACAAGCACTGGTTCAATTTTTCGCATCAAAAGATAAAACATTTTTCAGAAATGGGATATACAAATTGCCCTCACGCTGGCAAGAAATCATTAATAATAATGGCAATTATATTATTTAATTAAGTTTATTGATGGTAAGAAAAATTTGTATTTTGTTTTATTCCAAAAACGGGCAGAACTTTCCGGTAGACCATATATTATAGCAATGATATTAGGGCAGGTGCTATTCCTACCCTCCTGGAATTTATATTCTGGCAGGGCAGACAGACAGGAAATGACAAATTCTACAATTAATCATATCGCTACAACTGTGGTGATGCTTCAAAGAAGGACCAAGATTGCAAGCACTAGGAACTAGAGCAGGGGTCCCCAAACTACGGCCCGCGGGCCGCATGCCATTTATCTGGCCCCCGCCACACTTCCGGAAGGGGTACCTCTTTCACTGGTGGTCAGTGAGAGGAGCATAGTTCCCATTGAAATACTGGTCAGTTTGTTGATTTAAATTTACTAGTTCTTTATTTTAAATATTGTATTTGTTCCTGTTTTGTTTTTTTACTTTAAAATAAGATATGTGCAGTGTGCATAGGGATTTGTTCATAGTTTTTTTTTATAGTCCGGCCCTCCAACGGTCTGAGGGGCAGTGAACTGGCCCCCTGTGTAAAAAGTTTGGGGACCCCTGAACTAGAGGGACAGATCTAGTCGGAGAGCTCAAGTGAAGATCTCTTGAGGAAGTGCCACTTGCCTTGATCTCTGAAGTGGGGGCATTAACTAAGTGAAGCGGGGAGCGAGCAATCTAGGCACAAAGAACAATGCATCAAGACTCTGAAGAGAAAAGGACCCGGGGCATTCAGAATACAGGAGCCCTCTCAGCCCCACGCAAAGCCTGTTTGGATGAAGGACAAAGAGAGGAGGAGAATGATTTGCCCTTAGGCCCACAAGGTAGGGTGTACAGATAATGTAGCTCCTGTAGCCCATGTACTAGATGTAGCCCTTAAACTGCCTAAAATTAGCCTCTCTGCCTCCAGGGGATAGCCTCTTTAATTATTATTGTCCACTATGACTAGATCAACTTTCCTAAAGATCTGCTGGAACACATCAGTTTCCTAACACAAAGAAAGCATGGAAAAAAACCATCACTTACTAGCTCCCCACTGACTATGGACTCAAGTAGACTTATTGGGCTTTGGTACGGCTTGAATTGTGTACCACCCCTCCCCCAAAAAATCATATGTTGAAGTCTCTTGTCTAGTATCTCAGAATGTGACCTTATTTGAAAATAGGATCATTACAGATGTAATAGTTAAGATAAGATCATTCTGGTGCAGGATGGGTACAAATCCCTTATGACTGGTGTGCTTAGGAAAAAAGGGAAATCTGGACATATATATACACACAAGGAGAGGGCCACGTGAAGATTGGAGTCATGCTGGCATAAGCCATGGAACTACCAGAAGTGAGCAAGGAGCCCCGGAACAGATCATTGCTAGCACCTTCAGCAGGAGCATGGCTCTGCCAACACCGTTATCTCAGACTTCTGGATCTCGTGTAAGGCAATAAATTTCTATTGTTTAAGCCATTCAATTTGTGACACTCGGTTATAGCAGCCCCAGCAAACTGATAAAGTTGTTTAACCTTAATTTTTCATTTGACATAGCTGAACTGTTGTCTTCAGACACAGAAGAGGATTATCACCCTTCTTGTTCTCCACTTTTCCTGACTCAAATGCTCTACACTTCTCTCTGCTCATCTACATCAGTTCTTCTTTTAAAACCCATTCATGGGAAACCCCTTCTCCTTTGAAGCCTTATATAATTATTGTTAATGTTGTATTCATGCAACTTTTATAAGCAACCTTAAATAATTTGGGGATATGGTGAAGCAAAATAAATAAAAAGAAAACAATGTGACATCTAGTTGCATTATTCTTATTACACTCTCTCTCTCTCTCTCTCTCTCTCTCTCTATCTCTCTCTCTCTGACCAGGTGGTGGCACAGTGGATAGAGCATCAACCTGGGATGCTGAGGACTGGGTTTGAAAACCTGAGGTCGCCAGTTTGAGTACGGGCTCATCTGGCTTAAGGGCAGGCTCACCAGCTTAAGCACGGGCTCAGTGACTTGAGGCATGGTCACTGGCTTAAGCCCAAGATTGCTGGCTTGAGAAAGGGGTCACTGGCTCAACTGCCCCTCCCCTTTCAAGACACGTGAGAGAAGCAATCAATGAAAAACTAAGGTGCAGCAACTATGAGTTGATGCTTCTCATCTCTTTCTCTTTTGGTCTGTCTCTGTGTCTCTACCTCTATCTGTCTCTCTCTCTTGCTTAAAAACATCCCAATAAATAAAATAGATAAAAGTGACATTTCTCTGGATATCTAGGGTGAATAACCCAGAGCTGGATCTCTTCTGTCTACTCTGTCAACCACAGCAGCCCCCTTTGAAGTACCTGTGAAATCCTGCAGTATCTGGAACCTGAAACCACCAATTTAGACTCTTTCTCCAGGCATATAAGAAGATATTTGTTTTATTTATTAGAAACTGACACAAAGACAAATCCTCTCTATACCCATGTTCTCCTTTAGTGGCTAGTTGAGCATTAGGTGGGTCAGAGTCACTCAGATACTGTTTACTGAACTTCAGCAGCAATGACTGGAACATGACTGGATTTGCCAGCTTATTCCTTGTGGGGTTTTTTTCTGACAGTACAACTGATCCTCCAGTTGTCTAATAGCAATTCATCAGAAGGAAAGAAGAGGCCCTCAGAGCTCTCTTAAATTCCATTTTTCTATGCCTGAGCACCAGCCGATTTCAGGAATGCACTGCTGAAACATAGGGGGATTCAGAGGAGGCCGGGCGGGGTGCCTGAGCATCTGTTGAGAAATGCTTGGTATGCTGTTCTGCACTAGCAGCTTGAGTGTCATTTTTGCACCAGTAGTTTCAAAGAGTGTTATAAAATTAATGTGGAATATTTTCAAGTAGTTCATACTTTTCTATCCAGGAGAGGGCTTTCTGTAGAGGAGGAATAGGTTATTAATAAAAGCTGCTAAATTGTGTTATGACCCTTTTTTCTTTGGTAGCCATGGCTTTCTAGAATTTAGATATTCTAGACTATGTTTCACCTTCAATAAGTACCTTTTTAGAGTCTTACAAAAAATATTTTTTTCTACTTAAATCAAACATAATGGGTAGGGCCTGGCCTGTGGTGGCACAGTGGATAAAGCGTTGACCTAGAACACTGAGCTTGCTGGTTCGAGGCCCTGGGCTTGCCTGGTCAAGGCACATATGAGAGTTGATACTTCCAGCTCCTCCCCTGCTGTTCTCTTCCTTTTTCCTCTCTAAAATTAATAAATAAAATCTTTTTTAAAATGTTAAAAATGCCTAATCAGGCGGTGGCGCAGTGGATAGAGCATTGGACTGGGATGCCGAGGACACAGGTTCGAGACCCCGAGGTCGCCAGCTTGAGCACGGGCTCATCTGGCTTGAGCAAAGCTCACCAGCTTGGATCCAAAGTCACTGGCTTGAGCAAGGGGTCACTTGGTCTGCTGAAGGCCCACGGTCAAGGCACATATGAGAAAGCAATCAATGAACAACTAAGGTGTCGCAACAAAAAACGAATGATTGATGCTTCTCATCTCTCTGCGTTCCTGTCTGTCTGTCCCTATCTATCCCTCTCTCTGACTCTCCCTCTGTTTCTGTAAAAAAATAAAAAAAAATAAAAAAAGAACATAATGGCTAGGCAATATGTGTGTAAACAAGCGTATGTGGTATGCTGAATAATGGCCCCAAACATATCCTATTTCTAATCCTTAGGACCTGTGAATGTTACTAATACGGCAAAAGAGACTTTAGAGATGTGATTAAATGAAAGATCTTGCAAGGGGAAAATTATCCTAGATCTCTGAGTGGACGCTAAAATGTAATCACAAACATCCTTATGAGATGTGGGTAAAGGGAAATTTGACACACAAAAAAGGCCAGGTGACCACCTCAGCTGAGAGAGAGAGATTTGAAGGTACAATACTGTTGGCTTTGAAGAAGGAGAAAAGGGCCATGAGCCAAAGAACGTCGCTCTAGATGCTGGAGAAGGCAAGGAGACAGACGTTCCCCTGTCCGAAAGTCTCTGGAGGGAACATGGCCCTGTCAACACTTTGTATTCAGCCACTGAAACAGGTTTCTGACTTCTGACCTTCAGAACTGTAAACAAATAAATGTTTGTGGCTTTAAGATGCCAAGTTTGTGGGAAGTTGTTATAGCAGCCACAGGAAACTAATATATTATAGTACCAATATAGCAAGAAAAGGTGGAGAAAGAATCAAAAAGAAATCACAGCAAATGTAATCATAAGATGTCTTACTTTAAACCCTGACAATTCTGAAGTCAGATTTTATGATCTAAGGATGTTTGTTGTTGTTGGTTTTATCCCAGTGCCCTTATTTTTAGGGAATTCTAAAATCCACACACTGAAATCACCAAAATGCAGCTAATACAGAGGTTCCCAATACTTGGTCATAAAATAGTTCTGGGATACTTTTATTGCTCCTTAGATGAGTGAGGCAAATAAAGACAATATAATGAGATTTTCCTAAATTAAAAATATTTAAATATTTGCTCTTTTATGTTATTATCCCTTTATAAAACTGTTATGCTGATTGTCCCAGTAGAACCCAAGTTCTACGTCAATCAGGCGTCCCTAATTCCACTTTCCCGTGCAGTGGGACACTTCTGCTTATCAGCAGGCTGGCAGCCTCTTCGAGACTACTCTTGAGGCGGCTATGAGGATGCTACTAATCAGTGCTGACTCTAACTGCCACCGGAGGAAAGACACGACCGACACACAAGTTAGTTGCAAGAATCACACAGGCAATTTATTATTCACAAAACCTTTTGACGTGCTTGAGTATAGCTTAAGGGGACGCTGTTGGTGTGCTCCTCTCAGCTATCTTTGGTCAGATCTCAGAGAAGCGTGGAGACAGTTCATGTTCATATTGGAGTCTGGGCGAGTACCACAGCAGGGGGCCCCTCAGCTTTAATACCTTTTCTGGCCGATGCCTTCTAACAGGTGTCAATCTACAGGATTATCACCTCAAACCACCTTTTTGGGAGTTCCTTGCAGGGAACTAAAATGTTACATCAAACCACTTTTTAAGATGTTCTTATTTACATTAACTTACAAAGTTTTGACACCAAGCCACTTCTTAACTATGTATAACTTCACGCACACACTAACTGGGTCCTGCTTGAAAGTCGGAGTCTGTTTATCATATCTGCACCCACTATATTAATTCCTATCCAGACAGCTTAACTTTATTTAATTTCCTTAATTATTTTTAATATTATATTTTAATTACTTTTTTATATCTTCCATATTTTTGTTTTTTATATTTCTATATATTTAATTACTATAACATTATATTACTACAACATTCCACCCCATGATACCAGCAAGTTATATGCTTGCAGGGATCATTACAAAACTATTTTTTATTCCTTTTTAAACATATATTGCAAATGGGATTACACACCTTTAATCCTAATACAATCAAAACAAACAAGCATATAAGTATTATTATTTCCTCAATTCCAGTCCATTTTGATGTAAAGGTATGAATACCTTGTTCAATATAATATACTGGATTTAATAAATTCCATGTTGGTTTACAACTCAGTGTTGAAAATATAAATCCTAAAGTCTCTATAAAATGACATCGTTTACCCAGTCTTTTTGCTTCATGGTCCAAGATGATGCTCACACTGTTAGGTATCAGTCTCAGTTCCTTTATAATGTTCTGTTCTTGTCCAGCTTTTGAGATAAGTTTTTTAGTCTCATTATGGAATACTTCAAGTTTTTTGAAGGTTTCTCCATAATCTTTTTTCCTGTTCATATGTTCTTCTTGCAGTTCGCTGAACATGGTTGTTGGTAAATATTTCAATGTGCCATGAATTACATATGATGAGTATATGATGTTTCAGTTGATTGTCATGTTCATGGTGTCGGTGATTAGTTTGGAGGTGTCCACTGAGTCGTCTGCGATGTTATCCGTTGTCCAATTCCCTGAGTTCGCAGTGTAGCCCCAGTAGGTCAGCTTGGTGTTGCAGGTGTACAAAGGCGAAGTTTCCTAAAATATAAAATGCTTTCCTTGGGGTGGTTTCCACCATAGGTAGATCAAAAAAGTCTATGACTAGCTGCTGTGTGGTTAGTACATTAGGAAATTTAAAGGTAGTCACAATATCAGTAGCAGTAATAGCATTGTTATTATTGTTAGTATTATTAGCATTATACCCTAATATTACATTGACAACCAGGATGAACCACTTCATAATCATACTGGATACTTTTATTCTGGTTTGGCCAGTTTCTAGGTTGTCTCCTAGGAACTCTATACAGGTGTTCTACTATTTTGCTTTTCTACTATTTTCTCCTGAATGTTCCGTGGTCTAAAATGCAGAGAGTAATATTATTAATTTGAGAGCAGCAGAATATCTGTGTCCATTGCTCAGGCAATTTCTATTGGCACACCAGGTTATATGTAGAATTATAATCGTATAAGGTACAATCATAAGGACAACTAGGATCCAGATTAACAATTTTACTAAATTACATATTCTCAGTCATTTGATGTAAGGTAATCCACTTTTTAAGATGTTCTTATTTACGCTAACTTACAAAGTTATGACACCTCGCCACTTCTTATCTATATATAACTTCACACACACTAAATGGGCCCTGCTTGAAAGTCAGAGTCTGTTTATCACATCTGCACCCACTATATTAATTCCTATCCAGATGGCATAACTTTATTTAATTTCCTTAATTATTTTAATATTATATTTTAATTACTTTATATATCTTCCTATTTTTGTTTTTTATATTTTTATATATTTAATTACTATAACATTATATTGCTACAACACTAATGTTATGTTATAATTTTAAGCAGTAATTTTAAAATAAAGCAGTGAAATTAAATCCGGCATTGGCCCTAACATTTTTGAAACCTTTACTGGTCTATTAAAATCACAAGTCTAATGACGATTTACCTAATGCACACAATTAATCATAAAATATTTTCTACCTTATCAACTATATTAGTTACTTATTGCTGATATAGCAAACTTCCACAAACTTAGTGGCTTACAGCAATAATATGTATTATCTTGTTGTTCTTTAGGTAGAAATCTGATCTAAGTCTCACTCTCATCGGGTGTGAGGAGAGCTTTGTCCCCTTCTGGAGAGCCTAGGGGAGAAGACAGCCCCTGCCTTTTCTTCTGCCTTGCTCCTTGAGGCCTCCTGCATTCCTTGGTTTGTAGCTCTTTCCTCCATCTTCAAGGTCACCAACAGCAGATGGAGTGCTTCTCACACCACATCATGTTACTGCAATCTCTGGCTTCATTTTGTCTCCTTTTTCTGACTCTTTTCTTGAATCTTTCACTTTTAATGATCCCTGTCACACACCTGGGTAACCAGGATAATCATTTTAAGATCATCTTATAAATTGCCTTAATTCAGCTGTAACCTTAATTTCTCTTTGCCATGAAATCTTATAAATGCATAGGTTCCAGGGATTGGGACATTGACATCTATTTTTTTGGTGTGAAGGGGCATTATTCTGCCTACCACATTAATAAACTTAGACTAAATAGCAACTGAGACAGAAGAGTTAAGGTGGTTTAATTTTTATTGTTTCCTTAGGAAGAATTAGGAGCACTAAAATTGCTAGATAGATACACATTGTAAAAGTTTTTGAAGCATAGTGTCAGGTTGCTTTGCAAAAACCATTGCAAACTATTATGCCAACTATTACACCAAATCAAAGTTTAGATTCTAAAATGCATGATGATTTTATGTGCCATTAATGAAGAAAAATCACTGCCAATTAAACTATGACACTTTTTCATCTCTTAGATATTGTATTTCACAGTTATTTAAATAACTTTCTTAAACTTACTTGGCCAAATTCATGGGATCACAGGCAATGCCAACTACTTCAGAAATACTGCTTTAGTGAGAGTGATTTAAGGTATTATCGATTGGATGATACATTTTGATTTCAGAGATGTTAAAATGTGCATGTTAGAATCAATGAAATGCAATATATATAGAATGGGAGACCCAAAGAATATGAAGATTTACCATTCTTGATTCTCACTCCTCAGTAATAACTGGAACGGTCTGTGACAGGAGGTGCTTTCAGCTTTGCAGAGGCTCACAATGCACATTTCCCATCTGCTCACAACATGGGCACCTCAGCTAGTGAATGAGCATGGTGGGTTACGCACTGAGCTCACCTGGCCATGAGCTGCTGCTGCACGAGTGCAGCAACTAACGCTCTCCTCGCCACCCTTTTCCTGAATTTTAAGAATATACAAAGGTTTCCAGTACCCCTCCTGAATGTCAAGTTCGCAGTGAGCAATTATAAAAAAACAACATATATTACCCAGGGCAGGGAGAGGGAATAAGCTTTCAAAACAACCCAGCTTCAATCATTGAAAAGAAACTACCATTTGTTCAGGGGTTACTATGTGCCACGCACTCTGCTAAAGGCTCTGCCAACATCTCCACATTTAATTTCCTACAACTAACAACTCTGCACAGAACATATAAATATGCTCCTTTCAAAGATGAAAAAATTGAGTCTGGGCGAGGTAAGTATGTTCTAGGAAACATGGCTAGGAGGGGCATAGCTAGGTTTTAAACCCTGGTCTGTTTTATCTAATCACTGTATACCATAATGCCTTCTATATTAATTATATTAATTATATCTAAGCAAATAAATCACTGCTTCTAACGTACTGAAATTACATTAAAGTTAGGGGGAATTTTTCTGCAGCTATTATAATTCATCTTTCTTACTAGATAATGCTTATGAGATACCTCAAGAAAACATACTTTATGAAAATGAACAAACTTTGGGGAATAACAGCACAAAATTAGATTTATCATTTTTCCCAAACTGAGAATAGCTAAAATCCATTTCTCAAGGACATTCCCACTTCCTCCAGATACTATTTTAAAATTATTCATTCTGCATTATGACTGTGCAATAATATGTATAATACATAGTCTTAGAAGAATTATTTTTGCTAAGTAGCTATTCAAAACGACATCTCTAGAAAAAAAAAACACTTCACAAATTAAAAAATTATTATATAATGGAACATACAGGCAATTTATATCACTGGTGTATTTCAACCTTAATAAGTAGGTAAACACTTCTATAAGCTGGAAATTTACTCTCAAATAATAGAAGGAAATGAATAGAAGGAAATGAAGTTATGATTTTTAAATAATCAGGGAAAAAATAGCTGAAATATATTTTTCTACATATTCTTGGTCTATAACAATTTGAACAATCTCTGGCTTTTATTCTTTTTAAAAAATTTTTTTCAAGATTTTATTTATTCATTTAGAGAGAAGAGAGAGAGAGAGAGAGAGAGAGAGAGAGAGAGAGAGAGAAGGAAAGAGGAGCAGGAAGCATCAGCTCCCATATGTGTCTTGACCAGGCAAGCCCAGGGTTTCGAACGGGTGTCCTCAGCATTCCAGGTTGACACCATAGGTCACCATAGGTCAGGTCAACTTTTTAATTTAGCAAACATTTCTTACTTCTCCTCATCACTGATACTCGGCATCCTTACCACTAACTAGCTCTCGACCTTGACTATTTATTGGACTCACCAGGGGGAGATTTTAAAAACCACTAATGTCTGAGTCTTACCTCCACAGCTTATGATATAGTTAATTGGGAGTATGACCTGTGTATCTGGATTTTTAACAGTTTCCAAATTATCAGATGATTCAGATTTGCAGCTCAAGTTTAGAAGCACTAATATAGGGTTAGAAAATAGAAAACATATCTGTGAGTTTGAGAAAAAAAAGGCTAATTTTAAATAGCGTAACAGTGATACTTTTGAATTAGCTATAGATTTCAATGTATATACCTGTTCCTATTACCATAGATCAGGGGTCCCCAAACTACGGCCCACGGGCCGCATGCAGCCCCCTGAGGCCATTTATCCAGCCCCCACCGCACTTCCGGAAGGGGCACCTCTTTCATTGGTGGTCAGTGAGAGGAGCATAGTTCCTATTGAAATACTGGTCAATTTGTTGATTTAAATTTACTTGTTCTTTATTTTAAATATTGTATTTGTTCCCATTTTGTTTTTTTACTTTAAAATAAGATATGTGCAGTGTGCATAGGGATTTGTTCATAATTTTTTTTATAGTCCGGCCTCCAATAGTCTGAGGGACAGTGAACTGGCCCCCTGTGTAAAATGTTTGGGGACCCCTGCCATAGATAATGGAGACTTAGTGATGTTACTAAAATCTCTAGGCATTTCATAAATCAAGAAATATAGCCAGATCATTATCTCATTGTAACTCTGCTCCTAGAATTATCTTCCTTGTTTCTGGAATTCTGTAGCAAATTTGTGTTTGGATCAGAGCAGCAGAACGTTAAATAGCACTGCTGTCTTGGGGGAGGGGAGCTGGAGTGTATAGTAATAAGGTTTAAAATTTATAACTTACCATCTTGGGCAGTAATCCTGGCCAAGTCTATTAAAAGACAATTTGACACACTAATAAAACATCTGCCAAAATAATCTTTTGCAGAGCCAAAGTAACTTTAGGTATGATAAACTGGCCCCAATGCAAGAATTCATGAAACAAACAGTTGTAACAGGTTATCTGTACTAGTGATATTGCTGTTTTCTCTAAAAGCACACACACAGAAGAAAGCAAGATTTTATAGAGCAAGTGGAAGAGATGCAGCAAGGCTCCAAATAATAATTTCTATTCATACAAAACTTTATATATATATAATATATATATAATATATATATATATATATTATATATATATATTTAAACTCCATAATAAAGAATAAAGTTCTTTATTTGGTTTCTAGGGTGATTTAAAGTCAGTTCACTTCTTGGTAATGTACTTTCTTAAATAAATGTTTTTACAACTTAAGCAGTATAGTAATAAGGTAATTTAAAAGAAAATTCATGATTGGTTGATGAGAAGCTATCATGATGCTGTCAAGAAGGATAAGGTAAGTTACTATGATGTTTATATCTGGCATTATTGCTGTTTCTAATTAGCATATTACCTCTGGTTCAGACTCCACATCATTATACATCAATACTCCACTTTACCTAGCTCCTTAGTGTTATATCTTCTAAACAGACAATTGGCAACCGAAATAGCAAACACTGCTTAAGAGGAAAATATGACCTCTTAAGAGGAAAGTGTCATCTACTGGGACTTAATGTTAGCCAATGAATATTCATTCAGATAAACATCTGTTACTTCCACAAACCACTGCAGTAAATCAGTTTTAAGAAGCTATACAGAGATGAATATCACATCACCTTCCCTCACCCCAAATCAATCTCTTTAAAATGGGATCTTTTTTGTTTGGGTAGTCCATCACACATACCATACTAAAACACATTGTAGCGACTAGTGTAGGCAATATAGAGCCCACACATATATATGCTCCTGATGTTGGTCCCTGTTATTGGTCATACTTATTCCATATTTATAGCACCAAAATCATGTGGTTTATCAACTTATTTGGTTGTAAATACTGCAATGTTGATCTTTATTTTCAGTCTTTAACAAGCACTTGTTTTTGTAACAAAAAGATTGTGTGCACACACATATATCTATATGTATTTGCATTGTTTTACTAATTAGACTAAGTATATTCAGATTAACTCATTAATCCATACACTATACCAGACTAGGCACAAATTGCCTGATGATGCTGAGAATTTACTCTACGCATCTCCTGTAAGGGACTCACTATTATTTTTATAGACTCACATTGTTCAATACATAATTATAACTTATCAGTGGGTTTTTTTGTTTTTTGTTTTTTGTATTTTGTATTTTTCTGAAGCTGGAAACGGGGAGGCAGTCAGACAGACTCCCGCATGCGCCTGACCTGGATCCACCTGGCACGCATACCAGGGGGCGATGCTCTGCCCATCCGGAGTGTCACTCTGTTGCGACCAGAGCCACTCTAGCGCCTGAGGCAGAGGCCATGGAGCCATCCCCAGCACCTGGGCCATCTTTTGCTCCAATGGAGCCTTGGCTGCGGGAGGGGAAGAGAGAGACAGAGAGGAAAGAGAGGGGTAGGGGTGGAGAAGCAGATGGGCGCTTCTCCTGTGTGCCCTGGCCGGGAATCGAACCTGGGACTTCCGCACGCCAGGCTGATGCTCTACCACTGAGCCAACTGGCCAGGGCTTTATCAGTGTTTTAATGATCTTTTTAGGAACCCAGAAATTTCAGCATTCTATAAACTATTCCTTAGCCGACATTAGGTAAAAATAAATTCTTGTTCTTATTATAAAATGAAGAATCTAATTAATAAAAAAGTTCATAAATCTAAATTTGGAGATATTTGTAAAATTTAAAAGGAAATATTGAATTTCAACATGAAATGATTTGTGTTAAATATTTGGCCATCTCTTGTAATATTGAAATTATGTAATACCAAGATTTATTTTCATAACTTCTTACATTTTAAGGGTTAGTCCACTTTTGAAGACATTTCTTCTATAAAGAGTCATTGACCTGCATATACCACGCTAATAAGGAACAAGTTTGAAATAACTTCTGTTGTTTTCTTTTCATAGAAATGCAGAGAGACCTGTGGTGGTGCAGTGGATAAAGCGGCAACCTGGAAATGCTGAGGTCGCCAGTTCGAAACCCTGGGCTTGCCTGGTCAAGACACATATGGGAGTTGATGCTTCCAGCTCCTCCCCACCTTCTCTCTCTGTCTCTCTCTCCTCTCTAAAATGTATAAAATAAAATAAAATAAAATAAAATAAAATAAAGAAATGCAGAGAGAGATGATGTATACATTTGATTTAATAAATACAATAATTTAAAATGTAGGTCAACATTATAACAGGCTAAAAGGGATAGTAGAGAAAAGGGACACAGGAAGAGAATGGAATAAAGGAGGAAAGAGATTGACAGAAGAAAACTTGCCCCCAAAAGACCAGAAATCATTTCTGATTTTTACAGGGGCTTTCTTATGTATCTCTTTCTCATTGGACAGTCTCGGTCAATTTCACCATCCAAAGATTATTCAAAAGCAACCCCCTTGCGATGCCTAAAACCTCAGCACTCTCTCATTCTACACTGGTGATAAACTTCTCCAGCCTGTCCCAGACGTTCCAGTTCATTCCCTTCTGACTATAGGGCCAAAAATGCTATTAGTTTCTTCTCCTTTTCATCCTCTCACTTGGAATGCCACTTATTTATTTAGAACTGGCATAGCAAAGCAGGCAAGAGCATGGGCTTTCCTGCCAGGTTCATCATTTACTAGTCATGTGACATTGGGCTAGTTGCTTTATCTTTCTGTGCTTCAGTTTTCTCATCTGTAACATTAATATATAACAACAATACCTGCCTCTTTGGGGCTATTGACAGTATTAAATGAGTCAATGTACATAAAAGACAATAACTGTTACAGAAGTATTTGCTGTTATGCAAGAAATATACTGCTCACAAAAACTAGGGGATATTTCAAAATGAATATAAGAAAATATCCCCTAATTTTTGTGAGCAGTATAGTTGCAGAGCTCCAACTGAGTGCTAGGCACTGGATATACAGCTTTGATGGCAGGGGGTGAGTGAAAGAAATCACTATCTGAAACGTTCTAGCTGGAAGTTTGAACTTTGAACTCTATTTTACTAATACTAATATATATATATATATATACATGTATATATTATACACACACACACACACACACAACTTGCTACAATGCAAAAAAATAAAGTGCTGCTTTTTTAACCATAGAATTATTCTAAGATAGAACTTGTTTTTCCAGCTATTCAACCAGTGCCTGCTCCATTATGTGTGTGTGTATATTTTGAAGAACATGTTATCTACATTCAAAAATACAGTTTTCTCATTGGTTGAATAGGTACTCAATGTTTATTTGTTGAATAAGCATATAAATACCTCTCTCACATCCTCTCATTTCTCCTATAATGTATTTGAAGGCAGTAAAAACATAAGCCTAAGGGGCTGCTGCTTCCATGAACAGGTGAATGAAAATCTGTCATTGTTTGTAGGCAGCAAAGTCCTGTTCTTGGACCTTGAAGCCCTCCCTTTAAACCATCCAGCTAGATTATAAATGCGTTACAGCAGAGATGGCTTCATATCTTGTTTGGCACATATCTTCTAGCACAGTGCTTTGTCTTTTAAAAGGTATTTGTTATATGATTAAATAAAGTCTCAGATATGCAAATAATTTTATTTCCTAAGTTCAATTTTGTATGTGTCATTTGTTGCAAAAATGGCCATAGGTAAGTTTTAGACTTATTTTTTCTCCCTAGGGATAGGGAAAAAAAATTAAATTTAGAATCAATCTGATAAGGAAATAAAAATTTCACTTGATGTAAACAACTTTATTAAAAATTATACAGTTTTTTTCTTTACAATATTTCAAGCATCTAGGACTACTGCTATCATTTTCTCACTGAAATTGACAGCTGGTTTAGATGCATATATGTTCATATAACCAAAATAACTGAGGGTAGGATGAGGAGGGGGGTGTAGGGAGAGGGGTTATGGTAGCCTTTATTTAATAAAGACATTCAAATTTTTCTTTCTTTCTTTTTTATTATTAAATGAGAGGCAGGGAAGCAAAGAGACAGACTCCTGCATATGCCCCAGTCGGGATCCACCCTGCAAGCCCTCTATGAGGCAATGCACTGCCCATCTGGAGCTGTTGCTCTGTCGCTCGGCAATTGAACTATTTTAATGCATGAGGCAAGGCCATGGTGCCATCCTCAGCCAACTTGCTCAAATAAGCCATAGCTGTGGAGGGTGGGGGGTCGGGAGAAAGAGGGAGGGAGAGAGAAGAGGGAAGGGTGGAGAAGCGGATGGTTGCTTCTCCTGTGTGCCCTGACTTGGAATTGAACCCAGGACTTCCACATGCCGGACTGATGCTCTACCATTGGCCAGGGTCAACACTCAAATTTTTCAAAGCCAAATTGAATTTTAACAGTCAATGAACTTGTGTGGATACATATAGCCTTAATTCATTGCTGGCATAAATCCTGTCAGTAAGCAGTGTTGGTATTTAAAAAGTACAACTAGCCATGTTAGTTAATATAGTTGTTCACAGCACTTATACAGCAGCATAAATTATAGAGATTCCAGAATTGGAAAGAACCTCCAAATTCTTTAATTTGGCTAATAGGACACTGGTATCTAGAAGACTGAGGTAATGAAATTAGAACTAGAAACTGCCTGACCTGTGGTGGCACAGCAGATAAGGGATGGACCTGGAACCCTGAGGTCGCCAGTTTGAAACCCTAGGTTTATCTGGCCAAGGCACACTTGGGAGTTGATGCCTCCTGCTCCTCTCCCTTTCTCTCTCTCTCTCTCTCTCTCTCTCAAATGAATAAATAAAATCTTAAAAAAAAAAAAAAAAAAAGAAGCACTAGAACCCAAGATACTGGGTTGCTGGGTCAATGATCATGATGTTCTGATTATCAGCTAGAAAGAGTTGGACCAAATATATGTCATTTTTCCTTCAGTCCTTTTAAATACATTGCCTATAAACATAAAATTAATTGAGGTTGATTGATTTTAATCTTAATTGCTAGAATGAAGCTTTATAGAACACATAACTTGGTCTCTTCTATGTGGACATTTTTATAAAGCAGATTAGAAAAAATTTGCTGCCCTACTGTATTTCAGAAAAGAACATAAGCTAATATTTATTCTCTGACCAGGCAGGGTTTTGTAAGTAGTATGGTGAGAAAATGTAGTTATTGTTCTTCTGACATGTATTTCAGAGGTTAGAGTCACATACCAAACACCATTAATTTATTTGTCCTTTACCAATTCTCCTTTAATTAACTAATTGTTCTTTAATTTCTCTAAATACTCTTAGACACTTGTATGCTTGGCTTGCACTACTTTTCATGGAAGTCAGATCCATAAATTATTAGGCAGTTTAAAAAAATCATGTTTCTTGTTGTTATTCTATAACATTCCCTTCAACTTACTTTGAGTGTGAAAGTAAGTTGGCCATTCATTTACTCCTCCAGAAATTATTTACTAAATATTATAGGTGAAGCATTGTATTAGGCACAAAAGAAATAAAATTGTGGTGTCTGCCCTCATTCTAGCCGGGGAGAAAATATTAAAGACATAATCATACAAGTATTTACTTACAAACTATAATAAGTACTAAACAATGTGAATTATGAATGATTATAACAGGATTGCCAAATTTATGATAATGTATCAAGGAAGTTCTTTCTCATGCTAATGAATAAGGGTGAGAAAAAAAGATTGTTATACTTACGAGAAAAGAACTTTTTGATGACATCTCTACAGGAGCTGGTAACTTGGGAAACTGGACTATATGCTTGATAGGACAGTATGGTGTAATGGGAACAGAATTTCAAATTCTGTCTTCTGTTCTGTCAAGAGCTATCTTTAAGACTTTAGGGAAGTCATTTACTGTCTCAGAGACTCAATTTCCTTGGTCAAAATCAGTCTAGTATTTCAATATCCTTTACATATAAAATAAATACTGGTACTAAGCAGTTACTATTGATACATTATGAGTCCAAGTTGGATATGCTACTTACTCCCACCACACACCGAGCATATATATATATGTATATATTTTTTAATTGAGAGGAGGGGAGGCAGAGAAACAAACTGCCACATGCTCACAGACCAGGATCCACCTGGCAAGCCCCCTATGGGGTGCCTGAGGCCAGAGACCAGGGACCCCATCCTTAGTGCTTGGAGCCAACTTGCATGGCTGCAGGAGGGGTGAGGAGAAAGAGAGAGATAAAGATAAGGGGGAAGGGGAGGAGTGGAGAAGCAGATGGTTGCTTCTCCTGTGTGCCCTGACCAAGAATCAAACCTGGGACATCCACATGCCGGATGATGCTCCATCACTAAGCAAACTGGTCAGAGCCAAGTGTATAGTCTTATTGAAAATTATTTATTGTTTTTTTTTAACCCACTTGAATCACTATGTGCTGTTAACTTAATCTGAGTTATTTGGAGATATTATAATCCAGAAAATCATATGCACTTTGACATTTTACCAGGCATTCTTTTGAGGTGATTTATAAATTAAGATAAACTTCTAGGCCTGACCTGTGGTGGCACAGTGGGATAAAGTGTTGACCTGGAACACTGAGGTTGCCGGTTCGAAACCTTGGGCTTGCCTGGTCAAGGCACATATGGGAGTTGATGCTTCCTGCTCCTCCCCCTTCTCTCTCTCTCTCTCTCTCTCTCTCTCTCTCTCCCTTCTCCCTAAAAATCAATAAATAAAATTAAAAAAAAATAAACTTCTAGAATTTGAACCTGAAAAAAACTAAAGTATAACTCTCAAAAACTTAATTAATTCACCGTTTAAGAAATACAGTTTCCAATTAAAAATATATTGTTTTACTTCTTTACTTACAAAGACATTTAACTAAAATGTAAATTTATTTATCATGTCAAATTAAACTACTTTCTTTGTAGCCCCAAATTAAAGCATATTGTTTCTAATTGCATTATTTCCAATTAAGCAACCATTTGTGCAATGTAGAAAAGGTGGCCAGATTCACAAGTAAGTGGGCCCTTAACCCAAAATGATTGTTTGGATATTTCTTCCAAATCTGTTTTATACATTTTCTAATTATACTGTGCCTACAAGGTTGTTTTCTGAAGCAGAAAGAATACATTGAACCTGATTTCACACATGAGATTTTCTAAAGTATCTCAGAAAAATTTAAGTGATATAATATTAAGTAAAAATGTCAGTAACCAAGATGATGCACAAAACCTTTTGTTTGTCTTATTAACTAAAGGAAACATCAGCTGATCTCATAGAAAAAAATTTCAACCATGAGGTGAAACTGATGGTAAAAATGATAGTTACAATACTCACCATTTTATATTCAGGTATATTCCATTGAGTGAAGGGATCATAATGTACTAAAACATAGCCTTTATGTTGAATGGTTTGAGTGTTTTCTGTTTTTATATAGTATAAATTACACTGGGATAAACATTGTCAGGCATATGGCATTTTTTAATATTTTGGATTATATCCTTAGGAAAGATTCCCAGAAGTAGAATTACTGGGGTAAAGGGTATGAGCGTTTTTATGACTCTTGGAACACATTGCCAAATTGCTTTCCAGAAAAAGCTTAGAGCAATTTACATTGCCACCAGCAATATACACAAGTGCCCTTTTTATAATATTCTCACAGGTACTGGGCATCATATAGTTTTTAGATTTGCAAATTTTATGTACAAGAATGTAGTGCCTCATTTTAAATATACATTTCTTCAATTTTAAAGCCGATATATAGTTTAATCATCTCAAATTTCTAGCATGTCCTTTAACTGTCTATGATGATTTTATATTTTTGTAAGTCTCTAGGGAATTATACGATATATATTAATCTTGTTTCATAGTACAAACTGTTTTGTCTATTTTGTTGTTTTGCCTTGGTGCATGTAGGGGCATGTATTATCAGTAAATAGATTTAGTATTCAATTTTTTTTTACCTAATCAAATACATTGTTTCTTCTGTGATTTTTTTTATTAGTTTTTAGTGTAGCATATCATACCTCTTCTCTGTCTACATTAAGTACTCAGATTATTCTAATTTTTCTAAAGAGTGACTTCTTGAAAATTTCACTTTTGAATTCATATATAATTTAGGTGGATGCATGATGAGGCATGCTTCTAAATGTACTTTTTCCATATTAGTAATAAGTTACCTCAATTATCATTAATTGAATAATCCTTCATTTTCTGTGTAAAGTCTTATTTGTTATGTATTAAATCACCTAATTCTTGGTTACTTCTGTTTCAATGATCTGCCTGGCTTGAGCCCAAGCTCATTGTTTTATTTAATGTAGTGTCCCTTCACATGGATTTTTAAGGATTTTAAAAATGGTCATGCCTATTTTTTTTATATCAGTTTTAAAATTTTCACAAACTCTATAAAACAGTTTGCTTGAATTTTCATCATTTAAAAAAATTTATTAAATAACTAAGTCTAAAAACTGTAAAACAGTATTTAGTTTCACCAATTGTACATCTTTGCATTTATTTAGTCACCTGTTTTTCCATCATTATAAAAGTAGTACCTGCTTATTTAAAAATTAGAGAACTGAATATAGAAAGAATTAAAAAGCGTATTCATAGTTGTTCTAGAATATAGGCATAGATATTCTTCCAGATATTTCTGTCTTGTTAGTTGTAAAGATATGGTGCATATTCATTTGACAAATATTTGTTGAATGCTTACTTTGTGCCAGATACTTTGCTAGGCATTGTGCCAGGCTGACTTCACAAAATAGGAAAATCCTGCCTACATTAACATTTTATCATAATTCATTTGTGTACTTTTGCATATTCCTCATATGTATTTTTAATAATTGCAAATTTCATTGTATGGGTGAATCAATTTATGTAATCATTTTCCTTTAATTGGACATTTCCAATTTTTTATTATTTTCCACATTTAGAATGTTTTCTTAGGATACATATATTTTTACATTTTATTTATTTATTTATTATTGATTGATTTTAGAGACACAGAGGGACAGAGAGAGAAATATTGATTTGTTGTTCCACTTATTTATACACTCATTGATTGATTTTTGTATAAATCAATCCCTGACTGAGGATTGAACCTGTAACCTTGGCGTATCGGCACAACGTTCTAACCAACTGAGCTAAAATACATTTTTTGAAATGGAAAAATTTGCTTAAAGGGAATGAACACATTTAAGGCTCTTGACACAGCTTCCAAATTGCTTTCAAAAGGCTTGTACCATTTTTACTGCCACTGGAAATGGACAAAGGGAAAGTTTTTATATATTTATTTGCCAGTAATAATTAAAATAATAAAATCACTAAAATTTGTTTATTTTATTTTATTTCATTTTACAGAGACAGAGAGTGAGTCAGAGAGAGGGATAGATAGGGACAGACAGACAGGAATGGAGAGAGATGAGAAGCATCAATCATTAGTTTTTTCTTGCGACACCTTAGTTGTTCATTGATTGCTTTCTCATATGTGCCTTGACCGTGGGCCTTCAGCAGACCGAGTGACCCCTTGGTCAAGCCAGCAACCTTGGGTCCAAGCTGGTGAGCTTTGCTCAAACCAGATGAGCCTGCGCTCAAGCTGGTGACCTTGGGGTCTCGAACCTGGGTCCTCCACATCCCAGTCTGATACTCTATCCACTGCGCCACCGCCTGGTTGGCTAAAATTTGTTTTTGTTGTTTTGATAGGTATCTCATTTTAATTTTCCTTTTCGATAACTGGCAAGGTTGAGTGTTTTTCTTTTTACTAAGGTTCAATAAGTGTATTTCTTTTAATATTTTATGTATATTTTTTGCGTTATTAAGGTGCTTATGTTTTCATTTAATGTGTATGAGCTTTATATGGAATAAAGATGTACACCCTGTTTGATATTTACCCTCCTCACAGTTATCTCAAGGAGAAAAGCAGGACATGATCAGAGTTTTGTGCCCTGAAGTCTTTGAAGTCAAAAGGAGGCTGATGCATCTTTCCATTCCCAGGGCCCAGCCCAGCGTCTGGCAGGTGGTAGGTTATCCATACATGACACAGTGGAGGAATGAACTGACGGCAAGCAGTGCATTGGCCTCTGGGGGTCCAGAGACACGGAGACAAACAATGGCAAGCATGGCTTCTTAAATCAAGCCTGGGCCAAGAAATGACTATTCTAGTGAACCAATCCTGTTTTCATGGGTAGAAAGAGAAAATTTTATAGCCAGAGTATAAAAGGATACAGATAACTGGGTAACATCTAAAACAGCCTGAAATGAAAGGGGTAAAAGGAAGAGATATTGAAAAAAGTTATTGAGTGAAGGAAACAAACAAAAGCACTCTGAAATCAACAAAACTAGTAAGTGTTTATTTTACCTCCATTATGTGTGAGATATATTGCTGGCCATGGTGAGTGATTAAAAAGATCTGTAGCTTGTGTAATCACCCAATTCAGAAACTTTTTAGGTAACTCAGGTGGTACATTTCTGTAGAATTCTTGGTTATACACACATATATACATACTTATGTACCTATATGCCACTAAGACCCATTGAAGGCTCAGGAGAAAACATCTCCCAAACTAGGGAAGTTTAAGGGATTCTGGGGCCTTCCTTCTTCATCCTTTTGACAGGTCCCTTTTGGTCACAATATTTGAGGGAAAAGGGAGAGGATGGTAATTGTGGCAATACTTGTGACTGGATTTAGTATCTTTCCCCTTACCTCTGCCTCTGAGTTGTGAGAAGCTGGCAGAACCCATAGCAATTAGGAGACTGAGAGGGAACAATTTTCTTGAGGTAGCTGGTGTGTTACTGCTTTGTGGTACTCTTTTGAGGGGTCATATGGGGAATTTTTTATTGCATACTTTATGGAATAGTTAGCATTAGGTCAAATTTGTATGCCCTCAGGAGTCCTTATAAAACATGATCCCTAATTTCAAGGATAGACATGGCAAAAAAACAAGAGAGAAAGAAAATTATTATAAAACAAGTGTGTCCTGTGAGGAAGAACTTCATGTTAGAAACAATTCATAACTTATAAGTTGCTTCTGGTCAAAATGGTGATGTCATGTTACCTTGGAGTGAGCCACGAGCTGGAAATAATCACTTGAGTGACCCCCTTAAGTCAGGTGAATAAAAGTAGCTGGGCACCTAATATTGTGGGGGTAGGCCACTACTCTCACTAACCTTATGGAGCCATTCATTCTCTTTATGGTGACTTTAACAATATGGTAAGTACTGTTGAACACCTATTATGTACCAGGTACTTTGCCAAGAGTATTATCTATGTTATTACCTGTTAAAACCTCTGACCCAGTTCATTGTTAGTTCTTTTGACCCACACCCCAAGACCCCAAGCTGAATTAATAATTCCATTACTAATTATTAAGGATAGTTAATAATGCTCCACTCCTTCTGCTCATTTAATACAGCACTTCTCATTCTGTAGCCTACATTTCTGGCTTCCCACTACCTGCTGAGCTTGGTAGGAGCAGCACTCATATCTCACTCCAATTTCCCAGCATTTGGTAGTTTCTAAATATTCTGCTGAGTGGAACTTTGAAGTTCCACTCATTGAAGAATCAAGAAATTTATGAGCAAGAGAAGACTTAGAACCTTTGCTACAATCTTTTTTTACATATGTGAAAAATTAAGTTGGAACAGGTAACTTCCTTTAGAAGGTCACATTAATTTGACAGAACAAGATTAGAATCCAGTTCCATAGTTTTTCAGCTCATACTGTTTCTTCCACAGAAGATGCTATCAAAACACAACTAAGTACCTTTATTTCCCAATCTCCCGGACCCACCCAAATCCTATCTGCAATTGGTCTTTGGGCCTTCAGGCTATTTCTGTGATATTAAATTTCCTAAAAAGACTCCACTTTTATATATAGCTTTTCTTTCACAATTCCCCATTCCAAAGTCCAAACTCAAAATTGGCTGGCTTTTGCTGTAGCATCACAGTGTACAAGTTGGTGGGGCGGTGGTGGGGAATTCTGTCTATATTTTACAAACTCTTTCCACAAGCTCCCTTTGATTCAGCCAAATCAAATGATTGTCAACATCCACACCATACTTTTTCTTCACCATTTTTTGAGATACGCTGTTCATTCTGACGGCAGTATCCTTCCCTCGGATAAACCTGGTGAACTTTAATGAACTGCTGCTTCCTTCTGGATTGGGATCTTCTGGTACAGAATAGAGACCTGACTTTAGTCACACCTTAATTAAGCTAATTTTGTGTGTCTAGCACCTAGCAGTATAGTCCTCAAGAAAGTTCACTAAAAGACTGCATCTTTGGAAAGTTACAGAAATGTAACTTGCTCTTCAGAGTTGTAAGCAAGCCTCTACCAAAAATTTTGTCTGGAGAAAAAATAAGTAAATATGTTAGCTTACTGGCTTTTTTCCCTTTAACCCTAGTTCATCTGTTATGACTGCCGTTTTCACTCCCTCTGTGAACTGCACATTCTCCCAGCACCTCTGCCCCTGGACACTTGTGGGAGAGGAATCCATGAATTCCTTTGAGGCTCCATCACTGGAGCAAGTTCTCAGTACTGTAGTTGGTAGAAGGCTGGGCTACAAACAGGAAGTTTTTATACTTCTGGCTAGTATATAGCCTGGGGCAAAACCTGCCCTGGAATCTGCAAGAAAGAATGCTAGACCACTAACCTTCATTATCGTCATCAGTGTGTACATTCTGACCAAATATAAATTGGAGCTTCTTTCCAGAACTGGTATCTAGCATGCATGTCAGAATAGCCCCACAGTCAAAACTGTCAGGTTTAAGTTCCTAACTCCTCTCCTTCACATTAAACAATCTTGAACGGGACATTTAAAAAATTGTTTTGTAATTTTAAGTTTGCAAAGTATCCGAAGAACTGCCTGAGGGCTAAAGAGAAGCAGAGGCAGGTCCCATAATCTAGAATCCCTTTTTTCCTCCCTCAATGCCCATGACCCCATCTTGCCCTTTTAACTCCCACGAGGGGCAAAAGGCAGCTTTCCTCCACCTGCGCGCCTGGCCCCCTCAAGGACACGTATTAGTTTCCAGTCCTCTAGGACAGCTGGGAACTCCCCACCATGATTTCAGGACCCTTGCGCAGGCAGAGGGTATGTGGCCAGTCCCGGGGATGACCTCGGTCCGCCCGCCCAGAAGGCAGCCCCAGCCCCAGCCTGCGGGGCGGGTAGTCCAATGGGCAGCCTCGCTCCGGAGGCGGGCTCAGGCCGGAAGCCACCCCGCGGCACAGCAGCCCCGCGAGACAGCGCCCGTTCCCCCGCCCTCTCAGGCACTGGCTCCGCGGCCAAGGGCGGCAGGGGCCAGCCCGCCGGGTCCCCGCCGCGCTCTTTGTCCTGGCCGCGCGCGGGCGGACGCGTGCGCCCCCCGGGTGAAGGGAGGCGCGGAGAGAGCGCGCGGGAGCTCCCGGGAACAGCTCGCGCCCGCCGAGCGCCGGCGGCGCGCGCCCCTCCGCCAGGCAAGCAGCGAGAACGCGCGCCGCCGCCGCGCCCGCCCCTCCCCCCGCGCTCGCCTCGGAACTTGCTGACTGCGCGGCCGGGAGGAGCCGAGTCGGGCGGCGGCGGCGGCGGCGGCGGGAGGCCACAGCGCGCGGGGGTCTCCCGCGTCTCCTCCGCCTCGCCGGGAGCTCGCGCCCTCGCCCAGCCGAGCTCCCCCCCGCTCTTTTTTTCCGAAGGCGCTGGGCGGCGCCACCCTCCGGCCGGAGCCCGGCACTGCACAGCCCCCTCCGACTTTCAATGTTCCACACTCCCCGGCCAGAGCCTCCTCGGCTTCTTTTTTTCCCTCCCCCCCCTTTCCCCCCCCCCCAGCTGCCTCCATTTCCTTAAGGAAGGGTTTTTTTCTCTCTCCCTCCCCCACACCGTAGCGGCGCGCGAGCGGGCCGGGCGGGCGGCCGAGGTAAGGCGGCGGGGCCGGGGGGCCGCGTGGGGGGCGGCCGGGGCGGCGGCGGTGGGGGAGGGGGTGGGGGCGGGCAGCTTTGTTCGCGCCCGGCGCCCGCGCCGCCGGTGTCCGCGAGCCGCGGCGGGGCCGGCCGGGCTGCTCGCATCACTTGGCGCCCGGCGCGGCGAGCGCTGCCCGCGGCCCCCGCGCGGCCCTCCCCACAAAGGGCCGCGGAGCTGCGTGGCCGCCGCCTCCGGCCGCGGCTCGCCTCTGCGGGCGCGGAAATTTGTTGCACTTCTTGCGGCTTTGTTTGTTTGTTTGTTTTTTCTGTTATATATATATTTTTTCGTTATTCTGAACAAAATGTCGGTCCGTGCTGTAAAAATTGAGCAAGGAACCTTGATGGCATTGGGAGCTTTGCAGAAGGTGCAATTTGGATTCTGCTTTTCCCAGGGTGGCAGCTTAGTCTTGGCCGGGTGAATCTTCGCTCCTGGCCGTGGAAACGGCTAGAGCAGCTTGTTAGTTGATTTTTAAATTCCTAAATGTTGTCTTTAAAGGCTTACGTGCACAGAGGAGGAATTGCCACCTTAAATAAGCATATGGGCGATTAACAGGGTATGTTTTCCTTTCGGAAAGAATTTGGTAGCTTTGACCAATGTCAGTGTGTAAATATTTAGACGTTATTAGTGACTTTTTGACATTTTTCAGCGAGATCTGTTATTTACAGTGTGTCATATGTTATTAATGCTCGCTGCCTAAGTTCCCTGGCAAATCTGTTTCATGCCTTCTGAGAAAGTAGACAATTGATAGATTGTCCTAGGGATGGAAAAAAAAATGTGAGTGGGTTTTCTAACTTGAGTTCGGTAAATCCCTGAACGCTGGTGTTGGGAGACACATCACCTCCCCTGTAACCTTGCTGTACGATGTGCTAAGTGTGAACACTTTCCCAGTGTTTTCATTAAAATACGGTTTTAGGTGAATATTAAGAGAACATGCTGTTAACTACTTTCTTAGACTTAACATTTTCTTTCTTCCCCCCCTTTCTTTTAAAAAGTTTCCCAAGGAATCACTTCATCAAGATGTCCAGCGATAGGCAGAGGTCCGATGATGAGAGCCCCAGCACCAGCAGTGGGAGTTCAGATGCAGACCAGAGAGACCCGGCCGCTCCAGAGCCTGAAGAACAAGAAGAAAGAAAACCTTCCGCCACTCAGCAGAAGAAAAACACCAAACTCTCTAGCAAAACCACTGCTAAGTTATCCACTAGTGCTAAAAGGTAATGTGGCAAAGGATTAAGCACACTGTTAGGTTGTCTTCCAAATAGTTGGACACTTTTGTTGATTTTTACGTCAGTAGCAGTTGTTCACTATATACTTCGTGGGCAATTCATTTGTACCTGAATGAGTTGTCCTTCTTCCTGTGGTATATAGCCACCTCCCTAGAATTATTCTTTTAAGCGAACTTATTCTGTACTTCAGTAACTTCAAGTAACTTAAGTCAGAGTGTCTTTGAGTAGAGAGGTTGGACTAACATTCTGACAGATTGTTTAGGGAGTTTGCAAGGAGAATTTGGTGAACCCAAATGAGCTGGTATGTTGAGGATGTCCCTTTTTATGAGTCACCCTCTTCTTCATTGAATCTGACACTTCTAGAGACCAACAGTGTCTCTGTTCATGAAAGTGAATGATCAGAAACAATCATGTTTGCTAGAAAATTTGTAAATTCAAGGTCTTTGCTATATTTGGAAGCAGATTAAAAACTTTACCTTAAGTCTGCCTTTAGCTTTCCAAACGTGACTTTAAGTCCTGCATCCCACATATTAATTTTTGTAATTAAATGATGGTTATACCTCTGAATTCCTGTGAGGGCAAAACTGGTAATTAGCCATTTACAATTTTAGGTGGCACTTGGTGATTGAAAACTTTCATTGTCCTTGTTCCTTTTCCGGCTGAAACTTGTGGATATGCTTGACACTTTAATACTCAACAGCAATACAAACATGTTTTGTTGGGTATAAGTGAAAGATCATTTGTTTCCTGTTGATTTTTATTATCTGTGATGGTGAAAATAATGTTCTGTCAACTGGGACTCCGTCAGTGTCAGTAGTGGAATATCCATGAATTGTAGTAATTATATATCAAGTGCACCCACAGTATTAGTGTTGACATTTTGTTGATTTTTATTGATTACAACCAAAGGAAAAATAAAATGTAAAAACTGATCGGATATTGGCATTTTGAGCAATTCTGAGTACTCTTATATTTCTATGGGTTTTCATCTCTGTGTATCAATAATCAAGTTAATAACTTCTAAATATTTTAATAAATAACAGCAGTCTTTGGAATAATTTGCCATCTTTGTCAATTTGTTGTAGTCTTCTTGAGGAACATTATAAACATCTTAAGTTTTGAAAGCATTTTACATTTGAATAAAATCAATAATTGCTTCTCCCCCCCCCCTTTACTCAGAGCTATATAGTATATCTTATTATCTCCTTTCTCTAAAATTTATTACATTTAAGTGCTGTACTTAAGATCAGGGGAAACAGATATGGTTAAATAATGCCAGAGTCCTTTGGAAGTTTTTCACTGGGAAAGACATTTGTAAATTTTAAACTTCTTTTTACAGATAAAATATTGTCAGAACTATTCGTGTGTAAGTGCAGTAGCTTGTTAATTCTTTCCTTGGTAAAAGTGACTTGAAGTCATTGTCAAATATTCTAGTGCTTTCCCTCCTCCCTTCTTGTCTCATTTGCATATAAGCTTGAAAAGAGAATTTCTTTGGTAAAAAGTGTTTTAAAACAGATTTTCTATCCTTTTCTGAGTGCTAGTGGAGGACTATTTCTCAAAACAGGTGTAAATGTCTTCCTTATTTACAGTAGCAAGTGAGAAAAGAAGCTGCAAAGTTTCTGTTAAGGGATTTGGGTTATGCCTCTGAGAACAAAGAGGAAGCAGCCATGTTAGCATTACTGAAGGCAAAGCCAGCCTTGCATTTAACTGCATGGTGGTAGAGGGCAGTGTAATTCCCCGTTATTCTGGAGACTATCTCAAATCCTTTTTGTCTGTTCTCATTTTACTAACAGAATTCAGAAGGAGCTAGCTGAAATAACCCTTGATCCTCCTCCTAACTGCAGGTAAGAAACGAATTTTGTTGATTTAATTTCCAAAAATATGAAGAGACTAATGTATCGTCCTTGGATGTGTGTGCTGCTGAAGAGGCTGTATTTGCTTCTTTTCAGCTTTGCAAGTGGATTAAATAAACATTTTCTAGGGTAAATTAAATAAATTGGGGGAAAAAATACTAGCATATGTTTACATTTTGGACGTATGGTTGTACTGATTTTGTGCTTTTTACTGAGATTTTTGTGAATGGTGCTGATTTTTGTTCTGTTGTAATATTTCTGTAGTGTTTATTCAGAGACTTCTATATAGTGCAGAAACTTCTAAAATTTTGTTAAGTTTTAAAGTTACTGCTTGTGTGCAATCTGAAGTGACCTTCTGAATTAAGAAATTGCTGACTATGATAGAAAATGTAAATGAAGTAAACAAGAGTATAGTTGTTTCTGTTTGATTAATTCAGTAACTTGCCTGAAGGACAAATTTTATGTACTAAACTAATGCTTTTAGTTGCTTTCTAGAGAATGCATTGTGAGAATTATTTACATTTTAATCAGATATCCTCATTACTTGGGAAAATTCTTAGTAATTTAGATACTTATAATATGTGTGTGAGAAGCAGTAAATGAATTGGAATTTGTGGAAGGAATTCATTTCAGGGAAACGTAGAATCATTTAAGATTCTTGGTTGGTAGAAGATACATTAGAAAAACTGGTTGATAATTTTTTTCCTTGAAAGATTTTTTTTCAGTTCATCTTCTTAGTGCTCGGTTTTTCAACAGTGATTTTATGGTTTCCAGAATTCATTGAACTTAGAAAAAGTCCTATAAATAACTTGCATAGAGATACTTGCTTAAGAATGAAAGTGGCTGTTAGACATAAGGCAGTGTTATGAAAATGTTATCTTTTACCTGTATTTTTGCTGTGATTTGTGTTCACTTGTGATGAGGACTATCTCTGAAGTCTATTTGAGATAGAGTATCGTCCAATTACTTCCTACTATATGCGTTAACCAGATTCTCAGATAAGGTGATTTGATTGTGATTTATCCAGTGAATTAACAGTTTTGCTCATATTTATAATCAGCCATTCAGTTCCAAAAGGAAACATGATTGTAAACTAATTTTAAACAGATAATGGTATGTCAGATCTGAATATATTGCATACGAGCTGCTCTGCACTGTCCAGTGATGTAGCCACTAGCCGCTTTGGGGCTATTGACCACTTCAGTTTAGTCCAAAATGATATATGCTCTGTATGAAATACACATCAGATTTTGAAAACTTAGTATAAAGAAAAGAATGTAGGATAATCTTACTGATTTAAAAAGATTTTTATTACATGTTGAAATGATAATAGTTTTGTTATATGGGTTATATAAAATACGATTTAAAATGTCACTTTTATTTTTTACCATTTTAATGTGGTTATGAGAAAGTTTAAAATGACCTATGTGGCTTGCTTTATATTTCTCTTGAACAGCACTGCTTTAGAGAATAAATAAATTACAGTATATATTTTCAGGCTTTTAAATGGTATCTCAACTCTGTAGCCTTTTGGGAGGAGGTCAAGTTAAATTTGCTCTCTGAAGAAACACTTAACTTTGCAGAGTGTATTTTGATATTTCCTATATTATAAAGATGTAAAGAGCTTTCATTTCAAAACTCTTAAATATTTTAAAATTGCATGTAAGGTCAAACATTTTTAAAGATTTCTGTTGATTTTCTGCAAATGGTCCAAACGTATAAATCTAGAGAACCCAGTTTATATGTGTTGAATGCCGTTAGAGTAGTAGCATAGCATTGAAGTTGTTGAAGAACTACACTGTACAGTTTAACCTAGGAATTGTTCCACAAGGTCACTGAGGATTATTTTAGAGGAAGTAGACTCTTTCTAGGAGATGGAAAGTTAGCTTGTTCTCATTTTTCTCTTTGTATACTAGATTTCACTTCAGTCCATGAAATAATGCTTCACATTTAATGATAAGACTAGTGAAATAGCAAACCCTTGGGCTTGCTTGCGAACCATAACATGGAATACATCATCGCTATTTTCCCTTATCACAACTTATGTTTACTGTCAACTATTGCAGTTGACATTTTCAGTTCTTTAGTTCTTTTGATATATGCGTCTCTTTGTGACTGTATGAGTGATTAAGGAAAAAGCAGAAAATAAGAATCTTAGTAGGGGACTGGGAGAATTTGTTTCTTATTAGTTTGGGGACAGTCTTCCATATGCCTGACATGTAAAATATCCAGATACTTTTGTGTGTTTTATGTGTCTTCAGATTCTTTTGGATGGGAATATCTAGTCCTCATCCGGAATATTGAGTGTTTAGTGGAGGCATTTTAGGATTTTTGACAGTTAAGTCCAAGTTTGTATTTTTACTCATGTCAGGTATGTGACAGATTCTGCTGTTCTTGTAATTCGTGGCTGCATCAGTGAGAGTTTTAGCTTTATGGTAATTATGCAGTTTATTAATAAATTCTAGAATATGTGAATTCATATTGTTTGAAATCGATGAAACCTAATTCTTTTGATTTTCATGTGTACTTAATTAGAATTCCATTATAGTTTTGAATATGATTTTTATAACCTTGTCACACTGTGTGACATTTAATTGTTCCTCAGGGAAGAAATGAAAGTATATCTGTGTATGTTTAGGAAAAAGTTGAATGAAATATAAGAAAACTCAGCAAAACCAAAATTATTCAGACTAGATTAAGATTTCTCTTCAATCCTTTTCTATGTTTAATTAATAAAATTTTCTTAAGTTATTATGTAGTTATGTCTAATATTGTATATATCCAGGGTGATCTTAGGGTAGTCTTAATTGTTGAATTACATGTGTGGCCTTAAACTTGTTTGAATATATTTTAATAGTATTGGTATTTCTTTTCCTGATAAGAGTTTGATAAAATGTTATTTTCAGTGATTTGATGGCGTTTCAATTTTTAGGTATTGAAATGTCTTAGGCCAAAGCATCCTCATCATAGGCATAATATTTTGTGGCTTCAATTTATATTCTTTACATACTATAATCTGGATTAGGGTATAAATACTTGGTGAGAATGAAGGGAATTGTGTTATGGACATTCCTTTATCTGTTTTTAGAGACAGTTACTGACTGGACTTGTTGAGTGAGATGTTATTCTGGCATTTATGTTCCACCTTTTCCTGAAGTGTATTCTTGTCCTCTCAGTTACCACTTGTACAGGCGACAAAAATATAGAAAGATGCTGCATTTTTAACTCAGCCTCCAATTCTTTCCACATTTGAGCAAGTGCAAATATACCTTCTTAAAATATTCTTTTATATGTTCAGATTGAATCTATGTTAAAGTAGATTGAATCTATGTTAAAGTAGATAGTCAGGGACATTTGTAAATAGTTCTTAGATGTGGGAAAGGTTCATTGGAAGGAAGTGTTGCAGTACCCAGTTATACTATTAATATGTTTACAGTGTGAAACCTGAAAGGAGGTGCTATAATACTTGCACAGTTTTTTAACTTTATTTTTAACCATAATTAATAAAAGAAGCAATTAAGTTCTAAACCAGAAGTTGGCAACCCATGATTTAGTCATAAGCCTCTGTGGAGAAACTCAACCACCTTTTGAGGATGATTACCACTTTTCACCATTTTCAGGGATAGGCTAGAACTCTGCTGCTCAAAGAGTGATCCTCAGACGGGCAGCATCCACATCATAGGTGAGATTATTAGAAATGCAGAATCATGCCTCCCTCCACTGCAGAAGTACTGACTCTGAATCTCAACAAGATTTCCAGGTGAATTGTATGTACATTAAGGTCTGAAAAGCATTGGTACTAGAGTTGGACCTCCTGGATGCATATCACTGCTCTGGTACTTACTAGCTACGTTACCTTAGATAAGTTATGTGGAATAGTTCTTTCAGTTTCCTTGTTTGTAAATTGGGGATCAAAGTGATAACCCCTTTACAGTTTTGTTGTGGGGATCAGATGAGTTAATTTGTTTTAATTTTGTAACAGTGTAAATTGGGACAATAAAGTGGTCAGGGCATGATTAAAGTGAGAGAGACAGTTCTGTGGCTTGCCCTCGCTCTTGCTTGCATTTTCTTCAGCACATTGGCATCCTACCTTAGAAAGAAATAATTTTATTTTAATTAGTTAAGCACGTATTTATCAAGAACATAGCAAGGAGTTTTTTATTTGATGTTAGTAAAAGCAAGTGCTTGGAATTGGAGTAAATAGAAAAACGTAAGAATATTGGCCAAGATGAACAAATACTATATCCTCTTTAAAGGAATTTACTTAAGTTTAATGATATTTGGTTCAGTAGAGAATGCTTTGACTGTCCAGGAAATTATAATGGAAAATTTTAAAATACGGATGATGGTTGTTACCTTTTACATACTTCATTATAAGAATTTGCAGTTTTACTGAGAATAAGATTATTATCGGTATTTGTAAAATAGATGCTAAATTGATCTAGTTTACCAGTTATCTTAAACACAGTCTTCTTCTCTATGATATAAGGAGAGGTTTGGAAGCTTTTTCTAATTGTGTGTGAAGGCAGGTCACGATCAAACCATGTGATATCTACGTAGCTTGTTGTTTGCTTGCTCAGTACTACTGGATTGTAAAGCCTCCTGCAGATATAGATTGCTTTTTTTTTTATTTACACATTTAATTGTCAGCATTGTTTATATTAGTGTGTGCTATGTGAATGCGCTCTATTTTATAAAACTGAATTGTATCTCACGAATCATTCAGTTCTTTTATTTTTGACTTTTCAAAAATCCTGAAACTCCCTTTGTATAAAAATTAAATTGTAATTGGCATTTGGGTTTGTTAAACAGATATAGAACTACTTTCAGTTAAAGTATTTTCTATCCTATCCTCCTGTGATCATCTACCAATGGATAATTCTTATTATTTTATTATTAATTAAATTTTGCCATCAGTGTAGACCTCAAGAATTATGAGGATTTTTCTTGACACTTTGACATTACTGATAATATTAAATATTTTATTTTTCGGTAAGCTAATAGTTACTTCAAGACATAGTGTATAATACATTGTAAGTACATAATACGCTATTATTGCTGTGTGCTATATAATTTTTTACTTGTCTATCTTCTGCCAATTTCTTGGAGACTTTTTTGCTTTTCACAACTGAGAAAATAAGGGGTCCACTGCTGACCTTTAGTGAGTAGAGAGGTCAAGGATGCTGCTAAATACTCTACAGTACCTAGGACAACTTACCTTAACAGAATTCTCTGCAGTAAAATATGGGTAGTGCTGAGGTTGAGAATTCTGCTGTAGATATTCTATTACATTGGCCTCCTGAATCTTTGCATTGTTTGCTATTTACCATTTTCCTATCTTATTATTGATGCCTTCCTAATATATATTCTTCTATACCTTCCTCAGAGCTGGTGTGCCCACCTCCCACTGCTCTTGTGCTATAGTTTATACCTTATTATCTGATATATATGTATAGATGTTTTTAATGTGACCTCATAGAAATGGCTACCTGAGTACCTGCAAAGTTTTGGTCTATTGAGGCCAGAAATGCTTACGTAGTGTTTTTATTTCTTTTTTGTCTTCTAGCTAATTATACTCCTACATGATCTAACTTTAGGCTGATTGTGTCTGTGGTGTACTAGGAGTATTGAATGGAATCAAGGAGAAATACCATTGGAAAAATCATCAAAATTCAGTTTTACATTTCATTTGTTTCTTTTTTTATCATTAAGAAAATAAAGAAATGATTTGTTTCTATTTTTGTTATAAAGTCACCGATCTTTATTTCAAACCCTTGGGGCCAGGTTGTTTCAGAATGATGAATTTTTCAGATTTTGGAACGGGAATATACTGTGCGTTTTGTATTGTATATAACACCCCCAGCAGGATCTGGGGAAACACTCCCTAATCAAACATATTCATGTTTCTATACCAAAAATGTGTGATTATTCATACTAGGTGTGATAGAGACTACAAATAATTTCATGTTAGCTGGAGTTTGGTGTTATTTTTCAAAATATTTTGCTTCAAACTTATTTTTTTTAATTTGATTTTTTCCCCCAGAGCTTTTGTGATTTCAGAATTGTGCCTAAGCTGTTGTATCCTTATACTAATTCTGTTACAATGATAAGTGACTACAACTATTTCACTCATGATAAAAGGGTGTTTTAAAGTCTTGCTCTGCTTTCTTTTCTTTTACCTGTTTCCTAATAGACGTTTTCAGTTTCTCAGTTGTTATTTTGGGACCATTGCTTTTTGTTGTAAAATTTGGATGCTTAACTAGAAAAAATGTAGACTTTTGGTTGTAGGTTTTTTTTCCTCTTAAGGAGAAACTATAAGTATCCGTTTCCTTTAAAGTTATTCTGTATATATTGGATTACTTTTCCACTTTGCTATCAAATATTGTCTTTTAGTTTTTTCTAGCTATACAGAACGGAGATATTCTTTAATATTTAAACACAGGATGTGCCTTTTTTTGTATACATTTTTGTTTTGCAGCATTTGAGGCAATTTGGCTATAAAAGGGTGCACTAAATTTTGCTATGTTGCATTAACAAACTTAGAAGGCTTATAATGTATAGACATATGAAGCTTTATATCTCTTGCACATATGAAATCCACTGTAGTCCAGGAACTCTTCTGGGTAGTTCTCACGTATGTTGCCTCGGATCTGTGCTGCTTGTGTATGACAGCCAGGGTCATGTGCCAGCTTTTAAGTGCTTTGGTCTGGAAGTAAGACGTGAATTCATCGCATGGCCTACGCTAACTGCAGGGTGGCTGGAAAACGTGAGGGGCATATAGGGATTCAGTGAGAACTCAGTTTCTCTTCCACAAAGAGTATATATTTCTATGAATAGATGACTTTCACTGTCACTGTGGAAGTGCAAAGAGGAAGTATCATAATTGAGCACCCAGCCTGACACGGTACTAGATTCCATAGTATATAGCACCTATTAATAAACTGTCTTGTTTAATTTACAAAACAGCCCTATGAAATAAGTGTCCTTCTTGTTAAGATTTCAAAACTGAATCTGAGAGTTGTTAAGAAAACTGCCAAATGTCATGTATGTCGTGTACACAGCAGATCCAAGGCAGAAATCTAGGCTTGCTTTTGACACGAAAGGAAGCGCTTTTGCTTTTGTGAAGTGCTGCTTGAGAAATCGGGTAAAAATGATTCAGTTGATTATGGGTCTGGGTGTGCATGCTTAGTGTAAGTAAATATATCTCATGTGTTTGTTTATAGTCTCCTTGAAGGATCCAAAATACTGTTTCTGTATGGTTTGTATAACTTGGCCTGTATAGTGAGTTAAAGAAAACTAAGCTTCCTTCTTGGCTTGGGGGTTCTAAGCTCTTCTTATTTTAAAATTATTTAGAAGCATTTTCTTTTCAGGGAGCATTCCCCAGCTTGATAGCCTTCTTGCCCTATTCTCTCTCCTTGTAAGGAAGACAGTTAAGGGATTAAATAGGAACATAGTGGAAAAGGCAAGTAAATCTTTGTTCTCAGCTTGTAGTTCTTTGTGTATGGCTTTTCTGTGGGCTAAGGAATAGCTTTACATCTACCTCTGCTTTTTCCTCTGGGGTATTGTGAAGCAGTCCAGGTTTATGAATTTGAAGTTTGAAAAAAAGAATCTCTGCAGATAAGAATTTTAAGCTTTATAGAGAAAAGCCCCAATCATGTAGGATTTTGTCAGAATTTTAATGCTGATTTCTTAGCAACATGTATACTTACTATTTTTTAATACTACTACCAGTTCTGATTTTTTTTATAGAAATTTGGCTTTGTATTAGCTTTCTCTTAATTTTGTCTTTTTTTATATAGGTTCATAGTTTACTGTTTTCCCTAAACTTGTGAATTTGTACAAAAAAGTAATTCTAGATATTAATATGGGATTCACTTATTTTTCTTAGTCTCTTGGAAGAGGAGCTGGTTTACATGAAAAATGTTTTTCTGGATGACCTGCTAGTTTTATATATTTTAGATTAATGAAAATGAGTTTTATAAATTATTCTATGCCTTGCATCTTGTCTCAGTGCAATATAAAGTTAAATTCTAAAGCTTTGAGATTTACCTCTCAGTTAACATTTCATGGTTTTTTTTTAAAAGGGTATATAAATAATAAACAGCATAAGCCTGTTTTTAGTGCCTGTTTTGGATGGTCACTGGAAAGTGATTAATTAACTTTAGGAATAACAGCCATAGGGTCAAATTTCTAGGATTATTTAAAATTTTAAAACCCCAGTTACCCTCTGTTTGGTCCTTGGTATATATAATTGTTTTAATTTTATGGTTATTGGCAACAAACAATAGTTTGAAAGAAATTGCAATAGTGCTGCGTTTATTCATTGTCTGAGGTTTAGTTTGTCTATTTTGGAGGGATTTGGAACATTTGTGCCTCTCCAAAGTTTCTTTGCTGCTTCACTGTCCCAGAGCAAATACACTTTGTCATTCTGTTTAACTTCTTGCTTGTCTGGGGAAAATAAAGACATCTCTAGTCTGAAATTGCTTTTGGGAGTATAGCTCCACATGTTTTGGTCTCAATGAAAGGCCTAGGGAAACATGAATTTTGTTACCTTTTTATTTTATTTTCCTTTACTTATAAATCATCATGATGATCCTCCTGTTACATCCATGCCTTTCACTTTTTATAAACATTCATTCCCTTTCTGAGGGTGGTTATTTGTAGTTCGTTTTGCCATTTACAATCTTATAGGTCCTTTACAAATGGATCATTTTTTCACATTAAATTTTAGTAGGTCAAGAATCCATTTATCCAAGGTCCCCTTAGAGAATCGATCGTGGAAGATTGTGACTACATATTTTTTTATAACTTCCTATTGCTTTCTGTAGTCTTCTCAATTTAAAGAGAATCAACAACAAAATATAGAGGGTACCATAAGGCCTTGGCGTTATGGTTTTATTTTTGTTTCATTGTATCTAAGGGTACTGGTAATATTTGTTGGATTTTGTGATATATATGCTTGTAATAAATTTACCTGCTATAATAATGAGAAAAAATCTGGCATTTTAAAGGTTCAAACACAAACTTAGATGCATTGATCTATGTGGAATTTGATGGTAGTTTTAACTGGTGTACCTTTAGATTTTCTTTATTTATTTACACCAGTGTTTGTTTAAAAATTTAGAAGGCATTTTTGTTATATCCTCCCAGATGCATAATATTCTATATCCATAGAGGACTATGCCAAGTATTCATTTTGTTCTTTTTTAAATCCAAAAATAAATATGTTGCAAATGGTTGCTTTTCCTTTCTGCTGAGGTTTCTTAATTTTTGAAAATTATTTTTTTGTTATAGAGAACTTGAAACATTTATAAAAGTAAACAGACTTGTATGATTAATCCCCCTGAAGCCTTCACCCAGTTTGAAGAGTTACCAGTTCTTGATCAGTCTTGTTTTTTATAACCGCTTTCCTTTCATCTTCAATGTTATATTGAAGCAAATCTCAGACATAATTTTATCTACATTTTGAGGAACAGATATTTCAGTATGCCTTTTCAAAAGGTAATGACCACTTTTAATTTGACCACAATGTTATTAACACATCAAAGTTCCTTGATCAGCGATTGCTCAAATTTACGATTCATGATGTCCTAGGCAACTCCCCCACCCCTAATTTATTAGAATCAGTTTTCAGATAATTTAGACACATTGTGATTGGTTGATATGTCTTTTCTATTTCTTCTATTCTGTAAGCCCTCCCCCCATTTATTTTTGCAATTCAATGAAGAAACAGGTCTGATTTCTTAGAGTTGGGATTTTGCTTATTGCCTTCCTATTGCACAGTTTAATATCTTTTTGTTTTTGGTGTTTCCTGTAATTTTGTAAGTTAGTTTAAGAGGTTTGATCAAATTCAGGTGTGATTTATTATTATTATTTGACAAAACTGCTTCAAAGGTAGCAGTGTGATATTTTTAACAGGAGACCCATAAGATCTGGTTGTCTTTGTGATGCTGGCCATCCATTGGAATATATATATATATCTAAAGAGATACTTACCTACATCTTCTGTTTGGTTTTCAGTTGGCTAAAGTCAGAGTAAGTGCTTGATTTTTTCCCTTGTTCACCAATTTTATTTCTGTTCTTTTTCGCAATAATAAATTGGTTTCCCAGTATCCTTTTCAGGATCATTGTGAACTCACATTTGCTGTGTTGCAATCCATTGCCACTCTTTAGTAGATTGATTGCCTTTATAATCCTTACAGACCTTCTTAATTTTAAGTAAACTTCAATTTAGATTGCTTTGCCTTAGGAATCTTTGGATGCATAAAAAATTCATGGATATATTTGGTGGTAAAATAATGCAGATACGTGCATTCAACTAAAATTTGCCTTAGGTATTGTTTTGAAAACAGAATACTTAATGGAGGCTACTTTTTGTTTGTTTGTTTGTTTTTTTAATGACATTCGCCTAGGCACCTCTTCATTGTTTGTCAAGGGCTAGTTAATGTCTTAATGTGAGAATAACTGAAATATCATTATTAGAGCTGTAGTTCTGTTTTTAAGTTCTGAATTAAAATTAATCAGGTTGGAATGCAAAGGCCTCTCTCAGAGTCAAATTAATTTATCACAAGAATTGAGTTTAAAAATGAAATTTATTGTTATCTAAATATACAAGACAAAGTAACCTTTTTTGTCTAGTTACACTGTTTCTCATCGGGTCTTCCCTTGGCATTTTGGGCTGTTGTGCTTTACCTTGTGAAACATTGAGCACATCTTAGGACTCCGCTTAAGTGCTCAGAGGGCCCCCTCCCAGAATTGTGGCTGCCAGAAATAACTCCCTCCTCATTTACAAATGTTTTTTCTTTCATTTCAGTAGCAAATTATTGGTTTGATTCCACATTGTAATAATAGCAAATCATAATGCTGTAATAAAAACATTTTTATATAGTGTTGCTTTAAGTAATGTATAATTGTCATAGGTTTCTTATGTAAAGTCTATCATGATTAAATATGGGTGACTTTACTGCATATGTATTGGGCAAAACTGTGTTTCAAGTGAGAAACAAGTGTGTTTAGGTTTGCTTGCCTGTATTTTGCACTCGCTTGTATTTTGCACAAGTGTGTTTAGGTTTGCTCACTTATATTTTGTATGGGACAGCATCGTGTGTGTAGTCTCTGGAAGGCTGTGGGTACTTACCCTCAGGGCGGCAGATTGCAAATTGCTGACTGCCTGCTGCCATGAGGTGAGACAGTTCTTTGCTATTCTTTGATTCATTGCTGTTCTTTGCCAGAGAAGGAACATTTCGTTAGGCCTGTTTGGCTGGGGAGTGCTGAGGGGCTTGGGAATACTCCTGAGGCTGGTGGGGGCCTGTGAGTCTGGACGGTGAGTCCAGAGAATGGAACTGGAGACTGAGTTGGGCTTGGGAGTCCTGAGAGAAAGGGAAGCAGTTTTCCCTGCCTGTTTGCTTGTCCGCTGTTACGAAACTTTAATAAACAGAATGGCCCACCGTTTTCTGGCTCCACAGTTTCTTTACCCTCTGCCTAAATCCTTTGGGAACCTGCATGGCCATGGCGGCACCTCTTGGCTTTACATCTGGCGTAGTTGGCAGGATTCGGATCAGATTGGTGTGGAGCCGCAGACACCCTTGAAGAGTGGGGTAGGAGAGTGGCCGTTGCTCCCTAGTGTTTGGTTCCCCGTGGCACTCTGGAGGACTGTGAGCTGGCTGTTTTTTACCTCTCACCCTGTGAGAGGCTGCCCGAAGTCGAGAGCTCTAGAGTCTGCAAACAGGGCATCATCTGGAACAGTCACTGGAGAAAGAGCTGCGGATCCGAGAACTGCAGGTCAGGCTAAAGGTTGAGAACCAGTGAATGGCTTGAATTGGAACGAACTCTGGAGAAGGAGGCCGACTGGGTTTGAGAGCTGCTGAGCACTGGTGGCACCTGGAACTGAAGTGACCTAGAAGTTCATGAGTTGTAGTTTGCCCTGGAAGTTGAATGTTGGCAGAGGCAGTTGTTGGGAGAAACGTCTGCGGGTTCAGCTTCAGGCCAAGAACTGGCAGCTGCAGGAGCCAAAGATGGAGCTGTACCAGCTGAGTAGCTCTGAGTCGGCGGGAGCAGGTATTTCTAGCTCCTCTTCTGAGGATAGGGAGTCTGCACACTAAGAACTTGGCCACTGGTCATCCAGGAGGTAAAAACCCAGCAGCAGGGAGTACCTACTGAGCCCCTGGTTAGGGTTGCTGCTGTTGTGGGACATAGGGGTGGATGGCATGATGCTCTCTGGAGCAGAGGTGGAGAGGTTGGCCACTGTTGTCACATACTCCTCCTTGGGGCAGCATCTTCAGAGCTGCCATGACTACAGGGGTGAGGGTGGGGGCCTGAGGCTCTATGTGAACCAAGTTACCTATAATGGACCTTTACCTTGGTGATTCGCACAGATAGTTGGGCTTTTGTGTACTGATCACGGAACGGAGCCATGGACTCTTGGACTGCAACCAAGGAGGGCACCGCCTCCCTTGTTGGGTGGACATGCCTCTCTTGGACTATAAGAGACCTCTATGGGGGCGGGGGCAGCTCCAGTCGAGGCCCTCCTGTCCTGGGAACCTGCTCTATCCAGTTGCAGAGAGGCACCAGGGACACTTGCAGTGGTCCCCAAACTTTTTACACAGGGGGCCAGTTCACTGTCCCTCAGACCATTGGAGGGCTGCGACATACAGTGCTCCTCTCACTGACCACCAATGAAAGAGGTGCCCCTTTCAGAAGTGCGGCAGGGGGCTGGATAACTGGCCTCAGGGGGCTGCATGCAGCCCGCGGGCCGTAGTTTGGGGATGCCTGCTTTAAGGTTTCCATGGGCACAGCCCTGGAGCATATAGGCCCTCCCACCTACCTTGGAGTTAGGAGACTAGAGATAGGCCTCCAGTTTGGGCCTTGGGCAGAGTGCTCAGGGAGACATTGTGAAGGGCACCTTTGTGATTGTTGCAATTGTATAACTTGTGCTGTTACTACAGTTCGTTTGTTTATGGAATGTATTTCATTCCTTCCACAGGGATACCTGTGGTGTAGATTGTGAAGTGAGCAATCCTAAAAGGGTGGAATGTTGGGAGACCAATGCGCTTCAAGTGTGAAACAAGTGAGTTTAGGTTTGCTCACTTGTATTTTGCATTGGCGGGGAGCAGCACCATGTGTGTATAGTCTATGGAAGGCTGTGGGGGCTTGCCCTCTGGTCTACAGATACCAAATTGCCGATTGCCTTCCTCGTTTGCCAGAAAAAGAGGTATTTCTGCCCAGCCTGTTTGGCTGGGGAGTGCTGAGGGGCTTGGGATCCCTGCTGAGGCTGGGGGGGGGGGGAGCTGGGAGGGGCTGGGAGTCTGGAGGGTGAGTCTGGAGAATGAGTATGGGATGTGGAACTGGAAGAAGGAGTCAGGGCTTGGGAGCCCTGAGAGAAAGGAAAGCAGTTTTCCCTGCCTCTTTGCTTGTCCACCGTTAGGAGACTTTAATAAACGGAATGGCCATTTTGTGTCTCCACAGTTCCTTTACCGTCTCGTCTGCCCAAATCCAATGGGAACCTGCATGGCCACAGCAACCACCCCTGGCCTTACAATGTGTAATTGTCTTCTAGGCAAAAATAGTATTTTATTCCTCCGTCAGTTTACTCTCTGTACCTCCACTGAACTCTGAAATCTCATACTAAATATGAACTTTATGTGTGAGCTTAACATGTACATAGACACATACTCTTGTTTGTATCTTTGTATGTCTTTGGTGTTTTCATTATTAGTGAATTTTAGAGGAAAACCTGTGGGTTTTTTGTTTTTTTTTGTATTTTTCTGAAGCTGGAAACGGGGAGGCAGTCAGACAGACTCCCACATGTGCCCGACCAGGATCCACCCGGCATGCCCACCAAGGGGTGAAGCTCTGCCCATCCAGGGTGTTGTTCTGTTGCAACCAGAGCCAGTCTAGCGCCTGAGGCAGAGGCCATGGAGCCATCCCCAGCGCCCGGGCCATCTTTGCTCCAATGGAGCCTTGGCTGCGGGAGGGGAAGAGAGAGACAGAGAGGAAGGAGGGGGGGGAGGGGTGGAGAAGCAGATGGGCGCTTCTCCTGTGTGCCCTGGCTGGGAATCGAACCTGGGACTTCCGCACGCCAGGCCGACGCTTTACCACTGAGCCAACCGGCCAGGGCCGAAAACCTGTGTTTTTAACAGGATTTTTCTGCTAGCCCATTGTGTCAAGCTGAACTTTATAAAACAATTTTTGCCTACAGTCTTTTTCTAATTGTTAATCCCCTGCTTTTGAGAGATTTATTATTAAAACCCATTTAACTGTCATCTCTTCTTTTCCCCTGTTTACCTTCACATTTATCTTTAGTTTGTTGAGCCATATTTAAAGCCATGTCTCTACTTTTCTGTCTTGTTTTTCTTTCATCATTTTTAAATTTGTCTTTTCCTCTCTATTTCAGAAATGGCATTTGGTAATCTAGGTGTCAGTGTTTCATCATGACTTACTTTAATTTCTTTTTTAGGTGCCCATCTTCTTAATTCTCTTTCAACTTTTTTTTTGCTTTTCCTGTAATGTCTTCTGTGTCCTTTTTATTCTTCTTTAGTATTTATTATTTCCTCCTTCCTGTGATATTTATCTTTTTTTTTTTCCTTTTAACTTTTCTTTTTTTTCCTCTCCCCTGGGCACTTGGCCGTGTTTGTCAACTTCACCTTTTGATTATAGAATTCCCATAGAAAGCTCAGTGGATGTCCATCAAAATTTTTTGCATTTGGCTTCTAACTTATCTTTAGCTTTCATTGTGTATAAAAGTCTTCTCCTCAAGCAGAAGTGGTCTGTTTCCCACCCCCTGGGCATAACATGGGTTCCCTAGACTCTGCATCTTGTTTACCTTCTCCCATTGCTTAGAATGCTATCATCCTCCAAATAATAGTAAACCTTAAAACTTTCAACTCTTTTGAGAGACTTGCTTACGTGTTTCTGCTATTTATTGCCTCTTGTCATGTGCTCTTTCTTTCTAACTGGACTTGACACCAGGACTGGTATGGATCTTGTAATTCTTTATATTTCAGCTCTTTGTTATAATGCTTTTGCACTACATTTTTGAAGAATTTTAATGAATTTATTAGTTGAAAGTAATTCTAAAAGTAGTCAAATTCTCAGTGTGGAGCATCACAGGAATCCTGCTTTGACCATACATCCTGGTTTATAGTGATTGTCTTGGTGTAATTATTAATAGTATTTCTTTTCACTTTCAGAAATGTCCCAGTTTATATGATAAATAATTATCATATAAAGTCACCTTACCCTGATGCAGTATATAAGCAGTATTGGTTAGGCTGGGTGAATCAAAAGGTTCTTGTAATCAATAATTCTCTAAAGCAGAGATTCTGATTTAGTTAGTCCAAGGGTATCCTGAAAGTGTGCGTTTTAAGAAGCATGCCTCTTAGGACTCAGGTACTAGCAGCCTTCCAGTCCTTTGTTTGAGAAATGGTACTATACACTGAGGCTTAAGATCTTGGTTGGGATGTGGAGAGTGGAGAGGGGGCAGGGGAGATAATGAAATACTATTTATTATCTGTGAAGCTGTATGTAAGGCCATTGGCCACTGCCATAGCCATGCAGGTTCCCATTGAATTCGGGCAGATGGTAAAGGAACCGTGGAGCCAGAACGTGGTGTGCCATTCCGTTTATTAGAATCTCATAAGGGCGGATGAGCAAACTGGCAGGGAAGACTGCTTCCCTTTCTCTCAGGGCTCCCAAGCCCCAACCCCTTCTCTGGTTCCACAACCCGGACACTCATTCTCTGGATTTACCCAGACTCACAGGCCCCCACCCAGCCTCAGCAAGGCTCCCAAGCCCCTCTGCTTGTGCGCTGACTCTCTCTTTTTCTCTCTCTCTCTCTCTCTCTGTCTCTCAACTCTTTAGCAAAACAGGCTGGGTGAAAATACCCCTTTTCTGGCAAACAATAGCAAACAGTCGCCCCTCCCCACTGTGGTAGCCAATGCACAATTTGCAATCTGCTGTACTGAGGGCAAGCACGCACAGCCATCCATAGACTATACACACATGGTGCTCCCCCAATACAAGCGAGCAAACCTCAAAAGCACTTGTTTACCCAACACTATAGAAGAACCATTTAAGATCTTGTTTCTTACTTGATTGTAATGGCTTACTATTTCTTAACCTAAGGACTTCCTATCCTACTTTGATTGCCTGTTATAATGGAGAAGTATTGGTAAATGTGTGGGAAGAGTCTACTAAACATTAAGGCCATGCATACGTATGTGTAGTTAGCTAATGAGTTAATGAGGGCATGAGATTTTAGTGCAAAGAGCTGAAAATAAAAGTAAATCAGAACTTAATAAGTTACAATTTTGGAGGATGATGGTGTGAGCTAATTATCCCAACATCCACTAATATGTTTTATTTATGAAAACAAGGAAAAAAACACCTAACAGCTGTCTCTTTAATACCAGAGTATTAAAATAAAAAAAAGTGGAAGTGGAATTCATTTAGTAAAAGAGAATAATACCCCTCAACAAAGTAAGTTGGTTATAGAACTGTGAAGAATGGCCATTCCCAGTCCTCTAACTGTGATAACAGGCTAAAGAAGAAAAAATATTGAGCATTTCAAGAAATAACAATACTAAATAAAAGCGTTTTTTGTCCATTTATTAGGGTTTTTGGGTTGTTTTCACCTGTACTTTACCGTGAAGAGTGCCAGTATGCACATTTGAGTACAGGGATTTGTTTGCCTACCTGTTTTTAAATCTTTGAGATACATTCCTAGGAGTGGAATTAATGTACTGTGTCATGGTTATGCTCTTTAAGTCTTTGAGAAACCCGCGAACAGCTTCTCACAAAGGCTGTACCATTTCACTTTCTCACCAACAATGTATGAAGGTTCCGTTTTCTCTACATACTTGTCACACTTATTTTCTGCTTTTTTTTTTAATAGTTATAGTCATTCTAGTGGGTGCGAAGTGGTTTGGATTTGTATTTTCTTAATCATTCGTGATGTTGAGTATCATTTGGTAAATTTAAACTTACTGCTAATTTAAACGCTGATATAGAAGAGAATTCTTCCTTAGAATAATACAATAGGCTTTCCTTTAACAAATGGCCAATAGTGTGTTCACTGAAAATATTTGTAAATAGAGGGGGTGTTGGTCAGACAAATTTGTAACATGTTTGCTTGGTTATACATTATTTTGCCTAATTTGTTGCATTGGTGCAAGGCAGTGCTGTGTGTATAGTCTGTGAAAGGTTGTGGTGCTTGCCCTCAGGGCAGCAGATTGCAAATTGTGGATTGCCTGCCTCCATGAGGAGGTGTGATATTTGCTGCTGTTTGCTGGAGAACGGGTTTTTAACCCCCAGCCTGTTTTGCAGAAGAGTCTAGAGCAGGGGTTGGGAACCTATGGCTTGCTAGCCAGATGTGGCTCTTTTGATGGCTGCATCTGGCTCGCAGACAATTCTTTAATAAAAAAAAAAAATAACATTAAAAATATAAAACATTCTCATGTATTACAATCCATTCATTTCCTACAGCTCATGTTCATGGTTGCGGGTGGCTGGAGCCAATCACAGCTGTCCTCTGGGACAACACCAAATTTTTATTGGATAATGCCTAATGTACACGGGTCATTGTATGGCTCTCACAGAATTACATTTTAAAATATGTGGCGTTCATGGCTCAGCCAAAAAGAGAGACCCCCTGGTCTAGAGAGAGAGAGAGGGAGTACTGCAGGCCTGGAGAGCCCTGATTTCAGCAGGCCTGTTTGGGGATGCTGAGACTGGTGGGGTCCTGAGATGGAAGAAAGGGAAGCGGTATTCTCTGCGTGTTTTCTCTTCCACTGTTAAGAGACTTTAATAAATGGAGTGGGCCACCATCCTCCACCCCCACAATTTCCTTACCTTCTGCCGGAAGGAATCCAGTGGGAACCTGCATGGCCACAATGGCGGTAGCCACTGGCCTTACAGGGGGAAAAGTCAAAGGTTCTCCCATAGTAGTTATGTAATAACTGTGACTGTAATATAAAGTTTGACAAAGGTATAAATATTGTAAAGGCAGAGGTAGAGCAAACCTTCCCCCACAAAAAAATTGTTCTTTCTGTATATCCAGGAACGCCAGCAGACTCAGATAAAAAGGGCTTTGGAGTTCAATACAAGTTCAAGTTCCAGCTCCACAAAAAACTAAGATTTTGACAAGTTCTCCTTTCTCAGAAATGTGGGCAATAATCCAGTTTCATCTGATTTTAGTGGAATAGATAGATATTGCATACATCGTGTATGTTACACATCATGGTAAATAGCATGCTTATGAAAAACATTTTGAAAAACAAGGTATTAGAACCAATTCTAATACAAAGATTAAAAAATAATTCTAGTTCACAAGTAGCAATGATGAGTAGGACAGAATAAAGAAAATTATACAGTGTGGTAATTGATTACACTGGGGAACAAAATTTTTATTGCATCCACAAAAACACTTGTTCTTACCTAATTCGAGTGTGCTGATCTCAAATCTGATGTTAGCTTTTCTCTGTAAGCTACAGTTATTTTGCAATTCAAGATTTTGGGTTTTCATCTTTTTGTAAAATTTTCAACATTTAGTTTAACATAATGAACTAGACTCTTGTTGGGCATCATTTTTGTGAAAATATAATTTATATAATGCAGTAAATACACTAATACATTAAAAGACATTGCATCAGAATTTCTACAATTTCGAAATAGAACATATTAAAACATTTTAATCATAAAATTTGCATAAAACTTATTTAAATTCTATTCAGGCAAAAATTTGCATTTGTAGCTCTGCATTTGTGTACTTGTTGAGGACAATCTCGTTTGATGCTCCAGCGGTAGTCTGCTCATCACTAACAGCTCCAAGATTTTTGGGAAACTTATCAAGGTGACTGACTGTTCAAATCTTAACTCTTATATTACATCCAATGTCGTGGAAAGCCAGCAGCATCCTTTGAACCAGAAATTCATAGTTTTCTGCTTTTCTGTTGCTAAGGAAGTTCTTTGTAACTGCCACAAAAGACTGCCATGCTGCTTTCTCCTCCTTATTCATCTTCCTGGCAAATTCTTCGTTATGAATGAGGGTTTGAATTTGAGGTCTGTCGAATACACCTGCTTTTATCTTTAGAAAGACAAGGCAGGAAAAGCAGAAATAATATGTTGAAAGCATTCACTTTCTCTATTCAAAGTCTGAAAAAACTGCTTCATTAAGCCAAGTTTGATATGAAGTGGGGGGGAAACAATCCTGTCTCGATTAACTACAGATTCATTCACAATATTTTACATCCCTACTTCCAGAGCTTCATGTTTCAGCCACTCCTTCTGTGTCCAGTGTTTCTCCCGAGCTCTGCTGTCCCACAAACACAGAAAACAAGGATACTTCGTGAAACCTCTCTGTTGTCCTAGCAGGAAATTTACCATTTTAAGATCCACACAAATGATCCCGTTATGCTCCTCATACTTCAGAAAGTTGAGGACAATTTTTATGTCATTCTTACTAAGTCATTCAATTCAGGTTGGCTAAACTGCTGAGGGGTTATTGACTGCTTGGCATCAGAAGAAGACCCTTCAGATTCTACAACCATTTCCTCATGCATCTTGTCAAAATATTCTTGATCACCATGTTCACTTTCTTTGTCCTTAGGAAAAATAAAATCATTGAAAACTGGAACCAGTAGTGTGGGATGGGTCGTATTGCTGAAGGAATATTAGGATATACGATCATATGCCATTTTTCTTGCAAATGCGCTTTGGATCAGAACGAAATAACAGTCACTGCTGTTGGTCCTTAGGTTCACGCCAAACCATGGGAATACCAAAAGACACTCCTTTGCGTTTTCCTTTTGTCCAATCACAAGCATTTCCTCACATTTATGACACACAATATGAGGAGCCCAATTCTTGTCTTGATCGCCAAGGGGAACTTGAAAATAGGCAATATATGCACGTGTCACATATGATGAAATATTGCGCCTTTGACGTTGAAGTGTGTAACAGACACATATATAACGGAAGGTGTCAGGACTATTCTTACATTTACACCTGCTTGAAGTAGCCATGATTCAATCTTAAAACAAAATAAGAGGGTGTTTTTATCAGATAACAATTTTTCACATTTAAAAACAACTACAATTATGTAAAAGTGATGTTTGTGAAACATTAATTGCCTTGTGGTTATGTTCAATCCAAGAGTCGTTGCCCTTTAACTCCAATTTAAAGACCAATGCATGTCATTAACTGTAACAAAAAGAAATTAAAATTGCATAAAAACTAGAGCATGCACCAAGAGACGGATTTCAGATTTGGAATCAGCGATGCAGAAATATATAGAAACAGTTCTAAAACCTCATGCAATAGAAAATTAAAAAAATTGTTCCCCAGTGTTATTTCTCTGATAAAACTAAGACTTTTGTGTTCAGTGACCATCCTTTACCTTTTTCATTATCAGCATTTAGCCCAGTTTCTAGCACATAGAAGATACATATGTGTATATGTTGATATATATATATATGATATATATGTAGCTATATCGCTATATACATAGATACTTAGATATTTATTAAGTTTTGTTGAATAGAAGTTCAGATTGAGACTCAGTATATTAAACAAACACCTTTTAAAAAACAATCTGTTAAAGTAACTTTCCTAAACTGTAGTTAAGATTACTTATTAAGTGAAACTGAGATAAATGAATAGCGATCTTAAAAAGTTAATCACAGTTTTTACAATATAAGCGTCAGATGAATGAAAATCTTTAATATATTGTAAAAAGACAAATTTTTGGAAAACTTTGAAAAATGGGCATATGTACTGTTGGTTGATCCAGAACATCCACATTGTACAACTCTAGGGCTGTCAGTGAGCTGCACTCTGTGCTGTGTTGAAACAGAATCCGGTGTGTAGGCAGCCCTGGAGTTGTGTACTCTGGTTGCCATGGTTAGACCCTGAAGATTAATTTTGAATCCATAAGCAAAACTGTAAAGGAGATAATTGAAATTCCAATATATAAATGCTGTGAAAAAGAACAACTTTTAAACACTGAAAAAAATGTTTTCATCAGCATTGCAAAGGGTATGTATTATTCTTAAAGAGTAAACTTGTATCAGAGATATACAGTGTGTCCGTAAAGACTGGTGCACTTTTGACCAGTCACAGTGGTCAAAAGACTAGAAATATAAAGCAACAAGACGATAGAAATGTGAAATCTGTACCAAATAAAAGGAAAACCCTCTCAGTTTCTGTAGGATGATGTGGCAGCAAGTGCGCATGCGCAAATAATGATGTAACACCGTGTATACAATGGAGCAGCCCACGGCCATGCCAGTTGAGATGTGGACGGCACAGAGGAAAGTTCAGTGTTTTCTGTGGCTCACTAAATTCGAATCCGTGACCAAAGTGCAATGTGAATATCGGCGCGTTTATAACGAAGCGTCACTACATAGGAATAACATTACTCAGTGGGATAAGCAGTTGAAGGAAACTGGCAGTTTGGTGGAGAAACCCCGTTCTGGTAGGCCATCAGTCAGTGACGAGTCTATAGAGGCTAAACGGGATAGCTACCTAAGGAGCCCTAAAAAAAATCTGTGCATGAGCCCACATCGAACTGCACTGAATAGGTATGAAACTGGGAGAGTTTTCCTTTTATTTGGTGCAGATTTCACATTTCTATCATCTTTTGTTGCTTTCCTGTGACCGGTCAAAAGTGCACCATGACTTTACGGACACTGTATGAGGATTCATAATGATTGGATGAAGGATATGAATTCACACAAAATTGTAGAAGTAAAACTTAGAAAACTTACTAAAGGGGTTGCACCCCTTGGACTGTGTTAAAAACCTATTGAAATCTCGAACCAGCTCTTGAGAAAAATACTTCAAAGTAATATTTCAGTAAGTTTAGGGAACCAGGTAGTTCCTATTAAGCTCCAGAGTTTTGTAAATTAATTTTTATATTTAATATAAATTACGAAAGATAGGTGAGAGAGAAATAACTATAGTCTCCAGAAAGTGGAGAGCTTGTATGTTGAAAGAATAATTTAAAGAGATTCTTAAATAACTGAGGAAAATAAAATTGTTTTGTCTTGAGTCCTGGAAATTTCCGTCCCTGCTATGATTGTCAGGGAACAAGAAGTGGAAATATAACTAGACAGATGACTTGAAGAAGGTGTGGGTTAATGGAGTATCAGGTAAGTAGGTTTGCTCAAGCACAGTGGAAGGAATAGGCAGAAAAATAAACTACGGATTAAGCCTGAAGTGACATCAGACCTTTCAAAACGGAAGGTCAGGACCCTTACATATGAGGGCAATAGGAAATCTCTGTAGGGTATTGAAAGAAGTTGGGATTTAGAAGTAACAGATTAGTTTATAATTTGATTTATGGTGGTTAGAGACTTAGGTAACTAATTGACAAATGGATGGTTCTGGGGGACGTGGTCGGGATGTGTAATTCACCTTTCATCTCTGATAATATGTTATTTTCAAATACAGATGAGAAGGTTTTACAATTTTTTTAATCCTCATATTAAGATTGACAGTATTTTCACTACTAAATATTTGGTAATAAATCATGTAATGTTTGTCTATGCCTTTGTGTTTTAATAATGGAAGTGTACAATGAAATTGTACTTTTCTAGCTGTTGCAGATGGGGGTTCCAGGGCTTGAAGCTCACCAGCCCCTGGCCATACAGTACCCTAGAAGCGTTGATTGGCATTAGCCAGACAGACCTGGGGCCTTCTCACCTAGCTGGCAAGTGAAATTCTAGGATTTAGGTTGACATGGTTGGCCTACTAATCACCTCTTGAAATGGATTTGTTTTAACGGTTGCTGTTTTAATAAAAATGTGTTTCAGTTGTTGGCTGCATGGTGAAAGCACTAGTCCATGAGAAACAGCATAGTGTGTTCTGATCTAGTTTCAATTACAATCTACAGGTTAGGGCAGAAGTAGGTTTGCAGTCATTCATATGGAAAATAATACATTAATAAATACTGATAATACAAGAATAAACTCTTTGTTTCCCATACTCACAACTTTAAACCTACTTTTGCCCTACCTTTGTATTATATATTAAAGTTTTAGTAGCTACATTGGAAGTTAAAATGAAATTTGTGAAATTAATTTTAATATTTTTAAATTCAAATATTTAAATTTATTATATTAACATGTACACAATATGAAATTAATGAGATATTTTACTTTTTTTTGTAAAATGATGAGGAGGATAGTTGAGGAGGAAGGAATTCCTCAATGCCTTTGAGTTTGGTAAAATATCTTTGAAATATGGTGTGTATTTCACACCTAACAACATATTTCCTCGTACTAAAGCTCTAGCCACTTTGTAAGTGCTTCGTAGCTACAGGCAGCTAGCAGCTACTGTATGGACAAGCATGGATTTAGAATATTTGCTCTATGTCCTTTTACTATCATGGATTAACTTGTCTTTTATTCCCTCTTACCTATTTTTATTGTGCATAGTTTTCAAGAACTGGGGCACAGCCCAGTTTGTAAAAGGAAGACTAATAACTTCTTGGCTGGTGCTGATTAGATGTGGGGGGTCTGAAAGAGAGCCTCCACACACAGCTCAGAGCTGCAGGCACTTTTCCAGAGTTCACTGTTGGTATCTTGTGGTAGCACACGCATACTTTTTGTTTGAGAAGGAGCCTCTCTTGCTCTAGTTTTTTTATTTGGGGGGGGGGGTGGACATTACATCTTTAATATCACTTTTGTGACAGGAAATATATTCAGCTTAATTGGGATTCCTAAATGGAGGAGTTTTTTAGTAAGGAATATTGGACTTAAGTATCTTTTCATTATTTTTTAAGCTGGAATGTCTGTTGTGAGTTTAATTTTTTTATATAACACCTTTTAAGCAAATGAGCTAATGTATTTGTAACTGTTTTATCTTGTTATAGATGATCATGCCATTAGCAGTAGTTATGTTTCAGACAATTTTTAGTGTGCAATGGGATGTTCTCTCTATGGAGAACATTTTATAGAGGTACTAGGTAAATAACTTTAATTCAGATTTTTTAATGTCTTTTTTAAGAACTTCTAGGAGAGATAATACTGTCTCAAGATATAAAATTGACTTAATTTGATTATAGTTGGACTTCATTTGATGCAAATTTTCAATAAGATATGGTTAGTTCCCTACATTTTGGATTTTTATTTTTATTTATTACTGTAATTCTGTATGTAAGTCAGTTTGCTGTTTTTGAACACTAGATTTGATTATTAAAGTGCTTCATGCAACAAAGTTTATTTGTTCGCACCTAGTACATGGTAGAACCAGACTGTGTTTTCCAAGACTTCTATTCTTATACGTTTTGATTGTCATTTACCTTTTTTATGTGTTCAGTTATGACAGGTGTCACTTAATTACAGTTATGCATGCCCATTTGAAACAATAGTTATTAATAAGTATGCTAGCTACTTTGCTAGATAATTTACATGTTACTTGTCAGTTCTCAGGCAGATATTAATATTTGTAGAAATGGGAAGAATAAATCTTTGAGGGATTCCGTAATTAGTCTAAAAAATACTAATTCGTGATGGAAACAAGATTGAAACTCAGGTCTCTCTGATCCCAGAGATCATGCTATTCATCATCAGCCTTAGATGTTCTAATGGCAGGGGATGGGAATGCGTGTGTGAGGATATGTATGTGCGGTGGGCGAGGAGATAAGGATAATCAGTTTGCACAGTGCTCTGTGACAAGGAATATATTTTAATTTGTGTTGTATGCATATGCTTCGGGCTTAGTTTCTTTTTAAAGAGGTCAAGGCATTATAGTCTGCTATACTATGAAAGAAAGTAATATATTATTCTACTGAAGTGACAGCCGAGGTTGCTCAAGTTGCTGCTTGACCTTTTGCCAAATGTAGTTTTGAAGGCTAGTGTTTTTTAAATTGTAAGTTAGACTATATCTTGTAAGTAAAATGTTTTGAAAGAATTTCAAATATAACCCAAGAGTTTATATTTGCATAAATTTGCATACCAGCAGAGCTGGGCTAAACTCAGTATTGTGTATTTGTGTGTAAGTTATTTTTAAAAACTGAGTTTGAATGCCTCTATCAGGACTCATTTGGTTGCAAGAGTAGAAAACACAAACCAAACTGACTTGAAGACATGCATATATTGGCATAATTAACGGTATAACTGAATAATAAGTTGTTTCACATAACTGAAAAGTTCCAGGTAGAGTTGGCCCTAGGCAAACCATCAGCATCTGACTGACTTCTCTATCTGCTCATTCTGCTTCCTCTTAGTTGACTCCGTTATTAGACAGGCTTTCTTGTTGTGGTCGTAAGGTAACTGCCAGGACCTCCCTACTAGGTCCTTTAGGTTCAGATACAGTTCGAAATACTGTAAGAGTCCTGGCCCTAGTATTTTCATCAGAATTTTAATTGCATCCCGTTAACTCTAATTGGGTTCATTCTTGAATCAGTCACAATGGGTGAGCAGAGTGGGAGTGAAGTATTATGTACATATGGTTCATACCTAGGTGATTGCTCTGTTCCTGAGAGTTGGGTAGCATTAATTCCACTGGAAGCATGTAGCTTTATGAGAAGGACTGCAAATGTGAAATGGGTTACCACAGTTGAATGAATGGAATTCGGTAACGAAATCAATATGCATCTCTTTTGGATGGCAGGCATTCTCTATAGTCTGCATTATTCTCAGTATGTTGGCTTACTTAATTTATATTACCTGCTTGGTATTTGAGAGTATTTGCATTTGATTCCTCTGGTTTATAGATTCCTGTTACAGAACTAATGAAAACTTTGTTGTGGTATATAAATGTGTTTATTTCTCTACTCTATTTAACAGATCTACTTTTATAGCTTTAATATTTTGGATATCTGTGTCAAATATTTTTTACGAATATGACATTACATTTATTTTAGTTGTGGAATGGCAAAGATGTTCACTTTCAGTTAATTTGTTTTTGTATGATTTTACCAAAACAGGTTTATTGGCATACCTTGTTTTATTGCGCTTTGTAGATGTTTTCATCAACATCAAGACAAGACCCTCCACCAGCAAGAAGATGAACTCTCCGAGGCTTAGATGATATTTTTCTTAGTAATTTTAGCAATAAAGTATTTTTTTTTAATCCAGATGTGCACACTTAATAGACTACAATATAGTATAAACTTTTATATGCATTTGGAAACCAAAAAAATTGTGTGACTCACTTTATTGGGATTTTCACTTTATTTGTGGTGATCTGGAATGGAACCCACACTGTCCCCAAGGTATACCTATACTTTCTGGTTAAACCTCAGCTAGATGTCTTGAGTTGCTTCTGGGTTTTTGTTGTTGTTGTTGTTGTTTTTGAAGAGCCTATAGCCAGGGTTTTGGGCTTGTATGTATGGTTACAACTAAACCAAGATCCTGATCTAACTACTAATGGTTGCGCTGAGGGTTGTTAGGTGGCAGCCATAGCTGGAAGGGAGAGGATCCACATTAGTCCTCCTGTAGGAACAGAATCCAGAGGCCTTTCTAACTACTCTGAGAGCAAGCCAGAATGGGGCGAATGGGAGAGGCATGAGTTTGTGGCACAAGATTTGTGTCAACAGGATGAAATTAACACTGTGGAGCTGGAACTGAGCACAACTAATGCAGAAATAATTCCTCCAAAAGATTTCTCTTGCACTGGCATTAGATACCAAAGGTTAAGGTTTGCTCTAATAGGCATGTCTTCACTTGTTTCAGAGGCTTAGCTCTCTGCCCAGTGTCTGTTTTACTCTGTTCATGTTCTGATTTTAGATTTTTGTCAGCTTCCACTCTTTGCCTTTTCAGATTCCATGAAGGCTTAAACTTTGGGGTATAGAGTGGCCAGATAGAATACAGGATATCTCATTAAATCTGAACCTGTTTGTATGTCCCAAATATACATGGGATATGGTTACACTAAGTATTCTTAGCTGAAATTCATATTTAATTGGATGTCTTATGTTTCTTTAATTAAATTTTTTATTTTGGATAATTACTGGGTAGATTTATATGCAGTTGTAAGAAATAATTCAGTGAGATCATCCTTTATTTTTATTTGCTAAATCTGGTAACCCTTTTTGGGTCTTTTTGTCATAAGTGAATCCAGCCTCAAAACACTGCATTTTGCAAATAATAAATATTAGTTAGAAACTCCATGGGAGCTCTCTAATACTTCAGTAAGACTAATTTTTGAAATAATAATCAATGAGGTGTAAGGTATTTCTAGTATGTCAGTACTTCCAAAATTTCAGAGTAAAGTTACTTTAAAAGCCATGCAGAATTTAGAATATTTAATAATTTAATCTCCTTTCTAGCAAGATACTGCACTGGAAATGTTACGAAACAGTGAGCTAATGTAGCTTAAGGCATCTCTGAGCAGGTAATATTTTGATTCAGGTAGTCTCAGGTCTCTTATCCCCCAGTCTTTCAGGGTCATCCCAACTCCCTTGACCTGGATTTGACAGGAGGGTTATATAATCCTATTTTTTTTTCTAACAGTTTGTGGTGATTTCAAAACTGTGGAATTATAATTTGGTACCCATCACTCCTGTGAATAAGGTAAAGAAAAGAAAAGAAGTGACCCATTAGTTTTTCAGAGTCTTCAGTCAAATTGGAACAGCTTGTTTGCTTGTTCTAATATATATTCCCTCACTGGATCGTAGGCGGTGTGGCATGGAGAGAAACATGGTCAGCATGTTTCCCACTCAGTTATTTAGTCAGTCCCACTTGTTCCTCTTCATTGGCAAAAACCTATTAACTCTTATTTGTTTTATAAACAAAATAGACTTAACTGGGGGAAAGGAGAGGAAATGAACTAAGTAAAAGTTGATCATCTCTTTTTCACTTTATGCTTAGAAATACCTGGGCGAATAGCTTTAGAACAGGGGTCCCCAAACTTTTTACACAGGAGGCCAGTTCACTGTCCCTCAGACCGTTGGAGGGCCGGACTATAAAAAAAACTAAGAACAAATGCCTATGCACACTGCACATATCTTATTTTAAAGTAAAAAAACAAAATGGGAACAAATACAATATTTAAAATAAAGAACTAGTAAATTTAAATCAACAAACTGACCAGTATTTCAGTGGGAACTATGCTCCTTTCACTGACCACCAATGAAAGAGGTGCCCCTTCCGGAAGTGCGGCGGGGGCCAGATAAATGGCCTCAGGGGGCCGCATGCGGCCCGCGGGCTGTAGTTTGGGGACCCCTGCTTTAGAACATTGTTGTTCTTTAATGAGGAGATGGAAACTGGAGCTGAAATGAAGTCGTCCACCGGACCTTCCACTGGAATAGCTTTGGTCTCTGGCTTTCCCTCCTCTGGAGGAGCACAGCATTTACATGTTCTTTCTGCTGCTACTCACTGAGGGGCAGGGTGGAGAGTGGGGGGCTATAGAGCAGATAGTGTCGCTGCAGAGCTCTGTCTACTCCAGTGTGTCTGAAAGAACTTTGTTCAGTGGTGAGAAGATCTGAGATCTGCCATATGTGGAAACTTAGCACTTCAAATGTGGCGAGTATAAGTAAGAAACTGAATTTGTAATTTAATTTTATGGTTTAATATTTTATATTTTGCCATATTGAACATATGGCTAGTGGGTACCATATTGAATGCTGCCTTGAACCTTTATCCAAGCTTCTATAGAAATGGAGAAGTTAGTTTGTGCTTGTTCCCCCAAGCATACTATGAAAATAAAACCAAACTTTATATTCTGAAGTCTTTATTCTGGCTTTTTATGATAAGACTTAACAAGTGTCAACATTTAATTAGTTTAAACTTTGGCCTTAGTAATAAATTACTGCTTGTGACATCATGAGTTCTCTTCAGTATAGACAAATATGATTGCTATGACAGGCAGTAATTGGCATAAGGGTTTTGTTTTCTGTGAGTTTGGCTGCACACTGCAAATACTGCTGATATTTATTAAACAGATACTATGTGCCAGACATTATTTCAAATGTCTCAGCAGCCCTTATGAATGTTATTCTTACTTTGAGATGAGAAAACTGACGCATAGAGAGATCAAATTTTTGCCTAGGATCATGCAGTTGGTAAACAGTGGAAGCAAAATTTGAACTCAGGGTCAGGGAGACTGGATCCAGAGTCTGTGCTTTTAACTGCTACCCTGTACTAGCCTTGTAAGTTGTTAAAGTGGCCATCACATTTTGTTTGCATGCATAGAAGCTAGCTACTGGTGGAAAATGCACTTAACTCCAGGAGTGTATACTGCAGCCCTGACTATGTAAGGAAAGGTTTCTCCGTTCAACCATTTAGTTAAGTGCTGGGGATAGCTAAGGATTCCAGCAGGTCAAGAGATTGGGCCTGGCTGTGACAGTCTAGTGATGAGGAGGATAGTTGAGGGGGAAGGAATTCCTCAATGGCTTTGAGTTGGGAAAAGGGCATAATTAAAGTGGGTCAATGAACCCTGGGCACACTTAAGGCTGGTCAGCTTCTTCCAAGCAAACATTAGTTACTGAGAGTGGTTTAATTTCTTGAGAGCTAGGTTTGAAATAGTCATGACTTTGCTTTACCCTTGTAGTCTTTGAAAAAGTCATTCAATCTCACACTCTTGAATAAGTGGTAGTTATGGGCACTGCTAATGCCCCACACACAGTCAAAAATCTATGTCTAACTTTTGACTCCCCAAAACTTAACTAATAGCCTAGTATTGGTCAGAAGCCTCACCGATAACAAAGTTAACACGTTTTGTCTGTTATGTATTGTATACTGTATTCTGGCAATAAAGTAAGCTGGAGAAAATATTATTAAAAATTAAAAGGAAATACATTTACAGTGCAGTATACTATATTTATTGATTCAACAAGTTTATATTCTGTTTAACAAGATGAATAGTCTGTACTGTCTATACCAATATTGTCTTATAGGATACAAAACACTGTAAATGTTCATGTATTACTAATAGTAGACATCAAAAATGAAAATATAATATGAAAAATAAATTCATATTTATTTACTGGTGTAACAATTTATGCACTGATAATGAAAAACCAATATTATTGCTTTATGGTAGGCTAGTGTAATCTATATAATTGCTTTATGGTAGCCTAGCCTATACACTAGTGTATGAATCGTTATAAAATGTTTATGTCATATAGTGGTACAGTCATATTCATAATACAATATTGGAAGCATTGTTACATTAAAACAAAAACACTTACCTATGATAATAGGCTGATACAGTTTCTTCAAATGAGGGAAGGAGGGGCAGAGAGGCACATATACAGTACAGTAGTGTGATTCTTTGAAAAACAAAGTTATAAAACAGTGAGAAAACTAACATTCTTAGTTTCACATTAAATATTATTCACTTTATGCCTATGTAAGGATAGGCTATCCACTTCTATACAAGTCTTGCACATAAATACTTAGGCATTGATGATAACTGTGTTAGGTGCCAATAACACAAAACACCTCATACAGTTTTTGCTATGTAGTTACTAGATTTGCACATGAAAGCACTCACACAGCAGTTCAGTTTATTAACTGTATGCCATGATGATTATTACTGCTCATTAAGTGGGAGTGGATCATCATAAAGGTCTTCATTCTTGATGTGTTCATGTAGAGTAGGCTGAGGAGAAGAAAGATGAGGGCTTGTCTGTCTTCCTGTTTCAGAGGTGGCAGAGGTGGAGGAGGCGGCGGCAGCAGGAGAGGCAGGCGCATTGGTGTAACTTTATGGAAACACATAAGTTTTGTCTGACTTTTTTTGCTTTTTCATTTCTCTTAAAATATTTCTGTACTGTACAAATTCTTCTTTCACCATTAGCTGTATTTTCAGCGGCCTGTATTATCATAAAAAGGTCCACGAGGTAGAAGAAGTCAAAAGCAATCTTGAGTAATTGTAATCCATCTGCCAGATTAGCTAACATCAGCTTGTTTGCTGATACTGCTACTTCTACAGTTTCCTCATCATCTGTCCCTGATTCAGAGGCACTCATCTCCTTCCATCAAGCTTTTAATTCTTTTGTGGTATGGTGTCTATAAGCTCTTGAATTTCTCCAAGATCTATTTCTTGAAACCCTTCACCTCCCACCTTTTTTGCAATGTCCACAGTTGCATGATTTCCTAGATTGGCTCTGTCATAAATCCTGTGAAGTCATTTCACCACATCAGGACAGTTTTCTCCAGCAGGAATTTACTGTCTCGCAGGTTTTTCTTTGAGAATAATGGTATCTTCAATGGTGTAATCCTTCCAGACGTTCATGTTCTCTCTATCCAGGTTCTCTTCCATAGCATGACAGTCCTTTCCATGGGGAATCATGTGTACTGAACTTTAAAGGTCCTAGTGATCCCCTCATGTTGAGGCTGAATTAGGGACATTGTGTTTGGGGGCAAGTAGACCACTTCCATATCTTCATTTGGTGTTGAAGTTCTGGGAAGCCAGGAACATAGCCCAATACTGAAAGGAAGGCATTGATAAGAGTGTGGTGGTTAGGGGGGGGGGAATGGGAGAGGGATAGGGGGTGGGGAGGGGCACAAAGAAAACAAGATAGAAGGTGACAGAGGACAATCTGACTCTTTGGGTGGTGGGTATGCAACATAATTGAACGACAAGATAACCTGGACTTGTTATCTTTGAATATATGTATCCTGATTTATTGATGTCACCCCATTAAAAAAAATAAAATTATTAAAAAAAAAAAAAAAAAAAAGGCAGTCCCTTAGTAATAGGATACTTCCTATTACTTCAGAACAAACTATCAATGGAACTAATCCGGAAAAGGGATTCTCACTGCCCAGGCCCTCTCACTGTAATACAACCGAAAGACTGGCAGCTGGTGTTTATCTTTTTCCTTCAAGGTTTTGGAATTAGCAGCCTTATGGATAAGGTCAGTCCTGATCATCAATCTGCCTGTATTTGCACAAAACTAGAGAATTAGTCTCTTCCTCCTGCTTTAAATCCTGGTTCTCCCTTCTCTTCCTTTCTAATGAGTGTTCTTTGTGGCATTTTTGTTGTTGTTTGTTTTTTTCAGAATAGGGCATTTACGATTCCATTGAAAACCTGTTCGGGCAGATATCCTTTCTCCTCAATGGGTTTCTTAATGGCGTCTGGGAACTCAACTGCTGCCTCTTGGTTGGCAGAAGCTGCTTCTCCTATTATTGTTTTTCTTTTTTTAAGTCAAACCTCTTTCTAAAATTATCAAACCATCCTTTGCTGGCATTAAATTCTCCAGCTTTAGATTCTTCTTCACCTTTTTGCTTTGACCTGTAACACAGTGACTTTGCCATTTCTCGAATCATGTTAGAGTTTACAGGTATGCCTTTCTTATAGCTATCTATCCATTACCCACATAGAAGCTGCATTTTCAGTACTAGAAAAGTATTTCACAAAAATTTTAAAGTTTTTTATTCCTGATGGTGTAACTTCAGCAATGGCTTCAGGAATTTCCTTTTTTTTCTTCATTTCTTCTTTCTTTACAATGGTCCTTAGGTTGGTTTCTTTTATCTTGCAATGGTGGGCAACCACAGCTCCAGACCTCAGTCTACCCTGTGTATCAAGCAATTCAATTTTTTCTTGTAATGTTATGACTGTCCTTTGCTTCATGGGAATACTTCCAGCATCACCAGTGGCACTTTGTTTGGATCCCATGTGTTATTCAGGGTTTACAGTGTCGCACCAAACGTGATGAAAAATACGCAAGAGTCACAGGTGATCACTTTTTACTGAGATATGTAATTTACTGGGGAGATGTACTGCTCGCTCTGAGATGATTAACTTCATCTGCCATTTTCAGCAGATACTGAAACACTTGAGCTCACCACAGATAGCAACAGAAGATGGCGACAAAATTATTATAGTGGCACAGTATTTACTACAGTTAATTTATGCCATTATGATTTAATACTACACATTTATGACTGTTTACATTTCTCTCAACAGCAAATGGCACCATGCATGGTTTTTGTTGTGTGTGTAAATTTTGATAAATTTTAACCTTTTATGATAGATTTGTATATATTTTATGGTAGTGTATGATAAAATAGACTAATTCTTTTCATATTTTATGCATTCATGATATACCTTTTTCTTAATTTTTTTGATATTTCTATGCTACACAATTCATATGTGAGTTTTTTTCACATTGTTGCGAATCTTCAAGAAAGAATGCCCTGTCTAATCCCCAATTTTCCTCCTTAATTGTTAATTTAATGCTAGTGTGATATTTTCCCTACGTATGTAATATTTCTAATGTTGAGAAATTGGACATGTTTTAAAACAAATAACTGAAAGAGTAAATGATCTTTTTCACTATAAAGCTCCCTTGAATTATTAAGTTGTCACATTGTTCTGTAGTATATGTGCTTGCTTGCAGTCAGTTAACAATTATATTTCTCTTTCCTTAAGTATTTTTTTTTTTAACTAAAGCAGGGGTTGGGAACCTTTTTGGCTGAGAGAGCCATGAACACCACATATTTTAAAATATAATTCCGTGAGACCATACAATATGTTTAACACTAAGTACAAGTAAATGTGTGCATTTTATGTAAGACCAACACTTTTAAAGTACAATAAGTCTCTGAATTCTTTTTAATAACGTTGTTATGCTGTTGCTAACCAATGATGAATAAAGTACTTCTTACCATTAATGTGAGTTCTGGTGCTGCATGGTTTTGCTGATGGCTTTGTAGTCTGGTTGATACATGCTGAGGTTAAGCTTCATGCAGGTGTTGAGACTTCCATTCGTTAAACATGATTACAGGATGGTCTTAACGTTCTTTAGATGTGAGAAAGACTGCTCACATATATACGTAGAGCCAAATATCATCAGTACAGCAATACTCACATGCTGCAATGTGTGGTATGTGACAGGAAGCATGTTCCAAGTTTTGACAATCATCTGGTCCGTGGGTTGAAGTTTTTTCATTTCTCCCCACTTGTGTTTGCTCACCAACTCTGCTTGCTGTCCTGCAAGTCTTTCCAAATATTCATTCAGTGACTTGAATGTATTCACCCATATGTCTGAGGCTTTCAGACAGCTGTAGCTCAAAATCTCTGAAGGAGACACCGGGGATGTAACTCAGGTTGGCGCTGTCCACTGCACACTCGTGTGGAGGGGTGATGAACTTAAAAAGACGAGTTCACTCACGAAATTCTCCAAAGCGTGCTTTGAATGACTGCGGGAGATTAGATGTGAAGCCCGCTAGCTGCTGGAGATCAAGATGTTGAGCAGGGTCACTTGCTGTGCATGCATCTTTAAACTCTCCCAGTTTTTCAAAGTATAGTAAACGACCTGTTTCAGTGTGGATGATGAAGAGTTCCAGCTTGTTTTCAAATGCAAACACTGCTTGTTGAAGGGATAAGACTGTATTTCCCACGCCTTGCATTTTCACATTGAGCTGGTTCAGATGTTCAGTGATGTCCACGAGATAGAACTTCAGGAGCCACTCGGTGTTAGCTAAATCAGGATGCTTGACGTTTTTCATTTCAAGAAAAGTCCGGATTTCACTCAGACAAGCTGCGAAATGTCTGAGCACCTTCCCTCTTGACAACCAAGCACATTGCTGTGCATAAGCAGACTAGGATAATTATTCCCAACTTCATCCAGCAGTGTTTTAAACTGGCAATCATTTAAAGCTCGCGCAACAATAAAGTTGACCACCCGAATGACCAGCGACATCACCTCACCAAGCTGCTCGCCACAGATCTGAGCACAAAGCGCCTCCTGATGTAGGATGCAGTGAAAACTTAGGATGGGTCTCTTTCATGTTCCCGAAGAAGCGCTACAAATCCTCTGTTTTTCCCCACCATGCATGGAGCACCATCAGTACACACCGCAATAAGTTTATCCATTGGTAGATTTTTTTCTTTAGTGAACTCAGTGAAAGACTTGAATAAATCCTCTCTCTTGTTGTCTCTTTCATAGGCAAAACAGCAAGACTTTCCTCATGTAGTGTGTCACTGACAGCATACCTTGCAATCACGCTGAACTGGGATAAATGGCTTATGTCTGTTGACTCATCCAAAGTGAGAGAAAAGAATGGTGCTGCATTTATGTCCTTCACTTGTGTTGCCTCAATTTGATTTGCCATCGTGATGGTACGATCGTGAACAGTTCTTGCCGACAGAAGCATGTCTTTTATTCATTTGATTATCTTTATCCAAAAAGTCATCAAAAAGTTCATTGGCAACATCAAGCATGGATGTTTCGGCATACTCCCCATCTGTGAATAGCTTTCCGTTTCTCACAATTGCTAAAGCACCAGCAAAGGTAGCCGAATTCCAGTCACCTTGTTGTGTTCAAGCACAGAGTTGCTGCTGACTAGCTTGCACTCTGCACAGTTGCTCTTGACATGCTTTCTTCCTGCTGTCCCCTGATGGATATTTAGATGCAAGTATAGTGTGGTGTGTGTCAAAGTGCCGCTTTATATTTGACTTTTCATTGATGCAGTTTTATCATTGCATATTAGATACACTGCAGAACCTGCTCTCTCCACAAAGGCAAATTCTGTCCATTCCTGCTGAAAAGTACGATATTCCTCATCTTTTTTTTTTTTTTTAGCCATCTTCTTTGTCAAAAGGGTTTCTGCAATTAGCTAGCTGACTACTTGATTAAAAGGAGGGAAATTTACTTCCTGACCCTACAACGACCCGTGTACGTTAGGCATTATCCAATAAAAATTTGGTGTTGTCCCGGAGGACAGCTGTGATTGGCTCCAGCCACCTGCAACCATGATCATGAGTGGTAGGAAATGAATGGATTGTAATACACGAGAATGTTTTATATTTTTAACATTTTTTTATTAAATATTTGTCTGCGAGCCAGATGCAGCCATCAAAAGAGCCACGTCTGGCTCGCGAGCCATAGATTCCTGACCTCTGAACTAAAATATTGATTGTGAAGTTTTCTTTGGACTCCTGTACATGCTAAAACAAATTGCTTTAGGAAATTTAAGAAGTACTGTTTTCAAGATTTATTGATATGAAGAATTGCAAGGGCCTGACCAGGCAGTGGCGCAGTGGATAGAGTGTCGGACTGGGATACAGAAGACCCAGGTTCGAGACCCCGAGGTCACTAGCTTGAGTTCACTAGCTCATCTGGTTTGAGCAAAGCTCACCAGCTAGGACCCAAGGTTGCTGGCTCAAAAAAGGGGTTACTCAGTCTGCTGAAGGCCCACGGTCAAGGCACATATGAGAAAGCAATCAATGAACAACTAAGGGGTCACAACGAAAAACTAATGATTGATGCTTCTCATCTTTCTTCGTTCCTGTCTGTCTGTCCCTATCTATCCTTCTCTCTGACTCTCTCTCTTTCTCTGTTTAAAAAAAAAAAAAAAAAAAGAATTGCAAGGTGGTACTAATAAAGCATATTGGTACTTAGCTACTTTATAAAGACTTTTTTTTTAATTCAGTGAGAGGCAGGGAGGCAGAGACAAACTCCTGCATGTGCCCCAACTGGCACCCACCCGGCAGGCCCACTAAGGGGCGATGCTTTATTGATCAGCAACCAAACTCTTCTTGTGCCTGAGGGTGGAGGCCGTGAAGCCATCCCTAGTGCCTGGGGCCAATTGGTCCAATTGAGTCATGGCTGGAGGAGAAGAGAGAGAGAGAGAGAGAGAGAGAGAGAGAGAGAGAGAGAGAGAGAGAGAAAGGGCAGTGGGGAAGCAGAGGGGCGCTTATCCTGTGTGCCCTGACTGGGAATCGAACCCAGGACATTCATACACTGGGTTGATGCTCTACCACTGAGCATATTTTTTTCTTCATAAACTAACTTTTCCACAGTTTTTGTTTTTGAGAGAGAAAGAAAGGTAGACAGACTGACAGGAAGGGAGATAAATGAGAAGCATCAACTCATAGTTGCATCACTTTAGTTGTGCACTGATTGCTTCTCATACGTGCCTTGACCAAGGGCTCCAGCAGAGCCAGTGGAATTTTGAACGTGGGACCTCAGTGTCCCAGGTCAGCATTCTATCCACTGTACCACCATCAGTCAGGCTAACTTTTCCAGTTAATACATTTTTTACTCTTCATTAGTTATCCTCTAATGTATTTGTATCTTGATATTATAAATACTATCTTTATTTTTTATCCTATTCTAGCCAGGTACATGGTTATATATATTCCAATCACATTCATTTTTTTTCTCCTTTCTGGGTTATGATACTGTTAACCAACTAGAAACAGTTAAGTGAAAGTAGACTAGAGTATTACTTCTGGTACAATATTAGTGTAATAATTTAAAAACATATATTTGTGGTAAGCTCTTTTCTTTTGTATTTTAATTGTGCTTTTCTGTATAGATCTCATTTTTATTTAATAATATCAGTGAAAGGAAGGTTCAATTTCAGGTGTGTTAGAGGTGGTTATTAACATGTTATTTTACTACTATTTCTTAGTTGTTCTGGACTTTATAATATTAAAGAGTTATTTTTAAGGTGGTTGCTTTGATATCTTTTCAAATTAAAAGTAGTAGTTGATATTTTCAACTGTAGAGAAAGTCAGAGGGATATTCGTGTCTCTAGTTTGCCTATCCACGCTAGTATTTGTGTGCTCTAAGGGAGATTATCTACAGAAGCTAAGCACATTTTTTGATACTGTCAGATTAAAAGTTCTCAGTAGGTGTATAGATTTTAGCAGGATTGGCACTGTTTTTGATCTGGATAATTGTTTTATGACTGCCAAAAATGGATTGAGTAGTTACTGTAAACTTTGTTTCACAATTAGATATAAAGGAAAAACAGTAACTAATAAAATTTTTCTCAGTAACATGTTTTTTCTATGTTTGGATAAACAGTGTTTTCTAGTGGGACTTTAGAATAATTAAAACAACTTTTGACTGATAAGACCCATTTAAGGGTAAAATGTTTTTTGATAAAAAAATATATGATATTCTAGAATATTGAAGCTACAAACTTCCTGCTGGTAGTTTCTGTTATCTTTTTTTGCACTTTTCTCTTACATGGATGTACTTATTGGAAGTATTGTACCTATATTCAGATTTGTTGCAGATTTTTATTTGTGTTTTGAGTGCCTTTGCAAAAATGAATCTACTGCTTGCTTGCTTTCTTCCTTTGTATTATTATTAAGTGAGAAGTGGGGAGACAGAGAGACATATCCTGCATGCACTCTGATCAGGATCCACTTGGCAAGCCCCTTACCGGGTGATGCCCTGCCCATCTGGGACTGCTGCTTCGACTACCGAGCTGTTTAGCTCCTGAGGCAAGGCCATGGAGCTATCTTCAGCACCTGGGGCCAACTTGCTGGAACTATTGGAGCCATGGCTGCAGGTGGGGCGGGGGGGGGGGGGGGGGGGGTTGAGCCATGGCTGCAGGTGGGGGAGAGAGAGAGGAAGAGATAGAACAGGAGAGGTGGAGAAGCAGATGGTCACTTCTGTGTGCCCTGACCGGAAATCGAACCAGGACTTCCACACACTGGGCTGATGCTCTGCTGCTGAACCAACTGGCCAGGGCCCTGATTTTCTTTGTGAGTGCCTTGAGTTAAATTTTTTTGTTCAGGACTTAATCAGCTTCAATTCGCACAATCTTAAAATAGGCAGGTCCTTTGTGGACTTGTCTTTGCAAACCCCTCACATTATTAGTAAAATCAAGGATGGATTTGGGGAAGACCACAGGATCTTAACTCATTTTTAATAAAAGCCGAAACAAGTCTATCTCTAGGCTCCAGTCCAGTGTTCTTTTTAGTGCTCCTCAAAACAAAATTTAGTTTTGAAATATAACCCAGTATCTGCAAAGGAAACAATAGTTACCCAGTAACTGTATTAGTTACTGGTACTAGTTACTGGGTAATGTTTTTCCATTCTCAGCTTTCATCTTAATGCCAGCATTGTGTGAGCTATAACAGTTGAATCACTGAGATCCTCTACAACTAGTGTTATAAAAATTGGATCATACCATTATTTTCATTTTAGCTTTTGAGATGAATGAACCATATATTCTTCTAACTGCTTTTAGAAAGAACAAATAGCAAAGATTAACTGTAAGTCTTTCCCAATTATTTAACTTAACATAATAGACAATGATTTAATTTGTTTTAAAATTTTCTGGGTGGGGTTTTTTGGGCAAAGTGGAATCCATAGAATGCATCATTTTTTCTTGTCACTAGCATTTTTCGAACTAAAGTATCGATTTTTGTGGAAGAGTAGGTCTATTTTCTCCACTGCAGGGTAGAGGACTTGGTTATTAGATGGGAAGAGGAAAATTAACTTTTTTGAGAGAAAGCAATATGATTAATCACTAGCTACAGGTTTGTTTTGTCCCTTGCCAACAATGACATTTTTGAATAGTATGTAATTCCTTGAGTGCAGCAGTCAGTGGTTTTTAACCTTTTTACACTTGGAGACCAGTGAAAATAGGAGAAGTATTTTGGGGACCAGTAAGGCCAAAATCACTCTGGGCATAAGTAAATTCACCTAAGATCATTGGGTCTGTAATCTCTATTAGGGTGTTTAACTCGTTTTGAGAATCAGCTCAAAATTTCTGGCAGACTGGTCTGCAGACTGGCGGTTGAAGACCATTGGATCCTATCACCAACACTGGTTAGATTAGTCTTAGACAGATCTGTCACATATAATAGTGGTTATTATAAATTTTCAAACATAATTCAGGCAAATACCTTATTTTGTCTTATTCAGTTGATAGAGGGTCAAGATGTTTGTCAGTTGAAGTTGCCATTGAATCAGAAATGTCTTAGGATTTACACTGTATCCTAGGTGTTTTGCTATTACTTGAGGTACTTTACCAGCTCTTCAGAAACAAGCAAACAATGGTCAAGGAGTATGTGTGAGTGTATGTGTCGGTATACAGACATATGCTCGCATGGATTTCATGTTTGTGTATTTCTAATTGATTTTAAGTTTTTTAACTGAAAGCTACATGTGGTCAGATAAGCACACAGAGGTTTAACATTTAATGGCACAAAGCAATCTTTTTGTTATGCACTGAGTTCGTTTGGAAGATCTGATTTAGTAACATGAGTGCAATGTATTTTTTGTGTACCAGTAGTTAGATACACAAACATATCTGTCATTATATATATGTGTGTGTATGTGTGTGTGTGGTGTATATATATATTCACTTGTAATTAACATCTACTTTTTAAATTGTGATATTAAGCCATTTGATGGCATCACACATTAGACTAAAGATTTATCATTATAACAAATATGGACTCATGAGTTTAGAGATATGATTAAACATGGATATTTCTCATACTGAAATTTCTGGAGCCCCTTCTATGTGTTAGACATTACTTGGTGTCAGTAGTGTATCAATAAATCAGACTTTGTCTCTGCTTCTATACTCCTTTTAAGTCAGGAAAACATACACACTAAGTTTTTAAAATTGCAAATATGTTGTGTACCAAAGGAAAGATACTGTTATGAAATTGTACCATAGGGTTGTGTTAATTATCTCTTGGTATGTAATAAATTACCCCAAAGGTTAGTGGCTAGAATAGCAAATATTATCTCATAGTTTCTCTGAGTCAGGAAATTGGGAGAGCATTAATGAGTGTTTTGGTTCGAGGTCATCCATGAAGTTTGCGGTCAAGGTATCAGCAAGCTGTGGTTATCTGCAGACTTGATTAGATTGGAGGATCCATTTTCAAAATGGCTCACTCACATAGATGTTGGCAGGAGGTCTCAGTTCTTCACTGGCTGTTGGCAGGTGGCCTTAGTTCCTCACCACGTAGGCCTCTCAATAGGCTGCTTAAATGTCCTCATAACATAGCAGTTCACTGCCTCAAGAGTAACCAGTGAGAAGGGGAGAAGGCGAAGGAGGAACACAGCTTCTCCATCTGGCCTGGGCTTTCTTAAAATATGAATGCTGGGTTTCAAGGGCACACATTCTGAGAGAGACAGCGAGAGGGAACTAGATGGAAGTGGCATTGCCCTTCCTGCCCTAGCAATAGAAGTCATACAGCATCACTTCTGCTGCATTCTGTTCATTAAGGTCACCTCCGAGTACCTCCAGAATTCCAGAGAGGAGAAAGAGAACATGCCTCTTACTGGGGAATGGCAAGGTTCTGTAGAAGCATTTGGACCACGAGTATTGATGGGTCATTTTGGAAAATATAATCAGTTGCAGAAGGGAGACCAAGAGGCTATGCTGGCAGGTCAGTTAGCATGCTTCTAGTACTCCAAAAAGGAGATGATATGGCTGTGGGAATGGAAAGAAATAGACCAGAAGACGGAAAGAATCTAGTGATTGAAAAGATACAGATGTGAAAGAGATGACATGTTAGGGATGACCCCTATGTTTATGACATGAGCCATCAAGCGGATGTGGTGTCATATTCTGGGATAGGAAATCCTGGATAAAGACCAAAGTGGGAATGGAGATTCTTTGTTAATGTTTTTTGTGCTTGTGGTGGGTTAAGAGAAGTATTCTAGGTTCATTTTGGAATGAATTGTGTTTGAGTTACATGAAGGACAAGGACATTCAGTGTAAATGGAATGTTGATCGTCTAGCTCACAGAAGCAGTCTGGGCTGGAAATAAATACTTGAGAATTTTTAATGTATAGGTGACGATAGGTGTGGTTAAAGTTCGTGTAGGTGAATGTAGACTGAGAATGTGAAAAGAGAACTAAAAGCCCTGAAGAAGGTCATTTTTAATGGTTGATTAGAGGAGGCTACGTTAGCAAATAAGACTGAGAAGGATTGGCCTGAGAGGTAGGAAGAAAACAAGAAGGATACATGTCAAGGAAACTAAGGAAGATAGTGTTTCATGGGTGTACAAGGTCATGCAAATTGAGGCACTGACTAATGGTTAGTGGATTTGGTCTCTTGACCTGAACAAAATTGTTTTGAAGAGGAGTGAAGGTGGGAGTGCTGTGAAAAGTGAGTGGTGAGGCAAGGAATGGAAAGGCTCCATGAAGTAGCATCAAGTTGGAGAGCAGAGGGACTGAGGCCTGGGGCTGCAGAGGAAAATGACATAAAGAGGTTTTTTTGTTTTGCTTTGTCTTTTTGTTTTTATTAAAAATTTCCCCCTTTGCCTGACCAGAGGGTGGTACAGCAGATAGAGTGTTGGCCTGGGATATGGAGGACTCAAGTTTAGAACCTCGAGGTCTCCGGCTTGAGCTCAGGCTTACCAGCTTGAACACATGGTTGCTGGCTTGATCAAGAGGTCACTGGCTCAGCTGGAAACCCCCAATCAAGGCACATGAGAAAACAATCAATGAACAACTAAGATGCCGCAGTGAAGAATTGATGCTTTTCACCTCTCTCTTTTCCTATCTGTCCCCCTTCTCTTTTTCTTTTATTTTTTTTATTTTTTTTATTATTTATTTATTTATTCATTTTAGAGAGGAGAGGGAGAGACAGAGAGAGAGAGAGAGAGAGAGAGAGAGAGGAAAGACAGAGAGAGAGAAGGGGGAGGAGCTGGAAGCAGCAACTCCCATATGTGCCTTGACCAGGCAAGCCCAGGGTTTCGAACCGATGACCTCAGCATTTCCAGGTCGACGCTTTATCCACTGCGCCACCACAGGTCAGGCCCCCTTCTCTTTTTCTAAAAAAAAAAAAAGGATTCCTCCTTTTCAAAATTGAAAGGACTTGACACTTAAAATTTTTTTTTTAGGGATAGAAAGAGAAATAAAACAATTCTATATATTGTCAATTTAGTTTAAAAGCCAGGGCTTGCAAAGGGATATTTAAAAATTAAAATAAGGTATGTGTGGCCCAATATATTAAGCCACTCCTACGTATAGGCAAATGAGGCCATTTTAAAAATGCAGATTTTTACTTAGCTTTACTTTCTCATGTAGCTTGTTTGTATTCTTCCCAAACTAAATTGATTACTTGCAATTTTTGGTTTTAATGAACCAGAATATTAGTAACTGCAGTATTTATTGAGACAAAGCAGGGTCTCAAAAGGTGAACAAAAGTAAAGAATTTTACTTTTGAAAAAACTCAAGAGGTGAAATAAACAATTGAAGTATAATCTTGAGGAAACAAATTAATAGCAGTGTTAAAAGACAATGTCAGAATTCTTGGAAAAATGCATAATTTCCATTAAATGATAAAAGGCAAGACTATTTTTTCCTTTGAACTTATCATCATTTCAACAGATAAGAATAGGTTAAAATTAAGCTAATAGACTTAGGAAGTCCCCAAGAAATAATAGACATTTAAAAAATAGATGCTACAAATTCCATCAAAGCTGAAAAGTAACAAAAAAGATATCTGGAGTAAGTGTAATCAGTAAAGGATCACTTGGTCTTTCTCTCATGTACTAGAAGTAAGACTCAAAAAGGTTGTTACTGGTTCAGTAATTCACAGCTGATTACACTGGAAGAGCCCACATGAGAAATTGGGTCCTCTTCTCACCCCGTTGGTAATGTTAGATAGTAGTACCATGGAGCATGTTAGAGAAAAAAAAAAAAAAAAAACGATTAAGAAAAGAAAGACTGGAATAAATGATAGTGGACAATGCAGTGAGTGTGGTGTTAGAGGAATTCAGTTTTGATCCTAAATCCGCCACCAGTTTAGCTGCACAAACCTGGGCAAGACATATCTTTTTGTCTTTAACAGGAAAATAGTAGAGTTGGAATCAGAGCTATAACAAAGGCTCACATTTGTTGAGCGCCAACTATGTGACATAGTGTCATTTTCTTTATACTTTTTCTTTTATCCTTACAGCACCCTTGGGCCTTGTTCATGTTAGTTCAGTTTTACAGTTGAGGCGAGGTACCGTGATAAGATTACCTGGCTAGTAAGTGATGAAGGTAAAATTCCAGCTCAAGTCTCTTGACTCCAAAACTGATGCTTTTTTCATAGCATCAGTACACCATAAATTTTATTCATTTTTGGACCATTTAACAATTGTTGCCCTATCAGTATGTCACTATTACTGTTAGTTACTTGATGTTTTTCTTTAAATTTGTATTCAACATTTTACTTAAATTTCTTTTGAGAAAGAAACTGCTTGATAAATAAAAAACAAAACTAAATAAACTGGTATGAAAAGACTGAAAAAACAAAGTACTCTACCTTTTGCCCTGAAAAATAGAAAAAAGATTAAATATACATATATGAAAGGTAGGCAAAGGCCTAGAGAGGAAGAAATCTCTGGGTTAGAGGCTAGATCCTGGAATTTGCAGAACAGTTCAGAGAAGTGGGTTTGATACTGGCAATTCCGGTCCCATTCTGAGAACTGGATCACAAACAAGAAGATGGGGGTAGAGTAAGGAGTTCCTGGACCTGATTTAAAAGAGAGAAATGAGGGTGGGATACAGAATTGGGCCAGGAATGGAACCTGGGTTGTAGAAGCGTCTGGAACAGAGGGGAAACTGTCCCTCAGAGAATGGAGGAGGGTAGAACCTGGAGGAGGGGCATAGAGGTTGGGAAATCTGGAAGATGCACAGGACTGGGAACCCAGATTACAGCAGGACAATGGCCAAGATTATCCAGAGACTGAGGGATTGTGCAGGTGAGGGCTGAGGCCTAAGAGGGGCCACTGAGAGGGGCTCAGAAATGGAAGCTTAGAGGTGGGTACATCTGAGGTTGCCACTGTAGAGGCTGAGTTGGGGGCATAGAAGGAGGAACCAGGTACAATTCTCTCCTGTTTTAAGCCAACACTTTTCTCCTCAGACTGGACCATGAGTGCAACAGTTCTGGGCAATTTTCTCCCAGGGAGGACAGTTTTTGTTTACAGTCTAAAATCATCTATTGTACATGCAGTCCTGCACACCTCCATTTCATTCAGTAAATGTGCTGCTTCTAAATTTCACTCATCTGTGTCTTTTAGATTTGGGTTCTCCCTTGATCTAGTTTCTGTATAAATATTTATTATATTGCTTATTTTAAAAAGTGTTAAATAAAAGATTTTAAATGTTTTTAAATTTAATAATGCTTAGAATACTCCTTTAGCTTCCTTTGTCTTTCAGTTACCAACTAAAAAGGAGGCTTTGACAGCTAGGAGATAGGGACTTACCTGCCTTTTTAAAGAGAGGGAGTGACCTCAGGTATTGCTACAGGTTTTCTTTTTTCTTTTTGTTCTCTCCTTTTTGTTGACTTTATTGTGTGGCATTGGTTAACAAAGTGATACAGGTTTTGGTGCACAATTGTACAACATATCTTCTGTATACTGTATTGTGTGTGCACAGCCCCAAGTCAAGTCTCCATTCATGACCATTTATTCCTCCTACATTCTCCTTTCCTTTTCCCCACCCCTGCGCCCCAGCATTCACCACACTGTTGTCCCTGTCCACGAGTATTTTCTCTTTTTTTTCCCTATTCTCAATTTCTCTACCCACTCCCCCAAGCTCCCTAACTCCCTGAAAGCTGTCAGCCAGCCTCTATGAGTTTGTCTCTATTTTGCTTGTTAGTTCATTTTGCTAATTAGATTTTACATATGAATGAAATCATATGGTATATGTGGGGGGAGGGGGCTTCAGACATTATCATTTTAGAGAAGGGGGAGAGAGAGAGAGAGAGCGAGATGGGGGGGGGGAACAGGAAGCATCAACTCCCATATATGCCTTGACCAGGCAAGCCCAGGGTTTCAAACTGTCAATCTCAGCGTTCCAGGTCGACGCTTTATGCACTGCACCACCACAGTTCAGGTGGTATTTGTATTTCTCCAACTGGATTATTTCCCTTAGCATACTACTCTCCAGGTCCTTCCATGCTGTCTAAAAGGTAAGACTTTCTTCTTTTTCTATAGCCAAGTAGTATTCCATTTTGTAAATGTACCACAGCTTTTTTATCCATTCATCTTCTGATGGATACTTGGGCTGCTTCCAAATCTTTCCTATTGTAATAACACTGCAGTTAACATAGGGGGGCGTGTGTGTGTGTGTGTATAGGTTATTTTTTTTTTATTGAATTTATGGGGATGACACTGGTCAGCAAAGCTATACATATTTCAGGTGCACAATTCTACAACACATCATCTATATACTATATTATGTGTTTATCAAGTCTCTGTCCATCATCATTTATCCCCCCATTCTCCCCACCAATACTCCCTACCCCCTAATGTCCCTATCTATGAGTTTTTTCTCTCTTTTCCTTTTCTGCTCAATTCCTACATCTCTATCATCTCCTCCAAAAAAGATTTTCTTCTTTTTTATGGCTGCCTAGTATTCCATTGTGTAAATGCACCACCGGTTTTTTTTTCTTTCTTTTTTTGTTGTTTTGTTTTTATTTTATTTTAATTTAGAGAGAGGAAGTGGGGGGCAGAGGAGAGAGACAGAAACATCAGTCTGATCCTGTATGTGCCCTGACCAGGGATTGAACCTGCAACCTCTGCAAATCGGGATGATTCTCTCACTGAGGTATGCAGTCAGTTATTGGCTATTGTAAATAATGCTGCAGTGAACATGGGAGAGGGGTGCTTCAGGTATCTTTAGGTAAATTCCAAGAAGTTGAATTGCTGGGGTATAAAGCAGTTCCATATTTAATTTTTTGAGGTAATTCTTTGCTGCTTTCCATGGTGGCTGCACTAACCTGAATTCCCACTAACAGTTCTTTCTCAAGATTTCTGTGGCTATTCAGGATCTTTTGATTCCATATACATTTTTGGAATATTTGTTCTAGGTCTGTGAAATATGCCATTGGTATCTTGATATGAATTGCACTGAGAATTTATAAATTGCTTTGGGTAGTATAAACATTTTCATGATGTCAGTTCTTCTATCCATGAATTCAGTATATCTTCTGATCAGTATTGTCTTCACTTTCTTTAATATCTTTTAATTTTTCAAGTACACGCTTTTTATGTCCTTGGTTAAATTTTTCCTAGGTTTTAGGGTTTTTTTTTGAAGCAGTTATGAATGAGATTATTTTCTTAGTTTCCCTTTCTGATAGTTTATTATTGGTGTATAAAAATGCAACTGATTTCTGGATGTTTTGTGTCCTGCTGCTTTACTGAATTCATTTATCAGTTCTAATAATTTTTTGGTGTAATCTTTAGGGTTCTTTACATATAATATCATGTTATCTGCAAATAATGACCATTTTACTTCTTCCTTTCCAATTTCAATGCCTTTTATTTCTTCTTCTTGGTCTGATTATTGTGGCTAGGACTTTCGGTACTTGATAGAATAAGGGTGGTAATAGCAGACATCCGATGGTCTTGTTCCTGATATTAAAGGAAATGCTTGTAGTTTTTGTTCATTGAGTATGATGTTGGCTGTGGGTTTGTCATATATGGCCTTTATTACATTGAGGTATTTTGCTTCTGTTCTTACTTTGCTGAGAGGTTTTTCTTTTTACCATAAATGGGTGCTGGATTTTATCAACTGTTTTTCTATATTCATTGATGTGATCATACACTTTTATTCTTCATTTTGTTTACATGGTGTATCAGGTTTATCAGTTTGTGGGTATTGTACAAACCTTGCAGGCCTGGAATAAGTGCCACTTGACTGTGGTGTATGATCTGTTTTAATGTATTGCTGGATCTATTTTGCTAATATTTTATTGAGGGCTTGAGCATCTATGTTCATCAGGGATATTGACCAATAATTTCCTTTCTTTGTAGTGTCTTTATCTAGTTTTGATATTGAGATAATGCTGGCCTCATAAAATAAGCTTGGGAGTCTTCCTACTCTGAACTTTTTTGGAATAGTTTGAGATGGATAGGTATTAGTTCCTCTTTGAATATTTGATAAAATTCACCTGTGAAGCCGTCCAGTCCAGTACTTTATTGGGAGTTTTTCATTACTGCTTCAGTTTCATTAGTTGTAATCAGTGTTTTCAGATTCTCTTAATTCTTCCTTATTCAATTATGGAAGATTGTATGTTTTAGGAATTTATCTATTTCTTTAAAATTGTCCAATTTGTTGACATGTAGTTGTTCACGGTATTTTCTTACAATCCTTTGTATTTCTTGGATGCCAGTTGTTATTTCTCTTTCATTTCTGATTTTATTTATGTTGGTCCTCTCTTGTTTTTCATGAGTCTGGTTAAAGGTTTATCTTTTCAAAGAACTAGCTCTTGGTTCATTGATTTTTTTGTATTGTTTTTTAGACTCTTTATTTCTGCTCTGATCTTTATTATTTCCTTTCTTCTACTCACTTTGGGCTTTATTTTTTTTTAAGTTTAAGTGTAAAATTACATTGTTGGAGTTTTTTAGTTTTTTGAGATAGGTGTGTATGCTATGAATTTCCTTCCTGAGACTGCTTTGCTCTGTCCCATAGATTTTGGGTTGTTGTGTTCTTATTTTCATTTGTTTTAAGGTATCTTTTGATTTCTTTCTTAATCTCATTGTTAACCCATTTATTGTTTAGTAACATGTTATTTAGCTTACATGTCTTTGTTTTTCAGGGTTTTTTCTTGTAATTGATTTGTTTCATACCATTATGGTCAGAAAAGATGCTCGATATGATTTCAGTCTTCTTAAATTTACTGAGACTTGTTTTGTGTCCTAACATGTGGTCTATCGTAGCACATGTTCTGTGTGCTCTAGAAAAAAGTGCATTTTCTGCTGCTTTGGCATGAAATGCTCTGATGATCTCAATTAAAGCCCTCTGATCTAGTGTGGCATACAAGGCCACTGTTTCCTTGTTGATTTTCTGTCTGAAAGATCTGTCCATTGATGTCAATGAGGTGTTAAAATCCCCTACTAGGAGTGTATTCCTGTCAGTCTCTCCCTTTATGTCCATCAAGATTTGCTTTACATATTTAGGTGCTTTTTTGTTGGGTGCATACATCTTTATAAGGATTATATCTTGTAGGATTGCTCCCTTTATCATTATGTAGTGATCTTCTGTACCCCTTAGCCTTTGTTTTAAAGTCTATTTTGTAAGATATAAGTATTGTTGCCCCAGCTTTTCTTCCATTTTTATTTGTTTGAAATATATTTTTTGATCCCTTTCCTTTCAGTCTCTAGATATCTTTCATTCTTAGGTGTGTCTCTTGTAGACAGCTTATATATGGCTCTTGTTTTCTTATCCATTCAGCTATCTTATATCTTTTGATTGGAGCATTTAAGTCATTTACATTTAAAGTGATTATTGATAGGTATATATTTTTTGCCATTTTTTTCTGTTAACTATTTCTTTTTTTTCTCTTCTTCCTCCTCTTCTTCCTCTTCCTCCTCCTCTTCTTCCTCATCTTCCTCTTCCTTTCTTCACAGGCCCTTGGCCTCTTAACATTCCTTATAGTACTGGTTCAGTGGTGACAAACTCCTTTAGCTGTTTCTTGTCTGAGAAGCTTTTTATTTTTCCTTTAATTTTTAAATGATAGCCTTGCTGAAAAGTAGTCTTTGTTGTAGGTCCTTGCTTTTCATCACATTGAATATTTCATGCCCATCCCTTCTGGCCTGCAATGTCTCTGTTGAGAAATCAGCTGACCATGTTATGGGAGTTCCCTTGTAGGAAACTGTATTTGTCTTGTGTCTTTTATAAGTCTGTTTTTCTTTAACCTTTGATATTTTAATTATGATGTGTGTTGGTGTTGGCCTTTTTGGGTCCATCTTGTTTGGGACTCTACACTTCCTGGACTTATATGTCTTTTTCCTTCACCAGTTAGGAATATTTTTGGTCATTATTTCTTCAAATAAGTTTTTGATCTCTTGCTCTCTCTCTTATGTTTCATGTTTTCCCAAAGATTTCTTAAACTGTTTTCATTTAAAAAGATTTTTTTTATTTTTGCTGCTCTGATTGGGTCTTTTTTCCTACCTGTCTCGCAAATTGCTGATTTGATCCTCTACTTCCTCCAACCTAGTGTTTATTCCCTCCAGTATATTTTTATTTTATTTTATTTTTTCTGTGACAGCAACAGAGAGAGAGAGGGACAACAGGAAGGAAAGAGATGAGAAGCATCAATTATTCGTTGTGGCACCTTACTTGTTCATTGATTGCTTTCTCATATATGCCTTGACTGGGGGCTACAGTAGAGCGAGTGACCCCTTGCAAAAGCCAGTGACCTTGGGCTTCAAGCCAGCATCCTCTCGCTCAAGCCAGTGACCTTGGGGTTTCAAACCTGGGTCCTCTGCGTCCCAGTGCGATTCGCTATCCACTGTGCTACTGCTGGTCAGGCCTTTCAGTGTATTCTTCAGGGTTTTTTTTTACTTTTTTTTTATTTCTTTTTTTTTTTTTTTAGGGTTTCTATGTTCTTTTTCATACTGTTGAACATTTTATAACTATCACTTTGAACTCTATAAATGATAAATTGCTTGCCTCCAAATCATTTATCTCTTTTTCTTAGATTTCTCCTCTTCTTTTTATTTTGGACCTGTTTCTTTTTCTCCCTGTTTTGACAGCCTCTTTTTATTTGTTTCTATGATTTAGAACTGTTATGATTTCTAGAAGACTGGTGTGGTCTTACGTAGTAGGTGTTTTGTGGGGTCCAGTGCTGCAGTCTTTTTGACTACCTTAGCTGGTGCTCCAGGAGTATTCCTTGTGTAGTTGATGTGGACCTTTTTTGTTGTAATTGAATCTTGTTTGCTATTGGCTCATTCATGCATGGGATCCTCATGCTGGCTGACGGTGAGGCTCAACCCCAACCTCAGCATGTGTACTGCTGTTCAGGTTCTGAGAAAATGAAGCTGAATTTGCCTCACCAGGGCTTGGTGCCTGATGAGATTTCCCTTTGGATATGCTGTATGTGAACCTTATTGGATACTGCTCTCATGTTGTCAGAAGCTGGCCACTGGGCCTCTTAGGAAGGACTTGGTGCTGGTCAGACTAAGTGAGGCACAATCTGTGGCCGCTTCTGCTGGCCCTCAGTGCATGTAGGAAGGACCAAGTTACAACCAAGGCCTGCTTTTATCAGCACTGAGCCCAGGAGCAGGTCAGCAAAAGTCCCAAAGTACACAGAAAAGCACCTCCACCTGCTGCTGCCTGGTAGGCTTAATTTGTCAAAGAGCCTCTGGCTGTACTCTTCAGAAGGAGCAGGGACTAAGCTTCACAGGGTGTTTTGAGAGTTAGTCCAGAGGGAGGAGCTATTGCATTTCCCTAGGTTGATGCCTCAGGGAGGGGAATGCCCCACCCAAGAAAGACAGCTTCTGCTATATAAGAGAAGTCTTTATCACAGGGATCCTGGTGGCTATTTCTTAGCTGTCTTCCCCAGAGCCACAAACCCCAGACTCCTTGAGTGACTAATCTGCTCTGCTCTCCTTTCACTGGAGCTTAGGGTAAGTGGCTGTAAATGAAATTTTGTGCATTGCCTGTGTCTCCAGTAGGTTTCTGTCTCTTTGGAGGACAGAAACCCTAGTGCTTTTCACAGCCAGATATGGGAGCACCTCTTACCAGCTCTGGTGCTCTGGGCTGGGGTGCCTGACTTGGGATTTAGGCCCCACACTTCCCAGGGAATACTCTCCACAGTGGAAATATTCCTCCTTAAGGTTAGCCATGCCCTAGTAATTTTTGTGTCTTGGCCCTTCCTACCAGGTCTTTTTTGTTTTTAATGAGGCCTCTTTATTTATTTACTTATTTAATTGTTTATTTTAGAGAGGAGAGAGAGAGAGAGCGCGTGAGAAAGAAAGGGGGGAGGAGCAGGAAGGATCAACTCCCATATGTGCCTTGACCAGGGAAGCCCAGGGTTTTGAACGGTAACTTCATCATTCCAGGTTGACGCTTTATCCACTGTGTCACCACAGGTCAGGCCCTAACAGTCTTCATGTGGATTCTTCTGTAAATCCTTGATCATAAGACTTCTGTTTAGCTAGTCTTCACTTGGTTGTGCTGGATGATTGGTCTATACAGGAGTCCCCAAACATTTTACACAGGGGGCCAGTTCACTGTCCCTCAGACCGTTGGAGGGCCGCCACATACAGTGCTCCTCTCACTGACCACCAATGAAAGAGGTGCCCCTTCCGGAAGTGCAGCGGGGGTGGGGGTGGGGGCGGATAAATGGTCTCAGGGGGCCGCATGCGGCCCGCTGGCCGAAGTTTGGGGATGCCTGGTCTATAATTTAGTTGTAATTCCAGTTTTTGCCCTGGGAGGAGTTAAGCGTAGCTTCCACCTGCTCAGCTGCCATGTTGGCACTGGCACAGGTTTTCTTAGTTCCAGACTCCCAGCCCTTAATGTTGTCAACCCTCATCTTCCAAATCCTCCTGAGCTTGGTTTACTTTTTTATTTTCTTTAAACAGCACCCTGACTTTTTGCTTTTCTCTTTCTGTCTTGAAGATCACCCTAGTTAATTTTGTTTTAGTTTTTTACCAAGCTCCACATAATGAGACCGTCCTGGTGTCTGTGCTTTGTTTTTGTTCATGCCTGTTGGACTTTAATTTGCTTTACTCTTAGCTCTGTATTGGCCATCTCTTCTAAAATGAATATTCTTGAATAAGATTATGTTAGTACTTAATGCCAGTAAAATCTAAAGAACACTGTTTATATTTAACAATTCTTCCCCTCAGCCCTGGATTGATTCCTCAGTTGGTTAGAGTGTTGTCTGTATAGGTTAAAGTTATTGGTTCAATCCCTGGTCAGGCAGGGCACATACAGGTATCAACCAATGAATGCATAAGTAAGTAGAACAACAAATCAGTGTATTTCTCTCTCTTACCTCTCTTCCTTCCTCGCTCTCTCTAAAATTAATTAGATAAAAAACATTCTTCCCCAGTTTAAGGAATATTCTGGTGATATGCATAAATGCATAATACACCAATATCTACATATAAGCACCTGTATTTACACAATGTGGTCAATATTTTCACCTGTAAGCATAATATATAAATACTTAACCTATAGGAAGACTTAGTGTGTACTATATATCTAGAGGTGTGGAATGTGTGTGTATACATATAAACATGCACACACATTTTTCAGTGTGATTTGTTCATTATTAATTTTTTGTGCCAAAGGATGTGAGGAATGTAGGTAGATAAAACTGTGTGCTTTTATTGTTTACTGACACCTCTGCATTTTGTTTCAATTTCTCATGTTTTTCTTTTACTAGACCTTTTAATAAGCAGGTTCTGAAGAAAGAACGAAATCACTTTAACTTCAGGAATTAGGACTTTCTCATTCTTGTTTTCTGTTCTGCTGGGATTCTTTATTTTTGATTTGATACGATGGTAATATCTCAGTGAATGGCCATAGTGCAGTAGTAGAGCATATCTAGTTTTATAGGTTTTTTTTTCTTCTTTACAGTACCTGGAAGATCTAAGAAAGTTTATGTCTTTTGTATAGGAGAGAATTATTTTCCCAATAAACAGTTACCTGGGCACATGTATTTTCTCATAAGGCACATCAGACCTTTCTTGCACTTAGGGACACTGGACAGCACTTCAGCACTATGCCTGAGGTCCATTTCAAAAAGTAAATCACCAGCAGAAAGCAGAAAAATGCAAAAGTGTGGTACTAAATAGAGCTTGAAAACAGCACTTGTTTACAATATGAGAGCTGAAAGCCAGAGTTGTTTTGTTGTACCTCAGCTGGGACTCAATTTTTTTGCCACTTTGTACATGCCTCAAATGACTGCAAAAAGGTTATCTCCAGTATTTTCTTTTTTAAGAGAGAGAGAGAGAGAGACAGACAGACAGAAAGGGACAGAGATGAGTAGCATCGCCTCACAGTTGTTGCAGTTGAGTTGTTCATTGAGTGCTTTATCATATGTGCCTTGACCTGGGGGCTCCAGCTGAGCTAGTGATTACTTGCTCAAGCCAGTGACCCTTTATGCTCCCACGCTCAAGCCAGTGACCTTAGGATTTTGAACCTTGGTCCTCAGCGTCCCAAGCCGATGCTGTCCACTGCACCACCACCTGGTCAGGTGGGTCATCACTAGCATTGATTTGAAGTTGCAAATATATTTTGGGGAGTAGGTGAATTCACTAACACAAAATTCATGAATAAATGAGAATCACTCATATACTGAACATTGAAAGAATGAGTTGCATTAAGTTATTAAATTGTTAAAGTTCTTTTCAGATACTTTTGATCAAAATGTTTACAGGCAATAGTGTGTCCTCTGTCTTTGGCTTCTGATTTGTCAAACAATATAGCCACAAAATCTCCATTATTAATGATATTTATAAAAAGTAATTTAAATTAATTTAACTCCTTGCCCTTTCATTTGGTGATAAGGAATATGCTACTTAAAGGAATCATAAATTACTGTTAGGCATCAGAAAGAACACAGAGGACTTTGGCTGTTGTCATCGATGTGTGGTATACCTTTCACTATCTGATACAGCAGTAGTTAATGCTCCTTTAAGTAACTCTGCTCTGGCAAACTGGTTATTTTGGGGCATAAAAATTAGGGACATCCAATTTAGAATTATAGGGGGGTTAAGAGCATGTGGTTCTCTCTTGGTTTCAGCACTTACTAGATGTGTGACTAAATCTGTTAAGTTCTTTGTGCCTCAGTTTCTTTAGTACAAGAAGGCTAATAATAGCATCTACCTTTGTATTTTAGTGTGAGAATTAAATGAACTGATACATAGAACAAACTTAAAATAATGCCCACTGCTTAAATTACTGCTCAGTAAATGTTAGCTGTCATTATTATGTTTATTATTATTCTCATCATACTTTAGACCCTTTTTATTCCTCCTTACCCCTTACTGTCATCAGTGAGAAAGCAATTGAAAAGCTTGTGTTATATTTCTTTTATCTGTAACTTCTTTGTATACTCATGGTTATCATAGAGCTGGTTATTCACTCACTGTTCCCACTGCCCCCTGCCCCTTTCTAACATTGTAAGAAGTCACGAAAGGGAGGAAACATGTATGTTCAGTCCCCCATTATGAGCCAAAAGTTGATCTGGAGACTGTAGCCATGAGTCAGCAAAGGATTTTTTTTTTTAATTTTTATTTTATTTTATTTTTTTACAGAGACAGAGTCAGAGTGATTGATAGACAGGGACAGACAGACCGGAACGGAGAGATGAGAAGCATTAATTATTAGTTTTTCCTTGCTCATTGCGACACCTTAGTTGTTCATTGATTGCTTTCTCATATGTGCCTTGACCATGGGCCTTCAGCAGACGGAGTAACCCCTTGCTTGAGCCAGCGACCTTGGGTCCAAGCTGGTGAGCTTTGCTCAAACCAGATGAGCCCACGCTCAAGCTGGCGACCTTGGGTTCTCGAACTTGGGTCTTGAACCTGGTTCTTCCGCATCCCAGTCCAACGCTCTATCCACTGCGCCACCGCCTGGTCAGGCAAAGGATTATTTTTAAAAATATCCATCAATTATCTTCACTTGTTTTCTTCTAGGACAGCGGTTCTCAACCTGTGGGTCTCCACCCCGGCGGGGGTCGAACGACCAAAACACGCAGGGGTTGCCTAAAACCATCGGAAAATACATATTTTATTTAAAAATGTATTGTATAATAAAATATGTATTTCCGATGGCTTTAGGCGACCCCTGTGTTTTGGCCGTTCGACCACCGTCGGGGTCGCGAGAACCGCTGTTCTAGGATTAGTCTTTTGTTTTCAGAAAATGTTTGACAGTATATATAGAGTGTATATTCACTCTTAAAGTGAATTATGAATTATATTAAGATGAAGAAAACTGAAGACTCCATCCTTCTGTCCTACTATCCTTTCGTTCACCTGCCTTGTAGGAAAAATAATTCAAAGAAATTTTCAAAAAAGAAGGAACATTTAATAAAGTATTTTGGAAACTTGCACTCATCATGCAATGAGCATTCAATAACCAGATTAGGTAAAGGTCTTATAAAATAGAAATTTAGAACTATAAATTGTACTTTGAATTGTTTTTTAGTTTCTTTTCAAAGTTTATAGTATATGTATAATGATATTATAAAGATATAATTATGATATGCTGCTATGTGGATATGAGTCAGTGTTATAATAATCTATTTTTCTCCTATGAAAATGTTTAATCATACAGCAGAGCTAAAAATTTTATAGTGACTCACTGTATTCCCACCAACTAGATTCTACTATTAAATTTATTTTTATAAAGGCAACTTGATGTAGCAATTTTATAAATGAAAAACTATATACGCTAAAAAACAAATATGTGCTTACCCAGAGTCTTTAAGAGAAATGAAATAAAGGTGTCTATTTTTTTAAACAAGTAATTTGCTTGAATTGTAGTGATTAAAATGTGATTTCAAAAGTAGCTTTTGCTGATGTATATCATCATACTGTTTCTTCATTTTAAAGTCTTCATTTATAATAAAAGTAGAACAGCAAAATCTCATGATCCTATTGACAGAACAGCCAGTTAAGAACTTACTAAAGATTTTTAGAACCCAGCATAACCATTTCTTTTGGCTTCAGTCAGTCACATATTGGTGGGTTCTGGGACTATAGTTGGGAGGTATTCTCAGAGGTAAAAATATCAAATAATTTTTAGTGATACCAATGTTTTGAGGTAGAGTTTCAGCTTTGGGTGGATCTTGGCATTTGTCCTGAAACCAGCCCACTTTGTCTAATATACTTGAATTCCTGAACATATTTACTAGACACTCTCCTAAACAGACCAAAAACTCTGCTATTAATAAAAGACAATGAAGTGAGTTTGCTCTCTTTAAATATATAATATTATATATATATAATATTATATATATATCGTGTGTGTGTGTGTATGTGAGAGAGAGAGAGGAGGACAGATAAGGGACAGACGGACAGAAAGAGAGAGAGATGAGAAGCATTAATTCTTCGTTGTAGCACCTTAGTTGTTCATTGACTGCTTTCTCATATGTGCCTTGACCCGGGGGGTTACAGCAGACCCAGTGACCCCTTGCTCAAGCCAGGGACCCTGGGTTTAAGCTGGTGAGCTGCTGCTGTGCTCAAACCAGGTGAGCTTGCACTCAAGCTGGTGAACTTGGGGTTTCGAACCTGGGTCCTCTGTGTCCCAGTCTGACGCTCTATCCATTGTGCCACTGCCTGCTCAGGCTATCTGTAAATATTTTTATTACCAGTATTTTATTTACAAATAAATATAATTTTCATAGTGTCATAATGTTAATTTTGTCATTGAAGGTGTTACCTGTTCTTTTTCCTGATAGTTGATGTGAAAATATATTTGGCTTTGTTATGACTTGGATATATTCATTTAACATTTATTATGAAATCAGGAATAATTGCCTGGTCTATTTAGGAGAGTGTCTAGTCTAGTAAATATGTTCAGGGTATTCTAAGAGGTACTCAAATTATAGTTGTTAAATACCATATATCATTTTTCTGGATTTAAGTAACTATAGTGCTGTGTTACTGAACTTATCTCAAAAATTGTGGGAATATGGGATCATTATGTTAAAATAATTCTGGATTTGACTATTAATAATCTTCCATAGTCATATCTATATATATTAACAGTAAAGACTCATTTTAGTGACAATCTGTTCGATTTAATGAGAGAAAAATGTGAGTTCACACCTCATCTTCTCTTAAGAACAAGTTTTTAAAATTCACTAAGATCAACTTTATTTGGAAATAGTTTTCAAAAGAGCAGGAAATGGATTTATAGAAATTTATACAGGAACTTATACTCCCATTTTATCTTAAATATGAAAAATCTATTTTTAGTGTTCACAAATATGTTAAAATTTGGAAGAATTTTATTTTGAGGGTCAACAGAGGAGTTAATAAAATAACATAAGAACTAAAGAGACTTGCTATAGTATCAAGTGCGTTGGGATAATGAATACTTGTTTGTTTTTTAAGCGAGAAAGAGAAAAAAGATAGCAGGGACAGACAGACAGGGAGGAAGAGAGATGAGAAGCATCAGTTCTTTGTTGCAGCTCCTCAGTTGTTCTTTGTTGCAGCACCTCAGTTGTTCATCAGTTGCTTTCTCATGTGTCTTGACGGGGAGCTCCAGCCAAGCCAGTGTCCCCTTGCTCAAACCAGAGACCTTAAATTAAGCTCAAGCCAGCGACCTGGGGCTTCAGGCCAGCAACAACCTTTGGGCTCAAGCCACTGACCATAGAGTCATGTCCATGAGCCTGTGCTCAAGCTGACCACCTCAGGGTTTTGAACCTGGCTCCTCAGCCTCGCAGGCCAACATTCTATTGTGCCACCACCTGGTCAGGCATAATGAATACATAAATAGTTTTAATTAAAACAGTAGCGGGGGAAAAGCAAACTCAAACCCTTTTGGAAAATTTAGTCAAAAAGTTTAAAAAAAAATGAGTTGAAGCTAATACTTTAGACATTTTCATAGAAGTGGAAAAACAGATTTTTGCATATAGCATATAGAGATTCCATATTCTGTAGATTGTTTTGGCATTTTCTTATAAGCTAAACATTTTAAAAATTTAAATAATTGAATTAAATTAATTTGATAAATCCTAGATTACACCTGCAGTTAAATTCCTTGAAAGGACAACTGCAGTCTCTCATAGAGCATTTTGATTTCTGCTGGTTTCTATACCTTATTGGTGTGACCGGTAGGGACGTGGTTGCCTCCTTGTGTATTTTCTGTCAGCCACATCTTTCAGCCATTTTTTTGACTCTGGCCCTTTTGTTTGGGAGATTTGTTTTACCATCACTTCAAGTAGATTACATTACCTTGGCTGGACTGCATATATATGTCCTTTGTATCAATCAATATGGTATGCTTAATTAAACGTGACAATGGCATTATCGAATCTATTGTACATATATTGTCAGTAAATTTATATTAGTTTGACATTGATTGAAATTCTTGTCCAACTTGAGTCTGTTGACCATATGACAGACATTTTGTATAGTTTTGTTTTTACTGTAAATACAAGGCTGATAACCAGTTACCCAGGCAATTTATATTTTAAGTGTTTTGATTTGTGTTTTACTAATTATACTAGAAATATCTCCTTCTGTGAAGCTACTTTTTTGTTAGTAAAAGGATTTGTGAAAGAGAATTGCACAGAATATTTAAACTTTTTAATAGTATCTGTTTTTCCCAATTTACACTGCATTTAGGAATGATCTTAGTATATTTATTAAAAATTTATTCAGATTTTTTTAGGTGTTCTATTTTTCTTTAAAATGTTATCTGCAACTTTTAAAATTAAATATAATGTGAATTTCAAATTCGTAACAAATATGTATATGTGTGAGCATATGTTTAAAATTTTTATTCATTTTAGAGTAGATATATATATATATATATATATATAGAGAGAGAGAGAGAGAGAGAGAGAAGGGGGGAGGAGCAGGAAGCATCAACTCCCATATGAGCCTTGACTGGGCAAGCCCAGGGTTTTGAACCAGCGACCTCAGCATTCCAGGTTGACTCTTGATCCGCTGGGCCACCACAGGTCAAGCTGTGAGCATATGTTTAATAAATTAAATCTTAGAATAAAAGAAGGACTGTAACAGAAAGTGTAGGTGAATTTGTATTTTTAAAGTCACAGTATCTGGCTTTTTGCCTTTCTGGTTATTAGTAACTACATCATGGTCAGCCAAACCTCTTATTTGAAATTGGGGTACTGTTAACCATAATTAAAAATGCCAAATAAGCCTAACCAGGTGGTGGCACAGTGGATAGAACATCAGCCTGGGGTGCAGAGGACCCAGGTTTGAAACTCCGGGGTTACTGGCTTGAGCGTGAGATCATAGACATGATTGCTAGTTGAATGAAGTACAAGGTTGTTGGGAGGGGTCACTACCTCTGCTGTAGCCCCCTCCCACCTTTCAAGGCTTATATGAGAAAGCAATGAACAACTAAGGTACGGCAACAAAGAATTGATGCTTCTCATCTCTCCCCCTTCCAATCTGTCTGTCCCTCTCTCTGCGTGCGCATGCACACACACAAACTCTCTCTCTTTCTCTCTCTCTCTCTCTCTCTCTCTCTCTCTCTATCAAAAACCCAAATAAATTTGAGAGAGTTGAGCTATTTGGCTCATTAAATGAGAAGATCTTACCAGGCATTTCTGCATGGAAAGCCATGCAATTCTGAGATTTAACTTTTTTAAAAAGGTTTTATTTATGGGAAGACATTTATAACATGTTTTGTTATTTGGGCATTATGGAGGCTTTTTCTGTTCAGTCCTCTGTTTCCACTCACCTAGATGAGATTTTAAAAAGTTATTCTACTACTTTAAAAATATAGGTTCTTTGTAGATTACTAAATAGTATGTCTTTTGCTTATTTTTGAGCGTTACATACTTGGTATCATAATATTTATATAATAAGACTTCTACAGTCTTTTTCTGTTATTTTTTTAGAAAGGTATTTTAAGGAAATATAATTGGCATACAGTTTTTTATTAGTTGTAGGTGTGGAACATTGATTTTTTTTCTATGTATATATTGAGAAATAATCACCATAATAAGTTTAGCTAACATCCATAACTACATATACTTAAAAATGTATTTCTTCTGATGAGAACTTTTAAGATTTACTCTCCTAGTAACTTTCAAATATGATATACAGTATTGTTAACTGTAGTCCTGATGCCATATATTACCTACATCCCCAGGACTTAGGATTTTTATAACTGAAAGTCTGTGCCTGTTGACCACCTTGACCCACTTAGCCGATTCCCTTTTCCCCACCTTTGGCAACTAGCAGTCTGACTCTGTATCAGAGTTTTTTTTTCTTTGTTTGAATATCCCACATAAAAGTGAGATCATTCGGTATTAGTTTTTCTGTGTCTGACTTAACTTCACTTAGCGTAATGCCCTTTAGATTTATTCATGCTGTTGGCAGATTGCAACACACACACACACACATACACACACACACACCACACACACACACACACACACACACACACAGAATTTTCTTTATCCATTCATCCATTAGTTCATCCATCGGTAGACGCCTAGTTTGTGTTCGTGTCTTGGCTGTTGTAAATAATGCTGCAATGAACATAGGGGTTCATATTTTCTTTTTGAGTTAGTGTTTTTGTTTCCTTTGGATAAATACCTAGAATTGGAATTGCTGGATCCATATGATAGTTCTGTTTTTAATTTCTTGAGAAACCTATATCTGTTTTCCATAGTGGCTGTACCAATTCACATTCCCACCTATGGTGTACAAGGGTTTGCTCTTCTCCATATCCTCATTAATACTTTTGTCTATTTGATAATAGCCATTTTAATCAGTGTAAGGTGATACTTCATTGTGGTTTTGATTTGCACTTTTCTGATGCTTAGTGATGTTGAGCACTTTTTCATGTAACTTTTGGTCATGTGTATGTCTTTGGGAAAACGTCTATTCAGATCTTCTGCCTGTTTTTTAATCTTTTTTTTATTTTTTGGTTATTGAGTTATATGAGTTCTTTATATATTTTGGAAATTAAGCTCTTATGAGGTATATGATTTGCAAGTTTTCTCTCATTCTATAGTTTGCATTTTCATTTTGTTAATGGTTTTGGGTTTTTCTCCCCTCTGCTGATCCTTTTTTTGGTGGATATAGTCTCACTTGTTCATTTTGCAATAGCCTTTGCTTTTGGTGATTGATATCAAGGAGTTTACCATATGTTTTCTTGTAGGGTTTTTATGGTTTCAGATTTTATGTTCAAGTCTTTAATTCATTTTGAGTTGATTTTTTTTTGTATAGTGTAAGGTAGTGGTTCAGTTTCATTCTTTGCATATGGTTGTCCAGTTTTATAAAATTTTTTAATATATACCATTTATTGGCTGGACTGTTCTTTCTACATAATTCTTGGCTTCTTTGTCACAAGTTAATTGACCATATATGTGTGGGTTTATTTCTGGGCTCTCTATTCTGTTCCATTTCTTATATATTTGTTTTTATGCCAGTACTATACTGTTTTGATTACTATAGCTATGTAGTAAAGTTTAAAATGAGAGAGTATGATGATATCTGGCTTTGTTCTTTTCAGGAATACCTTAGATTATTAGGGGATCTGTTGATGTTTCATACAAATTTTAGAATTGTTTATTTTTCTGTGAAAAATTTCACTGGAAATTTTATAGGGATTTTATTATATCTATATATTGCTTTGGGTAGTAAGGATGTTTATTAATTTTTTCAATCCATGCACACAGGTTATCTTTTCATTTGTGTTTTCAGTTTCTTTCATTATTGCATAATGGTTTTCAGTGTACAGAGACTTCACCTTCTTAGGTATATTTCCTAAGCATTTTATTTTTTTGATGCAATTGTAAGTAAGATTATTTTCTTAATTTCTTTTTCTCTGATAGTTATAGAAATTCAACTGATTTATGTATTTTGACTGTTTTTTTTTTGGTGGAGTATTTAGGGTGGTCTATATATATATATAATATTCTCTCATCTGCAAATAGAGGCAGTTTTACTTGTATGTTTTTTTTTAAAGCACATATGTGCAAGACAGAGGAACATATAGGGACAGACAGGAAAGGAGGAGAGAAGCATCAGTTCTTCATTGTGGCACCTTAGTTGTTCATTGATTGCTTTCTCATATGTGCTTTGACTGAGGGTTCCAGCTGAGCCAGTGAACCCTTGCTCATGCCAGTGACCATGAGGTAATGTCTATGATCCTGCGCTGAAGCTGGATGAGTCCGTGCTCATGCCCATGACCCTTGAATTTTGAATCTGGGTCCTTTGAATCCCAGGCCAATGCTCTATCTACTGCGCCACTACCTGGTCAGGCTCAAAAGAGGTATTGAGAAGGACAAAGTGTGGCTTTCTATAGGTAAAAAGGTTTGAATAATAGAAAAAGGGATAATTTGAACTTAAACACAACTTTATTACTGTCATGGAAATTTTCTAAAGTTTATATATAAAGGATATGTAACAACATCTTCAGGGAAGAATTGGTTTGAGACTTGTAATTTTGATACCATATTTCCCGCTCCCATGTATAAGACACACCTTAATTTTGGGGCCCAAAATTTGAAAAAAAAATGAATTACATAAAGTTATTGAACTCAAGTTCCATTCATCATAAAATTCATACAACTCCTCATCACTTTCAAAACTCTCATTCATAACTTGTCCTCATCTGTGTCTGATGAATCACTATCTTCATATATTGCCTCGTTCTCAGTTCCATCTATAGCATTTGAAATGCCACAACCACTGTATAAGACGCACTCATTTTTTAGACCCCAAATTTTTCAAGGAAATGTGCGTCTTATACATGGGGCAATACGGTAAATAGGAAAATCCCCTTAGAAAAAAATTTAAATAATATGCAAATCAGTCATAAACTATTCAAATCACTTAAATATTTTAGGGTTAGAATTTATAATTTTTAATTTGTGCATATTATAGCAAAACACCTGTTTTGTTTCAGTAATTGCATTCATTCTCTTTAAAGGATAATTTGAGTTTCAATAATGAAAAGTGAAACTTACAAGTGAAACTTACAAGTAAAACATTTCTTAGGTAATTCTTTTGTGATTTGTGTGATGTAAGGATATATATTTAGATATATAGGGTGGGGTAAAAGGTTTACATTTATTCATATGGGAAATGACACAATAACTAAAGTAATACTAGAGGAATAAACTCCTTATCCCACTTATTTATAGCTATAAACCTACTTTTGCCCACCCTATATGTATGGAGATAGATATAACTGTGTATATATAAGGGTGGACATATATGAGGTACATATAATACCTCTTTCCTTGAGGTATACTTTGGTTAGACTAGTTCTTACAACTACTAATTTTTTATGTGCAAGAATTATTATTTTGATTTTAAAAAATGTGTTCCTAAAGAGTGAGTTAATTTTTAAATACTTATTGCTATACAGTCTTACTCTATATGTGCTCAGGGTTCTTGCAGTGTGTCTGGGGTGTAGGAGAGGGCTTACATAATATCAAGTAGTATAAACTTATAATAAATTCTTTTGGTCTTATTATCTAGTTTTAGCATTCAATATTTATTCTATGTGATTTTGAACTTTAGATCTATATTAAAGTAAGCTAATGTGGAAGGTGATATCTATTCAGTACATTCTTCAAAGAACAGAGGCATAATCATTTTCTTGAGTAGTACCTTTGAAATACCAAATTTTTAATTGAAATGGACAAGATGGAAGGATTGGATCATAGATATACTCTTGGGCATTCTTTTAATTTTGGTGGGAGGGGAAGAGAGAGAGAGAGAGAAAGCATTCATTTGTTGTTCTACTTGGTTGTACATCCATTGGTTGCTTCCCATATGTACCCTGACTGGGGACCAAACCTGCAACTTTGGTGTTTTGGGATGATGTTCTGACTGAGCTAACTGGCTAGGGCCTTGGATATTATAAATATAATTTTTGAGAATCAAGAACAAAATTAGATGATTAGTACTGCGTGATTCTAAGACATACTGTGTAAAGCCACAGTAATCAAGGTAATGTGGTATTGGCATAAGGATAGACATATAGATAGTGGAACAGATTGGAGCCCCAAAATAGATCTGCACATAAATGGCCAATTGACTTTTGGCATATGTGCCAAGGTACTATAATTCAGTAGGGAAATGATTTCAACAGATGGTGCTAGAACAATTGAATATCTGTATGGAAAATAACAAGCCTTGACCTTTGCCTCACATCATATATAAATGTTTACTCAAAATGAGTCAGAAATAAATGTAAAAACTGAAGTAATAAAACTCCGAAAATAAAACATATGAGAAAGTTTTATGACCTCAGATTAAGCAAAGATTTTTTTAAATTAAATTTATTGGGGTGACATTGATTAATAAGGTTATATAGGTTTCCAGTGTACATTTTTATGATACATCATCTGTGTACTGCATTGTGTACCTGTCACCCAAAGTCAAACCATCTCCCATCACCATGTATTTGTCTCATTTTCCCCAACCCCCAACTCCCTTTTTTCTGGTAACCACCATGCTATTTGTCTATGCCTGTGAGTCTCATTTTATATCTCACATATGAGTGAAAGATTTTTTAGAACACAAAAAGCATGAAATAAAAGAAAAAATAGGTAAGTTTGATTTCATCAAAATAAAACTATTGAGAAAGAGAAATCAGGCTACAAATGTGAAGAAAATATTTGCAAAATCCTTATCTGATAGAATATTTATACCCAAAACATACAAAGAACCCTTACTACATCTTAATTTGAGAAAAGAAACCGGTACAAAATGGGCAAAAGATTTAATAGACATGTCACCTACAAAGCTATATAAAGTCTAGTGATGCTTAATGTAATTACTCATGAAGGAAATGCAAATTAAAACCACATTGAGACTTATTTATACATGGACTACAATGGTTAAAATTAAAAAACAAATTATACCAATGTATTGGAGAGGATGTGGAGTAGTTAGAGCTGTCATACATTACTTTTGAGAAGGAAAAATGGTAAAGCCACTTTGAATAATAATTTGCCAGTTTGTTACTATAAACATAGAGTTACCACGTGAACCAGTATTGTGAGTTGAATTGTTTCCCTTCAAAAGGTATGTTTAAGTCCTCAGTACCCAGAATGTTACCTTATTTGGGAATAAGGTTATTACAACTTAAGACAAGGTTATACTGGAAGTAGGGAGTTCTTAATCCAGTATGACTTATGTTCTTACAAGAAGAGGAGAGAGAGAGACAGAGGACACAGTGAGAGAGGGCAATGTGAAGACAGACATAAAAGGAGAACACTATGATGATGGAAGTAGAGATTGGAGTTATTCAGCTATAGACCAAAGATTGCTAAGGATTGCTGATAGAAGCTAAATAAAGGACACAGAACAGATTTTTTCTCAAGAGGCTTCTAGAGAGCATGGCCCAGTTGACACCGTGATTGCACACTTCTAGCCTTCAGAACTGTTAAGAGAATAAATTTTTGTTTTTATAAGCCACGCAGTTTGTGATACTTGTTATGGCAGCCTTAGGAAACTAATACACCTAGCAATATCATTTATAGTCATTTACTTGAGAGAAATGAAAACACATTTTCACAAAGATGTACTTGAGTATTTATAGGATTTATAATCCTTATTGCCAAAAGCTGAACTGTCTACCAGCTGGGTAATTAGATAAACACATTGTGATCTTTTAATACAATAAAATGAACTACTGATACACACCACAACATGGATGACTCAGTACATAAACAATCCCACTCCCAAAATTCTGCATACCCTATGCTTCAACTGATGTGACATTCTAGAAAAGGTGAAACTATAGTAACAGAAACCAGGTCATTATGGGTGGGTAGAGGAGATTAACTGCAAAGGAATACAAGAGAGAACCCTTTTTGGATCAGTGGACATATTCTGTATCATGATTGCAGCAATGTTACAGGACTGTACACTTGTCACAGTTTTTCAAATTGTTCACTTCAAAATGGTAATTTCATTTTAGTACATTATACTCAACAAAGTTGATTAGAACAGTAAAAAATAATGAATGGTTACATTGATTAGGTAATGAATATTCTTTCAGGTTGAATGAAAACATTTGTGTTAAGATTGTACAGATAATACTTTTTGGCTAAATGTTGATAATGGTCAGTTGCATAATCAAAAAGTGCTTCATCTCAGTAACTTAAAAGTGAAGGTAATGTACAGTAGAAAAGAATTCTAATAATGATAAAGACTCATGTCAGGTAATTGAATAAAATTTTAATGAAACATGAGAGTGGATAAAACGTTTTTTGCAGGTTAATTTATTTTATTGGGTGATTTAAAATATCTCTAGTTATTCTAGTAGGTATTTTACCTGGTCATTTGAGTGTGTATGTTCACATTTGTATGCATGTGTTACATGCTGTTGCGTTGGCTTTGACTCCTGGTGACTCTACGAATGAGGGATGTCTACAGTGTCCTGGTACCAGCGGCCCTGCCCAGCTCCAGTGGACTCATTTTTCTTTATTGAATCAATCCATCTTAATGTTTGATCTTCTCTTTTCCTGTGGGCTTCTACTTTTCCCAGCGTTACTGTCTTTTTTTTCCCAAGGAACCCTGCCTTCAGATGATGTGACTGAGCTTCAGTTTTGTTATTTTTGCCTCCAGCTAAGTTTCAGGCTTGATTTGCTCCAGGACCCACTTGTCCATCTTTGTGATGGTCCAGAGCAGTAGTCCCCAACCTTATTTGGGTCACAGACCAGTTTAATATCAGAAAATATTTTCACGGACTGGCCTTTAGGGTGGGACGGATAAATATATCACATGACCGAGACAAGTGTCAAGAGTGAGTTTTAGACAGATGTAACAGAGGGAATCTGATCATTTTTTAAAAATAAAACATCATTCAGACTTAAATATTACATAAATAAAACATATAATTTAAGTTATTTATTCTTTCTCTGCGGACTGGTACCAAATGGCCCACGGACCAGTTCCAGTCCGCAGTCCGGGGGTTGGGGACCACTGGTCCAGAGGATCCATAGAGCTCTCCTCTGATACCATATTTCATTTTTTCCTTTCAACATTTACTGTCCAATTTTCACATTGGTACATGGTAATTGGGCGTATGAGGGTGTGAATGATCTTAACTGTGGTCTCTAATGACACATCTTTGTTCTTCTTGATGACCTTACTTCATTCTTACATTGCGGCCTTTCTGAGTCGCCTTTCTGAGACTCAGCCTTCTCTTGATTTCTTGGCTAAATATCCATTTGAATTGTTCATTGAACCAGGGTGAGCAGAATCTTTAACAATTTTTGTATCATCATTGTTTATGATAAGGTTGCTTATTTTTTCTGTAGTTGTGATTTTTGTCTTGATGTTCTAATGCAGTCTTGCTTTGGCACTTTTATTCTTGTATTGTCATCAGAAATCATTTCAAATCATTGCTACTTTCTGCCAGTAAGGTGGTGTCAACTGTAGGTATTGATAACTGCTTCCAGAAGTTTTAATTCCTCCTTCCCTTGGGTCAAGCCTAATTTTTCATATATGTTCTGCATACAGATTAACAAAATAGGAAAATAAAATGCACCTTTGCTTACAGGAAACTATTGAGACCATATTCTTCCTGACTAGTGGCTGGCTTCTTGTCCACAGTACAGGTTATGCATCAGGACAGTCAGGGTGCTGAGGCACTCTCACTTCTTTTAGAGCAACCTGTGGCTTCTCGTGTCAACGCAAAGGCTTTACTGTTGTCATAAAATAAGACTTAGGTTCATCTGCTTCTTTGACATTCCTAAAAATTATGTATAATATTCTTAAATTGGCTTGGGGAAACTTTCTTCTCTTTACTGAGAAAATTCAGTATTGCCTCATATTTAGGCCTGCATAGAGCTTTCTATTATACCCAGTTGAGCAGAAATCTCTTTAGTTTTGTACATGTTGTACTGTATTACACTTAGGTGACATCTAATTTATCCCTTTTATCCTTACCATAGTCTGTGGTGCCTGGTTTCTGATGTACATAAAAGAAGAAATTGGTGGCTAGGTCAAAAAAATATTTAATGAATAATCCATCTTTTACCATGTTGTCTGTTATCATGTTTAACATTTATTCAACAAGCATCTAGTAAGTGTTATGTGGAAAGCATTACACTGGGACATATAAAAATGCTGTAAAATCTAAACAAGGTTAGAATAAAATGTACTATCTATGTAGTATGATATGTAATATTAGGAGGAGGGTAGCTAATCACTAGATCTTTTAGTGGAGTCATAGGTTAAAAATATTAGAAAAACTTTAAGTTTTTAGCAGCTATATTTTATTAAAAATAAAATAGTTTAAATGTCATTTAACAAAATAGTTTCTTGGATTTTTATAAAATTACTCTCCTTAACTGTCATATTGTTAGGTTGATCAAGAATTGGACTTTGCAGTAAATTAAATACTCTTTGTCTTAGAGGACTGAAAGACTGGAATTTTCTTAAGTGATTTTTTGTTTTGTTTTTTTTTTGTTGTTTTTTTCTGACAGAGAGGGACAGAGACAGACAGGAAGGGAGAGAGATGAGAAGCATCAGTTCTTTATTGCTTTCATTGATTTCTTTCTCATCTGTGCCTTGACCAGGGGGCTACAGCAGAACAAGTGACCCTTTGCTCAAGCCAGAGAGAGACCTTGGGCTCAAGCCAGCGACCCCATGCTCCGGTTGGTAAAGCCGTGCTAAAGCTAGATGAACCCATGCTCGAACCGGAGACCTTGGGGTCTCGAACCTGGGTCTTCTGTGTCCCAATCTGATGTTCTGTCCATGGCACCATCTTCTGGTTAGGCCATAAGTAGTCTCTTAGAGGTTTTGTTCTGAAGCTGCAGCACATTACCTTTCCGAAACTAAAGAAGTACAGTGACAAGTTATGCTTCAAAGATTTACTGGCATTTTTTTTCCTTTTTAAAGTAGATTTTAGTCCTCATATAGAGTATCAAATAGCACTCAACAGATCTCTTTACCTCTGCTTACAGGGACATTGAACAGTAAGTAGAAGCTTAGTATGAAATATTTTTTTATATACATTGTCAGTATAAATCAGAATTAATTGTTAAAATGGATGTGAGGGTTTCTCTGAGTGCTATGAAACATGATGATTCTTATTTTATTTTTTATTTTTTGTATTTTTCTGAAGCTGGAAACGGGGAGAGACAGTCAGACAGACTCCCGCATGCGCTCGACCGGGATCCACCCGGCACACCCACCAGGGGCGATGCTCTGCCCCTCGGGGGCGTCGCTCTGCCACCACCAGAGCCACTCTAGTGCCTGGGGCAGAGGCCAAGGAGCCATCCCCAGCGCCCGGGCCATCTTTGCTCCAATGGAGCCTTGGCTGCGGGAGGGGAAGAGAGAGACAGAGAGGAAGGAGGAGGGGAGGTGGAGAAGCAAATGGGCACTTCTCCTATGTGCCCTGGCCGGGAATCGAACCCAGGTCCCCTGCATGCCAGGCCGACGCTCTACTGCTGAGCCAACCGGCCAGGGCCATGATGATTCTTAATACTAGAAATTGTGAGAAGGTTTTGTCAAATAGAATTATATTCATAGTTGATGCTTTCACTCAGTGACTTAACCAAGCCTTGGACCTGAGGCAGTGTGATCTGGAAGAGCATTGAAGTGTGAGGCACAGGACCTCATCTTCACCATCACGAAGTGGGGAGTCATCAGGGCAGGTCTTAGTACCACTGACGTAGAGATGTTGTGGTGCCTGTCCTTCAGGCAGTAGAAAGCAGTCGTAAATGAGAATATGTGTGAAGCCTTCTGCATTTGCCAAAACTAAGAACTTAATATTGGTAAATTCCTATTATTAACTAAATACTAGGCTTTATTCAGATTTATTTCACTAATATCCATATTTTAAGTTTTCCGATATTTTAAAAGTAATGTTTGCCTGTCTTAAGAAACAGTATGTACAAGCATCATTCAGTGTTTTTGTGTTTACTCAAGGCGGTTATTTGGAAAGCTGTTGACATTCAGTGCCTTGACCTCACGCTGCTGTTCTCTTCTAGTTGGCCCTCCATCAGTGTGACCTAACCAGAAAGCCAAGCAGCAGTGTGTGCCACATATGTTCAAAAAGAAGAGGGAGTTACTTTCAGCATTGGGAGAGCCTTCGATTAATGGATTCAGATAAAGAATATTCAGAGAGACAGGAGTGATCAGGGAGGTCGGAAGAATGGCAGGAGCGAAGATCTGAGGAATTTCCCAAGGATTCCACATAATGAAAACCAAGCATGATTTCCTTGTAAACATAACTGTTTATCTTTAAAATATGATAGTTATATCTATTTTTTACATGCTTTGAATGCTGTATACCATTTTATGACCTCTTTATCTTATTCCTGTTATCAGCATTCCCCTGTCTCATTAAATAATCATCAAAACCATGATGATTTTTAGTGGCTTACCTCATAGTTCATTGAAAACCATAAGTAATTTTTTTTTTTAAGGTGAGAGGAAGGGAAATAATGAGGCAGACTCCTACATGTGCCTGACCAGGATCTACCCAGCAACCACTGTCTAGGGCTACTGCTCAAGTACTGAGCTATTTTTAGCACCTGAGGCTGAGCTATCCTCAGTGCCAGGTCTATGTTCAAACCAGTCAAGCCACTGTCTGCAGAAGAGGAAGAGAAGAGGGTGGCGCTGGGGGAAGCAGATGGTCACTTCTGATTGTGTGCCCTGACTGGGAATGGGAACTGGGATATCCATACACTAGGCTGATGCTCTACCACTGAGCCACCGGCCAGGGCCGAAAATCATAAGTAATTTAACTTTCTGTTTTGTTGAACTTTTAACTTATTTTGAGTCTCATTGTTTTTACTTTGCTTTGAGCCTCCTTGTACAAAAATCTTTATTCATACCTCTATTCTCTTAGGACAGCTTTTTTGAAGTGGGATTACTTGATCAAATGACTTTTGATACATGTGGTTAAGGAACCTTTAAAATGTACACTCGTTTCTCCTCCCACTTAGTAGTATGTGAACATAACTGTCACTCTTACACTTTTGCAGTCAAGTGCTACAGTTTTTGGTCTGTAAAGCGCTTTTATTTTGAGGATTATTTTGACTTTGTTGAGTTTGAGGTGATAATTGGACAGACAAGTATAATGTTCACTACGTAGTGCTTGGTGAGGCAGTGATAAATGGAAAGATATAATGCTACAACTAAAAATTTAGAAGGCTTTATGTTAATAGGATATTGTGTTTTCTGTAAGATCTTATCCTAATGAATATTCAGTTTTAGCTTATTGTGTAACAATGGCTTTTGAAATTTTAATTTTTTTACTTGATTTCTGTATTCCAGTAATGCCAGTGGAACTCTTATGTCATGTAGATTAATGTATTCTTGATCTCCTGGTGAACCTTTTGCCGTTTTACATTCTTTTAGACGGTAAGAAATTACTAAAGTCCCTGAATGGTAGTTACAGGTCTGAAACTGTTCGGTTCTGTTTAAAAGTATTTTATAGCACAATGGTCATATAATATATAGTGATGTTACTGGCTAATGTTCTAGACTTAATAGTTACACATTATATATAATTAGTAATATATTTTCCCATTAATGTAGAATTTTCTAAATATTAGAATATAAAGTGAAAGCATTTACTTAATGTTTAACTAGGATTTTAAAATAAGATTAGCCTGCCTTTAATAGCATTTGGGTCTATGCTTTAAGCCTGCTTCTCCTTTATAAGCATAAGAGGGAGGAAATTGAAAGCATAGAGCAGCAAGAACAAGGATCAACTGTCATAGCGTTATACTTTTTTTTTTTTTCCTGAAGCTGGAAACGGGGAGAGACTATCAGACAGACTCCCGCATGCGCCCGACCAGGATCCACCCGGCACGCCCACCAGGGGCGATGCTCTGCCCATCCTGGGCGTCGCCATGTTGCGACCAGAGCCACTCCAGCGCCTGAGGCAGAGGCCACAGAGCCATCCCCAGCGCCCGGGCCATCTCCGCTCCAATGGAGCCTCAGCTGCAGGAGGGGAAGAGAGAGACAGAGAGAAAGGAGAGGGGGAGGGGTGGAGAAGCAGATGGGCGCCTCTCCTGTGCACCCTGGCCAGGAATCGAACCCGGGACTTCCGCACACCAGGCCGACGCTCCACCACCGAGCCAACCGGCCAGGGCACATTATACTTTTTAAAGACAGATGCTTGGCAGAATTATTTGTGCATTATATGAGTGGAATATTATTGAGACATTTTCTTGTTTGATGAACTTTATTTATTTATTTATTTATTTATTTATTTATTTTTGTGTTTTTCTGAAGCTGGAAACGGGGAGAGACTATCAGACAGACTCCCGCATGCGCCCGACCGGGATCCACCCGGCACGCCCACTAGGGGCGAAGCTCTGCCCACCAGGGGGCGATGTTCTGCCCCTCCAGGGTGTCGCTCTGCCGCGACTAGAGCCACTCTAGTGCCTGGGGCAGAGGCCAAGGAGCCATCCCCAGCGCCCTGGCCATCTTTGCTCCAATGGAGCCTTGGCTGCGGGAGGGGAAGAGAGAGAGAGGAAGGAGGGGGTGGGGGTGGAGAAGCAAATGGGCACTTCTGTGTGCCCTGGCCGGGAATCGAACCCGGGTCCCCTGCACGCCAGGCCAATGCTCTACCGCTGAGCCAACCGGCCAGGGCCAGATGAACTTTTTTAAAAAAAAGTTATTCCATTCTGTTTCTATTGCAGCTTTTTGAAGTGGTTACAGAAGGTGTGCACGGGTATGCCCCTTGACTAAGCCCAACATAGCTAGCATTACCTTGGTAAAGTCACTAAATCCAAAGATGATAATGAGTTTTAGCAAAAAGTTATTATAGCGTATAACATCTGTCTACATAATGGGAGTAACAATACAGATCCCAAGTGATTATGTCACATCTGAGGATTTGAATATTTTTTTTGTTTCCATTCTGTTGTTTCCCTTTCTTCTGCCTATCAGATCTCTTGTTAGCTTTTTTTTTTTTTGAGAGAGAGAGAGAAAAACAGAGAGAGGGAAAGACAAGCAGTTAAGGGAGGGAGAGAGATGAGAAGCATCAATTCTTCATTGCGGCACCTTAGTTGTTCATTGATTGCTTTCTCATGGGTGCCTTGACCAGGGGGCCACAGCAGAGGTAGTGACCCCTTGCTCAAGCCACTGACCTTTGGGCTCAAGCCAGCGACCATGAGGTCATGTCTGATCCCACTCTCAAGCCAGCAACTCTGTGCTCAAGTTGGCGACCTTGGGTTTCAAACCTGGGTCCTCTGCATCTCAGGCTGACGCTCTATCCACTGCGCCACCACCTGATCAAGCTCACACCTGGTTAGTTTTTAAGCCTCTTTTTGCTCAGACCGCACCCCACACTTGAAATCAGAGTCCCTTGTTTGGAGGGTAAGGTGGATAGGACCTAGAAATTAGTAATTTTTAAATCTCCACAGGTGAGCTACCTGCAGCCAAGGTAATTATACTATGGTTTCAGATGCCAGTGAAGTTACAGTAAGTCCTCATTTAAGTAGATGAGTTCTGCAACTTTAAGTGAAACAAGGTACATTTGACTCTTGAACAACATAGGTTTGAATTGCATGGGTTCACATATACCTGGATTTTTTTCAATAAATATGGATAGTACTACAAATGTATTTTCTCTTCCTTATTATTTTCTTAGGATTTTCTTTTCTCAAGCTTATTTTATACCATAAGTACAGTATATAATACATATAACATACAAAATAATGTGTTGACTGTTTATATATATTATCAGTCAGACTTCCGGTCAACAGTAGGCTACTTGTAGTCAGGTTTATGGGGAATCAAAAGTTATACATGGATTTTTGACTTGCAGGGGTCACTGCCCCCTAACCCCAGCATTTTCAAATATCAGTTTTATAACAAGCAATCTTATCATAGGTTAGTTGATATAAACAAGAGTTAAGTTCTTGTGGCATCTCATCAACTTATAAGGAAATTAGTTTGAAGGAAAAGACATATGTATTTGAGGACCCGCTATTATTTCTAATTACTTATTAATATTATCTGAGAGTTTTTGTCCATACTATTCTTCTCTCCTTATTATGTGAGCACACCAATGTTAACTTATGGGAAGATAGATCATGTCTTAATGTGTGTTAGGACAGAAAACCAAAACAAAAGAAAGGATCAATTTGTTAATTACTACCTTTTCTGTCTCTTTTGGCGAGTTAAACTTGCTTACATAAGTGACTTTGCATTTATCCAGTATTATGTCGTGTTAATGATTTTATGTTGTTTGTTCAGTATTTGTATAGACTCTAAGGACAGAGATTGTGTCTAGTGTGTTCACACTATTTACAGCACCTACTCATACTCAGCTCATTGTAGGTGTTCACGAAATATAATAAGACTGAATCATTAACACTGAGTTTTGGGAATATGTAACTTTATATATATATATATATATATATATATATATATATATTATGAAGCTTTATACTTATCCACTGAGCAAAATATCTTCCATAAAGGAGGCAATCGATTTATTGAATTTCAAGTCTTTTGCTGGTCAGGGATTCTGTATGGACATTATACTTTGGAAAAAGATTCAGCACACCGTACTAACAATTTCTTGTAGAAATTTCATTTTCGTACTTGGCCCTCTCATCAAACTTCAAAACAAAATGTATAGAAAAACTAATGGACAAACAGGTACTTTAGCTAAGTCTGTGCTTAATCTATAGACTATACTAGAGCTTGAAACATTTAATCAAGTTATTAGTTTTATTTTATCCAGTCAAAGTCTATTTTAAAGTAGAAGGTAGACAATAAAAACAAGATGATTCTGTCAACTGTGATTGACTTCTGATACAGATTTACAGTATATTTTCAAAATGGCTTAAGTTTTGGATGAGCCCTTAACTTGACAGTGTGTGATGGGGGAAGCGGAGTGACCTAAGAAAGCATGGTGGTTCTAGTCAACATGATTGAAAAGCTTTTACTAAATCCTTGTTATTTCATAATTAGGGAATCTCTTCCAGATTTCCTAGAGTTCTCTAGTTTTATAATGGAAAATAAGGCATATCATACTAATTCACTCTGTCTTTTAAAATCTTTTATGGTTTAGATTTTCTCCTCTGGTCTTAGTGCTTCAGCCATAGAATACTCACTGGGCTTTTTTTCCCCCTTATTTTTTTTTAAAGTAAAAAATCCTAAAACACCACCTCCTTTTATTATTATTTTTTAACATAGTAAACAATTGAGAAAAGAGTATACAGTGAAAGTAATTTTCTTTCTACTCCACAGCACCAGATACTTCTTAGGTAATAACTATTGCATTTTCTTGTGTCTTTTCAGTCAGTTCATAATGACAGTATACACATGCACATTACTTTTGTAGCTTATACCTATAATAGAAGCATTCATATCCACTGCTCTATACCTTCCTTTTTCATTTTTTCCAGTTAACGTATATCTTGGAGATTTTTTTTTCTTTTTTGGAAAGAAAAAGAGAGAGAGACAGAGGCATCACTCTTTTTTTCACTTGGTTGTGACGGATTGCTTTTCTGTGTGCCCTGATGGGGGCTCGAGCCGATGACCTCAGCCTTCCGGGATGTTGCTCCAGCCACTGTGTACTGGCCATGGTGGAAATCTTTCTAAATTACTTGTGTTTTTCTCAAATCCTTACCAAATGAAGGCTTCATTACTATCTTACATCCTTTTCAAACCCAGCCTCTCCTATCTCTTCATGTAATTAATCTCCTCTGTCCTGCTCTTCCTTGCTTTGTCTGTCAAGCACCTGTCACAAGTCTGCCATATATCATCATGACTTTTATGTGGTTCTCTCACCTCAGTAGTCATCTCCGTGTCTCTGTACTCTTTTCAGAATCTGGCCCTTCCCTCCTGGACTTTAATTACCATCTCAGTACCGGGGTCTCACATCTTTATATGTGCAGCCTAAGCCCCAACTGTGAGCTGACGGATCCGATTCCTGGATATCTCAAAGATGTCTTAATCCACTGTGTCTAAAACCAGCTTCTTTTTTACTGTCCTTGTCTTAGTAAATGGCATCTATATCTCAGTTCAGAAAACTCTGAATTATTCTTAACCTACCCGTCTTTCTTACCTCCTCCCATATTCCAAACACATGAGTTTTGGGTTGCTGTTGACCTCATAAATCTCTCTCAGATCCACTCAGGTCCATCATCTCGATCTCTGGTACCACTTCGTACAGCCTGCCACCATCTTCACCTGGGTGACTGCAGTTCTCCCACAGCTTCTCTGTCCTCTTCCCTACAAGGAAGCTTTTCTAAATGTACATCTTCCTGTGATCTCTCCCCTGCTTCAGATATTTTGATGGCTTTCTATTACATTTAGAAGAAACACAAATATTTTAAAGATAGCCTGATAAGGTCCTGCGTGGAAATTTGTCGCCGCTTGCTCTTCAGTTCCATCTCTGTTTCTACCTCAGTGGCCTATGTGTGGGCCCTGCCACGCCCCTTGCTCTTTCTGTCCTAGGGCATCTGCATGTGTTGTCAGCCTTTTTCAGCTCTTCTTTCCCATCTAGTTAACTCCCACTAGGTGAACCTCCCCTCATCTTCCTAACTAGGTCACCTTGCCCTGGCGCTCAGCAGTGTATACCCTCTCCTTGTAGCACAATTTCATGTGTACATTTATTTGGTTAATATGTATATCGCTAGCTAGGTGGTAATCTCCCTGAGGGCAGTGGTCCTTTTAGTTTCCAGCATAGGTGCTCAGCACAAAACATAGACACTCAAAACTTTAATGAATGAATGAGTTTATTTCTATATTCTCCATTTAGTCTTCTGTGGAAAGTATGCAAAATACTATACTTTGCATATTGTAAAAGTTCAAATACATTTTTTAGTTTTAAAGGGAATGTATATGCTCAGGAAGGCACAATATGGATTAATAAGCATTACCATTTACCACCAGACTTCACAGGTCTTAAATTTACCAGAAAGAGATCAGTCTGGGGGAGAGGAAGAGGAGGATACGATAATTGTGCTAGCAAATATCGATGTCTGTCTTGTATTTAGTAGAATTAGTTTCCTGTATTGTTTCCTAAGCCATCTTTCCTCCCCCATTGTTTTCTATCTTTCCCTAATAACTTGTGAACTCCTTACTACTTTCAACTGAGAGAAATAGTGACTTCTTCCAAAGTACTCAGGTATACTGCCTGTTCACTTATAAAACTGTGGTTTGAAGTTTGGAAAGAAATAGAGATGTGCTTCACGTTGTGTTCTGTCTAGATACTCATTATCTGCCCGTGTGCTAACCATGATGAGACTTCAGGGGAAGCTGCTTAATGCTGTGAGCCTTGGTTTTCTCATCTGTGAAGCTGAAGTAGTTATATTATCTATCTCATAAGATTACTGGGAAGATTAATTGAGGTAGATAGATATACAGCATTTAACATGGTAACTATTAGCAACGTACAAGTGCTTAATTAATGCAGATGGTTGCTGTTCCTGCAGCTGCTATTATAGTTGGGACACATTTTCTCAATACAAAGTTTGCTTAGGTTTTCAATCTAGTTCACATATGTCCATTTAGCCTGTGATGTACTTAAATGTAATTAAATTTGTTCTGCATGCCAAGAATATTCCAAAGCGGCAACCACCATTGATAACCCTGTTAAAGTGAACAATTGATAACTAAGATTACCTCCCCTCCCCTTCCTGTGTTCCAAGAAAGTAGAACTCAGTGGGCTTCAGCTGTGAGAGCACAGTGTGTACTAGGAGGGGAAAGGATGATGGGTATTTGATTAGTAATTTGGAGTGAAGGATAGGTGTTCTTGATGTCTCCGTTAAGTAATAGAAAAGTCAGGGATCTACAGATCTCAGTACCTCACTTAAAGTGATGGGGGAAATGGTTTAAATTGACTTTGTGTGAGCCAGCATTAAAACCACAATTTATATTACTGTGGTTAAAATGTGTTTCAAGTTCCAAAGTACCTGATTTTAAAAAAGATTTTTGGACACATTCCTTTTTAAGGAATTTTTTTTATAAACCAACACTTTTTTTAAAGCAGCACTTAAAGAAACATTCACTACTTGATTTAATGTAGAAACATTTACTTGTTCTAAACTTTGTCTTTTTTCCTAATTAGTACATTTTATATTTTTAGAGTAGTTTTAGGTTCACAGCAAAATTGAGCAGAAATTATGAAGAGTTCCCATATAGCTGCTGTCCCTGTCTGCACAACCATCCCAATACCAATATCCCTCCACCAGTGGTACGTTTGTTACGATTGATGCACCTACACTTAACACATTTTTCTTGCTTGAGGTCTGTAGTTTACATTAGGGTTGACTGGGTGTTTTACGTTCTGTGGGCTTTAACAAATGCATAATGACATGCATTCACTAATGTAGTGTCGCACAGACTAAATTGCACTGTTCTAAAGATCCTCTGTGCTCTGCCTCTTTATTCCTCGCTCCCCACTAAACTCTGGCAACCACTGATTTCTTTCTATCCGACTCTAGTTTTGCCTTTGTCATGTAATTGGAATCAGACGAATCGTAGCCTTTTCAGATGACTTTTTCCACTTAATATACATTGTTTTCTATATTTTTTTCCATGGCTTGATAGCTCATTTGTTTTGAGTGCTGAATGTTCTGTCATCTGTGTGTACAATAGTTTATCCATTTACCTGCTGAAGGTTATCTTGGTTGCTTTCAAGTTTTAGCTATGTTAATGTGGACATAACTTTTCAGTTCACTAAATACCAAGAGTACAATTGCTGGATTGTGTGGTAAGAGTATGTTTAGTTTTGTAAGAAACTATCAAACTGTCTGCCAAAGTGGCAGTTCCATTTTGCACAACGAGTAGCAATGAATGAGAATTCCCATAACTTCCACACTTGCCAGTGTTTGATGTCATTGTTTTGAATTTTGGCCCTTCTAATAGGTATGTGGTAGTATCTCATTTTTATTTGTAGTTCCTTAATGGCATGTCTTAATTTGTTCGGACTGTTCTAACAGAGAACCATAGACGGGGTGTCTTATAAACAACTTCTCACAGTTTTGGAGGCTGGGAAGTCTTAAGATTTGGTCTTTGGTGAGGACCTGCTTTCATAGATGGCTGTCTTCTTGTTTTGTCCTTCCATAGCAGAAGGGGCCGGGGAGCTCCGGGGTTTTCTTTTGTAAGGGCACTAATTCCATTTATGAGGGCCACATCTTCATGACCTAACCACTGACCAAAGGGGTCCCCCCCTTAATAATATACTATGACTTTGGGGGTTAGGATTTCAACATGATTTTGGGAGGTAGACAAAAAATAAGCCCATAACAACATAGGGTGTTGAACATTTTTTCATGTTTATTTTCCATCTTATATCTTCTTTGGTGAGGTGTTTGTTCAGGTTTGTTCATTTTTAAATTGGTTTATTTGCTTGTTGAGTTTTAAGAGCTCTTTGTATATCTTGGATAACAGTCCTTTATCAGGTGTGTCTTTTGCAAGTATTTTCTCCCACTCGGTGACAGTCTTCTCATTCTCTGGCATGGTCTTTTGCTGAGCAGATTTTAACTTAAAGTTTAACTTGTCAGTTATTTATTCCATAGTTCATGCCTCTGGTGTATTAAAAAGGTTATTGCTATACCCAAGGCAAGCGAGGCTTTATCCTATGGAATCTTTTAGGAGGAATGTTATAGTTTTGTGTTTTATTTTAGATGTATGATCCATTTTAAGTTAATGTTTGTGAAGGATGTAAGGTCTGTGTCTAAAATATTTTACATGTGGCTGTCTAGTGATTCCATCACAGTTTTTTGAAAAGACTATCTTTATTGTATTGCCTTTATTCTTTTATCAAAGGTTTACTTTTGACTTTATTCATGTGGGTCTATTTCTGGTCTGTTCTGTTCAGTTGACCTATTTGTATAGTCTTTTGACAATACCACACTATTGATTACTGTTGCTTTATAGTAAATGTTGAAGTTGGGTAGTGTCAGTCTTCTGACTTTGTTCTCCATTAATACTGTGTTGCCTATTCTAGGTCTTTTTCTTTTCCATATGAACTTTAGAATTGTTTTGTTGAGATACACAAAATAACTTGCTGGGATTTTTGCATTGAATCTAGATCAAGTTGGGGATAACTAACATCTTGACAATATTGAGTCGTCTTACCCCTGAACATAGAGTATCTCTTCATTTATTTGATTCTTTGATTTCATATGTATTTTCAGTAGATTTTATTATACTATATAGCATTTTAAAATTTAGTCATGTTACTCTTACCAGTGGTGGTGCAGTGGAAAGAGCATCTACCGAGGATGCTGAGGTCCCAGGTTTGAAACTCCAAGGTCACTGGCTTGAGCTACCTCCTCCCCACCCCGTCAGGGAACATATGAAAAGCAGTCAATGAACAGCTGAAGTGCCACAACTACCTCATCTCTTCTCCCTTCCTTTCTCTCTCTTTCACACACAAGCGCGCGCGCACACACACATTTTAGTGAAAGTGGATAAGGCCTACTGAAGTTATGCCAATATGGCATCTTAGTTCAATACAGTTCCTTCATTTTTATAGCTATAAAATTAAACCCATGCTTAAATAAGAATTTTGTGTTAGTAAGATATTTCAAATTTATACCCACCCTGTACATATAAGAATATTTATTTTAATGATTTAAAATAGGACCCTCACCACATACCAGTTTTCATAGTCAGGGTCAACTTAAGTTGTAGTTATGTTCTTTTCTCCTTGAACTTAGTTCAGCTCATTTTAAGATAAAACTTTTTGCCTCAGGAATAAAAAGCACTCAGAATTTAGTATAAATATAAATCTTTGCATTTGGCTTAGTGTAAAATTAAACACTGTATATGTTAAAAGCATATATTTGTGAATTGTATCCATTAATAAATTAAGCATTTGAAAGTTCTAGAAAAAATAGTGTTTATGACTCTTGCAGTAACAGTAGTTGCTGAATTATATGTTAAACTAATGAGAAATTGACCAATCCTCGTGTTGCTAATGTCTCTAATAGTGTCACTTGTTAGCAATAAAAGCAGCTAGTAGCAGAAAATTCCCAGGTGCAAGTTTGTCACTATCTTAACTTCCTGCACATAGAAAATATAATAGCTTATGGGAAAAATAGTATTTAAAATGAGGAAATGAATGTCTGCAGGGGGAAAACAGTACAATAACAGTACTTCTCATTTTCTGAATAATCCTTAAACAAAAAAATTGACTCCTCAGTTATGGAATTTATCTTTTTTTGGCATTAACACCTATTGAGGTTTGGGTAAACAAAGTCCCTATTAATTTTGTCTTTTTTCATAATTTTACTCACAACTGGAATGATTTTTACTTTTGCTGTATCAATGAAGTAAATTGCTACCGTAAATGAACCCTTCCTTATGAAGGTAATGTAAGAAAAAATTCCATTTCCACTTCTTTCTTTTTCTCTCCTTTCCTCTTCTCTCCCCTGCCCCTTCCTTCTTTCCTTTCCCATTCCCATTAAACTTGCTCTATAAGATCTCCCTTTCTTTTTCCATTGGGCAGATCCCATAACTCTTTAGTCACTTTGAGTTATTAAAATACATTTAACTTTTAGGGCATAAAAAGCCCCATCCACTATAAATTTAAGAGCCCATTCCACAACTTGTGACTTAATGGAGCTTATGTTCTAGTGAGAGACAGACAATAAGTAAATTAGTTAGAAAAGATACAGAATATGTGAGAGAGTGATAAATGGTATAGAGAAAAAATAGAAAGGAGGATATGAAACATGAAGATTGTGCATGACATCTTAGATAGATGTCCAGGAAAGGCTTCACTGGGAAGACAGTGGAGCAAGCCAAGTAGGTGTCTTGAGGAAGAACAGCATTCAGGCAGAGACACTGTGGCACAGAGGCTTTGTAGTGAAAGTGTACATTCTGTGTTGGATAAACAGGTTACCCAGGCAGCTGATCAAGGAAGAGGGCGGTGGGGGTTTCGGTGCAAAGTGTAAACTGCCTAGTTAGGTCATAAGATGCGCCTTGAACACTGGTTAGGAAGGTAGGTAAGCCTTTGGAGGGTTTTGGCCAGAATTATATGGTCTGATTTACTTTTTAACTATTGCTCTTTCTGGTTGTCATATTGAAAGGAGACCACGGTGGTCCTAGGGTGAAAGGTGGAAGCAGGGAAGCTATTGTAATTCACCATGGAGAGAGTGCTGGTGTTTTTCAATCAAGGTTGGACTGGTAGGAATAGGGAGTAGTATGATTCTGGGTGTGTTTTGAAGAAAACTCCAATAAAATTTGCTGGTAAACTGGATGTGGAGTAGAAAGTGTTGTCAAAGATGTAAAGAATGTTTAGTAAGAATGTGTAGCTCTGGAATTCAGGATAGAAATCTATGTTGGAGATAACAGATTTGGGAATTAAGAGTTTGTTGGTGCTATTGGAAACTATAAAAACAGTGTGAGCTCACCAAGAGTAGATAGATATAGGTAGAAAAGAGGAGGTCCGAGAACTTAGCTCTTGAGGAGTGGCAATATTTAGAGGTTAGGGAGATAAAGAATAGCAATAGTGATTGTGAAGGAGAGGCTTGGACAGTTAGGAGGAAAACCACTAAGTTATTCTAACAATGAAACAGAGAAGATATAACAAGGAGGAAGAAATGACCAATTGTGTTAAGTGTTGCTGGACCAGGCAGTAAGATGAGGATTTGGGAAATGAGCATTGGGTCTAATGGTGATGTCATTGGTGGCTTTGGATGAGAGCTGTTTCAGTGGAGTGATGGGGAGTAAAAACCTGTTACGGCATTGAGATGGATGGGCGCTAGATGGGTATAGGCATAAAGGTTTGGTTTTAATTAATGTTGAAGAAATGGCATTTTGACATTCTTGAGGGTGTGAGTCATAAGAGAGGGGAAGTAGATGATCCAAGATGGTGTGTAGAATGACTGGAGTGTTTCCCTTGTAGAAAAAAGAAAGAGATTTGAAAACTAGTGAAAATGTATAAACAGCACCTATCTTAGATTGTCAGTGTTTATCACTCATTTTCTCCTCTGTGAAGCCTCTATGGCAGGTCAGCTGCTAGCCTCTAAAATCATTTGTTTGAATTAGGGTGGAGCCACTTCTGCATCTAACACCTTCCCTCTCCACCCTTTCCCTACCCCCAAAAGAAAGTCCTGGCTAGCAGATGACACCTTTGTGAGAAGGAAAAAGCCTCTTCTTATTCCAGGTAAGGCAGCAAACACAAGGGCTGGATTTTAGCCCGCACCTTAGGCTAGATGGCTTTTGAACAGTAAAGGAATTACACTGCTGTAAGCTGCAGCCCTACTCAGTCTACTCCAAGACAAAGAGAAAGTCACATTTAATATTCTGCTGTAATAAACATATCTCTTATCCTGTGGCACAGTAGTATAAGTGACAAGAAAAATTTAGAAACCAAGAGTTTGGTGTGGGAATCCCAGCTCTTCTACAGCTGGCAAAGGGGATGGGTTATTTAGTTTCTGTGCCCTGGTTTCTTCAGGCATAAAGGGGAAGGATTTGGCCTCAACCAAATCCTTTCCAGTCTGAAGTTCTGTGATTTATTAAAATATAATAATCCACAGCTTACCTCTATCCAGCCATGTGAAACAGAACATAGTTTTGCTAAGAACCAAAAAATATTGCTGAGGAAATTTGGTTTCTTGGATTCTTATATAAATAATTATTTGCAAAATTTGATGAGATTAAATTTGATATAGCAGCACTGAAATTATAAGGGGAAATAAAGCAAAACAAAATAAAAGCTAGTTTATATAGACTTGATCCAAATTCTAAGTGTTTTTGTAGTTGCGAGTCATAGGGAAAGTTATTTAACTCCCCAAACCTTAGTTTCCTCATCTAACAACAGGAATATAATAATAGTACCTACTTCATAGTTTTGTGAGGAGAATTAAATGAGTTATGCACTATGATGTATGAACATTGCCTGGCTTATGATACGGATGGAATAAACCTTAGCTAACATTATTATTATTACTATATAACATGTCAAATTTAGGAACATTTTATTAAGAATGTTAATAAAAGTCTCTGATAATATAATTCAATGTTATATGGATTATCTTGAGTCCCTAGGGAAAAATTAACTGAGAAGAGGAAATGCCATTGAATCATGTTTAACATGCAAACTTAGTGCCCCGTTTTGTATGTCTGTAGTCACAATGAAAATTCACTTAGGGAATAGAATATACTGATTCTCAAATGGTGACTGATCATATAACTAGTCATTACTGTAAATAGTTCCAGTTGCTTTAATACTTAAATCTTATGAAATAGTATTATTTTCAAATATATATTTTTTCTAACTAGGCCAAAATAATGATTTATTTGTCATATATATTTTAAAGATAGATTTTTGAAACAGTCTGTATGAACTGTTTTTCAGAAGACATAATTAATTACTGATAGCAGCATCACTTAACCTGATGTTTACAGTTCATAGTTTGTTTTACAATATTAAGATATACTGATTAATTCATTTTTAATTATACTGAATGTTGTGTTGTGGTTGACATCAATGCTTGTTGGCACTTTTTTTATGTCAAACATACAGATTATTTCTAAACAGATGGTCACTTTACAAAAAAGAAAACATATTTAATACATTAGAAAGCCAAGGTAATTTTTGATGGTAAGGTTAGAGAAAAGTGGAAGTATGTAGGGTAAATTTGAAGAGAATTTTAAGAGTATTGTATGGGCCTTACTGATAAGTAATTATGAATTTAGATTTTATTTGAATTATCTCTCACTTGTCTTTTATAAATGAAACGAGTTGAACACAGTGCAGTGTACCCCGCTGAGATTTAGTAGCTAGCACCCATCACTCAGACCTTGGTTCCTAAAACCCTCCCTCCAAAAGGAACGCAGGGCTCCTTGAAGAAATGGCTGATTACAAGGCTGGGAGCCTAGAACATCTTGTTATTCCAGAAAGTAAGGAAGTGCTCAAAGAAACTCATGGTGGCCTATCACAGGGAGATAGGAGTCATTTCAAGAGGCTTCCACTGGCCAAATCTGGAATAATTTGATTATTATACAAATTATTATCCATCATTATTGAACTATAAATAATGAACCATAAATCATTAGGAAGAGGAATTCATGAGACCTGACCAGTAATGTACACATTCATACAAACCAGAGAAGAAAGGGCTAAAGAGCCAGCTGAAAATGCAGAGGAAATGCTGGATTTGAAAATCATGATTTTATCACCATCATAGTAGTTCAGTTAAGCCAAGAATCAAAAGTGTATCTTAAATCTAGGAGAGAAATGCTGATGAAGAGCAGGACATTTGTGGGGTCTTAAAATCATATATATCTGCCTTAAGTCTGCCTTAAAGTCATATATCTCTGTCCTAAGGTTGCCTCTTGGGTGTAGGGAAAAGGTGTTTGTTTTATTTTGTTTTGAGAGAGAGAGGGACAGATAAGGACAGACAGACTGGAAGGGAGAGAGATGAGAAGCATCAATTCTTTGTTGTGGCCTTAGTTGTTCATTGATTGCTTTCTCATATGTGCCTTGACAGGAGGAGGGGGGTGGCTACAGCAGAGCGAGCGACCCCTTGCTGAAGCCAGCGACCATGGGGTCAAGTCTAGGATCCTATGCTCAAGGCAGCAACCTCGGGGTTTCAAACCTGGGTCCTCTGCGTCCCAGTCCAACACACTATTCACTGTGCCACTGTCTGGTCAGGTGGGAAAAGGTGTTAAGTAAGTAGTAGGAAAATTGGACAGCACTTGATCTGGGTAATGAAAATGAACATCACCAGTTAGGGACAGGTGAATGATACCACGTGCCTCTGAATGTGATACCCTGAAAGAACACAGCTTCACTCTATGTACTGTTTTGGCCAGGAATGCACCACCCACATCTACTAATCCTGAGGAAACATTAGACATGTTCAAAATGATGAGCATTCTCTTTAAAAAAGAACTATATTCTTCAAAAATGATAATATTATAAAAGTCAAAGATAGGCTAAAAGGTTTTTTTAAAAAAACTAAAGGTGCAGGATATACATAAGATGTTCCTAAGATAGGATCCTGTAACTGGAGAAAAATTAGAAGTTTTTTAAAGGCACTGTTGGACCAGTTGACAACATTATTTGGTTAAAGTATTATTATGATACTATATTTACTAAATTGTAGCTGTATTGTGATTGTATTTGAGGTTATTTTAGGAAATGCACACTGAAGTATTTATGGAAGAAGGGCTATGATGTATTTAGTTTACTCTCAAAATGGCTCAGAAAAAGGCACTCTGTATGTATGTGGGTGTCTTTAGGGTTTTGTGTACATATACATGTCATATACATAGAGAGTAGACAGAGGGAGATCTAGGTACACTTATATGGATGTTCTTTACTGTGATTTTTCTGTAAGTTTGAGATATTTCCAAATAAGTTTATACACATGCCTGTGTCCTCATTGCGACTTATCTCTTACTTGTTCTAGGTGGCTAGTTTACCTTTAATATTTATTTGAATTAAGATGTTAACATTCTTTGCTCACAGATATACACATTGATTTTTAATTTTTCTTAAATAGCGCTGGGCCTAAAGGAGATAACATTTACGAATGGAGATCGACTATACTTGGTCCACCAGGTTCTGTATATGAAGGTGGTGTCTTTTTTCTGGATATCACATTTTCATCCGATTATCCTTTTAAGCCACCAAAGGTAAGAACCTAGAAGTACATTCTTTAGCATTTATTCTTCTTCAAAATCAGTTTATTCTAGAGATTAAATATGTATTGATATAATTTAATTTCATTGTTTTTTATGGATTGATATGGAACCTCTCATGTACTAAAAACTTTAAAACTGCAAATGTAATTGATTTCTGCCTTTTACAGATAACTTTGTAATCAGCAGAAGTTTATTATAAAAAAAAGTATACCACTCTGCACATCAATAAAGCAGATGAAGTTTTGATTTTTGATATGAGGGAAAATATTCTATGAACCTTTCTTAGAAACATACTGGGATTAAAAAGTAAACCTGTTTTACAAGTGCTAGACATAAAGTTTAAATAACTTGAATTTTGTGCTATATACCTTACTTATCTTTATAGATGAGTAAAAACTAGAAAAACCATGGTGAAGAAGAGGGAAACTAATAAGTATTTAGTGAACTTATTTTGTGCCCTCTGTAGATAGGATGTAGTAATTGGAATGACAGTGGTTGGGTGACTTAATGCCTCCTTGTTGTCTCTGAATATGTATTAGGTGGTAACAGAGAGGATGAGTTGTGCCTTGTCATGACTGGCAATTATCTTTCAAGTCTTAAACAGAACAGTTACTTAAATAGCTTTCTCCTCTGACTTCTCATTGTAAAGTGGTGAGGCCTGCAGGTAAAACCCACCAGTATTAAGACTGAGCATAATTATTCTTTAGTTAGAGCTTTCTGACATGTTAGAGGAAAATGTGTTATCAATGATGAAATGTTTTCTTTTTCAACGTAGTTCGTTCTGTTCCCAGTACCATGTAAAATATGTATTTGCAGCAATTTAATGCCAGAAAAAAATAAAAAAGGAAAAAAGGAAGAAAAAAACCCTAGTGTGTTCTCAGAGAACAACATTTCCACCTAGTGGTATTTACCTCAAATTCAGATACCAAGGTTTCCTAGCATCTAGAAGTTTTTGAGTGCTTTACTCTGTGGTCCCATCAGAATTTAAGATCTTTAAATGATTGTCTTAATGCTCTCAGGTATACAGAGTATGTCTTGTTAGATCAGTCAAATAAAGGGATAAAACCCTCATACTAATAATAACACAACTTGTATTCGCATTCAAAATAACTCTTTAAATGACAGTATATCCCTAACTGCTCAATTTGCATTTAGTGGTTTTCTGTATTAAAGAAAACAAAACTTAAGCAAAATAACTCATGACTATATAAGTAGAGATACTAATTTTTAATGCCTTGTTTTTCTTATGGGAAAAGTGGTTTTAATGATAGCAAAATTAGGAGAAAAAATTTGCAAGATTTACTTTTTATAAAATTACCTTTGTACGTGAGGGGAAATTTGTTAAAGAAAACTTCTTAGCATCTTTTGATGGAAAGTAGAAGTTGACTAATAGAAGGGTTTTAATCTATAGTTCTACATATAATTTCTTATAATCATTTTGGTTAATATAATATTTTTTAATTTAGCATGTTAATTTTTGCTGGTCTTAATATTTTAATTTTCTAGCCTTTTAATGTTAAACTTTTTAATCTAAGGTATCTTATACAGTGTTATGAAACATTCAGATCTATATATATAGTTGGACAAGTGAAAAAGAAGACTTCTGCTGTTATCTTAGTGTTAGGTATAATTATTTCTCTATAGTACTGCTTATTTTTGAAGTGCAGAAAGTTGTTAAACTTCTTGAATAATAATGAATTCTCTTCTATTCATTGTTAATAGCTAAAAGGATTCAATATTAATTATATTGTTTTTAAACCATATATACAGATAGCTATCAATAATTTGAACATATATTATTTATTCCCATATTCTTTTTTTTTTCTTTTTTGTATTTTTCTGAAGCTGGAAACGGGGAGAGACAGTCAGACAGACTGCGCCCAACCGTGCGCCCAACCGTGATCCACCCTGCATGCCCACCAGGGGGTGACGCTCTGCCCACCAGGGGGCGATGCTCTGCCCCTCCAGGGCGTCGCTCTGTTGCGACCAGAGCCACTCTAGCGCCTGGGGCAGAGGCTAAGGAGCCATCCCCAGCGCCTGGGGCCATCTTTGCTCCAATGGAGCCTCGCTGTGGGAAGGGAAGAGAGAGACAGAGAGGAAGGAGAGGGGTAGGGGTGGAGAAGCAGATGGGCGCTTCTCCTGTGTGCCCTGGCCGGGAATCGAACCCGGGACTTCTGCACGCCAGGCCGATGCTCTACTACTGAGCCAACCGGCCAGGACCTTATTCCCATATTCTATAGCACAACTGTCTAACAAATATAAGTCAAGCTTCATGTATAATTTTAAATTTTCTAGGCCTGACCTGTGGTGGCGCAGTGGATAAAGCGTTGACCTGGAATGCTGAGGTTGTCGGTTCAAAACCCTGGGCTTGCCGGTCAAGGCACATATGGGAGTTGAAGCTTCCTGCTCCTCCCCCCTTCTCTCTCTCTCTCTCTCTCCTCTAAAACGAATAAATAAAAAAAATAAAAAAATAAAAAAAAAATTTAAATTTTCTAGTAGCTACATTAAAAAAGTAGACACAGTGAATTAATTTTAATAATATATTTTATTTAACTTAGTGTATCCAGAATAGTATCATTTCAACATGTAACCAATAAAAGAGTTTTATTAAAGCGATATTTTATGTTCTCTTTCTGGTATTGAGTCTTTTAAAATCTGATGTGTATTTTATTTATTTAGCACTTTTCAATTCAACTAGCCAGATTTTTAGAGCTCTGTGTGACTAGCATGTACTGTATTCGAGTAGTTCTAGATGTGTGTGGTCTGTTCTTCTGGCACCCCAGCAAGACCAATGGCTTTTCCCCCATTAGACCAATGGTTATTTTGTTTGTTTTTAATTTTCCATTCTTATCAGAAATACACTTTTGAAGACTTTTAGTATTTTCTCTCATACTCCACTTGGGAGATCACAGTGCTCTGTTAGTTCCAAGAGATTAGAAACTTTTTCCCTCTGCAACTCCAAATTAAGAATTAACCACTTACTGTTTGTGATTGTTTGAACACTTAAAATATTTGTTCCTCTAATTCGTCCTGGTTTTTACACATCTCAGAAAAATACTAGTTTCCTTTATTCAGTAGCTTAAGACCTTGCTTGTTTTATTTTCCTTTCTTGTCTAACAAGACAAATGAGCCAGTTGTAGTGATAAAATGCTAGGAAATAGGCTGGTGATTTAACCAACCTTCTTTTCTTCGGGATTTTGTGACAAGAAATTAGCTAAGTTGATACTGGTCTTTTCTACTAACAGACTGATGTAACTTTTGCTTTATGTTTAAAAAATTATTTACCAGTTCCTCTTACCTTTGGCATAAACCCATTTTTGTTCTCCCGTACTCTGTCTTTAAACAGGAGTGTGCAGGCGTGTATGTATGTGGTTACACATGCGCGCACACGCAAACACACACACACACACATACACATAGAATTTGTATATCATTGATTTTCATTAAACTAATCATATCAACTACTCACTTTGGTTTTAAATTAATGTAGTTCTTGCTTTACTGGATAAAAACCAGAAAATTTATTTTTTATCAAATTAAACCTTTTAATGTTAAAAAAATGTATTGATTATTTGAGAGAGGGAGAAAATCATCAATTTGTTGTTTCATTTATTTATGGCCTTCATTGGTTGATTTGAGTATGTGTTCTAACTAGAGGTCAGACCTTTATCCTTGGTGTTTTGGGTGGATGCTCTAACCCAGGGGTTGGGAACCTTTTTGGCTGAGAGAGCCATGAACGCAACATATTTTAAAATGTAATACCATGAGAGCCATACAACGACCTGTGTACATTATGCATTATCCAATAAAAATTTGATATTGTCCCAGAGGACAGCTGTGATTGGCTCCAGCCACCGGCAACCATAAACAGAAGTGGTAGGAAATGAATGGATTATAATACATGAGAATGTTTTATATTTTTAATGTTATTATTTTTATTAACTATTTGTGAGCCAGATGCAGCCATCAAAAGAGCCACATCTGGGTCGCGAGCTATAAGTTCCCAACTCTTATTCTAACCAGCTGAACTACCTGGCCAGGGCATAAACTATTTGATTTTGTTGTCACTTAAACCTAGTATTCGATTAGCTCTTCAGTTAAATTATTCTGTATTTAGTTTAATCTGTGATGTGTTACTTTTCATTCTTGCTAGTGAGACTTTTAGTTGGTAAAAAAGCATTTCATTTTTTCCTGTTTCCAATGTGACTGCCCTTAGGTTACTTTCCGCACCAGAATCTATCACTGCAACATCAACAGTCAGGGAGTCATCTGTCTGGACATCCTTAAAGACAACTGGAGTCCTGCTTTGACTATTTCAAAGGTTTTGCTGTCGATTTGTTCTCTTTTGACAGATTGCAACCCTGGTAAGCAGATCTTGATTACAGTGAGGCCATCGTGTCCTGTTTCCATAGTGTAGTGGTTATCACGTTCGCCTCATAATGAGGCCATGGACACTAGTGAATTTTCTTGGTTAGCTTAAGTATGGATTTGAGAAGTGGTGGAAAGATCAACATAAAACATTTTATGAGGATATTATCAATGCCATTTCAATTAGAGTAGACCAGAGGCCTCTCAATAACTTTCTTTAGTTTTTTAATGGAATACTACCCTATACTTATTTCTCCCTGTCTTTGATGTACTCTATTTCTAAATTAATGTTGCCATACAAATCACTTTGACATAAGTAACGTGATGTCTAATACCAGTGCCTCCTTTTCTTCCTTTATGCTACTGTGTGCTTTAAAGCAACCAGTTAGTAATGAAGAGCGTCTTGTTTCTCTTCCTTTTTGGATTATAGTTGTATTAGATGTAGTAATAGTGGAGGATATTAAAAAATTATATAGCTCATGAGATTGTAGGACTAGACTATGATTATGTATACTTAGAAATAAAGTCATCTGCATAATTTATAGCACTTTCAAGAAATACGTTAAGTGCCACACATGATCTGAACTGAAGAGTGATGTGTAAGCCAGGGAATTTGTGTATGTTGTCTTACTAAGAGGTCACCTTTTAAGAGAAGTTGAGTTTTTCTTAACATTGGATTAATCACCGAAGTCTTTTATTATTATTTTTGGCCCAGCAGTTATACAGATACTAAACATAGATAGATAGATAGATAGATAGATAGATAGATAGATAGATAGATAGATAGACTGTAAGATTTATTATAGCAAAAGATTGGAAACATCCTGGATGTCCATTAATAGAGGATCTACCTTAAAAAGAATGAGACAGCTCTATGTGAACAGATAGGTCAAGTTCTCTAAGATATACTAAGTAAAAAAAGCGAGGCACTGAAAAAATACATATGCATAACAATATATTCTAAATGCTTATCTGTTTGTAAACTCTGGGTAAAAATGTTGTAAACAGGGAACAATCATTTACCAGGAAAAGAACCTCCTGAATAATGAAGGTTTATTTCTCAGATTTAATTTTCAATTCAGACATCTATTTAAAACAATATGGTATGTTTGCAAATGGAGATAATGATACTTATTTGAGTTATTTTATTGCATATAACGAAGGAAACATTTTATTTTGAATAGCATTGCATTGTTAGCTCTGATTTATTTAAAATTACATTTTTTAATATTTATAAGAGGCAAAAATATCTTCTAGCACACTTTTATTATTGAGTAAAATGCCAAGAGTAAAAAACAAGTTTTATATATTAAAAGCATACATCTTTTATAAAAATATTTATTACCTCAATATTCATTTTTTTAGTTAAAGGGCATTTAAATTGATTGTTAATGTTAAGATGAAAAATCAGTATTTCAATGTAATAGAATGTTAAAACTGTACCTTTAAGACATACAATATGTTTTATTATTCTTTTCACTTTTCCAGCGGATCCTCTGGTTGGAAGCATAGCCACTCAGTATTTGACCAACAGAGCAGAACATGACAGGATAGCCAGACAGTGGACCAAGAGATACGCGACATAATTCACATAATTTGTATGCAGTGGGAAGGAGCAGAAGGCATCTTCTCGCTGTGCTGCAAATCTTTATAGCCTTTACAATACGGACTTCTGTGTATATGTTATACTGATTCTACTCTCTGCTTTTATCCTTTGGAGACTGGGAGACTCCCCAAAAAGGTAAATGCTATCAAGAGTAGGACTTTGTAGCTGTAGATTAGTTATGTTTAAAATGCCTACTTGCAAGTCTTGCTTCTTTGGGATATCAAAATGTATTTTGTGATGTACTAAGGATACTGGTCCTGAAGTCTACCAAATATTATAGTGCATTTTAGCCTAATTCATTATCTGTATGAAGTTATAAAAGTAGCCGTAGATGACTAGGAATTACGTCATTTGTATTAAACCCAGATCTATTTCTGAGTATGTGGTTAATGCTGTTGTGAAAAATGTTTTACCTTTTACCTTTGTCAGTTTGTAATGAGAGGATTTCCTTTTACCCTTTGTAGCTCAGAGAGCACCTGATGTATCATCTCAAACACAATAAACATGCTCCTGATGGCCTAGTTTCCTGTCATGTTTTAAGTCAGTCTTGTTAGAAGGTTTGTCTGAGATGATTGTTCATGAAATAAAAATGCGGATGTGAAGATATTGAGCATTAAAGACTAGTACAAATAAATGAATTATTAAATAGAATACATTTGAAATCTTATTAAATGTGTAGAGTGTTTTTTCTTTAAGTCCTAATGAGAAAATATAATGACCTTAAAATTAAATATGTAAAACGATTTTAGACCATTGGTCTCAAAAACTTACAAAGATGTACTTTGATAATATATTTTAGATAAAAATAATAATGAATTTCTGGCGCACTCAGGAATCTGATATTGTTATGGAACATTTTGTTTCCAAATTAGTGATTTCTATTCACCGTTGGGCAATATTGTCAAATAACTATAATCTGGTAGTTGTTCTGTCTTGGTGCATTTTTTTAGTTGACTTCAGATATTGGTCTTGAATTTCTATGGTGTATATGGTGTGTGTTACCATTTTTATTGTGACACTTGGTCAACAGATGTAGCCAGAGACAGAGTTGAATACAGAAACCCTTTTTTGTGCTGATGGTAGAATAGACCTCTGGGTTAGTGTGCAGGTGTGGCATTTTTTCTCAATTGAAAAAATAATAGATTTTAAGGATTTCACAGATTATGTAAATTCTTTCTTTCTAGTTATAATTATTAAATCTTAGATTTCTTAAAGGAGTTAGAATTAACTTTGCAATATTCAGATATGGTAAACAATATAAATGTGCTATTTTTTTCTGAATACTTAATAATTTTATTGGGTTAATTCTTTGGTTATATAAACAAGTTTGTGGAATATGAGGCAGATGTCTTCTCCAGTAGTAAATATGGGAATAGAATACCATCTTAAAATTTATAGAGTAGGATTATTAGCATAAAAATACATTGCTTCAAATATAAAGTAAAACATTTATAGTTGTATATACCCTCACTAAGAATAATGGTCTTCTACTGACTTGAGTGTCTTAAATCAGGATAAAAATAAAATTACTTAGGTATCCGTTTTTCACATAAAGTCCCCCCCCCCTCAGTATTTTGAAGAATTCAGGGTTAGGCCTATGAAAACTACTAAGCTTTAACTATTTAAGCAGTGACTAATAATCTGTAATGGATCTCAAGCCAAAATGATGAGGGAGGGGACCTTTTGTGTAAGCTGCAGAGCTTCCTGTGCAGGTTAGCTGTGGGAAGTAGTTGTTCCCGCTTTCAGTAGTATACATTCTACACCCTGGAGTAACCGTTTTCCCTTTGTGCTACAAAAGCCTTCATTGTGCTGAATGGTAGGATGTTTGGGATGCTCTCATTGGACTTCCTTCATTTACTATCAGCCAGCCTATTTTGCTTATAACTTGTGGTCTGTGTCCTCTACTCACCTGAGACACAGTGGAGGAAGTGGGCTATTTGAAAGTATTTGTGACTCTTGCACAAACTACCTTTGTAGCCTTGAATAGGATACTTCTTAGAGTTTCAATTCCTATATGAAACGAGATTTGAGCTTTGATTATATTCGTATTCCTTGTTAGCCCTCAAACTCAGATAATTCTGACCTTATGAAGTCTGTTACGCTTGTTCTGCTTTCTCTTTCAGGGAACAGGCTACAGTTTCAAATGGACTGAAATAAAAACTAATCATTATTTGGTTTTCTACTCCTAGATTCCCTTAAAATTCTGAATTTTTTTAATCTTCTCTTTTTGAAAAACTATAGATCCGCTCCCCAGTTACATAGGTAGGTATTCATCTATGTATACTCTAAATGAGGGCTCTTTTTCCTTGAAACTTTGCTGTAGATATAAATTGTACTATTTCAAAACCCAGACTTCTTCTCCTTCATTAAGAGCAAATTCTGCAGGTTAAATTCCAAATGCAACTGAGTAAGTATTCAAGAATGGTCCTAGCACATGCATGCCTTTGATCCTGGAGTGTTCTAATGACGATCCTATGCCGTCTGAGGAGTTGTGCAGTGCACCCCTGCATGGAGGTACCGCTCAGTTCCTGACGGGCCTTATCTCCTGTCATGTCCCCTGAAGAGCTGCAGGAAAGGGAGATAGTGCTGACCTCGGTTGCCAGTGAAGCACAGGCTCAGGTGGGTTAACAGCGCATCCCAGATTACACAGCCGGTATGTGCAGGTACCACCCCCATTATTTACCATGACACGAAGAGCTTTTGTTATAGCATCCTAGTTCATATGGAATATGTATGTAAAAGATAAACATAGATTATTGAAAATTACTAAAATAAGGTACAGTTTTATATTTTAGTACAGTAAATCCTTATTTTAATAGTCTATTTTAAAAGTCTCGGATAGAACCTTATAATATATGATGTTACCGATAGTTTCCAATGAATATGAGGTTTCTTTATTTAGCTTCTGCCTTAGACATTTGTCATAGAAATAATTTTAACGTCGCTGATTTTTCTTTTTTTTTATTTGGAAAAAGTGAAATGATATCATTCTTAATTTACATCACTATACATCATATAACACCAGGAAATTTATAAGCATTTGTTGACTACTTTTTCCAAAATAATAAGATGTATTAGTTATCTAGATACTGCTTTTAAAGCTAGGAATCTTAAGTAATTACAGGGATAAAATTCTGCAGATGTGCAGTGTGCATTGACCCATGTCGATGCTACTCTTTCTATGAGAACTTTGAGGTATCATGTACCTGGTCAGTCTACTGACTTTTTCAAGTATATTCTTACTACAATATAAGAATGTCTGTATTGTAAAGTTGAAGTCCATTTCAATCATATGCTTTCAGATGTTAACCTGCATTATAATCATGTTAATGCAGTATGTTAACACATTTTCAGTTGACATTTATATTGTGGTCTTTGGAGAGAATTATGGCATGATATGAAACTATTTTTATAAAACTGTTGCAGATTATTTAAAAAGGCTGAGATGATTCTACAAAAAGTAAGTTATCCATTTAAATTTCTGGTAGTGTTCTCTATTTTTGATAGAATGTTTAAAAGACTGCTTCTCCAGTGGACTGATAGTCCTTTCAAAATGGTTATAAAGTGAATTTCTGGGACTGATTTATAAACTGCATTGCCTGCAGTGTTCAGTAGTGTATAAAGCCTTGTCAGTCAGAACCTCCTGAGTTAGAAGTGAGAGTGGTCCTCTGCAGTGGGTGATAGTATCACACCTGGACTCTTTCCTCTCCTCTCCCTGATGGTTAAACGCCTAAGCACATCCCTGCAGGGCATGTCCTGGACTTCTAGCATACGTCTCTTCTTTTAGTTTCCACCTCCTGTGCTCTCAGCTTCTTGGTATTACAGTAGCTCATGTGACTAGAAACCCAAGGTGATATTTAAATGATAACAGTCTATATGTTTGTTAGACCATAAGAAGCTAAGTTTGAAAATTAAAAAATATAGGTAATAAAGTACCCAGATTCAGACACAGGGACAGTGTAAACATTTTTTAGTAGAATATAACGTATTTTTTGCTCCGTAAGATGTACCTGACCATAAGACACACCTAGGGTTTTAAGGAGGAAAATAAGAAAAAATATTCTGAACCGTGGTGTGTTAAAATATTTAATAAAATAACCGTACTTTTTACTCCATAAGACACACTTTTTCTTCCCCAAAAGTAGAGTGGAAATGCCTGTGTGTCTTATGCAGTGAAAAATACGGTATGTCATTAATTTAGTTATATGAGGAAGAGTGATTTGACTGTGATGAGGCAGCAGAGCTCTGGGTACTCGCTCTAGGTGTGTTTAAATCTTCCCTATCTCGAGGTTATCTGGTTGAAATTAGGTGAGGCTGTAGTCCCATTTACACAGCTCTGTTCAACACAGAATATAAAGCAATTTTTCCAAATTCTTTAAACCCTAAATTTTATCTCAAGTCCTACTCCTTTCCATTTTACTATCACGTACCTTTAGTCTGTCAGCCTGTCTCGCTGAGACACTATCTGCACAAACATCAGAAATAGTAAGAAACTCAAACAAGTGCAAATTTCAGTATACCATATTTCCTCCGTTGAAGGAATTTTTTTTTCTTTTCCTTTTGGAGGGTGTGTGTGGAGGATGGTTATGCTATTTAATCCCTGAACTGACCTTCATTGTGAGTTTATTTTATATATATTGTTTGTGTGTGTTTGTGGGGGGGAGGACAGAGACAGACACAGAAATAGAAGAGAGAGGGACAGATAGGGACAGACAGACAGGAAGGGAGCGAGATGAGAAGCATGAATTCTTTGTTGTGGCTCCTTAGTTGTTCATTGATGGCTTTCTCATACGTGCCTTGACCGGGGGCTTCAGCAGAGCAAGTGACCCCCTTGCTCAAGCCGGCGATCTAGGGTTTCAAGCCAGTGACCTTTGGGCTCCAGCCAGCGACCATGAGGTTGTGTTTGTGATCCCACACTCAAGCCGGCAACCTCAGGGTTTTGAACCTGGGTCCTCTGCATCCCAGTCTGATGCTCTATCCACTGTGCCACCACCGGGTCAGGCAATATTAAGTGTTTTCTAATTGAAGGTCCTTTCAGGCACTACAATGTGTACAGAGAATACATCATCACATCCTTAATTTATGATTTCTTGTCCAGGTAGATTTTCCTCTCTTCTTTTCAGAAAAGAACACGTCTTTGCCACTGTGCATCCATTTTCTGTTTAATGAGAAATTGAACACATGCTCTATTTATTTAACTATGAAAATATTAGTATAATGATTTCCTAAGTTTTACCCAAGTATGTGTTATTGAACATACTTAATACTATTTGATGCTTTCAAAATAGTTTGTCTTTAAAACTACTCTTAGTACCCACTGTCTCTAGCATGTATATTGGCATTTTATTATGTTTAGTTTAAACCTTATACAAATTTCTGAATAGTGAGCTTTTAGAAGATCAACTCTATACTCCCTGTCTCTATCTAAGCCTGGTATCTAACATGATATATGTTTGCTGAATATCATGGGTATAAATTATCTTCATAATGTTATGCAGAGACCATGTGAGGCTTATCAGTCATGTCTTTAATTCTCCATCATAATGATTCAGTGCTTCATATGTGTGGTAGGTGCTGGATATATTCCTGTTTGCTTGAAATAGAAGTAGCAATGGGTTATTCCTACTTTTAATGTCTACTTGTTTAAAATGGAGAATGATTTAATTCTGTGATTTTAAAAGTCTTTAAATATACCAGAATGACCTGACCAGGCAGTGGCACAGTGGATAAAGCGTCAGACTGGGATGCGGAAGACCCTGGTTCGAGACCTCGAGGTCGCCAGCTTGAGCGCAGGCTCATCTGGTTTGAGCAAAGCTCACCAGCATGGACCCAAGGTCGCTGGCTCGAGCAAGGGATCACTTGGTCTGCTGAAGTCTTGTGGTCAAGGCACATATGAGAAAGCAATCAATGAACAACTAAGGTGTCGCAACGAAAAACTGATAATTGATGCTTCTCTTCTCTCTCCATTCCCGTCTGTCCCTATCTATCCCTCTCTCTGAGTCTCTCTCTGTCTCTGTAAAAAAAAAAATTAAAAAATAATAAAATAAATAAATAAATATACCAAATGTTTTCTGTCCTAAAAATTTACATAATTTATTATTACTATTTTAATTGATCTATTTTTTTTGTATTTTTCTGTTAAAAAGAAAAGAACACAGGAATACATGTATCTGCTTACAGTATTCTTCTAGAGAAATCTAATAGGAAAAATGAAAAGTATTTTAGGGAAAAGAGACTAATATATACGGCTCACAAAAATTAGGGGATATTTCAAAATGAATATGAAACAATAAAGCATTTGATTTTTTTTAAATTAAGAACATCAGAAAAGCAAACAAATCAAAGAAAGTGGTTCTATTGTGCAAATGAGATGCAAACTCAGTTACCATAATTGAATAGCAAGTGACATTGGTGGGGGGGGTACAGAAGCATGTCACACTGGATGAGAGTGCCACACATGGACTGTTCAGTAGGGTGTATGGTCACCCAAGACTGCCAAAACACAGTGACAACAGTGGGGCATGGACAGGATCAGATTGTCCAGCAGTTTTTGTGGGATCCTCTGACACTCTTGCTCCAGGGCAACTTCCAGCTCAAGAAGTGTGGGAGGCACTGGATGGTTTGCCAGATGTCTTCCCAGTGCATCCCAAGCATGTTCAATGGGATTCAGGTCTGGAGAACGAGAAGTCTAGTCCATGTATTCATTTCCTGTATCCTGAAGTATATTGTTGAAAAGATATGCATGTTGGGGCCTTGCATGAAAAGAAGTTGTTTTCAACTGTTACAACATAGGGTACCACTATAGGGTGCAGGACCTCATCTCGATACCTGGCAGCAGTCAGTGATCTGTTTCTGATGACATGGAGGTCGGTACAACCACTAATGCTGATGCCAGCCCACACCATGCACCGAAGGAATTCCTTTCTTGCATGAAACCTGGATTCTCACATGTTCCTCATACACGCCAGATCAGGACACAACGGTTGTCAGGCTGTGTAGACTGAACCGTGACTCCTCAGAGAAAAGGATAGTTGACCACTCTTCATGGGTCCAATGACGATGGTCATCAGCTCACCGTCTCTGGGTTCTACGATGTTCAGATTATGGAATGCATACCACTGGTCACCAGGCATGCAGTCCAACACAATGGAGCCAATTTTGTATGGTCTGGGTGCATATCCATCATCTAGTGGCTGCAAGAAACTGTCCCCAGAGCTCTGTCGCATTGCTGTGCCTGTTCCTTCTTGCCAATAAGGTCAAATAGCAGTTATCTCTTGCTGTTGTGGCAGATGGGTGACCCTGCCCTCATCTTCTTCGTTCTGTGTCAGTCTCAAGAGCAATTCCACAGTCTGCTAATCACGCTTTGGGATGTTCCAAGTGCTGTTGCCACTGTCGTCTGTGTTTGACCAGCTTCAAGACGTCCTGTGGCTCTCCGGGCTTCACATTCAGACAAACCATGTTGCAGGGGCATTGCAAGGGCGAGAAACTGCAGGATGTGCACTTTCAGGATCAGGGAACGTGCAGATACTCCAGTACTTTCAGCCTTTTGTATAGTGCATTTTCACCAATGAAATAAAAGTTGGTTTTGTATCTCATTTGCATAATCCAACAGCTTTCTTTGACTTGTTTGCTTTTCTGATGTTCTTTATAAAAAATATGAAATGCTTTTTTTATTGCTTCTTATTCATTTTGAAATACCCCCTAATTTTTGTGAGTATATTTATGGTAATATGGAAGGGGCAGTCCTTGAGGGTTGAAAGGTGGTTAATTGAGATAATATCCAAGTCTCTTCATGTTTCTTTCCTTCTCCACTTCTAGCTTATGTGAGAAAGGAAAATAGAATACGGTAAGGATCAGATGGGTCACGATTTTTTTTATTGCCACATGCTTTTCTGTAACAATTGATATAACTGAAGGGGACTGGGTAAAGGTTCTCGTAATTCTAGAAGTGTAATTCCTGCAGCTTTTCACTCATTGTAACATGAGTATCTCATAAGCCAGAGGAGCAAACTCAGGAATGCTAGCTGCTTATTGCTGCAGGCCCACTTTAGACCAAGAGGGGAGAAAGAAACCTGTGGACCAAAACTGAAGGGCATTGGGCATCAAAAGAAGTACTGACAATTATGGGGCCAAATGTATAGGAGTTAAAGATTCTCTAGTGACAGATTGGAGTGCTCATGCCAGTCGTTATGCGAGCATTTCTCAATGTCATCTACAAAGTGATGAAGTATTAGGAGGAACACATCGGACGGAGGGAATAAACCTGTATGCAAGGGTATCACTGACACCCCTTACCTAGTTCCCTTATTGTTTTCTAGAAGTGCTTTCGCCCTTTGCAAAAGTCTTTTCCTGGCCTCACCGTTCCCAAATTGTAAAAGGTTGTTTCAGATATACATGTGAGACGTTTTTATTCTATAGATTTAAAAATTTTATTGAATTTATTGGGGTGACATTTGTTAAAATTATATAGTTCTCAGCTGTACAATTCTATAATACATGATCTGTATATTGCATTGTTGACCACCCAAGTCAAATTTCCTTCCATCACCATTTATGCCCCTTTACCCTCTTGTAACCCCCACACTCCCTTTCCCTTATGTTATCCCTATACTGTTGTCTATGAGGATTCTTTTTTTTTTTTTTTTTTTTTGTATTTTCCTGAAGTTGGAAATGGGGAGGCAGTCAGACAGACTCCCATGCGCCCGACCGGGATCCACCCGGCATGCCCACCAGGGGGTGATGCTCTGCCCATCTGGGGCGTCGCTCTGTTGCAACCAGAGCCATTCTAGCGCCTGAGGCAGAGGCTACAGAGCCATCCTCAGCGCCCAGGCCAGCTTTGCTCCAGTGGATCTTTGGCTGCGGGAGGGGAAGAGAGAGACAGAGAGGAAGGAGAGGGGGAAGGGTGGAGGAGCAGATGGGCGCTTCTCCTGTCTGCCCTGGCCGGGAATTGAACCCAGGACTCCTGCACACCAGGCCGATGCTCTACCACTGAGCCAACCGGCTAGGGTCTCTTTCTTTTTTTTTTTTTTTTAAAGAAGAGAGATGAGAAACATCAACTCATAGCTGTGGCACTTTAGTTGTTCATTGTTTGCCTCTCATATGTTTTGTAGGGTGGAGTGGGGGCAGCTGAGCCAGTGACCCTACCCTGGGCTTAAGCCAGCAGCTATGGGGTCATGTCAGTGATCCATGCTCAAGCTGGTGACCTCAGGGTGTTGAACCTGGGACCTCAGTGTCCCAGGTGAACACTCTGTCCACTGCACCACCTGGTCATCTGGCTATCCCAGATTTTTGTGTAATGACTTAATTTTATTTGTGTTTTATTTCTTCTCCCTCAACTTGATCATGAGCCCCTAGAAATCAGAGATTTAATTAATTTCACTCCATCAGGTTATTAGTTGTATACTCTGGCAAATACTGCTGTAGGCATTTAGGATAAACAGTGGACAAAGCACACAAAAATTCCTGTCTTTATGGCATCTACTTGTCAGGTCAGGGAGACAAGGTTGAAATCAGAAAAAAATAGTAAATAATATGATCGTAAGTGCTGCGGAGAAAACTAAAGCAGGGAACGGAAATGGGGAGGGGTGTTGAAAGGGAGAAAGGGGAGGTTGCAGTGCAGCTATTAAAGGGCAGTCAGAGAAAACCTCATCAAAAAGATGAGTCAAGAGCTGAAGGTGGTGAGAGATTAGCCACATGGAGAAAGAGGATTCCAGACAGAGGGAAGAGTGTATGGCCAAGGCCCTACAACAGGAGCATGCCTGATGCATATGAAAAACAAGAAATACCCCAGGGAAGATGGAACAGAGGGAGCAACTGGGAGACAGGTAGGAGGTAGGGTCAGGAAGATGACAGCTGGGCAAATCACATAGGGTCTTCAGTCGATGGCATTTCGTTGTAAGGAGTTTGCTAGTATCTTAAGTAAGGGGACGCCCTTGGCGGGTTTTACCCAGAGTGCTAGGATATGACATGTTCTATTAGAATCTCTGATTACTATTAGGGAAAAGACTTGGTAGGGCAGAGGGAGGACGGAGCAGCATAAGAAACACGGATGACTTCAAGCTGGGTGGCATTAGTGTAGGTCGTAAAAAGTAGTAAGATTCTGGTTCAAGCAAAGGAACCCAGGAAGAAGCAGAGAAATAAAAGGAAAACCCCAGGAGAGTGTTGAAACTGGGAGAGAAAGTGAAGAGTTTCCAGGCAGTGGGAATGTCTTGCCTTATATGCTACTGATCTATCGAATAAGAGGACTGAAATGCCAGTTTTATTTAGCAGCTGATGGGTATTGGTCATTGATGACTTTGACAAGCACAGTTTTGTTGGAACAGTGAGGTCAAAAGTTTGAGTGGAGTAGGTGCCAGAGATAGTGAAAGGAAAGAAACTGTGGAATATGACAATTTTGCAGTAAAATAGAAAAACGAGGAGTAATTGGAGCTTTGTGGTGTGTTTTGTTTGTTTAAGATGGAAACTAATGTAGTGTGTTTGTATGTTGATGCGAAAGATCAAGAGGGGGAAATGAGTGGTGTAGAGCAGAGGCAATGTCCTGGAGAAAATCACCTGTTACACCGTTTGCTGAGGGGGTTTCCAGAGTTCTCTGCACTTTCCTTGGACATTTCTTCCTGACTAGAGGAAGAACTCTGGGAGACACTGTAGCCTGCACCAGCACTAAAGCAGTGTTGGCCTCTGCCAAATTCTTATATTCTCCTAAGTAGGCAGGGGGTGGATAGGATGTATCACAGTGGTTTTCAACCTTTTTACACTTGATCATCAGTCACCTAGCCAGCTGGCAATGAAATATGCAACAAATAAAGCTGTATTTTATCGCACATAACACTGCAACACGGTACAAGCTGGTGCTTGATTTCTAAACTCCACATATATGATGCATTGAGCAGTACGTAAGTTTGTTCAAATGCTTTTTGTCTATTGTGCATGATTTGTAAATGCTCTGCATGGTGCAGAAGGTTGTTCGAATGAGCCTGTAAGTTCCACAAACATATCTAAGACAACCTCAGTGGTATTTTCATCAATGATACAGGCTGATAAGTGGCAGTCACACTGAGCATAAGCCAATTCAGCTAAGATCATTGGACTGTATAACCTTCATACATACAATGTCTGGGAATTAAATCTTTCATGGACTGGCACAAAATTTCTGGTGAACTGGCAGCTGACCACAGACCAGTGGTTGAAACACACTGATCTAGTACATAAGCAAAATTGTTGGCCTTTGCTGGGAACTAAGACAGCTCATCTCATCCGTAAGTAACAGAAGAATAGAGAACAAGGAGATAGGTCCAGGCTAGACCAGGTTAGACATCATCATAAGAAGCTCTTTTTGCTTCTCTGAGAAAAGGAAGTGGTCAGTGGCTGAAAGTGAGGATGGAGGCACCACCTCTCGTGTCTGTGTGACTCCTGTGCCCAGTTGAAGACTTATTTATTGTTGAGAGAATAAATAAGTGAATTGTCTACCTAGATGGGCCTTTAATTTCATAGTTACATGTTACCTATGAACAAGTAGGTGAAATTCCAATAGCATCTGGAATTTTTTTTCATCGAGTATGGTTAGCAATTATTAGTTTGTTTGAATCTTAATTACCTTAATATTTTCTTTCCTTCAAGTGATTGCTTTTTCCTTTTGTCATTGAAGAATCGACCTTGACACCAAATTTAACCACAGGAATTGAAGTATTAATTAAAACTTTCTTCTTGGCCCTGGCCGGTTGGCTCAGTGGTAGAGCGTTGGCCTGGTGTGCGGGAGTTCTGGGTTTGATTCCTGGCCAGGGCACACAGGAGAAGCAACCATCTGCTTCTCCACCCCTCCCCCTCTCCTTCCTCTCTGTCTCTCTCTTCCCCTCCCGCAGCCAAGGCTCCATTGGAGCAAAGTTGGCCCGGGTGCTAAGGATGGCTCTGTGGCCTCTGCCTCAGGCGCTAGAATGGCTCTGGTTGCAACAGAGCGACGCCCCAGATGGGCAGAGCATCGCCCCCTGGTGGGCGTGCTAGGTGGATCCTGGTTGGGCGCATGCGGAAGTCTGTCTGACTGCCTCCCCGTTTCCAACTTCAGAAAAATACAAAAACAAAAAAAAACCCTGTTTCTTCTTTGAATGCTGGAAACAAGAAACTAGTCTTTCCCAAAGAGCTCATCATATCTAGTCAGGAAAAGAGATGTAAGTACAAGGAATTTTAGAAACACCACAGTAGATGATGTCGCAGATGATTTCTCTAATTTGGATAGAGGAAAATGGCTTCTCAAAATCCTTGCCCATTCAGATGATTCTAGAAAACTGAGTATTTATTTACCCCAGATCTACTTTGTGGATGTGGTGGCTAGAGCAGGGGTCAGGAACCTTTTTGGCTGAGAGAGCTATGAACACCACATATTTTAAAATGTAATTCCAGCCTGACCTGTGGTGGCGCAGTGGATAAAGCGTCGACCTGGAATGCTGAGGTCGCAGGTTCAAAACCCTGGGCTTGCCTGGTTAAGGCACATATGGGAGTTGACGCTTCCTGCTCCTCCCTCCTCCTCTCTGTCTCTCTCTTCTCTCTCTCCTTCTCCCTCTCCTCTCTAAAAATGAATAAATAAATAAAAATTAAAATAAAATGTAATTCCGTGAGAGCCATACAATGACCCGTGTACATTAGGCTTATCCAATAAAAATTTGGTGGTGTCCCAGAGGACAGCTGTGATTGGCTCCAGCCACCCGCAACCGTGAACATGAGTGATAGGAAATGAATGGATTATAATACATGAGAATGTTTTATATTTTTTACATTTTTTTAATTAAAGATTTGTCTACGAGCCAGATGTAGCCATCAAAAGAGCCACATCTGGCTCGCAAGCCATAGGTTCCCGATCCCTGGGTTAGAGGATAGTGACACCAACCTCTATTACCTACTGACTTCTCCCCTCAGTCCCATGGTGAGGCCTTGTCTTCCTCTGGACCACACCTTTCTCAAGAAACAGGGAATCTGAAGAGCAAGTTTCCCTTCCGGAGAAGCCATGGGACATTGAGCTCTTGACCAGGGCTCATACCTTCTATTGTGCTCCTGTCGGCACTTCCTGCTTCCCAGGGTTTATATGTCAGAAATGGGCGTGTCTTTATTTACTTTCTCTGAAAGTCAAGTCAGAGACAGAGATATGGAATCATAATTGGCTCAACCACTTAGTTTTGTTTAGTGTCAAGAATTGACAAATGCTTAGAAGTTAACGTTTTTTTCCGGATTGAGTCTTGCTGAACAAAACCTCTGCTGTGATTATTGCACATTTAAACTTAACTGTAGTATCTGAACATAAAGAAATAGGATATGGCTCTTCTTTCACAAATAAATTATCACAATATTCTTTACACTATTTCACATATACACAGGCTGATAGTTGCTGGCTTTTTCCCTTATTTCTGAAGCACATCATGATTTGATCCTGTTCTTTCCAGTCTTACCTAGTCTTATTCAGCCCTTTCCTTACCCCTAATCTGCAGGAGCCTTTTCAGTCGTACAGAGGACCCCCATCTATTCTTCATGTCACTATCACATTAACCCTCCCAGAGTAAACTCCTTATCATGACACTCCTCACTCAGAAGACTTGCCTGGTTGCCCACTGTTTACAGAATGAAGTCTAAACTCCTCGGAAGCCCAGTTTTCTGTGATGACATCAGTGTGTTCCCATGATGAAGAAGCTATTTCAGTAGCAGCTTCAGATGCACTTGTTTTGTAGTGAAATACCAGAGTTGTTCTACCGTTGGCCACAGTTCCATCTTTCACTTAAAAATATTTTCTCAGAGAAGTAGCAATAGTGACTCACTGAGAACACTTTCTTAATCCTCTGACTCTTCAAGGCTTTCTGCTCACAGGAATACAGTGGTTTGATACTGACATTTTTCTTTTTTTCTTTTTCTTTTTTTTTAACTAGCAGTGCAAAGTATTGATGCATGTAATCTTGTGGCAGGCCCTATGAAGTGTCCGGCATCAGAAAATGGATTGCTTAAGATACTTTGCTGGGCATACCAGTATTTTACATCTAAATTGATATACTTGGTGCTTCAAGACAGATGGTGCATTGCTTCTGTGCCTAAGAGCATTTGGCAGTGCTGAAATGGAGCCTTCTGTTCTGTCCAGAATAACTTCAGTGATGAGTGGGCAGCTTTGTATATTTTTCTTTTGGCTGAATCTGACTAGTTGAAAGTGTTTTAGCTTACATATCAGCCATATATCTTCATAAAATGACATTGTAAGCAAGCACATAAGTAGATAAGCACTGTTTGGCATGTGGCACTACGTGTTTTTATGTCCATTATAATGATATGTTTCTATATAGTAAGATTAGCAAGTATTTGGCTCTATTTAAACATGGGCACAAAACTTTCCAGTTACCTGTTAGCTCTAGGCTCATGTAAGTTAACCTCAAAAGGACGGCTCTTCAAATGTACACTGAAGTGAGTTTACAGGGGCCGAGGTTTTTAAGTCTCATGTCAGTCATCTCTCCTCAGTTTCATTCTGTCCCCCTGGTTACCACCTCTTCTGGAGCACCTTCCTATGACAGCATTTCCTTATGCAAGACCTGGCTGGAAGATTGCAATGAAGAACATCTTTAAAGCCCTGTGCTTTGCTATAAAAACTTGGAAATTGTTTTGTATTCCTTTGACTTGGCAGCTTGCGAGAGCCTTTTCAGTGATTAGCTAGAAATGCATTTGTTCTCTTCACTGGGTGTTAAATACCTATATTATAGGATGCCAAGTTTCACAAGATAAGCACACTCCAGGGGGACCTCCAACGAGAAACAGCCAAAGCACCCCCATTCTTTACTGGGATGTCGGTGATTATGTTGATGGAGGATGATTGTTGATTTGAGACAGGGTACTATAATGTAGAGAAAATACCCAGCTCATATAAGCTTTGTGAAGAGGTTTACAACTTTGAGCTTGGGTTAAAAATATATTTTGCCAATCTCATAATGTTGGAAGGATAAAGAGATTCATAAAGTTTCCGCAGACTCTGTCAGACTTGTTTCTCTTTTCTTTACATTTCCCGGGAATCCACACAAAGGCTGGTGGCTTCTGGTGTTGGGGCTATTAGTATTGATTCTGTAACATACTGTAAATTATTTTCTGACATACATATTGTGCACAAATACTCTGGCCATGTCTCTAGATTCATAGAACATACCCATGGACTTAATCTCTTAATAGTTGCCTCTGCTTTAGCATCTACAGCTTGGAGTATGTCTGAAAGACTCTGTTTCTTGTCTACTACCTAGTGGCATACCCTGGGAGAATGGCACAGAAGAGTGACCTAGGAGGACACACACATACACACTGAAATGAAGGCTTCTCTGAAAATCACTAGAATCTGCTAATTTTAACACAGTAGGGATAGTAACCTTAGTTCCAATGTTGAGATCCTGCCTAGGAATTTTTAAAATTACTATTTCCAAAATAAAATGTATTATTAAATAAAATATATAATATATTACACAGACATGAAAACTAATTACTAAGGGTTGTATCCTGACATTTTGATGCTTTTATCTTGAAAGAAATTAATATGGGGATCACATTTAGATTTTGATTGTATTATCTCTTAGAGTAATTAGAAGTCATTGATTTATCACAATGTTTGTGAGTAAAACACTAATAATTGTTTCACTTTTGACTTCTGGGTCTTTAGGATACTAAACTCTAGAGCCAACACAGTTTGATTAACCACAACGAAGTAATTAAGGATTCAAATTTCTTATTTACAGTCTTGCTCTATAAGTAGGAACATATATGTATATTTTACTTCTCTGGGCCTAATTTTCTCAATTATGTAAGTGGAAAAAAGAAACAGTGAACAACACTGCAGAAATGTGACAGGAAAAAACTTATTTAGTGGTAAAAGCCTAGGCAGTATAAAGTATCTGGAAAGACTTTAAAGCATAAGACAATACAATTGCAAATTATATGGATAGTTATGTTTGCGTGCTGCGTGAAGCTTCACTGTTAAAATTTTGTTTCTGTTCGTGCTAATAGGCTGTATTGCATCTTTTTTTTGTTTTTTGTTTTGTTTGTTTTTGTCTCTGGGCTCTGAAGATTGAAGTTTATTATTGCCACAAAGGACATAAGTGAGTATATATGTTTTAATTACATTACCAATAATGAATACATACATATTTATTTTAAGGATGTTTGATCATAAGCAATGTAGCTGCCATAGATTCTTCTAAGATTTTTCACTTGAGAGTTGGTTTGGTCTAATCATGTGTAGATGATTCTTTGATTCCCAGAAATAAATGAAAGAGTATAGGAGTTAAAGAATTTCAAAGCATTCTGGGTGTGGTAGGACTCATGCACATTCTGCTCAAGAGAAAAATTACACATTTTCAAATCCTTGAGTTTTCTTTTAGTTTCCTGTGTCGTCCAGATATCCAGTAAAATGTTTTTTACTTTTCTTTCCTTTTATTATTTCTTTTCTCTCTTTTTTATTTCCAGAAACAGTGTGGTGGAAGGGTCTGCCAGAACCTGAGGCAAAACACATAACAGTATAAAAACAATTCTATATTCCAGCTTTTAGAACTCCTCCTCCTTAGGCTCTCCTGTTCGTTGGAATAACGAAGCCATTAAGCAGCGGTGTAAAAAAGTCCCACCTGGTGGTGGAAGCTTGGTAGAAAACGAGTGGACTGGTGTAGACCCAGTAGACCAGCTGCTCTCCGTCCTTTCTACCTCACTAAAGCGGCCGGAGGGGGGCAATACTTTAATTTGTACTGTTGCAGGTAATGTGGTTGTGACAATCTTCCAAAGAATATTTGTTAATTTAAATAATCACATGTTAAAGTTTGCAAGTGTCAAACTGACTTCCTCTCACAGCCACTCAACATATATTTCTTGTAGCCTTTGGAAGGGAAGGAGAGGAGTCGGAGCCACCTTTACTGACGATGCTAGGCATTTGTGAAAGCTCACGGTAATAGAAACATTTTATTTTATATTTCTGTTCCATAGCCAATGCAGTGCATTAAATGAGGCGTGTTAGAGAAATGCTTAGTGATATGCCAAAAAATTTACACGTGCATTTGCTTAGAGGAACTTCCCTCTGGATTTAATAAAATTCTAACCACAAAGAGGCACAAAAAAATTAATTCAAAGGATGTAATGGGAAACCTAGAAAACTTACTTCCTGCACATTTCCCTCCCCAATCTCTCCTCCCCTCCCTTTTTCCCACCCTTGCTAGCGAAGATTTCCCACAACTGCAACACTAAACAGCTCTTTGCCGCCACCTGCATTACCTCATCACTTTTGATTAAATGTCTTGACAGTGGGCCAGTATTTTTAATTGAATAAGCAAAGCAAATATACAGGAAGTATACCTTTCTTCAAAAAATTGTTTATATATTTTCTTGCTATTTTGCATAAAGACCAAAAAGTCCATTGCTTCTCTGCCCCACCAGACGGTGGAATTATTTTGGGGTGTGTAGTGTCCCCTTCTGCACTATAAATCTCCACTAGATGTCAGTGTGTCACCAAGTGAAATGAGTTCCCATGCTCTCCAGACCTGTTCTTAAATCCTCTTGGAAAGGTGAGCTCATTTTAACCAGAATGATGCAGAAAAGTTTTAGTATATAGATTAGTGGTAAGGTATATTTGTCCTAAAAGGATATTAATAAAAATGAAATATTTTATTTAACAACTCAGTACCTTTCATCTGAGGATTTCAAAATGCAAAATGTTTTACTTGTATTCTGGTTCTTATTAGAATATCCCAAAGAGAGAAAATGTAAATATTCATGTTACATTTTACAGTAGAGTAACCTGAAATGCCAGAAAACAAACTGATTGGGCCAAGATTACACAGTCAATGTCCGGTGGACCCATGCTTGCGTTTCTGCAATTTAGAGTTCTACTCTGCTTAAATAGTTCTGCCTTCCCTTTGTGTGGATAGTGTGTTGTTGTGGCGACAGTGACCACTCGGAGTGGCAAACCTGTTGTTTGCTTCTTGTTCCTCACAGAAGGCATCGCTTGTCGTGACGACAGCGAGCTACTTGGATGCCAGGTGAAATGCTCCAAGAGGCTGAGGGGAGGTAACAGTCCTGGACAGCAGATAAAAGGGATTAAAGGACTGAATCCATATCCCCAGCCTCACTCAGATACTGTATTTATTAGCCAATCCAAATAACTCAAGGAAGCGGAAAGAAGTTTTCCGGGGGTGAAATAAAGGACAAGGAATATGCTGACTCCTAATCTCTATACTAAGAGCCTAAACATTTTCTTTGTTGCTGAATCTTATCCTGCTGTTTGCTGTTTCCAGCACACACTGTTTCCAGTACAGGGTCAGAGAGGCCCCTGGACTCTCATCTGCTCAGGGTTTTCACCCTAGGGTGTCGCTCTGTCTCTAATTGTAATCCTACTCCGCAAGTCTTTATAACATTTCTACATATACCCCATTTTTGTTTCAGTAAAGATTAACAGATTAAATGGTTAGGTGGTTCAGTGATGACTGGCTTGTTAACAGGTGGTGGTGGTTGCAGGGGAAGGTGAAGGGCAAGCATAGAGAGAAACAGGCTTCCAGGGGTCACAGGCATGCTTGAATTTTTGCAAAACTTCTCCAACACACCTGATTAGATGCTTCAAAGTGTCCCGGGTGATGTCAGGTGCTCCCTGAGTGCTTGGGAGCAAGTTAGGTGTCCTCTTTCTCAGTTCATTTTTGAAGGTGGACTCACTATCAGCTTCTGGATCTCTGGAATTGGGTTGCTTTATAGGGGCTGATGCCAATTCATAATAAGGCATCACGTTCCTCACTGGTATTCAAAGAGGACCTATTGATGACAAAATTGCAAGATGCCCTCGCCCCCAGGTTAGCAATTTGATTGGATTCTGCCACTCAGGACCAGATAATATATATATCCTGGTACAACATGAGAGGCTTGGGCCATTGCTTGGCTGATATAAAATACCTCTCAGCTGTAGTAAGTCTAGATGAGGAATTGTTCAAAAAAATTAAGAGTAAAAAGAGCCTTATTCAGTTATTCCTGTGGGGTGGGCCTCTTCTCCTGACTCTCACTTTTTTGTTTGTATAGTTAGGACTTAAGGATGTTGGCTCCTTCAGTAATACCTGTAAGTTTGGGTGAATTTCTCAAGCTCCTGAGGTCCCTAAGAACGATTTTGTGCTCTTTTTCATTTTCCTTTCAATCTTCTAAAGTCCTTCTCCTTTTCTCACCTTTGACGACTTCCTCAGTTCCTTCTCTCTCTTCTTTTCTCTGTATAGACCTTCTACAACCTGCACAAAACTTCTGTAACTTTTCATAAATTTTCTTATCTATTCGGAAATAATTAGCTTTCAGAACTTTTCTTTCTTCCTTTCAAAAGTACTTCTATACCTTATACCTTTTAGTATTTAAACTATACAATTCCTTTCTAATTAATAAGAATTCTCAACTGCTAAGAACCTTAACTTTCAGTGAGGAGTAAGTTAGTAATTAGTAACTTTATATTGATATTTTATGAACATATTTCATGACCTTTAGAAAAAGGTTCTTTTGTTAGTAAGTATATTTTTAAAAGATATAATAGAGGTAACAGGAAGCTTGTGTAAACCTAGGGAAAACAAACATTTTTTGTTAAGAATGTTAAAAGACATTAGTTAAATTAAATTAGTAGTGATATCAAATGTATTTCTAGATTACTTGGTTAAGAAAAAAAACATTTGGGCCCAGGCCAGTTGGCTCAGTGGTAGAGCGTTGGCCCGGCGTGTGGAAGTCCCGAGTTCAATTCCCGGCCAGGGCACACAGGAGAAGTGCCCATCTGCTTCTCCACCCTTCCCCCTCTCATTCCTCTCTGTCTCTCTCTTCCTCTCCCACAGCCAAGGCTCCATTGGAGCAAAGTTGGCCTGGGCACTGAGGACAGCTCCATGGCCTCCACCTCAGGTGCTAGAATGGCTCCAGTCCTAATGGAACAACACCCCAGATGGGCAGAGCATTGCCTCCTGGTAAGCATGCCAGGTGGAGCCCGGTTGGGCTCATGCTAGAGTCTGACTGCTTCCCCGCTTCTAATTTTGGAAAAACTAAAAAAAAATATTTGTGTTGGTCAAATAAGTTTGTAAATATGATATATAGGTTTGCTCGCTTATAGTTTGCATTGAGTGTGGGGGACAGGCTATAAGCAGGCAGGATTGTTATACCGTAAGGCTTAGTTTTAAGACTAAGCCTTTCCCACCCTAAGTGACTTTGTATCAGAGATTTCCTTGTTTGTATATTGGATTAAAGGTTTTGATTTCTACACTATAAAATGGGGCAGACCAGGAGCTTGCTCTCTCTCAGTTCTTGAGATTAGCATTAGAGGAGAGAGCAGAGAAAGGCCACATGGAGGAGAGGAGAGGCAGCCAAGATGGCAGAGTGCTGAATGAGAAGACTGTTTGTGCAGAGAGAAGGAGATGGGGAACAGAGGTGAATAAGGCTGGTGAGCTAAAAACCTTTGATTCTAGGAAACTTGAATAAGTCAGTGACTTTGGGAGCCCTGAATGGAAAGGGAAGTGTTTTCCCACTGTGTGTATTTCTTGCCCACTGGGTGCAAGCTAGGATTAAAGCTAATGGCCCACTAGTTCTTGGCTTCGTTGTTTCATTACCATCTGTCAGAATCAAATGTGAACCTGCACGGACCAGGCGGCTGTGATGGTGGCCGTGGCTACTGGCTTTATATTTGGCATAGTCTGTGGCAGGATTTGATACAGTTGAGTATGGAGCCACCACCACCTTTGAGTGGTGGAGTAGAGGACTAGATGCTGTTATGGTTCCCCATGATTGTCCTTTTGGGGGCCGTAGGCTGGCTAACTTTTATAGCCATGCATGAGGAAACAGAGAGCTCTGTGGAAGAGGCTGCCCGGGACCTGCAAATCGAGCAGCGGAAGGAGCTGGAGCAAACGTGGGAGAAAGAGATGCCGACCCTGGAGCTGAAGCAAGCACCAGAGGAGGCCGACTAGATTTGTGAGATTCGCTTGGAAATGGAGCAGCTGCTGGAGAAGGAATCACAGGTTCATGAGTTGCAGCTTGCCCTGGATGTTGTGGAGAGCCAGCAGTGGTGGGAGGCCAGGGCTGAGGCCAGGCCTGGCTCTGCAAGGCCAGCAGCAGGAGCTGATGTTTTTAGTTCCTCTTTGGAGGATGAGAATCGGTCTGGAGTTGCGATCCACAGTCTCCAGAAGGTGAGAGCCCAGCAGCAAGGATACTTGCTATGCTCCTAGTATGTCTGCAATTTGGGGACCTAGAGGTGGGTGCCATCATGCTCTCTAGAGCAGAGATGGAAATGCTGACTGTCATTGCCATGTGCTCCTCTTTGGGACAGTGTAACACCTGCCAGGACAGCAGGAATGAGGGGGGTGGCTGAGGCCTTATGTGTGTGGACTGATTTTCTGGACTACAACCAGAGTGGGCACTGGCTCCTTTGTTGGATGGATTTACGGATTTTGGACAATGTGAAATACCCTGATGGGGGTGGGGGCGGCTTAGCTGAAGGCCCTCCTATCCCAGGAAGCTTTTCCCATGGCTAGAAAGAAGTCTGAAGACATTTTGCACTTTTGGCAAAGTGCTCAGAGACTGGTGGAGTGTATCTTTGTAATTGTTGAAATTGTATGATTTGTCATGTTGTAATTTGTGTAATGTGCCTGATTTTCTTGTGCAGGTATACCTGTGCTTTAGATTGTGAAGCGAGCAAAAGGGGTGGAATGTTGGTCAAATAACTTTGTAAATATGATATATATTTTTGCTCGCTTATAGTTTGCATTGGGTGTGGGGGACAAGCTGTAAGCAGGCAGGAACATTATACCCTAAGGCTTAGTTTTAAGACAGCCTTTCCCACCATAAGTAACTTTGTATCAAAGACTTCCTTGTTTTATATTGGATTAAAGGTTTTGATTTCTACACTATAAAATGGGGCAGACCAGGAGCTTGCTCTCTCTCGGTTTCTGAGATTAGCATTAGAGGAGAGAGCAGAGAAAGGAGAGCAGAGAAAGGCCACATGGAGGAGAGGGGAGAAGCCAGTTTGTGCAGAGTTTGTGCAGAGAGTAGGAGATGAGGAACAGAGGTGAATAAGGCTGGTGAGCTAGAAACCCTTGATTCTAGGAAACTCGGATAAGTCAGTGGTTTGGGGAGCCCTGAATAGAAAGGGAAATGTTTTTCGACGATGTGTATTTCTTGCCCGCCAGATGCAAGCTAGGATTAAAGCTAATGGCCCACCAGTTCTTGGCTCCATTATTTCATTACCAGTTGTCTGAATCAAATGCGAACCTTCACGGGCCAGGCAGCTGTGATGGTGGCCGTGGCTACTGGCTTTACAATTTTGATTAGTTTTATATTTTTCAGTATTATTAATAATTGCCAAGAAAGCAAGATTCTTTATGTGTCTTTGGCAGCCTTCCAGGATGACTCAAGAGAAGGGAGGAGATGGGCTACTGAGCCACTTGGATTTTAAACATGCCATTTTCTTTTTTTTTTTCTTTACATTGAGATTGTGGTATGACCCCTCCCATTTTTATAGCCTGCACAGGGTCTGGAGAGGTGTTAATGCTCCTATTGTTCTCAGGATTACAGTGGTTCCCAAGTCTCCAGGGGAAGGCTTTAAGATATTTAAATGACCTGGTTTCTCTTTTTTTCTTCCTAAAACTACCCTTAGTTGTTTTTTTTTGAGAACCAAATTAAGATTATCTTAATTATAGTGTTAAGTCTAGGTTTAAGGTGGCCTGGTAATTTGCATAAACACAACAAGAATAACAACTGACCCTACTGGCTTTTTATGGTTTGCTTTGCTGGGACTTTATATAGAATTTTTAGATTGAGTTTTAATTAGCCCCTCTGGGCACACAGGGAAGTCCAGCTACATAGTTGCTATTAAGCATTGCCTGTAGTCTTTCTGAAAATGTCCTTTTTTCCCACAGTTGTAACAGGTTAGTGACCTCCGGCTCAGACTGTTTACTTTTCCCAACCCTCGGGTCTCTCCCGAAGGCCTTGTCCCAAGGACACTTCCCAGAACCTTCCCAGGGTGGGGGTGTTAAGCCTAATCCGGAGGGACCCCAAACATTGAAGACACGAACAAAGTCCGTCGATTACACACCAAAGCTTTACTGTCTAGCTTGACCTAGCGGCGGCAACTCCAACAGAAATCTGAGGGAGAGCGCACTGGCCCTTTGTTCTACTTAGTTTTTATAGTTTTGTAAGTGGGAAGTACAGAAGCAAAAATTGCAATTAGGAGCCCTTTACCACTGTTGGTTATAGTCATATGTCCTTTAACATGATAGGACCATGTTCAATTTGTAAGCCATACATCATTTTGGAGAAAACAAAACTTACAAGTCAACACAATGGTAGAAAGATGTCTCTTTACATATTAAAAGGCATTCCTATATATTCTAGTGTTTATCCACCACCATCTCTCTGTCCAGAGTCACACGTATTAACCACATGCATTTACATAGGAGAGGTAGTTTCCATGGGGACAAATGCCCACAAATGGCTCATTGCTATAAGAAAAGGTTTATTTTGGCTTTTCTCTCCCTGCACCTGGCTAGCCATTCACCCCTTTCCCCACAGGTGTGGTGAAATGTCTGGGAATCTATGTTTTCCTCCCCTTTGCATTTACAATACAATGCCAAGGGCCATCCTGGTTATACCAATCACACAATACAGAGACTATTCTCACAATTTCTCTGCACACCTTAACCCAAATTAATAAAATGTTCTTCTAGCCTCTTAAAATATTAATATTAATTCTATAGTTTTTGGTACCTTACAACCCCTGTGGGTTAAGTGGCACAGTGGCTCCTCAGGGGGAGAGGCTTAAGAGGATGGGAGGGTTGGGTGAGGGGAATTTGAATTTAAAGGAACCCTGGATGCAAACCTAATATTCCAGCCTATTGTTTTTTTAAGGAAAAGAAGGTCTCTTATGTGGCTACTTCCTGCTGGTTAGGGTTGGTGAAATATTTAGGGTGAGGGGCTGGTCTAAGGTTGGGCTAGGTGGTGAGAACAGTTTTTATAAGCCCTTTCCGATCCTTAGAGGCCATTTCATATCCTGTCCCAATTGCTTCAACTATCCCCTTGGTAAAAGTGCTTTCCCACTCTTCTAAGTCTAAACTTACCTTCTTCAGGTATGAAGGGCATTGTTGTTGGATTGTGAGCAAGAGGGCAGTTGAATTCTGATCTGACACCCTGCAGCTTAGAGGAGTGCCCATAGCTGTAACTTGAGACTGCTGCTCAGAGGAAAGAGAATTCCCCGTGAAGGAGAGATAGAGGGAAAGGGAAACCCCCTGGCCTGATCCCTCAAAGTGATCTCGCCACAGCATTCAAGGGCTTTTCTCCTGCTGCTTGTGTCTCTTACTGAACAGGGTGACTGGATGTTCTTTTCCTTTGCCAGGCTTTGGGAGGTTGTTTCTTCTAGTTCCTCATGTGGGGAACCACTTGTTGTGACAGTAACTACTCAGAGTAGCAAACCTGTCGTTCGGTTCCTGTCTCTCACACAGGACAGCACTTGTCATGGTGACAATGAACTACTTGGTTGCCAGATGAAATGCTCTGAGGGGCTGAGGAAAGGCAACAGTCTTGGTCAGCAGATCAAAAGACTGAAGACTTGTCCCCAGCCTTACTCAGATACTTATTAGCCAGTCCAAATAAATCAAGGAAGTAGAAAGAAGTTTTCCAGGGGATGAAGTAAAGGACAAGGAACATGCTGATTCCTACTCTCTGTTCTGAGAACCTAAACATTTTCTTTGTTGCAGAATCTTATCCTGCTGTTTTGCTGTTTCCAGTACAGGAGTCAGAAAGGCCCCTGGACTCTCGTTCGCTCAGGGCTTTCACCCTAGGGCACCTCGCTGTCTCTAATTGTCATCCTAATTCTGCAAGCCTTCACAGCATATTTCTACAGTGTGTTTAATGCAGAGTCCCTTCATCTGTCATTGCATCAACTACCTTGCCTATAAACAAGCTCAAGAAGAGTGGAATAATGAAGAATAAGGCCTGACCTGCGGAGGTGCAGTGATGAAGCATTGACCTGTAATGCTGAGGTTGCCGGTCCGGAACTCTGGACTTGCCTGGTCGATGCACGTATGGGAGTTGATGCTGCCTGCTCCTCCCTCTGCCCTTCTCTCTCTCTCTCTCTCTTTCTTTCTCTCTCCCCTCTCTAAAATAAATAAAGTCTTTAAAAATAAAATAAATAAGGATAATTGATGTTATCAGTTTAGTGACTATGGTGATGTTTCAGATGGAATCTTAAGATTTTATAAAGATTGCACAAAGATAATGTGCTTAAACAACCAAGGCAAAACAATTGTATTTTATATATGGTTTTGGAGATGGTAAGCTCAGACTATTGTGAACCTCATCTTTGTTCAAGTATTCAGCTGGAGAAAAAGAGAAATGCAGTTGTAATTTTGTCTGGAAGGTTGCAGCTATTGGTATTTGGAAATTATTAGGTATATTGCATATTGTAGGTTTTATATTGTATAATTTTATTAGAGAGGAGACTACATATAACCTTGCATATTAGGATTTAAGTAGTGGTTTTCCAAAATTGAGTAAACACACAGGTTAAAAAATTATGATTGTGGATAAAGATGAAAAAAACATACAGAAAAGATGTTAGGGGTGATGGGATTATTAGTAAAAATAATTTCCCCCTTTTATGTGGTAATATTATATATTTATACAATAATTAAAAAGAAAAAATGTTTTCTCCTTTATGGTCCATCTTGTAAAAAATTTGCTACAATCTCAACTTTAGAAAGGCTTATTTTATATCAGTGAGGTACACTGTAAACTTGAAATTCAAGAACATTTGGTTTGGTTTGTTTACTTAAAATGTTTTCATTAAATCATAGAAATCAAGGTTAAAGTGACAGAACTATAGAGTCATGTTTCTAAATTTTACTGTGAATTTTTAGTGAAAATAAATGATTACCCAAATTCCAGCAGGCTGCTGTAGTAGTTAGTGCCTTGTTAGTGTTAAGTAAACACTGATGAAGGTTTTAATAAATGTAGTTCTTTTTAATTTGTATTTTTATTTTAAATGGTACGAGATTAAAAGAGTTACCAGTAAAGTTCTAGAGATTTTTAAAATTTAAAAATGTTTATAGCTATCAACTTTGCATGTTTGTACCAATGCTTTGATTGAAAACTATATATCAAATTATGCATGGATCAAATTGAGGGATAAAGTAACATTTCACATAGGTGAGAGAAAGCTTGTAATTTCATAATATCTCGTTTCCAGATATAACAGCGTAGCAACCAATGAATTGTGTATAAAACTTTATGGACATAATAAAACTTATACAACCTCTCAGTCATTATCAGTTGGAGAAGTTGGGCATGTGTATCAGAATTGCCTAGAAAACTTTAAAAACCAGACATGTTTCCTTGCCACCATCCCCATCCTCTAATTGTGATGTTTGGATACCTGGATCTCTGGATTTGGCAGCGGGATAGATGGATGGAGGAAGCAAGAGTGTGCAATTTCAGGACTTTTCAGGGTACCACAAAGCCCTGGTGCATACTAGACTTTCAAAGTCACCCCCACCTCCAGGTGTATCTGTACTCAGTGTAAGTTGATTCTTGGACTCTGGGAGCTATAGAATGGTATTGGCCTAAAACTCCTTGAATACTAGGCTCTCAGTGGTCTAGGGTCATTAGATTTGAAACAAATCTGTATGATAGGGTTAGTGGAGGTGATTAGACTCCCCTTTGGAGGTGAACTCTTTGTTCAACCAACTCTTGTTAAATTGTAAGGAAAAAGTCCAGGTGGAAGACCAGGACCAACTCAGCCTTCCTCATGTCTGAGTTATAGCATATCAAAAACTATACAGCTCCCACAAAAGCTTTATTTTCTATGCCAGTTTTCTCACTATGCTTAGAATCTCACCACTAGGGATTCATTCTTTGGCTTAAAATAAAGGATCTCCACAAATCTTTTTCTTTTCAATACTGATAATACAGAAATCAGCAGCAAACTGAGTTGATTCAGTGATTATACACTAAACCTAATTATAGCCTCTACTCCTGGCTGAAGCACGTTGTTGGGTAATTGAGGACTTTGATAGAGGAGAGCGAGAAGAAGCCCAGAGGCCGCTAGCTCCTCCTGCTTGAGAGGACAGGCCCCTCCATGGGAACACGGGAGATCAATTTCCAACAGAAATTTAGATTCTCATTCTGTAGGCTTGGGGGAGGCAAATATGTATTTCTAACAACACCCCAGGTGATGTCCATGTTGCTTGTATGGAACGTAATCTCCTTCACCTGCATGTTTATAGCAAGTCCTACAACCCAGCACATAGAGGTCCACGAGACCAGAAGTTTCTTGCACTGGAGTGAGATTAGGAAGCACACGGAGAGTTTAGTAAAAGAGCTTTCTGGGCCCTGTCTCAGAGATTCTGAATCAGTAGGGGTCCACCATCCATTTAGACAGCCTCTCCATATCTGCAGCCTTGGACCTGACATTCCAGCATATGCTGAAGTTCCAGTTGTGGGCGCTTACACGCTGCAAAGGTGAGCCCTGCGTCCTCACTTTCTGCGGGAAAGGTAAATCAGCAGATCTCACCATTTAAACTCTCTTGATCTTGTCATTGTAAACTCAGCCACAGACAGGAAGATGACAGTTTCGTATTGATAGTTTGCATACTCAGTTATCAGGAGATGAAAAAGTAGAAATTCATTAGGAATGGGATCTCAAAATCATTTAGATTTTAGTCTCCTGGTCATGATGGGTTGAATTACTTGAAAGCCACAATTTAAGGACATTCTGCAGGCATCAAGAATGATAATGTTTTTAAATGTTGCAGGCTTTTCTTGGCAAATATCTTTAAAACTTTGATAGAAGTATTTTAAGAACTTGGGAATTCTTACATTTCTTTTTAATTTAAGAATTCAGCGCATTGAAAATGTATTGAAAATCATCCATAGGCAACTGGAAGAAACTTCTTATAGTTCTTACTTCTTTAGAATAATGCTATTTGATTGTTCAGTTGAAGGGTAAAGATGGGGCTAAATATAAAAAGTATTTTAACTTCAAATAAGTTAATTTGAAAGATTTTTCAGTCTTTATTATTGTAACAACTTAAAATACAAAACTGTTATTCAAATATTTGTTGTCTACTAACTATCCTTTTTTTACTTTAATTTTTTATCTTTGAATGTCTTATTATTATGAGAAAATAGGATTACAGCTTCTTGACCTTCATATAACAGTATTTGATAATAACTCAGTTTAAGGTTTATCAAATTACAATGTGTCTCAAAATTTTAATATGCTAAATATCATGTTTAAAACATATCTTAAAAACTTAAATCTCCATGGAGTATGGAGATTATATGTCTTTCACCTTGAAAAGATTTTTTTTCCATTGATTCGAAAGAAGAGAGAGGAAGGGGGAGAGACAGAGGAAGAGAGAAGGAGAAGCGAAGCATCGATTTGTTGTTCTATTTAGTTTTGCAGTCATTGGGTGTGTCTTGTGTGTGCCCTGACCAGGGATCAAACCTGCGACCTGACTGCCCTGGGCGGCTCTACCTACTGAGGCACCCGGCCAGGAACTTTTCTTTGTCCTTTAATCAGTTTTACTTCTCTCATTAATATACACGGTATGGCAAAAGTTAGTTTATAGCCCTGGCCGGTTGGCTCAGCGGTAGAGCGTCGGTCTAGCGTGCGGAGGACCCGGGTTCGATTCCCGGCCAGGGCACATAGGAGAAGCGCCCATTTGCTTCTCCACCCCTCCGCCGTGCCTTCCTCTCTGTCTCTCTCTTCCCCTCCCGCAGCTGAGGCTCCATTGGAGCAAAGATGGCCCAGGCGCTGGGGATGGCTCTGTGGCCTCTGCCCCAGGTGCTAGAGTGGCTCTGGTCACAACATGGCGACGCCCAGGATGGGCCGAGCATCGCCCCCTGGTGGGCAGAGCGTCGCCCCCTGGTGGGCGTGCCGGGTGGATCCCGGTCGGGCGCATGCGGGAGTCTGTCTGACTGTCTCTCCCTGTTTCCAGCTTCAGAAAAGAAAAAAAAATGAAAAAAAAAAATATGTAAAAAAAAAAAAAAAAAAAAAGTTAGTTTATAGTTATTCATATGTGAAAGTTTATAATTGTATTATTTTCCATGAACAACTATAAACCTCCTTTTGCTCCACCCTGTAGAGGACATCCTGTTTGAGCTATGGAGTGCTGTAGTGGTAAAATTTCTCTTAGTGGGCATGCATTTAAGAACAGTAGCTTCTCTCATTGGGGACTTATGAGAGGACTGATAAATAAAGTCCCTGTGACACAGCTGGGAAGCATGACTGGAAATAGCTAATAAACCTTGCTTTATAACAACATAGTAACATGTGCAATGTGAAACTACAATAATAAGTATTGCTTATTAGACGCTGGTCTACTTAGCAGGGCTAATCTGAACAAATCTATCCAAAGCATGCTTCTTGTTCTTCCCATGCTTACAGAAGCCTCTAGGTCATCTACTATAGTAGGTTGACTTCTTAGGTAACTCAAGATTAATAATTCGGTGACATTACATGCTGTTCTATCACTCTAAGAGATTTACAAATGGGAAAACTTCTCCACCCCACCAGCCTATTTTGTAACATGCTCTCATATAACCAGGCTCTTTCTTTAGCAGAAATTGCTTTAGCCTGTAATTAAGGTATTTCACGTGTGTCTACTTGACTGCATACCTTCCCACCTGCACTTCTGAAGCACATGAACATGAGACCATGACGTCCTCCTAGTTTTCATCTTATGCCCAGTGCCCAGCATAGTGGTGGTAGCTCAAGAAATACTTATTAATTATTGCTATTAAGAATTACTCTATATTTACAGGTAACAGATATTATTTCCCTAGAGTGTGTATTAATAGTTATTTTCTACTTTCATCGCTCAAATTTCTCTCTAGTTCAAATAAAGGAGAGATGATCGTTTGAAGTCTCTCAACTGCCATCTTCCTTCCGTTAAAATGTGGCTACTCTGACTTCCTCTGACCGACTTCCCAGCCGGGGAACCCACTGTCTGTGGCTGCTGCCCCCACTGCCCACACCTCAGGTGGGCGGGCGCTCCATGGCTGGCACAGCCAACTTTCCCCTCCTTTCATGAAACGTTACATTTTGCTTCCACTTTCAGTGAACTCAGCAGCCCCTCTGACGCTAGGGACTGCTGTAAATCCTCTCATCCTAGACTACAAGTAGGCCCCTTGGAAACAGTTGTCATTTTTCTATCTTCAGTCTCTAACCTGCTGGCTAACACATTTTTTTGTCCTTAATAAATTCTTGTGGAGAACCATATTTGAGGGGTTATTTTCTACCTCTGTGCCAGTTGAGGCTTTGGCTTTGTTTCTTTTGGTGAAATTGAACTCACCAGAGCCCATTAGCAAAGGGACCAGCCAGCACGGCACACTGTTTCTAAAGCTTCTGAAGATTTATGAGGTGCTTCACACTATTCTTTTTTTTTTTTTTTTTTTTCTGAAGCTGGAAACAGGGAGAGACAGTCAGACTCTCGCATGCGCCCGACCAGGATCCACCCGGCACGCCACCAGGGGCAACGCTCTGCCCACCAGGGGGCGATGCTCTGCCCCTCCAGGGCATCGCTCTGCCGCGACCAGAGCCACTCTAGCACCTGGGGCAGAGGCCAAGGAGCCATCCCCAGCGCCCGGGCCATCGTTGCTCCAATGGAGCCTTGGCTGCGGGAGGGGAAGAGAGAGACAGAGAGGAAGGACGGGGGAGGGTAGAGAAGCAAATGGGCACTTCTCCTATGTGCCCTGGCTGGGAATCGAACCCGGGTCCCCCGCACGCCAGGTCAATGCTCTACCGCTGAGCCAACCGGCCAGGGACAATTCACACTATTCTTAACCCGACCTGCCTGGGCATTCTCTCCTTGCTTGTCCAGGGAGGTGCATGCTCACCCACCAGGCTGTGTCCTGCCGGGCTATGTTCCAGACCCTTTTGAGCCGTATGTCTCCCTCTCCCTGGCAGACTTTCTCATGGGACAGGGGAAGGGGATTTGGGGCTGTGAGAATGTAACATTAAGAAAATACATAGAGGGGCGGCAAGATGGCGATGGAGTAGGTGGCCGTTCCAACTGCCACCTCCCAGAACCAAAGTAGATTACAACTTAATTTTAAGAACAATCATCTGGAAAAACCAACTTTGAATTAAACTAAGAGGATTCTATAACCAAACATCACCGAAGGAACCACACTGAGATAGAAAAGGCAGAGACGCGGAAAGGGCTGCCCCACTCCCGGGAGCTCAGCCCATTGATTATACATGGTAAGTATGGAAACCATCTTCAGAACTCCACTGGGAACTTGTGTTAAAAGGTCACTCTTTATTTCCTACATCAGGGATCCAGATGAGGAAGGCACCCAACTATGGGATTAATCAAAGTATGTACTAAAGAGGCCTGATTGAGTAGATGGCAGCTGGTGAGGTTTGCAGAAGCAGAATTGATAGAATTGATGGCTAATTGGATGAGAAACACAAAGAAGGAGGGTGGATTTTTTTAAACTAACCCTGAACCTTCTAGTTTGGATGACTTCTCACATACTCATACTGTTAATCAAGAAAGGAAATATTACTAAGGAAGGGAATGCAAGAGTAAGAGAGGGTGAGAACTCACTACTACTGTGTCATGTCATCTTCTTGTGGAACTTTTTTGATTATTTTTTAAAAACCTCAAAAATAGAGAATTTATTGAGAATAATTTTCCTGAGTTTGCAAAGCTAAAGTGGCAGAATTGTGATTCAAACTCAGGACCCCATAACTGAAAAGCTAGCAGCCTTTTGTTACTTCATAGTGAATAGGAACCTAAGCCATACTATCTTAATTAGGGTGCTTTTTTATATTCATTTTTTTAAAGAGGGGGGAGGAGTGAGAGAGAGAGAGAGAAGGGGGTTAGGAGCAGGAAGCATCAACTCCCATATGTGCCTTGATCAGGTAAGCCCAGGGTTTTGAACTGGGAACTTCTGCGTTCCAGTCCACACTTGATCTACTGTGCCACCACAGGTCAGGCATTTAGGGTGTTTCTTATGCTACTAGTACTGTGCCACAGTCTAAAAAAATTATCCTATGTACTTAAGTGCCCAAACAAGAATTATTGTAAGGGCCCAGTGTCTGCAACAGCTTGCCCTCTCATACTTTGTCAATTTGCTTCAAATGCTGACTGTTTAATTAAAAAGAAACTTATACCCACAGTTGAATTACCAAAAATATAGCACTGATACATTTTTGCTGTTTTGATCATTATAAATTTGCACAGGCCTTGAAACTGAATATCAAACATTTTTGTACTGAACCGATTGTTAGTCATATGACTTTGTTATATTGGACCTTCCGTAGTGAAATTTTTTGTATTAGCATTCCCTCCTTATCTCATGCCACATGCTCTTTCAGACACGATTGACTATCTAAAGCCCAAATTTGGCTCAGGTCCTGAACAATATGGAGGGGAGACTTATCAACATTATTTCCATTTCTCATTATAGAGAGCATAGGGCCTATATATATATATATTTTTTTTTTTTTCATTTTTCCGAAGCTAGAAAGGGGGAGGCAGTCAGACAGACTCCCGCATGTGCCTAACTGGGATCCACCCGGCATGCCCACCAGGGGGTGATGCTCTGACCCTCTGGGGCGTTGCTCTGTTGCGTCCATAGCCATTCTAGTGCCTGAGGCAGAGGCCACAGAACCATCCCCAGCGCCCGGGCCATCTTTGCTCCAATGGAGCCTCGCTGCAGGAGGGGAAGAGAGAGACAGAGAGGAAGGAGAGGGGGAGGGGTGGAGAAGCAAATGGGCGCCTCTCCTGTGTGCCCTAGCCGGGAATTGAACCTGGGACTCCTGCACGCCAGGCCGACGCTCTACCGCTGAGCCAACTGGCCAGGGCCTTAGGGCCTATATTGTTTAAGATCCAAAGCAGTGTTTCTTAAAATGTGGTCCCACAACTCAGCATCTGGGTTGATATATAGGTGCTTGGGCCCCACTCCAAAGGCACTCTAACAGATTATTGTAAAGTGATCCAAGAATCTGCATTTCAATAAATAGAGTCTAATGTGACTTTCATATACACTAACGTTTGAAACAGCTGGTCAAGATGTATGTACATAGGTCACTTGTAATACAGTAGAGGTATTCCTTTCTAGGGGGACAGGCAGCAATGGGTCTTGGAACTATTTTTTCAGAAGCCATTGATTTTTCATTTTTCTTTTATATATTCTGAGATATATAAGGGCCCAAAAAGAAAAAAAGTCATTTTTATTTGCTGTGATCATTGGTGCAGTCAAGATAGTTATATCGCTTGACCAGGTGGTAGCACAGTGGAGAGTGTTGGACTGGGGTGCAGACCCAGTTCGAAACTCCAAGGTTGCTGGCTTGAGCCTGGGCTCATCTCGCTTGAGCGTGGGCTCACCAGCTTGAGTGTGGGGTTGCTGGCTTGAGTGGGAATCATAGACATGACCCCATAGTTGCTGGTTTGAGCCCAAAGGTTGCTGGCTTGAAGCCCAAGGCCACTGGCTTGAGCCCAAGGTCACTGGCTCGAGCAAAGGGGTCACTCACTCTGCGGTAGCCCCCTGGTCAAGGCATATATGAGAAAGCAATCAATGAACAACTAATGTGCCACAAGGAAGAATTGATGCTTCTCATCTCTCTCCCTCTCTGTCACACACACACACACACACACACACACACACACACACACACACAAGATACTTATATCAACAGCCTTCTTAAAAGATGCCTTTTGCTAATTAAAAGTATATTGGCTTTGCTGAGAGGGTTATCTCATATTCTCCAAAAATTAATGTTCAATTTTTGTGGTATTATTATTATTATTTTTTAATTTCTGTGGTTGTAATCTGCAGTGATTTTGGTGTATTGTCAAGAACTTTTTCTCCCAAGTAATGCACTATTATAGTGCTGTGCAGTGCTAGTTGAATACAATGCTCAATAGGCTGGAAGCAAAAATATGTCCCACAGGGAGCACAGTATGCCATCATCACTCTGATGGCAGACAGTATCATATGAAGCCAAAAGTGACCAAGGAAAAGCAAAGCAAAAATTTTCTGTGGACAGCTTTATGGCTCCCTGTAAAGCCAGTAGCCATGGCCACCATCACAGCCGCCTGGCCCATGCAGGTTCGCATTAGATTCGGACAGATGGTAATGAAACAATGGAGCCAAGAACAGGTGGGCCATCATCTTTAATCCTAGCTTGCACCCGGTGGGCAAGTAAAAATACACACTGGGCTCCAAAACCCACTCACTCAGTGCTCACAAAGCTACTGACTTATCCGAGTTTCCTAGAATCAAAAGTTTCTAGCTCACCAGATTTATTCACCTCTGTTCCCTATCTCCTTTTCTCTGCACAAACTGGCTTCTCCTTCAGCATTCCACCATCTTGACCCCTCCTCTCCTCCACGTGGCCTTACTCTGCTCTCCTCTCTGCTCTCTGCCCTCCTCCTAGAACACAATCACTCTTCTCTAATGCTAATTTCAGGAACCAAGAGCGAGTGATCTCCTGGTCTGCCCCACTTTATAATGTAGAAATCCAAACCTTTAATCCAATATACAAACAAGGAAGTCTCTGATACAAAGTCACTTATTTGAGGCATAATGGGATTCCACATGAGAGTGCACCACCCGCTATTATGCAATAGTCAAGGGTGTGGGGAAAAGCTTAGTCTTAAAACTAAGCCTTCAGCTATAACAACCCTGCCTGCTAACAGCCTGTTCCCCCACATCCAGTGCAAACTATAAGCGAGCAAACATAAATCATTATTTACGAACTTATTTGACCAACACTCCCAAATTCCGTTATTTTTACATTTATATAGCTATCGATAAAATAACTTGATACACCTATCCATGTGAATGTTGATTGAAGATCCTTAGCCAAAAATATGTTGTGCCCAGGAAACTAAGTACTAATAGGGAGTCCTTTTCAAGACATACTTCACTGAGCATTTGATAAGTGCAGTAGATCTGCTCTTTGTTAGATTCAGGAAGTACTGGGGCTGCCAAAGAGTGTAACTATTGAAGGAACAGTAAGTGCTGATATGGCTCCTGTAAGGCTGGGAACAAAGAAGGTCAGAGACCCTTATCAGAAGTTTATGTTTGAAATTCGCCACTAAGCTAAAACTGGCCCCTGTTGCTATGCAGCCCCTATTACTATGCTGCGTGTGACCTCCCTAGCCAATAGCTAAACTGCCACATCTGCTTCTGTACTATGCTTGCTCACTTAGGATATATAAGGGCCTGGCTGTAAGCTCCAGGTGCGGCTTCCGTTTGCAGCTCCTTGTGGGCATGGTGTCTCCAGATATCTTGGGAGTTCGCCCCTGTGCAGGTTAAACTGGCCAATAAAGTAACATCTTAACTCCTGAAAGTCTCCGACGTTTGTTCTCATACCCGGTGGATGCTACAATCTTCTCACTGGCAGAGCCCAAGTCCTACCCTCCCCAAATAACATGTTGTTCAGCTTATGATAATAATAAAAATTAATTTAGGAGCATTAGCCACATTATCCTGACAAGGAATTATATAAAATCTTGAGGAAATGAAAATTAACCAGATTTTATATTATGAATGATTCTGCTTAAACCGTGTAGCTGAAAAGTTGAAAAACTCAGACAACTTCCTTGTCCTTTGCCTCTACAACAATAAAAATGACACAGTCTGATGTTTTAGGTTACTTTTACTGAATTCACTGGCCCCTTCCCTGAAGTGGTTCTAGGGACTAAGATAGATATGTATATGAAAAGATACATATCAAATCAAATTAATGACGCACATAAATCCTAAAGGGGGAGGGGTGGCTTGGCTGGAGTAATAGGGAAGGCTTGGTGGCAGAAGAGGCGAGCCTTGTGTAGAAATTAAATAGGGAGCCAGAGGTGGGAGAAGACTGGTGATAATGAAAAAGTGCCTGTGGTGTAGGATATGTTGAGGAAAGAGTGGCCGGAGAACGCTGGCATTGAGAAGGACTGAGAAGCATGGTTGGAAAAAAGAATTCACTGAAAACCACTAGGTTCCTTGAGACTCTGGAGCACACATACACCTTCTACCCTGGGATCTTCAAAATCTATGCTCCTGATGTTACTGGAGGAGAGGGGTCCAATTTTTGTGAGTTCATCAAAGCCCAATAAGACATGAAAAGGAGCTTGCAGCCAAAAAAAGTAGGGGTTTATTTTTAGGAAGTGGCCCACACCTGGAGTCACAGGGGAACTAACACAAAGACTTGGCTCTCTGATGGCTTCCAGGGCATAGGTTATATGGGGAAAATATCATTAATCATGGTGACTAAGGGAGCTAGGGTTGTGGTCAGGGTTGTGGTCTCTACTGATCGGTCCGTGCTAGGGTAGGAGATGGCTGATCAGTGCATCTGGTCCTGATGTCAGCCGTGCTGTTGCTTCATCTGGTTTCACTGCTTCTAGGTTTGGAGCTGAAACACAACTGAGACCTAAATGTTATTTTTAGTTTGATTGATACTCTTTGTGCTTAAAAGACCCGAGGCTTTGTTCCTAAGATTATTTGATGTCGAACAGAATCTCATTGTCCTGAGGGCTTAATGATTAAGGGAATGGTCATGCAGGGGAGAAGGAGGCATTGAGTCCATGTGCTGGATGAGGTCAGTTTGAGTCAAGAAGAGAGAAAGGGGAAAAGGCCATATTGAAGAAATGAAGTCTGTGGAGTTACACCAAGAATAAAAGTACTGAAGTACAGGTGAAAGGCCCTCTTAGCATCCATGAGATTAGTCACCTCCCATTAAAGTTCAGTGGAAGAGAGTGAAGAAATGAGTTTCCATGACAGCAGAGCAAATACCTTAAAATAGCATCAGCCATTTCTTCTTCGGCCACTCCACCACCCCAGGGGTGTACTGATTCTTCTCACCTTTCCCCAGGTTTGTTTCTATCTTGCTGGCTTCTCCCACTTTCTCTCTGAACTTTACTCATTTTTCCCTTTTTTATCCACTTGTGGAAAAAACAAACAAAAACAAAAAATCCACCCCTTTATCTCATGCAGAGCAACTTCCCCTTCTTTGACTTCCTGGCTCCTGTTAACACTCTGCTGGGCACCAAGGTGGGAAGGAGCACACCGGCAGGAAGTTTTCCTGAACTGAGACAGTTCTTTCCTAAGAGAAATTCTGGTGCCAGCTATTAAAGTCCTTATGAAAAATTAACCTCATTACACATACAGTAACAAACAAGAAACATAACAAAAAATATTTCCTCTCGTTTCTCCTCTTCGCTTGTTCCTATAGCTCAGCTCTTTGCCTCCTAACTTGGACACATCACCTACATTCTTTTTCTAAATGGCAATCATTTTATTTCTGGATCATCAGGGTTCCCCCTCCCCCTTCCTTCTCCTCCTTGCCCTCCCACCCCCCTCTTTTCCACTCCTTCTTCTCCTCCCTTTTCTTCCCTGTGAATGAGGAGAGAGATGAAACACACACTGCTAGAAAGAGTCACTTAAGACCTTGTGTCCTTTCAAAGTGTTCCCTGGAGGTAACTAATATTTATGACTTCTTTTCCAACATAATGTGGGTTTTACATTACATCCTCTTATTTATCTCCATAACCATGTGAAAGAGGTATAATTATCCTCAGTTTTATAGATATGAGAACACAAGATTAGAGAAATAAAATAATCTGCTCCCCTCCCCCCAAATACAGCAAATTCAAGACAGAATAAGAATTTGAAAATATTTGTCTTCAGGGATTTGAAAGTCAGTCAGTTTGATGCCTTACTACTTTGTACTAGTTCAGCTTCTCTCCCAAATGTTTCTTTAATATCTGGTTTGAGTGAAAGGAGAATTTTAGCTATGCTAATTTGAACATAAGCACCAGCATGGCATCTCTTAAATTACTATTAAAATTTAAATCCTTGAACAAACATGCTTCATGTTTATGATCTGTTTGGGACATTTCTCTGTATTGCAGTCACGTAAAACCCTAGCCAGTTTATCTTTGCTTTTCCATACTTGTCTGAAGATTCTTCAGAGCATATCCCATATGACTTAGTTCAGAGTCATTCCTCTCAGCCTTCAAGTCTATTAGACAAACTTTCAATCAATCGTCCATGCTCTGCTCCTAACTTCAGAGGTACCAGGTGCTTCCAGTTGCTTTCCATGGCAGCAGGTGCTTTTCATGAGCAAAAAGAAAAAAAAAAAAGGTAAATTAAATAGAATTTACTTCTCTTTAAGTTTTCTAGATTATATTTGGTGGTTAATGCAAAAATAATAACACTGTGGTTCTAAATGTATATGGAAGAAATATTTAAGAAAATTAGAAGAAGATAAAGGAGTATGATGGATAATAATGTTTCTATACTTCACTTAAATTGGTCTAACATTGGCACCAGTAGCAGACTGCTATAAGTTATATGTATAATGTAATACCTAAAGTAACCACTAAGGTGATATACAAAGAGGTTCACTCAAAAACATGTTAGATGAATCAAAGTACATTCTTTTAATGTTGAAATAACTCATAGGAAGGTAGAAAAACAAAATGAAAAACAGAAGAAATAGAATAAGAAATAAAAGGCAGATGTATACCATACCAAATCAATAATTTCCCTAAATAGGTCTGAATACACCTATTAAAAGACAAAAATTGGCAAAGTAGATTTAAAAAATTACCCACTATTTACTGCCTATATGAAACTCACTTAAAATATAGAGATAGGTGGGTTGAGAGTAAAGGAATAGAAACAAATATAGTGTGTTAACACTAAACAAAAGAAAGCAGAGTAGCTATATTGATATTGGATAAATAGACTTCAGATCAAAGACAATTTCTAGATACAGAGAGGGACATTATATAATGATGAAAATGTTCATCCACTCAAAAGACAGAAATCTTAAATATGTATGCATTAAAAAATGGAGATACAAAATATGTGAAGCAAAAGCCAGTAGAACTGAAAGGAGAAATAGACCCACTATTGTAGTTGGAGACTTTAACCCCTTATCTCACCAATTGATAGGGCTGGAAAGAAGATCAGCAAGTATAAAAATAACAACACCATCAACCAATAGGATCTCATTGACATTTGTCTAACATTCTACCCAACAATAACAGAATTCATATTCTTTTCAAATATCCACAGATCACATCCCAAGATAAACCAAATCCATTACCATAAATAACAAACTTGAACAATTTCTTTTTCTTTTAAAGTGTGTGTGTGGGGATATAGAGAGACAGACTCCCTCATGCACTTTGACTGGATCCACTCAGCAACCCCCGTCTGAGGCCGATGCTTGAATCAACCAAGCTATCCTCAGTGCTTGAGGCTGACATTTGGACCAACCAAGCTATCCTCAGTACCCAGGGCCAATGCTTGAACCAATCGAGCCACCTGCTGTGAGAGGGGAAGAGGGAGAGAAGCGGGAGAGGGAGAGAAAGAGAAGCAGATGGTTGCTTCTCACGTGTGCCCTGACCGGGAATCAAACCCAGGATGTCTGCATGCCAGGTCGATGCATTATCCACTGAGCCAACCAGTCAGGGCCTTGAACAAATTTTAAAGACTTGAAATCATGCAGCATGTGTTCTCTAATCATAATAGTATCAAACTCAGAATCAATAACAGAGAAATAACTGTTTCCAAATAATCAGAAACTAAACAATACAATTCTAAATAACCAGTGAGAAATTTAAAACATACATTAAACTGAGTGAAAAATAGATATGCAAAGTATTAGAATTGGGATATAGCTAAAGCAATGCTGGAAAGTTTATAGCACTAAATATTTATATTAGAATATTGGGAAGGAAGAATGGTGTCAAAGCCATAATCTAAGCTCCCACCTCAAGAAAGTAGAAAAAGAATAACAAAATAAGCCCAAAGCAAGCAGAAGAAATGAAATAATAAATATAGAAGCAGAAATGAGTAGCATTGAAAACAAAACATTAGAAAGAATGAAAATAAAAGAGCTGGTTTCTTAAAAATTCAACATCATTTACAAAGCTCTGGTAATACTGACAAAAAGACACAAATTATCAATATTAGAAATGAAAAATAAGACATCACTACACATCTTAAAGGCATCAAAAGAGAATACTGTCGGCCCTGGCCGGTTGGCTCAGCCGTAGAGCGTCTGCCTGGCGTGTACGCCAGGTTCGATTCCTGGCCAGGGCACACAGGAGAAGCGCCCATCTGCTTCTCCACCCCTCCCCCTCTCCTTCCTCTCTGTCTCTCTCTTCCCCTCCTGCAGCCGAGACTCCATTGGAGCAAAGATGGCCCGGGCACTGGGGATGGCTCCTTGGCCTCTGCCCCAGGTGCTAGAGTGGCTCTGGTTGCAACAGAGCGACACCCCGGAGGGGCAGAGCATCACCCCCTGGTGGGCAGAGCGTCACCCCTGGTGGGCGTGCCAGGTGGATCCTGGTCGCGCGCATGTGGGAGTCTGTCTGACTGTCTCTCCCCGTTTCCAGCTTCAGAGGAATACAAAAAAAAAAAAAAAAAAAAAAAAAAGAATACTGTCAACAATACTACGGACATAAATTTGACAAGTTAGATGAAATGTACAAATACTTCAAAAACCACAAGTTACCACATCTTGTGTGATAAGAAACGTAACTTGAATACCACGTCTTGTGTGATAAGAAACCGTAACTCTGACTATTAAGAAAACTTACTTCATAATTAAAATACTCCCCCCAAAAGAAATCTCCAGGCTCAAATATTTTCACAAGAAAATTCTACCAAATAATGTATATTTAAAGAATTCACACCAATTCTACATGATCTCTTTCCAGAAAAGAGATGAAAGAAGACTTTCAATTTATTTGTATAAAGCTAATATGATAATAACCTGATACCCAAACCACAGACAGAACAAAAGAAGAAAACTATAGACCACTATCCCTCATGAATATAGACACAATACTTAACAAAAAGTACTTAGCAATATCTAAAAGGAATTCATCATTACAAAGTGGGTTTTATTTCAGGTATGCAGGGCTGCTTCAATATCTGAAAATCAATCAATGCACTGCACTATATTGATAAAATAAAGAAGAAAAAAATCACATGATTTTATCAATTGATGCAGTAAGGGCACAGAACAAAATTCAGGCTTTGATTATATCATGCCTTCAAGTTATTGGATGAGATCCACCCATTTGGGGGGCAATCTGTTTTATTCAGTCTACAGATACAAATATTATTCTCATCCCAGAATACCCTCACAGACACACCCAGAATAATGTCAAACCAAATTTCTGGGCTCCCCATGGCCCATTCATGTTGACACATAAAATTAACCATCACTGTGTTATAACTTTTAGTGACCTTTGAAATTTAGCAAATAACATGAATAACAACAAAGGAAGAAAAGAGATATTAATGTTAGAAAGTTTTTATCAGGTCATGAAACAAAAGTCAAGCATTCCAATAATTCTCTTTTACTAGCATGGTAGGTGGTAGGAGCACTTCCTTGTCTGTCCCTCATTGATGCTGAGCTTCCTTTTTCTTTCTTTCTTTTTTACAGAGACAGAGAGAGAGTCAGAGAGAGGGATAGATAGGGACAGACAGGAATGGAGAGAGATGAGAAGCATCAATCATTAGTTTTTTGTTGTGACCCCTTAGTTGTTCATTGATCGCTTTCTCATATGTGCCTTGACTATGGGGCTACAGCAGACCGAGTGACCCCTTGCTCAAGCCAGCGACCTTGGTTCCAAGCTGGTGAGCTTTGCTCAAACCAGATGAGCCCGTGCTCAAGCTGGCGACCTTAAGGTCTTGAACCTGGGTCCTCTGCATCCCAGTCCGATGCTCTATCCACTGCGCCACCGCCTGGTCAGGCCTGAGCTTTCTTTTTCTTTGTTGAGTCTCGTGACCTGTTGAGTTTTGTGTGTGTGTGTGTTGTGTGTGTGTGTGTTTTGTTTGTTTTTTACTTTCTCTATTTTGCAGCTTCCCTGGACTACTCAGGATCTTCCCTAGGACTTCTCAGAGATTTTCATTTTGTGAGCTTCCCAGAATAATAAAAAATAAAGAATGGCTAAGCCAGGAGTACAGAAATGATGTTATATGTTAAATATTTATATTTGACAGGTGAACATTTTAACACAGAAATTTACTATGCACCTTATTCTTCTGCCAGTTGTGTTTCTCTCTCTGTGGCTAGGCATGTAGTCTCATTTGGGAGATAATGGCTAACATCTGAAAGCACAGTATTTTGTCAAGGTTGAGCTGAGTCTGAATGGTCCTGATCTTATTCCTCCCCAGTTAAGTAATTTATACCTTCCCTGCTTCTTTTCATCTCCTAATAGTTCTTGACATTTGCACCTTTAGACATCTGGTGAGCAACCTAGGTGCCTCCAATGGGCTTGTCTCACTGTCCCAGAAGTTCATCCCGGAGTACGGAGGGCCTGAAACATCCTGACTCTTCCCACAAGGATAGGCCTTGGTCAAACCATCACAGTGAAACGGTTTTAGTATTTTATTACTTTAATTTTATGCCTTTTACAAACAATTCATCCCCTTTGGCTATTATATTTTTATGGAGAAAAATTAAAACTTCAGATTTTTGTGACAGTTACACTAAATTTATATTCACATTCAATGCGACAAATATTTCTTCAAATGAAAATTTTCAGAGGTAGTTTTATGGATTAAAAATAATCTTACATTTTAATCAATTACACTGATTAAGCTTAATCATGAAATAACTTTCTTTCAATCATGTGCTATATTTAGGTTTAAAATTTGTTTACTTAGTTTTGAAAAGGGCATACACTTACATGGTTTAAACTACAAAGTGTCCTTCCCACCTTGGCTTTCAACTCACCCTGCTCCCCTCTGGAGGTAATTTTTTCCAACTTCTTGTCTATCTTTTCAGAGAGACTATACCTATCAAAGAAAACATGTCTTTTTATAATAGTAGTATGTGTATGTCTTTGCTTTTTCCTCCACTTAACCAAATAGAGATTGTTCTAAAGCAAGACAAAGATATATTACATTCTTTATGCATGTATCATAATTTATGTAAATATCTCTGTTGGTCAACAGTGAAGCTATTACAAATAACTGTATAATCTTATACTTACATCATAGGTAAATATATCTCCAGTTTCTATAATGTAAGACAAATCCTAGAAACTCACCGGCCATTTAATTTTTTTTTTAAACAGGCAGTTATTGTCAACTGTAGAATTTTCATGTATTTGGTGAATGCACAAAGCAAAATGTTTTAAAATAATGTTTTAATTTCAAATGGTAGCATTTTATGAATTTTATGAGGAAGTAGATCTTAAGACCTGGAAATTATATGTGTACTCGTTTTTTGTTTTTCTTTTGTCTTCTGTTTTTGTTCTCTCATCTCTGAGTTTCTTTTCCTTCTCGGTTACTTCCTTTCTTCCTCCCTTCCTCTTTGCTTCCCTTCCTCTTTCCTTTCCTTTTTTTTCTTTCTGTTCTCTCCTTTTCGTTTTTAAACGTCACAACAGCTACTATTTGTTTTCTGCTAATGGGCCGATTGAGAGCTATGTAACCACTAGGTGGTGGTACAAGAACATAGGGAGAAATATTTTCGTAAACAGACTAGGAATTACTTTTGATTTCCTGCTCAGTTTTTAAATTGCAATACGCTTGGGCCCTTAAATGCCTCCTGAGGGATGTCATTGTGATTGCTGTTCAGCAGTTGAGCCGACATAAAATTGATGTCGAGCTTTACAACAGCTGTTATAGACCACTTTATGTTGATGTTGAGACTTTTTAAAAGAGCTCATTGCTTGAAAATGTTAACTCTTCAACAGGAGTTTGTTTTCTGAGTGATCTGAAAGGTTTGCTTATATTTCTGGCTGATTTACAGATTTTACAATGTTACAGTGGAGACTCCTTAGAATTTATAATCCTGCTTTATTTAGCTGACTGAATTTTCAGCCAAGAAAGGACAGTTTCCTAGATACTTTCTATGACAACAACAAAAGGTGTTTGCTGACTCTAGTTTCACCGTGTTGACTACAGTTTGATGTTTTATGCCACCTTGCTACATTGGTCTTCATGTGAATGAGTAAGATAGTGTATTTTAAATGATTTTGAAACGTGAGGTAAAAGCATTTTCTGTGTGTCGGTTAGGTTAATTAATTTTTAGAAGTCTACCTTGTCCCTTTTAATATTTTGAATCTGTGCTTAGAAATCTTGGAGTGGTTAATGATCTTTAAATCACACACACACACACACACACAGAATTCAGGCAGGGTAACTATTGAAAAATCATTGCTTATTGTATGATCATTTGCATTTACTCTCTGCTGAAATTCTGTATAACATATCCAGTACAGGAGTGTGGTCACACTTACTCTGTGACACATCCTGCTCGAAGCCAGCACATACACGCTCTCATCCTATGTAGTGTCCCTGTGGGATTCGACAAAGTGGATACATACTGGTTCTCTTGCTTTGTCACCAGCATGTTCATGTCAAGTGGCAAATCCACATCGTCCTGAGAAGTAACCTTACAACAAAGTACTGCTGACTTGCTTTGAAGGGTCAGTTATTTTTGGACAAGTGTTGAGATGTGTCACCTTGTTTCCATATCTATTGATTGTCCTGCATGTCATTTTTACTAGTGCTCACTGGGTTAGAAAATGAAGAAGCGAACATTTTAGCTAATAGGCTTTGATGATAATAGTGCTTTCTTATCCTTCAATATGTATAGTCTTGCCAATGAAATTCTATGATCTGGTATTTAAAATGGTCTGTTATAACATCATACCTGAAGCCTTCATTTAAGCCATTGGGTGTTTAACTAAAAGGAAAATGTCTATTCTGTACCTGTTTACACATTAGGAAAAAAATCACAAAGTTTAGTTTGATGGCAGAGCACTTATTTAAAAGAATCCTCCCTGAGATGATGAAGCTATTACAACACTGTTCTAGGAAATAAAATCGACTGCAGCCGATTCCTTGGTTTTATTAGGAAAGATAGCCCATTTTGTGATCCACAATGTTTAAATCAATTGAACGATAGTGAAATCTCTCCCCTGAAATGGCTATTACACAGCTTGCAACCTTTTGTTCAAGAGATTAAGTTTGCAGTTCCTCACATTATCTCCTTGTAATTGGAAAACTTTCATTTTGACAGAGAAAATGTGCCAGTATCCCTGTGAGCTTTGCCACAAGCCAATGCAGAGTGCCATCTGGAGGATGCATGCCCAAGCCATGCAACAGCCTCCTGTCGGGCTGTCTCTGGAACTTCGCAACAGAACAACTAATAGCATCTTAAGCTCCATTTGTCTAGCTCACTAGTGCTTCTGGCAAAGGTCATAACCAGCAGTGGTTTTGTTGATTTGCTGCATCAAATGTAATTAGCTTAAAGCACTCACTGACAGAGGCTCTGAAAATGGCATAAAAGCCTCAGGCTTAAAATTACCCATTGTGTCAAATTTAAGTTTAGATCATCAAAGACATACTACTTTCATCACTGGAACAATGGAATATAATAATTTTTGATGTTTATTTGGGGTGACAAGATTTTCTTTCCTTTAGACCTCATGCATAATTGTTTCATTTTATTATTATTTTTATTTTATTATTTTTAGTCACTGACTTCTAATTAAGTGGTTGGTACCTTCTGCTGGAGAAGAGTGTCATGTGTACAAAATCCATACACCAGAACCTTACCTTTGAGTACATTTGTGGAAAACAAGGAGACAGTTTTATCGTGTACAACAAATAACTTTGAACCAGCTTCCTGCTTAGAAGAGTAGAGGTAACACTGTTACTGACCCTTTAACCCTAGCTTACTGGAAAGCCCCGTAGTGCCAGAAGCCTCCTTAGAAATGGGTTAGTTTCAGGGTCTGAGTAAGATAGAGAAACCATTACTTGGGGTTAAATTTAGGGCAAAGCTGGGCCCAGAGCACAAGATAGACTTGAGCTGTTATTAAGAGCCATAAGGAAACTACAAATAAGGATTTCTGCGTACTGCAGAGAAGGAATAATTAAGCAGAAATAATGTTAAACAGTTTCTTGCATAAATGTGGTAAAACAAGTCAGCAGATGCGGGTACAGAGAGGGAGAGCGTGACCTTGGGCTCCGCAGGGTAGTAGCACTCCGCTGGGACAGCTGTGCTGGTGGACTGGAGGGGGCTCTTGAAAGAACTAGCAGAGGAGTTAGGTATGATGTTATATGCAAAGTAATATGTGAAATGCATGTTTTTATTGACTTCTAAATTTCCGCTGGCTCTCAAACACATCTCCAATGCTGGAGCTTGCAAAGAAATCACTTTGACATTGCCAGGGGATGGCAGTGAGTTCTGTGGACTTTGTATCTCATTGTGAACGCTGTCTTGGTTTGAGCGGTCTAGCTACACTACTTCTGATGAAAGCAATACATATATGTGAGAATGAGGTTAAGTAAGTGTTTATTTGAGGATTTAATATTATATACACTCTATGAGTAAAGCAATTATCATGCTGTTAATTTCACATTAATGCACAGCTTATTTATTTATTGTTTACCTCTCTGCATCATGAAAATGCCATGGAAATCGGCTTCTTCTGGTGCTCTGATTTTAAATGGAGCTAAATGGTATGCATAATTTTAAGTTATAGATTACTAATTCGATTCCACTTTAAATACTCTTTGTTTGAGAATCTTCTGTGTGCTTTCAGAATCCTTTAAAGCTGAATCAAAATATAATTGTCTAAGTAATTATAGAATAGATAGTGAATAAAGCATTAAAGCATGAATCCTAAACATTATAGGTATATTTTGAACCATACACACATCGATATGCCCTATATTTTTCAGAATCAACATCTTAACTACTTTTCTGGCAAATATAGTATAATCAGAAAATAATAGTGCATTGCCCCTGTTGATACATTTTTTTGTATCTGACTTGCTTAGAATCTGGTGGCAGAGTCAGTGTTTGGTGAAGTGATTCTGAGAGCTTTAGGGCACTGCAGTTCTTGTCTGTTTAAACCACATGATATTATTTAAGAATTAGTCATTGGCAGAATTCTAAGCTAGTTCATCTTCCGGGGATATAATTTTTTAAAAAAGAAGGAAATCTGAATCCAATGTCTATGAAATGCTTTCTAGTCTGGGAATCCACTCAAGTTACATGCCTCAAATTCCACTCCCTGACCCTTCCTTGTTCTTCTCTTCTTACTACCAGATCCATATCTGGAACCAGTGGTGTGCCACCCAAGTCCTGCAAAATATCGTGTCTATTCAACAAGTATCACTGTGCATCTCCTGTATGCATAGATGAGGTCCCTACCCGTGGGTGACTGCAGCCTGATTGAGAATATAACACAGAGGTATGAAATATTGAATAATAATGCAAGTCAATATACATTTAAATACTCCAGAGGCAGAAATTGTTCAGGAAATTCACTTCTGAAAACCCTTAATGCAGTCTGAAAGCTTGGTATGTGCCAGTTGTTCAATTTCCATTGTTATTTACAAAAGTGAAGCTTTGAATTAAGAAAAAAAAATGCACCATCTGCCTACCACTGTAATAATGCTTGGTTTTATTCCCAAGCATATCAACCACTGGCTTGGCATTTTAACTAACTGAAGCACTTTTCTCATTAGAGTGTGTCTGTGTCTACAAAGGACCTTTTATTCTGGTGGCTCATTTTAATATATCTGCCCCCTTACTCTGCCTTTTGCTGGATGTGGAGCTTGGTATTTCTTGGTCTGGCCAGCTAGCATGTCACATGACTTTTTCACTCTAGGTCACTCGTGTGCTGGCTACACCTGATGCCCCTGCTTTGCCAGTTACTTATTCAATCTTTTTTATCAATTGACTGCTCAATCGATATATTGAGTGCCTATTTTTTGTAGACACAAAAAGCATATATAACCTTTTAGAGATACAAAAAAGTACAATATTATACCTTCCCTCAACTAAATTTTAGAGGAAAAGTGCATATAAAAATATTCTATTTTAAGCAGGAATTTCTAAGTGCCAGAGTAAATATTATGCATTTATTCATTGAGTCAGTCATTCACTCAACAAATATTTATTAAGTCACATTTTCTGTGTCAAGTACTCTGTGGTTCACTGAAAATAAAAGATGAATATATCATGCATAGTGCCTGCTCTACCCAATATGAATTTAGAGGTCAGAACCTTGTTACTCACAGTGAGCCCAAAGGCCAGCAACATCAGCATCACCTAGGAGCTCGTTGGAAATGCAATATCTCAAGCCCTAGCCAGATCTATTGAATCAGAATCTGCATTTTAACAAGATGCCCAAGTGACTTGAAGTAAAATTTGACAAGCACCAAGCTGGGAGCATTATGGAAAGCTTTACAAAAAAGCTAAAATAAAGGGAAGTCACCAAGTTTATTAAAAGAAGGAGGAAAGGAAGTTTAGGAAGTAGAGGGCTTAGAGTCATAGTCTGGACTGTTGGAGTAGAATATCATAGTCTGGGTGGCTTATAAACAGCAATTTATTTTACATAGTTCCGGAGGCTGGAAAGGCCAAGATCAAGGTGCCAGCAAATTTGGTATTTATGGTGGACCTTTTTCCTGGTTCATAGACCCCTGTCTTCTTGCTGTAGCCTCCCATGGTGGAATGCGCAATGGAATGTTCTGGGGTCCTTTTTATAAATAAACTGATTTTATTAATGGAGGCTCAGATCTCGTGCCATAATCACTCCCAACAGCCCTACTTTTTAATATCATCACATAAGTTATAATATATGATTTTAATGGAGACATAAATATTCAACATATAGCAGATAGGATTAAATGTAATCTGAAGTATGATTCAAGATGTGAAGTTTTGAAAGCTAGTTGGGAATGATTCTTTAAGAAATAGTGGGAAGTGATCTGGGAATTGATTAATTGGTCTACAGGGAGGAATGGTGATTGATAAAGTATAATAATGAGATTCAAAAAGCTGGGAGGAAGGAGAATGGCTTAGATTTTATACTCTAGAAGTAGGGATGGCTTGCCAATGGTGACACAGCGGTTGGGGATGGAGCTTTCTTATCTAGAATAGGTGGAGGTGACCATTAATATTCTCAAAGGTGATTTTTAAGTGAATTTTTAGGATTGCTATTTTTGAAAGTCAACAAGTATAATATATACAAACCAAGGCATATCATTTTATATATGTACCAATTTTTCTAAAATGTATCTAATATATTAGACCTTAGGTATGGGAGAAAAGGAGTTATCAGGTAATGTAGATCAGTAATTTTCAAAATTAATGAAGAATGTTATTTAAGAGGAAAAGGCTATTTACATTTTTATCTACATAGAGTTAGAGTTATATCTTTTTTTGTTTGTTTGTTTGTTTACAGAGACAGAGAATCAGAGAGAGGGATAGATAGGAACAGACAGACAGGAACAGAGAGAGATAAAAAGCATCAATCATTAGTTTTTCGTTGCGACCCCTTAGTTGTTCATTGATTGCTTTCTCATATGTACCTTGACCGCAGGCCTTCAGCAGACTGAGTAACTCCTTGCTTGAGCCAGCAACCTTGGTCCAAGCTGGTAAGCTTTGCTCAAACCAGATGAGCCCACGCTCAAGCTGGTGATCTTGGGGTCTCGAACCCGGGTCCTCTGCATCCCAGTTCGACACTCTATCCACTGCACCACCACCTGGTCAGGCGAGTTATATCTTTTTAATCAAGTGAGATCCAACACAAGATTGTGAGAAAATGAATTTTTGTTTGTATGTTTGTTTTGAGAGAGAGACAGGAAAGGAGAGAGATAAGAAGCATCAACTAGTAGTTGTTCATTGATTGTTTCTCGTATATGCCTTGACCTGGGGTGAGAGGGGTGCTGAAGCTGAGCCAGTGACCTTAGTCTCAAGCCAGCAACCTTTGGGCTCAAGCCAGTGACTTTGGGATCATGTTCATGACCCCATGCTCGAGCAAGCAACCTATGCTCAAACTGGCAAACCTGCACTCAAACCAACGACCTTGGGGTTTCGAACCTGCAACCTTAGCATCCCAGATTGATGTTTCTATCTATTGCTCCACCACCAGTCAGGCAAGAAAATGAGTTTTATCCATGGTGACTTTATCTACTTCCATCATCTTTGCTGTGACCTTCCTCTCAGCTTTTGCTATCTAACATACAAGGAAGTAAAGGGACCATTATAACAAAAGCCAACAATAGCAATATTGAGGAACTGGTAACCTTTTCAAATACATCTCTTGAAATCACACATACCCACTGTGAGGTTTGTGGCTTGCACAGGGATGCTTCCATTTGCAGATTTGAAAGAACATGGAGGCCAACTGTGTGTAACTCAATCAACCTTATGACAACCATAAATATTTACATTTGTTATTAGGCCCTTACGAATTAAACCTCAGCAAATGATTTTGTTTCTGAGATGCTTAAAAATGACATCTACAGCTCATGTTTTATGGGCATCTGTTAGTGGAGCATTTGGTGTTCTTTACACACATGACTTATCTGCACACAAACCTGAACTGACAGGGAGAAGCCTGCAGCTCTTCAATGAATGACAGCCTTGGTCAGGGAGACACAGCTCCTAGAGCAGTGTCCTGGATGAAGCTCAGGGCATGCCATCTGAAAATTTCCAATGCTGATGCTTCAAGTGTATCAACACAGTGGGTGCGAAGGTATTCTCTTCTCTGAATAGTGTATCTCAAAACAACTTGCTTCATAAATCCAGGAATTTATTTTCTTAGCCAATAAGTACAAGAAACTGGAGAAATGAGTATAGCTATTTAGGGTTTTGGAAGAAGAGATTTTCACTGGAGGTAGAGTCCACAGGAGAAACTTTTGTAGTAGACTGAGAAAATTAATTATTCTAATAATTCTGAATAATATTTTTAAAGCAAAATTACATTAATATAATTTAGACAAATCCTGTTTAGGATGAATCTATTCTACATAATCATAGAAATGTCCCTGCATCAAAAGAATTAATAGCTGTATTAAGTACTAGTAAATTTACAGTATCTATTTATTATTTAAAATATTTTTTATTTAGAAATTAAATTAGGCCCTGGCAGGTTAGTTCAGTTGGTTAAGAGCCTTGTCCCAAAATGACAAGATTATGGGTTCAATCCCAGGGCAAGGCACACGTGGGAAGCAGCCAAGAAATGCATGACTGAATGGAACAACAGAAGGAGTCTTCCCTTTCCTCTCCCCTCTCGCTCCCTTCCTTTCTCTGTCTCTCTAAAACTATAAATAAATAAATAAATAAATAAATAAATAAATAAATAAATAAATAAAAGAATTAAACCCTGGCCTGATAGCTTGGATGGTTGGAGTGTCATCCTGGATGGTGAAGGTGGCCAGTTTGATTCCCAGGTGAGGGCTCATACAGGGGTAGCTTGATGCTTCTGTTTATCTCTCCCCTGTCTCTCAAAAAAATTAAATTAATGCAGTAACATTGGTTTATAGGAACACATAAGTTTCAGGTATACATCTCCATAGTACATAAACTATTTATTGCATTGTGTACTCATTTGACTTTGAGTGCAAAGTCAAAACAATTTCTATCACCATATATTTGGCCCTCTTTAGTCCTCTCACATCTACCCCCCTTCCTCTGGAAACCACTTCATTTTTATCTATGTCCATGAGTCTCAGTTTTATATTCCACCTATGTATGAAATGATACAGTTCTTAGCCTTTTCCGATTTACTTATTTCACTGAGTATAATGTTCTCAGGGTCCATCCATGTTGTCGTAAATGGCACTATGTCATCATTTCTTATGGCTGAGTAGTATTCCATTGTTTATATGTACCACATCTTCTTTATCCAGTCCCCTATTGAGGGATACTTTGTTTATTTCCATGTCAGGGCCACTGAAATTCACAGTATTTAAAGAATAGTAATTCTCATGATTTTGAATTCCATAGGTAAAGATGGTGCACTACAAATATGAATTATGTGGTGAGGAATATTTCACTGGTGGCAAGTCTGCAACATTTAAGACTAGATTTGATATTTTACTTATGAAGACCATCTAGAGCAGGGATCGGAACCTATGGCTCGCGAGCTAGATGTGGGTCTTTTGATGGCTGCATCTGGCTCGCAGACAAATCTTTAATAAAAAAAATAATAACGTTAAAAATATAAACCATTCTCATGTATTACAATCCATTTATTTCCTACCGCTCATGTTCATGGTTGCAGGTGGCTGGAGCCAATCACAGCTGTCCTCCGGGACAACACCAAATTTTTATTGGATAATGCCTAACGTACACAGGTCGTTGTATGGCTCTCATGGAATTACATTTTAAAATATGTGGCATTCATGGCTCTCTCAGCCAAAAAGTTTCCCGACCCCTGATCTAGAACCATATATGATTAAATTAGTCAGGTGGTCAGTTTCCAGTAAACTCCTAGGTCAAAAGAAAGATGGACAAAAGAATGCATGGAAGAAAGGAAAAAACAGAAGAAAGAAAGAAAAAAAAACGGAAGAAAGAAAGACTGCATTATGAAGTAAGAACAATTTTACACATATTTATTAAAAATTCTCTCGTTAGTTCCAATAGGCAGCAGCATTGGCTTTACAATTCCTTGCAAATAGACTATGATGGCATTAAACATTTTAATATACGTTCTAGTGTTTGTCCCACATTGGTTTCATTGTTCTACAGTTAGATTTGATGCTTATGAATTACTTAATTTTAGCAATCACTTCTCAATAATTATTTCTATGAAATCCACACTAAATACATAAGAGCACTATTCTATCATTAGTGATAATAGAAGTTCTAAGTTTGATTTTTATGTTTGAAGGTGACACTTTATAATACATCATGTCATTGGAAAGTACAGAGTAGGTAGAAATATTTTCTTTAACTCCTCAAAGGACAGCCTCATTTTATCAGATAATTCATTAGGATCAACAAACACCATTTCTGAGAATTTGAGAATAGGGTCAAAGATGGTTTTTCTAATAGACACTCTAAGGTCATATATATTTTTTTCCTATCTACATCAGATATCCTTTGGCTCAACCAGTGTCAGCTCTATATTTGTATCTCTTTATGCTAATATTTTATCTCAAACTTCTTTCCCACCATGTCAGAGTCCTACCAGTGAGAATGACTCAAAATAGCTTTCCCAGTTAAAGAAAATCAAAACGAAATAAAACCCTGGGTGCTGAGAGAATGGCTGCATAGTGGCTAGTGATTGGAGTTCAGCCCATGAAAGAGAAAAATGGGATAGCAGAAGTGGCACCACATAAATGATGATCAGTGGAAAAAATTGTCACACATCATGTGGCCTCTGTCTGTTAATTTAATGTGATGCACTTGAGTGTAAAAATAATGGGCTCTGTCAGCCTTATTAATTATCTATGCTTGTTCTAGAAGTCAGGATCATGAAATGCCTCTGAACCACCTGACGTAATGGGCCATTTTAGAGCTTTATACACAAGTCTCTGAGTGAGCAATTGGCAATCCCAGCAGTCAGCTCATCTGCCGCTAGGGAGGTTGCGCTGAGCTGGACTCACATAATAGCAGGATTGGCCACAGGATGATGGAATAATCCATTTTCTGTAGTGGATTTCTTTAGCCTGGTGGGACAAATTTCCTAGTTAATGAAACCATTTTGAAGCCTGGGGCATTCTCTAGCTCATGCTGCCTGTTTGTCCATTATAGTTTAAATATACTGCATTTAGGTTAATGGTGGAAGCAAATTAGTCTGTTATAATTACTCACATGTGCTTCTTTGCTGTAATCTTTAATATGGCCCTTAGAAAGCACAAAGACAAGCTAGCCACATAGTGCTCCAATACTGGAAACTATTAATACATTCAAGCCTGAGAATTTAGTTATGGGACTTTTTTAGAAGAGGGAAATGTTTGCAAGTAAGACACTCTACAAAAGTCCTGGCTGCTGAGGGTCATTCTTTCATTCTTCAAGCAAGCTAATCTATTTCCGTGTGTGTGTGTATGTGTGTGTGTGTGTGTGTGTGTGTGTGTGTGTGTGTGTGTGTATAAATTTACACTATGAGCTGCTTGTTAAAGGGCAAAATCCACGTCTCTTTTTTAGACCTGGATCTTGGCACTGTGTCAAGTACCCAAGCCTCTGTAATACATGTTTATATATTTATGAAGGGATAGATGTTCTGGTGAAAACCCATGAAGACTGCGATGAGAAGGCTAGGTTTCTGTTCTCTCTGATAATTGCTAGCTATGTGACCGTGGACAAATCCCTTATCCTGTCTGAATCTAAGCTTATCACTTCTAAAATAATTATATTCATTCTACTTATGCCATTCTTATTTGTTTTGGGATCATTTTATAATGAGAAAATTCTGTATAGGTGTTTGATAGTATCTATTATTATTATTATTGTTAAGATATATGTGTGATCTATCTAGTCCAATATGTTTTTAATATTATATAATGATCTTTCTTACAAAGTTTGGGAGAGCATTTTGGTGCTAATGTTTTGTGTGCCTCTGTGTATCCAAGGAATACAGCCTTTTTAGATCATTTTGGGCAGAAAAACCACTATTATGAATGAATGAATTTGGAAACTTGATATCAAATGCTCAGGTCCACGTTCCATAAAAAGATATGAAATAATCTAATTAAATGAAGTTCATTATTTATGTAGTTTCTTTCCATTATAACTAAATTTAGTTGTGCCATTTAGATATATGTCTCTCCAACATGCAATAATTAGTAAAACAATATATACCAATCAAGCCTTTTCTTTTACTTTTTAACAGTGAAAGCTAATTATTCAGCCTAATGCTATGGGACATTAAGTAAGCCACTTAACTCTCCTGCACTTTGGTTTTATTTTATAGAATGAGGAAGTAACACTGAATAATCTCTAAGGTCCTTTTTAGCTCTGAAACAATTTGACTCTGATTTCATCTGTCTTTGAGAATGTCGTAAGTGATATTATACTTTTCGCACCAGAGGAATCATCTTCAGCTATCTGAAATGGTTTTTCTCAGGTAGTCTTGATGGTGTTACCTATTCGTTTTCTTTATAGCTCTTTCTACAGCCTCTAATTATCTTGTTAATTTCGTTATTTTCCTGTTTAGGGTTTGCCGCTCCATGAGGCTAGAGACTATCTTGATCACAGACAGATACTCAGAGCCCATAAAACTGAGTCCCTGTCACATAATGGGGGAGTCCAGTAAATGTTTGTTGAATGAATTAATGAATTTGGCTCTCTCTCTAGAGTACAACTTCTTTATTTTTTAAAATAATTTCTCTCAGAGTTTGAGGACTCTCTAGGATATGACTAAATATTTTGCTTCCTATATGTTAGAGCCATCTGTATTTCATTTATTTTTGGCTTTATTTATTTAGTTAGTCAAGAGTAAGCTTTTCATCAGTAGTTGTTAGTGTGATTAGTGTTTTAACAACTAAATTTGATTAGCCATTTAGTTCCTAAAATGTATGATTAGCTGTCCTACTCGAGTACATAGATGTCTAGGTACATTTTTGCATTGTGTAAATAAATTTGCCTCTTAGGGGTATGCATTTTCATGTGAGAGAAGAATTTTTAGCATCATAAAATGTATAGCATAAATTTCAGAATTCATTGTGAAAAGTATTACATCTTGAAAATTCTTAGAAAGATATTTGAACATCACCTGTCCCTCTATACCTCACTAATGTAGTTTCCCATAACATGAAAATATTTGAAAATCTTGTCATTTATCTTTTGTAAACTGGTTTTATTATTCCTTGCTTCAATATACATTCAAGTTGAAGTCAATCTGGGTGCAAGTTTCTCAGGTTTAAATTTATTGGAAAGGTAGACCTTTCTCTGTAAGACATTACACAATGAAATAAACCCTTTCAAATTAGGGGGCAAAAAACAAATTTAATTTTATTTAGAATAAAGGATCATCATTAACAGTGACAACAAATCTGTTATTTCTGTTGTAGGACTCAAATACTACTCTCTTTGAACAATTAAAGAGGGCATTATTTTTCATTGTCCTTGTCGTTTATATATAATATGAAATAGTTTTTCTAACAATATTAATTTTATCTATGAACTAAAAGATTTTCTTCATGGAAAAGCGATTGAATTTTGGTAGAATACAATTACACCAGTTTGTTGGAGACACATCTCTGCAGCCTTCTATTATTGTTTGTTTTCCCCCTCTATGGATCTGGGAACCATTCCTGACAGTAAGGTGAAGCCCATATGTGTTTCATAATCACACTTTAGATTACAAATTAGCCAGGAGGTAGAAGCAAACACAGTGACACACAGAGGAACACAGGTTTTGGTGACATGATAGGGAAAAAAAGGAAGGAAAATAGTTTGCATTGGGTTGCTTGTAAGACATTTGTTGTGACTTGGCCACTGTGGGCAAAGCACTTTTTATTGATCCTTGCTGTGTAGCAAGAGTTGAACAAGGGACTCTCCTCACAAACTTCTCCCAGTATCACACATGCAGGTACACATGTTTCCATGACACCTTTATTTTAACAATTCTTGAACTATAACACACTGGATATTAACTGAGTACAACTGGTCTTTGAATTGTCTTGAAAAAGGTGCAGATTATGACTTGGACGTGATCTGATGGAGGTGCAAATGAATGTTAGCACAACATTTCTGAAGTGGAGTCATTTTAAATATACGCATATAAATGTGAATTCTGAGTCCATTCTAATTCATTTTTTGGTTGGGAATCTACTGCCTTAAAATGGGAAATATATGTGTGAATGCTATCAAGGGTATGAAACTCTCCATTTGTACAGACTGGAAGCTTTGGTAGTAATGATGACTATAGAAATAGCAGCAATTATACAAAAGTTTAGCAACATTTACATTTTAAATGCAAGTATTTCAAGAGAAGAGTTTAGAATCTACTTGGAGAGATTTTCTTGCAGTCTTTGATTTTAAAAAATTAGGGATTTCCAAACACCTATAAATGCTAATTTACTTATAATTTTGAAACAGAAAATTGAAGTGACTAATCTCTTTTATTTCTAAAGCTGCTTATTCTAAGTGGGTCTGAATCTGATAAACCTGTGAGCCCCAACTTAACCCTACCTACACGAAACTGAACCTTTTCTCTGCTCTCACACCAGTGGACAATGGGCCTCAGCTGCAGGCTGCATTAGAGGTGCTTGCCCAGTCCCGGGGCCAGCTGGAAGGCCAGGCTCCCCTGCATGTTAGCCAAATCGACACTGGCACTGAGTTACCCTAGGGCAGAGGTTTAACATGGTTTGAATGAAGCTTGGATTTTAAAGTATCCATCCCTTTAGGTTAATGTCTCTGGGAGTCCAAGACTCCTCTCTCATTAACTGGCCTCTCACATAGATGGCAATGGTGACAGAAAACAGCCGATCGCTAAACCAGTTGGTTCTTTTTTTTATTATTTGTAATTTTGCCTATTTGCATGAGAGCCTGGCAGCATATGGCTTGATGAATTAAAAAAAAAACAAAACCCCATACACTCTCGTGTACCGGCCAGAGCCTCCAGCCCATGGCATTAGCAGGGGTGAGTGCGGCCCCACCTGCCACTTGCCTGGAGGGTGGCAGCATAAACTGATGACCTAGTAGGTTTCCACAGCCATATAGTGCTCAGTTAACACCATGATTTCATTTCTAGTGGTACTTTCAGAATGGCTAGAAGTGGCAACACCCACTGTTTCAAAAGTAAATCTGATTGGCAAGCTACCTACTCTCTGCCCTACCTAATATTCTATGCTAATTGTTCCCCACTAGGCCAACAGTAATAGAGGAGCAGAGATGCTTCTAATCTAGTGCACACAGGTCAGTTCTGAGCAGAAACACAAACTGTAGGCTCACATTATCACTCCCTGCTAAAAAGGGACTAGTAGCAAACCAAGGAAAGGAGCAAACACTTTTGCAATACATTTATTTACTTTTTTATACAGTTGGTCTTTTTAAGTAAAAGATTTATATGGTTTTTGGATTTTGGTTTTTCTCACTTAACCATTTCTTTTAACCAAAAAGTTGGATTTTAAAAGGAGTTTATTTTATGATTTCTTTTGAGAACTGAACCTTTCTTTAACTGAAACAAAAAATAGTTACAATTATTTGGGTCCATATTTGACTTAAACCAAGTCACAAACCCTTATTCTCTCTTAATCGTCCATGTATTTATGATTATACAATGTCAAACATAGAAACATACATACATAGAAACAATATGCAGACTTTCATTGATTTAATGAATCGCTATGAAAGTCTAAAACAAGTCATGTTGATATTTAAGCTCAGTCTACTAACATATTTTGATGTAGTTTAGAAATCTTTTATTTTTTGCTGCATTTTAGGATTGCTAAATACATTTAAATGAAAGACATGATCAGAATTGTCAGGGAACAACGAAAGGAGAAAATAATTTGGAGGTAAATTCTTCTTCGATCTTAGGAAGCGAGCGATGGTCTTGATAAGCCACAGCAGACACATTCAGCATTGTGAGACTGAGCATGGAGAGGTCAGTGTACTCTAAAGAACACAAAACCCTGCCTGACCTGTGGTGGTGCAGTGGGATAAAGCGTCGACCTGGAACACTGAGGTCGCCGGTTCGAAACCTTGGGCTTGCCTGGTCAAGGCACATATGGGAGTTGATGCTTCCTGCTCCTCCCCCTTCTCTCTCTCTCTGTCTCTCTCTCTCACTCCTCTCTCTCTAAAAAAATCAATAAATAAAATATTAAAAAAAAAGATTGTTTATTAAAAAAAAAAAAGAACACAAAACCCTGCTAAATGCTAGGCAATGCTATCTCACTAAATCCTAAGAATAAATGTATGAAGTATTTTATGTTGACTATTTTATGTTTAACACCCAGGAGAGCAAGGACACTGAACAATCAAAATGGCCACTTTGGAGTAGAATCTCAGAAGCCTCCTTGCTTGGTGAGGCACCTCTCAAATTTGGGTGATGTCCAGAGGATCCTGGTGTAGTGTGGGACATGGGCATTTGTGGGAGTCGGGCAGCAGCTACAGACTGATATATGGAAATGCTTCCACTATTTATTAACCAGTATGGCAATACCTCTGTGTGTTGGCCAAACTTCGGTCCCAGAGTAGGCATGATTTTACAAATGAAGCAGAATCAGAATTCAAATATCTGTCACACTCCAAAGACTGAGCCCTATCTTATAGGCCATGCTACTAGTATAATGCTTTCTGGAAACTTTGCACTAAAAAGTTGATTCAATTTTTGCTGAAATTTCATCTGAGTAATGTGGATAAAGACATCAGATATACCCTAACAGAGATGAAGGTTGAGAGCAGAGAAAGTTTCTCTATTTCAAACTCAGCTGACTTTGACATTAGAGTGGTACAGTTTCCTACATGCAACTGATGCTTAATAGTTTGTAGAATTCAAAGAAAACTTTTATTCTTGTACTTTTATATAGAGTGGTATATAAGATATATACCAGTCATCTTTTTAGATAAGATGCAATTCTAGGTAAGAACAAAATATTAAACTATTAAAAAATGCTGTTATATATTACTAGTTGAAGCATTTGGTTTAAATTAAATAGAACTAAGTGAGCAAGTTTTATTTTGATTCAAAATGAATATAAATAAGTAAAGCTTAAATTATAAGAAACACTTTAAGATTTAAAATATTATTGTGTAGAAGTAAAATTTGTCCTAGCAATAACATGTATTAAGTATTCCATTGTAAGATGATTTCTTCCTAAGGAAAGAAATAAATTTTTCAAAGAAATTGCAAATTGATTAGTTGTTAAGATCTGTTCCTTCTTATGGGATCAACCTAGAAAATTTAGATACACTCAAATATATACCCCCATTCTATTTAGAAAAATAAGTTCAAGAACATTGATTTTACTCAATTAAATATAGCTTTAAACAGTCGCTAATGTAGAACAGATTTTGTTTCAAATATTTATTGTAGGTCAGTATTCTAGAATTTTATACATAATTTTAGTATATAAAACTGAAATGATAGTAGGTATGTCCTCAATTTGACTACTGATGTTTAACTATAATGTATCTCAACTATAGAACTAATTATGTTTTAGGCTCTACTTTGTATTGCATTATTAATGAAGGGAAAACATTCTGAGTTCCAAATTAATGTACTGAAAAAATATGTGCATTTGGATCTCCAATCTTAACATAAAATAAACAAACAAACCAAAAAAACTGTAGTTTAGATCATATCTCCTATTTTTCAGGAATGAGACAGAGTTCAAGAAGAAAAGATACACATAAGTAAGTCAAAAAGAAATTCAACCTGACCAGGTGGTGGTGCAGTGGATAGACCATGAGAACGGGACACAGAAGACCCATATTTGAGACTCTGGGGTCGCCAGCCTGAGCGCAGGCTCATCTGGGTTGAGCAAGGGCTTGAGCAAGGGGTCACTCATTCTGCTATAGCCCCACAGTCAAGGCACATATGAAAAAGCAATAAATGAACAACGAATGTGCTGCAACGAAAAATTGATGCTTCTTATCTCTCTCCTTTCCTGTCTGTCCTTCTCTCTGATTCTCTGTCTCAGTAAAAAAAAAAAGAAATTCAAGAGCTTATTTCAAAAAAGTCAACGCTCGCTTGCAAAATAAATAGTTCAGACAAGAGATGCCATGAGTCCCACCCAGCTCATGGATTCTAAGTGCTTTGATTCATTTTGATGGAGAGTCATTGGATAGCAGCAGAACAAAGTGGTGAAAGGAGTTATGAGGAAAGGGGTTCTAAGGAGGACCAGGGAAGTGCTGAGCTACATAGAGGCAGGAGTGAGTCTGGAGGGATATTTCAAATGGTATCTGTGTCTGGCCCTGAGATTTTATGTCACCACCTTAGACTCCCTTCTTATAAGCATATTTGTTCATTGAGCACTCTCTCTGTTCTCCCTCCTGCACCTGTGGCACTGCCATCACCGCCCATCCCCTACTATGTGCACTGAGACAGTAGAAAGCAGAGCATAGAGGAAATGGTCTCAGCTGCTTTTATTGTGACAGCCCATGGAGCTTTTGCTTTCTTCTTGTCTCAGTTTGATTTGTCACTGATGGTTAGCAACTGCAAATCTGCTCCTTTGGTTTCCATGTCCAAGGTCAATATCCTGATGCTTATGTCCTTCAAACCTGCCCAGACACACTTCTAAACAACATTTTCAAGTATTTCTATGTGGGATAGAAGAAAAGTTAGGAATAGGGAACAAAAAGAGACCTACAACTCTAGGAATTCCCAGGTGAAAAGACTATTGTAATCAAAGGAGCAGTAGCAGGTACAAGATGGAGAGCCAGGGTCAGTATCCAAAGCATTTCTTTGTTTGCCAAATGCAGCCTTAATTTTGTACTTTCATCAACATCTATTTATTGAGTGCCTATTATATGCCACACATTATTATAGATGCTGTAATTTTCTATTAATCTAAGTCATTATGATATATGAAAATAAAGTAAATAAAGTTTTTCAGAAGGGACTAGTATTTTATAACTGGTTTCTGCTTCATGTATAAACACTTAAAAACATTCACCATTGTGAAAATTTGTTAATGTCTATTTTTTTCCCCTGACATGGGCTATATTACTGAAAGTACCTTGATGCATTTTTTATACTTTTTTTTTCTAAAGTTGGAAACAGGGAGGCAGTCAGACAGATTCCCGCATGCGCCCGACCGGGATCCACCCGGCATGCCCACCAAGGGGCGATGCTCTGCCCATCTGGGGCATTGCTCTGTTGCAACCAGAGCCATCCTAGCACCTGAGGCAGAGGCCACAGAGCCATCCTCAGTGCCCGGGGCCAACTTTGCTCCAATGGAGCCTTGGCTGCAGGAGGGGAAGAGAGAGACAGAGAGGAAGGAGAGGGGGTGGGGTGGAGAAGCAGATGGGCGTTTCTCCTGTGTGCCCTGGCCGGGAATCAAACCTGGGACTCCTGCACTCCAGGCCAACGCTCTACCACTGAGCCAACCGGCCAGGGCCTACCTTGATGCATTTTATTAACATTTTTTCTTTAAAGTGATCAAATCTTTGACTAAACTATTCCTTAAGAAGTACAGTGGTACCTTGAGATAAGAATTTAATTTGTTCTGTAACTGAGCTTGTAAGTCAGTCAACTCCTATATCAAACTGCAGATACTGGACCCGTGTGCCAGTGCGCCAACTAGCGCAGCTTCCTGAATTACTACTCATATCTCAGAATTTCGCTCAGATCTTGAACAAAAATATAGACCGAGTTGCAGCTCATATCTTAAAAAATTTGTATGTTGGTCTGTTCGTATCTCAAGGTACCACTGTACTGGAGGGGGGAAGATAGTGATGGAGTAGGCGGACATTCCAACTCCTACTTCCCAGAACCAAAGTGTATTTCAACTTAATTTTAAGAACAATCATCTTGGAAAATTCAACTTTGGACTAAACTAAGAGTATTCTATAACCAAGGACCACCGAAGAAACCACAATGAGACTGGTAGGAAAGGTGGAGATGTGGAAAGGGCTTCCCCACTCCTAGGAGCAAGTGGTGGCCCAGAGGGACTCTCACAGTGGGGTGGACTGCCTGGAAGGTTGTAGGTCCTCAGCCCCAGAACCGGAGCCCCACCCAGCCTAGAGCCCCAGAGCCTAGAAGAGGTGTACAGACAGTGTTTAGCTGAGAAAAGAGCCAGGATACTGTTTGAGAGAAAGAGACAGAACTCTCAGACCCAGGCTCTGTCTTAAAGGGACCACACAGAAAATCCTCATTCACAGCCACTTACTTGGGGCTCCGGGAGTGGGGAGTGCTGAGAGGACTGGAGTTGCCAGAGGAGAGTGTAGTCTCAGAGGCACAGGGAGAGAGACTTTGAGGGACAGCCTCCCTAACTCCTGAGTTATTCCCCAAATCTAAAGTGACCATTTTTTCTGGGGGCAGCAACACCAGCAAAGGGAAGAAATTAATTCTCCCTCCAGAGGCTTTCCTGCTTCAGTCAAAGCAAAGAGGCCCTTAGAAGCATGGACACATCAGGGACACAGATAGTGAGTGCTGAGATCTGAGTGACACCACCCCCTCACACTGCTGAGTACTTGCCAGAGGGCAGGTGGGCTGGGGATGGTCCAACCACACATGCGCAAGCCCGCCTGCAGCAGTGAAAACCAGGGAGGCTGTGGCAGCTGCCCAAGTGGGCAAGCTCAAGCCTACCCACAGTGGTAGAAGCCAGGGCAGCTGAGGTGACAATCTGAGTGCATGTGCACAAGCCTGGCAAATGATGGCAGTGGAAGCAGGGGCGGCTATGGCGGCAGCCCAAGTGTGAGCATGCAAGCCTGCCTGCAGAGGTGGAAGCTGCAGCAGCCACCACTGCAGGCTGGCACCGCACCAGAACCTAAATGCCCAAGGCAGCAGCAGCGGTGGTGGCAGGCCAGTGGACAGACCACACATCGGGAACACAGAGGCCATCCCTACTGGAATCCTGTGGCCATGCCATTATGAGGGCTGAAAAATAAGAAAAAATTAAAGGAGAAAAAAAAGTCTGAATAGAATGACACCTGAGGCTAAGGGGCAAGCCACATCCAATACCATACCTAATCTCTGAATTAAAGTACTGAGCCCAACAAGTAGCCAGCAATAAGAGGCGGCAGAAAGCAGATCTCAGGAGAACTTGAACTTTTAAACGAACTTCCCCAGGCCAAGAGTAGATCAAAGCTAGCCCAGAAGTGCAGCTGATATTTACAATGGCACTTGGGCCCAGCAGAGACAGTCATAAGATCTAAATCACCTATAACTACAAAATGGTTGATAAGGGCCAGTCATAGGCAGTGACCTCCACAGATCTGTGCCAGGCTCCAGCCAGGGGGATCCAGGGTGGGCACATCCAGCAACCAGATATGGAGAGCATCAGTTCAGGACCTAACAACCCTTGTTAGAGTGGTATTTTAAGAAAGGGGTCCACACATCTGACCTAGCAAAGACATAAAAAACACTGACACAAACAGCAAAAAGAACAGTGACAGCAGACAAGTAGCCCAATGTGAATTACAAACAACAGCTAATACCAACCCAAGAAAATCTAGAAACAACACAACTAGAAATTGGAGGCAGACAATACCAATCCTAGACTTAGCTAGCTGTACAAAAAACACATCCAAAGGAGGAATCTATGCACAGACAAAATGGGAAGACAGAGAAGTGCAATCCAAATTAATCAACAAGAAAAATCCCCTGAAAAATAACTGAATGAGATGGAAATAACCAAATTACCAGATGCAGAGTTTAATTTCTTTTTTTTTTTTTTTTACAGAAACAGAGAAAGAGTCAGAGAGAGGGATAGATAGGGACAGACAGAAAAGAACGGAGAGCGATGAGAAGCATCAATCATCAGTTTTTTGTTGCAACACCTTGGTTGTTCATTGATTGCTTTCTCATATGTGCCTTGACCATGGGGCTATAGTAGACCAAGTAACCCCTTGCTCAAGCCAGCGACCTTGGGTCCAAACTGGTGAGCTTTGTTCAAACCAGATGAGCCTGTGCTCAAGCTGGCGACCTTGGGGTCTTGAACCTTGGTCTTCCACATTTCAATCCGATGCTCTATCCAATGCGCACTGCCTGGTCAGGCCAGATGCAGAGTTTAAAATAATAATTGTTAAGATGTTCAAAGATCTTAGAGCAACAATGGATGGACATAAGCACCTAAATGAAGAGATAGCAAGCATCAAAAAGGATATTGGAATCAGAAAAAAAGAACCAGTCAAGAATGACAAGTATAATATCAGAAATGAAGACTACACTAGAAGAAATTAAAAGTAGGCTTAATGAAGCAGACACTCGAATCAGTGATTTAGAGGACAAGATAAATGAAAGCACGGAAGTGGAACAGCAAAAAGAAAAGAGGATCAAAAAGTCTGAGGAAACTCTAAGAGAGCTCTGTGACAACATGAAGAGTAAGTACATCCACATCATAGGGGTTCCTGAAGGAGAGAAAGAAGAAGGGATAGAGAACATGATTGAAGAAATCATAGCTGAAAACTTTCCTAAATTGATGAAGGAAAAAGTCACACAAGTTCAAGAAGCACAGAGAGTCCCACTAAAGAGGAACCTAATGAGACCTACACCAAGACACAACATAATTAAAATGCCAAAATTAAAGGATAAAGAAAGAATACTAAAAGTTCTGAGAGAAAAGCAGTCAATTACCTGTAGAGGTGCCCCCAGAAGGATGACATCTTACTTCTCCAAAGAAGCACTAGAGGCCAGAAGGGAAAGGCAAAAAATATTCAAAGTAATGCAGAACAAGAGCCTACTAGCAAGACTTCCTTATTCATTAAGGCTATCATTTAAAATTGAAAGAGAAATAAAAAGCTTCCCAGACAAAAAACAAACTCAAGAATTTATTACAAACAAACCTATGCTGCAAGAAAAGTTAAGGAGCCTGTTGTAAACAGAACAAAAGGGAAAAAATCTAGAAAAGGAAGAATGTAGATTTAAAGAACAAAATGCCAATAAAAAACTATATATCAATAATAACCTTAAATGTAAATGGATTAAATGATCCAATCAAAAGACATAGTGTAACTGCATGGATAAGAAAACTGGGCCTGTACATATGCTGTCTAAAAGAGACCTACCTCAAAACAAAAGAGACACACAGACTGAAAGTAAAAGAATGGAAAAAAATATTTCATGCAAACGAAATGAAAAAAATCTGAGATAGCAATACTTGTATCTGACAAAATAGACTTTAAAACAAAGACTGTAGTAAGGGATAAAGAAGATCACTACATAATGATAAAGGGAGCAATCCAACAAGAAGATAGAACCATTATAAATATCTATGCACCTATTATAGGAGCACCTAAATTTATAAAGCAGATTTTGATGGACATAAAGGGTAAAATCAACAGCAATACTATAATAGTAGGGAATTTTAATACCCCATTGCTATCAGTGGATAGATACTAAAAAAATAAACTTAACAAAGAAACAGCAGCCTTAAGGACATACTAGATTAACTGGATTTAATAGATATTGTCAGAACTGTTCACCCTAGAGCAGCAGAATATACATTCTTTTCAAGTACTCATGGTACATTATCTAGGATAGACCACATGCTAGGACACGAAATGAGTCTCAATAAAATTTAAGAAGATTGAAATCATATCAGGCATCTTCTCTGATCACAATGGCATGAAACTAGATTTCAACCACAATAGAAAAACTGAAAAACATTCAAATACTCAAAGACTAAACAGCATGTTGTTAAATAATGAATGGGTTAACAATGAGATCAAAGAAGAAATAAACAATTTCCTTGAAACAAATGAAAATGAACATACAACAACTCAAAAATTGTGGGACAGAGCAAAAGCAGTCCTGAGAAGATAGTTCATAGCATTACAGACATACCTTAAGAAGCAAGAAAAAGCGCAAATAAACAACTTTACCATACATCTAAAAGAACTAGAAAGAGAACAACAAATAAAGCCCAGTGGAAGTAGAAGGAAGGAAATAATAAAGCTCAGAGCAGAAATAAATGACATAGAGGCTAAAAATACTATACAGAAGATCAATGAAACTAAGAGCTAGTTCTTTGAAAAGGTAAACAAGATTGATGAACCTTTAACCAGACTCACCAAGAAAAAAAGAGAGAGGATTCACATAAATAAAATTAGAAATGAGAGTAAAGAAGTAACAACTGACAGCAGAAATACAAAGGATTGTAAAAAAATACTGTGAAGAACTATATGTCAAAAAATTAGATAACCTAGGCAAAATGAATAGATTCCTCGAAATTTATAATTTTTCAAAAATCAATCTGAAAGAATCAGAAATCTTATATAGACCAATTACATCAAAAGAGATTGAAACAGCTATCAAAAAATCCAACAAACAAAAGCCTGTGCCAAATGGCTTCACAGGTGAATTTTACCAAATACTCTAAGAAGAAGTAAGTCCTATTCTTCTCAAGCTATTTCAAAAAATTCAAGAGGAGAGAAGACTTCCAAGCTCCTTTTATGAGGCAAGCATAATCCTCATTCTAAAACCAGGCAAAGACACTACAAAGAAAGAACACTATAAGCCAATATCCCTGATGAACTCAGATGCTAAAATTCTCAATAAAATATTGGCAAACTGGATCCCGCAATACATGAAAAAAAAATCATACATCATGATAAAGTGGGATTTATTCTGGGGAGGCAAGGCAGGTACAATATTTTCAAATCAATCAATGTGATTCATCACATAAACAAAAGGAAGGACAAAAACCACATGATAATTTCAATAGATGCAGAAAAAACATTTGATAAAATCCAGCACCCATTCATGATCAAAACTCTCAGCAAAGTGGGAATACAGGGAACATACCTCAACATGATAAAGGCCATCTATGACAAACCCACAACCAACATCATTCTCAATGGGCAAAAATTAAAAAGCAATCCCCTTAAGATCAGGAACAAGGCAGGTGTCCCCCTTTCACCACTGTTATTCAATATAGTTCTGGAAGTCCTAGCCACAGCAATCAGACAAGAAGAAGAAATGAAGGGCATCCAAATTGGAAAAGAAGAAATAAAACTATCATTATTAGCTGATGACATGATACTGTACATAGAAAACCCTAAAGTCTCAGTCAAAAAACTACTGAACCTGATAAATGAATTCAGAGAGGTGGCAGGATATAAAATTAATATTCAGAAATCAGTGGCATTTTTATACACCAACAATGACATGACTGAAGGAGAAATTAAGAAAACAATCCCTTTCACTATTGCAACAACAACAAAAATAAAGTGCCTAGGAGTAAATTTAACCAAGGAGGTTAAAGATTGTACTCAGAAAATTATAAAACATTGATAAAAAAGTTCAAGGAAGATACAAAGAAGTGGAAGCATATACCGTGTTCATGGTTAGGAAGAATAAACATCATTAAAATGTCTATATTACCTAAAACAATTTATAAATTCAATGCAATTCCTATTAAAATACCAATGACATACTTCAAAGACATAGAACAAATATTTCAAAAATTCATATGGAACCAAAAAAAACACAAAACCACAAATAGCCTCAGCAATCTTGAAAAAAAAGAATAAAGTGGGTGGTATCACAGTTCCTGATATCAAGTTATACTACAAGGCCATTGTACTCAAAACAGCCTGGTACTGGCATAAGAACAGGCATACAGATCAATGGAACAGAACAGAGAACCCAGAAATAAACCCACACCTTTATGGACAACTGATATTTGAAAAAAGAGGTAGAAGCATATAATGCAATAAAGACAGTCTCTTTAACAAATGATGTTGGGAAAATTGGACAGGTACCTACAAGAAAATAAAACTAGACTACCAATTTATACCATACACAAAAATAAACTGAAAATGGATAAAAGATTCAAATGTAAGTTGTGAAACCATAATCATCTTGGAAGAAAACATAGGCAGTAAGATTTCTGACATCTCTTGTAGCAATATATTTGCTGATTTATCTCCACGGGCAAGTGAAATAAAAGACAGGATGAACAAATGGGAGTTTATCAAGCTAAAAAAGCTTTTGCACAGCTAAAGACAATATGAACAAAATAAAAAGATGAACCACAAAATGGGAGAATATATTTGACCATAAGTCTGAAAAGGGGTTAATAACCAAAATTTATAAAGAACTTGTAAAACTCAACAGTAGGAAAGTAAACAACCCAATAAAAAAATGGGCCAACAAACTGAATAGACTCTTCTCCAAAGAGGATATACAGATGACCAATAGGCATATGAAAAAATGTTCAACATCACTAATCATTAGAGAAATGCAAATTAAATTCTCAATGAGATAGCACCTCACCTAACAGAATGACATTCATTAATAAAACAACACATAATAAGTATTGGCGAGGATGTGGAGAAAAGGGAACCCTCCTGCACTGCTGATGGGAATGTAGACTGGTGCAGCCACTGTGGAAAACAGTATGGAGAGTCCTCAAAAAATTAAAAATGGAACTGTCTTTTGACCCAGCTATCCCACTTTTAGAAATATATCCTAAGAAACCAAATCAGTGATTCAAAAGAAGAAATACACCCCCATGTTTATTGCAGCATTGTTTACAATAGCCAAGATCTGGAAACAGCCCAAGTGTCCGTCAGTGGATGAGTGGATTAAAAAGCAGTGGTACATATACACAATGGAATACTATGTGGCCATGAAAAAAGAAGGAAATCTTACCTTTTGCAACAACATGGTTTGACCTGGAGACTGTTATGCTAAGTGAAATAATCAAGGCAGAGAAAGAAAAGTATCATATGACCTCAATCATATGAGGAATTTAATGAACAATGTGAACTGAAGAATGGAATAGAGGTAGAAGCAGGATCAAAGATACCAGAAGGAAAGCGGTTAGAGGGAAAGGGGAGGAGAGGATGGGATCAGAGAAGGGAAAGAGATTGGTGAAATTATATACACATAACACAGAGTTATAGAGAGCAGGACAGCAAATCTTGAAGGGGAGGGGGGAGGGTGTTGGGAGGAGGGTTCAAAGGGGTATCAAGGGGGACACAGGGGTGGGGGAGAGGGAGATATATTTGGTGGAACACTTGAATCTATGTAAGCACAATAAATTAATAAAAAAATAAAACTACTAGAGGGAAGGTGGAGGAGGGGGAGGGGGACTAAATGGTAATGGACAAAATCGGGGGGGTGGTAAACACACAGTACGGTTTACAGAAATGTGTTGTAGAATTGGGCACCTGAAACCTGTATAGAAACATCACCCCATAAATTCAATGTAAAAAAAAAGCATTACATAGATATGCTTACCGTTTGTTTCTGTTCTGTGAGAGAAATGCTGCCTGACATTGAAAATCATCTTGTTACTATCTCAGTCTCTCATCTCTCCATCAACACAGAACTAGCTGTGGTTCCCAGAACATACTGAACTCTCTAGTGCCTCTGGATCATTGCACCTACTAGGCCCCTAGCTGAGAACGCATTCTCTTAGACTGAGAATTCCCAAGCAATATGCACTACAGCAGTTAACAAGTTTCCTTTGATCACTGCATCCTGGATAAACTGATTATCCAAACTCACATCAGTTTTCTCTTCCTAACTAGATTTTATAAATGCATGGAGAGCAGAGACTTTATCTTGTTTGTAATTATAACCTCAGGGAATGAAGAAAAAAGGCTTTATATATGTCTAATAAATTATTTGAATGAATAAATGGGAGAATGGGTGAATGAACAAACAAATTGCATAAGCTTGCATGCCTTCAACTCCTAGGGACACATTGTATTGGTATTGTGAGGAATGCAAAGAAATATAAGATGGATTCCCTCCTGAAGGCGTTTTAGAGGCTGTGTCAACAAAAGAAGCATTCAAACCAGTAGAGAATTTTTTTGAGTTTATTTGAGCCCAACTGATGACAATTGTCAGGAAGTAAAATCTCAATGGTTTGAGAAAGTGCTCTGGAGAATGACAGTTTTACCACTTATTTTCTCTATTACAATCAGAGAAGGAGACATAAGGAGGGTTACAGGAATTCACTGGAGGCAGATTAAAGAGGCGGAACAAAGCAAAGGGAGAGGGGGGAAGGTGTGAAGGGAACACTCAAATCGGATATAGAGTAAAACAGAGAGACGTACTTCTTTCATGCTGGTGGGTACAGGAGAGTTAGCAATGAGCATTTACAGCACACAGAGATGGTGTCTGGGGAACAAGATAACAATGAGGGGTCTGTGGTCTTGTGCTCTGCTGTGGTGGGTGTACACTGAGGGGTCCAGAAAAAGGATTGCTCTGACATTCCGATGATATGTCATCTAAGATATAGAAAGGTGGTATACAGGCTTACTTAAGGTAAAGATTGACCTTTGCCAAAAAAGCTTGGTTTTGACTACCTGCCACGACTTGCTTTTAGGAATTTTTGTGTTCAGACCACCTAATTATTTTTAGTCTTTGAGTTTGTAAGGCCCCGGTGCAGGCTTCCCCTGAGTTTATCAGGGTTTGTACGTGGCCTCTTCCTTGTCCACAGATATAAGAGCAGTGCCTTGTAAGGGATGCATAGAATGGTTCCTGGATGTATATCTTAAAGAAAGATGGTTTCCTTTTCTCAGAAATGCAGTCTGTTATAAAAGTCTTTGTACATTGAAAGAAATATTTTTAAAAAGCAGAGGACTGTAGCTGAAGAAAATTCAGCAGTCAAAATGTTCCGCTCCTCCATGTGTGGATGGTGTGAAAACATTGAGCTGCCGGGTATTTCACTACAGCTGCAGTCTCAGTTTGACTATTTGGAGTCTGACCTGAACTTGAGCATCCTCTTCATGACACTGCTCAGCCTGTGTGCTCCGCAGAGCTCTCCTCCCTAACCACTGCTTTCTGCTTTCGCTTTTTTTTGTGTTACACCCAAAGCCACTGTCAGAAGTCATGCACATGAGACTTCACAAGGTAAGTGAAAACAGGAACAAATGTGTTTTCAAAACAGAATATGGTTAAGGCCGTGGACCACACCTGATAGGAAGCACCACCTTACAGGGCTCCTTGTTTGTGGGGTGGAGGGGACACGCAGCCCTGGTGTGTGTGGACTCCGAGGCGGTGTGAGGGCAGTGAGCCAGGGCCTGCTTCCCGAGGGCCCTCTCTGAGAAGGAAGCAGGTTATACTGTCTAGACAAGAAAAAGAGCATTATTTTTTGAGGGGAGGATTTTAAAACCCAAATGAGGCTAGTCAATATAACTGAAGTTTTATTGATTCCTTGCTTTTTTGAAGGGTTTCTTTTTCTTTTTACTTCATTCTTCAAGTCTATCTTTAAGCCCAAAATACAAATTAAAATTAATGAAATTAGTAAGAATGAAAAGATAATAGGCCTGTTGCACAGCAAGCCTAAATCAGTTCTTTTTTTTTTTTTCCTTTTCAGGAGTTTTAAAGTTGGGGTGCAATTAATAGCATGCCGGAGATTTTCCTTTGGTCACCTTTTGGCAAATACAGAGAATATGGCTGTTTTAAATGGGCATTTCATGATCTTTTAAAGGGGCTACAAGTTTGAATATTTAAAATTGTTTTTCCTACATTGTAAACGGTAGATTATTAAGGGTTGCTTAGACCTTCATGAAAAGGTGACACACACACCTTTTCAATATCTGCCGGACTTGGTAGATATATATTTGTGGTCCTGTTCTTCAAGGCTGTACCTCCTCTGACCTTCAGGCCTTGTGTGCTTTTCTGGGCTGTTCCCAGTTTTCCGCTTCCTCCCTCACAGAATGTAAGACATAGCAATCTAAGAAAATGAAACCAGAGATTTTGTGAAAAGATTGGACAATGATGATTAAAACATTAATCCTTTAACATTAAACATTTTTTAAACACGTCACACCTTTTTATTGATATCACTTATTTTATTATAATTATACATATTTACAAGATCATTTTCTTTCAGCCTAGAAAATTATATCTCATGCTGCTGCATGTGGAGCCTTTTAACAATGCATCCTGCCCAGTAGCTTTGTGTGAATAATTTCAAGTTTCTAGTTATAGCTCCAGCAACTATTATTCTAGAGGCCATCACACCTAAAGTTAAACTAGATTTTTGGTTTTTGTTTCTCAACCTTTTCTTTTCTTTTTCTTTTTCACAGTGAAACTGTTCTGTTTCTCACTGTTGGATCTAATATCCAAATCTCTCATGAACTTTGACAGACCTGAGAGCCTAACAAGAATAGTTTACATTTGTATAGCTTTTATCTACAGATACTTTATTCTCCTAAGAACTTTTCAGGTTATGGGTAGCTTTTATAAAATAGCAAAACTCAAATGTCTGACAAACAGCTATATCAACCCTGGAAATCCATTGTTCACATTTAAATTCTTAAACCACAGCTAACTAGCTGTGTGAACTCAGGCAAGTTCCTGAACAGCTATCTGCCTTAGCTTCTCAATCTGTAAAAAATGGTTTATGCCACATTGGGTTATTAAATGAAGATAATTCATGTAATGTGTTTAGAATAGTGCATATCAGATAGTAAGTACTATTTATGTTTCTGTTAAATAAATATAAGCAAATAAATGCTCAACCTCCCTAGTAGTCAGGGAAATAAATGCTAAAATAACAATTAGATATTTTATACTCATCAAATTTTTTAAAATTATGAAATAATAGCATCTGGTATCAGGGACAAATATACTCATAGATTGTTTGTCGAAATTAAATTGGAATAGCCTTTTTGGAGACCTACCTAGCAGTATCTGTGGATGTTTATTGTGGGATTTTCTAAAATGCTTGCCGCAGCCTACCAATCCCTGTATTCCCCGGGCCCTGGGCAGGGTATCTGTTCACCCCTGTGACTCGATCCTCACGCTCCTCGTGCTTCAGCCACAACAATGTCGCCATTCATCCTGAATCGCTCGGCCACGCTCTCCTTCAGAACCTCGGTGCCTGCCTTTTCTTCTGACTAGCTGGCTTTCCTTTTAACACTCCTTATGACTTCCTTCCTCATGGCATTCAGTTTTCTGATCAAATATCTCCTCTGAGAGGTCTGACCATCTCATTTAGAGTAATAAATAATTTCCTGTTTGTATCTTCTTATTTAGCTTTCATAAAAATATAACACGATGTTACACAATAAAATAAATCACTGTTTGTGCCCTCCCTAGAATGGAGGTTCTAGGAGGGTGGAGACTTGTTTTGTTCATTGCTCTTTTCCTACAGTTGAATAGGCACTAAAGGACACTTAATAAAGACCTGGTGCCATAACAAATGGTTCATAGTAGTAAATGAGCAAACAAGTAATGGGAATCCCCCATTGGTAAGAGAATGGTTGGATGAATTGTGATATAGCTACTGAGAAGAATGTATTAGGTCCATATCATTCAAAGGTTTCTAAAGTTTATTATTAAGGAAGAGGTACAAGTGCAGAAGAATAGATATAATAAGACCCCAAGCAATTATCAAACCAACTATCTATCTACCTACCTATCTATGTATCTATCTACCTACCTATCTATGTATCTACCTACCTACCAACTGAACTACTGACTTTCTGTCTACACATGACTTCATGAGAATGGGTAGAGAAAAATAGTCACAGACTGAAGGCATTGATTATATAGGGAAGAGTGTGTGGGGTGATTATTGAGCAGGATGTGGAAAAGGGTGCCAAAGGCCTAAAAGTCTGCGAAAGGGAACTACAGTGATTACCAGTGTGAGATCCACCTTCACTTGCTTCTGCTAGATATACTTCACAGCAGCTTTAGTCAAGTTCTTTTCTACTCCCACCCCAACCAGCACTTAGTGTCAGACTAGGGCTCCTGGTGGCTGATTCCTCCCAATTCCTTACTCTCCTTGGGAATTCAACACTGATGCTTGGGTAGGGATTCCAGGCAAAAGGATATTTGTCTTTTACTGTGTACTTTTCCTCTTGTTTTCCATGCAAGGAGTCTTTGATGCTCTTATGACCGTTACCTATCACTTTTGCAGGGATTCTGAGCAAACACTACCGAATTGATTCCTGATTGCTTAGGCTTTTGTGGTCTACTGGGGAACATAAAACTCTCCAGGGAAGTGTATTTGGAAGGATGACAACAGTGATTTGATGGTACTGCCCTTCACCTACTTAAAGTGAACAGTATAGAGCCCTCTGATGGAAGTTTTGGTAAACAATATCGAATTATAAATAGTAAACATTCTGAAAATAAAGCAGCATTATCTTAGACAAGCAAGAAGGCAGAGACAACATATGTGGTTTGTTATTAACAATACAATTAATGACCAATAACCCATATTTTAGGGTAAAAGTGTATCCCCTTTATCATGTCTTTCAGTCATCGGAAATTTTATATTCACCAGTCTGGCTGTATTTTCTACCCACTCTAAGGATGGCACTGTGTATTATTTTTATTAGATAGTAATTTTCAGGGATCCATCTGTCTTCATTTTAAATAGAATAACTAGAAATATTAATTCTAAACTTAGTCACCCTGAAGACAAGATAAAGATTTCACAATGATTGATTTTAGAAGATACAATAATTTTGCTACAATTTAAATGTCTTACTACTTCTATCTTGCAGAGTTTCTTTTATTTTATTACTGTTTTAAAGATGAGCATCAATGGTATAACTCAGGAAAAACATGAAAAATTATCCTAGGACAATAAAAAACTGGACTAACACATGTCATAAACCATTTGGTAATTTTAATATTAGGTCAAAACTTATTTTTCTGGGAGGAGAGAAAGATTTTTAAACCCTGAGGTTGCAAAAAGAACTCCTAAGACTATTTTTTTGAGCTTTAGCTTTTCTTTGAGCAATTTCCTCCATCAATATATTTATAAAACCAAACTCTTTCCTTCTCTCACAAAAAGTACCTAATGTAAGGAGGAGAAGCAGGGGAAAGATAAAGACTAAGCGAGCAAGAATTCTGAATTTCTAACACGCATGCTTAATAATCGCTGAACACTAACAAGTTGCAGAAATCAGTAACAGTTTTCTTTCACTATAAATGCTGGGCTTTGACAATCACTTGTTTAGGAAAGAGGTCTTTAGATTATGGCAGAGCTCCAGAAAATACATAAAGCAAGAAAGAAATGTAAGTACCCTTTGTAATGTCCACCCCCCACCCTTTTCAAAGCAATACTGAAGGAAAGTAGTACAGTAAGAGCTACTGCTCTTCCTGTGATCTCCTGATTGACCTTTCACCTTCTCTTGACTTAACTCTTCTGGGGGGAAATGTTTTTTTGGGTTGGGGAGGTTTGCAGTGCCCTTTTCAAAATTAATAAGCTCGATATCTAGCATGATAAAAGCATGCCGAAAGCCCACGCTCTTTAAACCATAGGGGAAGTTTCATCTACTGATTAGTTGAGAAGCTGACTTTCAGTATTAACATGCAATACTCGTGTTCTGGTAAAAGTCAGTATAGATATTAGACATCAGCTCAATGACGCTTGACAAGTTTCTATAGACAGGACCTCCAGTACCCTAGGGTTTTGCTTAATTGTAAAGTCTAACATTGTTACCCTTTTGAAAATCTTGAAATCTAAAACAATTAAATAATGGACTTAAATCTTATTAGCAGAGAAAATAGTGGAGAAAATTAGTAGTAGAAAATGTATTGACTAATTATAATGGCTTTTCATCCTGGACACCTAGAGTCACCCTGGAGAATTTTCATAGTAATTGAAATAAAAGCCTTTAACGGGCTCTTCCCTTTGTTAGAAATGTGTCTGCCAAGCAATATGCTTGGGAGCTTATTAATGGGTGGCTGTTTAAGATAATGGTTTTTTATAAATGTCAGTGACCTACCTACTCCATACTTGTAGTCTAAGATTTATAACTTTATGTTCTCACGTTAAAACTACATGACTATAATTCATTTCTAGTAAAGCATCATCAAAAAATAATAAATAAAATGTCTTTCTTTTTAACTATACATATGTAATGATGCTGTCTGCTACATTGTAAATAAGAAAAAATACATGTGATTTAGATGAAAAAATTATTGCAAAACAAAAATAAAAACAGACTGACATTTTACTGGAAATATAATGAGCAATATGTAAATATTTCTATGTGTGAATATGGAGATCTTTAAATTTTTTTTAAATTCATAACTAAAATCTATTGTGTATAGTAGAACTTTTAATATTTTGTGATCCACTTATGTACGAAATTAATTTGAATTAATGTTTAATTTTTTTGCATCTCTTAATCCCCTTCTCTTTTATATTCTCTCTCCATTCTCTCTCTGACTCATATTTTTTCTTTACCAAGTGTAAACATGGAATATCTTGATAGAAATGGAAAGACTGAAGTCATATAAAACTTCAGACAATGACAGCTATAAGCACTAAAATTTTATTTAGAAAAATGCAGAGAAATTATTCCTAAGAAATGAAGAAACAATTGATTACTTTACACAGGCCAATTTCACATGATTATAGTACATATGGATTCAAATGATTATACTGTGTTATTCATAAGCTAAGATTTTGATGAAGAATTTTTTCAGTGAATAATTTGATTCAGTAACAAAAAGAAATTTGCTTTTGTGACGGTAAGATATTCTTCCATTAGAGGCATATGCATGAAGAAAGCCTTTCTTTCCAAATCCTCTGGGTTCCCTAGCCACTAAAACGGACCTTACTATAGATATATCTTGGGCCTAGTCCAAGAAGGTTTATAACTTGACATGTCAGCATTTTAAGTTGGCCTCATTTAGAAAAGGGAGGAGTCATAAATACTAGGAAAAGAATTCTCTAGGCTTTCACATAATGCTGTGTCCTCTGGTTGCAAATTATACCTTAACTTTTGTTACTTTCAACTAGACAGGATGTTTACAAGATTCATATAGAATGAGCCCTGGCTCTAGGCCAAGTGGATAGTTAATACCCTTTCTTATATTTTATCTTTAGTGCCTTTCCCCACAATTTTTATATTACTGCTTAGTCACTGACAACCACAAGTTTATGCTTGTTTTCCTGAAAACTATCCTTCAAATAAATTTGTTAAAATTTTGAACTGACTGTCTGGTTGTTGCTTTAAAAGTTATTGCGACATAGTCATTTGGTAAGGTTTACTCTTCGCTGACATACCTGCTTATTGTTGAATAAACATGGCTTTTAAGCCATTAAGAATTACATATTTTCTTGACCTGAGTCATTCACATCCAATTAGCCGTGAACCTTGTGTGGGGAAGGGTGTTTTCACTCTGAGAGGGAGAATAGGGTTTCTTTCATGAAACTGCAAATAATTTATGAGACTGGTGGCAAAAGCATGGGTGTGAATAAGATTGTTCAGGAAGAGGGAAGAGAAAGAAAACGGTCGACCGGAGGCATAGGCAGATTCAACAATTAAGCTGAAAAGGAAAAACTCAGAAACTGAAAAAGGAATAATCAGCAAAGAGGAGGTAGAATTCCGGGGGAAAAAAAAAGGAAGCTGTGAGAAGTGTTGAGCCATCTGAAGTGTCAAATGTTGCAGCAAGCTCAAGTGATGGCAGAATAAGAAAGTGCTCGGGGAAGCCGGTAACTAGATTTCATGGTGCGCTTTGAGAAAGCAGTGTTAGAAAACGGACTGGCTGAGAGGAATGGGGAATGGAACCAGGGAGCTTCAACAACACAAACATATTTGGCAGTGGGTAGAAGGAGGCAGAGTAGATAGATCAAGCCAGAGAGAAGATTGAGGGAAGAGATGAAATCAATTTTTTTGGTGTGTAAAAATAAAACAGCATTTCTGATATAAATATGAAGATTTAATCTAAAAGTTTCTGTAGTATTTGGAAAGTTTCAGGGCGTTAGCTCTGATAAGACCAAATAGAAGTAAACAACCAAAGTTAATTTAAGTAGTCAGTTGAAATAATTCACAATATGCTTAAATACAAAATTTACTTATTTTGAACTCTAGTAAGCTTAATGTAAGACACATTGACACATATCTTATAAATACCAGTGAAAATGACAGTGTTCACATTTTCACATCTGTGAATATTTATATTCTGCACTCTGTTGATTACATGTGCCAAGTATGATGCTGTTAGTTTAACATTAAATTAAAATGCATATCTTTAGAATATGCTAGCATATTTTATAGAAATATAACAAATATTTTCACTAGTTTTGAGTGGAACTTTAAAAAGTAATAATATAGGGGAAAACCAAGATGACTCTTGTAAATTAAGATCAATAATCATGTTAAATGCTATAAACTAATGGATAGGGAAAGATACAATACTTGTTACATTACAACTTATCTTAAATGATCTGTATTTTTTTTCTTTTATTTTTTTACTTTTATTAAGTTTTAGAGAGGAGAGAGAGAGAGCAAGCGAGAGAGAGAGAGAGAGAGAGAGAGAGAGAGAGAGAGAAGGGGGAGGGAGGAGCAGGAAGCATCAACTCCCATATGTGCCTTGACCAGGCAAGCCCAGGGTTTTGAACCGGCGACCTCAGCATTCCAGGTTGATGCTTTATCCACTGCACCACCACAGGTCAGGCCTATGATCTGTATTTCTACTGTAGTGAATTAAATGACCATTTGATGCTTCAAACTTGACATCAGTTGTATTTAAACTACTTAAGAAAACCGAAGAGTTTGTCATGATCTTTTGTCATCCTAAACTTCTAAATTCTGGTGTTTCTTAAGACAGTATCCCAGGTCTTTTTCTGCCTAATCTCTCCCTAGGTGATTTCATTCATTCCCAAGGTTTATGGTAACTTCTATTCATTGATGACTACTCAATTTATTTCTCTAGCAAACACCACTTCTCTAAGCTCATGTATCTATTTCCTTCTCTTCATCCCCCTACTTCTCTCTTTCCTTTTTCTTCAAACAGCTTAATCAAGAAATAATTGATGTGCAATAAACAACACATTTTTAACATATACAACTTGGTAAGTTTTGATGTATGCATTTGCCCATGCAACCGATACCACAATAAAGTAGAGACAATCACCCAAAATGTTTCCTCATGCCTTTTCCAATTCTTCCCATTTTCCTGCCTCCTCATGTGGCCCAGGCAACCAAAAGTCTGCTTTCTGTCACTATGCATTGTTTTACATATTCTAGAATTTTATATAAATGAAGTAATTTGATAGAATGACTAAAATGTTCCTGCAGAATTGAAAGGGTTTCAGGGCTAGAGTTTTAAAGTGACAAGATACAAAAAAAAAAAAAGTTGGCCTGACCTATGGTGGTGCAGTGGATAAAGCATTGACCTCGAAATGCTGAGGTCGCCGGTTTGAAACCCTGAGCTTGCCTGGTCAAGGCACATATGGGAGTTGATGCTTTCAGCTCTTCTCCCCTTCTCTCTCTCTGTCTCTCCTCTCTCTCTCTCTCTTTCTCTCATTCTTTCTCTGTCTTTCCCTCTCCTCTCTAAAATGAATAATTAAAAAAAAGTTAATTTAAACAGTCATTTTAAATACTTTTTCAATCTGTTTTTGACCATTTTTTTCTAATCCTAATTATTCTGTGACTAACGCATGTTGCATTTATCAATTATTCATTCTTTTCTATTGCTGAGTAGTAGTATTCCATTGCAATGGTATGCCATTATATGAATATACCACAATCTATCTATTCACCTGCTGATGGGCATTTGAGTTGTTTCCAATTTTTGACTGTTACAAATACAGCTGCTATGAACATATGCATAAGCCTTTGTATGGACATATGTTTTAGTTTATGCTGAGTAAAACTTGGGAATGGAATAGCTGGATCATGTGGGAGGCAAATGTTTAATATTTAGAAAGATGCCAAATATTTTTTCTAATGTGATTATACTGTTGTTATTCCTACTATCAGTGTATGAGAGTTCTAGTTATTACTTATCTTTGTCAACACTTAGTATGGTCAGTATTTTAATTCTAATAGGTATGTTCTATTATATCATTGTAGTTTTAATTTTTGTATCCCTGATATACATGTTGTTGAGTGTCCTTTCTGTGCTTATTTGTAATATATACCATATTTGGTGAAGTAGCTGTTCAAATATTTTAATTGGGTTGTATTTTTATTGTTGGGTTTTGAGAAAAAATAATACACATACATACATATGTATATTTTTCTAGATGTAAGTCCTTTAGCAATTATATTATTTGCAAATGGCTTATCTTTTCATTCTCTCAATGGCATCTAAGAGCAGAGAACTTTAATTTTGATAAGGTACAAATAACTGATCTGTTTTCTATATTATGTTTTTGGAGTCATATCGAAAAAAACATACCTACACCAGGATCACATCAATTTTTTTCTATATTTTTTTCCAGAAGTTTTAAAATTCTGTGTTCTATATGGAGTTCATTGTGAATTAATATTTTTAAATGGTTTAACATATTGATCAAAGTTTCTTTTCCTGTAAATGGATATTCAATTGTTCCAGAACCAGTTTTTAAAAGACTATCCTTTCTCAATTGAATTTTCTTTTATTCTTTGTCAAAAAACCAGTTGTCTATATATGTGCTGGCCTACTTCTAAACTATTCTGTTCCATTGATCTATTTTTATATTTTCATGCCAATACCATGCTGCCTTCATTACTGTAGCTAATATTCATTTTGAAATCAGGTAATGTTGTTTTTCCAAATTTTTGTTTTTCGAAGTTGTTTGAGCTATTCTAGGTCTTTGCATTTCTATATGAATTTTAGAATGAGCTCAGTAAAGCAGTTAATTTTTTCAATTCTAGTTTTACTCAGCGTTTCATTTTCATAATTCCTATTGTCATGTTTTTAAGTCCACTAAATCTTTTCTTCTACAGTGACTAATCTTTTGTTTATACAATAATTCAGTGTATTTTTCCATCTCAGACATTATAGTTTTCATCTCCAGAAGTTTTATTTTTAAAATTTTCCCATGTCTAGTACATTTTTAAAAGGATAAAAAAATAATTATATAATAGCTTTTTAAATATTTCTGACTGCTAATTCTAACATCTGTGACATTTCTAGGTTGGTTTCAGTTGGTTTATTTTTTCCTTATATTGGGTCACATTTTTTTGCTGCTCTGCACACATGGTAATTTTTTATTTAATGCCAGGTATTAGGGATTTCTCCTTGTTTTTGCTGGGTTTTAAAAATTCCTATAAAGATTTTTTAGTTTTATTTTGGGATGCAGTTGTTACTTAGAAACAATTTGATCCTCTCAGGTCTTCTTTAGATTTATTAGTTGGGGTCAGAGAAGTGTTTAGTCTAGGGCAATTACCATTGCTGCAGCCAGAGCCTTCTGAATACTAACCTAACAACCATAAATCATAAGATTTTTCAGTCTGGCTGGAATGAATAAGACTCTTCCCAACTCATGTGAGCTCCCAGTTCTTTCCCTTTCATCCTTTCATATGGTTGTCAGGTTGTCAGGTAGTTCCTTCAAATGCATGTGACCATCAATACTCTACTGAATACTTGAGGTTCTCTGAAAATTTCCAGAGTTCTCTCTCAATAAAGCTATCTCCTCTCCAGGTTTTTGTCCTCTGAACTCTAGCCTTCTTGATCTCCCTAGACTCTCAGCTCCTACCTCAACTCAAGGTATCTACCAGTTTCCCTTCCCTGTGTCACTTTGTGGGAACTCTCTCAATGTTTTAAATAAGATCATCTTAAGACTCACCTCATTTATTTCTTGTATCTCAGGGAGCAATCTTCATTGTTACCTTATATCATGTGTCCTGAAAACAATTTTTACATATATTTTGTTTGATTATTTTTGTCGTTTCAACTTTATTTTGGTTGGAAGCAGAAGTCTAGCTAGCTTCTTTACATTTCCATTCAAAAGTATTCAAAACTCAAGCTCTCTCTCTCTGAAAACTCTATATTTACCATGACAATTAATGACATCACAACCAAACAGTTGCTCAAACTTGAAACCTGAAAGTCATTATTGATTTTTTCTTTTCCTCTTCCCATACTCAACCCCTCAGCAAGTCATAAGTTATACCTCTAAAGAATATTTTCAACTCATTTATTTCTCTCCACCTCTACTTCTGTCAGCTAAGTTAAGGGCACAGTCATCGTTCATTGAGATTGTTGTAATAGTATCCAAACTGCTCTTCCCACTCCTCTCTTGCTTCCTCCTCTACCGTTATATAATCATTTAAAACATAGTGGTGTTTGTAAGCTTTTAAAACTATAAACCAGATCAAGTCACACTTCTTAACATCCTTTAAAATACTTTTTTTATTGCACAGAAAATAAAAATTCAAATTCCTTAATAAGTTCTATAAGATACAAAAAATTGACCAAACTTATCTATTCAAGAACTATCACATTCCCCTAACTATGCTTCAGTTACACTAGCCTCTTGACCTTCTCGAAAACTCTGAAGAAAACCTTAGAGTCTTGCCACTACATGTAATATTCTTCCTCTACTTTTATGACTAATTCTCTCTCTTACTTCCAACCTTAATACCTCTGCAGACAAGCTTTTACTGACTTTCCCACTTAAGCACTCTGTTACTTGCTATCATAGTACCCTGCCTTTTATCTTTAGGGGACTTGATTATTTTGCAATTATATTTTGTAATTATATAAAACTATTTATGTATTTTAAGTCTTCCTCTCTCTACAAGACTGTAAACTTTGGATGGTCTGAACCATATATTTTTTTTTTTGCTCAGTGTTATATAGCCAGCACTTAACAGTGCCTACCACATAGCATGTTTTAATACTATATTGACTGAATGAGGGATATAACTGAGTTGAAATCACATTTGTTGTGATTTCCTGATGCTAGAAGTAGTTATTACCATAGCTTCTTTCTTATTGATTCCTAAAATTCCATAATTAGAGATAATCTTTTTGGTTTAAGAGCTATTACTTTAGAGAAAAATTAGACTTTTTAGACTTTGATTTATGAAATTATTTCCTGAGGAAAAATCAGAGTACTGTGGGTTTGTAAAACTGGCCATATGAGAAGAATATTCAGAAAAGAAATAATCAGAGAGTGAAAGAAAGGGTCAAAAAGGGTCTGGGGCATGCAGTACAAACACAACCTGTATCATATTTATCTATGGTATGTGAATCCTAATCTTTCTATTATTTTATATCCATGTTTGTATATACAGGGTGAGGCAAAAGTAGGTTTACTGTTTTTAATATAGAAAATAATACAATATGCCTGACTAGGTGGTGGTACAGTATATAGAGCATTGGCTTGGGATGCAGAGGACCCAGGTTCAAAACCCTGAGGTCACTGGCTTGAGGGCAGACTCATCCGGCTTGAGCATGGGTTTACCAGCTTGAGCACGGGGTCACCAACTTGAGCATGGGATCATAGACATGACCCCATGGTCACTGGCTTGAATCCCAAGGTTGCTGGCTTGAGCCCAGGGTTGCTGGCTTGAGCAAGGGGTCAGTCACTCTGCTGTAGTCCCCCTCCCCATCAAGGCACATATGAGAAAGCAATCAATGAACACCTAAGGTGCTATAATGAAGAATTGATGCTTCTCATTTCTCTCCTTTCCTGTCTGTCCCTATCTGTCCCTCTGTCTCTCTTTCTCTCTTTGTCTCTCTTGCAAAAAATATAATAATTAATAAATAAGAATACAAAAATAAACTCTGTGTTTCACATACTCATAACTGTAAACCTACTTTTGCCCCGCCCTGTACTATATGCTCCATTGGCTATGATATATGTTAGCATTTATGTATAGCTACTATATATCACTTAATTTTTACAATATAATGAAAAAGTTATCTTTACTCTTCCCATTTTATAGAAGGGAAAATTAAGTTCAGAAAGACTGTCTTTCCCCCCAAAGTTACAAAACTAATACTTGCCTTCAAAGCTAAGCTTTGAATCATTTAGTCCTACTGCCAGACAACCTGGACTTCTTGAAATATTTTCTAAATATTCACAAGGAACCTTCAAGAAAAGACAGGGACTCTGAAAGACCAGAGACATTTCTGAGGGATCAGATTGTATTCTGAAGGTCCAAAAGCACTGTTATTCTCCCAAGAGGATCTCACATTAAAATGCTGTGTTCATGGATAAAAATTGTCCATGATGTGCCAGAGCTTCAGTAGGTAATATTAGCGATCTGATGTCTGGTCTTACTCTCCTGTGATACTGATAAGTAGTATACTAAAGTCCTCAGGTTTTAGATTTCTTAGTAAAAGAGTTGTGAGATTCTAGAAGAAAAAACAGTCTCATCTTCCAGTTTATCTCCCATATTGGGCACACACTACGCACTACTTGTGGAATTCTATCACCAAATGAACCATCAGTATGAAGATATTCATCCTTCCTTTCCTCCTTGTCTTTCTTTTGTAGGTATGCTTTCATACGTAGAAAATTAAACCAGAATGTAAAAGAGTACAGTCTCTGATGAAAAATTGAGATAAGTATGAAATTAAATGTGTGAAGGACTTAAAACCAAAGTACTAAAGTAAGCCAGTGATGAGGTGGTTGGCAACGGTGCACCCTTTCAACATTGCTTGCCAACTCCAGTTCTGATCTGTTAGATAATCACAACACAGTTATTCTATCTACCATCTAACCCCCTCCCCCAGTCTCTGTTGATTATTAGAGATAGCTCAGGTGTCATTTTTAAAAATTGAAAAACAATTGAATTTATTTTTCTGCACTGCAACCACCAACAAGTGGCTCGCATGCCTTTCATTGGTAGAACTGTATATAATTTACACATAAAGCTATCATAGACTTATCATCCTAGACAGTATGCCTGGGGATAATGTAGAAATTATGTTCTTTTGTGTGGCTGGGAAGGTCTCCAAAATGAGTGCCATTTTTTTGGAACAGCAGAATTCTTTTCTCACATGAGCTACATGACAGAAGAGTGTTACACAGCTCACCCATGGATGCTGGCAGCTAAGTGACACCCAGAGTTTCGCTTCTGCATTATGTAATTGCAAATCCCTGCAGTGCAATAACTTTTCAGTGTGCGCAATGTTCTAAATTAATGTCTCACTCTACTCAGGGAGAACAAGGCTGCCAATAATTTCATTTTTTCCATTTAGTTGAGAGATAAAATTTATCTTAAAGTGAATTGTAATGGCCATTTCTAGGTGTCTGTTTTGTGAAATGAAGATGTGTTTTGTGCTGAGCTTAATACGTTTCAGTGCTATTTGTGTGCATTCGTGCGTGTGTGTGTTTTTCTTCTTTCAGTTACCATTTGGTACTACAGAGGTATCTAGGCTATTGTATATATCACTTTTACAACTAAGCATGGTTGCTTAGTTCCCAAAATATGAGAGATATTCTTCTGAAGGTAGCAGCTAGTTTTCAAGAAGATTCCAAAGATGATGCCATTGGTTTTTTTAGAACTGTTCCTCTTGGTGTATCCTAGGATTCTTCCTTTTTTGGATGAACTCACTTTCTGTCAGTTTGAATTAAAATGTATTATGCTCTTTGATGTAATTTCTTATAAATGATTGTTTACCTATGGCATTTTCATAATAAAAATGTGTTTCCATGGTAATCATTTCCTTTGGTTCAATTATTTTCAGTTCTGCACGTCTTATAGTGATATTGTATATGAGCTTTAACCTAAAGGGACATGGTACTGATTCTTTAGAAATTGGTGCCTGGCCCGTTGTGGTGCAGTGGATAAAAGCGTTGACCTGGAACACTGAAGTTGCCGATTCGAAACCCTGGGCTTGCCTGGTCAAGGCACATATGGGAGTTGATGTTTCCTGCTCCTCTCCCCTTCTTTCTCTCTCTTTCTCTCTCCCCTCTTTTAAGCAAATAAATTTTTAAAAAGTCTTTAAAAAAAGAAAAGAGAAAAAGAAATTTGCAGTTAGATTGTTCCTCATGGAATTCAAATGTGTATGAAAACCCTATACCCACTATTAACCTTTACTTGGATTCTACAGAGCATTTCAAATGGAAAATGCCTGCACAGAAAGTGTGCCATGGCAATGGAAGAAAAGAACTCATGTTTTATGAAAAAACAAGCTCTTCCTCTGCCACTTGCAAACATTTTTATCTCAACTGCCTTAATCTAAGCTTCCACATTCTCCTTCCTGAACCCCATCAACTGTCTTCTCACTGGTTTCTCTACAACTACTCTGACTCTGTCTAAACTCTTCTTCACACACAGAATTTACATTGAGTCATATCATCCCCTTCCTTGCCTCGAAACCAACCATGTACTCAGGCTTAAAATTCTTCAATGGTTTTCCTTTGGTCTTAAGATAAGAAAACAAACTCTTATCATGGTATGCAGGGTTTGGTCCACTTCTCCAGCCTTAGTTCATTCACTCCACACGTCTCCTTCTCTGATCTCCAGTTCCACTTGCCTGACTCCTAAAGGGGCCACATTTTCTTCTATCCACACATGGATTCTGGTATTTAGAACACAGTAGCTCACAACTGTATCTTGTTAACCCCACTCTGTCTTCTAATATCAACATGGTCGTCATTTCCTCAGGGACGCTTTTCCTCACCAGCATACTCTGTTCATGAAGAGATGTCATGCTCCCCCATAGGCACTGGATTTTTCTTCTTTATAGCACTTTTTACACATTCATTTTGTGTAATAATTTTGATTGATATTTATCTTTCTTAAAACATGAAGGTAGAGATTATGTTTATTTTTTTCTTGAATATGCATACCACAACAACTACAGTGACTGGGATAATGTGAAGGGGGTTCTATAAATACTTTCGAAAAAAAAATAAATGAATAAATGAAGCCACATGGCAAGAATTTAATTTGGAATAAACCTTTGCTAAGTCTGTTGTGATTGTTTAATAAGTCTGTTGTGATTGTTTAATAAGACAATATGTCCATTAAGCTATTGAAGCATTTTAGAGTTATGTGTGTGTGTGTGTGTGTGTGTGTGTGAGATAAATTTGGTTCTCAAGTTTACCAGTTACATTTGGAAGCAGGAATCATGTGGATTTCATCTGAAGAGACTCTAGAGCAAATGCACAAACTCATGAATAAAGGTGACTCTGGATTGAATTCTAGTTTCCTTGGTGTTTACAAAGAGAGTTTGGGAAGTAGTCAGCATGTCTGAAACATCCATGTGAGGAAACATATACTCACATTGTAACAACATTTACTGAGTTCTTACTATGTGTCAGACACTGCAGGGGTCCCCAAACTTTTTACATAGGGGGCCAGTTCGCTGTCCTTCAGATCGTTGGAGGGCTGCCACATACAGTGCTCCTCTCACTGACCACCAATTAAAGAGGTGTCCCTTCCGGAAGTGCGGGGGGGGCCAGATAAATGGCCTCAGGGTGGACGCATGCGGCCTGCGGGCAGTAGTTTGGGGATGCCTGCATGTTAATTCATTTATATTCACAAGTTTTGAAGCATTGGTACCCCCATTATGTGCTTTTCATAAGTGAAGAAACTTAAACACGATAAGTAACTTACCTGAGGTCATAGTAGGTGGGTCTGAGAGGTGTGTAGGAGTCTAGAACCCAGTTCTTAAACTGCCTAATTAAAAATAACATTAATATCTCTGTGTTTTGTCTAGTAGTATGAGAAATATTTTGTGTTTTGTCTCTTAAGTAGGAGTCAGAGATAAACACTTATCTTTAAATATAAGTGCAGATTTTTTTTTGCTCTTTCCCACATATAAATAGCATCTGTATTATATTTTAAAAATAAGCAAAATAGGACAAACTCATAGAGAAGCAGGCTGACAACTATTGGGGGAGGAACTGGGTGAGGAAGGTAGAAGAACTGAACAAAAAAGAAAAATCTCATGAACACAGACAACAGTGTAGTGATTGCATGGGGTGGAGTGGGAGGAAGGATGAGGGGAGAGTGGAGGAGAATATGGGGTGGGTAAATAGAGATGAACAGAGACCTGACTTGGGGTGGTGAACATATAATCCAGTGTACAGATCATGTATTGTAGAATAGTGCTCCTGTGTATAACTTCATTAACTAGTGTTACCTCAAAAAATTTAGAAAGGAAGAAAATAAAATTAAAATTAAAATGATAACCCAGTTTTTTCTTTCTACTCACTTAAAAGTTGTTTGGATTGTTTGAATCTGTACACTAGAATTTTAATACTGTCCTTGGCATTAAAGTTTAGATATTATTAATAATAATATGGTACTTTATATTTTCCCCATTGGAATTTTATAATTTATTTAGAAATTTTTAAAATTTTATTTTGATACCTTACATTTATATATTATCATATTTTAGTTTTATAATTTTTTAAATTAAAACTCAACTGGTAAACTATGCACAAACATATATATTTACTTTTCTATATACTTTATACATGAGTGTTAGTAATTATTTTTTTACAAGACTGCAAAAGCAGTATTATTAGCAATATTCTCTTCACAGCTCATTAATATTATATAGTAGAAATGATATCAAAGTGAGCTTAGCACTGTTATTTTCTTATTGTTAGCTGCTGGGAATAAAACTGAATTCAAAAACATTTAAGTAGGTGCTAAAAGAATTAAATTGGCATTTTTATGATAGGTCATATTATTAAGGCACAAATGATGGAGTTTTTAATGCAATAATTATTCTTTAATATTCTGAAAGTCTATTTTCTAAAAGCTTTCTTTTTCATTTTGCTCTGTTTACACCAAACCTTTTAAACTTTCTTCAGTGTAACAGTAGCTCAGTGACAACAGGGTAGCCTGCCTGACCTCATGACTTTCACAGTTCTTACTTTGACGACCTGGGAGCTAGTGTGTATTGAAATTCTACCAGTATGTACTGATGTGCAGTGGAAATAAAAAAAGAAAAACTTCTTCAAAATTGTATGTTTTTTTAGTAGCTCATAGTATATAATATGATTTAAGTTTCTGGTCAAGTTTTTACTTTTTTCTGTAGTGTGTTAAATCTGATATGCTACCACATTGCCTCCCATTTTGCAAGGCAGATAGTACTTATACGGGCAGATAGAAGAAGGATCAAGAAACAATTTAATATATTTTCATTCAAGCATTCCTAGACATAAACTGACATGGCCAGCCAGGAGTTGTATTAGTAGTTAGAGTAGTTATCTAAACTCAAAATGACAGGACACAACGTTCTAAAGTTCTGAGTTGAAAGCTCAAATGTTGCAATCAACGTTTCTTTCATTTTGCAAAATATAGTAGTTTCTTTTTAACAGTTTTGACCTTTACAAAGAAATTTCACTAGAGATCCAGAAAACAGAATGCTCTTGGACTCCTCCCTCAGGGTAGCAGTAAACTTTAGCAAGTATTATATGCTTTACTTTTCACAATTATGGAAAGCCTACCTTATTTGTGGAAGGAGACAATCCAGACATCAAGAAGACACATTATATGTAATAGCAGTGAACACAAACTCAGAAGAGTTGGTATAGAGTCCTTGCTCTGCCATCAACTAGCCTTGTGATAGGTTCTACACCCTCAAGTAACAGGAAAGGATAATGATCCCTGCCCTCCCTAATTCCCAGAGATATTTAGGGAGCACAAGGTTCTATAAGTTGTAGCTCTGTGAAGCTGTATGCCAGTGTCTGATGGTATCTCCATCGTTTTTATCCTTTACACAACAAGTACAAGCAAATTTAACAGTTCTTTCACCTTATTGCCTAATATCTAGAGTCATTTATTCCCCAGTCACAAAGTGAATGGCCCAGGAAGTGTAGACCTGGAAGAATCAGATGACTGTACATGAGTGTGGTCAGATCAGCAAGGTTGTTATGGTAACTGTGTACTTTATTAGCAGTCTTTCTTTTTGTTCTCAGCCCTTTGCAGTGCTTTAAATGGCAGGGTTTTCGGGAATACGTATTCCAATTACATTACTGAGGGCCAAGGTTAAGCTTTGTAAAGGATGGTGGTGATTAGTTGTTAGCTATGGCTGGTTTCCTCAACATCTCTCTCAGGAAGTCAAGAGTATTTGTAATTATAGTGATCATGAGGCAAAAATACCTAACTTCCCTGTGGTAGTCTGATCCTGCCATTTGCTATCAATGTAACAGAAAATTTGGTGTGTTTTCTAATTTTTTTGTTGAGTTAGAAAACTTGGAAGCCAATGTGATTGTGGGATGGTAGCAGTGGTGGTATAAGCCAGTAAGAAGAGGCATATGACTTTGCTACATTTTTGTTCTTTGTTGCGGAGGTCAGATGCTTCAAGTGGCCAAAGGGAGGCAACAGGGTCCACAGACCCAAGGACTGAGGCCCCGCCCCCAGCCTCACTCAGATATTTACTAGCAAGTACAGATAACTCAAGGAAGCAGACAGAAGAAGCTTTTAGGGTGTCAAAGTAAAGCACAAGGAACATGCTGACTTCTAATCTCTGTTCTAAGAGCCTAAACATTTCTATTACTGAATTTTATCCTGTTGTATTGCTGTTTCCAGTATAGGTCCAGAGAGACCTATGTACTCTCATCTGCTCAGGGCTTTCACCTTAGGGCACTTCCCTGCCTCTAATTGATTACCATAACTTTGCAAGTCTTCACAGAGTACTCCTACATATTCCCTTTTTTTGTTTTAGTAAAGATTAACAGAGAGTAGGATGGTTAGGTGGTTGCAGTGAAGGTGAAGGGCAAGCATAGAAAGAAACAGGTTTTCAGGGGTTACAGGAGGGTCTGTATTCTGCAAAATTTCTTCAGCATTCCTGAATAGATGTTTCAAAGTGTCCCAGGGGATGTCAGGCACTCCCTGAGTGTTTGGGAGCAAGGCAGGTGTCCTCCTATTTTTCAAGCTCATTTCCTGAGGTGGATTCACAATCAGCTTCTGGATCTCTGGAACCAGGTTGCTTTCTAGGGGCTGGTGCCAACTCACGATAAGGCTTCACATTTCTTGTTGGGATTCAAAAAGGACCTGCTGATTACAAAATTGCAACATACCCTCAACCCCAGGTTAGTAATTTGACAAGATTTTGCCACTCAGAGCCAGCTAATATATCCAGTACAATATGAGAGTCTTAGGCCATTGCTTGGCTGGTATAAAATGCCTCTCCAGATGAGGAAATGTTCAAAAAATTAAGAGTGAAAAGATCCTTATACAATTGTTCTTGTGGGGTGAATCTCTCCTCCTGACTCCCCCTTTTTTGTTTGTGTAGTTGGGGCTTAGGTAGGCTTTAGGTTCTTCTGTAATACGTGTAAGTTTGGGTGAATTTCTCAAGCTCTTGAGACCTTTAAGAATGTCCTATTGTTCCTTTTTATTTTCCTTTCAGTAGAATCTTTTTTCTAAAGTCTCTTCTTCTTTTCCCCTTTATTTTCTCACCTTTATCTATTTTCTCAGTTCTTTTTATTTTTGTTTTTTTCCTCTGTATAAACCTTCTGCAATTTATAAAAACCTTCTTTACCATTCAAAAATAACCAGATTTCAGAACAATTTCCTTTTTTCCTTTTTTTTAAGTACCTCTATACCTTATCATTAAAACCATATAATTTCTTTCTAATTAATCAGAATTTTCAACTTCTAAAAACCTTAACTTTTAGTGACAACTAAGTCAGTAATTAGCAATTTTAGATTGATACTTTTATGAACATATTTCATGACCTTTAGAAACAGTTTCTTTCACTGGTAAACAAACTCATATTTTAGAAGACATAACAGATAACAGGAACCTTTTGTAAACCTAGGGAAGACAAACATAATTTTTGTTAAGAACTTTAAAAGCCATTAATTAAATTTAAACTAGTAGTGATATCAAATGCTTTTCTAGACCACCAGGCTAAAAAAGGATTGGCATAACTTTATATTTTACAGTATTATTAATAATTGCAGAGAAGTCCAGACTCTATTTATCGTTGGCAGCCTTCCAGGATGACTAAAGAAAAGAAGGAAGGTGAAGGGCCATGGAGCCACTTGGGTTTTAAGGGTTCCTTTTATCCCTTTACCTTGAGGTCTTGGCACAACCCCTCCCATTAAGAGGTGTTAATTCTCCCATTGTTCTCAGGATTACAGTGGTTTCCAGGTCTCACAGAGAAGGCTTTAAGATATTTAAATAACCTGGTTTCCTTTTTTTTTTCTTCTTTTTTTTTAAATTTTTATTTATTGATTGATTTTTAGAGAGAGAGGAGTGAGAGAGAAAGAGAGAGAGAGAGAGAGAAGGGGGAGGAGCAGGAAGCATCAACTCCCATATATGCCTTGACTAGGCAAGCCCAAGGTTTCAAACCGGCAACCTCAGTGTTCCAGGTCCAGGGATGCTTTATCCCACTGTGCCACCACAGGTCAGACCCTTTTTTCTTCTTCTTAAAATTACGCTTCGTTAGTTAATTTTTCTTTTAAGAGCCAAATTAAGATTATCCTAGTTACCATCTTAAGTCTAGTTTTAACTTGGCCTGGTAATTTGCACAGGCACAACAAGAATAATAATTGATTATATTGACTTTTTACAATCTTCTTTGCTGGAACTTTATAAGTAATTTTTAGATTGAGTTTTAATTAGCATCTCAGAGTACACACAATAGCTAAACTACATAGTTGACATTATATCCTTCTTTCCTACAGTTGTAACAGGTTTGTGGCCTTGGTAACAGACTGTCTCCCTTTCCTAACCCACAGGTCCCTCCTGAAGGCCTTGTCCTGAGTATACTTCCCAGAACCTTCCCAGGGTGGGGGGAGTTGCTTAAAGGGAGGGACTGTTGGGTGAGGGGAATTTGAATTTTTAAAGGGGCTCTGGATTAAAGAAACCCTGACTCAAACCTAACATTCCAGCCTTTTGTTGTTTAAGGAAAAAAGGGCAAAGGTCTCTTCTTCTATAGCTACTTCCTGCTGGTTAAGGTCTGTGAAATATCAAGGGGGAGGGGCTGGTTTGAGGTTGGGCTAGGTGGTGAGAACAGTTTTTATAAGCCCTTTACAATACTAAAGGGTCATTTTATATCCCATCCCAATTGCTTTAACTATCCCCTTGGTAAAAGTGCTTTCCCAATCTTCTAAGTCTAAACTTTTGGATACAAAGGGCATTGTTGTCAGATTGAGAGCAAGAGGGCAGTTAAATTCTGATCTGACACCCTGTAGCTTGGAGGAGTCCCCATAGCTGCAATTTGAGACTGCTGCTCAGAGGAAAGGGAATTCCCTGTGAAGGAGAGATGAAGAGAAAGGGAAATCCCCTGGCCTGATCCCTAAAAGTGACCTCCCTACAAGCATTCAAGGGCTTTTCCCCTGCTGCTTGTGTCTTTTATTAAACAGGGTGCATCGACATCCTTTTCCTTTGCCAGGTTTTGGGAAGTCATTTTTCCTGGTTCCTCATGTGAGCAACCACTTGTTACTGCAACAGTGAACTACCTGGAGGCCAGATGCTCTGAGTGGCCAAGGGACAGCAACAGCCCTACTTTATAGACCAAGGATGTTGGCCCATCCCCAGCCTTACTCAGATATATATTAGCAAGTGGAAATAACTCAAGGAAACAGACAGAAGAAGTTTTCATGGTGGTAAAGTAAAGGACAAGGATTTCTAATATCCTAAACATTTTCTTTTTGTTGAATCTTATCCTGCTGTTTTATTGTTGCCCTCACAGGGTCGGAGAGGCTGCTGGACACCCTTCAGCTCAGGGCTTTTGCCCTCGGGTGCCTCTCTGCCTCTAATTATTTAACTCTGCATGTTTTCATAGCATATTCCTACAGTTCTTAAAGCTCACTTGTATCACAGCTAGAATATATTTGGTCTAGCTTGTACTACCTATCTACTTCACATGGAAATCAAGAATCCTTTCAAGATCCAACCATGTTCATGCAGATGGCCATATTTCATTCTTTTTTATGGCTGAGTAGTATTCCACTGTATATTTGTACCACATCTTTTTTATCCAGTTATCTTTCAGTGAACACTTAGATTGCTTCCTGTCTTGGCTATTGTATATAATGCTGTAATGAGCATAGGTGAACATATATCTTTATGAATAAGCATTTTTATATTTTTGGGGTAAATGCCCAGAAGAGGAATTGCTGGATTATGATTGATCTGTTCTTAATTTTTTTCGGGAATCTCCACACTGTTTTCCACAGTGGCTACAGCAATTTACATTCTCACCACCGGTGTACAAAGGTTCCTTCTTCTCTACATCCTCTTTAACACTTTTTACTTCTTGTCTTTTTGATATTAGCCATTCTGACAGGCATGAAGTGGTACAGAAATACTTCTTAATAACATAAATATGCATTATTTGTTTTTTAAAAACATATACACATATAAATGTCTTAAGATAACACATAATTTGGCACTTTGATTATTTGTATTTAAAAACTTAAAACTGTCTTTTTAGGCAATACTTCCCCATGAGATCATGTTTCTGAGATTATCTCTTTGAAGGTTTGACTTTCTGGACATAAGTCTGAACTTTTTTTCCTGTTCTTTATTTCTTTTCTTTTCTTTCATTTTTTTTTTTTTTTTTGTGGGAGAGAGAGACAGAGACACAGGAATGGAGAAAGATGAGAAGCATCAAGTTGTAGTTGTGGCACTTTAGTTGTTCATTGGTTGCTTTCTCAGACCTCTGTAACTTTCTTTAGTTTTCTCAATAACTGAGGAAAAGCAAAATAACTGGTTCTTCCAGGAATTGATAAAAAAAAAAATGAAAAGATGTAGGTGTTTTTATATTATGTTTTGATGGTAGATCCTCCCAGAACAAGCTGTTTGAACCTCCTGGGCATCCTGTTTAATTTCCATCCTATTATCTAAAGAAAATGATACATACGAATATATCTCCTCCACTCATCACAGTGTTGATGTAATAACCTGATATTTAAAGGAAATCACAAAGATCTAGTCAAATATACCTTTAAGATATATCTGAGCAAATCCCTGGGCAAAACTGGTGTTCATTATTGAACTCAAATACCTACATATTGCCCCACTTTCTCTGTTCTCTGTATGTGTTTTTTGGAGAGAAATCGCAAGGTTTTCTGGGTGGTCCTGATGTATCCAGCACATTGGCACATGTTTTCAGCAAAGTCTAAGACAGAAAATGAAAGTTTAAAAATGATTTATAAAATTCAGAATTATAACCCTAATAACTATATATATTATTTAATATTTAAAAAATATGTATCAATTTAAAAAAATTACTTACTGGTTATGAATACCATTTCAGATGGTTTTTAGTTATGTTAATTTCTTTCCTTACTGTATAATTATACAGCGGACTGGTTTCTAGAATATCATATACTTAATATGAGTATCTAAAAATGCTTTAATTGCTAGTTGATGAAGTAGGAAATATAGGTCTGAGAACACTATCATTATGTGATTATTCTCCACAAAAGACTGAAATACACTGAAGAGGCCATTATGAAGCAAATAACAGTATGTTTCCTAGGGTGTCTAAATTTGCAAGGATTAAAAAAAAAATAGTTGCCTGACCTGTGGTGGCGCAGTGGATAAAGCCTCAACCTGGAAATGCTGAGGTCGCCGGTTCGAAACCCTGGGCTTGCGGGTCAAGGCACATATGGGAGTTGATGCTTGCAGCTCCTCCCCTCCTTCTCTCTCTCTCTCTCTCTCTCTCTCTCTCTCTCTCTCTCCCTCCCTCTCCTCTCTAAAATGAATTAAAAAAAAAAAAAGCCTAAAGGTAAAGAGTTTAAAATCTAGCCAGGCAATTATCTGTGTCTCTATCTGTGAAAAATCAGTCCAGACGAAGGAAGTAAATAAGTAAGATTAGACAGTGAAACCAGTAGATTATCTAACTCAATGAATGACACTAATGTTTAAAAATTGATTCACTAAATTTCATGCAGCAAGCCTAAAGGAAGTAAAATAAACCTGATACTATATGAATTATTGTGCTTGTTATTAGTGTACCATCTTCAAGTGTAATTGCAGTAGATAATGACTTATATTTACTTGATCTAGAGCTAGTAGGAACCAGGGCATATAATCTGAAATTGCTAAGTGGTTAAATTCAACTCTAGTTTTACAGAACTCAAAGATTATAATATTTTTGACTCAGTGGGTATCATGAGTCAAAACATCTGTTATTTTCAACAAAGTTTAATACAGTCCAAGGTAAAACTGCTCCATATTTAGATTCAGTGTGAGAAGATAAGACTCCCTAAAAAGTCTGTCAATATATGTCGTACACACATTCTCTGCCCCACTACATACACACATATGTGTACATATATTTTCTCCCTGTTTCCTTGTTTAAAATAGTTACAGCCATATCTCTGAGCAGAAGGAGGAAAGCCAAAGCCAGGATATTAGATTTATATATAAATGGGAAGGGTTGAAGTTATTCCTAGACTGTGGCCTCAAGATTAGGTAATTCATTTTTGTTATTGTTTATTCTATAATTGAATATAGTTCATGATTAACATATCCAGATGACTTGTATTTTCTTGTAATAAAAGTATTATTTTCTACCATAAAATAGTGATTAAAAAAAATTAGGTTGTAAAATCACTGTTACATTTTGCTGTTTAATCCTCTGATTTCCCTTCATGCTGCTTACCCCTTTGTGGCTTTGGCCAGTTTACTGAGCCTTTCTGTATTTCAGTGTCCCCATTTGAAAATGAAGATGGTGACATTAAGTACCTGATAGAAGATTAAAGACCATTATGTGTGCAAAGTGCTTAGAACTGAGTGGGGGGTATATGGCCCATAATCATTAACTGTTAGTGTTAGTCTTGGTTTACTCCGTAGTAATTCCTCCTGCTCTCTGGCCCTGCAGCTCTCGCTCTTCTTCCTGTACCTTCTTTTTTTCTTTTTTTTATAAATTTAATGCAGTGACATTGATAAATCAGGGTACATATGTTGAGAGAAAATATCTCTAGATTATTTTGACATTTGATTGTGCTGTATACCCCTCCCCCAAAGTTAAATTGTCTTCTGTCACCTTCTATCTGGATTTCTTTGTGCCCTTCCCCTCCCCTAACCCCTCTCTCCTTCTTCACCCCCTCCCCCCTCCCCCAACCTCCCGCCCCTGTTGCCATCACATTCTTGTTCATGTCTCTGAGTCTCATTTTTATGTCCCTTCTATGTATGGATTCATCTTTTTTTTTTTTTTCTGATTTACTTATTTCACTCCGTATAATGTTGTCAAGGTCCATCCATGTTATTGTAAATGATCCGATGTCATCATTTCTTATGGCTGAGTAGTATTCCATAGTATATATGTACCAAAGCTTTTTAATCCACTCGTCCTCTTACGGACACTTGGGCTGTTTCCAGATCTTCGCTATTGTGAACAATGCTGCCACAAACATGGGGGTGCATTTCTCCTTTTCGAGCCGTTCTATGGTGTCCTTGGGGTATATTCCTAAAAGTGGGATAGCTGGGTCAAAAGGCAGTTCGATTTTCAGACTTTTGAGGAATCTCCATACTGTTTTCCACAGTGGCTGCACCAGTCTGCATTCCCACCAGCAGTGCAGGAAGGTTCCCTTTTCTCCACATCCTCGCCAGCACTTATTCTGTGTTGTTTTGTTGATAAGCGCCATTCTGACTGGTGTGAGGTGATATCTCATTGTGGTTTTAATTTGCATTTCTCTAATGATTAGTGATGTTGAGCATTTTTTCATATGCCTATTGGCCATCTGTATGTCCTCTTTGGAGAAGTGTCTATTCATCTCTTTTGCCCATTTTTGGATTGGGTTGTTTGTCTTCCTGGTTTTACAAGGTCTTTATAAATTTTGGTTATTAACCCCTTATCAGACGTATTGTCAAATATGTTCTCCCATTGTGTAGTTTGTCTTTTTATTCTGTTCTTGTTGTCTTTAGCTGTGCAAAAGCTTTTTAGTTTGATATAGTCCCATTTGTTTATCCTGTCTTTTATTTCACTTCCCCGTGGAGATAAATCAGCAAATATATTGCTCTGAGAGATGTCGGAGAGCTTACTGCCTATGTTTTCTTCTAAGATGCTTATGGTTTCACGGCCTACATTCAAGTCTTTTATCCATTTTGAGTTTATTTTTGTGAGTGGTGTAAGCTGGTGATCTAGTTTCATTTTTTTGCAGGTAGCTGTCCAATTTTCCCAACATCATTTGTTAAAGAGGCTGTCTTTACTCCATTGGATTTCCTTACCTCCTTTGTCAAATATCAGTTGTCCATAGAACTGTGGGTTTATTTCTGGGTTCTCTGTTCTGTTCCATTGATCTATATGCCTGTTCTTATGCCAGTACCAGGCTGTTTTGAGTACAATGGCCTTGTAGTATAACTTGATATCAGGAAGTGTGATACCACCCACTTTATTCTTCTTTTTTAAGATTGCTGAGGCTATTCGTGTCCTCTTTTGGTTCCATATAAATTTTTGGAATATGTGTTCTATATCTTTGAAGTATGTCATTGGTATTTTAATTGGTATTGCATTGAATTTATAGATTGCTTTGGGTAATATAGACATTTTAATGATGTTTATTCTTCCTAACCATGAGCAAGGTATATGCTTCCACTTGTTTGTATCTTCCTTGATTTCTTTTATCAATGCTTTGTAATTTTCCGAGTACAAGTCTTTAGTCTCCTTGGTTAAGTTTACTCCCAGGTACTTTATTTTTTTGGTTGTGAAGGGGATTGTTTCCTTAATTTCTCTTTCTGACTGTTCATTGTTGGTATATAAAAATGTTTCTGATTTCTGAGTATTGATTTTATATCCTGCCACTTTGCTGAATTTATTTATCAGGTCCAGTAGTTTTTTGACTGAGACTTTGGGGTTTTCTATATATAATATCATATCATCTGCAAATAATGATAGTTTTACTTCTTCTTTTCCAACTTGAATGCCTTTTATTTCTTCTTCTTGTCTGATTGCTGTGGCTAGGACTTCCAGGACTATGTTAAATAAGAGTGGTGAAAGGGGGCACCCCTGCCTTGTTCCTGATCTTAAGGGGATTGCTTTTAATTTTTGCCCATTGAGTATGATGTTGGCTGTGGGTTTCTCATAGATGGCTTTTATCATGTTGAGGTATGTTCCCTGTATTCCCACTTTGCTGAGAGTTTTGATCATGAATGGGTGCTGGATTTTATCAAATGCTTTTTCTGCATCTATTGAAATTATCATATGGTTTTTCTCCTTCTTTTTGTTTATGTGATGAATCACATTGATTGATTTACGAATATTGTACCAGCCTTGCCTCCCCAGAATAAATCCCACTTGATCATGGTGTATGATTTTTTCCATATATTGTTGGATCCAGTTTGCTAATATTTTGTTGAGGATTTTAGCATCTATATTCTTCAGAGATATTGGCCTATAATTTTCTTTCTTTGTATTGTCTTTGCCTGGTTTTGGAATCAGAATTATGCTCGCCTCATAAAAGGAACTTGGAAGTCTTCCTTCCTCTTGAATTTTTTGAAATAGTTTGAGAAGTATAGGAGTTAGTTCTTCTTTGAATATTTGGTAGAATTCCGTTGTGAAGCCATCGGGCCCCGGACTTTTCTTTGTTGGGAGTTTTTTGATAACTGTTTCGATCTCATTTGGTGTAATCGGTCTGTTTAGATTTTCTGATTCTTCCAGATTGATTTTTGGAAGATTGTATGTTTCACGGAATTTGTCCATTTCATCTAGGTGGTCTAGTTTTTTGGCATACAGTTCTTCATAGTATTTTCTTACAATATTTTGTATTTCTGTTGTGTCAGTTGTTATTTCTCCTCTCTCATTTCTAATTTTATTTATTTGAGTCCTCTCTCTCTTTTTCTTGGTGAGTCTACTTAAAGGTTCATCAATCTTGTTTACCTTTTCAAAGAACTAGCTCCTAGTTTCATTGATCCTCTGTATTGTTTCTTTAGCCTCTATGTCATTTATTTCTGCTCTGATCTTTATTATTTCTTTCCTTCTACTACATTTGGGCTTTACTTGCTGTTCTTTTTCTAATTCTTTTAGATGCAGGGTTAAGTTGTTTATTTGAGATTTTTCTAGCTTCTGAAAGTGTGCCTGTAGTGCTATGAACTTCCCTCTCAGCACTGCTTTCGCTGTGTCCCATAAATTTTGAGTTTGTTGTATGCTCATTGTCATTCATTTCTAGGAATTTTTTTATTTCTTCTTTGATCTCATTCTTAATCCATTCATTATTTAACACCCTGCTATTTAGTTTCCATGTGTTTGAAAATTTTTGAGCTTTTCTGCTGTGATTCATTTCTAGTTTCATGCCGTTGTGATCGGAGAAAGTGCTTGATATGATTTCAGTCTTCTTAAATTTGTTGAGAGCACTTTTGTGCCCTAACATGTGGTCTATCCTAGAGAATGTACCATGCGCGCTTGAAAAGAATGTATATTCTGCTGCTTTAGGGTGAAAGGACCTGAAGATATCTATTAAATCGAGTTGATCTAGTGTTTCCAATAAGTCTGCTGTTTCTTTGTTAATTTTCTTTCTTGAGGATCTATCTAGTGATGTTAGTGGGGTATTGAAATCCCCTACTATTATAGTATTGCTGTTGATCTCACCCTTTAAATCCATCAAAGTCTGTTTTATATATTTGGGTGCTCCTATATTAGGTGCATAGATATTTATAATAGTTATATCTTCCTGTTGGATTACTCCCTTTATCAATATGTAGTGGCCTTCTTTATCTCTTACTATATCCTTTGTTTTAAAGTCCAATTTGTCTGATATAAGTATTGCTACCCCAGCTTTTTTTTCATTTCCGTTTGCATGAAATGTTTTTTTCCATCCTTTTACCTTCAATCTATGTGTGTCTTTTGTTCTAAGGTGTGTCTCTTGTAGACAACATATGTATGGGTCCTGTTTTCTTATCTACGCAGCTACCCTATGTCTTTTGATTGGATCATTTAATCCATTTACATTTAAGGTTATTATTGATATGTAGTTGTTTATTGCCATTTTCTTCTTTAAAGGTGTATTCCTTTTTTTGCTATATTCTTTTCCAACTTTGATCTGTTTACAACAGGCCCCTTAACATTTCTTGCAGCATTGGTTTGGTTGTAATGAATTCCTTGAGTTGTTTTTTGTCTGGGAAGCTTTTTATTTCTCTGATTTTAAACGATAGCCTTGCTGGATAAAGTAGTCTTGGTTGTAGGTTCTTGTTCTGCATTACTTTGAATATTTCTTGCCATTCCCTTCTGGCCTCAAGTGTTTCTGTTGAGAAGTCGGATGTCATCCTTATGGGGGCTCCTTTGTAGGTGATAACTTTTTTTTCTCTTGCAGCTTTTAATATTTTCTCTTTATCGCTTAGCTTTGGTATTTTAATTATGATGTGTCTTGGTGTAGGTTTCTTTGGGTTTCTCTTTAATGGAGTTCTCTGTGCTTCTTGGACTTGTGAGAGTTTCTCTTGCATTAATTTAGGGAAGTTTTCAGTTATGATATGATTGAACAAAGTCTCTATCCCTTGTTCTTTTTCTTCTTCTTCAGGAACCCCTATGATGCAGATGTTATTTCTCTTCATGTTGTCACAGAGCTCTCTAAGTGTTTCCTCTGACTTTTTGAGTCTCTTTTCTCTTTTCTTCTCTGCTTTTATGCCTTCATTCCAGTTGTCCTTCAACTCGCTGATTCGATCCTCTGCTGTATCCATCCTGTTTTTAATTCCTTCCATTGTGGTCTTCATTTCTGATATTGTATTTGTCATCTCTGACTGATTCTTTTTTAATATTTCAATATCCTTTTTTATACTTGCTATTTCTTTATTTAGGTTTTCAAACTGCCCCTCCATTGTTGTTCTAAGATCCCTAAGCATCCTTACAATCATTATTTTGAACTCTGCATCTGGAAGTTTGATTATTTCCATATCACTCAGCTCATCTCTCAAAGGTGTCTCTTGTGGTTTCATTTGGGTTGCACTCCTTTGTCTTCTCATAATGGTGTTTTATTTGTAGAGTTGGTTGTGTCTAGGCTTGGTGTTGTCTGCCTCCAGTTTTCAGTTGTGTTATTTCTAGGTCTTCTTTGGTTGGTATCGGCTATTATTTGTAATCCACTTTCGGATTTGGGCAGCTTTGAAGTCTTGATTTGTTTGTTTTCTTAACAGGTGATAGTCTTGTTAACTGATCTCAGCAGGGGGCTTCCTTGAAACTGTAACCAGGAATGCTGTGGGTGTAACCTGAGATGCTGAAGGTCTCTTCCACCAACTAATCTCACTGGGGGCAGAGTTTTTTCTGAGCTTCAGTAGGGGGAAGTGTATCTCAGATCTCCATGGAGACCTGAGTTACTGCCCCTCCTCCCCACTTCTTGTTTTCAGCTGTGTCTTGTTGCACTGATTGGAGCTGGATAGATGTCCGGAGATCTCTGATCCGGAAGCACTTCAGCTCTGTTTTGTGAAAGGTTCAGTCCCTCCCCCAGCTATGGCCGCCTCCAGCACGAATGAGTCAGCTTTTTTATTTCATTTCTTGCATACCTTAGCCCCTCACAGTCTGTCCCTCTCCTTGTCCTTTCCACTTGGGAGATAAGCTGGTCTTTTCAACCCACCTTGCTCCCTGGTCGCCAGGTAAGTGGCTGTGAGCAGTAGTTTCTGCTCTTTTTCCTCTGTGAAATCCTCTCTGGGCTCTCAGCCTCACCCCCCCCCCCCCGCCATTCCTGTAAGCAGAGGAGATTCAGGCACTCCTTACCAGGATTATTGTGGCTTCCTCTTTGCTCCTTGGTTTTTGAGAGCTGTTCTTGCATTTCAGTGTTGGTTTTTCATGCTGATTTTTCCTAAATTGATTTGTATTCCAGTTTGGTGTTGAGAGCTGGGCATCTGTGCATCCGCCTACTCTGCTGCCATCTTCAAAAGCCCTTCCTGTACCTTCTTTATGTGTGATTGCCCTTTTATCAAAATAGTTGGTACTGTAGTTATAACTGAATTTGTCTCTGTACTTAATCGCTGGTGATCTTCGGAAAGTTCATTACTTCCTGTCAACTTTTTCTTATTTTTAATCTCTTTTCTGTGAGGGTTATCTGACATACTGAATGTGAATATACTTTGAAGTGATGAAGTTTTAGGGTTTATAGATTGAAATGTGAGTGACAGAAAGGCAAAGGTCATGTCCTTGTTTTTCCTTTTTGGAACTGAAGTTATTATTTACTCAAATTTAAATAGATATTCAATTTGGAAAACTGGAAAATGCAAAAAACAGAGAGAAGAAAAATCTATATTTCTTCCACTTAAAGACAATATTTATTGTTAAGATGTTGATGTAGTTCTATTTATTTTCTATGTGTTATATTAGTTATATTGTAGGAATGTACTTTGTGTCGATCATGTCTTTCTTTAATTTTTGCATATAACTAGTACACCAACATTGAAATGTAACTTAAGCTGTTATTAAATCACTAATTGTTAATCTTTCTTTCTTCATCTGTTATATACACATGCATATATATTGACAATGAAGTTTTCTTCTTGTTTTGTATGTTTTCTTTTGTTTGCTTTGTAGTGTAATATACTCACAGCCTTTATTTTGCACTTTTGAATAGTGAAGAGTTTTGCTCTTCTGTACTAAAAACTATCATAAGAACAGTCGTATTTAGCTTTAATTTTGTCACCAAATCAGGTAGCTTTTATTTAGGTGCATTATACACAAAATATTCTGTTTTTATATATATATTTGTATTTATGCCTCAAGTGTATCAAACTGCAGGGAAAATAATTATAAAATTTGAGGTTGAGGGACATTGACAAAACCCTCAGCATTGAGAATGCAGAAATCTGAAACCCCCATGGTTTAACATAACCCAAAACCAATAGTCAACAAACTTAATTTATAGACAGATGTTGGATCTACATATGATCAGGTGAGTGTAAATGCGCATACATTGAAATAATTTTTAATGTTTTTATTTTTATTGACTTCAGTGAGAGAGAAAGGGAGAGAGAGAGAGAGAGAGAGGGAGAGAGAGGAGAAAGACAGCAATATTAAGCTGTTCCTGTATGTGCCCTGACCGGGGATCAAACCAGCAACCTCTGTGCTTTGGAACGATACTCTTACCAACCAAGCTATCTTGCTAGGGCTAAAATAATTTTTAGTTAAATCATAGTTTTTATTAAAACATCATAAATTTTATTTAAGGAATACTTTTTCCCCACATAATTTGTGGTATAATTTTTGCAACCATATAATAGTATATGAGAACTTAGGAAAAGCAAGAGAAAAATAGAAAACAGACAATGTTTGAATAAAGTGCAAAAAAGAAACAAACAAGACCCAGGAGAGGAAATAATTAAAACCCCCACATACACAGTTCAGAAGAGATTCTCAGGTAAAAGGTCAGCTACAAGACTGGATTTGAGGCAGCAGCAGCCTTGGAGAAGCATATTCATAAAGTGGAAGCAGACCTTAAATTTACATGGTTCAACTGAGTGTAATTTCAATATATTTAATTTTTTTATTCAAGAAATATTTATTATGTCTACTATGTACTAGAACATCACTAAAGCAATGGGATTTAAAAATAAAAGAATTTTGATAAAGTCTCTGTCCTCTAGATCAGTGATTTTCAACCTTTTTTGAGCCGTGGCACATTTTTTTTTTTTTTTTACAGAGGCAGAGATAGACAGGGACAGACAGACAGGAATGGAGAGAGATGAGAAGCATCAATCATCAGTTTCTCGTTGCGCGTTGCGACTTCTTAGTTGTTCATTGATTGCTTTCTCACATGTGCCTTGACCGTGGGCCTTCAGCAGACCGAGTAACCCCCTGCTGGAGCCAGCGACCTTCGGTCTAAGCTGGTGAGCTCTTTGCTCAAGCCAGATGAGCCCGTGCTCAAGCTGGCGACCTCGGGTCTCAAACCTGGGTCCTTCCGCATCCCAGTCCTACGCTCTATCCACTGCGCCACCACCTGGTCAGGCCGTGGCACATTTTTTACATTTACAAAATCCTGGGGCACATCTTCTACCAAAATGACACAAAATGACACTCTAACACAGTAGGTATTATACATATAGTTAATAATATAGTTTCTAAATGTATTTATATTCACTTAGTGTGAAACCTGGGCTTGTTTCGATGAACACAAAAGGGATATCCTGGCAGGAATGGTAGAAAGTCACACACGAAGCTCTTCCTCAACAGTTCTCAGCCTCTCTCTGTTTTTAGTTTTTATCGCAGTCAAGCTTGAGAAGCTCAGCTCACATAGATATGTGGTTGAAAATGGGAGCAATGTCAAAATAGCTTTGTTGGCCTGAATGGGGAACTCCTTGGCAACAGATAACCAAAAACTGTCCAAAGGAAGGTCAGCAAACTTTAGCTTTAAAGTTAGATAACATTATGATGCATTGTGGTGAATTGTATATCACCCTCTGCGGGGGCCTCTTTTAAAAAGAAAAAGGTCAAATATCTATATACACCATCAGGATAGACATAACCAGCTGAGGCTGAGGCTTCACCTAGTGGTGGCAACATTTACTTCCAGTCCTGACTAGGATTAGAAATCGGGACCATGGGGAGGAGTAGCAGCTTCAACTACTCGCCGCGGCCACACAATGACATGTGCTCGGCAGCCAGAGTGGGGACCTTCCTGGGTGTGGATGAGAGGCGGCCTACTATTGGTTCATCGCTAGTGGTTGGGATGAATCCTAGAAGGTGATTGGTCAGTGAGCATTCCCTGTGCCTCCACTCTTCCTGTCGCTGATAGCTGGAGGGATTATGAGGGGAATGTTTATGTTCAGATGGAGGCGGCTGGCGGCAGGCCGTATCTGGCACGCGGGCTGTAGTTTGGGGAACTATGTTTAATTTTCCCACGGCACACCTGAGCATGTCTCATGGCACACTGGTTGAAAAACACTGCTCTAGATCACAAAGTAAAGTGGTAAAGACAGATATATGCACAGATTATTAAAATGTGACATGGCAAAAGCAGTGATAGTATAAAGAATAGGTATAATATCGAGAAAAAGAAAATGTCTCATCTGAGGTATGCTGGTGTCACTGAATTACGTGAATATGAGGAGTTGGGCGTAGTGGAGAAAGACATATACACTGAGACCTGGCAGTGACAAACTGCCTGGTGTGCTAGTTCTGTATTGTTGCTGCATAATCTGTGAGGTGGGAAGCCTGGAGAGGTAGGCAAGGACTAGACTGTGGAAGTGCATGGTAGCTACATCAAGATGCTTGCACTTTATCTGAAAAGGAAGTGAGAATGATTTCAAAATTTTAAAACTTCAACTACATTTAAGAAATGTTTTATTTTCCCTTTTTATTAAACTTATTGGGGTGACACTGGTTAAGAAATTATACAGGTTTCAGGTGCACAACTTGAAAACACATCTCCTGTACACAGTATTGTGTGTTCACCACCCCAAGTCACATCTCCTCCCATCACCATTCATCACCCCTTTACCCTGTTCTACCTCCCCCATCTCCCCACATAAATCATCGCACTGTTGTCCATGTCCTTGAGGTGCTTTTTTTTCTCAATCCTTTTACCCTCTCTAGCCATCCTCCCCACAACTGTCAGCCTGTTCTCTATGTCTGAGTCTATCTCTATTTTACTTGTTAGTTCATTTTGTTCATTAGAGTCCACATATGAGTGAAATCATATGGTATTTGTCTTTCTCTGACTGGCTTATTTCACTCAACATAATGCTCTTCAGGTCCATCCATGCTGTCACAAAAGGTAAGATTTACTGTACTTTTCACTCCATAAGATGCACCTGACCATAGACACACCTAGGGTTTTAAGGAGGAAAATAAGAAAAAAAATATTCTGAACCAAATGGTGTGTTAAAATATTTAATAAAATATACCACAATAATATTTCAACAATGTAAACTCAATAGCAGTATTAACACCCATTAGCACTATTATTAACAAATGAGAAGAGACTTTAATGTTCAAATACTCTTCTAGTTGTCCGGGAACCCACAGCAGCTAAAAAAAATACACATTCGCTCCATAAGATGCACAGGCATTTTCCCCTCCACTTTTGGGGGAAAAAAGTGCATCTTAATGGAGTAAAGAATACCATACTTCTTTTTTATGACCAAGTAGTATTCCATTGTATTAATGCCCCACAGCTTTATAAAAATTGATTTATTGATTGGTTGATTGATTTTAGAGACAAAGTAAAGGAGAGAGAGAAAAGGAGAGAGAAAAACATCAATTTCTTGTTACACTTATTTATGTACTCATTGGTTCTTTTTGTATGTGCCCTGGCCAGGGATGGAACCTACAACCTTGGAGAACTGGGACATCACTTTAACCAAATGAGCTACTGGGCCAGGGCCGTTCCATAGCTTTTTTGTGTTTTTGTTTGTTTGTTTGTTTTTTGGTCAAATCATCTACTGTTGAACACTTGAGCTGATTCCAAATGAACATAGGGGCGCATATATTCTTTCAAATTAGAGTTTCAGGTTTCTTTGGATAAATTTCCTGAAATGGAATTGCTAGATCATAAGGCAGTTCAATTTTTACTTTTTGAGGTAACTCCATACTGCTTTCTACAGTGGCTGCACCAATCTACATTCCCACCAACAGTGCATGAGGATTCCCTTTTCTCCACAACCTCATCAAAACTTACTGTTTGTTGATTTATTAATGCTAGTCATTTTGACAGGCATGAGGTAACTCATTGTGGTTTTAATTGGCATTTCTCTGATGATTAGTGATGTTAAGCATCTTTCATATGTCTGTTGGCCATTACATAGTTCTCCTGCTATCTCCCGGGGGGTGGGAGAGATGGAGTTGAGGGAAATGATATATAAAGCAGAGAGAATACTTATGTTCTATAAAATTCTAAAATTTCTCATAGAAGATCTTCAGAAAATAAAGGAAAGTTTTAAAATAGCCCTGTATTTTTTGTGTGATAATTTTGCCCTTTTCTGTAGACAGAGAGCTTTATAGGGGTATATAATGTAGATGGATAACTGGGAAAGAAAACAATGAGACTTTCTTTTTAGCCTCTACTAGCAATCAGGGGGAAATGCAACCTATGCCCAACAGTTATCACTGGAGAATTATTTTTTTAGAAGCAAAATTTTGATTGGAGAACTTTTTTAGAGGTCACTAATTTAACCAATTTGGCAATCCAGTTTTTTCTTTTTTATCAGATGTCATTTATCTTTCCAGTATCTCTATTGAAGTGCTAGATAGAATAAATGTTCACAGTGGTAAAATTAGTATGTAAGAATCAAAGATAGACATTTTTTTCACTGACTGAAAAGGACTATAAGCTATCCCACAGCCAAAAGCTTAAGTAATTGCATAATAGTAAGTATGATCCTTGTTACTAACAAGCAATGTTTTTTCTTTTTATTATGAACAAACCAGTTCATTGAAAGCCTAAATCAGATGAGATAAACACCTTTAAAAGGTCTGTGACTTTCTCATTACTCATTTCAATGGTAATCTCAAAATGTTGTCTAACACTCTTCCCCATCACTTCTCTGGTTTCAGGCTGGCCTCCAAATATGTTGAAGATGATATTTTGTTTGTGGTTGGGAATTGCTTTAAAAAAGAAAAGAATGATGAGGGATGAAGAGTTATTTTACCACACAGATAGAGCACTATTACTACTGTCCACTGTGAGTTGATAGTGGTGATGAAAATTGTTTTCTTGTCTATTTTAGTAAGTTTGGAGTAAAGAAGGCAGAGTTAAATGTTCAAATTTATATGTGACACAGTCTTCTTGCTAGTGAAATCTCAGAATAAGAAACTGTAGACTCTGAGAGTGGGCAGAAAATGGTCAGCAAATTTGGTAGAGACAACAATAGGTAGTCTTTATGTAAGAGAATTGGAACTTTATTTGTGATCATCAATTATCAAGTCAACATTTTTTCATGACTAAATAGAAAATCAAGAAAATAATTAGAAAAGCTTTAAGAAACCAGCCAAGGTAATTTTCTTGTCATTTTAAAAATGGAATTTTGAACCTTTATTATTATCTATTATTTTAGATGTTTTATATCAAGCAAGTCAATGCGCTACAGAGAACGAGAAAAATTACTTCTTTTAAATCCAAGCAGGCAACTTGAAAACATATGCATCAGTTATTAAATGTTTGGAGCTGAGGTGGTCCAAACTGAAATTATAAACACACTGCCAAAAGGTTTAGATAAACTTACAATGATAGACTGTGGCTCAATTTTTTAAGGAATCCAGGTCACCTGAGTCTTCCCATACAGTGGACTGAGGTACAGTGGGCATCAGAATGATTAGAGTGAGTTAACTCAAGCTAAGTTAGAATCTCTTTTTTGGTAGAATGAAAATAACAACTACTGTCTGCCTCAAAAGGTAAAGATTTAATAAAATATTAAATGTAAAGCTGAGATTAGTGGCTTATATCTAACATAGTGCTTAGCACATAGTTAACACTTTATAGAATGGTGGCTGCCATTACTATTATTACATCATTCTTACATAATATGTGCCTGTGCAATGGCCTGGGACAGATGCCTAAGATAACTGGGCCACAGGTGTAGTTTAATAAACCATTTCTTTGATACAATCTTGTATGAGTCGGGGTAGACTAACTGCTGTTTTGAATTACTCCCATGTCTCAGTGGCTTACTACAGAAAAGGTTTATTGCTTAAGTTACAGCCCAGTGAGGATTGACAGGGTTGGGTGGGAGCAGGAGCTCGATTTCATAGAGTTATTTAAGGATATAATTCCTTGGGTCTAGTAGCTCTACTGTCCCCAAAGGCTGTTAGAATCTATTCCTGGGTCTTGGCATTGGAACACCTGCTGATGGAGGAGAGAGAAATGGGAGATTTATAGGCCAGCCCTGGAGGCTCTTTATATGGCTTCTGCCCACAGTTTATCATCTGGAAATTAAATATATGGCCCATTCTAACTGAGTTGAAGAATGGGAAGCCTAGTCCAGCTGTGGGCCCAGAAAGAAAAGGAAATATCTGCCATGATCTCTTCCTGAGCTTTCATTTATGTATCAACCAAGAGAGAAAGTAGAAATAAGAAATTCCTAAAGTGTATCACATCATGCTCAAAATATGAGGCGAAATGTTGATTGATTATATTACCTAATATAATCAGTATATATTATCTAATATAATCAGTATAATCATATATTACCTAATATAATCAGTAGTTCTAATCACTAATTCTTGTTTTCAATAATAAAATTTAATAAACTACTCAATTTACAAAATACTGTCATATCCTGTAGGTGAGTAGAGAGGCATAGCAAACAGAGCATGGTCTTTGAGATAAGACAGGTGTGGATTCAACTTAAGGTCTCACACTGACTACTTCTGTGAGCTGAGCCTAGTTAGTTACCTCTTTATGCCTTCATTTTTTCATCTGAAATGTGAAATAATCCTTCTCTTGAGTATTATGAAAATTCAATGAATTATGATAAAGCATCTAGCTTAGTAGCTAATCTTTTCTTTTAATAGAGATTATGATTTGACTGACTTATTGAACATTTTTGAGAGATTTTATTAGCCACAGGAAACTAAGACTCAGATAAGAGAAATGATTTGTTCAAGTTTAGCCAGAACTAAAGCCACCTTTTCTGATTTTAAATCCCATGATCTTTTTTTTTACCAAGATAATACATATATATATTTCAAAATGCAATATAAAAGAAACTCAAATAAAATATAGATGGAAATAAATCAAACTGTGGTTTACTTAAAACATTACAAGGCAAATCTAAACTAAAGAGAAGAAATCCTCAAATATTACAAGTATTTACCCATTATTTTAAATGCTATGCCCCACACTCCTCCCAGAATATGAATTAAGCTGTGATTTCCCACTTAGACAAGCTTTCTGTATCTTGAGAATGAAATGAATAGTGTGATTCTTTGTGGTTCAAGTTAAGTTAAATAGAGCAGAGTTCGAGGATATCAAAACTGTCTAACTGAAAACTCCAAGCTGCTCTTCGCCAGCAACCTGACATGGAGGTGTACTGTACACCCTTTCAAAGACTATTATTACTTGATACCTCTATGGAAATTACATCATTTCTGGGTAGGCAGTATCAGTAATGCCCCATGACCCCTAGTTAGTTTGGTTGGTAAGAGTTCTTCCGGGAGTCACATTTGTTAGCATATGCTTAATTTATTTTACATCCTGTTTTACACTTTTCCCCTCCCCGCAAGCATTATATTCACACCTATTAGTAAACTAATGTCTGCATATCTTCTCATGCCTGCCCTCATCTTTTCGAGTACATTTTTCTCACCCACTTCTAATTTGGCTTCACACATTATACTTCCTTTGTACTCTGCCTGTGCCAGTCTTTGATTATGTTCAGGGAAACAGCCTGCTGTGCCAAAAGGCAAAGTAGAAAAACAACATTTCTATTTGAAATCATTGAAAAATATATCATGCCCTGGCCGGTTGGCTCAGCGGTAGAGCGTCGGCCTAGCGTGCGGAGAACCCGGGTTCGATTCCCGGCCAGGGCACATAGGAGAAGCGCCCATTTGCTTCTCCACCCCTCCGCCGCGCCTTCCTCTCTGTCTCTCTCTTCCCCTCCCGCAGCCAAGGCTCCATTGGAGCAAAGATGGCCCAGGCGCTGGGGATGGCTCTGTGGCCTCTGCCCCAGGCGCTAGAGTGGCTCTGGTCGCAACATGGCGACACCCAGAAGGGTCGCAACATGGCGACGCCCAGGATGGGCAGAGCATCGCCCCCTGGTGGGCAGAGCGTCGCCCCCTGGTGGGTGTACCGGGTGGATCCCGGTCGGGCGCATGCGGGAGTCTGTCTGACCGTCTCTCCCTGTTTCCAGCTTCAGAAAAATGCAAAAAAAAAAAAAAATTAAAAAAAAAAAAAAAAGAAAAATATATCATATTACTAAGGAATAGTAAAGGTAAGAAAAAGGAGATCATTTCTGGCAAGGTAAGTTCTCAACTTAAAACAACAACAACTAAGCCATTAGTTGTTTATCGAATAAAAGTTTTAAATTGTCAACTTTACATTTTAAATCTTTTTTTTTCTACACCAGAAAATGGAGGCCTATTTATCAATCTTGTATATAAGCACATCTGGGTTGGTACACAGGTATTAAAAATCAAATGGTCTTTTCCAATCTAAGTGTTTAGGATTTAGTTTCTTCAGTCTCTTTCATTTGAACACTATGTTTCATTAGACTATGTACTTTTATCTAGCAAAACCAAATTTATCCAGCCAAAATATTAAATTAAACTGATGTACTTTGAAAATAAATTCAGGGAACCACAAAGAAAATATATGTTGCTATTTCTAAACCAAATGCTTAAAATATGAGTGTTGGCGCTATTTATCCTTACAACACAGCACAGGACAATTCAAGATGTATATATTTATGCAACCAGGGTTAAATACTTAACCAACATAGCACAGGAAACAACTGTAATCATAGCAGAAATATTGTTTCACTGTATGCTGTTCTGGTGCATACAATTAGATTTCTGTAAGCATCAGAAAGTCACAATACATTTGCCAGCAGATTACTGTATTTCCATATCATCAAGCTATTGCTTAACATTTTTTAACAAAATGATTAACTTTATAAATAACATCTTATTCCAATTTTTCATTGTAATCAATACAAGCTTCTTTAGCAAAAATTGTTGCCACACAACTATTGACTGAAATAGTCATAATTCTTCTAGACTGACATCATTAACAAGACAATTATTAGTCAGACTGACCTGTGTAGAGAAGCAATTATAATTGGAGGTGCTACAAAGATCTGTTGTAACGATGTTTTCAAAATATGATATATGACTAAAATATTACTGACTCATAATGTTCAGTTATAATTATACCTACCACTTTTATTCTCAAGGCTATACTTTCAGATTACAAATATATAACTTGTGTAGAACTCAGATACTCCAATTACATATGTATTACATCCATAATGTATGTATTGGATTGAATTATGTATTTCATATAATTTTAATGGCTATATATTTATATAACTTATACTATGTAATAAAAATAAATTGTATTATTTTATGTTGTAGAAGTATTATATGTAATCACATAATATAAACATCTATAATACATATAGTTATGTAGTTTTATAATATATCTCATTTGATTAAATATATATTACCTCATCTAGAAAAAGACGATAGGGAGCAGTGCAATGTAACTAATGCAGTCAGCTCCCTATGTTTCGGCCCTTAGGTTAGCCCCTTACTAACTATACAACTTAGGGTACTTTACTTCCCTCCCAGAAGTCTCAGTGTTTTCAACTTTAAATGGGGAAAAATAACATTCTTTTAGAATTTTGTGAAAATAAAAATAAAGGAATGAATCAAAATACCTTTTGAGCTGGCTGGCACTTGGTAAGCATCAAATAAATAGCAGATAAAAGAGGAAAGGAGGGTGAGCTGCTCACTGCAGTAAGAAGTAGCTTTGTTACTGTCACTATATTCCCTTACATTTTCACAATTCTAGTTAATATATTGAACTACTTCATGATATTTAACTTGAGTTTTGAAAACAAAGCATGGATTTAAAAATTCTAGAACAAGAAAAAGAAGTTAATATTTTCAAACAAGTAGTGAAATTGTTATTTCTTGAACAACTCAGGGTAATGAGACTTATGAGACTGGAAACGACCAATATGAGGGAAGATTTGCAAACACATCAGTTTCAGTATGTGGTTTGTGATTGCTGAATTCTTACAGAAGAGTTTGTGTGGTGGGAAGATGCTTATTTAAAGTGACTCTTCAAGTTTAAAGAGTTCATATCAAGGTTAAGCCTAGTGAATGTAACATGAGCCAGTTGATGTATAAAACCAAACCCCAAAGTCAGAACTTCTCAAATACTAGTTGGCTTTCAAATGACAATAGAATTCAGTTAACAGTTCTCCATGTGGCTTGCTTCAGTTCTACAGTCAGCAGTCCCTACAGAAATGCTAATGGAGATTTTCTGAAATAAGCATCACTGTGGAAAAATTTGTCTTATTTTGCTTCTCAAATTTGGAAGTCAGCATTTCTTGTTTCAAAACCAGATATTTAAGAAAGAATAATAGTCTTTGGGAATTTTAGCAACTTTTCCAAGCATATACAATATTTAATATTTTTATGTCATTAAGGATTAATAGTTGTGCAACAACAAAACAATAAAATAAAAAGAACTTTATCATATTTTTCAAAAAAAATTTAATTTGGCAGATTTAGAAAAGAGGTTTTAAAAATTGTTATAGCAAAGTTTATATTCATTGATTTTATTAGTTATCTAGAATATCTGGATTATCTATGATATATTATCTAAATATGTTGTATTTATATGATTATTTTGTTCAAGGAATTCAAAATACTTCATATAAATTTAAACTCTGTTTTTACCTCTGAATGCCTAACAGTTTGACATTCCTGTAAACAAATCCTTTTTTTTTCTTTTATCAAGTGAGGGGTCAGGAGGCAGAGAGACAGACTCCCATATTTTCCCCAACTGGATCCACCCAGAAAACCCCCCATCCACCAATGCTCTGCGCAGCTGGGGCTGTTGCTCCATTGCTTGGCAATAGAGTTATTTTAACACCTGAGGCAAAGCCATGGAGCCATCCTCAGCATCTGGGTCCAACATGCTTGAACCAATTGAGCCATAACTGTGGGAGGGAGAAAGGGAGAGAGAGAGAGACAGAGAAAGAGAGAAATGTGTTACAATTCTTCTTTTATGGTTTGGACTCGCAAGGAATAAGACACATCAGATGAAAGCAGTACAAGCAGGGGACTGAAACTCAGAAACGGAATCAGCCCCGAGAAACTGCGCCGCTGCATATTTATTGAGTTCCAAAAGCCACAGCTCAGCAGATAAAACTAGAAAGCTACAAAAGCCTTTTTTCCCAACCGTACTATCCCCAATCCTGCATGTCTACTGACTGTTTCCTTCATGACTAAGACACGAGAAGAGTCAGAGTCTCAGAGTTTATCAGTCATAAAGGACATCTGGTTCTTGAAGGCATTCCTCCAAGAATCCTGAGTACTTGCATTCAAGTAACCCCACGCCAGTCTCCTTTTATAGTTAACATACTCCGAGATCTCTTGTCTCCAAGTAACCCCTGCTTTGAAGTTAACTACTGTTCATATTTGTGCAGGGTCTTTCCCTTCAGAGAAGGGAGACAGGTGGAGAAACAGATAGTTGCTTCTCCTGTGTGCACTGATGAGAATTGAACCCTGGACATCCACATGCTGGGCTAATGCTCTACCACTGAGCCAGCTGACCAGGGCTCCTGTAAGCAAATTCTGATATTCTTTTGCATAAGGCTCTCAAAATATTGATGTAATCCATGCTCTTTCTACTCCTACATTTGAAGGGAAGTATTATTGTCAGCGTTGATGGGAAATTAGAACACAGCTGAGGTTAGTGACATGTTTTACGTACCTAAAGGCAGTGGTAAAACTATGGCAGATATAAAAAATATACAGAAGGTAAACCTCTAATTTCATAAAATTGAAAAACATGTTAATATTACGCATGAACTACCAAGTAAACATTACAATGCTGAGTACAGAGAAGATAGAAGATGCTTTATATAAACAATTATAAATCATGAATTTTTGAGACAGATTAGAAAACAATTTTTTTGTAAGAATCAAAGAAACAGCAAAAAAATCTGTGCTTATCTAGTATTTACCAGTATGTGTCCACCTGTATATATTTTACCTTCATTTATGAGATGTATTTTCACTAGATTCTAGGTTGACAGTTTCTTTTTCTTTCAATCCATAAGTGGCATTTCTCATTGTTCTACTATTTCTTTTTTTTTTTTCTTCATTTTTCCGAAGCTGGAAACGGGGAGGCAGTCAGACAGACTCCCGCATGCGACTGACTGGCATACCCACCAGGGGGCGATGCTCAGCCCATCTGGGGCGTCACTCTGTTGCATCCAGAGCCATTCTAGCGCCTGAGGCAGAGGTCATGGAGCCATCCTCAGCACCCGGGCCATCTTTGCTCCAATGGAGCCTCAGCTGCGGGAGGGGTTAGAGAGAGACAGAGAGGAAGGAGAGGGGGAGGGATGGAGAAGCAGATGGGCACTTCTCCTGTGTGCCCTAGCCAGGAATCGAACCTGGGACTCCTACACGCCAGGCCGACACTCTACCACTGAGCAACCGGCCAGGGCCGTGTTCCACTATTTCTGATGAAGTGCTAGCAGTCATGTGAATTTATTGTTTCTCTATGTGGAACATCCCATTTCTATTTAATTTCTGTCAGTATATTTCTCTTTCTGCTTTGATTTTAAAATATATTATGAACTATTATGAATCTAGGTGTCTGGTATGTATGAGTTTGTAGTTTGCTGAGCTTGAATCCCTACATTTATATCTTTCCAACCAAATTTAAGAATATTTTGTCCTATTTTGGGAGAAAATCTTTCAATATTTTTCTGTTACATTCTCTCTTTTATTTTCCTGAAATTCCAGTTATACCCATGTTATATCTTTCAATAATATCTCACAAGTTCCTGAGACTCTATTTTTTTTACTTGTTTTTCTCTCTGTTTTTTAGATTGAGTTAGTTATATTGATATATCTTTAAGTTCATTGATTTCTGTCTTTCCAGTTTGTTTTTAAGTTCATAAAACACATTTATAAATTTTGGATAGTGCATGTTCAGGTTAAGAATTTTCACTTGGTTTTTTTATAGTTTCTATTTTGTGGCTGAGATTTTGTGTCTTTTTACTCATTGCACACATTTTCCTTTATCCCCTTGAGAATATTGTAATGGCTGCTTTAAAATTCTTGTTTGCTAATTCAAACTTCTATGTCATCTCAGGGTTGGCTTCAACTGAATGTCTTTTCTTTTTAGAATGGCTTGTATTAATTTGTTTCTTTGTATTTCAAGTAACTTTATATCATTCCTTTAATATTATGGAAAATATTGTAGAAACTTGGAAATATGTTAAATTTATTCAATAGTGAGTTTTGTAAAATATTTTGGCTTGGAAGAACTCAAATGATAAACTCTTTCTATATTGCAGTGGGTAGCTGCTCAAAATTAACTTTCAGTTAGTTTAGTCTTAGCTAGACTCCTTGTAGTTGCCCTTCACAAGTATAGTTAAAGGCATAGTTAAAGATTTAGGCTTCCCCTCCTGAAATATTTCCCACTTTTCAGTGGTTTTAGTTGTCCTCTGTTTTTTAATCCATAAGATATGGCTATCTGAGTTCTAGCCAACTCATATATATGCCTCACAAAGCATCCTGCACTCAGATTTAAAAAAAAATCAAAACAGTTTTTTTAAAAAAATAGGAAATGATGTCAGAGTAATGATGGCATAGAGATACTCCTGTTCTCTCCCTTTGAAATTTCAACAAGTTGAACAACTATAATGCAATAAAGGAAACCCAGCAGGGTTCTCAGGCGCACCTGAAAGATCCACACACTGAATGAACTAAATGTGGGATAGGTTGAAAAAGGGGGTGGGAGATAAAACATATTTGTGTTCGGCTCTAGGGAGGAGACAAACCCAGAGTGAATATGTTTGTTTTTTTCTCTCTGCTAGACTACAAGGAGGAGAGAAGCTCAGGCTGTTTGGATTTGTCTTAAGGGTAAGGAGAGGAAAACCCAGAGTAACTGGGTCTCTTCTGCTGGGAGGAACAGTGAGATAGAAGGGCAGAGGGAGAGATAAACTAAAGTAGCCAAAGCAAGGCTCACAGCCAGTGTTCCCTCAGTCTGCCTGCAGCCAACACTTGGCAGAACAGAGAAAACTAAAGTGTGGTCCCCAGGCTCTCAAATCCTGCCTCCCTAACCTCGTGGCATGGAGATCAGTGGGGACAAATCCTACAGCCAGCTAGTTCTCCAGAGCCACTCTCTCCTCTGAAGAGAAGAGCTGTTCTACATTTTTTCCCCTTGTCTGTTGAGATGTGGTGAGGAGTTTCTGGAAGCCTGAGATAGCCATCAATAGTGCCATAAAGCCAGAAAGCAGAAGCTGTAAAGCTGAAGCCATAAAGCCCTCACAACATGCCCCTTGCACCAATGCGACTGTGGCCCTGCCTACATCATTATGACAGCAACATTTCAGCAGAAGACAGCCCAGGGACTTCAGAGCTAAAACTTGTAATACAGCAACACCTACTATAAGAAACCTCTCAAAACCAAAATTTCTTTTTTTTCTCCATTTTCTCCTTTTTCCCTTTTTTCTTCTTATTTTTTTTTCTTTTTCTATTTTGAATTTAATTTTCTTTAATTTTTATGTATTTTATTCCTTTTTTGGATATTATGTTTATAATTTTTTTGTTTTGTCTTAGATTTTTATTCTGTGTTTTATTTTATTGGTATAATTTTATAAATTTTTATTCTATTTCTTTACATTTTTTATTGTTTAGTTGTTTTTTGTTAGGGTATTTGACAACACCACTCTCAAATGCCATCAAGGAAGAATAAATTGAATATCATGGCTCCACAAGACAAAGATGTAGTTCAGAAAGAAAATAAAAAATTTCCAGAAAAATATTTCAATCACATGGAAACCTTAGAGTTAAATGATAGAGAATTCAAAATTGAAGTTCTGAAAATGCTCAGTGAGATGGAAGAAGACCCAATAGACAACTTAATGAGCTCAGAAAATGAAACAAACACCTTACCAAGAAGATTGAAATATTAAAAACAGAGATGAAGAACTCAGTACATGAATTGAAAACTGAGGTAGCAAGACTGGCTAATAGAACAAGCCAGATAGAAGAAAGAATCAGTTACATGGAAAACAGGCAAATAAAGATGCTACAGAGAAAAGAGGAAAGAGGCTCTCAAATTAAAAAAATTAAGAACTCTACAAGAATTGTCTGACTTCATCAAAAAGAGCAATATAAGAATAATGGGTATATCAGAAGAAGAGAGGGAGAAGGGAATAAAGACTCTATTCAAACAAATAATGAATGAGAATTTCCTAAGCTTATGTAAAGAGTTAGAGCCTTGAATCTAAGAAGCAAACAAAATGCCAACATATGTCAACCAAAAAGACCTACTACCAATGCACATTTTAATAAAATTATGAAAAATCAATGACAAAGAAAGAATCCTCAAGGCATCTTGGGAAAAAGGAACATAACATATAAAGGTCTTTTGCTGTGACTTTGTCAATCAGCAGTTGTGGATCTTCTCCTGCTGTGACCTAGTTAGCTAGCATTAGTGGATCGGCTCCCGACAATGAATGAGAATTTCCTAAGCTTATGTAAAGAGAGCCTTGAATCTAAGAAGCAAACAATATGCCAACATATGTCAACCAAAAGGACCTACTACCAATGCACATTTTAATAAAATTATGAAAAATCAATGACAAAGAAAGAATCCTCAAGGCATCTTGGGAAAAAGGAACATAACATATAAAGGAAAGCCCATTAGGTTATCATTAGACTTCTCGGTAGAAACTCTACAAGCAAGAAGAGAGTGGACCCAAACATTCAAAACACTGAAAGAGAGGATTTATTAGCCAAGAATACAATATCCATCAAAGTTATTTTTCAACAATGAAGGAAAAATAAAACTTCTAAAGATATATAGAAGCTGAGAGAATTTATTACCAGAGAAACCCCACTACAGGAAATACTCAAGGTGGTTATTCAACTAGACACGAAGAACAAATCAAAACTACAAGTAAAAGCTCCAATAAGGTCACAATAAAAACAAGAATAATCTGTGATAAAATAACATAAAGGGGAGAGGATAAAAATCCGCAGTAGCAAAGGGGGATGGAGTGTAGAAACACTCATAAGACAAAGGACTCTTGTATGTATTAACCTTTTTTTTCTTAATAACCTAATGGTAACTACCCAAGAAAATTCACCACCAAAACATACAGCGTAAAAAAAGAAGAAACAGGGAAAAGAAAGACAAACAAAGACAATAGACAGAAACAAAAAGTGAAGAACCAAAAAAGACAGAGCACCAGAAAAGAAAATATAAAATGGCTATAGGAAATCCTCAAGTGTCAATAATTGCTCTAAATGTAAATGGACTGAACTCACCAATAAAGAGGCACAGAATAACTGATTGGATTAAAAACCAAAGCCTAACCATATGCTGTCTTTAAGAGACACATCTAAGCTGCAAGGACAAAAGTAGATTCAAAGTAAAAGGTTGGAAACTAATTCTCCAAGCAAATAATATCCAAAGAAAAGCAGTTGTAGCCACACCCATATCTGACAATGCTGATTTCAAGACAACAGAAGTAACCAGAGACAAAGATGGACATTTCATAATGATAAAAGGGACATTATATCAAGAAGACATAACACTTCTTAATATATATGCACCAAATTAGGGAGCACCAAAAAATATAAGACATCTACTAACTGATCTAAAAATATAGCAGACAAAAACACGATCATACTTAGAGATTTTAACACACCATTGACAGCTTTAGACAGGTCACCCAAACAGAAAATCAATAAAGAAATATTAGTCTTAAGTGACATTCTGGACCAAATGAACATGATAGACATTTACAAGCTTTTATAGAATATTTCATCCCAAAACATCAGATTATACATTTTTCTCCAGTGTGCATGGAACATTCTCAAGGATAGACCGTATGTTGGTCCACAAAACTAACATCAACATATTCAGGGAGATTGAAATTATACCAAGCATATTCTCTGATCATAAGGATTTAAAATTAGAATTCAACTGTAAAAAGGAAGTAAAAAACCCCACAAAAATGTGGAAATTAAACAATATACTTCTAAAAAAGTGACTGGGTCAAAGAAGAAATAAAAGCAGAGATAAAAGATACATAGAGAGAAATGAAAATGACAACACAACATATCAAAATTTCTGAGAAACAGCAAAAGCAGTAATAAGAAGGAAGAAAACAAGAGACTTCCCAAGTAAACAACCTAACCTCACATCTTAAAGAACTAGAAAAAGCAGAACAAAGGCAACCCAAAGTCAGCAGAAGAAAGGAAGTAGTAAAAATGAGAGCAGAACTAAATGAAATAGAGAACAAAAAAACTATATCAAAAATTAATACAACAAAGAGTTGGTTCTTTGAAAAGATTAACAAAATCAACAAACTCCTGGCTAGATTCACTAAAGAAAAAGAGGAAAGAATCATATAATCAAAATCCAAAATGAAAGAGAAGAAATTACAACAGACATAATATATATAAAGGATTGTAGTAGAATACTATGAAATATTATATGCCACCCAACTCAACAACCCTCTTAGAGGAAATGAGTAAATTCCTAGAACTACACAGTCTTTCTCTCTGAGTCACCTAGAAGTGGAAAACCTAAGTAGACATATAAGCAGTGAGGAAATAGAAACAACTATTTAAAATCTCCCCCAAAACAAAAGTCTAGGATTAGATAGCTACGTTGGTGAATTCTACCAACCACTCAACGAAGTTTTGGTACATATCCTTCTTAAAGTCTTTCAAAAAATAGAAGAAGAAGCAATGCTCCCCAACATTTTATTAAGGCCAACATAACCTTTGTACCCAAACCTAGCAAGGACAACACTACAAAACTACAGACAAATATCTCTAATGAATACAGATGCAAAAACTTAAACAAAATACTAGCAAATCAAATACATCAACACATTAAAAAAATAAAACACCACAATCAGGTGGGATTCATTCTAGGAACATAGGATGTTTCAACATATGGAAATTGAATAACATAATACACCACATCAATTAAACAAAGAATAGATGCAGAAAAAGCATTTGATAAGTACATTTCTTTATGGTTAAAACACACAATAAAATTGAAATAGAAGAAAAGTAGCTCAATATAATAAAGGCTATATATGACAAACCATTAGCTAATATCATACTAAATGGTGAAAAAAATGAAAGCTTTTCCTGTAAAATCAGGAATAAGACAAAGTTGCCCACTCTCTCCACTCTTATTCAACATAGTTCTGGAAGTTTTAGCCAGAGCAATCTGGCAAAATAAATAAATAAAAGCCATCCATATCAGGAAAGTAGAAGAAAAGGTATCACTTTTTGCTGATGACATGATTATGTATATAGAAAACTTCAAAGACTCCACCAAAAACCATTAGAAACAATAAGCCAATACAGTAAAGTCACAGGATACAAAATATCAAAAGTCCATTGTTTTTCTATACACCAATGATGAAACAGGAGAAAATGAACTAAAAAAACAAAAAAACAAAAAACCAAAACAATTCCTTTTACAATTGCAACAACAACAAAAATACCTAAGAATAAACTTAACAAAGGATGTGAATAACCTATATACTGAAAACTATAAAACATTATTGAAAGAAATTGAAAAAGACTTAATGAAATGGAAAAATATTTCATGTTCATGGATTGGAAGAATCAACATAGTTAAAATAGCCATATTGCCCAAAGCAATACACAAATTTAATGCATTCCCCATCAGAATTCCATCATTTTTTAGAGAAATAGAACAAAAATTACTAGGTTTGTGTAAAACCATAAAAAACCCTGAATAGCCAAAACAATCCTGAGGAAAAAGAATGAAGCAGGAGGTATTATACTAACACTACCTGACTTCAAATTATACTATAGAGCCATGATAATCCAAACAGCATTGTATTCACAGAAAAACAGACATGAAGACTAATGGAACAGAATCGAGAGCCCTGAAATTAAACCACATATATATGGACAAATCATCTTCAACAAAGGAGCCAAAAAACACACAATGGAGAAAAGAGAGCCTCTTTGATAAATGGTGCTGGGAAAATTGGAAAGTCACGTGCAAAAGTATGAAACCGGACTACACTTTGTCCCCTAGTTCTTCATTGATTGCTTTCTCATATGTGCCTTGGTCTGGGGTGGGTGTGGGGGGCTCCAGCTGAGCTTGTGATCCCTTCCTCAAGCCAGTGACCTTGAGCTCAAGCCAGCAACCTTGGGTATCAAGCCAGCAGCCTTTTGGCTCAAGCCAGTGACCATGGGGTCATGTCTATGATCTCATGCTCAAACCAGTGACCCCATGCTCAAGCTGGTGAGCCTGTGCTCAAGCTGGATGATCCACGTTCAAACCGGTGGCCTCTGAGTTTCAAACCTGAGTCCACTGCATCCCAGGCCAACATTCTATCCACTGCACCACTGCTTGGTCAGTCAAATTAGTTTTTTATTAGAAACCTTTTAGGACATAAGAGTAATGGCAACATGAGAGATACTCCTGATCTCTCCCTTTGACATTTCAACAAATTGACAACTATAATGCAGTGAAAGCCACATGCAAAAATTAAAATAAAGGCCAACACTTGTTATTACCTGTCTTGTTGATAATAGCCAATCTAACAACTGTAAGGTGATATCTCATTGTAGTTTTGATTTACATTTCTCAAATAGCTAGTGAAGATGAGCATCTTTCATATATCTGTTGACAATTTGTATGTCCTCTTGGAAGAAGTGTTGTTTCAAGTCCTCCCCCATTTTTTTTTAACAGATACAGAGAGAGTCAGAGAGAGGGATAGATAGGAACAGGCAGACAGGAACAAAGAGAGATAAGAAGCATCAATCATCAGTTTTTCATTGCGATACCTTAGTTGTTCATTGATTGCTTTCTCACATGTGCCTTGACCGCGGGCCTTCAGCAGAGCGAGTAACCCCTTGCTTGAGCCAGCGACCTTGGGTCCAAGCTGGTGAACTTTGCTCAAACCAGATGAGCCCGTGCTTAAGCTGGCGATCTTGGGGTCTCAAACCTGGGTCCTCCGCATTCCAGTCCAACGTTCTATCCACTGTGCCACCACCTAGTCAGGCCCTCTCCCCATTTTTTTTTCCTCTTTCTGATCCCTGGTTATTTTTCTTTTTTTTTATATAAATAAAATTTTATTTTAATGGGGTGACATGAATAAATCAGGGTACATATATTCAAAGAAAACATGTCCAGGTTATCTTGTCATTCAATTCTGTTGCATAACCATCACCCAAAGTCAGATTGTCCTCTGTCACCTTCTATCTAGTTTTCTTTGTGCCCCTCCCCCACCCACTCCCCCCTCCCTTCTTCCCTCCCCCCGCCCCCCGTAACCACCACACTCTTGTCTATGTCTCTTAGTCTCGTTTTTATGTCCCACCAATGTATGGAATCCTGCAGTTCTTGTTTTTTTTCTGATTTACTTATTTCACTCTGTATAATGTTATCAAGATCCCACCATTTTGTTGTAAGTGATCCAATGTCATCATTTCTTTTCTTTTCTTTTTTTTTTTTTTAATAAATTTTTATTAATGGTAATGGGATGACATTAATAAATCAGGGTACATATATTCAAAGAAAACATGTCTAGGTTATTTTGTCATTAAATTATGTTGCATACCCCTCGCCCAAAGTCAGATTGTCCTCCACCAACCTCTATCTAGTTTTCTGTGCCCCTCCCCCTCCCCCTAACTCTCTCCCTCCCTCCCTCCCATGTCCTCCCTCCCCCCACCCCTGGTAACCACCACACTCTTGTCCATGTCTCTTAGTCTCGTTTTTATGTTCCACCAATGTATGGAATCATGTAGTTCTTGTTTTTTTCTGATTTACTTATTTCACTCCTTATAATGTTATCAAGATCCCACCATTTTGCTGTAAATGATCTGATGTCATCATTTCTTATGGCTGAATAGTATACCATGGTGTGTATGTGCCACATCTTCTTTATCCAGTCTTCTATATATTTTTTTACAGTGATTAAAGCCTTTAAGCAAACTCTTGGCCAATACAGCAAGGAGTGGTTGCTTGTTTGTTGCTGAGCTTTGTGAGTTCTTTATATATTTTGGATATTAACCCCTTATTGGAGCTGTTCTTTGGAAATATTATCTCCCATTTAGATAGCTGGCTATTTGTTTTATTATTAGTTTCTTTTGCTGTGCAGAAGCTTTTAGTTTGATATGGTCCCATTTATTTATTTTTGTCTTTACTTCCCATGCCTTTGGGGTCAAATTCATACATTGTTCTCAATGACCAAGATTTATGAGCTTAGTACCTGTTTTCTTCTATGTAATTTATTGTTTCAGACCCTATATCTAGGTCTTCCATTTTGAATTAATTTTTGTTCACGGGGACAAACTGTAGTCAAGTTTCATTCTTTTGCATGTGTCTTTCCAATTTTCCCAGCACCATTTATTGATGTTTCTCATCTCTCTCTCTTCCTGTATGACCCTGTCTCTCTTTCATTCTCTCTCATAAAAAAGTAAGTAAATAAATAAATAATAAAATTTAAAAAAACATTTAATTTTATATCCAATCTTATTACTGTATATGCCCTAATATTTATGTTACATTTGTTATACACAGGGATTGGCAAAAATAGATTTACAGTTGTTCCTATAATTAATCCAAAAATAAATAAATAATAATATAAGATTAGGCTCTCTGTTTTGTGTACTAACTTATGTAAACCTACTTTGCCCATCCTTTTATTGCAGCTTTGTTAAACTGCAAAATTTTTAAAACTTTTTTTTAAAGGAGGAAGAGAGAGAGGGAGAGAAGACAGTAACATTGATCTATTCTTGTATGTGCCCTAACTGGGAATTGATCTGGCAATCTCTGTGCTCCTGGACAATGCTCTAACCAACTAAGCTAAAAGGGCAAAAGTGCAAATTTTTAAAGTATAAATAAAGGTTCTGTATTTCTGTCATAACTCTCCTTGGTACCTGATATAATACTATATATAGTTTAGTTAAACTTATTTATTTTATATTAGATAATATGCTGGGTTCTGGAAGTTCAAAGATTAATTTTTTTGTAAAGATTTAATGACTAACAAGTAGCTTTCAATATGTAGTATGTTGCTGATATTTAGCATTTATGGAATTATAAGTGGCCTTAGAATTTGATTTCTCATCCTAACTGCAATAGTTTACTCTCTATTTATTTTGTCCTTATTTAATAATGTTAATTTTTTTCTCTGTTGTTATGCAATTATAAAAGACTTTTATTTCTTATTTATTTTTTAAAAATGTTTTATTTATTGATTTTAGAGAGAGGATAAAGAGAGAAAGGTAAAGGGAGGACCAGGAATAACCAAGTCATAGTAGTTGCTTCTCATATATGTCTTGACCGGGCAAGCCCAGGGTTTCAAACCAATGACCTCAGCATTCCAGGTCAATGCTTTATCCACTGTGCCACCACAGGTCAGACTATAAAAGACTTTTAAATATATTTGACAACCAAGGTGAAATTTATAGGGCATAAATATACTTTACTTATCCTTGGAACCTAATTTATTCTTAAATTAGAAGTGGAAAATTTGTAACAGGAAGAAGTAGATAAATGAGGCTTTAAAACAGTGTTTATAGCAGTCTGAGTTCCCAAAAGTAAGAACCAGTAGGAGATAAAAATAATGGCAGGAAGAGGTGGATGAAATATTTTGCTACATTGCTGGCAAGGATGAAGGGGTGCTATTGTGATTATGTATGGGTTCATTGGATGGTGCACATCAGTGCTAATTTCTAACACTCAGAAGATTATTAGCTTTGGGACTCAAGAGGTAGACAGAGTTCTACAGGATCTCCTGTTACTCAAGAATTTGTAGGAATGTTCTACTACACAGGATTATAATCCATTTGGAGCTAACAGAATTATGAACACAAAAGGAATGATTCTTGGTTCATTTTGTAATTCAACAAACACTTATTGGGTTTCTAACTGATGTCAAGAATGCGTTAGGCTCAGTAGTGATGATGGTGATTGTGGTGATAGTTAAAAATAAATAGTACCTTCTGCGAAGAATATAATCTTTTGGGAGAAATGAAAAACTTAGTAATATATGGAAACCTTAAAAATATAACATGAATAAAATAGATAAAGAGTTATTATTACATGGTAGAAAAAAACAATAAAACTTTGAAGAAGGTCTTGTTGAGTGTTTGATTTAGCTCAGATTTATATACAAGGATGAAAAACCAAATAAAGTGTTAAGATATACAGAACAAACAAAATAACAAGATAGCTTGAGGTGGTGTAGAAAAACAAAGTAGTTAAAATCTTGGCAAGTGAACACATATGTTGTATCAGAGAAAAATGTGAAGAAAATGTTTCTAGAGTTAGATTAGGCTTCTCTTATAAAATGTGAACTCTGATCTTTTAATGAAGCAAATCTTCCCACATTCTATGTAACAACAGTGATCTTTGGCATCAGCCTTAGAAGAAACATCATGGTGGTGTTGAGAAGCCATTCTCTGTGTCTTAGTTTCCACGGAAAATCAAAAAGTCTATCATGATTCTTATAACCCACTAACTTCTACACAGTTTTGTTAATACACCTAGAAGAAAATTATACCACTGAGAAAAAAATTCGGAATTTATTTCTTGTAAATTTTAATTCTAACATAGAAACTGAATAGTTTGGATTTACAGATAGAATTAAAAAATCTTTTCCTGCACTTGAAAGTCAAGAGTTTGGAATGGAATGAAGAATAAGGGAAGTGAGACACTTACAAACATAATGTTGAAGAACATTTTTTAATACCATTACATATAATAAAAAACACATGGGTCTGTCAAGAGGAGGAAACATCTTATTAGAGCATGTGAGTCTGTCAAGTTAATCTCAGATTGAAGAAGAGAATTTAAAATAAAATTGGAGAGGGTTTTGGCATAAGAAATAAAATGTCAAATATTTCTTAGCAAGAAAATAATTAGAAACTATTATCAGGCCTCAGGCATCTATGTAGCAATTCCCAAAATAAAATCATTTACCAAAGGAAGAAAAAGATTTAAGAATGTTACTGCCTCACTGCTCTTAAAGATTGTCCCTTCTTGCAAGTCCAGCTGTTGCCCTCCATAGGTTGGATCCACAGTTTATGGATACCAAAATGGGCCAGGCATGGATTGATCTCTCCATACCCTTTTGGGAGGGTCTAATTTAGATTTCTGCTCATGTTCCCTAGAACCATGATGAAGTTAGTTTTATTTCTTAATCCTATGTTTGCCTATTTGCAGCAACTTACCTTTCTCAGGCAACTTAGGTCTTTGCAAGCCTCAAGATAAATCACTCTTAGGCTTACAATCAAACATATTAGGTAGCTTTGTATTCTAAGAAAAACTTTAGGATTGTTTTTTTTTAAACTAAGATCATATCTGTGATTTTGTGTTCTGTGTTAAAACGTGAATATGATTAATTTAAAACTGAGACTACTAGATGTTTCTGTCTTTGGGGACAGTCCCTAACATACTAGTGATGGTAAAATATGGGAAACAGTCTAGGGAAGGTATTTCTTGGCACACCCTAGCCAGTGAAGACAAGTTCTCTGATTTGTAAAGAAAAGAGTATGGGAGATGGTCATGAGAGTGAAGGAAGAGGAGGAGGGTGGTAGGAAAGGAGGGAGACTTGTCTCATTTTTTTTTCCACCCACCCCACCACCCTAATGCTGACTACGTGTCTAGTGTCTGTCTGTATCTGTCCTTTCAACCATGGCCCAAGTCAGACTCTCCTTAGGTCCTCCAGTTCATCTCATTCCACCCCATCACATTGCAATTTTCCAAAGGGCCTGTTCGTTTATTGAGATCAGATGTGTCTTTTTTAGAAAAGTGATAAATTTGAGAAGATTTGTTGAATATTTGTGAAGTCATAAAGATATTTGTGACTTGGCCCTGCCCAGTTGGCTCAGCAGTAGAGCATCGGCCCAGCGTGTAAAAGTCCCAGGTTCAATTCCTGACCAGGGCACACAGGAGAAGTGCCCATCTGCTTCTCCACCCTTTTCCCTCTCCTTCCTCTCTATCTCTTCCTTCCCCTCCCACAGGCAAGGCTCCATTGGAGCAAAAGTTGGCTTGAGCACTGAGGACGGCTCTATGGCCTCCAACTCAGGTGCTAGAATGGCTCTGGCCACAACGTAGCAATGTCCCTAATGGTCAGAGCATTGCCCGCTGAGTGGACCCAAGTCGGGCACATGCGGGAGTCTATCTGACTGCCTCGCTACTTCTAACTTCGGTAAAATCCAAAAAAAAAAAAAAAGATATTTGTGGCTTATATATTCTAACCAGTGGGGTATTTAGCTGGTTCATATCAGTTCAGTGGAACTGATACCTATTTTTTTTGTAGAGTTTGGCAAACTGATTGTTGAAATGGCACTTATAATAGGGTTCTCTCCAAGGTGGGTGCCTGGGCAGCCACCCAATGTGAAAATCACAAATTTATATTCCTTATTCTTTTAAAACATTCATTTGCGTAACATTGTATTCTAAGTGCTCGTAGTAATGTTTGTGTCATTCACAGGTGAAAAACATTTGATGGAACTGTGCTTGTAATATTTATTCATTTCATAAAACTCATTATACCTTTCATGAAACACTACATTTTAATTCCCTCATGTTTGTTACTTCAGTAAACAAACATATAACATAAAGAGAAAAAGTGCCAAACAACCAGGGGGTGACAAGCTCTTATTTGTTTCAGCTTTGTGTTATGCCCAAAATTTCCCCAAGATATTATGAGTGTGCTGGCATTCCCTGAACGGTGAAACCAATAGAAAGCCAGCACACAATTAAATATAGATTTCAAGGGTTATCTTATTGCCCATCTTGGAAGCATTGGAAGTATTAAAATGCATGAAATAACAAACAAACTCTCGGCATATTGTTTTTTCTATACTTAAAATAGTCATTAAGGTAGAGAACCAGTTGCTAAATTATTTGAATCCCACCACTGATTTTAACCCAGAAACAAGAGACCATATGTATATTCATCATTGCCAAAGTCAAAATGTACAGGATGGGACAAAAATAGATGTACAGTTGTTCATATGGAAAATAACACAATAATCAATAAATAATAATATAAGAATACACTGTTTCACATACTCATGACTGTAAGCCTACTTTTGCCTCACTCTGTATGTAAAAACAGTTAATTAGAAAATATTTTATTAATATTTTAAATAATTTATGAAACCATAGTTTACAATGCAAAGTGACCAATAAATATAATAGCATGGAAAACATTTTAGCCTTTTCATATTTCTCCAATTAAAAGTATTTTGCAGACATTTAGCAAATAAAAGTTTTTAAAGATTAAATCCATATTTTATAAGACATAGCTATGGGAAATGTTATGAAATTGTGTGTGTCTTTTTATAGTGGCTTATGCTAATGGTAATATTTACATGTATGAAATTTAATATCTTGTTTGAATATTTACTTTTCCTCACTTTCTCTTGTGGAGACATAGAGACATGGAAGAATCTATTGCTTATTATGGAAGTTTGAGTTGATTTTCTTTTCTAGCAGAGACTTCTAATTAATGTCTAGAAATCCAAAGTCTGAATGCTAACTCCAACCCTTTAGTTAAAAGTGGCAAAGGTTTTAGCTAAAGTTTAAATTTAATTTTAAGGGAGAGCAGATAAAAGGACGAGTCTTTAACCTCAAGATTTATATAAAAAGATTACTAAATCAAATGTATCCATGAGCATGTGTGATATTAGAAAAAGGTAAGTGAAACCTGATTCTCTGATCAAAAGAGAATGTTTTCAGAGATGTGGGAAAAAAAATACAGTTGTATTGGTTCTGCAAAGCGATGTAAGGAAGCTTAAACCAGCTTTGTTCTCAAACTTTAATAGGCATAAGAATGAGCTAAGGATCTTAAAAGGCAAATTCTCTTTCAGCACAGCTGGGTGGAGCCTTATGCTCCACATTTCTAACAAGTTTTTCGGGAGCGCCTGTGCTCCCGGTCCTTGCACCACATTTCTCGCTGTGGATGAGGAATCAGAGTAAGTTTCATGATTCCACTTAATGTTTCTTTACCTCCATCCCCCTCTCCAGCAACTGGCCTACATTTTAATCTAGGCAGGTCAGAGTGAACTGTGATACTAAAAGGAAAAGCTGAAGAGTAGTTTCGATAAAACTTTGCTGTAGATAAATCAACTAAAAAGAAGTTACATGCTCTTTCACTTATTAGCTTGCCAAGATCACTCATGGGCTACGACAGGAATTATTTTATATAAGATCATTGGCAACATATGTACTACATGGGAATATTTTTTATAGTCACATGGTTTTGTTGACAAAAGTAGAAAAGTAGAATTTTTCCACCAAATGCTGTGTTCATTATTATTAATACATCTTTTACTAATTTGAAAACAAGAAAAATTATTACTTGGACTGGGGAAAAAAGTACATAGGACATAAATAAATGATTTAACACCATTGCATTGATTCTTTCAGGCTTACCAAGTTAAATGTACACATTTCTTTTGGTAACTCGGTAGCTTATCATTTCCTACAAATGTGTGAGTTCCCGGATGGCAAGAATTGTGCTTCATCCTCACCGTGTGCACTCTACACAGAGCCCAGAACTGTTCTGGGCGTCCTGATCATGTGCGACCTCTACAACTCTTAACTCTGCGTTCCACTGCTTTATTTTGCAACCAAGCTGCCTGCGTAGAAGGCCTATCCTTCATTCAAAGTTGCTGTTCAGGATGTACATGGGGTTCCGGCTTTCACTTCCTGAAAATCATTTATTCTGAAGTGAGTCTTGTTCTGTTTACTTTTGCTTAGTGCCTTGTCTAGCATTTGAAAAGGAACCTAGCAAGAACTGTTGTAAGCTTCTCTGGAAACAAATGACATCACTTTTAGGATTGTACACGTTTGCTAAATAACTTGTTGACATTTGGGAATGAGTTTTTTACATTGTTTTCTTTTTGGTGTATATTTGAAAATATGCATAATCAAAAATCTAAAAGTAATTGGGAATTATAACAAGGCAAAATACTGTTTGCAAGGTGAAATGTGTCTAAGAAGAGAGAAACTAAAGTGAATACACAGACGTACATAGTGTTTATTAATAAAGTAAGGCATGTGTCTATAATTTGATAAAATTGTAAGTTAAAATATTACAAAAATGTTTGTTGACTAATCATTTATTCCTAGAGAATAAAAAGGACCAAGTTTTTAGAAGCTTATCATTGCCCTGATGTATTCAAATAATTGACAACAGTCTAATATACTGGGATATTTAAAATATATACCTAGTGAAATTTCTCTGCTAATTATCAGGATAGAAAACAAGGCTTCAAGTTCAGTCATTATATGGCCCATTAATTGTTCTGGTAGTACTCACATATTGAACTTGATCTGTCACTTCAGCTACAGGTCACCAAGAAAGACTGCATGAGAGTCTAAATTCATTAGTGCAAATCTAATACCTTTTCTTTTTTTCCCATTGATTTGGGGGAAAACAAGGAGGAGAAAGAGAGGAAGGGAGAGAGAGGCATCACCTCGTTCTACTTAGTTACGCACCTATTGATTGCTTCTCACACGTGCCCTGACCAAGGTGATTTCAGGGCTCAAACTGGCGACTTTGGGGTCAGGCCAGTGCCCTTGGGATCAAGCTGGCGACCTGGGATCAAACTGGCTACCTTGGGGCTCAGGGATGATGTTCTATTCATTGCACCACCAGCCAGGCCCAAATCTAATACCTTTTATTAAAACAACTCAAGGTAAACTGGGTCAGTCATTCATGCCCTTGTTTAAACACCTAACATGAACTAAGGGCGTATTTTGTATAAGACACTATTCTAAGGACTACAGGAGAAATAAGATATGTTAGATTTGCTCTTGCTCAAGGATCTTACAGTTTTAGTTGACTATACCACTAAGAGACTGTACCACTTTTAACTATACCGCTAAAAGACTATGTGTTCTACCAGTAAGTTATAAATGAAGGTCTAGTGAACTTAGGAGGTGCGCAAAAATACCTTTGTATGGGAAGGATGCCCATAGATACTGGGTCAATAAAAGAACCTTCAAAGTAAAAAGACTTCTAGATAAGTCTAGATAACATATCTGTGAGAAATGTTGTTTTCTGACTTTAAAATATTTTACCCTTTAAGCTTTATTTTAGATAGACATTAATAAATAAAGCAGATAAAAACTCTGTTTAAAATTTTAGTACCAGATTTAGATTTTAAGTTGTTAAGTATACAAATAAAGTTACAGCTCTCTATATACAGTATTATTCATATTTTACAATAATTCATGTGTATACTTATGTACAAGTATATAAAAATACATCTATGCCAATTTGGAGCAAGATAGACATCAAACTTTCAGAATAATTAAGTCTAGGGGATGGAATTGGATGGGTGGAATGTGGAGAAAATTTTACCTCTTAGGTGAGCTTTGGGAAGTTTGTTTTTGTTTTTGTTTTTACAGGGACAGAGGGAGAGTCAGAGAGAGGGATAGATAGGGACAGACAGACAGGAATGGAGAGAAATAAGAAGCATCAAAAATCAGTTTTTCATTGCGACAGTTGTTTATTGATTGCTTTCTCATATGTGCCTTGACTGTGGGCCTTCAGCAGACCGAGGAACCCCTTGCTCGAGCCAGTGACCTTGGGTCCAAGCTGGTGAGCTTTTTGTTCAAACCAGATGAACCCACGCTCAAGCTGGCGACCTCGGGGTTTCGAACCTGGGTCTTTCTGCATACCAGTCTGATGCTCTATCCACTGCGCCACCGCCTGGTCCAGTGGGAAAATTTTACTTTATTATTATTTTTTTAGTATTTTCAAATCAAAACATTGTGATTTCAGTTCCAATATAGAAAGAATCTTTAAAAAAGATCTAATCCATGTCTCTGTCTTTAAGCAAAAGAATAAAATCAGGTGTGAGGTCTTATCTTTGGTTTTAGATTGTCCTTTTCTTTAAATTAAATACTGAAACATGATTGCATATTGTTCTTTGTATAAAATGACTGGAAGCAAAATACACCAAAATTAAAAGTGTGGTTTTGTGAGACTGGGGAGATGATGGTTGGTCTATTTTCTTTTCCGTATATTCCAAATATTTAATATGATTTTTCAATGTTTGATTAGTATTAATCAGTTTAAATAATAAAACAATTTAATCTAATATATATTGGCTTATCTAATGACATACATGTACAATTTGGTGTGTCTTAATTCTAAAGCATAAATCAATGAAACAATATCATTTATACCTTATACCAATAATGAATAATTAACAAGTTTATGATAGACAGCTTTGAGGAGACTATTATTTTTCTAAGTGGCACTACTTTCACATTAAAACCATAACACACAAAAGGAGGACATTTCACAAACATCTGCCAAAAGTGTCCAGGTATTTTAGTTATTTTCCCCCCTAAAAGTCTATGGTAAAATTGGGTTATAACATTGTCAGATATCAACTTATATTAGGAAGCATTTATTATGTATTTTCCACTCTTAGCTACACATAATGGAAAGGTCAGGGATTCCGGTTTTAGATTCCGGTTTGGCGCATACATACCAGATGAATTAATTATCTTTTGGCATATCACTTAAGCTCTGTTTCAGTTTCATCATTTGTAACAGACAAACACAAAAGGACCACAATCGTTTTTTGTCTTTCCTTGGTGGAAATATGTATGCTATATTTTTGTCTAAGAAACCCGTGCCTTCCATCAGGTGAGTGGTGGGGGCGGTTGGGGTTCTTAGAGTGAGGAACGGTTGAGGGAGAGAAAGGGATTGGTATTTATTGGATGTCATTTCGGTGGCAGCAGGGCTGGCTTCCTGGGTGTGTAAATAGTGCATTCACACAGGGCTTCACTTTCAATACAGTCCTGCACTTGGTTTATGGTACTATGGTCACCATTCTAAACTTAGTGACTTTGAATTTGAATTTGTAAGTGAAGTTAGATATAACAATGGAGAAATGCTGTGGGCTCCCCCTCCCTGCTGCCTCCCACCACATCTAAGTGAGTTCTTGCCTGCTATCGCCCTTGCCCCCTAGCTTTCTGGGCCCTAGCTGGCCTCCCCCACCCTCTACGGACAGCTGGGAGCCCTCCTCCATTAGCAGGGGCCTGGGCACAGGCCCTGGGAGGGCTACTATTGCCCCAGGCATCTAAGAGTTGGCCCAGGGTGCATTGCCTAGGGCTCAGGGGTGGTGGGGTGGTGGAGAGGGAGCCTTTTTCAACTCTGGATCCAGGTTAAATAGTGTGTCTGTTCTGCCTTGGGTTGGGGTGATGGGCTTGTAGGTGGTAAGGATACTTGGCTCAACAACCCTGCCCACAACCGTGGTTGCTTGTTGGTTGGGTGTGTGGCAAGAGGACACACGGAGCAGCTTATTAACCAAGGAGCTTTCCATGCGCCTGCGCACATGTAGCCGGCGAGTGCAGCGAGGCGAGTGCAGCGAGGCGAGTGCAGCGAGGCGAGTGCAGCGAGGCGAGTGCAGCGAGGCGAGTGCAGCGAGGCGAGTGCAGCGAGGCGAGTGCAGCGAGGCGAGGCAGGTGCTTTGTGCGTTGCACAAGTATTCGCCAGGGCAAGAAAGTGCAGCATTAAATAGCAAATAAAAATATTCTGAGATAGAGGCTGCTCAAGAAAGGTAAGGCTTTTTATCTTAGTAATAGTAATGACACTTTTAAACCAGCTTTTATTTTCATTTTCCCCTGGGCCCTGAAGATTATTTAGTTGGTTCTGTGTGTCAAGATGTACATTACATTGCTGGAAAGATTAGGAAAGGTATACTAAGTATCTGGCAAAGTTTCTGGTAACCCGGTAGGTTCTTAGAAAGTAAATTGTGGGCCTTCAACTTTTAAAACAATTAGGAGAAGAATTCTGGAAAGGACAGCAAATTCCACCAGGATCGCGAGTGAAAAATCCTCCAAAGTTGGTTTCCGTTCTCTCTCTCTCCAGTATGGATGCCTGTTTCTAGGGCATGGTTTGTTTCTCTGATAGTAGAGGTTTCTCCTTAGGATTTGTTCATCCCCTTTTCGATACCGTTATTTAGCAAGTAGCGTGCAATGCAAGAGGCCATTTCTAAGAGTAGTCTGGAAGAGGATAATGGTACAAATTATCTGCAGAGTTGCATCCATCTAGTCACATGAACGGTATTAAAATACAGGGTAAAAGGGTCGCTGGTAGAACCTTAAAGCTGGAAGATGGCATAGAAAATCTTGTCCTTAGCCTCCACCTTCCCAGGAAGATTTGATGGTGTGGGCATGTGTTTGAACTTCAAAGTAAAGCATGGCAAGAGCTGAATGAAGCTGTGAAAAATTAGTTTCTCAGCAGCAGAAGAAAGTCTTAACCTGTTGGAGGGGTGAATGCCTTGTCTGGTTTTGTATATTAAGAATATTAGTTTAAAAACTTATACGCTCATTGAAAAACATTTTCCAAAAAATTAAGCCTCTCTTTTACCTCATTTTTATTTTTGCCACTAATCCATGAACAGTAAGACTCAGAAATCTTTTAAAGTATTGTAGCCAATGAAATAATTCATGAATGCAATATGTTCTGTCGAGGGAAATCTATTTTTATCCATTACACTGTACAGGGAATGCACTATACTTTCTTGCAAGTAACTTTTGGGAGATATCTGGCTAAATAATTCAATATGACTAACAGTTATTTTCTGGAGACTGGTATTGTTTTGACATGGAGAGCATTGAAAACATATGGTCTTTCATGTCTCTTGCCTTGTGTTTTCCTTGAAAATGTTTATATTTGCTTGTGGTAAAATGTAGTAAGTTTCATAATCCTGAACAACCTTCTGGTACACAGATTTGCTCTCAAGCAGTGCAACTGGGGAAACAGAAGTTTTTACAAAAAGGATGAGATTTTCTTATGTAGCTATGCATTTTATACAACACAGGTGCCAATTTTGATCATTTTTTTCCTAATGTTCAAATTCCAAAGCAACTGCAAGGAGAAATTATCTTATACGATCACTACAATAGTGCATATTCTTCTAGAATTGATGTATGGTTGGCCACAATTTCTCAGCCTGAAAACGACAGCAAAGTCTGTGCTCATTTAACCTCACAATGTGGTTCCTGTGGTGTGCCTTGACCCTTGTGATTATGGTGGTAAACGTTTCCTTGTGTATGGTGCAATGAAATGGCTTGAATAAAAGTGTTTGTTGTTGTTTTTTTGTCACAGAATGACGATAAGAAGTACATTTTCTTCATACTGTGATAAATCTACAGGGAATGCTTCCTTCCTTTATGTCCAGAATAGTAATCTGTCATTCTTCTTAACTTTTGCCATATTTAAATCAAGGAAATAAGAAGTAGCTTTGGCTGTTTTCATCAACAGTGGAAATCCAAAGCAAATTTTCAAGACATCTAAATGTACATGTTTTAATTCTAGCAGAGTAGTGCGCTGGAAGTGTGCTGGGCCCATAAATGTACATATTTTAAACAGGAAGATCATTTTCAGTAATATCTAAATCAAATCTCAAAGACTTCATGCTAGTAGGTCAAGCTTTACATTTTGACTTATTTTGTTAGATGCATAAGTTAATAGAATATACAACATTTATTTTTGTTAGATGAATGAGTTAATAGAATATACACCAATCGACTATATACCATTAAGCCAGTGTTCACAAAGTGTGCGCCAGGGCGCACTGGTATACCCTAGAAGATTTCCAGGTGCACCCTATGGTATTCCAGAGAAATATGTGCCTGCTGTGGACCAGAAAACCAACAGAGTTTTTGGAGTTTAGATATTTGGGGGACAGAGGTGTGGGGAATTGGCTGTAAGCTGACAGTCTGCCCAACCCCACCTCACTTGTCTGATTAGGTTGCAAAAGGCTATTAAGCTGTGGTGCTGGATTGTTACACTACCCTCCATGTTCCCAAGAAAGACTGGAGGCAAGTTTCTTCTATCCTTAGTTTGCTGTAAAGTTAAGATGATATGTATGATGGGGTTTTGGATTGATGATTAAACATAAGGAATTGTCTCTTGAAGCCTTTTGGATTTCTATAAAAGAAGAATATGTAGTAATATCTAAAAAAGCTTTGAACTTTTTACTACAGTTTTCAACATCCCTTTTATGTGAATTAGGATTTTCTCCCCTCAACACAATTAAGAGTAAAAAGAGAGAAAATCTTCAATGTATTGACAAGGAAATGAGAGTTTGCTTTTCAAATATATGCCCAAACATTGAAGAAATCGCTAGGACACATTAGGCTCATGTTTCTCATAAACACAAGAATGAAAAAACTTACATTTGTACCGAGGACCTGCCAAATTTACTAAATCTTACTAAGAATGTATCTATCTATATATATATAAAAATAACTTTTTTTTATTTTTATTTTTATTTTTCTGAAGCTGGAAACAGGGAGACAGTCAGACAGACTCCCGCATGTGCCCGACCGGGATCCACCCGGCATGCCCACCAGGGGGCGATGCTCTGCCCATCCGGGGCATCGCTCCGTCACGACCAGAGCCACTCTAGCACCTGGGGCAGAGGCCAAGGAGCCATCCCCAGCGCCTGGGCCATCTTTTGCTCCAATGGAGCCTTGGCTGCGGGAGGGGAAGAGAGAAACAGAGAGGAAGGAGAGGGGGAGGGGTGGAGAAGCAGATGGGCGCCTCTCCTGTGTGCCCCGGCCGGGAATCGAACCCGGGACTTCCGCACGCCAGGCTGACGCTCTACCACTGAGCCAACCGGCCAAGGCCTTGTTTTTTAATTTTTTAACCCCTCTTTTTTTTTTTTCTGAAGTTGGAGACGAGGAGGCAGTCAGACAGACTCCTGCATGCGTCCTACTGTGATCCTTCTGGCATGCCCACCAGGGGGCGATGCTCTGCCCATCTGGGGCGTTGCTCTGTTGTGACCAGAGCCATTCTAGCGCCTGAGGCAGAGGCCATGGAGCCATCCTCAGTGCCTGGGCCAACTTTGCTCCAATGGAGCCTCAGCTGTGGGAGGGGATGAGAGAGACAGAGAGGAAGGAGAGGGGGAGGGGTGGAGAAGCAGATGGGCGCCTCTCCTGTGTGCCCTGGCCAGGAATCAAACCTGGGACTCCTGCACACCACGCCAATGCTCTACCACTGAGCCAACCAGCCAGGGCTAACCCTTCTTTTTTACAAATTCTAAAAAGTATAATTCAAAAAATGTAACATAAAAATGTTTTTTAATGTCAGAATAAATTTAATATTGTATTTATTTTGTTTAATTACCATAAAAGCATGCTTGGACTTTATATTTTTTCTTTAATATTTGACTTAAATGTTATAACATATTTCTCAGAAATTTGTATATAGGGTTTCTACAATTACTTGTAGGAATTTAAATGCACCCCAACTTCAAAAAGTTTGAGATCCACTGCTTTAAGCCAATTGCACATTTTTGCTTTCCTGGCCTTTGTTTCAGTTGATATCAAGTTCAGTCTAAAATGGTGGGGTTGGTGCTAAATTTTGAGTAGGCATATAGTGCTGGTGTTGGACTTCATACCAAACTAGAAATTGGAGGCCCAATAACAAGATTGGAGAATACCTTACTGTATTCAATGTAGAAAGTCTGCAACTTTTCAAAGCCCATTATAGTATTTATATTACAAAATATTCCAGTAATATTTTAATTTCTGAAATTATTAGAATTATGTCTCTTTTAGAGAACTTCAGTGTGCCACAGAAAGATTTTAAGAGGCAGGCTCTGCCCAAATTTATGGCAACACCAATTAAAATATCAGTATAATTATGTTTAAATGTTCATTTTATAATGAATGTAGTTTTACAAAACACACTGTTTTCCAGTACTTTGGACTAATTTTCAAAGAACAATCATTTAGTTTTTTTTATTATTGTAAATTTATATATATATATTTTAAGTGAGAGGTGGGGAGATAGAGAAACAGACTCCTGCATGCGCCCAGACTGGGATCCACCCAGCAACCCCTGTCTGGGGCTGATGCTCAAATCAACTGAGCTATCCTTAGCACCTGGGACTGATGCTGGAACCAATTGAGCTACTATCTATGGGAGGGGAAGAGAGAGAGAGAAGGGAAAGATAGAGAGGGGAGAGGCAGATGGTTGCTTCTCATGTGTGCCCTGACCGGGGATTGAACCCAAGATATCTGCACGCTGGGCTGATGCTCTATTCACTGAGCCAAACGGCTAGGGCCAAAAATTATTTAATCTTTATTTGAGGTATTAAAATAAAGCAAAATAGCTTGAGTATAAGCACTTTGGAATGCATTCAAGATTCAAATTGTTAAAAGTGAATCTGTTCATTGTCTTGGCTTTTTCAGAGATTATCCACCTGTAATAAACTGAAAAATCAGGAAAGACAGTATTGTTAGAACATTTGCCAGTTGTACCATTAAATACTTTCTGGAGATGTTTTTCTCTGAAAAAGATGGGCACGGCATGCACTGTTTGTTCTTTTTGTTTTGAGAAGATAATAATAGCAACAAAGACACAATCATCTTAAAAGATGTATGCAAATTTCCATATGGACAGCACATGAATTCTCAAGGTTAAGGCACTTTGAAAGGGATTTTGACTTGGTAGAAGTTATAGGGGACAGAGGAATGGGAGAAGGCGGCCAATACTTATTAGTACAATTAAACCATTCTTGCATAGGTTCTAATTAGATAGCAGTAAGTCATTCAGAACCTGATTGAAGTAAGGGAATGTATATAGAAAGCTACAGGAGCACAATAAATCAGGGTGCTTCCAAATGATTTAGTTGGGTTAGTTTTAAAACTGGAGGGCTCTGCTTTTTTTAAAATGTTTATTTTATTGCTTTCAGAGAGTGGAAGGGAGAGAATGAGGGAGAGACAGAAACACTGATCTGTTCCCATGGGGATCAAACCAGCAACCCCTGAGATTCAGGATGATGCTCTAACCCAGTGGTCCCCAAACCCCGGGCCACAGACAAGTACCGGTCCGTGGGCCATTTGGTACTGGTCTGCAGAGAAAGAATAAATAACTTACATTATTTCCGTTTTATTTATATTTAAGTCTGAACGATGTTTTATTTTTAAAAAATGACCAGATTCCCTCTGTTACATCTGTCTAAGACTCACTCTTGACGCTTGTCTCATTCACTTGATACATTTATCCTTCCCACCCTAAAGGCCAATCTGTGAAAATATTTTTTCTGACATTAAACCGGTCCGTGGCCCAAAAAAGGTTGGGGACCACTGCTCTAACCAACAGAGCTATCTGGAGGGCTCTGATCTTGAAGGGAGTAGTTAGCAGCATCAGAATTTTCAGATTCCTCTCTAAAACCTCTGACAAGTACTGTGTGACTCGGACAGAAAGGCTGAGAGTAAATCTGAGTATCCAGTTTCCTTGTGAACATTTTATTCAAGGAAAAGAATTGGAAATTGTGAAAAGTACACGTCACAAACTTGTCAGAAATAATATGTCTCTGTCTTGTAAATTCTTGGTATTCTGAATGTATTTCTTACTAGGATTTTCACTGCATGAAATCTGCTTGGAGTGCTTTGTAATCTTTCCAAAGGGTCCTTGGCCAGCTCATGCCAAATAAAATGGTTAATGGTTATGTTTTGAATGTATTTTTGTTTTAGCAGTCAGATCCAGCCAGGAAAGTGACTTCTGAGTCTGATAGTAAATGGTTTTAGTTTGGAGACTTGCAGATTGGGAACATTTTGGTAGTGAAAGCTACAAAGAGTGGGATCAAAATCAAACAACTTTAGGTCAGATTTATCAAAACACTTTTTTAATTTGTCTTCTTTAAAATTAAAAACATTTTTATTATAAAGTATTGTTGAGAAATCTGTTCTTATTTTCTTAGTACAAATTACTTTTCACTATATCAGAATGAACAGAGTTCAGTCGAAAAAGAACAATTATCTTTTGAGGCAAAGAATTTCTGATGATTGATTTTGTTTTATTTAGTAAACTTTTCCCACCTGAATGTATGAGGAAGCCAGAGGTTGCACCCCATCACCCGTGCTGCCCTCCCTCTAACAGGTGTTTATCTTGGCAAGTTAAAAATTTTTCAAAAAATCATTATTTTGTTCTAGGAAGCAATATGCAGTCTTAACCTGATGAGAAGCCTTGAAAAATGCCTTTACTTAATGGCTCCATTTTATAGGGTCCATTTCGGAACCTTGTACTGAGGGAAATTAACAAAATCAAGGTTTTCTATGAAGGCAGATGAGGCTGTTTTAAACTCATCCCAAACTTAAAATTTAAAGAGTGTAAAAAAAGAATGGATACAATACAATACATATTGCAGAATCTATTTCTATGCAGCATTATAAATTGTTAGACTTAGAAAGTTCTCAGTGCAAGAAGTCATTTTGTTTGCCTTTGTTTTTTCCTTTTTTTTTCTTTTTCTTTTTTACTGCATTGAGGAAAGAGGACTGGGCTGATTCAGTGACATACTTGTCAAGGCTTATTTATCTGATAAGGTGTAAAAGGTCCTCCAGTGGCAACATGGTAAACTGAGACTTAAATTTTTATCTCCCTGCCTAATGATCACTTGTCTTTCTAGAGGTTGTTTCTTTGTATTAGGTCCTATAAAAATGCATACCCATAACCAACCAATAGTCCACACTCTGGACACATGGCATCTTAAGAATCCCTAAATTAACAAGCAAAATGTTTGTACGACTTACCACATTTACATAATCTTTTCAATTTTCTTTAAAGTTTTTTTTTCCACTAAGAGAACTTTTTTAAAATAAATTTTCATTAATTTTAATAAGGTGACTTCAATAAATGAGGGTACATATGTTCAAAGAAAACATGTCCAGGTTATCTTGTCATTCAATTATGTTGCATACCCGTCACCCAAAGTCAGATTGTCCTCCATCACCTCTTTTTTTTTTTAATAATTTTATTTTTTTAATGGAGCGACATCAATAAATCAGGATACATATATTCAAAGATAACATGTCCAGGTTATCTTGTCGTTCAATTATGTTGCATACCCATCACCCAAAGTCAGATTGTCCTCTGTCACCTTCTATCTAGTTTTCTTTGTGCCCCTCCCCCTCCCCCTTTCTCTCTTCTTCTCCCGCGTCCCCCCATAACCACAACACTCTTATCAATGTCTCTTAGTCTCACGTTTATGTCCCACCTACATATGGAACAATGCAGTTTTTTTCTGATTTACTTATTTCACTTCGTATAATGTTATCAAGATCCCACCATTTTGCTGTAATGATCCGATGTCATCATTTCTTATGGCTGAGTAGTATTCCATAGTGTATATGTACAACATCTTCTTTATCCAGTCATCTACTGACGGGCTTTTTGGTTATTTCCATGTCCTGGCCACTGTGAACACGGCTGCAATGAACATGGGGCTGCATGTGTCTTTACATATCAATGTTTCTGAGTTTTGGGGGTATATACCCAGTAGAGGGATTGCTGGGTCATAAGGTAGTTCTATTTTCAGTTTTTTGAGGAACCACCATACTTTCTTCCATAATGGTTGTACTACTTTACATTCCCAACAACAGTGGATGAGAGTTCCTTTTTCTCCACAGCCTCTCCAACATTTGCTATTACCTGTCTTGTTAATACTAGCTAATCTAACAGGTGTGAGGTGGTATTCCATTGCAGTTTTGATTTGCATTTCTCTAATAACTAAAGAAGATGAACATCTTTTCATATATCTGTTGGCCATTTGTATTTCTTCCTGGGAGAAGTGTCTGTTCATGTCCTCTTCCCATTTTTTATTGGATTGTTTGTTTGTTTGTTGTTGAGTTTTATGAGTTCTTTGTATATTTTGGATATTAGGCCCTTATCTGAGATGTTGTTTGAAAATATCATTTCCCATTTAGTTGGCTGTCTGTTTATTTTGTTATCAGTTTCTCTTGCTGAGCAAAAACTTCTTAGTCTGATGTAGTCCCATTCATTAATTTTTGCCTTCACTTCTCTTGCCTTTGGAGTCAAATTCATAAAATGCTCTTTAAAACCCAGATCCATGAGTTTAGTACCTATGTGTTCTTCTACGTACTTAATTGTTTCAGGTCTTATGTTTAGATCTTTGATCCATTTTGAATTAATTTTAGTATAGGGGGACAAACTAGTCCAGTTTCATTCTTTTGCATGTGGCTTCCCAGTTTTCCCAGCACCATTTATTGAAGAGGCTTTCTTTTCTCCATTGTGTGTTTGTTGTTGGCCCCTTTATCAAAGATTATTTGACTATATATATGTGGTTTTATTTCTGGACTTTCTATTCTGTTCCATTGGTCTGAGTGTCTATTTTTCTGCCAATACTATGCTGTTTGGATTGTCGTGGCCCTATAATAGAGTTTGAAGTCAGGTATTGTAATGTTCCCAGCTTCATTCTTTTTCTTTAGGATTGCTTTGGCTATTTGGGGTTTTTATAGTTCCATATAAATCTGATGATTTTTTGTTCCATTTATTTAAAAAATGTCATTGGAATTTTGATGGGAATTGCATTAAATTTGTATATTGCTTTGGGTAATATGGCCATCTTGATTATATTTATTCTTCCTATCCAAGAACAAGGAATATTCCTCCATCTCATTATATGTTTTTCGATTTCCCTTAACAATGGTTTATAGTTTTCATTATATAAGTCCTTTACATTCTTAGTTATGTTTATTTCTAAGTATTTTTTTTGTTGCAATTGTGAAGAGGATTATTCTTTTGAGTTCATTCTCAAATGTTTCATTGTTGGCATATAGAAAGGCTATAGACTTCTGTATGATAATTTTGTATCCTGCGACCTTACTGTATTGGCTAATTGTTTCTAGTAGTCTTTTTGTGGATTCTTTGGGGTTTTCGATGTATAGGATCATATCATCTGCAAAAAGTGATACCTTTACTTCTTCTTTTCCGATATGAATGCCTTTTATTTCTTTGTCTTGTCTGATTGCTCTGGCTAGAACCTCTAGTACCACGTTAAATAAGAGTGGAGACAGTGGACAACCCTGTCTTGTTCCTGATTTAAGGGGGAAAGCCTTCAGTTTTGTGCCATTTAATATGATGTTAGCTGATGGTTTATCATATATGGCCTTTATCATGTTGAGATATTTTCCTTCTATACCCATTTTGTTGAGAGTCTTAAACATAAAATTGTGTTGTATTTTATCGAAAGCCTTTTCTGCGTCTATTGATAAGATCATGTGGTTTTTGTTCTTTGTTTTGTTGATATGGTGTATTACGTTAACCGTTTTACGTATGTTGAACCATCCTTGAGATTCTGGGATGAATCCTACTTGATCATGATGTATTATTTATTTAATATGTTGTTGTATTCGATTTGCTAGTATTTTGTTTAGTATTTTAGCATCTGTATTCATTAGAGATATTGGTCTGTAGTTTTCTTTTTTTGTGCCATCCTTGCCTGGTTTTGGTATGAGGGTTATGTTGGCCTCATAAAATGTGTTTGGAAGTATTGCTTCTTCTTCAATTTTTTGGAAGATTTTCAGTAGAATAGGAACCAAGTCTTCTTTGAATGTTTGATAAAATTTGCTGGTATAGCCATCTGGGCCTGGACTTTTATTTTGGGGGAGGTTTTTAATGGTTTTTTTATATTTCTTCTTTACTAATAGGTCTGTTTAGGCTTTCTGCTTCTTCTTGACGCAGTCTAGGAAGGTTGTATTGTTCTAGGAATTTATCCATTTCTTCTAGGTTGTTGAATGTAGTGGCATAAAGTTTTTCAAAGTATTCTACAATAATTCTTTGTATATTATAATGTCTGTGGTGATTTTTCCTCTTTCATTTTGGATTTTGTTTATATGAGTTCTTTCTCTTTTTTCCTTGGTGAGTATTGCCAAGGTTTTTTCAATTTTGTGGATCTTTTCAAAGAACCAGCTCCTTGTTTTATTATTTTTTTCTATAATTTTTCTGTTCTCTATTTCATTTATTTCTGCTCTGATTTTTATTATCTCCTTTCTTTGGCTGGTTTTGGGTTATCTTTGTTCTTCTTTTTCTAGTTCTTTAAGGTGTGAAGTTAAGTGGTTCACTTGGGCTCTCTCTTGTTTGTTCATATATGCCTGAAGTGATATGAACTTCCCTCTTATCACTGCTTTTACTGTATCCCATAGATTCTGATATGTTGTATTGTCATTTTCATTTGTCTGTATATATCTTTTGATCTCTGCACTTATTTCTTCTTTGACCTATTCATTTTTTAAAAGTATGTTGTTTAGTTTCCACATTTTTGTGGGATTTTTTTCCTCTTTTTTTGCAGTTGAATTCTAGTTTCAAGGCTTTATGATCAGAAAATATGCTTGGTACAACTTTGATTTTTCAGAATTTTCTGATGTTGTTTTTGTGGCCCAAAATATGGTCAATTCTTGAGAATAATCCATGTACACTGGAGAAAAATGTTTACTCAGTCACTTTGGGATGAAATGTCCTGTAGATGTCTATCATATCCAGGTGCTCTAGTGTTTTGTTTAAGGCCACTATATCTTTGTTGATTCTCTGTTTGGATGACCAGTCTAGAGCCGTCAGTGGTGTATTGAGGTCTCCAAGTATGATTGTATTTTTGTCAGTTTTTGTTTTAAGGTCAATAGTAGCTGTCTTATATATTTTGGTGCGCCTTGGTTTGGTGCATATATATTAAGAATTTTTATGTCTTCTTGATTCAGTGTCCCCTTAGCCATTATGAAATGGCCATTTTTGTCTCTGAGTACTTTTGCTGTCTTGTAGTCAGCATTATCCGATATGAGTATTGCTACGCCTGCTTTTTTTTGGATGTTATTTGCTTGGAGTATTGTTTTCCAGCCCTTCACTTTGAATTTGTTTTTATCCTTGTTACTTAGATGAGTTTCTTGTAGGCAGCATATAGTTGGATTTTCTTTTTTAATCTATTCTGCTACTCTGTGCCTTTTTATTGGTGAGTTTAATCCGTTTACATTTAGTGTAATTATTGACACTTGTGAGTTCCCTATTGCCATTTTATAGATTGCTTTCTGTTAGTTTTGTGTCTTGTTTGATCCTTCTCTTCCGTTTTTCTATGTTTTGTTTTTATTTGGTTGTATTCCATACATCTTTCCTCTGTTGCTATCTTTTTTAAATCATGTGCTTCTGTGGTGGTTTTTTCAATTGTGGTTACCTTTAAGTAATGAAAAGTGTTCCTAGCCTGTTCATTGTAGTGCACTATTTTGTGAGTACTTCTGCACTCCATCATCCTTTGCTACTGTTAATCTCCATCCTCTCCCCCCCTTTCTTTTTGTTGTCACAGTTTGAATTTGGTTTTATTGTGTTCTTCTTGGAGCTTTTACTTGTGGCTTTTTTGTTGTTGTTGTTCTTTGTATCTGATTGGAGAACCCCCTTTAGTAATTCCTGGAGTGGGGGTTTTCTGATGATAAATTCCCTCATTTTTTCTGTATCTGTGAATGTTTTTATTTCTCCTTCTTATTTGAAGGATAGCTTTGATGGGTATAGTATTCATGGCTCAAAGTTCCTCTCTTTCAGGACTTTAAATATTGGGGTCCACTCTCTTCTAGTTTGTAGAGTTTCTGTTGAGAAATCGGATGATAATCTAATGGGCCTTTCTTTATATGTTGTATTCTTCTTTTCCCTGGCTGCCTTGAGAATTTTTTCTTTGCCGTTGGTTTGTGCCAATTTCATTATGATGTGCCTTGGAGTATGTTTGTTGGGGTTAAGAAAACTCGGAGTTCTGTTTGCTTCTTGAATTTGAGGCTTTGGTTCTTTCCACAGTCTTGGGAAGTTCTTATCTATTATTTGTTTGAATATGTTCTCCATTCCGTTTTCTTTCTCTTCTCCCTCTGATATACTTATTATTATTATGTTAGTCTTTTTGATGGAGTCAGACAGTTTGTGTGGGGCTTTCTCATTTTTAAAAAATTTTTGAGTCTCTCTCTTCTTCTCTCTGTTGTGCCTCAAGTTGCTTGTCTTCTATTTCACTAATCCTACCTTCTATCTGGCCTGTTCTATTAGCTAAGCTTGTTACCTAGTTTTTCAGTTCATGAATTGAGTTTTTCATCTCTGTTTGATTTGTTTTTATAGTTTCAATTTCCTTGGTTATATATTCTTTGTGTTCATTGAGTTGTTTTCTGAGCTCCCTAAATTGCTGTCTGTGTTTTCTTTTATATCTCTGAGTATTTTTAGGATTTATATTTTAAATTCTCTGTCATTTAGCTTCAAGGTTTCCAATATATTAAATTTTTCTCCATAGATTTTTCCTCATCTATCTGTGCTACCTCTCTCTCTTTTGTATCTATGATATTTGATTTCCTTTTCCTTAATGGCATCTGAGAGTGGTTTTGTTGATAGCACTAATGAGAATTAATAAAGAATAAAAAGTAAAAAATAAATAAATAAGTGGAAAGGAAAAAAAAAGAAAATTTATTGTTTCCCTCTTTTTTTCTTTTTCTCTCCCCTCCTCCTTGAGGAAATACCATGATACATGGGGAATTATATTGTGCTAAATAGAACAAAAGCTACCTATAATGGAGGGCCTGAGTTGGGGAGAAGTGATAAAGGGGCAAAAAAGGAGGTATGGACCCACAAAATGCAAAAATGGAAAAAATTTGGGTCAAGAATAAAATGATTTGCTTGTAAGTGATGGTTGTCTAAGAGATATAATGAGAAGAACAAGAAGGTAACAGGAAGAAGGAAACAAAATACTATTGTTTTAAGTGGAACAAAAACTAGGTAGAATGGGTAGCCGGAGTTGGGGGGAATGCTAATGAGTTAAAAAGCGAAGTAAAAAGCACCCAAAATGCCACCAAGAAAAAAAAATTTGAGTCCCAAATAAAATAATTTGTTTGTGATTGAGGATTGAATGAGAGGAAAAGTAAAGGAAAAAAGAAGAAACTAATAGAAAGGGAGAAAAAAAAAGGAAAAAAGGAAAAGAGGAAAAAAGATTAATGGACAAAGAGAGAGAGAGAGAGTTAAGGTTTTTGGAGTGTTACCCTCATAGAGAGAAAGGAAGAAGAAAAGAAAGAAAATGAGAGATTTAACACTTATGGGTAGTGTGGTTCAAGAAGGGAAAAGAATAATATGGGCAGAGAATAAACAGACCAAGGTGGAGGAGGAAAAAAAAAGACAAGAAGATGAAAGAAACAAACAAAAAAAATGGAAAAAGTTAGAAAGTCTGTCGATTATTCTTGATTTTGAGAGGTTATCTTCTTGCTTTTTCTTTCCTCTCCCTCTTCCTGGTGGGTGACTCTGTACCCCAGCCTCTGCCCCTGTGGCATACTTAGGTAGGGATTCACAGTTGATAAGTCTCTATGGCGATGCCATATATTAGGCTTCAGTCTCGTTGTTAGTTGAGGCTTGTGAGAATTTGCAGGCTCCGACAATGAGTGAATCCATTTTCCCGGAGCCTCTCTCCTAGTCTCTCCTTCCTGAATTAGCAGCCTGATGATCCAGCTATGAGGTTGCCGCTGCCTCTGCTTGGAGAGTAAGAGCCTCAAAGAGCTGGCAAATCCCCATTCTATTCCCATTCTGTGCAGGGCTCTGGGTAAGGCTCTGGCAGTCAGAGTCGCTGCATAATTAGGCAGGGCTGGGAGCCAATTGCTCTCAAGGTGCCTTTTTATGAGCCTCCAGGCATGTCCAGTATGCTCAGCACTCTGTAGGACCACTCTCCCCAGGCTTTTTGCACTTTGTAACCTGTTTTGGCTGGCAGGAAGATGCCCTAGTTGCTGCCTGCAGAACGGGAGGTCTTACAAGCTGCCAAATCCCTCTTTTTAATGTATAGCTCTGAGTATGAAAGCTCTGCCAATCAGAAGTTTCCCCCACCCCTATGTGTATAGCAAGAGGCACTCAAACATATCACACCTCTTGTCTTAGATCACTGAACTGAGAGAGATCTTGTCAGTTAGAGGATGTAGGTCAGTTGGGAGGTGAGCAGACTGTGGGTTAAGCTAATTTCAGCGATTGGATCTGCAGATCTGCTCCCAAAACAGACTGCAAGCTGCTTGCATGCCCCTCCCCCTAATGCTTTTGTATTTTTTCTTCCTGGTGATGTTAGCTTGAATGGCTGAATGAGGTGCCCTGCCTGCCCAGAGAAGTTCAGGTATAGGGAAGTTTGCTTTCACGCACTCCCTGCACGCTGCTATTCAGGGTGCAGGGACCACACCGCGACTCTGGTCACAGCCCACGCAAAGGCCTCTGATCCTGCCCCTTTGTCCAGGAACATGGGTGCCCACTCCCAGGGCGCTAGGAGAAACCTCTTGCACACTATCCGTGCTCGCCGACCAGGATATTGGGGCTAATGGCAGCTGCCGCTTGCCCATCTTTGCCGGGGTCTGGCTCGAGCATTAGCCCGCGTTGGCTGAATCGCTGCAGGCACACTCTTTCCTTGGCTTGGACGTCTGTGCCGCAGCCTGGCTTCCTCCACACCCTTAGCCCTCTATCTCAGCTCCAAGTGTAAGCAACCCTTGCTCAGGTTAGTGAGGAAGGTGGTTTATTCCTTTCTCTGTCTTATTTCCTACAGGGTTGATTATATATTTAGTCAATTTTTTGCTTGATCATATCTTTGTTTTCAGTGTATGGGACTTCCAGACACTCCAAGGATAGATTTTTGTGTCTCTGGTTGAAGAACTTGTTGAAATATTGGGGAGATTTATCAGTAGCGCTCCTCACGGTGCCTTTTCTCTACTAAGTGAACTTTTATTCTGAATTTAGTGTCAGTAAAAATTATTCATCAACTGATTTTACTTGCTTCTGTATGAGATGTTGATATCATTCTAAGGCACTAAGTAACTGCTGAATTGAATGTTCCATCTTATAACCAACCAATCCTCTCATTGTTTTCTTTACTTCTATTGGGAGCTCTAGAGTTATTTATCTTGGGGAAGAGAGATTGAAATGGATAATTAAAAAAAAGTAGAGACATATTAAGCTATAAATGCTGACACGTGTCTAGATTAGTTACTAGGCAATTTTCTCTTTTGTCTGTGTAGCATCAACTTTTGTGAGAAGTTGAAATGCAAATGGTAAATTTACTAATGCCAGGTGTCTACTGCATCTCTAAGTTAACTAACCTAGCAAAAGATCTTGTGGCAGAAGCCTTTTAATTTCAAGCAGTACTTACTACACAATACACCATCTCCCTATCTATCTGTCTGTCCATCCATTCATTCATTCATTCATTCATTCAGACTTACCGCAGCAGTCCTCTCTGTAAAATGATGGATTATGAGATCAGTAGATATTACTAGAGATAAGTGTACTAGTCACTTACATAGAAGCAGAACTAAACAATCAATGTTCCAAAAGGGAGAGGCCACCTTGGAGTTTAAAAGCAGGTATATTATGTCCCTAGGTCTTTTGGTCCATAATTCCATGTCCAGTGACTGTCTTGAATCCAGAATCAACAAAAGGTTGGTTCAGTTATCACAGTATTTCTTGGCACTTTTGAGAGGCATTCACATCACATGTTCTTTTCTAGTCTTATGTTTAGTTATGTCTTTCAAATTCACAATTTTCATGAGCATTTATATGTAGCTACTTCTCAATTCAAATACATAACAATTTTTGACTAAGCAGTCACTGTGTATTACACATTTCCTTGGTTAGGCTTCTCAGGGAAGGTAGGATCTAATGTTATCCACATTTTATAAATGAGAAATCTGAGCTCTGATTCCCACCCCCACACAGATGAGAACCAACTACTGAGTTGATACTTCCTGCTCATCCCCCTGCTGTTTTCTCTCTCTAAAATAAATAAATACAATCTTTTTAAAAATATTGCACTCTACATCTATTTATTACACAGACAACTCTAATTTTAAAAAGTCTATTGATGCTTTGATACTTTTTTATTTACCTCAGGCAAATTTTGTATATATTATATAATAATATATATTCTCTCTAGAGACAGTATATCATTATTTATTTTATATATGTTCATAGGCAGATAACTAATAAAGACTCCGAAATGTAAGAAACTACTACATAATACCTTTTGAGTAATAAAATGAATGCCATGATATAAAATCATGGCTAACACTTACTGAGTACTTGCTAAGTACAGACTTTTCGAAGCAGACTTTGATCAGTACATACAGTCCTCACTGTCATTCTTGGAGATAAACACCTATATTCTCATCTACACATAAAACCGTGACAGAGGTTAAGCAACTTGCTCCAGTGGTCCTGAAAAATGGGGAGTTAGAAACTGACCTCCAGCTATAAGACACTTTGGGGGAAAAAAGGGCATGCTGTTCAACCCCCCCCCACACACACACACACAACATGTGTGTGTGCCTGCAGGGAGTCAGGGAAACCAAGGGGGTCTGGCTGCCTAGCTATGCAACACACAGAAAACATCTGCCAAGGATTTTTATCACTTTGGAGATAGTGGGCATATTCCCTTTCTTGTGAGTTTTTACATCCTTTAATATGTGCATATTTACAACTGCTGGGGTTCCTATGACAGTGACATAATGTGACTTTTGGTGTAAACTGAAACACACCCTACCCTAAGTCACTTACCTATCCTAACACAGTTGTAAAATCATAATCTAGGACATAAAAACACAACTAAGCCACAGAGAAAGGAAAAGGACATAAATATACTGTACTGGACACTGTACTGTTATTAACAGAAAAAATGACCAAAAAATAAGTGTAAAAAACAATTCTTTACCTTTATTCCTGTGGCTGGCTTGCACACTGGAAGGGGCATTGCAAGGTGGGAGAGAGTGACCTATTGGGAGGAGGAAGCTGGAGAGGCAGGAGAACCTGCAGGAGGTGCTAGAGATACTGGGTCAGGTGGATCAGGATTGGTTAAGGAACATGCAGGAGACACTGGGGATCATTCTGCCTGTACTACAGGTGTTTCATCTCAAGAAGCAGCTGATGTAGAGGGTACAGGATCTGTTGCAGGTCTCTCTACCTTCTTAAAATTTTTTTTAAGTTTTTATGGGAGTGGGCATTGTAAACTCAAAACATCATGTATGGAGACAGTCTTAACCAGAGGATTCCCCAGTAGTCCTTTTCCGTTTAGCCTCAAGCAGTCCCTTACATATTAAGGCATCAACACAGAGCAACCCAACACCTGGAGCCATGCCAAAGCAGACCACAAAAAAATTCCTTTTTTGTCTTCTCCATGATATGGCCTGAATCTCAGCCAGAGCACCTCTGTGTTATACCCGCATGTGTCAATAGAACCAGTTGTACTGGGCTCCCTTTTAGATAGAAATAAATATTACATATCCAGGCCTTTGCTCAGTATAAAAGGCAATAAAGAAAAATGAGGTATTTGAAATACAGTTCAGAACAGTTCACAAGTGAGAGAGCTGCGAAGCTGAGCCCATGGGACTGTTGAAGCCCCATTTGGCTTTTCTGGTGATTTCTGATCATAAAAATTGCCGCTTAAAGAAATCTTTGATGAAGAACAAATCAACACCAGTCTTCTAAAAGCACTCTGAAAAGCATAGTGAATAAATAGCATTGATTTACTGTTGTTTTTGTGTAAAGATAAATTAATGTAAGGTTTTTTTGGTCTAGCCCACTTAATTGAGTTCATTTTAAGGCCATGTGCTGTGTGTATATGTGTGTGCATTTTTTTCTCTTTTATTATGATGTTTTAACATCTTTAAAAATACCTTTCTGGCCAGGAAGAACTTGTCCCTCTTGGGGCTAGCTAATTTTTAGTGATAGCAAGGGGCCCAGAGAGAGCATGACTTTGATATGCAAAGCAGCCAACCCAGAGCCACAGCTCTAGTATCTGGTCTGTTCACCCCAGGAGCAATATTCCTAAACCTTAATCATCCCCAGGCTAGGTACCAGGCAATTTGAGAAATATCTGTATAGCCCAAAGCTTGCCTAAATTATTCAAACTGTATAGCTAATCTTAAATCCATTGCCTGCCCTGGTTTATTTTTCCTACAGAAACCCAATAAAGGCGGAGGCCTGAACTCTCTGCCTTGCTCCTGTTTTGACTCCTGACCACCCTGGTGTTTTTCTATGGGACCCTGCATGGCGTGCCCTGAATGGTATGTCTCCTGTCTCTAGGACCTGGGAGTATAATAAACTTTGTTTTCCCGAGTTTCTCCCTTGTGTCCTCTTGTGGCCGCAGCACCTGACTATCTCATACAATAATACAAAATGGGCCAGAAACTGGAAATCAGAAAAATTTAAAAATCAAGTGACAGAGGGGAATCAATGGAGTGTTTTGGGGTTGGGGAGTTACTCTGCAACAAGCAACAGCAGGATGTCATTTTCAGACATTTGCTTATTAGATAGTCAACAGCTACACCATCCCCTAACTCACAACTCCTCATCTATAGATACGCCACGTGTGCTCCTGTGGGTAATGGACAACTGTGCATAGTAAACAGAAGAAGTGCCTCAACGACACACTTTTCTGTTACGGTTGGTCCTGATTCAAGTGTTACTTATTTATAGAGGAGCACTACAAATGAAAAGGAAAACTTGGAAATATTTTTTCTCTTATTTAAAAGGTTTCTTGGTGTGGTTTTTTATTAAGTGCTTTTATTGATTCGACACTCTTATCCTTGTTGAGTAAAGCATCTACACATATGAGAAAAATCTGACCATTATCTTATAATAAGTCATGAGTGATTCTTTGGCATACCCTTATGGGCTTGATGCAGAAGCCAGGACGTTTGGCTTAACACTTGACTTCATTTCTCTTATCCATGTCCAGAAACAGAAGCTCTTAAACTGAGCCACAGTTATTAATCATAGGGATCTCAGGCTGCCATAACATGTGCTGCTTACTAAGTGTTCATTGAAGGAATAATAGAGGAGTTATTGATTATGTTTAAATTATGGTATGTGGTCCTTAATTTATCATAACATTCTTATGAATGTTAGCATACTTGAAATTTAAATGGGAAATGACCCTGGCTTCTTCATTGTAGAAAAACCGTTATAGGTCAAGTTATCTTAAAGCTACTTTTTACTTAATAGCTGAGTTTTACTAATAAATATTTTTAACCTGTTATGAATAACGTTAATTTGTCAAGGAGTACACCTACCTCTACATTTCAAATGGAGTCATGGTTACCGAGGATGATATTCTAATAGTTTCTATTTGGTTGCAAACTAAACATTTACTTAATTGTTCACTTGAGGTATTAGAGAAATTATTTAGGGACTCTCTTTCTGGATTGTGTTTTTATTTTTTTGTATCTAATTCAAAGAAAATTTTATTGAATTAATAAACACATTTTGGAATTTTAACAGCTATGCAAGATAGGTAAAAACAACAACAACAACAATAACCACTTTTATTACCTCCTTGAGATCACTATAAAACTCAGACAGAAAATTAATTTCTCAAAACACAAAAGAAACCTGACCTGTGGTGGCACAGTCGATGGAGCGCCGACCTGGAATGCTGAGGTCGCTGGTTTTAAACCCTGGGCTTGCCCGGTTAAGGCACATATGAGAACAGCAACGAATGAACAAGTGTGAAGCAATTACTTTTCATTTCTCCCCACTCCTTTCTCTGTAAAATCAGTAAATAAAATCTTAAAAACCAACCAACAAAAATAAAAAACAAAAAAATAGAATCCCCTATAGCTTGCCAGCCATCAAAAAACAGTGATATATTATTGTTTCTCATTAAGTTTTTCCACCACCAGCAGGTTTTACTTAACATTATTATGATAGGGAATGGCCCCCAAAGAGGGCTCTCTTGTTCGTTTAAGGGTCCTTCCTAATAACCTGCAGCTATGTGAACACCATCAGACGTGAGAGTTTCTGATGGGTACATGAAAAACGTTGGTATGTCAGTCTATATGGTTCTTATGGGCTTTCTTTGACAACTCATAGTATTCCATCAGTCCAGCTGTCAAAGGTCAATTCCTCAGTTGGGCTGATGACTAGAAAAGCTACTCACCAGTCTTTAATTGCCCTCATTGTTGCTACTAAAAAGCTAGGAACCTTTTGTTTATAGTGGGAAGAAAAATGAAGAGACATTCTATTTCAAATTAAAGCAGCCAAGGTTCCGAATAGAACGGTCTCCTCCAACCTCAGCAAACTTTTGTTTTCACACACTAAAGTCTATTTGGTTGTGGGGATACAAAGTCATTTGGAGGAAAAATTTTTACTGCTTTGGTTACAATGAAAATGTAATCACACTTTTGCCAAAGAGGCCCCAAATGAAGCGTTGGGCACAGATTTAAGAAATGATCTTATTTTGTTGGCTTGTAATGGAGATATTTAACTTTCAAACTTGTGTTCTAAAGAAAAGCAATAAACATAAAGAGATAATGGCAGTTTTACTGCAAAGCTTTAATTTAGAAAGAATTAGTGGGATCATTATGTCTTTTATTTGGGAACACAGCAGAAGGCTTTATTGACAAATCACAGAAAACCTACAAACTAGATATAAAATCAAAGAGAATTTAAAAGGAAAATGAAGTAAATATATAAAGCCCAATTCTGTAATGAGGTTCAAGTTTTATTTTTTTAATCTTTTATTTTGCCACTAAATCTTAATTTAGAAACAGTCTTATAGAGCCTTAACAATTTATTGCTTACATTGTTAAGGGAAAATAATGTGTCACTATTTATGGTACTACGTTGTTGAATTTTAGACATTTGCCTTTTTTTTTTTCAAAGTGAGGGGTGGAAGATATAGAGACAGACTGCTGTATGTGCCTGGGCAAGGATCCACCTGGCAACTCTTGTCTGGGGTCATGTTCTCAAATGAGCTATTTTTAGTACCTGAGGCACAGGCTCCACTGAGCCATCCTCAGCACCTGGGGCTGGTGTGCTAGAACCAATCAAGTCATGGCTGTGGGAGGATAAGAGAGGGTAGGAGAGAGAGAGAGAGAGAGAGAGAGAGAGGGAGGGAGAGAGAGAGAGAGAGGAGGGGGGAAGGGGTAGAGAAACAGATGGTTGCTTCTCCTGTGTACCTTGATGGGGAATTGAACCCAGGATATCCACACACTGGGCCAACACTCTACCACTGAGCCAACTGACCAGGGTGCCTTTCTTTTTTAAAATTGGAAAATACAGTAATGTCTCGGTGTTTGTTGACTTTGGTTATTGTTAGTTTTGGTTTTCGTCGATTTTTTCCGCGAAAAATTTGTCTCAGTTTTCGTAGTTGCCTCGGATTTTGTTGGTGTGCCCATATGACCTCGCTGCTAATTTTGCGCAAACAAAGGGTGACCCATGTGTTCTCCTGCTCAGTGTGGTGGTGTTTCTCATTGCGTGAGCATCACCCTTTGCATCCACATCTAGCCAAACAATTCCATTGCTTTCCAGTGTTTTTGTGCTTCTTATTGATTGTGAGTGCTAATACTGCAATTACATGTGATTACTGTGTATATAGTATCTGCACCTCTCTCTTCCCTCCTCGCCATCTTCCATATGCCAAGAAGAGTTTTCAGAAATGTAAATGCCATGTTAAATGTTCATTTATTCTTTACAGTGGTCTTTTATATTCATTTTATATTAATTTCTTGTTTTTTGTATTAGACACTACATTTATTCTCTATAAAATGTGTTTTTGGTATATATAATATTTTGGAGTGTCTAGAATGAATTAATTGGATTTACATTGATTCATATGGAAATAACTGCCTCGGTTTTTGTCAGTTTTGGATTTCGCAGATTGTTTTTGGACAGATTAACAACAAAAACTGAGGTATCACTGTATTTTTGTTAAAGAACGTGGGTAAAAAGGAGACATTTTATAGGGAAGGTAGTTTAGAATGATTATCTTTGTATCTTTTATTTTTAACCTCATTTATAAAAATTTAATTTCTCTACATTTCTGTTTACCTGTTGTCACAGAAGGCAGAAAGAAAAGTAACTTCAGTGTTATGAGAAATGTCTTTATAAATACGTACCCAGTAGTTTTAAGGTATGTGCAAGTGATGCTATAGCAGATATGAATAATAATGACTATTCCTATCTCACTAGGTGCTAGTGTTTGAGAAATACTCCTAAATCTTTCAAATCAATCAAGTCATATTTTTATAAATATTTAAAGCTAAGGTCTGTAACATTAATGGAACTTTATTTACCCAAAACGAATGTATCTTTGTGCAGTTAGAATTCCAAGAAAAGGGAATTATTGTATAACCCTCAACTCTTTAATTACATAGTTTGTTTTAATGCCCAAGTCACACTTTTGAGGGTTCATTTATATTGTGGTAGGCATTTATCACTATCCCTTTCTACTTTATCTTTCCTTGTATAGTTCATGTCTTACCAAGGATAGGGATGGTATATAATTTCTTAAGAAACATTTCTATTATGCTTTGCAAATAAATCTCAACCCCTCAGATCTTTTCTTATATAGTATAAGAAATGTAGTAATGCTCCCTTGAAGTTGGAAAGGGGGTTGGAAGAAGGTGTCTTGTTCACTTATTAAGCTGTTTTCAGCAATGTGTTGACTTATTTAAAATATATCTTAGAAAATAGAATGCTGGGAATTTCCAGAATCAGGATAGAAGAGTAAAATTTGAAATTTGATAATTAAGAAGGCTTATTAAATATTGGCAAGTAGATGTTTAAGTGTATAACAGAGAAATTGTATATATAATGCAGTCAGTAATCTTATCAAATTGTTCAACCAGGATTTATTTATAGAGCCTCTTTATGGTTTTATTTCACAACTTATTGACAAAGAACAGAGAGATAAGGAAGAAAAAGCACAAGAAGAATGTTAAAAAGTTATTCAGCATGATAATTTATTACTTTCTCTTATGTGATAGCATTGGGTCTGTTTTACCTGCAGTTGCAATATATTATGGCAAAGTCAATGAACATCTCTCTCCCACCTAGGTGTTCCCTAACATATTCTAATAGAGGATATTCAGTAAGGGAGCATCTCACTTGTTTAGATACACCTTTATCAGTGAGTTTGATTATAAAAATAAGGTCCTCTAGGAAAATGAGGGAGATAAAAAACAGGAAAACTGCTTTACCATAAAAAGTAAACAGAGGCCCTGGCCAGTTGGCTCAGCAGTAGAGTGTCAGCCCAGCATGTGGATCTTCTGGGTTCAATTCCCAGTCAGGGCACACAGGAGGAGTGAACATCTGCTTCTCCACCCCTCCCTCTCTCTTTTCTCTCTTTGTCTCTCTATTCTTCTCCTGAAGCCATGGCTCGGTTGGAGCAAGGTGGTGCCTGATGCTGAGGATCACTCCATGGCCTTGCCCCAAGAGCTAATAGCTCAGTTGCCGAGCAACGGAGCAATAGCCCCAGATGGGCAGAGCATCATTCATGTGTATCCTGGTCGGGGGTGCCTGTGGGAGTTTGTGTCTCTGCCTCCCCACTTCTTAAGAAAAAAAAAAAAGGTAAACAGCAATGTTGAGAGATCAGGAAATCTGGAAATTCGGTCATTGAGAAAAACGACTCCGGGTGCTAGAATAACTGGACAGCCACAGCAAAAAATGAATCTGGACACAGAACTTACACCCTTCACAAAAATTAACACAGAATGGATCCTAGACCGAAAGGTAAGTGCAAAACTACAAAAAGTTTAGAAGATATGATAGGAGAATTTAAATGACCTTTGGTGTTATTTAGATGAAACATGGTTATTTAGATACACCACCAAAGGCAATGCCCATGAAAGAAGTTATTGAAAAAATGGTCTTCATTAAAATTAAAAACGTGTGCTCTGGGACCTGGCCGGTTGGCTCAGTGGTAGAGCGTCGGCCTGGCGTGCAGAAGTCCTGGGTTCAATTCCCAACCAGGGCACACAGGAGAAGCGCCCATCTGCTTCTCCACCCCTCCCCCTCTCCATCCTCTCTGTCTCTCTCTTCCCCTCCTGCAGCCAGGCTTCCATTGGAGCAAAGATGGCCCCGGCGCTGGGGATGGCTCCTTGGCCTCTGCCCCAGGCGCTAGAGTGGCTCTGGTCGCGACAGAGCGACGCCCCGGAGGGGTGGAGCATTGCCCCCTGGTGGGCAGAGCGTCCCCCCTGGTGGGCGTGCCGGGTGGATCCCGGTGGGGCGCATGCGGGAGTCTGTCTGACTGTCTCTCCCCGTTTCCAGCTTCAGAAAGATAAATTAAAACATAATAAAAAAAAACACACACAATAAAAACGTGTGCTCTGCAAATAATAACGTCAAGAAAATGAGAAGATAAGACACAGACTGAGATAAAATATTTGCCATAGACATCTGATAAGGGACAGTTGTATAAAATATATAAAGAACTCTTAAAGCTCAACAATAATAAAACAACCTGATTAAAAAAGTGGGCAAGAGACCTGATCATATACCTCATCAGAGAAGATATACAGGGGGCAAACAAGCATATAAAAAAGGGTGTTTAGCATCATACGTTATTAAGGAATTGCAGATTAAAACAATAATGAGATACTTCCATACACATATGAGAATGGCCCAGATCCTAAAGACTGACAACACCGAATCCTGGGGAGGATGTGCAGCAACAGGAACTCTCATTCATGGCTGGCAGAAATGCAAAATGGTACACAGTCACTTTGGAAGACAGTCTGACAATTGCTTACAAAACTAAACACTCTTACCATATGATCTAGCAACTGTGTTCCTTGGTATTTACATTCATGAACTGAAAACTTATGTCTACATAAAAGCCTGGACAGGGAGGTTTGTAGCAGCTTTATTCATAATGACCCAAACCTGGAAGCAAACAAGATGTCCCTCAGGAGGTGAATAGATAAGTAAACTGGGGTACATTTAGACAATTCAATTTTCTTCAGTGCTAAAAAGAAATGAGCTACCCAGATGTGAAAAGACAGGGACGAACCTTAAATTCATATTACTAAGTTAAGGAAAACAAACTGAAAAGGCTACACACACTGTTTGATTCCTACTATATGACAATCTGGAGAAGACAAAACTATGGAAACAATAAAAGATCAGTGGTTGCCAGGGGTCAGGGGGAGGGGGGATGAATAGGTAAAGCATGGAGGATTTTTAAGGCAATACAACTTTTTCTAATGATACTACAGTGGTGGATACATGTCCTTATGCATTTGTCAAAAACCACAGAATGTACAACAGCGAGATTGACCCCTAATCTAAACTATGGATTCGGGTAACGAAGTGTCAGTTCACGGATTTTAACAAATCCATCATTGTGGTTCTGGATGTTGATAGTGGGAGAGGTTGCATGTGTGTGGGGGGGAGTAGGGAGTACATGGGAACTCCGTATTTTCTGCTGTATTTTGCAGTGAAAGTTAAACTGCACTTAAAAATTAAACATTTAAATGGCTGAGGACATTTAAAGAATAGGACTGATATTTTATCTCAAGATACCTGTTAGGCCGTGAGCTGCTGTCCACTTCCCTCTCCAGCCACAGTCTTTCTGTGAAAACTGTCACTGTGTCCTCAGGTTAATGGTAACCTGAAGGAGTGAAGAGCTTGAGATGGTGGAAGTAGGGAGCACTGAAAGGGCTCAAAAGGAGAATCAGGGCATGGCGAGAGTGTGTGTCAGAGAGGCAGCTGCCAGCAGGGTGGACAGCTCAGGAATGAACCCAGCTCACCTTTTCCCCAGAAAGATCTGAGGGAAGGTAACTGTTGGTTGGAGATTGCACTTGGGACCCTGGGACCATGGTTGGTAGAAACATAGGCTTCCATACCTGCCCAAAGGCCCTATTTTACTTCGCATTGCAATGTGGCTTTTTGGGTAGCTAGGAGACAGAATACTGAAGAAATGAGTGTTAGGTACATGATAGATATTGTTTAAAGTTGTAAGTGAATAAGGAGAAAATGTAAGACACATACTTGACATAAGGTGGATAAGGTGAAAGGTGTTAAATATAACCATTAGATAAAAATATTTCATTAATTTTTAATATTTTGAAAGCACCATAGCAATTTTATAAGGAGAGCATAAAATGGTGTGAATTTTAAGCTAATGCTTTGGATACATGAAGAAAGAAAGAATATGGAGGGAAATAGAAAGGTTTTTTTTTTTTTTAATTCTAAACTGTGACATAAGGAAATCTCATAGTTCATTCAACTAGAAGGGATATAAAATAGTGTCCAACACTTCTTAATTGAAAATTTCTTTTTCTCAGCCCCCTAAAAAACATTCCATCTGTTATAGCATCTGCTTACTGTGGTTCAAGAGTTTCTCCAATTTAACAAGTAGGTGTAAGAGTTGTGACATCTGGGAATTTCTATAAAGACACAAAAAAGGAGTTAAGAAAAAGGTTAGCTGGTAACCATTTTCCTAAGTTTCTCACAGATTCCTTATATACACACAGAATTAAAATAGCCAATCATATGGCACATTTAAATCTCTTTAAAAAAGAAAGAAAAGAAAAACTTTGGGCCCTGGCCTGTTAGCTCAGTTGGTTAAGAGCATTGTCTGGAAATGACAAGGTTGGGGGTTTCGGTCACAGTCAGGGCACACATGGGAAGCAACCTAACAACGTACAATTGAGCATAACAACAAACGAATGCTTCACTATCTTCTCCCCTTTCTCACTTCCTCTCCCTGTCTCTAAAAAAAGAAAATTAAACCCTGGCCTCATAGCTTGTTTGGCTGGTTGAGTATCCTCCTGGAGTGCGAAGGTTGCTGGTTCCATCCCTGGTCAAGGCACTCATGAGAGCAGCTCAGTGTTCTTGACTCTTTCTCTCTCTCCCTGCTCCTCTCTCTCAAAACAAAACAAAACAAAAAACAAATAAAACACCTTTGAATCGATGTAATACTGGAATTGTACTTGTTTTTTTTTTTTTTCTAACCCATTTATCAGGAAGAGAGTAGAAAGGATTGCTCAATTATAGGATATGGTAGGATTTAGGAGATGTGATTTCTGGGTCTGTGTGGGGGACTAATTTCCCTGTGACTTTTGGATGTTTGCCCCGTTTCTCTTTGACTCAATTTGTCCTCAGATAAAAAATGCAGATATAAATATCTGCCTATTTGAAATACACTGGAATGTTGAGGAAGAAAATACACTAGAAATATAGTTGCTATTATCTGAATGTTTGTGTCCCCACTTAATTCCTATGTTGACATTCTCATGTTTGATGTGATGGTATTAGTAGGTGGGGCCTTTGAGAGGTGCTTAAATCTTGAGGGTGGAGCCTTCATGAATGTCGTGCGTTCTACAAGTGGCTCCAGAGAGATCTCGAAGTCCTTCCACCATGTAATGACGCTATGGGAAAGAACAGACTATGATGAAGCTGGTCTTCACCAGCATGCAATCATGCTCGTGTCTTGATCTTAGACTTCCCAGACTCTAGATTGTGAGAAATAAATTATTATGGCATATAAATTATGGAGCCTATGGTATTTTGTTACAGCAGCCTGAATAGTCGGAGGCAGCAGTCTATGAATGCAAATGAACACCGTTACTGCTGACATTTTCCCCATCTCTTGTGCTCACTTTGGAAACTCTGGATGCTGAAACTTCGTAATTTTTTGCTTTCATTTCAGGACAGAAATCATGATCTTAAAAGTTCAGAGATTCTGAATATGGAACTATATATTTTTTGCCTTTAAAAAGCATCTTTGATGTTTATGTTAATTTATTAAATAATTTTTGGTTTGTCTTTATAGCTATATAGTATCACTAGTATTTTATTGTGTTTTCCACAAGTGTCAGGCACCCTTTGAAGCAAAAAATTTTGTATAATCATTATCTTTCTGTCTTTCACATTTGGAAATTGAAAAATTTAAAGGGTGTGACTTTAATTGGTATTCTCCTATGTACCCAAAGCAAGCGTTCCTTGCCCCTCTAACTGCTGTGTATAGTCCCCATTCTACTTTTGTTTGAGTGATTTCTGTAGCCTTACATACAGGTCATTCTGATGTGGTCATCAGGGGTGGTTCCAGAGTGACCAGAAGGTTCTGTGTTCCTGGATAGTTAACAGGTCTTTATACCATCACCAGAACTCATAAACCTTCTAGTCTGTAAAGGTCTTGGGCTCTGATCACTCAGTCAGTTTGTATAAAAGGGGCCTTTCCTGTTCAGATTCTCCTTTTGATTTGACTGGAGTTCTATGAGCTTTTGGAATGAGGTGAGGTGTGAAAAAGTCTGGAAAATTGTGAATTCTTTTTTTTTTTTATATATATTTCTGAAGCTGGAAACAGGGAGAGACAGTCAGACAGACTCCCGCATGCGCCCGACTGGGATCCACCTGGCACGCCCACCATGGGGCGACGCTCTGCCCACCAGGGGGCGATGCTCTGCCCATCCTGGGCGTCGCCATGTTGCGACCAGAGCCACTCTAGTGCCTGGGGCGGAGGCCACAGAGCCATCCTCAGCACCCGGGCCATCCCTGCTCCAATGGAGCCTTGGCTGCGGGAGGGGAAGAGAGACAGAGAGGAAGGCACGGCGGAGGGGTGGAGAAGCAAATGGGCGCTTCTCCTGTGTGCCCTGGCCGGGAATCGAACCCGGGTCCTCCACACGCTAGGCCGACACTCTACCGCTAAGCCAACCGGCCAGGGCTTCTAAAGCAGACTTGACTCATAACATATAAGGTGAGTAATACTTAGGGGTTGTGTTAATATTTCCTTTAGTTACTAGGTCAAAGTACAAGTATTCTTTTACATATCTCCCATGAAACAAAGAATGTGAGAGACTTTTAGCTTCTAAGTGATCCTCTACATTTTGTTGACTTGCTAGAATCTTGTATTCGTTGTTCTGTTATTGTCTTTAAGTATATCTATAATGTTAAGGATATTGAGGTCACAAATGGAGAAATATAAAACATGTGCACTACCACAAAATATATGAAGAGATGCTTAACCTAACTTTAATTAGGAAAGGAAGACCACAGTGAGATACCGTTTTACACACAATTGACTGGAGAGAAATTAAGCAGTCACAACACCAAGTACCAATGAGGATGTGGATCAACTGGATTTTTTATTTATTACTGGCAGGAAAATACCATATTTTTTGCTCCATAAGACACACCTGACCATAAGACACATCTAGGGTTTTAAGGAGGATAATAAGAAAAAAATATTCTGAACCGTGTGTTGAAATATTCAATAAAATACCATATTTTTTGCTTCATAAGAAGCACGGGCATTTCCCCTTCACTTTCAGGGAAAAACAATGCATCTTATAAAGCGAAAAATATGGTAAATGTGTTCAGTGACTTTAAAAAATAAGTTAGCATGATCTTGTAAATTAGAATACATTTGTATACTATCTGACTCAGCAATTCTATTCCCTTGGATATATACAATCATGCATATCAAGAAACATGAACTTGTTATAACAGTTGCACACTGAGAACAATCTAGTTGTGGCCCCAGAATGAATCAAGGATCATGTCATAAGCCTGGATAATGATTTTGCACAACAGTGTGTATCCAAAATAAAAGACTAACTGAAACAAGGACCACAAGCATCTAACACAACACATAACATGTAGGATGTATACACAATCATTTGTTGAATTGATGAATCATAAAAATCATTCATTTTAGGGTACTATGTGACTTTAAGTATTGATGAGTGTTTAAGGTGATCTTCCTGACTACCCTACTTCCCTTTGATGACAACAATTTACTGAGAACCCTTTTACCAATTATTTTCTCTTCACTTAATGATCTCCATTATATTTCTGTGTATTTGTAAAATTTTTGTGCCATGCCCATTTTGTAACTAGAACCAATTTATAAACTTCTAGAAGGCAAGGACCACATTTTCAGTTTCCTTTTTCTTGTCTTACAGAACTACAGAGTGCATAATCTTTAATTGCTTAGGACATTTTATAGAAATAAAGAATCCACTCCTATTTTTCTTTCTTTTTTCTTTCTAATCTATTTTGAAAAGAATAAAGCATTGTCAAAAGCAGAATTCTTTAACCAGGTGAAGTGTTCTGTGACTTCAAGTGGACACTTGATAGGAGTTGTGATAATATCTTTGTGTGTAGGAATATGTTTGTGGCAAATACAGGGAAATTTTTATATGGTAATTCTAGGATGTAATGAAATTCTTACCACCCAAGGCATCAATGATAAAAAAAAACCACATTGTATATGTGATATTCATCCAATTAAAAACATGCTAAACAATGTGCTATGCTCATTATCTCGCTAAGAAAAATGGAATCCAGAAGCTGTTGATATTTCAATTCTAAGAGGTTATTTTGTTGTTGTTATTGTTTAATCAAATACTAATCAGGAGAGATGCACCTTATAATAGGAGAGCCAATTTATCTGACATCAAAACTACCCAGGCAGTTAGCCTTAGATAATCATTCTTAGAACTATATTAGCCTATCACCAATTAAACTGTACTTCCTGTTGTTAGAGTGGTTACAAGAGGCACAAATTTAAAGAGAAAAAGAAGCCCTCACCACCCTTTCCCTTCTACTCAGTGCATCACTAATTTAAACCCTCCAATGTGCTAATTGGTCCCTATGTATGAGATGACAATCTTTTCATAGAAATTCCAAACCAAAATAACGCAACCAAAATAAAGCTTATTGTTTCATTAATTGAGTGCTCTGTATCTGATATGACTAGGATTTATTGCTAGTTCTGCTTCCTCTGATTTGGCTTCATTTTAAGGCAGGCTTTTTTTGGTGGTAGTCACACATCTCATCTAATGGGAAAGAGAGCTATTCTTTAAGAGTAAGGCAAAAATCTTGGTCCTCACAGGCTGATGTTGAGCCATGAGCCTATCCCTGAATCAATCACTGTGCCCAGAGAAACAAAATGATTTTAGACCTGTGATGTATGCCTACCTTTACAGACATGGGAATGGAGAGTCAGTAGTCTCCAAACACATAAGCTGCACCTAGGAAGTGTTGATACTTGACAAAATTTAGGGTACTGTTACCAAGGGTAGCTCTATGATAATTGATCCAATTATCTACTGTATTATAGCTTTCAAGTCAGTTCTACATTTTTTATAACATCTTTAATAATTAAAGGCTGTATATTTCTTTTGCAAAGAGGAAAGAGGGGTACCTGGCAAGATGGAACAATTTTTTTTTTCTTGGTTGGTGAATGAACTTGTAAACCATTTGTCTGTTAGGTGACTATGAAGCGACAATTTGGAGTATATTTTCTTAATTCTGAGAGTTTCTTGAGGATCTCTTATACAAATGGAAGAGGAACTCTTTTTTTTGACAGAGGCAGAGAGAGAGAGAGTCAGAGAGAGGGATAGAGAGGGACAGACAGAAAAGGAGAGAGGTGAGAAGCATCAATTTTTTCATTGTGGCTCTTTAGTTGTTCATTGATTGCTTTTTCATATGTGCTTTGACTGGAGGGCTACAGCAGACTCAGTGACCCTTTGTGCAAGCCAGCAACCTTGGGCACAAGCTGGTGAGCTTTGCTCAAACCAGTTGAACCCATGCTAAAGTTGGCGACATCGGGGACTCGAACCTGGGTCCTCTGAGTCCCAGTCTGATGCTCTATCCACTGCACCACCACTTGATCAGACAAGGAACTCTTGACTCAGGAAAAGTAGAATCAGGATATTTTGTAGCTTGATAAAGATTTCTTCAAGTATTTTTTGCTATGCAAGCTTGGAGAAAAGTGGAGTAAATTTGCATTGTTAAAGACTTTAGGAGGAAATATCTATAATATTCCCATTGCATTTGAAACTGCTTTATTAGAACATCAGATAGATTGAGGTGATTTCAAATAAGTTTATATGTGTCCTCTATGGAGCACTCACATTGAGGGAAAGCAAGTATTTGACTAGCCAATTGTAGGAAATCATGTAGGAAGATTTATTCCTATACAGTCTGTGGCTGGAGGATCTCCCTGTCACAGTAGGCAGATTGTGGGAAACTTTGAAAAGGGACCTATAACATTGGAAGCTTATGCTTGGCACACCACAGCAGCTTGTGCTGCATTATTGAAGGAGGGTAAAAAGGTCCAAATGGATGCACTGGACTAGATTAGTTAAGGGCAGTGAATTTGTATGGTGGCAACAACAGAAATGACAAGTGAATGTTGGAGCTAGGATGAAACTGGTCAGACAACTTGAGTGCCTTCCTCTCTTCCTCATCTTTAAGCCTTTCTCTTTCCCTCCCTCTCTACCCTCCCTGCCTCCTTCCCTTTCTGTGTTAATTCTCCTGCTTAAGAAGAATGAGAAACAGGGATGACTTCTTTGGACTGTGTAAGTGTCCACTGTTCTTGACAACTTGGTTAAAGGGAGAGGTTGTAAGAAGTAGTCATTGGACTTCCATTTAAATTGATCCTGTGGGGGATTGAATGATTAACTTGAATATTAAAAAGATTTGTGATCTTAATTATACTTAGGCTGGTAATACAGGCAGGCCACATTGATTTTTTTTTTTTTTTTACTGGATTAATTGGAAAAAGAGCCATAAAACTTATAGAGTCATTCCTAAGAATCCTGCTTTTCTTTCTTTTGTTTTCTAGTCTCCAGACCTGATCAGGCTTAAAATTATCTTTAAAATAAATTTTTCTCACACCATCAAGTATAGGCTTAAGGAAAGAATGAAACAGAAGAGGTAGGGGTTATTGGTCAGCAGAGAAAACAAGGGCCAGTGAGTCAAGCATCTCACCTCCCACCCACATAGAGAGAATGCTGGCTCACAGACCTGTCAGACAGCTTGACAGGAATATATCAGTTAGTTCTCAGTCAGGTTTCTTTAGCCAGCTGCCATTGAACAATCAAATCAAGTAATTAACTTTGTTTTCAAATTCCATGTTCATGAAGCAAGCTTATAATGATATTTTGGCCTCCCCAAAGGGGAAAAAAATTACTGAATAAACTATTCAGCTGAAATCCTTGGTGACAGAGGATGGTAACATCAAGCTGAACTTTCAAACACCAATTTAAAAATTAACAGATTAAATGCATTGGAAAATGTAAAAATGAATGGAGATAATATTATTTTCAATCCAAACTAAAATGCATGCTTCAAGGATGTCTGCTCTCAAAGACAGTAAAGGCAGTACAAAGTTTTTTGTTGTTGTTGTTGTTTTTTTACCATATTTTTGAAAGAGCTATGTGAGATGCTAGGGATACAACAGTGAATAAGATAGTCATCTTTTCTGTCTTTGAGAAAAAATCCTATTAGAGGAAAATTGATTATATGATGGTAAACAATTACACTTTTTAGTAGCAGAGGTGAGAATGGGAAATCAGTGCTACTGCAACATGGTGTGAGGTGCCTCTCTAGTCTCAGGGGTCAGGGATGGTTTCCTTGAGAAATAACAAGTGGCTTAGGATCTGAAGACTCAGTAAGGAGGAGCATCGGTAGCGATAGGACAGAGGGAAAGATTTCTAGATTGTATCAGGCAAGGTTCTTGGTTCCAAACAATAGAAGCCAACTGACTAGCAGTTTAAAAAATTATTGAGGAAAAAATATTGGGCATATCACAGAATCAATTTGGAGACTGGGAAATAGAATTAGAGAAAGAATCCTCTGCTTTCTTGATCATTTCAGTTCTGTGCAAACTCCACATGGCAAAACAAATGCCCTGTCCTTAGCACAGCCTTAACTATCTGTTACAAACTCTGCCCTAGTTGACCCTGGTGTAGGATGGAGCTTTGTGTCAGGAAAGAGGGAGTCAAGGAAACTCTTGATGGTAACATTTGCCTACCTTGCTTTAAAGACACTCAAATTCGACAAAATCAAACAACAACAAAACCCCAAAAGAACACCTGTGCTAGGTAAATAAACACTTCTGTGGGCTGTATTTAATTGGTTTGCTGCTCTTTCTTTGATGTCCCTCACTCTACCTTACGTGACTCTTCAAAATATTCACCCAAGTAACACAAAGCCCTTTCAAAGTAGCAATTCTAGGCTAAGAAAATAGCCATGTATAATGTCTAATAAACAAAGTAAAAGAGAGAATTGGATAACTTTATCCACGATTTCAAAGCTCATAGACAGGAAAGCTGGTTAATCCATACTGAAATCACAACAGTTCAATTTCAGCCTAAATCTGAAAACCAACTGTCTATTTTATTACAATAACAGCTTACATTCTTATTCTGAACTTATTTTACCATGTGGTATTAGGAGACAGTTCAGTTTTCTATTCTAGAACAATGTTTGAGGTTCTGACACCATCCCAGTTGATGGAGAGGCTTAAAGTATTATAAAAGCAGAGATACTAGATGTGCATTGGTAATGACCTGGCATTTTGGCAATTTTTTTCTTTTGTTAATTGTAACATGGCTCTTGTTTGAGTCACTTCAGAGCCAAAATATATCTATCTCACATAAATGTGAAAGAAAGCAATAAAATCTTAGTGGGAAAGGTACAAATTAGCTTATTCTCTTTTTTCTCAAGTATTAGATTTTCAGTCAGGGATTTTATAGCATCTCTGTGTGTGGCATTTTCAGGGAATGCTGTAACAGAGTACAGTATTAATGCACTTAAAGCTAAACATTGATGATGTGCAATGAACAATCTGCTAAATGTTAATACAATTTATCCTTTTAAAAATGTATAAACATGACATATTGCATGCACTTAGTGGTAATCTATTTTAGACATTCATTTAGTTTGACCTATGACCATAATATATTATGTTCCTTGAGATATTTATCTTGCCATTTGGAAAGAAGATTATAATTAATGTGACACACATGACTTTAAATTACTATTCCAAGTAGAGATGTGTGAGTAATGAATTAGCTACAGCTTTGAACTCTCTGCTTATAATTTAAATTACCAGCCTTTAGCTGGTGTTTCATTGTAATCCATTAAATAAGTTTTAGAATCAAAGAACCACATAGTGTTTTTGATTCTAGCTCTATCAATGATACTTTCCCATTTAATTTGTCTAACCCTAGGCTAATGTATCCAAATTCATGTAATAAAAACAATCACATAAGAAATCATTATGTTAATATTAGAATAAAATTATACTCAGAGTTAATCTAAACTAGATATAAAAAAATTAACCTTTTTTTACTGCATTTTATTTTTTAAGGAGAAAAATTATGATATTAAAAAACGTGGCCATGGCCAGTGTGCTCAGTGGTAGAGCACTTAACCTGCATGTAGAAGTCCCGAGTTTGATTCCTGGTCAGGGCACACAGGAGAAGCAACTATCTGCTTTTCCACCCCTCTCTCTCCCACTTCCCTCTTTCTCTCTTTCTCTCTTTCTTTCTCTCTCTTCCCATCTTGCAGCCATGGCCTGATTGAGTCAAGCACGGTGGCCTAGGTGCTGAGGATGGCTCTATGGAGCTTCCACCTCAGGTGCTAAAAATAGCTCAGTTGAGAGCATTTGCCCCAGATGGACTGAGCATCAGCCCAAGATGGGGGTTGCTGGGTGGATCCCAGTAAGGGCTCATGCAGGGGTCTAAATATCTTCCCTCCTCTCAATTAAAAAAGAAAAAGAAAAAGATAAGAGTGATGCCTGACCAGGTGGTGGCACAGTGGATAGAGCATTGGACTGGGATGCCGAAGACCCAGGTTCAAGACCCTGAGGTCGCCAGCTTGAGTATGGGCTATTCTGGTTTGAGCAAAGAGCTCACCAGCTTGGACCCAAGGTCGCTGGCTCTAGCAAGGGGTTATTCGGTCTGCTGAAGGCCCACAGTCAAGGCACATATGAGAAAGCAATCAATGAACAACTAAGGTGTCGCAATGTACAATGAGAAACTGATGATTGACTGCTTCTCATCTCTCTCTTCCTGTCTGTGTGTCCCTGTCTATCCCTCTCTCTGACTCTCTCTTTGTCTCTGTAAAAAAATAAATAAATAAAATGCTGATCTTTAAAAAAAAAAAAAAGAGTGAGTTCACACAAGAATTTAGTTCAAAGACATTTTTCAGGAGAAAGCCCCGTAAGAAATAAGTCTATGCTTTCCACAACTCTTTCTCAGCATTGACTTTGCCAGATGGTAAATTCTGGAAAGACACAGAATAATAGAAACACTAAATATTTTTTGAATGGTATCGATGGTAATAAATGAGAACCATTTATTATGATTAATGACAGATTAATTTTGCTCATTATTCTCTATTTACTATTATTATTATTATTATTATTAGAGAGAGAGAGACAGAGACACACAGAGACAAAAGACAGGAAGGGAGAGAGATGAGAAGAATCAACTCATAGTTGCGGCACTCTTAGTTGTTCATTGATTGCTGCTTCTCATATGTTCCCTGACCAGGGGGCTTCAGCCAAGCCAGTGACCCCTTGCTTAAGCCAGCAACCTTGAGCTCAAACCAGCAATCTTGGACTCAAGCCAGCGACCCTAGGCTTCAAACTAGTGACCTTTGGGCTCAAGCCAGTGACCAAGGGGTCATGTCTATGATCCTATGCTTAAGTCCTTGTCCCTGTGCTCAAGCTGGGTGAGCCTAGACTCAAGGCAGATCCTGGGGTGTTGAATCTGGGTGTTCAGCATCCCAGGTACACTGTGCCACAACCTGTGCAGGTGTATTATCCTCTACTTACTATTACTAGATGGATATAGTATTTTTTCAGTTCTTACTGTATGCTAGGCACTGTACTGAAGGCACATTTTATATATAAACTCATGTTTTGTGTATTTGCATGCATATATAATACAATGTAAAATATACTTGAACATATTTTATATAATAATTTAATGCAGGAAAAAACTCTCTTCAGCAAGATAATAAGGTTCTTAAGAGCAGAGATTGTCTTAAACCTTAGTATTTTTCCGCATATACCTGGCAAAATGCTGTCACATAATTGCCACTCAATAAAGACCTGTTGCATGAAAATGATAATGGTCATTTGTATCTTCACATTTTATAGTGTATGAGAAGACAAGTAGTCACATAGGGCTAATAGAACTACAAATTACCCAAACCAATGGCAATAGAGCAATTATCTGAGAAGCATAACTTTCTCTCAAATGTATTAAAATGCTGTAGATTTACTAGATTCAGTCCATCAACAAGTTAAATGGTATTAGACTAGAATGGGGGATAAATAAACTTTTACACATCTCTAGCCTAACTGAAGAGCCCAGAGTAGTATATATTAACATGAGAATTATTAAATACTGAGACTTATGGTACTGCCTAGAACATGCATTCAGAGAAAAAAAGGTATTAGAAAGGGCACAAAATAACAGTAACTATCTAACAACAAAAGCCTTGCATCAGACAGATGGCGCAGGGATATGGACTCTGCTAATTTTATGCTATATTTGGAGACAAGTCATTTTACTGCTCTGGGCTCTTTGCATCTCTAAAATTAAGTATTACTTCCTAATGGAATTGTGACAACTAACTAAGGTCATATATTTTTAAAAACTTAGAACACTTTCACAACGTAAACTATCATTTGGATTAGTCAAAAAATGCTTCAAGGTGAAGTGATCTTTTAGGTAGACCTTAAAGCAGGGGTCCCCAAACTACAGCCCGAGGGCCACATGCGGCCCCCTGAGGCCATTTATCCAGCCCCCGCCGCACTTCCGGAAGAGGCACCTCTTTCATTGGTGGTCAGTGAGAGGAGCACATTGACCATCTCATTAGCCAAAAGCAGCCCATAGTTCCCATTGAAATACTGGTCAGTTTGTTGATTTAAATTTACTTGTTCTTTATTTTAAATATTGTATTTGTTCCCGTTTTGTTTTTTTACTTTAAAATAAGATATGTGCAGTGTGCATAGGGATTTGTTCATAGTTTTTTTTATAGTCTGGCTCTCCAACGGTCTGAGGGACAGTGAACTGGCCCCCTGTGTAAAAAGTTTGGGGACCCCTGCCTTAAAGTGTTGGGCTTTGGGAAGAGAGGGAGAGATCAAGGTAAGCCAGGCAGAAAAACAGCCTACACAAGAGAAGTTAGGGAATGAGAACAGTGCCTATGAGCCAGAGTGAGGGAGCCTTCTAGAACAGAATAGAAGTTGGCAGCAGAAGAAAGTTAAATTTGTTCAGGAAGTTGGGAGCCATGACAGCATGCTGACAAGTTTAGAAGAGAAATGACATAAATGGAGGATCCTTAGCACTCTGTCTGTAGCACCCTGAACATAAGTTTTAGTTGGTACATTATTATGACTGAATACCCCTTTATATCTGCTTTTTCTCCCGGCACTTGGTGTGGAATAGTGTGTATAACGGGCAATAAAGATCTTGTTTTTATATAAATTAATGAGTTTGTATGCTGACTCTCCTTCACTTTGCTTTTGTTGCGCAGGTTTGATGTATGTTTATGTATTATGTATAGCTATCCCTCTAAAAAAGAAGACAAGCGTATATGTATTAAGATGACCAATGAGTGCTTAGGAATCTTAGAATTAAAGTTCTATGGAAGTATAATATGAATTGGATTCTATATAGAGTGTATATTTATGTGTTGTCCTCTGTAATGGTGCTAAAATCTTCTGAACCACATACAATGTATTCTTTTAAGGAAGTATTCCAAAATGTCAGGTTTTAATAATAGAAGTAGTTATAAAACATATTGATTTAGAACATCTACATTAATACTTTTTTCCAAGCTTTAAAACAAGAAAATTTACATTTTTCAGTAATTTAAATGTTAGTTTATTGAACTTATTCTGTAGTTTAACTATAGAATAACTCAATTTGACACATTGTGAAAAAAGAAACTAGAACATTTCCCAAAATACAGTCTTAATTTTAAGTGAAATTTATATATCAGCTACTTGCTAGGTAGCTTTGTTTTCCCATGGCCAAGGAGCTGGGAATAATCCATTTTTATTAAACTTGACTATTGTACTCCCAAGAAAAATTATCTTGAAAAAATTTTTTTTGTTCTCTGACCTTTAGAAATAGCTATTTGAGGAGTTCATAGGATTTTCCTGGATGTCTTATTGAAGCTGTTTGATTCTTATGTAGATTTTCTCCAACATAACAACATTTGTTTTGCAGAATGGTGGCTCACAGGAAAATGGCTGCTTAACTGAGGCTGAAGCATAATTATGATATCATTAGAAATATTTAAATATAAATAACATTCTATATTTCTCCTTGTCACTTGTCTGGGTTTTGACAGGAGGAGCTATTTTTGATGGGATTCCTGTGGCCCCATAGATTTTTATCCTGTTATCCAATTTTCCGCTGCACTGCTCTCCTTCTGTCATACTGACTGCCAGCCAGCCTTGCATTTTCCCGAGAGGAGGAGCAAAGCTTTGTATTCTAGTGGACAGAAGATGGAGAACAAAAATTGATTTTCCCTTTCCCGTACTATACTCTGTTTTTTCTAATGGGAAATTCCATTGTCTAAGGAGTAGAGAGGATGGGGATGAGGGAATAGGGAAGGCCCTGCATTTTCTTTCAATGGCAAGATAATGTTGCAGAGAAGACTCAGACATCAAGCTGAGCAGCATACAGATCAGCCTACAGTTTCCCAGGATGTTCAAGAGTCACAAGAGTTGCTGAAACACTGCCAAGCTGGTGTATGCTGAGTATTCCCTAGCCTTTCAAATATCTGCTTGCTGTGGCCGGAAGTGAAAGGGTACTTACCAGCGCAGGTGTAAGGGAAAAGAAAAAGATAGTTTCCCTTGCATGTGAAGATGTTGCAGTGGATGCTATCTTATTCGAGGGTTTTCCTTTGACACTGGCTTATGGTTTAGAGTTTAGAGATGAGATCAAATATGTAAGAAAGAAGAGTGGATTTGATGGAATATTAAATAATCATGCAGAGTGTAAAGCAGAGTGAGGTGGAAAAGCTCAGACCTCATCAAAGGCCATCACAATACCAATTGCAGAAACCAATCCAAGCCAAAAATACTCTTCAGTCCACACATATTTATAAGCCAAATGTGACCCATGGCCCTTTGAGTGAAAGCTCTGGATCAGAGAACGAATGGTTCTACGAGCCGGCCGACAAACCGGTGATACAGGAGGTAACTGAAAGGGCGGTGTCTTAAACTATGGTCATTTATTGTTAAGTTTAAGACCTCACTGTGTCTCAGGAACTATATTTTGTCCTTTATTTATATCATTCAAACCTTATAATGACATTTAATAAATTGATTAATTACACACATAAAAGGAAAGTTTAGCAAATATTTTCCTTCTTATTTAAATTATAAGTAAACCATGTAGTTTTTTATTAGAATCTTGAGAATATATTTAACATCATATGGGTCAATGTCTATTTCTGTAGGTATGAGTGAATTATATGAACTTGAAAATGTTGAACTGTAAAGCAATTCTGCTGTCAGCTATTAAAATTTAAAGTTCCATTCTGAAAGTAGTGAAATGTATCACTATAAGATATGATTTTCTCATAAGAACATGAGTACTTCAGATATTAGTAACAAATGTAAAAGACATTTATCCTTTCTACTTCTCTGGGGGAGTCTGTGCTTCAAAATGGGAGTTGTACAACTTTATGGATTAGGAATTTTTGTTTTTTGCCTTTGACCACATAGCAAATAAAGAAAGATTACTTTCTGATATCAAAAGGGGGTTTGAAACTGATAGTAATATACTGTAAATAGTTCTTGTCTCCCCACACATATAAGCACCACCAACAAAATTGTTTTTTATATTGGAACTAATACTTAAATGGCATACATGCTCTACCAACTATGGTTTCAAATAAGTAATTGGTCATTGAAAAAGATTAGATAATTTTAAAACTATGTATAATATAAATGTGGTTGCAAGTCACATACATAGTCTTGTTTATGTTTATATATTCCATTTGTTTAATAGCACCTATCTTCTATTTATTGTTTTTTCATGTTCTATAGAGTAGCCATTCTATTCTTTTTTGACTTAGCCTAATATGTATACAATAAATTAAAATATCTACAGAAAAAAGGGGTTGTGATGCTGATCAATATTTTGGGTTTTGGGGAATGCTCTATAAATGTTTGAGTGAATACATTTTCCACTTTAATATAGGAGTCAGTTCATTTAAAGTCATTTAATCCTGTGTGTGGATACAAATACACTATTCTTTTTTTATAGTTTTTTTTTTAATTTTATTTATTCATTTTTAGAGAGGAGAGAGAGACAGAGAGGGAGAGAGAGGAGAGAGAGAAGGGGGGAGGAGCTGGAAGCATCAACTCCCATATGTGCCTTGACCAGGCAAGCCCAGGGTTTCTAACCGGCGACCTCAGCATTTCCAGGTCGACACTTTATCCACTGCGCCACCACAGGTCAGGCCAAAATACACTATTCTTGATTGTATTTTGAAACATTTTTTGAGCCCATTTAATCAAATTATGTTCTTGATATATAAAAATTTAGAGTTTTTGATGGTTTCAATGTGTATGAACTGATGTTTTGAAAAACATTTAAATATCTGAAACCTCACTTATGTTCTTTTTTTGACTCATATTAATATGTCTAGTCAATCATGTACCATTTTCCCCCTCTTTCAAAAGAGTCATTAATATGGGACAAAATAAGAAAAAAGACAGTAGTGGTTTTTTAAAGTATTTTAGTGTCAGCACTAGCTTTTAACAAAGCTAAAAAGAGGAAAATTAATACATCTGTAGTAGAAGATGTACTATTTTTAAAAAATGGTAATTTTTGTTGCTGTCAAATATGAAAGTTTAGCTCTTGAAATTCTGTTCTAATTTAGAATGAAATTAAATAAACATATATTGTACTCTTTCCTTATAAAGTATTCTGCTTATCAACTGTCTGTTGTGTCCTGATTGTATTATTTCTCTCTTAGTTTGCATCATTTTTCAATTCATGGCTTTTAGTAGCATTTTAATGGTGTTTTTTGTTTTGTTTTTGTTTTGCTAGCTCATATTGATTTATTTTGTTCTAATAATATGAAATATAGTTTATGGTTGCTTTTTGGGCGAAAAAAACACTCATTACCGCTTCCTGTTCTTCCATGTGTTGCCAAAAATGTTATTGTTGGTCAGATCTGAAGATATCTTTTGGATCTGTGGCTATTTTATAGATTTTCACATCAGCACATTTTGTAAATGCAGCAAAATTTGTTGCAAGAGTTTAACTTAAAATAAACAAGGTTCTCTTTCTCTATCAAAGGCAGACAAAAAGAACCCCAAGAAATCCACCTTTTGGGTGAGCATTTCTTACGAATTTCTAAAGAAATTACATATGTACAGTTCTTTTTATGTACAAAGGAATATAAAAGGATGAAACAATTAGCTATTCTAATGGTAAACATTCTAAATGAATCAAACACAATTTGTAAAGGAAAATATTTAATGAAAATATTGCCTGCTGAATGGCAGCTTTAGTATTATTTGTATATTTGAAATGGTAAACCTTAGGTCTTACTCCAAATCTTCTAAATCAGAATCTGCATATTAACATGGTCCCAGGCAATCTGTGTACACATTCAAGTCACAGAAGCACATACACGGGGTCCTTAGGTTACAACACAGTTCTGTTCCTATGACAGTGATGTAACCTGAATTTTAGTGTAAGTTGAAACACACCCTAGCCTAAGTCAATACCTATCCTAACACAGTTGTAAAATCATAATCTAGAACAGGGGTCCCCATACTACAGCCCCCTGAGGCCATTTATCCCGCCCCCGCCGTACTTCCAGAAGGGGCACCTCTTTCATTGGTGGTCAGTGAGAGTAAGGGGCACCTCTTTCATTGGTGGTCAGGAGCACAGTGCTCCTGGAGTACCGTATGTGGCTGCACCGCAAAGCGCAGCGTCGCTCATGTACAGTACTACTTCCAGTGACGCACGCGTCACGGCTCTGGAAGCGCATCATATCACTTGTTATGGCTAGCAGTGACAAATATGGAACCAGTAATTGACCATCTCATTAGCCAAAAGCAGGCCTATAGTTCGCATTGAAATACTGGTCAGTTTGTTGATTTAAATTTACTTGTTCTTTATTTTAAATATTGTATTTGTTCCCATTTTGTTTTTTTACTTTAAAATACGATATGTGCAGTATGCATGGGGATTTGTTCATAGTTTTTTTTATAGTCTGGCCCTCCAACAGTCTGAGGGACAGTGAACTGGACCCCGTGTAAAATGTTTGGGGACCCCTGATCTAGAACATAAAAACACAACTAAGCTACAGGAAAAGGATGTAAATATAGTATACTCTAGTAACAGAAAAAAATGACAAAAAGTGAGTATATAAAAATTCCTTACCTTTATTCCTGTGGTTGGCTTGCACACTGGAAGGGGCATTGCAAGGTAGGAGAGAGTGACCTGTTGGGAGGAGGAAGCTGGAGAGGCAGGAGAACCTACAGAAGGTGCTGGAGCTACTGGGTCAGAATCAGGATTGCCTAAGGAACATGCAGGAGATACTGGAGACGATTCTACCTGTAATACAAGTTTTTAAAGTAGAGAAGCAGCTGATGTAGAGGATACAGGATTTGTTACAGGCTTCTCTATCTTCTTAAAAAAATTGTTCCAGGCTAGTCTAGAAGGTTGATGACTTCTTCTCTTCTAAAATCTGTCTATAGCATTGCAAGGCACCTGTAACAGCTCTTTAGACCTCACTGAATCTGTCATCACTGGGATTCTCAACCTGAAATTTTGCCAACCCATCCCCTACCATAAGAAAACCTTCTGCCAAACAATTGGTAGTAAATCTCTTGGGATCAGGGCTTCTATCTCTTCCTCTTTAGTCATCTGCTTCTCCAGCTGAATGAGGTCCTCAGCAGACAGCACCTCTCCATGTGATGCCAGTAGCTCTGTGACATCCATCATGATAGCTTTCCTCTTCTTCAAAGCACTACCATCTGAAGACTCTGACTTTCATTTAGGAGCCATGATAAGAGCCAAAATGTCACCAAACAAAACAACACAAATGAAACACTTGCTCTTTTAACAGTTCAAAATGGCATAGGTAAGCGTACTGGGGGACGCCAACTCCCTCACTCATATTCCATGTTACTGCGTGTTCTTCCACCACGTGAAAGCAAACTAGTTTGCCCACATAGTCCTTAAGTATGACACTAACAGCATAAGCTAAAACACGCATGTCTTGATTTTTTAGTTTTTATGGGAGTGTTGTAAACTCAAAACATCATATGTCGAGATTGTTGTGACTTGAGGACCCTCGTAGTGACTTTCTATGCAGTCAACACAATAATTCCAAACTTATCACTAGATAATGTTTTATAAAGCATTGAGGTTTACAGAAGCAAACTACTTTGTAAATACAGCCTGAATTATTTCTGTTTCAATCTGCAACACAAGTAAATAACCTCTCTAATAAGGCCAATTTAATTTTTAATTGTTATCATAGCTTAAAGATAGGTAAGCTTTTAAGGGAAGACAAAACTAAATCAAACCACAAAGGTCACATGTGAAAAACCAAAATATTTACAGACATGTTATAAAATAGCCATGTGTATTTAAATGTATGCATTTTCAAAATCATGCCCTTTTTTAATTACTTGAGCGGTTGACAGCATAGTTACTTTGGACTTATTTGAGTATAAAAATGCCACTGGGAAAAGAAACATGTTTTCCTCTTCTCAAAATTCAAAACTGAATGAATGAATTAAACTCAAATTTATAAAAATTATTCACCTTCAGACTGAGCCTTTCTCATCACAGTGGCAACCAGAATTCAAGAGTGACTAGGTGACATTTATGAATACCTATAATCATAGGTCTTATAAGGGACATTTTTCCCTTTTGCATTCACAGTTGATCATTATGTCTGAGAATTGATGGTAAATGTGACCATTGATATATTTACTCTGTGACTTGGACACTGTGTAGCCAGTGGCCAGGGCCACTATCACAGCAGCCTGGCCCATGCAGGTTCGCATTGGATTTGGACAGTCGGCAAAGAAACAACGGAGCCAAAAACTGATGGCCCATCATCTTTAATCCTAGCTAGCACCCGGCGGGCAAGTAAAAACACACACTGGGCTCCAAAATCCACTCACATTCAGTGCTCACAAGGCTACTGACTTATCCGAGTTTCCTAGAATCAAAGGTTTCTAGCTCACCAGAATTATTCACCTCTGTTCCCCATCTCCTTCCTTCTCCCTGCACAAACTCTGCACAAACTGGCTTCTCACTCAACACTCCGCCATCTTGGCTGCTTCTCCTGGCCGCCTCCACGTGGCCTTTCTCTCCTCTCCTCTCTGCTCTCTCTTCTAATGATAATCTCAGGAACCAAGAGAACAAGCTCCTGTTCTGCCCCATTTTATAGTATAGATTCATAACCTTTAATCCAATATACAAAATAGGGAAGTTTCTAATACAAAGTCACTTATCTGGGGCATGATGGGATTGTACCACCCCACATCAAAACGGGTGGGAAAGGCTTAATCCTAAAACCAAGCCCCAAGCTACAAGGATCCTGCCTGCCCACAGCCCACAGAGACACACATTAATATCACCTGGGCAACGGCCTCCACGTGGGCAGTGTCATCTTTAACAAAGTGAGCATAATACATTTTATATGCCCAACAGACACCTACTGAACGTGCTAGTACAGAAGTGTTTGTTTTCTTTGAGATTCTCATTTTCCCTCTTTCCCTTAGCCCCTATGCCTGCTTGCTCTCGCTTGCACTCTAAGTGTTTGGTTTGGCTGGAAAGAAGTTGCAAGGGATCAAAATTGATCAAAAAGAATATTTATTTGTAGCTTGTTTGAGCTCTAGGAGGTCGTGTCTTAAGGATGACAACCTCCCCGAGCAAAGGTAGGGGAGAGGTTACATAGGGAATGGTTGGTGCAGGTTGCTGGCATCCGGTTAGGTTTGCCTAATGGTCTGGCGGACGTTCTCAGGAATGTCCACGAGTGTTCCTTTGTGCCCTCAGGGATGGAATGTTGCTTTCAGCCTGAGGTTAGAACTGATAGAAACTATCATGATTCATGTCTAGTAAGTTTTACAACTTGACTGAAACTGGCTTGGGGTTAGACCATATGATTTTGTTAGGGTCAGTTACTATCTTACCTGAAACTGGCAGCTGCTAGGGACAACTTTTAGCTTAGGCCTAACACTAAGTGCCAATTTTGTGCGTGACTTTGTTTCAGATTGTAAAAAGATTCAAAAGAAACAGAAGACATGACTTTTGTCTTCCAGAATCTTCCCAGTTCTTTCAGATAAAACACCATCTCGACATGCCTTATCTTAGTTTTTTTTCTTTCTGTCATTATATATTCAGGGTCAGTGACTTATTTTTCACTCTAGATATTTTGTTCTCTTTCTGCATCACTTGTTTCTTTATAAATAGATTGGTTACTATCGAAATATCTCTGGGTGTGGTGACTACCACAATTTATGTATGATTCTTAAAATTTGACTACATGAATCCAAGATCACAAGTCGCCCTTCTAATACACTTCATGCTTTGTTTCTAAGCAAACTTCACTTTGTGATACTGTCATCCTTTAAAACACCTTTTACTTGGTTCAGTGCATTTGAAATTCTAAGTAGACATACTTACCAAAAAATATGTTAACTACTAACATGTTTGTATTAAGCAAAAATTCTGTTTTTTAACACTTTGAAAAACTTAACTAGGTATAGTGAAAATGCATGCTGATTTGGTCCTAAAATAGAGGTGTGTTGTAAAGCCAGTGGCCAAGGCCACCATCATAGCAGCCACCTTGCTCATGCAGGTTCGCATTGGATTCGGACAGTCGGTAAAGAAACAATGGGGCCAAAAACTGGTGGGCCATCATCTTTAATCCTAGCTTGCACCTGGCGGGCAAGTAAAAACACACACTGGGCTCCAAAACCCACTCACATTCAGTGCTCACAAAGCTACTGACTTATCCGAGTTTCCTAGAATCAAAGGTTTCTAGCTCACCAGAATTATTCACCTCTGTTCCCCATCTCCTTCCTTCTCCCTGCACAAACTCTGCACAAACTGGCTTCTCACTCAACACTCCACCATCTTGGCTGCTTCTCCTGGCCTCCTCCACGTGGCCTTTCTCTGCTCTCCTCTCTGCTCTCTCCTCTAATGTTAATCTCAGGAACCGAGAGAGCAAGCTCCCGTTCTGCCCCCACTTTGTAGTATAGAAATCAAAACCTTTAATTCAATATACAAAATAGGGAAGTCTCTTATTGGGCAAATAAAATATATTATGCTCACTTTGTTAAAGATGGCGCTGCCCACATGGAGGCCATAGCCCAGGTGATATTAATGTGTGTTGGGGGCGGGCTGTGGGCAGGCAGGATCCTTGTAGCCTGGGGCTTGGTTTTAGGATTAAGCCTTTCCCACCCTTTTTGATGTGGGGTGGTGTGATCCCATCATGCCTCAGAGAAGTTACTTTGTATTAGAGACTTCCCTATTTTGTATATTGGATTAAAGGTTTTGATTTCTACACTATAAAATAGGGGCAGATGGGGAGCTTGCGCTCTCGGTTCCTGAGATTATCATTAGAGGAGAGAGCAGAGAGGAGAGCAGGAGAAGCAGCCAAGATGGCGGAGTGTTGAAGTGAGAAGCCAGTTTGTGCAGAGTTTGTGCAGGGAGAAGGAAGGAGATGGGGAACAGAGGTGAATAATTCTGGTGAGCTAGAAACCTTTGATTCTGGGAAACTCAGATAAGTCAGTAGCTTTGTGAGCACTGAATGTGAGTGGGTTTTGGAGCCCAGTGTGTGTTTTCACTTGCCCGCCAGGTGCAAGCTAGGATTAAAGATGATGGCCTATCAGTTTTTGGCTCTGTTGTTTCTTTACGGACTGTCCGAATGCAATGCGAACCTGCATGGGCCAGGCTGCTGTGATAGTAGCCGTGGCTCCTGGCTTTACATCTCTAATACAGTCACTTATCTGGGGCATAATGGGATTGCACCACCCTACATCAAAAAGGGTGGGAAAGGCTTAATCCCATACCAAGCCCCAGGCTCCAATGATCCTACCTGCCACAGCCCGCCCCCAACACACATTAATATCACCTGGGCAATGGCTTCCATGTGGGCAGTGCCATCTTTAACAAAGCAAGCATAATATATTTTATCTGCCCAACAAGTATACAATTCTGTAACAAAATCTACCAAACTTTGTAAATTTTGAAAACTAAAAGACAAAAAAACCCCAAAACCCATAAACTATAAAAAAATTTCTTTTTAAAGTTTAGTTTTCAGATCTATGGTAAGTTGCCTGTACAGTGAAGCGAAGAATTTTTCCCCTTATGCCATAGAGTGGAATGGTTTCAATTTAGCTTCTAGTGGTGGGGCCTATGAATTAATTCACAATAGGAAGATTAACAGAAAAAAAGTTTCTCTGTAAGTTTCTAAGTAAGTTTCACTACTCTGTGGGAGTAGTGAGTTGTGAGTAAGTACCTGGATAGCCAGAGATAAGGGTTTATATATCTGCTTAACGATGGGGCAGGGGCGGGGGTGGGGGTTGGGGTGGGTTGGTGGAGGTAGGGTTTAGGGCTTCAGTGAAATGAAAGTATGGGATGTTTTGTTGGGCAGTGTCTTCCTGGAAGGAGTCTGGAAACTGCCCAGAAGGGAGTTAATGGCAATTCTATTTTTGGGAGGCTCCACTTTCATCAGATATAGAAAGTTCCCAAAAGATTTTATGTTGATCCCTACAAAGGCTTTCCCCAGCTTCCTTATTGCACTGGTGTTTAAGAAGCTATGTTTTGTATTTGTAATATGTGTTAGTCCTCTTTATATAAATAAATGTAGGACGTGTGTGTTAGTATATACTTAAAAATAATGTCTGTCTGAAAAAAGAAAATCAAGATTTAGTCTTTATGTTCTACTATGAAATGTTAAGAGCTGATTAGAATGATTAGCATAGGCTCTTTGTTAAAGTTATAGTGTGAAATCGTACATCATATAAGCATTGACCCAGCCTACTACATCTTCACCTTATGAAAGATGTTTTAAATAAAGAAGTTTAAGGGGTGTTGGGCAGATAAAATGTATTATGCTCACTTTGTTAAAGTGGTGCTGCCCACGTGGAGGCCGTTGCCCAGGTGATATTAATGTGTGTCTCTGTGGGCATGGGGCTTGGTTTTGTGATTAAGCCTTTCCCACCCTTTTTGATGTGGGGCGGTACAATCCAATCATGCCTCAGAGAAGTGACTTTGTATTAGAGATTTCCCTATTTTGTATATTGGATTAGAGGTTGTGAAGCTACAATATAAAATGGGGGCAGAACGAGAGTTTGCGCTCTTGGTTCCTGAGATTAGCATGAGAGAGCAGAGAGAGTAGAGCCAGCAGTGGAAGGAGGCCACGTGGAGGGGGCCAGGAAAAACAGCCAAGATGGCGGAGTGCTGAGTGAGATGCCGGTTTGTGCAGTTTGACGCTGGAGAAGGAAGGAGATGGGGAACTGAGGAGAATAAGGCTGGTGAGCTAGAAACTTTTGATTCTAGGAAACTCGGATAAGTCAGTGGCTTTGTGAGCACTGAATGTGAGTGGGTTTTGGAGCCCAGTGTGTGTTTTTTACTTGCCCGCTGGGTGCAAGCTAGAATTAAAGACTATGGCCCAGCAGTTTGTGGCTCCGTTGTTTCTTTACCGACTGTCCGAATCCAGTGCGAACCTGCATGGCCCTGGCCTTGGCCCTGGCCCTGGCTTCTGGCTTTACAAGGGGAGACCAGGAAATCATATAAACACACATGGAGAAACAGGAAAAATGGTAGGAGCACTTATATTGATTTTTGTCTACTGGCTCCAAGGTGTCTGAGTTTTTCAGTTGCTCCTTACACTTAGTGGTTTGTTTGTTTTTTCCTATTGTCTTCAATTTCTGGTTTATTTCCCTAGTCCCTTACTATGTACATGTCCATCTTTCTCCCATTAGATTGAAGCTCTTCAAGGAAAAGGTGTGGGCACCACTCATCTTTTCTCCTCTGTATCTGGTGCCTGCTACATTGTAAGTGGACCACATCTTAAACCAAATATTTGAGGAGCCAAATTTTTATTTGTACTGCCAGAAATCATCAGTGATGGAAAAGTTTAGGGATCAGTGGATACTTTGAATTCTGAAATCATTCCTCTTAGAGGATTAGTTCTCCGTTCCTGCCTGTGATGTGGAGTATAGGCAGAGACTGTTCTTCCCTCTTGTGTGTTCTTTCCTAGTACACGGACAGATTACACCAGGAGGAGGAGCTCAGGACTGCAGCTACCTGCCTTACTGGCAGGGAACCAGGGACCCTGGGAAAGCTGTGGCTATTGTGGCATATTTCCCTAGCTAGTTTCTCCATGGAATAAGTATTAATAATGTTTTTAAAATTACTATTACAGCCAGAACTACTAACTGCAGCAAGCATTCACCATTTATTGAATACTAAGCCCTGTGCCAGGCACCATACATCTGTTACTTGTTTATTTCTTCCAACAGCCCTAAAAAAGATACTATCCCCAGTTTACATTTGAGAAAAACCGAAGCTCAGAGAAGCTACATCACTTGACCAGATTTACAATGCTCAGTAGAAATTTTTTCCAAATTTAGTTGCCTTAACACACAGTTAAGGTGTGTGACCTCTTTTGCTATACCAGCATAGGTGGCCACGTTAGTCTGCTGTTAACAGAGAACTAGTACAATTGAGGACAAAAATTTCAAAAAGTGTTTTGTTTGGCTGTTTAATGTTAGCTTCAGAGTACGCATGACTGGGGATCTATAAAACAAAGGAGAGTGGGCCCCATATATGAGCTTCATTATTTTTAGTCAAAAAATCTTTAATATACTTAATTTGCTTTTTAAAGTAAGTCTTTGGGAGAGTGAGTTAAGTTAGCTATAATTTTACCTTTTACATTGAGATAGCTATCTGAAAACATTCAGTACTGTTGTAGCAACTTTTGGGAGACTGCAAACAATCTAAGTAAATAGACATAGCTATAAATACAATTATCTATTTATAGTTCCCCTGATGAAGAATGTATTCAACTATCCTGAAAAAGAAATGCATTAAATTATTAAAATAAGGCATATAAAAATGATGATTACAGATCCATGTGCCTTGGCCCTGAGTGGTCGTGACCTGTCTCTTCAAATACGTCACCATCGGTGACTTGTTGGTAAATCATGCTTATTGCTACAGCTTACAGACAAGAGGTTTCAGTTAGTGCAGCGGTTCTCAACCTGTGGGTCGCACGCGAGCTAGTGCGTGACTTTACTAGGTGCAGAGTTCGGTGCTCACATGATAACCGTTGATGGGAAGCAAAGCTACAGATATGAGATACAGCAGAGCAAGAGTCCTTTTGTTCCACCGTAAGGTGGTATTACAGAGGGGCAGCAGGGGCTTTACTAGGTATGATATTACAAGGAGAGGTACCTTTAACTACTTGACAACCTGGCTGGAAGATGCTTACCAGCATTCCCATACCAACATGGTCACTATGCTTACTGGAAATCAAAGTGATTTAGAATCTAGAAGACAAGTAAAAAAAGGAGGTGAAGATTTTGCATGAAAACATGGACTTTATGGAAACTTCTGCTGGGACTGCTTCCAAAGTATAAGAAGCATCTATTAATATAGCAAAAGAAGTTTATAAAAAAATCCAAGAAGGATCCCTTGGCATTAATAATGGGGCACATGGCATTACAATTGGCCCACAGCATGCTGCTGCTTCTAGGGCCACGCCTGCGGGCGATCAGGGAGAGTCCTCCTTCACTGTCCTGCTCCTCAGATGGGCCTACCCACTATTTCTTTCACTCTCTCCTGGTCAGCTGAGCACACAAGTATTTGAAATGGCTTTTGTCACAGAAGATTGTAATCTTTCAAATTTTTGTATAACTTTGAATAAATGGTTAATGTTCACTTAAAAAGTGATTCCAATGACTATTTTTCCTTGGCAGTACTGTCTTTATCTACTAGCCTGGGTTTCCTATCCTATCTTTTTACAATGTACATTTGTATGTGGAAAGTTTGAGACCTGCAATATTATATGCTAAGAGGAGATAGTGAGAAACTACAGAATGTGTTCTACTGTTACTTGTACCAACAGCTGGTCCAGATCCTCTGGTGACAAGCTGAAGAGACTGACAACCTCCCTGCAGGATCAGCCTCAGCAGCTGAGCAGAGTGAATGAATGCAGGGCTCAGGGCTCCTGGGGGGTGGGGCCCAGCACAGGTGTGCTGCCTGATTTGTAGGAGGCCCCACGTTGTGCTGTAGAAAGCACCTAAGCAGCTTCTGTCCTTTAAGAGAAGTACCTGGATTCAAAACAGGATTTTGTTAAATTTTCTTTGAAGTAAAGTATTTACTACAGTAAGGCAACATGTTTTTATTTCATTAAAACACATGCTTTTGTTTTCTTTTTTCCCCAATTTTATTTAGAAAATAAATTTAACAGAGTGACATTGATCAATAAGTGTACATAGGTTGCAGGTGAACATTTTTATAGCATTTGAACTGTTGATTATGTTGTATACCCATCACCCAAAGGCAAATCATTTTCTGTCACCTTATATCTGTCCCTCTTTACACCCTTTCCCCACTTTTCCCATCTATGTCCGCTATTATCTATGTCCATGAGTCATACATGCTTTTGTTTTCAAACTTGAAATTTTATTTTTCAATTACAGTTTACAGTAAATATTATTTTGTATTAGTTTCAGGTGTACAGCATAGTGGTTAGACAGTCATATACATCACAAAGTGATTCCCCTGGTATGTCTAGGACCTACCTGGCACCATACATACTTATTACAATATTATTGACTATATTCCCTGTGCTGCACTTTATATATATACATCTGTGACTATTTTGTAAATACCAGTTTGTACTTATTTTTTTTGTGTGTGTGTGTGACAGAAACAGAGAGAAACTGAGAGAGGGACAGGTGGGGACAGACAGACAGGAAGGGAGAGAGATGAGAAGCATCAATTCTTTGTTGCCGCACCTTAGTTGTTCCTGATTGCTTTCTCATATGTGCTTGATTGGGGTGGGGGCTACAGCAGACAAAGTGACCCCTTGCTTAAGCCAGTGACCTTGGGCTCAAGCTGGTGAGCTACGCTCAAACCAGATGAGCACACACATTCCAGTCCTACGCTCCATCCACTGCACCACCGCCCGGTCAGGCACCAATTTGTACTTCTTAATCATCTTCATCATTTTCCCCCAGCCTCTCAACCCTCTCTTTTCTGGCAACTGCTAGTCTGTTCTCTGTATCTATGAATATGTTTCCATTTTGTTTGTTTATTTATTTTGTTCTTTAGATTCTACATATAAGTAAAATTATATGGCATTTGTTTTTCTCTGACTGACTTATTTCACTTAGCATAATACCCTTAAGGTTCGTCCATTCTGTCACAAACAGTAATCTTTCTTTTTATTTATGGCCAAGTAATAGTCCATTGTTTATATGGATCACCACTTTTTAATCCACTCATCTATTGTTGTGCACTTGGGTTGCTTCCATATCTTGGCTATTGTAAATAATACTGTAGTGAACATAAAGGTACATATCTCTTCATATCTCTTTATATTAGTGTTTTGGGTTTCTTCAGATATATACCCAGAAGTGGAATTTCTAGGTCATAATGCAGTTCCTTTTTAAATTTATTTGAGGAACCTTTATACTGTTTTATGTAGTGCCAGCACCAATCTGCATTCCCACCCACAGTGCATGAGAGTTCTCTTTTTTCCACATCCTCACCAACACTGTTGGTTGGTGATAGCCATTTCAACACTTGTTACTGATGTTAGGTATTCCAACAGATATGAGGTGATAACTCATTGTGGTTTTAATTTGAGTTTCTCTGATGATTAGTGACATTAAATTTTTCATGTGTCTATTGGCCATCTGTATGTCCTCTTCAGAAAAGTGTTCATTCGGGACCTCTGCCCACTTTTTAATTGTTTTTTTTAATGATGAGTTCTTTTTAAATTTGGGTATTAATCCTTATTGGATGTGTCATTGGTGAATATATTTTCCAATTCAGTAAGTTGTCTTCTCATAAAATATGTGCTTTTGAAGTAAACTATTTTATCTAGGAGTTGTTTTAAATCATAGATTTCTAGATTAGTTTTAATATAAATATGAAAAAATGTTGGCAGCAGAGTGAAGAGAATGTTCAAACCAGTTCAGCATTTCAAAGTCAAAGAAAATTGGAATGATTTAGAAGTAATTTGTGAATTTTTAATTTCTAAGAGAAACAGATTATGTTAGGTCCAAATTGTAGAAATATGCTATGAAAACATGCAAGTTACCTTAATAGCTGGAAATGTGAGGTGCCTTAGGGCAAAAGCCCTGAGCAGAAGAGAGTCCAGGGGCCTCTCTGACCCACTACTGGAAACTGTGCATGCTGAAAACAGCAAAACTGCAGGATAAGATTCAGCAACAGAGAATGTTTAGTCTCTCAGAACAGAGATTAGGGGTCAGCATGATCCTTGTCCTTTGTTTCACCCCCCGGAAAACTTCTTCTGTATATTTCCTTGGATTATACTGGGGAACAAAATTTTTTGTTGCATCACAAAAACACTTGTTCTCACCTAATTCAAGTGTGCTGATCTCAAATCTGACATTAATTTTTCCTCTATAAGCTACAGGTTTTTTTTTTTGCAATTCAAGATTTTAGATTTTCATCTTATTGTAAAATTTTCAACATTTAGTTTAACATAATGAAGTAGAATGTCTTCTTGGGCATCATCTTGTGAAAATATAATAATTTATATAATGCAGTAAATATACACTAAATATACGAATACACTAAAAGATATGATTGCATCAGAATTTGTCTACAATTACAAAACAGAATGTATTAAAACACTTATTTTAATCATAAAATTTGCACAAAACTTATTTAAATTCTGTTCAGGCAAAAATTTGCATTTGTAGTTCTTGCGTTTGTGTACTTGTTGAGAACAATCTCAACAAGTACAATTTGATGCTCCAGCAATAGTCTGCTCATCACTAACAGCTCCAAGATTTTGGGGAAACTTATCAAGGTGACTGTTCAGGAAGTGAATCTTAATGCTCATGTTACATCCAATGTTGTGGAAAGCCAACAACCATCCTTTGAACCAGAAGTTCATAGTTTTATGCTTTTTTGTTGCCAAGAAAGTTCTTTGTAACTGACACAAAAGACTGCCATGCTGCTTTCTCCTCCTTATTCATCTTCCTGGAAATTTCTTTGTCACATATGAGGGTTCAAATCTGAGGTCCATCGAATACACCTGCTTTTATCTTCTTGAAAGACAAGGCAGGAAAAGCAGAAATAATATGTTGAAAGCATTCACTTTCTCTATTCAAAGCCTGAACAAACTGCTTCATTAAGCCATGTTTGATATGAAGTGGGGGAAAGATGATCCTGTCTCGATTAACTACAGGTTCATTCACAATATTTTGCATCCCTACTTCCAGAGCTTCACGTTTCAGCCACTCCTTCTGTGTCCAGTGTTTTTCCCGAGCTCAGTTGTCCCACAAACACAGAAAGCAAGGATACTTCGTGAAACCTCTCTGTTGTCCTAGCAGGAAATTTACCATTTTAAGGTCCACACAAATGATCCAGTTATGCTCCTCATACTTCAGAAAGTCGAGGACAATTTTTATGTCATTCTTAATAAGTCATTCAATTTAGGTTGGCTAAACTGCTGAGGGGTTATTGACTGCTTGGCATCAGAAGAAGACCCTTCAGATTCTACAACCATTTCCTCATGCATCTTATCAAAATACACTTGATCACCATGTTCACTTTCTTTGTCCTTAGAAGAAATAAAACCATTGAAAACTGGAGCTGGGAGTGTCTCAGAGTGTGGGATAAGTTGTATTGCTGAAGGAATATTAGGATATGCGATCATATGCTGTTTTTTCTTTCCAATGCCCTTTGTTTGGATCAAAATGAAATAACAGTCACTGCTGTGGTCCTTAGGTTCAAGCCAAACCATGGGAATACCAAAAGGCATTCCTTTGCATTTTCCTTTTGTCCAGTCATGAAGCATTTCCTCACAATTATGACACACAATATGAGGAGCTCAATTATTGTCTTGATTGCCAAGGGGAACTTGAAAATAGGCAATATATGCACGTGTCACAAATGATGAAATATTGCGCCTTTTATGTTGAAGTGTGTAACAGCCACATATATAACAGAAGGCGTCAGGACTATTCTTATATTTACGCATACTCGAAGAAGCCATGATTCAATCTTAAAACAAAATAAGAGGGTATTCTTATCAGATAATAATTTTTTACATTTAAAAACAACTACAATTATGTAAAAGTGATGTTTGTAAAACATTAATTGCCTTGTGGTTATGTTCAATCCAAGAGTTGTTGCCCTTTAACTTCAATTTAAAGACCAATGCATGCCTTTAACTGTAACAAAAATGAATTAAAATTGCATAAAAACTAGAGCACGTACCAAAAAACAGATTTCAGATTTGGAATCAGTGATGCAGAAATATATAGAAACAGTTCTAAAACCTCATGCAACAGAAAATGAAAAAAAAATTGTTCCTCAGTGTTATTTGTACTGGCTAATAAATATCTGAGTAAGGCTGAGGATGTGGCTTCAGTCCTCCATTGCTGTTCTGACCCCATGGTCTTTTGGAGCATGTCCTCTGGTATCCAGGTAGGTTATTGTCACTGTGACACATGGTGCAATGTGTGAGGAATGGGAACGAAAAAGCAGGTTTGCTATTTTAGGTAGTACATTGACACTGTGACACCAAATATGTATTGTTTTTAATTTGTTCAAGTTTTATGACTTGATTAATAACCATATCTATAACTTATGACTAGTTTTTTAAAAAATTACATACAATTTAAAAAGTGAGTGATTTCTTTAGATTATAGCCAAATATTTTATTCTCTTTTCCCTTCTTCTAATTCTTTATCATTTTTCTAATATCAATTATATGTAAGTATTTTATTTTTTTATTGGCAATTGTAAGTAGGATTGTTTTCTTTATTTCTTTTTTTGATATTTCGTTGTTAGTTTATAGGAACATAGTGGATTTTTATATATTGATTTTGTATCCTGCAACTTTATTGTGTTTATTTATTGTTTCTAATAGTCTTCTAGTGGAGCCTTTAGAGTTTTGTATATACAGAATCATGTCATCCACAAATAGTGCCAATTTTACTTCTTCATTACTATGTAGTTTTATCATCTTACTATATTGGTTTATTTCCCCAGTGTTAGAGCTTATAACTACTACTATGAAAGTGTTGCATGAGAGATTAAGAATGGGTGTTAGGGCCCTGCCCAGTTGGCTCAGTGGTAGAGTGTCAGCCTGGCGTGTGGAAGTCCAGGGTTTGATTCCCTGCCAGGGCACACAGGAGAAGCACCTATCTGCTTATCCACCCTACTCCCTCTCCTTTATTTTTCTATTCCCCTCCTGTAGCCAAGGCTCCATTGGAGCAAAGTTGGCCCCAAGCTCTAAGGATGGCTCCATGGCCTCCATCTCACGTGCTAGAATGGCTCCAGTTGCAACAAAGCAATGGCCCAGATGGGCAGAGCATCGCCCCCTAGTGGGCTTGCTGGGTGGATCCCAGTGGGGCGCATGTGGGAGTCTGTCTCTCTGTCTCCCCGCTTCTCACTTCAAAAAAAAAAAAAGAAAGAAAGAAAGAAAGAAAGAAAGAAAGAAAGAAAGAAAGAAAGAAATATGTTACCCTGCCTGACCAGGCAGTGGTGCAGTGGATAGAGCACTGTACTGAGACACAGAGGACCCAGCTTCAAAACACCGAGGTTGCCAGCTTGAGCATGGGCTCATCTGATTTGAGCAAGGCTCACCAGCTTGAGCCCAAGGTTGCTGATTTGTCAAGGGGTCACTGGTTCTGCTGTAGCCCCCTGGTCAAGGCACATATCAGAAAGCAATCAATGAACAACTGAAGTGCCAAGACAAAGAATTGATGCTTCTCATCTCTCTCTGTTCCTCTCTTTCTTTCCCTATCTGTCTCTCTGTCACAAAAAAAGAAAAGAAAAAGAAATACTAGGTGTTACCTAGGAAGGGGTTCTTGCACTCTTCCCTCAAGATAGAAATCAAGAGAGGAGGTGAAACAGATGTTAAACAAGGGGCATACTGAAAACAAAGTGGAGGGAAAGGGGTAAGGGAGAGAGCTTGATGCATCAATGGAGCATGCACTAATGAGGAATGTGACTCTGTGACCGGCTGCTGTTGTCTGGTTTATAGAGGGCTTGGTTCTTCATGCAGATGCAGAGAGGATTTCTTTGCTTTCCAGGTTCCTGCCATGAGCTGGTATTATGGCCATTCTGGCTTTTGTTTTCAGGGGCTGGTATCCACCAGTGCATGCACACAGTGGAGCTTTTAGGGGAGTGCCTGAAGAGAAACTTTAAACTTATCTAGCAGACTCAAACAATAAAAATAACAGTAATTGAACAGCATTGCCATCCATTTCAGAGAGGCTCAACCTGTCTCAAAGGGACTTGGTTCAGAGTTTTCTGCCTCTATCACTTACTAGCTATTTAACCCAGCATAGGTTTTTAACCTCTCTAAACTTCCGCCTTCCCGTTTGAGTCACTGGATGCTTAATGAGGTATGCATGCAAATTCATTGACTCGGTATCTAGCATATTGTATGTACCCAGTAAATGTTAGCTATTATTAATAATAATTTTTTGTCATCATTATTCTCTACCCTCAATTGCTCCAGAATTTAGAGGCTGAGAAATTTTCCAAATCCACTGGTCAATATTAGAAGTAACATATTCCCAAATATATCTGCCTTATTAGGTATCATGGTAGCAGAACAAAAACTAAGTTGAAATAATTAAATAAGTGCAAGGCAAGGGGCGAGAGAAAACACCATCTGCCAGCTCTCTGTGAGTCATTTAGGAGTGAGTTGGAAGATAATGAAGGCCATTGGATTCTGGTCATGGATGGGTCCTTCTGCTTGGCTGGTGTTATCGCCTTTCTCTGAATAAAAATAGCCCAGGCATCCTTTACCAAAGCTCAGTAAGCACAGAGTATGTGAATAAAAATAAAAGGGATGCACAATAAAATCTTTGGGGAAATTTACCACAATTTATTTTGTTTCCTGTTGTACCCATGAATTCTAATATAATCAACAGTTTAAGCAGAACTGTAAGGCATTTATTTTTTTGGCTCTTTACAGTCACTTTTATACTATTTTCCTAGTGGAACTCTTCATAAGAAATGCCTGTCAGGACCAGGGCACAGTGTTCCGATGTAAGCAGCATGGTGGAGTGAGTGCAGCACTGCACACGTCACTAACAAAGGCTCCGGTTTGGGTTTGGCCACCTACTTACCACTTGGGAGAACACTGGTGTTCCCTCAGCCTTGGTTTCTGTTCAACCAAATGGTGATGCTCATTAAGGTCCAAATGAAATTAGATGAGAGAGGAATAAAATATTATTTAAAAAGTGCTTTGTAAATATTAGTTTGTTATGATTAAAAATAGTTACTTTTGAAGAACAGTTTCACATCATGATTTTTGAGATTAAAGTAACTGATTACAAGTTCCTAGCCATGTGGAATAACTCAAATTGGGGCACTTCACTTGAACTCTTGTGGCTCAATATTCTCATCTGTGAGGTGTGAATAACAACGTGCTAACCTCATAAAGCTGTAAGGAGGGAGATGATGTAGGTCAGACTCGCAGAGAACAGTGTGCTTGTTTGGCGGCTGCTATGATTTGAATATGAGAGCAAATAGACATCACTTTTTTGTGTTTTTGCATTGTTAAAAGCAGTACTTTTGGGGGCAGTTTTGGAATGTTTTACTAATATTGTAATTTTTTTTTTTTGCAGTTATATAGGGACAACTACTAACTTATAGCTGGCATTCTGGAGAGATTGCAATAATAGAAAAATAGAAGATAGAAAAGAGGCCCTTGAGAATAAGAGAGTAGTTCTGGGTTTTATTTTTATAGATGTTTCCTTTATCAAATTGATTTTAATATTTAAAAAGCAAGAATTAGCCCTGGCTGGAGAGCTCTGTTGATTAGAATATTGTCCTGATACACAAACGTTGTGGGTTCTATCCCTGGTCAGGCACATACAGGAACAGATTAATGTCCCCCCCTCTCTCTATCTCTCTCTTTCCTCCTCCTTCCCTCCCCCTCTTTTCCTCCCTTTCTCTCTTTCTAAAATCAATCAATAATTTTTTAAACAAAGCAAGGATTATAATAGGTACATAATTTGAGAAGAATGTATAGGTATGGAGGATAAAGCCAGAGGTTTTGGTCCCCCCCTGCCACGAAGAACTGGCTGTGGACATTGAATACAGTGTTTAATATCACTTGCCCCAAAAGAGATGGGCAGATGACATCAGTGCTTCTCCAGCTAGGGCACACAGGAGAATCACCGGGAGTGCTTTTGAAAAATATTGTATCTGGCTCCATTAGGTCCTCCTTGAGTCAATCGAATTGTAATCTCTGAGGGGAAGAGCCAGGCTCCCAGCACACCATGATTCCGGGATACACAGTGAGGCTCACCACTAACCAATGGGGTGTTCACTAGGGTCTTTTCCAACTCTGAACTCCTGTACCTCTGAACATCTCTTTTTACTGCAGTCACATACGTAAACAGTGCTTTGTAAAATGAAAACAGATCTAGAGCAGTAGCTAGAAAGGGTTAGGGGATTTGATTTAATCTATTACCTCTGAAAGTTATTTTCTGAACCTCACTGTAAATCATAAGCTTCGGTATGGGAGGCATGATGACTACGCTTCAACTGTCCAGGCTACGTATTAAACTCAGCTGTCTCCTTTTCGGTTTACCTCTTCTTTACGTGAAAAGTTCTACTCCGTAGAAGTTTGCTTCTAATACAGGCAAAGTACGTAATACAACATTTAAAAATCACAGAGTATTTCTTTGGTTGCTATAAGGTCTCATCTCTGCACACAGGATAGAAGGAGAGGAAAAAAGTGGGTAACTTTCCACAGAGGGATTTTCTCATCCATTGTTCTCAGCACTAGCACCAGCCTGGATATCATGTTTTTGTAATAGAAATATTCAATGAAAAAAACTGCTAGTGTTTTTGATTTTCATTTATATCATTACAAGGAAAGAAGGAGCATATGGCTTGGATCAGGAAAGGGAAAGTTAGCTATGAGGGTGCATTTGCAAGAGACATTAATTAGGACTGAGAGTACCTCAAGTACTTGGGAGACAAATTTGTTTAATGAGCTTCATGGTTTGCAGATGCCTTTCCCTCTTCCTTTGCCATGATTCCAAATAAAGCAGCTTTATCTGTGCAGAAGCAAGCATGCATGAGAAGTCATATAATTTTTTTTATTTAGACATTTAAATTTAACAGGGTGATATTGGTCAACCAGAGTACATAGATTTAGAGAAAATATCTCCACATCATTTGGACAGTTGATTATACTGTACACCCATCACCCAAAGTCAATTCATCTTTTGTCAGCCTATATTTTGTTTCTCTTTAAGCACCTTCCTTTCCTCCCGCCCCCCCTCCCTCTCCACCTTTTCCTTCCCCCTGGTAACCACTGCACTCTTGTCCATGTCCATGAGTCTCAATTTTGTGTCCCATCTATGTATGGAATCATACAGTTTTAAGTTTTTTCTGATTTACTTATTTCACTCAGTATAATGTTATCAAGGTCCATCTATGTTGTTGTAAATGATACTATGTTATCATTTCTTATGGCTGAGTAGTATTCCATATGTACCACATCTTCTTTGTCCTATCCTCTACTGAAGGGCATTTCAGGGATTTCCATGTCTTGGCCACCATGAATAATGCTGTGATGAAGATGGGGCTGCATGTGTCTTTTCGTAAACATGTTTTTTAATTTTGGGAGTATATACCCAGTAGAGGGATTGCAGGGTTATATGGTAGTTCTATTCTTAATTTTTTGAGGAACCACCATACTTTCTTCCAAAATGGTTATACTAATTTACATTTCCACCAACAGTGAATGAGGGTTCCTTTTTCTGCACAGCCTCTCCAGCACTTGTTATTACCTGCCTTGTTGATAATAGCTAATCTAACAGGTGTAAGGTGGTATCTCATGGTAGTTTTGATTCGCATTTCTCAAATAGCTAGTAATGATGAGCATTTTTTCATATATCTCAGCAACAAACAAACAAACAAACCAATAAAAAAGATGGGAAGAGGACATGAACAGATACTTCACCCAAGAAGAAATACAAATGGACATATGGTTTTTGTACTTCACTCTGTTCATGCTTGAAAGCAAGTTGACAGAACCTTCTCACGAGTAAGATATCTGTTACAGTAATATACACAGTCACACTAAAAAGAGTTGTGATTTCACCTTGATGTGCTCAGGGCTTTGCCTGTAAAGAGATCTCCCTTCCTTGGTCTACTACAGCTGAGTGCTGATGTGCTGCTGTCCCTGTTCCTGGAGATGCTTGCCCTGGAGTATGCTCGAGTGGAGGACACTGCACTCTCCTGTCCCGTGTTTGTGTTGGCTCTACTGTTTCCTTTGATCGGGTGGCTAATAACATATCTCTTGAGCCTTGTGGAGCTGATGAAAGCCATGTGTCTGGGCTAAGTATTTGGAACTTTATTTTTGGTATTATCATAATATTAATATCCGTCAGTACATTTAAAAACATGAGCATGAGGCCTTAGATACATGGAATTCTCTGGTGAATAGTGGCGGGGGAGGGAGTGCACCTGACTTATGTGTTATGTTGAACCCTCGAAAGCATATATTGTATCACTTTCTTTTAAGTGGGAGGGCTGTAATGATTCTCTTGGGACACATAAACATTTCCTCTGAAGTCTCCACTTGCTTAATGGCTAGCCATGAGTTTTAGATTTCTTGCTACCCCAAGTGAACTCATTTTAATAAAAGCAATCATTTTCAGCTGTTTTATTGTTGCTTGGCGAAGAAGGCAAAGGTCAAGTGGAAACTGAGGAAAAATTTGTTTTCTCATTGAAGCAACATTTATGGGTGATGTAGAAAGGTAGGCTATGGGGATAAGTAGACGAGGCTAGTGATCAAGAGTGAGGATTTTGGAGCTAGACTTTCTGGCTTTGAGTCCTAGTTCTACTACTTGCTTTCTGTAAATCCCAATCAAGCTACTAATCTCTGTGTGCCTCATGTATAAAATGGGGATGGCAGATTGAATGTGTTAATTCTTGTAAAGGGATTAGCATAGTTTCTGCACATCAGAAGCACTCACTACATGCTTCTGTCCATTGGGCAGAGCCCCATATTCGTAATATCAAGAGACTATTTTTCTGTAGAACTGGGTTGATTCTGTGAGCCTAATTTAAGGTGTTCCTTCTGTTCCTTGGGCTAAGTGGTTCTGTGATGCTGGACAAGGAGTGTAAACCTCAAATACCTAACTGTTCTTGTTTATAATATTTAGATTAATTTAATGCTGCTTATAAAAATATTGAGAGAGCCCTGGCCTATTGGCTTAGTGGTAGAGTGTTGGCCCGGCATGTGGAAGTACCAGGTTCGATTCCTGGTCAGGGCACACAGGAGAAGTGCCCATCTGCTTCTCCCCCCTCCCCCCTCTCCTTCCTCTCTATCTCTCCCACTCCTGCAGCCAAGACTCCATTGAAGCAGAGTTGGCCCCGGGCACTGAGGATGGCTCCATGGTCTCCGCCTTAGGTGCTAGAGTAGCCCTGGCCGCAGTGGAGCAATGCCCCAAATGGGCAGAGCATCACCTCCTGGTGGGTATGCAGGTGGATCCCAGTTGGGCACATGTGGGAGTCTACCTCCTTGCTTCTAACTTCAGAAAAATACAAAAATATATATATACTGGGAGGAAAAAAAATGACCATTCTTATAAATACTTTCTGCTCTACTGAGAGTGTACAGCAGGACCAGAAAATGATATGTATAATAATTTATGAGTCAAACCTTTCCCAAAAAATAACATTGATGCCCTGATATGAGACATTTTCTAATAGTCAGTATTTAGCATCTAGATCTCTGAATCACAATAATAAGAAATGCTATTGAACTGTAACTGATTCTTAGATTGTGTACTCAAGTATTTGATTTTGGCAGGTCATTTATTAAAAATAAAACAAAAACTCTTTACTATTTTATTTCTCACTTACCCCACCTAGTTCCAGAAAGGATTTAAGACCACTGAAAAGCACTTGTTGAATGTGTTCAGAAAGTAGGAGTTACTTTATTGTCTTGTGGCTTTCAGTATTACTACTCGATGGTGAGAAGTCATATTTTTCCTTCCTAGTTTCATTTGAACACACATTTTGACTCCCATATGTATTATTCATTAAAATCCGATAGAAATCAAGGAAAAAACTCTGTTAAGGAAAAGCCACTTGTTAGTTCAGAATTGAATATCAGTGTTATTTATTATTAAATTATGAGCTACCTATAAATACAGCAAGTGGTCATAGTTTTCAACACCTGCCGAATGGCTCTTCTTTCTGACACACCCAATCTTTAATTCCTTTAATGTGTCTGTGGTTATTTTTTTCATAGTTATCTGGATCCTAAGATAAGAGATGAATACGGAGTGCTAAGGGCTTTGTCTCCCCTGATATAATTGGACTTTAGTAAAAGTTGGTGATGGTCAATGTTTATTTCAGTCAGCACATAATAAATTTGAAGACAATTAAAGGAGTACAGGAGACTTTGGCTATACTGATACCATTCAGCTAACTGTGCAAAGACAAGAAAGTCGATTTATTTCCTTCAAACTAGCTCTTTGTCTATAAAACAAAGAGGATGAGCTAGTTTTAAACTCTTTTCTAACTATCATGCTATGATCTTATGATGCTAGGAATCAACATGACTATTGAGGCTATAATAGTTACATTCATTTTAATGAATAGTTTCTTAACATTGTGATTAATTTGTCCACATATCACTAAACCAAAATATGGAATTTTTAATATATTCAGATACCTGACATAGATCTACCCAAGGCTCTTTATTCTGTAGAATTTTAATGTAGTACTCTCATTATGAATCCCTTGTCTTCTACTATTTTATTTACTCTTGAAGGTAGCTTTATTTATGTATTTATTTGTTTATTCCACAAAAGAGGGATACATAATTGATTGAGAAGAAATATATTCTTGTCAGGCAAGTTGCCAAAAATTAATATGCATTAATTCAAGGAATATTTATTCAGTAATCTAGTAAATAGGAATAAAACAATGAATGACACATGGGGTTTGCCTCAAGAAACTTATGGGCTAGTGGGAGTACAGAAATATAAGTAGGTAATTATAATACTGTGCAGTATGGATTGGAGAAAGTGCAGGGTGTAAAATAAGCACATGTAGAAATCCAGGGGAATCATTGCAGATGTCCCAGAAAACATGCATATGTGTGGGTGGCTGGAGTAAGTTAGGATATGGAGTGGTTTCCGGTAAAGCAGCATGTGCAAGAGCCTGGAGGTGAGAGAAAACTGAATGTCTAGGATCTGAAGGTAATTTACATTGTATGTAATTGGGGTAGGGGAGGGGGAGAGAGGCAGAGGGCAGCAGGGAGAGATGAGGTGGAAGAGGAACATAAAAATTTGGGGTTTGATCCTGAGGACAATAAAGAACCATTGGAGGGTTTGCCATAGAGGACCAAAATATAATATTAAAATTAAAAAAAAAAACACACAAACACGTTAGTGTGGCAAATGATTTGGAGTGAGGCAGAACTGGACACAAGATTAATCAGAGCTCTATAATAATAAGGTAGGCTAGAGATGAGGTGGTCTTTATAAATTAAAGAAGAAAGATGTAATAGGAAAAAATAAGATGTGTTAGAGGATTTTTAAGGACATAGAATCAACAGGATTTGATGATTTATTCATTAAAAATATTTGTTGGATTTATGTCTCTGATCATTGTAAGGGTAAGTTGTATTAGATAAACCCTGCCACTGTAAATAACTGTGAAACCTGGACAAAATATAAAAAACAATACTTACAGGCATTGGATTGCACCTCAGTGTTGGGCTGCAATCCAGACGCAGGAAACACAAGAGGTAAGCTCCAGATTCATACAGGTTTTTTCTCAAAGAGCATTTTCCAGGCTATGGTTCTTTGACAGAATGTACCCAAGAAGGTAGCATCTTGCCAAATGAATGGTGAGTTTCTGGTTCCTAAATTGGCTGATATTTGGGGCCAGGACACCAAAAATGGGGGCCTTGCAAAAAAGAAACCCAAGAAATCTGGGTGCAAATCCCTTTCAGGTCTGTGGTTAACTCTTAGGATCAAATTCCAAGAAGTTTGGAAAGGAGCTTTTCCAGAGAGCTCCTTAGCTGAGAGCTAAGGAGACATTCCAGTGTGGGGAGATGTTAGAATGCAAGCTCGACCAGAGTGAAGGGATCCCAGAGAGGCCACACGGTACAAATTAATAGTAAAAAGAAACTAGGAAAAACCATCCCAACAAAACCCACAAACAGGTCTTGTCAGATAAAGTAAATCTGCAGTAACTTAAATGCTGCACAACAAAACTCAGCCATCTTTAGAAGACAATACCATGCAGAGCCTCTTCAATATAATATACACAATGTTCAGCATTCAATAAAAAATTACTACACATTCGAAGAAGTTAGAAAAGCATTTGATAATCAAGTGATAAAACAGTCAATAAAAGCAAACCTAGAAATAGTTTGGCTGATGAGAACTTCACATTATACAGAGTTTATTGTGTGCATATACTGTCAGCTGTGAACAAGACAGAAATCTCGAAACTCAGGGGATGTCTTATACTTTAGAGAGGAGAACAGACAAGATGAATAGGTAAAATATTTGGTATGTTCATAGGTGGGACACAGAATTGAGACTCATGGACATAGATAAGAGTACAGTGGTTACCAGTAGGAGTGGAAGGGAGTAAACTGAAGAGGGTTGGGGGGAGAGGGGAGGGGCATAAAGAGAAACAAATATAAGGTGACAGAGGATGATCTGACTTTGGATGATGGGTATACAACATAATCAACTGTCCAAATGATGTGGAGATGTTTTCTCTAAATCTATGTACTCTAGTTGACCAATGTCACTCTGTTAAATTTAAATGTCTAAATAAAAATAAAGAAATTTAAAAATATATTTGGTATGTTAAATGGTAAAAAATAATATGGAGAAAAAGAAAGAACATAAATAAGAAATGGTGTGTTAAGAGGATGGGATTTAGGGAACCAGAAAAAGATTAAGTGTTCGGTGCTGATGAAAAGAGAAATTAAAAGATGCTGTCCATGTTTTGAGCTTGTGTTTTTATATTGCCTTGAGATAGCCAAGAGGAAGAGCCTAATTACTTGTAGAGAGATGGTATTTTGAGAATGTTTAGCTTGAGATGCCTGTGAAACTTTAAATGAAATTTGATAGTAAGCAATTGGGCACATGAATTTGGAGAGCAGAAGATACCCATTCTAGAGCTGTTAATTGAGAGTGATCAGAATATATGATAAAAACAATGACAAAGAGTGTAAAAAGAGAAGGGAAAATAAAGAAATACTTCAGGATTGCAAATGCACGCACGAGACTGGTAATTAACTGTTAGGATAAGCAATAGAATATGTGGTCATAAAAGTCAAGTGTTTTAGCAGAAGGAAGGGGTCATCAGTGATGAGAAATTTGATTAAAAATCAAAACAGGCCTGACCTGTGGTAGCGCAGTGTGATAAAGCGTCGACCTGGAACACTGAGGTCGCCGGTTCGAAACCTTGGGCTTGCCCGGTCAAGGCACATATGGGAGTCGAAGCTTTCTGCTCCTCCCCCTTCTCTCTCTCTCTGCCTCTCTCTCTCACACTCCTCTCTCTCTAAAAAATCAATAAATAAAATATTTTAAAAAATCATCAAAACAAATAAGCACTAAAATGTTTTCTTAGATTTAGAAACAAAGAATTTAGCTATAATGGACAGTAATCAAAGAGGATTATCACTGCAAGGGTGTGTGTTTGTATGTTTTAAGAGTGAAAGACTTCAACATATTTAAGTGTGCTTAAAACATTTTTCAAAGGTTTAGTTAACTGTGCAATCTGACCAGTTGGAAAGAGATGAAAAAAGCATGATCATGTCTAGATTAGGCACATGGTATTTTAATTTCTGGGATGATTCTTCGGTTCTACTTTTGAGGCACAGAGGTAACTTCTAATTCTCGTTACACTGCTATTCAGGTGATATTAATGCCAAATCTTACATACCGGAACTTCTAGCTTTATCTCAGTTTCTTCCTCATTTAACTTGCTCTAAGTATTTATTTATTCAAAATACTAAAAAGAAAAAGACTTTATGGCAATTTTTCTTACTAAATTTATTTAACGTTGGCTCAAGTTTAGTTTTAGTTTAGCTCAATTTATCTACATCTCAAAAGAAACTAAAAAAATTACCACAATCTTTATTTTTGCATTGAGTATCCAAAAATTAGTTAAAAGTGGAGACATGTATATTCGAAGGTGACTAACATTTTTACAATGAAAAGGCCAAAAATAAATGGAAGAAAACAATATTGTAAATAAAAGAAACTCTTTATTCATTGCAACAATAATACAGTATAATATGATAAATGCATAATAAAAACATTTGTAATATTTTATATTGTAATTATGCTTACATGCCTATTAATTTTTAATAATAATTGTAAGAAAAAGTACTCATTTAGTAAAACTAAATATCAAACAAAACCACTAATTTGAAGTGATATTTGGGTGTATTTATCATTTTCTAATTAAAAAATATCTTTTATGCAACTATTTAATCAAAATGTGTTATTAATTGATATGGTTTGAGGTTAAATTTCCACTTTAAAACTGGAATTTCAGGAAAATACTTCTAAATAAAATTTTATATATTTAGAAATTATTAAATAGATAATGAATTAATAAAACGTGAATTGTACTTACATGTCTATGATTGAATATTCACTGAGAAAGAAATAATCGTGAGTCTACGATGTCATATGCGCAGTGCTGTGTTTCAGTAATGTAAGGCCAGTAGCTGCAGCCACCATCACAGTTGCCTGGCTCTTGGAGTTTTGCATTTGATCTGGACAGATGGTAAAGAAACTGTGGAGCCAAAAACTGGTGGGTCATTTTCCTTTAATCCTAGAATACCCAGTAAGTGAGTAAATACACACAATGAGAAAACACTTCCCTTTCCATTCAGGGCTTCCAAAGCCACTGACTCATCCAAGTTCTCCTAGAATCAAAGGCTCCCACCTCTTTGCCTCCATTTTGGCTGCTTCCACTCCTCCACGTGGCCCCTCTCTCTCCCCTGGACGAACGTGGTCTCTCTCTCCTCAAGATGACCTCCTAGCTCCTCCTTTTAAAACTTTTCCTTGGGACAACACCCTCCTCTAGCACATATTAGCATAACCAAGCCCCTTCCCAAGCAAGAATGGCACTTAGCTGTATCATGTGAGGGCAGCAGTCATCTTTAACAATAAGAGTGAGAAAAAATAATTTATCTGCCCAACAAGTACGAAGTACATAAAGCCATTTGCACACTCAATATATTGCATGCTCACTCAACGTCTCTCGTGCGGAGCGCATGCGTCTCATAATCACATCTTGCTGCACTATATTAATCCTTAAAGAATCGTCATGTCAAATACAAATATCGTATACATCACACCACACAGAATGGATCTACTCTGCATTGATCAAATATGGACATTTACAGATTAGTTTTCTAATGTCCAAAAGCAGGACATGTAGGAGGACACTTTTTGAGGGAGGATGGAACTTAGAAAAGAACAACTGTCCTCCCTAAAGGAGGACGATTGGTCACCTTATATTCAGACTCTTTTTTTGTCATACACACATTATTCTTTAAACAAGAAGAATCCTTTATGATGTTTAACACAATCTAGTTTAATTTCTGACTCCAAATTGCAATAACTAATATTTTGGTCAGTAATTAAACACCTCCAAACTTTTAAAGAAGGACTTCTTTGCATACAGGAATCCTTTCTCTGTTAATGGATGTATGTGAACAAAGTGTTAATTCTCTTAGGAGTCTATTATGTTCTTCATTCAAATTAAAAAATATTAATTTAAGATGGTCCTGTGTCACAGGGCAATAACCATTTGGAGATTACAGGGAGTGCATCGAGGACCCTAAGGGAAATTGCCACACAATTCCCTAGACGTGTTTCGTGAGAAGGCCCAAGCCCCAGTTCCTATAGGTATCTATTAGTACACACAAATAGAAGCTGCAACAAGAATGAGGAAGTCAAGAAGCGGAGAAGAGAATGAGAAAGTCAGGAAGGGAAATCTTTAGAACAGACAAAAGGGCAAGGCAGTAACTTAAATGTCCCCACCTACTGACCAACTAGAATTTTTAATTCTATCCTTATTGTGCTGCATTGAGCATGTACTGCATTCAGTACTTTTGTCAGTAAAGCCACCATGGCTTTTGCCTCGGAGCACTAAACTCTGTTCCTGTTCTATGTTCTGATTCAGGGCCTCTACAGTCCAGATTAAATGTTCAAGAGTAAAGTGATAAAAAATAGAACATTCCTGAGAACTTGTGCTATAAAATTAGAAACAAAAAGGACAGAAGTGCATATTTATGTCAGTGAAAATGAATTGTGACAACATTATGCCCATTGACTGCATTAGAACTGAATCTATGAGGTTGCTTCTGACAAGATTGAAAGACTTCAACACCAAAATATTTGATCAATTATCTTTTGCTTTGAAAAGTAAAAAAAAAACCAAAACACAAAACACACACACACACACACACACACACACACACACACACACACACACACACACAGATTTATCTACTAGAAATATGTGTTTTCCCAACTTAAGCCAGGACGACCCTGCTGTACTTCACCTTGATGCACAGCCTGCACAGCCTTCAGCATGCCACATTTGCCTCACTGTTTCCACTCCCCATTGCAGTTCCTTGGTGTACAGGAGAGGAGGTGGCTTTCCTGGGTGTTAAGTTCAGTTGTGGACACACCTCTCCCAAACTGGTAACTCTCAGAGTTAGAGCTCTCTGTAATCAGTTTTTGGTCCAAAGGTAGTTATTTTGGTGACTGGATCCAGCATTAGCTTTAAACTATTCTCTGCCTGGCTTAACCCACCGAAAGCACTTAAGAGATGGTCTTACCATGCCAAATATACCTAGTTATCATGCAGTCCTCTGCACATTGACTAGGTACTGGTTTTGCACTGACCTTTCGGCTGGAGAACATCTGCGGCAACGACATCTTTTATTTCCATGTTTCAATGTTATAAATGATAGTGAAAAAAGTTCTTATGGGTAGCAGGTCATAGGGCTCCTTAATTATTTTCTTGGGACAAATACCAGCAAAGAAGAACTCTTAAAAGATACTGATAACTTGCCAGAAATACTAACCAATTAATAATACCAGATTCAGTGACTCTGTACCTTCACCAACAGAGAGCATTGAAAATGCTAAATGTCTAATAGTTTGATGGATTATAAAGCCATGTTACTTTAATGTATGTTCCTTCATTAATTATTATTGATGTTCACTGTTTTTTAGGTAAGGTTTTCATAGACTTTACTTTTTGAGCAGTTTGAGGTTCACAAAAAATGTAGAAGAAGAGATATCCCACATACCTCTGCTCCACGCATGCATAACCTTCCCCACTGTCAACATTCCTCACTGGGGGTACATTCATTAAGACTGATGAATCTACACTAACATGTCATTCATTATCACCTGATTCATAGTTTACATTAGGTTTCACTTGCAATGTTACTGTAGGGTTTTAATTTCTTCTTTTGTGAGTTACTTAGTTTACGTTCTTAGCCCATTTTTCTTTTTATTATTTTAAAGAGCTTTTTATATATATGCAAAAGAGATATACATTTTCTTAACATTATCCAGAAAGAAAGGAAATTTAGCATAAAAAAGTTCTGTAACTAGTTCAATGTTTCCCATGAACCTCTACTCTTGCCAGGGGGAGTTGGTGAGAGTGGTGGAGAGAGCTTAAACTTGTCAATGATTGTTTATCAGATTCTACAAGTTTAAACAGACTTATTCTTTAGCTATCTTAATATCAAGTAAATGCTCAGACTTTAATATATACTAGACTTCTCCCTATTTTTACATGAAGGTGATAGCTAATTGTTTTTGTGTGTTAGTGGGGAAGGGTACTTATGTGATCCCTTGTAGTGTGGGGGTAATTTATGAAAGTACAAAGATGTTTGAGTAACTCTTGTGAAGCTTATTGTCTATTTGACTCTCTGGTGAAATAGTATACTGAAGCTTAAGGTAGTTCTTGTCTTGGTCAGAGCCTGTGATCAGGCAACCCTTGGCTGCCTCTATCTAGCTCTGACTTAATTTCTTCATTCTTTAGCCTTGGAAACATTTCACACTCAGAAGGAGCCAAGGAAAGCCTGGTAATATTAACTCAATCCCTTTCTTTTCCTAACCACTGTAAGTGGCCATTTTTAGTTTATTTCTCAGAGTTTCAAATTCAGAGTGGAATGCAAGCCTCTCCTGCTCATGGCTTTTTTCCTCCATCTTTCCAAAACCCCACTCCTGTCATGGTTTGGTTCAGGAGGGAAGAGCCAGGGTACTTTTATCTGATTCTCCTCCTGCTTTTCTCTTTTCCACACTACACTATGGTAGTGTTGGTAGTTTTTCTTCTTCCTCTTCTTATCTAGCTGGAACTCCTCTTGAGTCATATTCTGTTCCTGAGACAAAAACGTTTCAAGCATAGAAGAAACATTTTGAGCTAAATCCACTAGTCTTGGCAATTAGAATGGGCACTTCAGGGCAATGACAAATTAGGGATTATATAGGGTGAAATGTATTATTTTGATACTCCATAGATGTTAGATGTTATTTGTTCTATAAATATATGTACATAGAGATTCAGATGTTTAGATCAGACAGAATTGAGGTCTTTCATGTATGTTGCATTTATGCTCTCATTTTTTCTTCTTTAAAAAGAAAATTATGGTCTTTCTCATAATAGAAATTTTCTACATTTTCATGTATCAAATCTACTTGTCATATGTTTATTGGTTTCTGAATTTTGTAAAGCTTAAAAGGTTTTTTTTATTATCAAGAATAAGTTGTGCTCACATCTGTTTTTTTGAAATACTTTTATGACTTAATTCTTTCTTTTACCGGTAGACATTTGGTATAAAGCATACTGTAATAATCTAAATACACACATATATCATACACTTAATAACCAACTTAAACTCAATATATATTACTGAATAATCCATTTTCCCCTTATTGACTTGAAATGTTACCTTATTATGTGTCAAATTCTTAATTGCTTGTGTTTGTATTTTTTACCTTGTTCCATTGATATGCCTGTCTGTTTCTTTACTGGTTCAACAGAATACTTTAAAAGTTAGCTCTACAACATTTTAATGCCCATTCAGGCTATTCTCTCACTGTTTTTAAATTTCAGCGTTTTTAAAAAATATTTTTTTAATCATTTCATAAATTTCACTCAGGTGATTTCTAGAATAATTTCAATTCTCCCAAAATTGACTGTTGTTCTCTTTGTCATGCATTAAAAATTAAAATTAAATCAATAACCTTTTAAAAAACAAAATACAAAACTTTTTTTTTCTTTAGAGCTTATTAGGACTCATCAATTTAGGGCATGTCAATAATTACCTCTATCTTCACCCACCCCATATTTTTTTTTCTAAGTATTTTTTTTCAAATTTTATTTAGAAAATTAAATTTACTAGGGTGACATTGATCAATAAGAATACAAAGGTTTCAGGTGAACATTTATATAGCATTTGAACTGCTGATTATGTTGTATGCCCATCACCCAAAGTCAAATCATTTTCTGTCACCATGTATTTGTTCCTCTTTACACCTTTCCCCAACCCACTCCCCACTCCTCATTCACTCAAGTCACCTTCCACCTCCTCCATGTTCCTTTCCCCCGGTAATCACTTCACTTTTATCTATGTTCATAAGTCTCAGATTTAAATCCCACCTATGTGTGAAATCATATGGTTCTTAGCTTTTTCTGATTTACTTATTTCACTCAATATAATGTTCTCAGGCTCCATTCATGTTGTTGTAAATATCATTATGTTATTGTTTCTAATGGCTGAGTAGTATTCCATTGTATGTATGTATGTATGTGTGTGTGTATGTGTGTGTGTGTGTGTGTGTGTGTGTGTGTGTGTATATATATATATATATATATATATATATATCACATCTTCTTTATCCAATCCTCTATTCAAAGGACTCTTTGGTTGTTCCACATCTTGGCCAATGTGAACAATGCCGTGATAAATATGGGGGTGCATGTGTGTTTATATACCAATGCTTTTGAGTTTGGGGGTTATATACCCAGTAGAGGAATTGCTGGGTCATATCGTAGTTCTATTCTGAATTTTTTGAGGAACCACTGTACTTTCTTCATAATGTTTGTACTAATTTGCATTCCCACCAGCAGTGAATGAGGGTTCCTTTTTCTGCACAGCCTCTCCAACACTTGTTATTATCTGTCTTGTTGATAATAGCTAGTCTAACAGGTGGGAGATGGTATTTCATTGTAGTTTTGATTTGCATTTCTCTGATAGCCAGTGAAGATGAGCATCTTTTCATATACCTGTTAGCCATTTGTATGTCTGCTTGGGAGAAGTGTCTGTTCAGGTCCTCTCCCCATTTAATTGGATTGTTTGCTAGTTTCTTGCTGAGCTTTGTGAGTTCTTTACATATTTTGGATATTAACCCCTTATCGGAGCTGCTGTTTGCAAATATTATCTCCCGTTTAGTTGACTGCGTATTTGCTTTGTTGTCAGTTTCTTTTGCTGTGCAGAAGCTTTTAGCCTGATATAGTCCTATTCATTTATTTTTGCCTTTACTTCCCTTACTTTGGGGTCAAATTCATTAATTTTTTTTCTATGGCCAAGGTTCATGATGTTAGTACCTATGTTTTCCTCTATGTAATTTATAATTTCAGGTTTTATATCTAGGTCTTTGATCTATTTTGAATTAACTTTTGTGCAGGGGAGCAAAATGTAGTCAAGTTTTATTCTTTTGCATGTGGCTTTCCAATTTTCCTAGCACCATTTATTGAAGAAGGTTTCTTTTCTCCATTGTGTGTTTTTGCCTCCTTTGTCAAAGATAATTTGTCCATATATATGTAGTTTTATTTCTGGGCTCTCGGTTTTGTTCTGTTGGTCTATATGTCTGTTTTTCTGCTGATACCATGTTGTTTTGATTATCTTGGCTCTACAGCAGTGGTCCCCAACCCCCGGGCCACGGACGGGTACCAGTCTGCAGAGAAAGAATAAATAACTTACATTATTTCTGTTTTATTTATATTTAAGTCTGAACGATGTTTTATTTTTAAAAAATGACCAGATTCCCTCTGTTACATCCGTTTAAGACTCACTCTTGATGCTTGTCTTGGTCACATGACACATTTATCCGTCCCACCCTAAGGCCGGTCCGTGAAAATATTTTCTGACATTAAACTGGTCTGTGGCTAGAAAAAAGGTTGGGGACCACTGCTCTACAGTGTCATTTGAAATCAGGTAGTGTGATACTTCTGGTGTCATTCTTTGTCTTCAGGATTGCTTTGGCTATTTGAGGATTTTTATGGTTCCATACAAAGCTGTTAATTTTTTTTCTACTTCTTTAAACAATGACATTGGAATTTTTATAGGAATTATATTAAATTTGTATATTGTTTTAGGTAATATGGTTATTTTAACTATGTTGATTCTTCCAATTCATGAACATGGAATATTTATCCTTTTCATTATGTCTTTTTTAATTTCTTTCAATAATGTTTTATCGTTTTCAGTATATAGGTCCTTCACATTCTTTTTTAAGTTTATTCCTAGGTGCTATATTTTTTTTTTGTTGCAATTATAAAAATAATTTTTTTGTTCATTTTCCGAAGTTTCATTGTTGGCATTAGAAAAGCCATAGTAGATTTTTATATAATGACTTTGTATCCTGTGATTTTATTCTAGTGGTTTATTGTTTATTGTTTCTAATAGTTTTTTTGATACAGATGATATGATCTGCATAAAGTGATACTTTTACTTCTTTTCTGATATGAATGCCTTTTATTTATTTTTCTTGTCTGATTGCTCTGGCTAAAACTTTCAGAACTATGTTGAATAAAAGTGGGGAATGTTTGCAGCCTTGTTTCATTCCTAATTTTAGAGGAAAAGCTTTCATATTTTTCCATTTAGTATGATATTAGCTGATGGTTTGTCATATATGGCCTTTATTATATTGAGGTACTTTCTTTCTATTTCAATTTTGTTGAGTGTTTTAAACATAAAGGAAGGTTGTATCTTATTGAATGCCTTTTCTGTATCTATTGATAGGATCATATAGTTTTTGTCCTTTGTCTTGTTGATGTGGTGTTAGACATCGATTGATTTCCATATGTTGAATCATCCTTGTGCTGCTACAATAAATCTCACTCGATCGTAATATATTATTTTTATGTGTTGTTATATTCGATTTGCTAGTATTTTGTTTAGGATTTTTGTATCTGTATGATTAGAAATATTGGTCTGTAGTTTTCTTTTTTTGTGTTGTCCTTGCCAGGTTTTGGTATGAGGGTTATGTTGGCCTCATAAAATGTGTTGGGGAGTATTGTTGCTGCTTCTATTTTTTGGAAGACTTTGAGGAGGATAGGTACTAGATCTTCTTTGAATGTTTGGTAGAGTTCACTAGTGTAGCCATTTGATCCTGGACTTTTGTTTTATGGGAGGTTTTTAATAATTGTTTTTATTTCCTCCCTGCTTGTAGGTCTATTAAGTTTTCTACTTCTCAGTCTAGGAAGATTGTATAGTAATAGGAATTTATCACTTTCCTCTAGGTTCTTGAGTTTGGTGGCATATATCTTTCATAATATTTTACTATGATCTTTTGTATATTTATGCTGTCTGTGATAATTTCTCCTCTCTCATTTCAGATTTTTTTTTTTTTTTCTGAAGTGAGAAGTGGGAAGGGAGACAGACTACTGCATGTGCTGGACCAGGATCCATTCGGCATGCCCACCAGGGGCTGATGCTGTGCCCATCTAGGCTGTTGCTCTGTTGTAACTGGAGCGATTCCAGTGCCTGAGGTGGAGGCCATGTAGCCATCCTCAGCACCTAGGCCAACTTTGCTCCAATAGAGCCTTGGCTGTGGGAGGGGAAGACAGAGATAGAGAGAAAAGAGAGGGGGGAAGGATGGAGAAGCAGATGAATGCTTCTTCTATTTGCCCAGGCCGGGAACCAAACCTGAGACTTCCACATGCCGGGCCAATGCTCTACCACTGAGACAACCGGCCAGGGACTTCATTTCAGATTTTGTTTATATGAGTCCCTCCTCTTTTTTCCTTAGCAAGTCTAGCTAGTTGTTTGTTGATTTTATTGATCTTTTCAAATAACCAGCTCTTTGTTATATTATTTTTTTCTATAGTGTTTTTGTTCTCTATTTCATTTAGTTCTGCTCTAATTTTTACTATTTCCTTTCTTCTGCTGACTTTGAGTTGCCTTTGTTCTGCTTTTTCAAGTTCCTTAAGGTGTAATGTTAGGTTGTTTACTTGAGATGTCTCTTGTTTCTTAATATAAGCCTGTAATGATATAAACTTTTCTCTTATTACTGCTTTTTCTGCATCCAAGAAATTTTGATATGTTGTGTTGTCATTTTCATTTGTCTGTATATATCTTTTGATCTCTTTTATTTCTTTTAGACCCTGTCATTTTTTAGAAGTATGTTGTTTAATTTCTACATTTTTGTGCGGTTTTTTTTACTTCCTTTTTACAGATGAATTCTAATTTCAAAGCCTTATGATCAGAAAAAATACTTGGTATAATTTTAATCTTTCTGAATTAGTTAATGTTAGTTTTGTGGCCCAACATATGGTCTATCCTTGAGAATGTTCCATGTATACTGGAGAAGAATATATAACTTGATGTTTTGGGATGAAATGTCCTGTAAATGACTACTATGTCCATTTGGTCCAGAATGTCATTTAATGCCAATATTTTTTTTCTGGCAATTTTAAATTTTTTTCTGAAATATGTCTCTGTCTTGTGTAGTGATGGTATTCAATTTCTTCTTCCATGATGGCATTTGAGAGTGGTATTGTTAAGAATCCTAACAAAAAAAACCAAACTATAAATTTGAAATGTTAAAAAATACAATGAAAATTTAAAAAATTATGACAAGAAGAGAAACCACAGGATAAAAGATCAAAAGCAAAAAAAAAATCAAAAACTAAAAACCCACAAAAAATAAAAATATAAAAATTAAAAAAATAAAATTTAAAAATGAAAAAGAGAAAAAAGATTAAGAAGGAAAAAAGAAAAAAAAACTGGGAAAAAATTTAATTCCAGTTTTGAAAGGATTCTTCCATTAGATGTTGCTGTTTTGCAACTTTTAACTCTGTGAAGTTCCTGGGCTGTCTGTGGAGATATTGCTGTCACAATGATGTAGGTGGGGCCAAAGTCGTGTTGGTTAATGGGGCGTGTTGTGAGGGCTTTTCAGCTTAGGTTTATAGCTTCTGCTTTACCGCTGTAGCCTTTCAGCTTTACAGCTCTAACAACAGCAATCTCAGGCTTCCATACGCTCCCTTTCATGTCTCAACAGACCTAGGGATCAGATATGGAGCACCTCTGTTCTTCAGGGGAGAGAGTGGCTGTGGAGAGTGGGCTGTGGGGTTTGTCTCTGCCACTCTCTGTACTACAAGGTGAGGGAGGCAGGATCTGGGAGTCTGGGGGCTGAAGTTTAGCTTTCTCTATGCTGAGTGTGGGCTACAGGCAGACCATTAGAACACTGGCCATGACCCCATGCTCTGACCACTTTGGTTTATCTACCCTCTGCCCCTTTGTCTCACCACTGCTCCCAGCAGAAGGAGACCCAGTCACTCTGAATTTCCCTCCTCATACCCCTCAGACAAAATCCAGAGTGCCTGAGCTTCCTTCCTCCCATAGTCCAGCAGAGAAAAAAACCCCAGTCAGTCCAGGTTTGTCTCCTCTCAAAGCCTACCGTGATTGTGTTTCATCTTCCATCACCCCCCACTGTTAGTCTCACCTTTAGTCCATTCAGTGTGCAGATCCTTCACGTGCATCTGTGAGTCCAGCTGTGGTTCATTTGCTGCATTATAGTCGTTCAATTTGCTGAACTTTCAAGGGGAGATATAAGAAGTATCTCTCATGCTGCCATTACTCTGCCTGCCCATCATTTTATTAAAGTCAAAGTGTAATTTAAAAATTGCAAAGTAGAATGAAGTGTCAAGACTTATCTAAGTTGCAAAAGCCAGGAAAATTCATATGACTTACATATTTGGGAATTGTATAAAAATAATTGTTATGCCTTATATTATCTAGATAAGCAATGTACATTTGTAAAATATATAAAATTATATATGTGTGATTTCTAGGGTTCCCTTTCTTCTGATTTCAGAGAGTGATTTTCTGTTATATAATTTATAGTTCCAGGACTTTAATCCAACATTTTTAGTCATTTCAATGACTGAACAAATACAGAATAGAGGTTGAATATTGTGATTGTTGGAGGGAGTTTAGAGCTTTGGATTTTTCAGAGTCTCCTCTACTGACCTTCTGTACTATCAAGTGTCAAGGTAATTACATTGACTACTTGGTCACTGTCATCCTTTGTGCCCTCCAATAAGGTGAATGAATGCATAGGGACAGGGGAGAAGCCAGCGATTTGTGGGTGGTGTGTTCTGAAGTCATCTGTAAGAACCATAGTTTATATTCATTCAGTTTTGAGACCATAAGCAAAGTTAAAGATCTAGCTGCTTTATTCTTATTTTATTTCAGTGCTGTTGATGTTTCTCTTGACTTAGTATTGAGAAATAAAGGAGCAGACAGCTTGAGCTGGAGAAATGGTGAATTCCATAAAGTGACTTCACCTGGAGAAAATCAGAATTAGTTGTGTCATCCTTAGGTGCTATCAGTTATGAGCAAATGATTACAGGTTTTTAATCATCTATAAGGAGAGCTATGATTTTTTTAATTTAAAATTTTTTTTTACTAATCCTTAGGATATTATATTTTATAAAAAAACTATAATAAAAACATGATATGTTTTCTTCATATGAAGTTATATTTTATGCTTTCAGCACCTTAAGTTATATTTAATAAATGAATTGTGTTATAAAGTTTAACTCATGGCAGTAACAGCAAAAACTGAGTTTATTTGGTACTAACATAACCATTCACATTTAGCACAGATGTTCAGCAAAAGATTTAGGAACTGTTTTGGAAGCTCTCATTAGCAGAATGAATTAGCAGAGTGTTTATGGATAATATTAAACTGTTTAAGTACATATTTTCTTTTTTGATTATTTTATAGTGGTCTCATAAATATCAACCCCTGGTTTCTTGTCCTTTGGGAAGTTCTTACATATATCAGTAGCACCAGAGCCCAATATTTTAATGGTTCTAAATGTCAGAGCAGTTGCCTGAATATAAGGCAGCCTGAGTAAACACAACCAAAATTCCAACCCAGCTTCATTTTAGCTCCAAGGGCCTCTTGTTTCTGAAATAGGTCATGGGACCTGTATAGACCAGACTTGTTTTTCCCAAGAGGTTTAATTTTTTATGAAATATCTATCTCCTGGTACAAAGAGCCTCTAATTCAAAATCAATCCCCTGCATGCATGTCTCCCTTTATTAGATCTGATTCATTCTCTCAGGAACCCAAAAGTTTCTGCACAGGCCAAGACTATATTCTAAATCTATAGAGAGCTACAGAACACTAGAGCAAGCTTTAGAGTTTGTAAATATTCAGGGAAGGGAGGAAAGTGATAAGGATTTAAAAAAAGTAAGTATATTTATTACTCACTGAGTATTATGTGTGCTTTGGGAATCCTAGTCCAAAAAAGCAAACCATAATAGTTTAACTTGAGAGATTCAGAATGACCAGAGACATATTCTGCAAGAAGAAAGTACCATCTGACAGGATGCAGTAAACACACACAGAGACTTTTATATGGTACTGTGTTCAAAATAAGAAGAGAACCACGGTGTTGAAGCTGGCTTGTCCCCATTTAGCAGCATTCACAATCATATATATACACTGATGTGTGTGCATAGGCAGGTCATCCATTGTTAGCTCTGTTGGAGAAAGCCATACAGAACACATAGTCTGCATTACATATTCTATAAGTGTGTTCTCCAAAACCCTCTCCCATTCCAGACATGAAGCTTGCCATGCTACTGGGGGTGCTGATCACCTGGGTGGGGGTTACAAACACGGGCCAAGTATGGTTTGTCTGTTGTCTTGTGGGTAAGCTGACTTGGGGAAACAACTAATTATGAAACCAGGTGGATAAGGCCAGTGTGTTTTTGTCTGCAGGCCACTGAGAATATAATTTAGAAGTTAGTCTGAAGGTTCTTTTCCCCACTAACCAGGAAGTCCTGCTGCTGATGCAGCTGGAAAACAGATCTAGAGTATTTATTTATTTATTTATTTGAGAGACAGAGACAAAGAGGAAAACACCTATGTGTTTTTCCACTTATTTATGCATTCATTGGTTAATTCTTGTATGTGCCCTGACTGGGTATCAAACCTGCAGCCTTGGCATATCAAGACAACACTCAGACCAACCGAGTTACCTAGCCAGGGCTTTATTTATTGTATTTTTTTAAATTTACAAACATGAGTTTTCGAATTTTATTGAGGTATCACCGACAAATAATAATTTTGTCTATTTAGGGTAAAAAAGAAAGAGATCTTTAATGAGCAACACACTGCCATTTGTTTTGCTGTTAAAGAAGGCCAAGATTAAAGGATTTTTGGGATCCACGAAAAAAAAAAAAAGAAAAAGGAAGGCCAAGAGAGTTTTGAATATAAACCCAACTTGCTACAAACTATGGAATGGCTCTTTAATTGACCATTAAACATGTGTATGCAAATATAAACTGTCCTTAGTGAGTTGAGAAATATGCCAAATTTACTTTTCCAGCTGCCAAGAAGATAGACATGTTTTAACTGAATCAAAATCTGTTAACCCCTTCCCTCTGCTGGAGATCCTTACTTCAGAGAAGGTAAACACCCAAATTTATAACTCAGAGCCTACACAAAGCAGATTTCACTCTTTTTTTCTTTTATAATTCATAGATACTATGGAAATTGGCAAGATGAATCCAAGAAGAAAAATTTCATTTTTAAAAATTTTATGTGTATATCATGATAAAGATTAATGTAATAGAAAAGTGAACACATTTTGAATCAATGGACCATAAATACTCTTTCATTGTCAACATTTGGCAGTAAGGTTTGCTGAGAGTGTATGAGCAGATATGATTAAGTAGTGTGTTAAGAACCATTTCTTGGGGAAAATCAGAATGAAAGGCAAAGCCCCCAACTTTGTGACAGTGTGGAAAGGTTCCAGGCTTTAAGCATTTGGACATTATATTTGGATTTTAAAAGATCCCAAGCCATAAATTCTGGTAGCTATTAGAGTTGGTAAAAAGAAAAATGTTCTAAGAGTTATTAATATGTAAATCTAGTAATTTGGGAAATTGATCTCAAGTTAGGATTTTTGAATTTATGCAATCTAATTTTGACAAAAATGACATCACGTTTCAATAGTTCTGCATAAATTGACAGCAAATTGTGTAATGCTTTCTTTTTCAAATTAGTACAGAAAAAGAATGCTTAAAGAAAGCATAAAGCTACAACACACATGTTGCTACAATGCATCAGACCAGTGACCCGCATAGTCTGAACTCACATTCCCAAAAGTAGTCAGTGTCACATATTTTGATAGGAAAAATAAAACCAATGACAAAGGAGATCATGTCTTTACAAATGGGTGGAATGTTTCCTTTAGAATATTTTCTTTTTCTTTTTCAGGTGTAGAATGTTTTACCTCAACTCTGGTATAAGCAAAATAGCCAGTTTTTCTTATCTTTGCCAGTAGTCCCATCATTGAGAAGGATAGTATTTATAGGTGGAAATATTCCTTGGAATTGTCCATTGGCCAAGTCTATAGACAGAGCTGGAATCAATCGTGAAAGGGGATACATGGCTAATCAGTTTACAATATGGACATGAGATTTGACTGCTATTTCCCTGCTACAAGCACTTAAAATAAATCTTTGTATTCTAGTCACATTGTTCTTTTGTCTAAAATAATATATTGGTAGAGCCAGCAGGTTGCATTAATCAACTCATATTCTCTTAGTACCACAAGCACAAAGGAACACATCACATTATTTTAACAAGCTGAAATCTGTTTGACTCAAATATTGTTTCAGACTTAGATTCATGGAATCCAATTATCTATCCTTGATAGTCACATGAAGAGTGGATTTGTGAAGAAGAGTATGGCTCTCTCTAAGTTAAGGATTATTTTAATATATTTTGTTTTACCTTAATCTTTTGTGAATGGGCTATGTACATAAATGTAATTGTTTTATGTAGCTATTGGTATTTAAGGTTCATTATGGTTCTACCTCCGTGTAAAGAAGTATGCCTCTTCCTTTTTAAAAATCTAGCTAGTTAAAACTTCAATAGTGTCACTGGTTTGAATATTCAAGGATTTGGCAAAGAAGTTCATGTGAAATAATTTGGGAAATGAACATTAGCACTGGAGTAAGAAAACCTAAGTTTGAATATTAGCTTTCTGACTGATTAGTTAGATGGATAGGAGCAAGTAATTTAAATTCTGAATATTATTTTCTTTTGCAACTTGGGGTTAGTAGTCATTCATTTATACTTTTATTCATTTATGTTCATTCATTTATACTTTTATTTAGCCAATATTATTGAGAAGCTACTATGTGTTGGATACTTTACTATATATTCTGGTCATATGTGGAGTAGATAAGAGCTAAATCCCTATAGTCCAGGGTTTTATCTATAAGTAGAGGTATTTTGTAAAAAAGTTATTAGGATACCTTTGAGAGTGCTATCATAATTGAATTAAGGCCAAAATCCCAGGATATTGAAGAGGAATGTGAATTTATTTCTTTGCTTTGGGGCAAGGTTTCAAAAAATGTAACAATTAATATAGCTTAAAGAAAAGGATGGGCAGGCATAGTGAGATGAAAGGGCATGGATTAGAGAATTGTGGAAAACTGTAATTGTTACAGAATAGGAGACATGGAGTGAAAGGAAACAGACCTTTCTTTGCCACAGAAATTTAACGGTGATATTCCAGCGTCCTATGTCACTTTAATGCTTATCTATTCTTTTAAAGAAATCTAGTGGACTATTCAAGCATTTTTCCCCCTTTAAAAATATGTTTCTCTTTTTCATGTATCTTCTGTGCTTAAATGTTCAATGGTGCTTTTTTTGTAATTATTATTATGGATTCAACCAAACTTCCATATATGGGGAGAAGGCTCACTAATCTTTATTTTCTAGAGTCTTCCTTGGAAAGTATCATTGGTTAGGGATTTGTACTGGCTGTCAATCATCCTTTTTTAACATGGTGGTCTGAGCTGCAAAGATACCTATGTTGGCTAACAATCCTGATTTCAATATCTAGTCCTCATAATATTCTTGGATGGATATCTTTCAGCCCCATTCTGTGAACCTTCAAGTGGCAAAAATTGTTCATAGCTGTGTGACCCAAGAAAGTTCTGTGTAGTATGCAAAATTTTATCTAGGTCTGAGAGGATAAATAGAAAGTGACTGGGCATTCCAGGCAGAGGAAACCTTATAAATAAGTTATAGAAGCAAAGAAATTCAGAGCAGGGACCATGAAAGAGGAAAAAGGACATATAAAGTCACAGAGTAAGAAATTTTGACTGCCTACTTGCATTTGGGCTTTATTCAATAGATTATTTGGGATGACCAAAGAAGTACATCATAGAAATATGACTAGAGTTTGTCATTAGGAAAAGAATAAGTCAGACTACAGAGAGAAGATTGGGGAAAGGGAATCTAGCTTGATTATTTTGAAAACAAATACTTGGTAAGAAAGAAAGTCTTGAATTCTGAGTATAATATTGAAAACAAAGAGAACAAATTACAGATGTATTCTGAAAGTAGAATAAATTACCAAGCAACTGGTGGGTAGGAGGACTAAAATAATTCCAAGCTTTGGAACTGAGGTGATGCTAGTTCCATTAATAGAAAATGAGAGCACAGAAGGGAGAAGAGAGAGTGTTTCAGGATGAGTAATATGATGAGTTAATTAGCTACACATATGTAGTATAAGTGGACATAATAGACTACTTATAAAATTAGACAAGTGGGTCAAAGGAAATAAAACCTTTGCAACTGCTGGACATTTGTGTCTGCTTCTCTTCTTGTTTTTAACTATAATAGACTAAAATGAAAGGTGAATTATTATTACAAAGCTATCCTTCCAAGTTTATTGGGAATTAAGTAGAATATTGTTCTAATCTAATTATACAACATCCTCATCAGTGTAGCCTCTTTTACCCTCATCTGTGTTCCCTCACCCAAGTCTCTAACTCAGCAGTCTCAATTAGATCCTCACAAATAATCTGCCCCCTCTCCCCCACCTTTACTTCTCTCTGACAGCTGGAAAAGGTTATTGGTGCTGAACCCAGATAGCTTCTGTGGAAGTCTTTCTCTTTCTAAACTCCCATAATTAATCTTTTGCAGACTGACAATAATTCCACTGTCTTCATTTCACAGACCTAAAGTCATATGGCTTTGCTACACTTCAGATAACATATTACTAGGTTAAAAAGGAATGGGGATACTCCTTCAGGCTTCTCCATTTTCACCGTGTGCTGTCAGGTCAACATTCTCAGCACAACTAAGCAGGGACAGATGGTGCCCATTCCCTCAGTGACAGAATCATCCAGCAATGTCAAAGGCATTTATATCCTTGAGACAGAGATGCTTTATGACTAAAAATTTCCCACCATGTGTACTCCAGAATACAGAAATGAAGCTCCAGTAACAATTCACATTCAATTATGTAAAGCTTTAATTACATGAAGCATTTAGAAATAAAGTATTTTGTTTTCTTATCAGTTCTTCAAGGACCTTTCTAGAAGGACATTTGTGGGCTTGACTTAAAGCTGTCTACACTAATGAGTATGTAAAATTCAAAATTGGTCAGGATATTCTATAATGAGTTCTGTGTATTTTAAACTACTGTAATAAATTTGAAAAAGGAAAAGTGAAAGGTTGTTTAAGAAAATAGTGGTGCGTAGATGGTGTTATATTGAGTGGGATGCTTAAAACACAATAAATTAAAAAATAAATATAGAAAAAGATGGCAAAAAAGAAAACCATTACTTTGGATAATATAAACTATATCTTATGTTTCCATAACCACTTTTCTTACCCTTTATTTATATATTACTGCACTGAATTTATCTTATTGGTTCTATAAATATGGCCTTAAATTATTAGCTTAAATAATTTACAAGTTTGATAACAAAGGCATTTTAAAGTTTTCCCATCGTATTGATTTCTTCTCTACCTTAAGGATAGCTAGTATTAGTTTTAAAACTATAATTTAAAACTCTTGCAGAATCTGGTGAACTGAATTTTAGTCCCAATTCTGTCATTAATTATTTGTATAGCCTTTGCAAACTGTATTATTTTCTCTGAATCTCAGATTCCTCATATGTAAAGGGCAAGGGTTATTTAGGGAAAATCTCTCCCAATTTTGAAATTCTACTGTTGAATGATTTGCTCAGAGTGAAATAGTAAATAGATAATCATAAAAATATAAAATAAAGTTTAGTGAGATTACAAATTTATTTTTTCTCAATGTTATATTTTCTTTTATCTAAAAATATAAAGTAAAAAACTTATAATATTGGAAATGACAATATTTTTATCCTGAAGAAACCAGACTTAGGAACACCCTTTCATATATTCTGTATGTACCTCTGGACATTTCTACCCACAGGTATTGTGACCTCTGAAAGTATCAACTTCATTAGTTGAACTATAATTATGTTGAAGGAAACATGTGCATTCTATATAATTGTTCAGTTATTTCTTTGTTGATTTTTACCATCATAAGTATGTTTGAAATATTAAGGTGTTTAGAGGAACAAAGCAGTAGCTCTTTAAATCCATAGACACTAAGGGAAGTTAGCTGAAGGGGAACTACTGCTTGGTCAACAACACATTTACACTCCCTTGTGCTAGAGCAGGTTACCATTTGCTCCATTCTCTTCAAGGTCATCTGCCAGTAAGTCTATTTTTGTAATCTGACATCTTGAAAACTCATCAGCTCATTTTGACAGTATTGGATTATTATGGTGACCTAATAAAATGTTTATGTCAAATATGTATATTTATGTAAAATGTTAAGTCAAAAATTGGAACATAAATCTGAGGCCATGAATGTTTTTATTTTGTAAAATAAGAGGTCATTGAATGGTAAAAACATTTCTTAATGTTTAATAGTGTTGAGTATCTTATATCTTCATTTTCCATTTGTATATATTTTTAGTGAAACAATGCTGATTTTCTTTGTGTGTGGTGTAAGATACAGATCAAGGTTTGTTTATTTGTTGTACAGGAACATCAAATTTTTAAATACTTTTTGCTGAAAAGACTTTTCTCCAACAATATATTTTGTATCTTTGTCAAAATCAATTTACCTTATAAGTAAGAGTTTATTACTTCATCCAGTTCCATGCATTTAAATGTAGTTCCTTTCCATGATACTACATTGTCTTGATTTCTGTATAGTAGGTCTGAAAATCAGGTAATATGAGTATGTTACATTGTTCTTCAAAATAGTCTTGGCGATTCCAATTCCTTTGACTTTTCATATAAAATTTAGAATCAGCTTGTTCATTTGTGAAAAAAAAAATTATTTGCTGTGATGTTGATTGGAATTGCTTTGGACCTATAGGTCACCTTAAAAATAGCTTTATTTTGGCCCTGGCTGGTTGGCTCAGCGGCAGAGCGTCAGCCTGGCGTGCGGGGGACCCGGGTTCAATTCCCGGCCAGGGCACATAGGAGAAGCACCCATTTGCTTCTCCACCCCCCCTCCTTCCTCTCTGTCTCTCTCTTCCCCTCCTGCAGCCAAGGCTCCATTGGAGCAAAGATGGCTCGAGCGCTGGGGATGGCTCCTTGGCCTCTGCCCCAGGCGCTAGAGTGGCTCTGGTCGCGGCAGAGCAACGCCCCGGAGGGGCAGAGCATCGCCCCCTGGTGGGCAGAGCGTCGCCCCTGGTGAGCATGCCGGGTGGATCCCGGTCAGGCCCATGCGGGGGTCTGTCTGACTGTCTCTCCCCGTTTCCAGCTTCAGAAAAACACAAAAAAATATAGCTTTATTTTTGGAAATCCTGTCCAAGGGGTCCTATACTGCCCCTTCATTTGGAGTTAACACTCAAGGACCCCTACCAGGACAACTTTGGCAGATGGATGTTACTCATATACCTTCATTTGGCAAACAGTCGTATGTCCATATTCCAGATCTATAGTAACCTCCGTCAGAGCAGGAGAGGCTGCTAAGCATGTTATAGCTCATTGTCTGTATGCATTGTTCTATTATTGGATTTCCTAAACCGGCTAAACTGAAAATGCTCCTGCATATGGAGCAAAAGCATTTACCGTATTTTGTCATGCTTACAATCTTTAAAGTTAAGGTATTTTTAAAGTATACTCAGCAAACATTTTAAGGTCAATTAAAAAAAATTTAAAAGGGGGTAGTCATATCCTGGAATTCCTACGGGTCTACTGTATCATGTTTTTTACTTAAAAAAAATTTACATTTCTTTGGAATGCTGATGAACAGGAGACACCAAATCTTTTTTGCCTGCAAACTACTACCTTCTTTATTAGATCCAGCTAATAACACTGTTTTGTCTTTTTCCAAATAGCTCCAGATATATGGAAAAGATTTATATAGGCGGATGGGGATCTTCAACCCCTCAGCGAGATCTTCTGAGCATGGCTTTTAAGATAACTAGAGGCAGAAAAAGCCAATAGAGATCAGGGGAACTACCAGCTTTTAGGATACACCCTTAAAGACTCCAACGCCCCAAAGGGGTCTCATAGGATGCCATCTGGGTCCGGCTTCAATAGTGGAAAGGAAAGTCATTGAGGAAACAGGGACATTGGAAGGTAGGCTTCCCCCTCGCTCCTCTAAAGGAGGGTTCAATCTCTTCCAGCCCTGCTCCAGCCACCTATGACCTAACCTTGCCCAGAAAGCGGGGGTTTGCCACTGAAGGCTGAAGGTGCCCAGGGCCGTTGGCCCCATCTATGACACTGTGGATGAGCCTAGGGTATTTCTTCCAAGAAGCAGGTAAACTGATCTCATTTGCACAAGGGCCACTTAACTATGTTTTGCCTGAATAGTCAGGTTTTTTATCCTTCCCTCAAGGATCTCTGTTCTGGGTGTTGATAGTCCTATTTTCTGCTGCTTTGCTTAATATATAGTGTTTCCTTTATCCCTCCTACCTCAATGCCCCACTCATATTTCAGGCTGGGACCTACTCCTAATTTAGAGCTCTCTTTCCCCCTTTTGCCAACTTCTATTATGAATCTACCTTTGCCACCCAGCTTAGTATATCCCAAGGTTATCTTTACCATGCCACAATCGCAGAGCTCCAGGGAAAGGCAACCTGGTTTCATCTCTCCAGGCAGAGGAGAACAGAAGCTCCATATCCACGCATGCTGCAAATGGCTTTTCCAGTCTACCTGAACTATTACCAGCTAGAAGCAGCGGTCATTGGGACTTGGACATGAGCTGCAAAGTATAGAATGGTGACAACAATTCTAGTGCATGTGGACTTTTCCTGGACTCCTGCTCCCTGTGACAGCTCCTAACAGTCTGAACTGTGGTTGGGTTGCATTTTTCAGGGATTTGGCATGGTGATGGGGCCAACTTGGACTTGGTGAACATGTTAAGGACACTACTCTTTTATGGATTCTTGCTGTATTGGCCAAGAGTTTGCTTAAAGGCTTTTAATCACTGTAAAAAAATAGAAGACTGGATAAAGAAGAGGGAGCACATATACACCATGGTATACTATTCAGCTAGAAGAAATGATGACATCGGATCACTTACAGCAGAATGATGGAGTCTTGATAACATTATGCAGAGTGAAATAAGCGAATCAGAAAAAAACAAGAACTGCAGGATTCTATATATTGGTGGGACATAAAAGCGAGACTAAGAGACATGGACAGGAGTGTGGTGGTTACGGGGGGTGGGGGAGGGAAGGAGGGAGAGGGGGAAGGGGAGGGGGAAGGGTACAAAGAAAACTGGATAGAGGGTGACGGAGGACGATCTCTCTTTGGGTGATGGGTATGCAACAGAACTAAACGACAAGATAACCTGGACATGTTTTCTTTGAATATATGTACCCTGATTTATTGATGTCACCCCATTAAAATCAAAATTTATTTATTAAAAAAATAGCTTTATTGAGTTACATTGCACATATCATACCATTTGCCCAATTTAAGTGTACCTTTCAGTATATTCAGAATTAAATATCCATCATCATAGTAAATTTTAGAACTTTATAATATCCAGTAAAGAAACTTAGCACTCCTTAGTCAACACTTCCAACCTCTGACTCTCCAATTGCAGGCAGCCACTAATCTACCTTCTATAGATTTGCCTATTCTGGACATGTCCTGTAAATGGAATAATACAATATGTGATCCTTCCTTTTGATTTCTTTCACTTATGTCTTCAAGGTTCATATTGATCCATATTGTAGAATGTATCAATACTTGATTTTTATTGCTGAAATATTTATGGATATATAACATTTGATGTATTCATTTGAAAACCTGTTGGTTATTTCCAAATTTCAGTTGTTATGAATTAATGCTGCTATGAATATCATATACAGATTTTTTATGGACATATATTTTATTTCTCTTGGGTATACACCTAGCAGTGTAAGTGCTGGGTTGTTTGATAATTCTATGTTTGACTTTTTGAGGAACCACCAGCTTCATTTCTAATGTAGCTGCCTTATTTTACAATCCCATCAATGTCTGAAAATTCCAATTTCTCTGTATCTTCACCAACACATGTTATTTTTAAATATTTAATTATAGCTCTCCTAGTGGTTGTGAAGCAGTATTTCATCGTGACTTTGATTTGCATTTTCCTGATGGTTAGTGATGTTGAACTTTTTTTTTTTCACATGCTTATCAAACATTTGTGTACTTTCTTGGAGGAATGTTTATTCAGATCCTTTTCCCATTTTTAATTGTCTTATTATTCTCTTTATTGTTGAGAATATATAGTAGTTCTTTATATATCCTAGATACATACATATTACAAATATGTGATTTGTAATAATTTTTTTGCCAATCTTGAGTTGTCTTTTCATTTTATTAATGGTGTCTCTTGAACACAAAAGTTCCCTTTATTTTGATTATGTCCAACTTATCTTTGCTTTTTTTTGTTTGTTTGGGCTTTTGGTGTCATATCTAAGAAAGCATTGCATAACTCAAGGTCACAAATGTGCACACCTATGTTATATTATATGAGTTTCATGGTTTTAGCTCTTAAATTTAGAGCTTTGGTACATTTTGAGTAAATATTTATATATAGTGTGAGATGGAGGTCAAACATCATTTTCTGAAGGGATATCCAATTGTCCCAGTACTATTGCTGAAAAAAACAAAACAAAACAATTCTTGTCCCATTAAGTTGTTTTAGCATTCTTGTCAAAAAATTATTTAATTATAAATAAAAAAGTTCACTTCTAGAATCTCAGTTTTATTTAATTTATTCATAAGTTTATTCTTATATTATTACCATGTAGTCTTGATTAGTTTTATATTAAGTTTTAAAACTAAGTGTTATATGTGCTCCAACTTTTATCTTTTTCAAAATTTTTCTGGCTATTCTGAGTCTCTTTGGTTACCTAAGGGATTTTATTTTTTTTTAATTTTATTTATTTATTTTATTTTATTTATTCATTTTTTAGAAAGGAGGGGGGGGAGAGAGAGGAGATAGAGAAGGGGGGAGGAGCAGGAAGCATCAACTCCCATATGTGCCTTGACCAGGCAAGCCCAGGGTTTTGAACCGGCAACCTCAGCATTTCCAGGTCGACCTTTATCCACTGTGCCACCACAGGTCAGGCCGGTTATCTAAGGGATTTTAGAATTAGCCTGTAAATTTCTGAAAATAAGTCAACTAAGATTTTTATAAAGATTGCAATGAACCTGACCAGGCAGTGAGTGGCACAGTGGATAGAATGTTGGACTGGGACACAGAGGACCCAGGTTCGTAACCCTGAAGTCGCCAGCTTGAGTGTGGGCTCATCTGGTTTGAGCAAGGCTCACCAGATTGAGCCCAAGGTCGCTGGCTTGAGCAAGGGGTCACTTAGTCTGCTGTAGCCTCCCGTCCCGCACCCCGGTCAAGGCACATGAAAGCAATCAATGAACAACTAAAGAGCCACAAAAAAGAATTGATGCTTCTCATCTCTCTCCCTTCCTTTCTGTCTGTCCCTATCTTTCCCTTCTCTGTCTCTGTCACAAAAAAAGAAAAGAAAAGAAAAGATTGCATCAAAACTAGACTATTTAGAGGACTATTGCCATCTTAGTATATTTGCTGCCAAATCAAGCATAAGTATTGCCATTTTAACTTTAAGTCTGCTCCATGAACATGAAGTATCTTCCATTTGTCTTTGATTTTTTTCAACAAATAATTTTTTCAGAGTATAATTTTTACTCTTTTTGTTATACTTATTTTTAAAATTTTATTTTTTATTATTAAAAAAAACTTTTTTAGGCTAAAGGAGGAGAGATAGTAAAGCAGATTCCCACATGCATCCTAACCAGGATTTACCCAGCAACCCGGTCTGGGGCCAGTGCTTGAGTACTGAGCTATTTTTAGTATCTGAGTTTGATGTGTTCCAATAGAGCAATCCTCAATGCCCAGGGCTACACTTGAACCAATGAGCCACTGGCTACAAGAAGGAAAGAGGAGAGAGGCAGATGGTCACTTCTCCTGTGTGCCTTGTCCGGAAATCAAACCAGGGATGTCTAAATGCAGGGCTGATGCTCTATCTACTGAATCACCAGCCAGAGTCTTGTTAAACTTATTTTTAAGTATTTTATTCTTTTTCATGTGCTTGTAAGTGGAGTCGTTTTTAAACTTAATTTTCAGAATGTTGATTGACAGTGTATAGAAATACAATTGACTTTTGTAGATAGGTCTTGTATCTTGCAAATTTGTTGAACTCGTCTATTAGCTCTAATAGATTCTGTCTCTCTTTCTCGTTCTCTTACTCTTTCTGTATGTGTATGTGTTTCTTACGATTCTCTATCTATGAGATAGTTTTACTTCTTTATGTCTAATTTGGATGGCTTTTATTTCTTTTTATTGTTTAGGGGCCCCAGAGAGAACTTCAGGTACAATGTTGAATAAAAGTTGTGAAATCAGACATTTTTGTCTTGTTACTAATCATAGGAGAGAAGCATTCAGTCTTTCACTGTGTTTTTTTTCTTTCAGATGCTTTTAATGAGTTTGCAATTTCCTTCAAATTTTGTTATTTTGTGTTTCTATCATGAAAGAGTGTTGAATTTTGTCAAGTGCAATTTTGCATTTACGAAGATAATAAAGTGGTTTTCTTGTCCTTTATTGATATGACATATTACTTTAATTGATTTTTTGGATGCTGAAATAGCCTTGCATTCTTTGGAAAAATTTCAGTGTATATACTGCTTTATTTTATTTGCTGATATTTTGCTGAGGAAATATGTGCCTGTAGTTTTTTTTCTTCGGTTGTGATATCTTTGTCTGGTTTTGTATCAAAATAATACTGAACTCATTGAATGTTTTGGGAAGAGTTCTCTTTAATTTTCAGGGAGAGTTTGTATAGAATTTGTATAAAAAGATTTAAATATTTGATAGAATTTACTGGTAAAGCCATTTTGGGCCTGGAGGTTTCTTTTTATGTAGTTTTAAAATTACTAATTAAATCTCTTTTCTTATTATAAATCTATTCAGATTTTCTATTTTGTCTTGAGTCAGTTTTTGTGGTTTGTATCTTTTAAAGAATTTTTCCTATTTTATCTAAATTATTTGATTTGTTGCCATAGAGCAGGGGTCGGGAACATTTTTGTCTGAGAGAGCCATGAATGCCACATATTTTAAAATGTAATTCCATGAGAGCCATACAACAACCCGTGTACATTACACATTATCCAATAAAAATTTGGTGTTGTCCCAGAGGACAGCTGTGATTGGCTCCAGCCACCCGCAACCATGAACATGAGCGGTAGGAAATGAATGGATTGTAATACATAAGAATGTTTTATATTTTTAACATTAATTTTTTTTTTTATTAAAGATTTGTCTGCAAGCTAGATGCAGCCATCAAAAGAGTCACATCTGGCTTGCGAGCCATAGGTTCCCGACCCCTGCCATAGAGTATTTAGTGTTCCCATTAATATGCCTTTAGTACTCCCTTGTAAACTTTATTTCTGCAAGGTCAGTAGTAATGTCCCTTCTTTTATTCTTGCTTTTAGGAATTTGAGTCTTACATCTGTTTTTCTCTGATCAGTTTCACCAAAGTTTTCTTAGTTCCATTAATCTTTTTAAAAAACTAAATTTGGTTTCCATTAATTTTTCTTCATTGTATTTAGACTCTTTTATTAATTATGATTATAACTTGTATCATTTCCTTTTTTACACTTCTGGACTTAAAGTTCTTTTTATTTTCCAGTGTTTTAATATGGAAGATTACATTGTTGACTTGAGATCTTTCTTTTTTTTTTTTTGTATTTTTCTGAAGCTGGAAACGGGAGAGACAGTCAGACAGACTCCCGCATGCGCCCGACCGGGATCCACCCGGCACGCCCACCAGGGGCGACGCTCTGCCCATCAGGGGGCGATGCTCTGCCCCTCCGGGGCGTCGCTCTGCCACTACCAGAGCCACTCTAGCGCCTGGGGCAGAAGCCAAGGAGCTATCCCCAGCGCCCGGGCCATCTTTGCTCCAATGGAGCCTTGGCTGCAGGAGGGGAAGAGAGAGACAGAGAGGAAAGAGGGGGGGGGCGGGGGTGGAGAAGCAAATGGGCGCTTCCCCTATGTGCCCTGGCCGGAAATCGAACCCGGGTCCCCTGCACGCCAGGCCGACGCTCTACCGCTGAGCCAACCGGCCAGGGCAAGATTTTTCTTCTTTTTTGATGTAGGTGTTTGCACTGTAAATTTTCCTCTAACCACTTTTTTAGTTACATACCACAAGATTTTGTATATTATGTCTTCATTTATATTCATCTCAAAGTATTTTCTAATTTTTCTTGTGATTTATTCTTTGATTCATTGGTTATTTTTGTATTGTATAGTCTATTTTACATATGTTTGTGAATATACATAAATTTTGAGAGAATTGGCATCTTAACAATATTGACAATACTGAACTTTTAAGTCCATTAAGATGCTATGTCTCTCCATTTATTTATGTCTCCTTTAATTTCCTTCATTAGTATTTTGTAGTTTTCAATGGATAAATCTTATACATATTTTGTAATATTTTTAGTAAATATTTCATAATTTGTAAATCATATTTTATTTTAATTTTCAATTGTTCATATATAAACTTATGTTTGGTTTTTGTTATCATTCCTGTGGGGTTTTCTAAATAACAATCATGTCATATGTAAAAAGAGATAGTTTATTATTTTTTTCAATTTTGAGTACCTTTTTTATTTTTTACTTTTCTTTTCTCATAGCACTGGCTAAAACCTCTGGTACAATTTTAAATAAAAGTTGTCAAAGTAGATATCTTTGCTTTGTTCTATATCTTTTGGGGGAAACATTTAGTCTCTTCCTAATACATTCAATGTTGGTAATACTTTTTTTTTCTAGGTATTCTTTATCAGGTTAATGAAGTTTCCTTTAATTATTAACTTGCAGAAATTTTTTAAAAATAATGAACAGATGATATATTTTGTCAAAACTTTTTCCTGGCCCTGGCTGGTTGGCTCAGTGGTAGAGCGTCGGCCTGGCATTCAGGACTCCTGGGTTCAATTCCTGGCCAGGGCACACAGGAGAGGCGCCCATCTGCTTCTCCACCCCTCCCCCTCTCCTTCCTCTCTGTCTTTCTCTTTCCCTCCTGCAGCCAAGGCTCTGTTGTAGCAAAGTTGGCCCGGGTGCTGAGGATGGCGCTATAGCCTCTACCTCAGGCGCTAGAATGGCTCTGGTTGCAACATAGCGATGCCCCAGATGGGCGGAGCATCGCTCCCTGGTGGGCATGCCAGGTGGATCCTGGTTGGGCGCATGCGGGAGTCTGTCTGACTGCCTCCCCGTTTCCAACTTCAAAAAAATACAAAAAAAAAAAGTTTTTTCTGTATCTATAGCATCTTTAGTCTATAGCTATGGTGAATTTCATTTATTTGTTTTTGGATGTTGAACCAGTTTTGCATTTCTGAAATATAATGCTTCTTTGGTCATGATATGTATTATCCCTTTTATATATTGTTGGATTAGATTTGCTATTATTGATGCAGATTATTGAATATATATGAAAGGTTCTATCTGTGGTTTTCTGGTAATGTATTTTCCAGTTTGGATGTCAGAGTAATGTTAGCTTCACAGAATTAATTTAAATTTTCTGAAAGAATTTGTGTAGAGTTGGTATAGTCTTTTTATAATTGAATTTATTGGGGTGACACTGGTTAACAAAATTTTACATGTTTCAGGTACACAATTCTACAGTACATCATCTGTACATTGTACTGTGTGTTCACCCCCCCAAGTCAGGTCTCCATCTGTCACCATTCATTTCCCCTATACCTTCCTCCACCCGCATACACCTGCCAAACCTCCCCCCAGCGATTACTGTACTGTTGCTTTAATCTCTTTTAAATTTTTGGTAGAATTCATTAGAGAAGCCATCTAAGCCTGCTGTTTTCTTTGTATGAGATTTTTTTTAGGTATACAACACAGCAGTTAGATAATCATATGCTTTTCAAAGTTTTCCTTCATAATTCAAGTGCCCACTTGGCATCATAGGAAGATTTTAAAAACTATTCAGTATTTATTTTTTGGTGATTTTTTTATTAGGTTGTCAAAGGCATTTATCCATTTTATTTAAATACTTAAATGTATTGGAATAGAATTTTCACTTTCCATATATCCCATTAGATTCTATAATCTAGAATCTGTAAAGCTGCTTCCTCTCTTATTAGTGGTATTGGTAATTTGTGTCTTACCTAGTTTTTCCCTGACAGTCTGGTTCAAGGTTTATCAATTTGATAGATCTTGTCAAAAAACTATCTTTTTGGGTAAGTGAAAAGCATACTTCAGGTGTTAAAGAGAAAAGAGAATGGTCTTGTAAATTTGCATAATTACATAATTAGGGTATTAATGATAATATGGGAGGAATGCCTGAAAGAACAGCTTCTGTTCACAATTTATCTAGCTGGAGTCAATGATTTTAGCTTTCAAATTTAATAAGGAAGAAACACATATCACCTTATAATCAAAAGCTAAAAGTGTTTTATCTTCTTAAAAAAACAGAATCATAATACAATCTCTCTGAGAAGATGATTTGCTAAAAACAAACAATGAAACAAATCACCTAAGACTTTCTGTAAATCTAACTGCAAATAATAGCTCCAGGAGGGAAACGATTGTTATTTTGCAACTCTTCAAAATCAAATGTGTTCCTAGTGTTTGGGGAATCATAATCTCTTGATAACTGTTTATTCTCTGAAAGTATTATCATACAAAGTACTTGCCGTACTGTAGATTAGAGAACATAACCATAATTTATTATGAGAGAATTAACAATTGAACTAAAACGATAAGAGAAATATTGCAATCATATTTGTTAAACACATACAAATTAATTACCTTCAAAGCGGGATGAATAGAGTCCGTCTCTTCTCAGGACAGTATGGAGTCTGCAGCATCCTTTTTCCTCAGTCCCAAACTGCAGAAAACATCTTCTCCCATTCTCGTCCAGACAGTTGGGAAAGATACGACACAGTCCAGTGGTTAGTGGTGGAGCGTGGCACCCAGAATCAGCTGTACCCTCCATGTTCAATAATGGAGTAGTTTCTCCCTCAAAATAAACCCATATCACATTGAAAATAAATAGCTCCTTTGCTTCATGGTCTTAAGGCTTTATACTGGAAGAGGACTACAAGTTACGTTTGGACAGTAATACAGTTGCTAGAGCAGACAACTTAATTTTCTAGCGGATAGTCATAGTCTTAGGATTGGAGCCGGCTGACTATGGCCTAGTTTCTAAGGGAGATGCAGATTGTGACTTTGGGCCCGGGAGACCCATGGGAGAGCTATCAGGTAGATGAGCATCTCCATGAGCAGCATCCTATCTCACTCTCTCAGTGCCGCTCGCTGTTCTTTTCCTATTTTTGGTCTAGGGTTCTTTCCCCTGAGTCTGGGTGCGCCTGGGGCTAAAAGAGAACTGACTCCTGAGTTCTAAGGCTCGATTCTAAAAAGTGAATGCAGCTTCCCCTGGCTCTTCCTCTTGGGTTACGTGTGTTAGGAGCTCTGAGATTATATGGACTCTAGCCACCCTGAAGCCACCATCCTGGAAAGATCATTTGAAGATAGATATATATAGACATGGAGATGCCCATGGAGACCCCATTATTCCTGTCCTCAACTGGATTCTTTGTAGCATCAATCCAGACATGTGAGGAAATGAGCCTTCAGATGTTATAACCTCAGACTTTAGACTAAAGAGGCCCAGATATAGTGAAGCGGAGGCAAGCGGTCCCTATTCTGCCTTGTTTTTATCCATAACCCACAAACACCATAAAAACAACAAATGGCTGTTTTATGCCACTATATTTTCTTGTGTAACTTGTTGCACAGCAGTAGGTGACTAATACAGGCATTTGACCTGTGGGCAAACAAATTATGGAAAGAGGAGGTAATTTACTGTAAGAACTGTTTGATAGAGACAGTTAGACTTTTCCCTTTCTGAAATTCTGACTTGAGACAGAGATTTAAAGTAAGTTTTTAGTTGAAACAGGAGCATAAAGACAGAGAAAAATCAATGGCAGGGTTGTGAAGCATAACCTTCTAATAAGCGAGAGTGTGTATAATATGCAGGGCAGAGGATGAGGTAGTTAGCTGGTAGTGACAAAAGACAGAAAAGTTAAATCACTATAATAAGAAAAGTAAATGGCTAAAGGGGTTCTGGAGTGAGACTCCTGTTCAAATCTTTGCTCTGCGAACTTGGAAAATCACTTAATTTTCTACACGTTTAGTGTCCTTCTCTTCTGTACAAATAAATGTAAAGCATTTATAGCAATGTCTAATATATAGTATTATTATTGATGTCAATGCAGCCCTTCTGCTAAGCCTTCTGCTGTGGTGCAAAAACGAAGAGCCACCCAGAAAGCTGAGGGACTTCCAGTTCCCATATTGTTTAAGGGACTCCATAGGCCCAACTTCTGTGACTCCTGCATTCTCACAGGACCTTGGTGGTTGTCTGAGATTCTTGCCTTTCTTATCTTAATATCTAGCCTGACTTTAAAGCACCTTTAAGAGGGCTGTTCTTTGTGACCAAAGAAGTTACGGCTGATAGCAAGGTTCTCAGGATATTTATATTGATATTAAAATGCCTGTGTGTGTATGTATGTGAGTGTGTGTGTGTGTGCATGTGTATCTGTTAGCAATCAGACAGATGAACAGACACATCCCTCTGTTTACATGACTAAGGCCTTCTTTTCTCTTTTGCAAACCTTTGTGAATTTGCAATATTTAAATTTTCTTTTTAATATGGTGTTTAACATCTCTCTGACCACTGGATGCTAAGCTGTGTAAGGACAATGTCTTGTTCACCGCTGTATAACCAGAAGCTAGCTACAAGAAGAAATCTGTTCTGAAGAGCCTAAATGCCTGGGACTTTTGATTCAATGAGCTTCACAGTAAATGCTTTAAGGCGCTGGAAAAGTGTTTATTATTTTTTATTTGACCTGGTCAGCCAGCAGGCACAGAGTCAGCCTCTCTAGAGCAGTTCTGAGACAGGAAGTTTGTACAAAAAGTTGAGAATAACAGAAGCGAGCATTTCTAGGGCTCCGGCAGGTCCTCTCCCCAGTGGGGTGGTACTGTACACCCTCCGGCACTCTGGGGCTTGTTGCTCCACTGGGAGTCTCCCATTGCACCCCGCTCTGGGGAGCTGTGTGTTCACAGACAGTCTTGTTCTCTGCCTGTACCTTTTTTGCTCTTGGTATCTTTCTTTCTGTCATTATCTACCCTGTGACAGCCTTGCACTAGGATAGATATGGGCAGAGAATACAAACTCAATACATATTTGTGAACTGAATAACTGCCCAGGAGGTTTCTTTGAAACAATATCAGAATGCTGTAGATGTTGCAGCTGAGGTTGGGTAAACTCATCTTTCCATCCTTTTTTCCATTTTCATATGGTAGTATAATTTTCTCGGTTGGAGAAAGTATCTTTGGATTTCCCCAAGGAATCTGCCATCTTTGAATAAAACCCTATGTATCCATTAAAGAAAACTGCTAAACATTTACTTACAAACAACACCAGAATAAGCATGTAACCAAGAAATTCAGTCCTGGAGATCAGCTAAGCAGGTCCAGTAAAGTGCTCTGTGTCTGCTCCCTGACTTGTTAGTGGGCAGAAGACAGACACCCTGGCCACCTCTACTGCCCAGACCAGACTCATGAATGGAAGATATGAACAACCAAACTCTTTAGCATTTTGATCACGATTCCCGTGAATTTCTGTTGTGTTCGTAAGGAGATATTACAGAATAAGGAGTCAAATCCCAAACTGACTTTACCTTGGGAAAATTCTCTAAATGAGAATCCTGTCTTTTTTCACCACGAGAAGCAGCCACAGAGAAAGAGGAGCAGTTTGTGCTGTGACCGTGGGAAACTCTTTGGCTCTCTGGGCCTCAATTTTCTCTTTTGTTGAGTATGTGAGTTTCATAGAGTACCTTATTTTTATACTTGTATTGAGATTTTCAAACACACATAAAAGTAGAAAAAAATGGTGCAGTGGACATCATATATCTGGGTTAATACAGTGGTACCTTGAGATACAAATTTATTTCGTTCTGTAACTGAGCTCATAAGTCAGCCCACTCGTATATTAAATTGCGGATACTGGACCCATGTGCCAACATGCCAACTAGCAGCAGCTTCCCAAATCACGACTCGTATCTCGGAATTTCGCTTGGATCTCAAACAAAAATATGGACCACATTGCAGCTTGTATCTTAAAAAATTCGTATGTTGGTCTGTTCATATCTCAAGGTACCACTGTAATTTCTACAAGTTTTCTATATTTGCCTCATCAGTGCATATATAGCCATTAATTTTGCCAAGTCATTTAAAAGTGAATTATAGATGTCAGGCCATTTCATCCTTAAATACTGTCTGTTCAGAAATTAAGGATGTTTTTCTACACAATGGAGAATAAAAAAAGCCTTTTGAATAAATGGTGGTGGAAAAACTGGAGAGCCACATGCAAAGAATGAAACTTGACTACAGTTTGTGGCCCTATACAAAAATTAATTCAAAATGGATCAAAGACCTAAATATAAGATCTGAAACTATAAACTGCATTAAAAAAAAACATTGGTACTAAACTCAAGGACTTTGGCTGTAGAGAACAATTTATGAATTTGACCCCAAAGGCAAGGGAAGTAAAAGCAAAAATAAGTGAATGGGATTATATCAAACTAAAAAGCTTCTGCACAGCAAAAGAAAATAACAACAAAACAAATAGGCAGGAGATGACGTCAGAGTAATGGCAGAGTAGGAAGCGATACTGATAAATCTCCCCCAAAACTCAACAAGATCTTCAACCAGAAACAGAAAAACCTATACTTGGAGCTTCCAGATTCTTCGCAATACACCCAAAGGTATGATTGAGTGAAAAATTGGCTAAATATATAACCAAACCCCGAAGGAAATAGGGAGTAAGAAATGCTCCGCCTTCCTCACTAACCTAAACAGGGAGGCTTTCTCTGGTAACTGTGAATATAGAAACTGAGGCGGGCAAAGGGGGTGAATAGATCCAGGCCGCCGCAGCAAAAACGGCCGAACCAGGCTGTGGCTCAGAGATCCAAGCCGAGGAAAATCTGATCCTGTGGCAACCCGGGCAATACAAGCTAACACTCGCGCCAAACCCAAACAAAGAAAGACAAGCGGAGCGGCCATTTTACCCGGTCTCCTGGTCGGTGCGCAGTTAGTGGAAGAGAGATTTCTTCCTAAGCCGCGGAAGTGGGTACCCGTGTTGCCCCACGGAGAGGCAGGGTCAGAGGCCTTTCTGTGGGTTGAGGGCAGAGTCTCTGGGCAGCCCCAGCGCCCTGGGAAAGCCACGCACGGGAGGGAGTGAGAACTAATCCCAACGGTGGAGATTTTCCGTGCTGGAGGCTGTTTCACTCAGAGCGAAACGCGGCCGGCCTCATATCCTGGTTTGCGCGCGCAGATAAGGAGTGAGCGATTCCTCCGAGTGCCTCGGCAGTGCGCGCCCGTGTTATCGCACAGAGGGGCAGAGTCAGGGGCCTTTGTGTGGGCCAAAGCGGAATCTCGGGCCGCCCCAGCGCCTTGCAAAAGCCGCACACGGGGACGGAGTGAGACTCAATTCCAACGCTGCAACTTTTCCCTGCTGTTGGGGGTTTCACTCAGAGCGTGAGACTGCTGGCCGGATATCCTGGTTGCAGACAGTGAGTGAGAGTTTCCTCCAAGCGCCCCAGAAGTGGGCGCCCGCTTGTGTTACCGGATAGAGTGGCAGAGCCAGAGGTCTTCGAGTGGGCGGAAAGCCCGCCTGATTATGCTAGCAGCTCTGACTGACTGAGCCTTACCCAGAGCCCTGTGCTGAGTGGAAATAGAGTGGGGAGTTGCCAGCAATTTGAGCCTCTTACTATCCAGGCAGAGGCAGCAGCAACCCCATACCTGGACTATCAGGCTACTAATTGAGGAAGGAAAGACTAGGAGAAAGGCTCCAGGAACACGGACTCTCTCACTGTCGGAGCCTATAAATGCTAATGAGCCTCGACTCCCAACGAGAATAAAGCACAATACATGACATTGCCATAGAGACTTATCAACTGCAAACCTCTACCTGAGCGTGCCAAAGGGGCAGAACCCGGGGTACAGAGTCACCGACCAGGAAGAGGGAGAGAAAAGAAAAAGCAAGAAGATAACCTCTCAAAATCAAGAATAATCTGCAGACTTTATAACCTATCCCATTTTATTATATTTGTTCGTTTGTTTCTATTATCTTCATTCTTGAGACTTTTTTTTCCTCCTCCAATTTGGCCGATTAACTCTCTACCGGTCTTACTCTCTCCTCTCCCTGAACTACACTACCCATAAGTGTTACATCTCCCATTATCATTTCTCTTCTCTTCCTTTCTCTCTATGAGGGTTGCACTCCAAAACCCTTAACTCTCTCTCTCTCTCTCCTTTCTTTTTTCTTCTTTTACTGGTTCCCTCTTTTTTTCTCTCTCTCTCTTTCTTTTCTCCCTCTATATTAGTTTCTTCCTTTCTCCTTTACATCTCCTCTCATTCAAACCTCAATAACAAACAAATTATCTTATCTGGGACTCAAACCTATGTTTGTGGCATTTTGGGGGGTTTTTACTTCACCTTTTTAACTCACTAGCAGTGCTCCCATCCCTGGCTCTCCATATTATCTAGTTCTTGTTCCACTAAATACAATAGTAAGTTTTTAATTTGTCCCCCCATTTTTCCATTTTCCTCTTATTCCTCTCATCATAACTCTTAGAAAACCAACACCTAAAAGCAAATCATTTTATTCTTGACCCAAATTTTTTCCTTATTTGCTTTTTGTGGGTCCATACGCTCTTTTTTTTTTTTTCTTTTTTTTTTTCTTTTTTTTTTTTTTTCCTTTTTTTTTTTTTTTTTTTCTTTCTCTCTTTTTTGCCCCTTTATTACTTTTCCCCAATTCAGGCCCTCCATCACAGGCATTGTTTGTTATAACTCACAGTCCACCACAAGATTTTCTCAAGAAAGAGGGGAGAGGAGAGGAGAGGAAAAAAAGAGGGGGGGAATAATTTCCTTTTTTAAAAAATTTTTATTTTATTTTATTTTTCTTTATTTCATTATTAATTTTTTAAAAAAAAAACAACTCTTTTCGATTTGTTATTTTTTTATTTTTTTTAACTTTTTATTCTTTATTAAATCTCATTAATACTATCAACAAAACCACCCTCAGATGCCATTAAGGAAGAGAAAATCGAATATCATGGATACAAAAGAAAGAGAGGTAACACAGCTAGATGAGGAAAAATCTATGGAGAAAAAATTTAATATATTGGAAACCTTGGAGCTAAATGACAGAGAATTCAAGATAGAAATCCTAGAAATCCTCCGAGATATACAAGAAAACACAGAAAGGCAATATAGGGAGCTCAGAAAACAAATCCATGAACACAAAGAATATATGTCCAAGGAAATTGAAACTATAAAAACAAATCAAACAGAGATGAAAAACTCAATTCACGAGCTGAAAAATGAAGTAACAAGCTTAGCTAATAGAACAGGTCAGATAGAAGAGAGGATTAGTGAAATAGAAGACAAGCAACTTGAGGCACAACAGAGAGAAGAAGAAAGAGACTCAAAAATTAAAAAAAATGAGATAGCCCTACAAGAATTATCTGACTCCATCAAAAAGAATAACATAAGAATAATAGGTATATCAGAGGGAGAAGAGAGAGAAAATGGAATGGAGAACATACTTAAACAAATAATTGATGAGAACTTCCCAAGCCTGTGGAAAGAACTAAAGCCTCAAGTTCAAGAAGCAAACAGAACTCCAAGTTTTCTTAACCCCAACAAACCTACTCCAAGGCATATCATAATGAAATTGACACAAACCAACAGCAAAGAAAAAATTCTCAAGGCAGCCAGGGAAAAGAAGAATACAACATATAAAGGAAGGCCCATTAGATTATCATCAGAATTCTCAGCAGAAACTCTACAAGCTAGAAGAGAGTGGACCCCAATATTTAAAGTCCTGAAAGAGAGGAACTTTCAGCCACGAATACTATACCCATCAAAGCTATCCTTCAAATATGAAGGAGAAATAAAAACATTCACAGATACAGAAAAGATGAGAGAATTTATCATCAGAAAACCCCCACTCCAGGAATTACTAAAGGGGGTTCTCCAATCAGATACAAAGAACAAAAAAAAACAGAGCCACAAGTAAAAGCTCCAAGAAGAACACAATAAAACCAAATTTAAACTGTGACAACAACAAAAAGAAAGAGGGGGAGAAGACGGAGATTAACAGTAGCAAAGGGCGATGGAGTGCAAAAGTACTCACAAAATAGTTCGCTACAATGAACAGGGTAGGGACCCTTTTCATTACTCAAAGGTAAGCACCATTGAAAAAACCACCACAGAAGCACATGAGATAAAAAAGATAGCAACAGAGGAAAGATGTATGGAATACAACCAAATAAAAACAAAAGATAGAAAAACGAAAGAGAAGGATCAAACAAGACACAAAACTAACAGAAAGCAAGATATAAAATGGCAATAGGGAACTCACAAGTATCAATAATTACACTAAATGTAAATGGATTAAACTCACCAATAAAAAGGCACAGAGTAGCAGAATGGATTAAAAAAGAAAATCCAACTGTATGCTGCCTACAGGAAACTCATCTAAGTAACAAGGATAAAAACAAATTCAAAGTGAAAGGCTGGAAAACAATACTCCAAGCAAATAACATCCAAAAAAAAGCAGGTGTAGCAATACTCATATCGGATAATGCTGACTACAAGACAGGAAAAGTACTTAGAGACAAAAATGGCCATTTCATAATGGCTAAGGGGACACTGAATCAAGAAGACATAACAATTCTTAATATGTATGCACCAAACCAAGGAGCACCAAAATATATAAGACAGCTACTTATTGATCTTAAAACAAAAACTGACAAAAATACAATCATACTTGGAGACCTCAATACACCGCTGACGGCTCTAGATCGGTCATCCAAACAGAGAATCAACAAAGACATAGTGGCCTTAAACAAAACACTAGAGCACCTGGATATGATAGACATCTACAGGACATTTCATCCCAAAGTGACTGAGTATACATTTTTCTCCAGTGTACATGGATCATTCTCAAGAATTGACCATATGTTCGGCCACAAAAACAATATCAGCAAATTCAGAAAAATTGAAGTTGTACAAGCATATTTTCTGATCATAAAGCCTTGAAACTAGAATTCAACTGCAAAAAAGAGGAAAAAAATCCCACAAAAATGTGGAAACTAAACAACATACTTTTAAAAAATGAATGGGTCAAAGAAGAAATAAGTGCAGAGATCAAAAGATATATACAGACTAAGGAAAATGACAATACGACATATCAGAATCTATGGGATGCAGCAAAAGCAGTGATAAGAGGGAAGTTCATATCGCTTCAGGCATATATGAACAAACAAGAGAGAGCCCAAGTGAACCACTTAACTTCCCACCTTAAGGAACTAGAAAAAGAAGAACAAAGACAACCCAAAACCAGCCGAAGAAAGGAGATAATAAAAATCAGAGCAGAAATAAATGAATTAGAGAACAGAAAAACTATAGAAAAAATTAATAGAACAAGGAGCTGGTTCTTTGAAAAGATCAACAAAATTGACAAACCCTTGGCAAGACTTACCAAGGAAAAAAGAGAAAGAACTCATATAAACAAAATCCAAAATGAAAGAGGAGAAATCACCACGGACACCGTAGATATACAAAGAATTATTGTAGAATACTATGAAAAACTTTGTGCCACTAAATTCAACAACCTAGAAGAAATGGATAAATTTCTAGAAAAATACAACCTTTCTAGACTGAGTCAAGAAGAAGCAGAAAGCCTAAACAGACCTATCAGTAGAGAAGAAATAGAAAAAACCATTAAAAACCTCCCCAAAAATAAAAGTCCAGGCCCTGACGGCTATACCAGCGAATTTTATCAAACATTCAAAGAAGACTTGGTTCCTATTCTACTCAAAGTCTTCCAAAAAATTGAAGAAGAAGCAATACTTCCAAACACATTTTATGAGGCCAACATAACCCTCATACCAAAACCAGGCAAGGATGACACAAAAAAAGAAAACTACAGACCAATATCTCTAATGAATACAGATGCTAAAATACTAAACAAAATACTAGCAAATCGAATACAACAACATATTAAATAAATAATACATCATGATCAAGTAGGATTCATCCCAGAATCTCAAGGATGGTTCAACATACGTAAAACGGTTAATGTAATACACCATATCAACAAAACAAAGAACAAAAACCACATGATCTTATCAATAGACGCAGAAAAGGCTTTCGATAAAATACAACACAATTTTATGTTTAAGACTCTCAACAAAATGGGTATAGAAGGAAAATATCTCAACATGATAAAGGCCATATATGATAAACCATCAGCTAACATCATATTAAATGGCACTAAACTGAAGGCTTTCCCCCTTAAATCAGGAACAAGACAGGGTTGTCCACTCTCTCCACTCTTATTTAATGTGGTACTAGAGGTTCTAGCCAGAGCAATCAGACAAGACAAAGAAATAAAAGGCATCCATATCGGAAAAGAAGAAGTAAAGGTATCACTTTTTGCAGATGATATGATCCTATACATCGAAAACCCCAAAGAATCCACAAAAAGACTACTAGAAACAATAAGCCAATACAGTAAGGTCGCAGGATACAAAATTAACATACAGAAGTCAATAGCCTTTCTATATGCCAACAATGAAACAACTGAGAAGGAACTCAAAAGAATAATCCCCTTCACGATTGCAACAAAAAAAATAAAATACTTAGGAATAAACATAACAAAGAATGTAAAGGACTTATATAATGAAAACTATAAACCATTGTTAAGGGAAATCGAAAAAGATATAATGAGATGGAAGAATATACCTTGTTCTTGGCTAGGAAGAATAAATATAATCAAGATGGCTATATTACCCAAAGCAATATACAAATTTAATGCAATTCCCATCAAAATTCCAATGACATTTTTTAAAGAAATAGAGCAAAAAATCATCAGATTTATATGGAACTATAAAAAACCCCGAATAGCCAAAGCAATCCTAAAGAAAAAGAATGAAGCTGGGGGTATAACAATACCTGACTTCAAACTCTATTATAGGGCCACGACAATCAAAACAGCATGGTATTGGCAGAAAAATAGACACTCAGACCAATGGAACAGAATAGAAAGTCCAGAAATAAAACCACATATATATAGTCAAATAATTTTTGATAAAGGGGCCAACAACACACAATGGAGAAAAGAAAGCCTCTTCAATAAATGGTGCTGGGAAAACTGGAAAGCCACATGCAAAAGAATGAAACTGGACTACAGTCTCTCCCCCTGTACAAAAATTAACTCAAAATGGATCAAAGATCTAAACATAAGACCTGAAACAATTAAGTACATAGAAGAAGACATAGGTACTCAACTCATGGACCTGGGTTTTAAAGAGCATTTTATGAATTTGACTCCAATGGCAAGAGAAGTGAAGGCAAAAATTAATGAATGGGACTACATCAGACTAAGAAGTTTTTGCTCAGCAAGGGAAACTGATAACAAAATAAACAGAAAGCCAACGAAATGGGAAATGATATTTTCAAACAACAGCTCAGATAAGGGCCTAATATCCAAAATATACAAAGAACTCATAAAACTCAACAACAAACAAACAAACAATCCAATAAAAAAATGGGAAGAGGATATGAATAGACACTTCTCCCAGGAAGAAATACAAATGGCCAACAGATATATGAAAAGATGCTCAGCTTCTTTAGCTATTAGAGAAATGCAAATCAAAACGGCAATGAGATACCACCTCACACCTGTTCGATTAGCTGTTATTAGCAAGTCAGGTAATAGCAAATGTTGGAGAGGCTGTGGAGAAAAAGGAACCCTCATCCACTGTTGGTGGGAATGTAAAGTAGTACAACCATTATGGAAGAAAGTATGGTGGTTCCTCAAAAAACTGAAAATAGAACTACCTTATGACCCAGCAATCCCTCTACTGGGTATATATCCCCAAAACTCAGAAACATTGATACGTAAAGACACATGCAGCCCCATGTTTATTGCAGCATTGTTCACAGTGGCCAGGACATGGAAACAACCAAAAAGCCCATCAATAGACGACTGGATAAAGAAGATGTGGCACATATACACTATGGAATACTACTCAGCCATAAGAAATGATGACATCGGAACATTTACAGCAAAATGGTGGGATCTTGATAACATGATACGAAGCGAAATAAGTAAATCAGAAAAAAACAGGAACTGTATTATTCCATACGTAGGTGGGACATAATAGTGAAACTAAGAGACATTGATAAGAGTGTGGTGGTTACGGGGGGGAGGGGGGAATGGGAGAGGGATAGGGGGTGGGAGGGGCACAAAGGAAACAAGATAGAAGGTGACAGAGGACAATCTGACTTTGGGTGGTGGGTATGCAACATAATTGAACGACAAGATAACCTGGACTTGTTATCTTTAAATATATGTATCCTGATTTATTGATGTCACCCCATTAAAAAAATAAAATTATAAAATAAAAACAAACAAACAAAAAAAACAAAAAAACAAACAAACAAACAAAAAAAACAAATAGGCACCCGCCTGACCAGGTGGTGATGCAGTGGATAGAGGATCTGATGGGGATGCGGAGGACCCAGGTTCGAAATCCAGAGATTACCAGCTTGAGCATGGGTTCATTTAGTTTGAGCGAGGCTCACCAGCTTGAGCCCAAGGTCGCTGGCTTGAGCAAGGGGTCACTTGGTCTGCTGTACTCCCGGTCAAGGCATATACAGTGTGTCCATAAAGTCATGGTGCACTTTTGACCGCTCACAGGAAAGCAACAAAAGACGATAGAAATGTGAACTCTGCACCAAATAAAAGGAAAACCCTCCCATTTCTGTAGGATGATGTGGCAGCATATGCGCATGCGCAGATGATGACGTAACACTGTGTATACAGCGGAGCAGCCCCCACACATGCCAGTCGAGATGTGGATGGTACAGAGGAAAGTTCAGTGTGTTCTGTGGCTCACTAAATTCGAATCCGTGACCAAAGTGCAATGTGAATATCAGCATGTTTATAACAAAGCACCACCACATAGGAATAACATTACTCGGTGGGATAAGCAGTTGAAGGAAACCGGCAGTTTGGTGGAGAAACCCCATTCTGGTAGGCCATCAGTCAGTGACGAGACTGTAGAGGCTATACGAGATAGCTACCTAAGGAGCCCTAAAAAAATCTGTGCGTGAGCCCACATCGAACTGCACTAAATAGGTATGAAACTGGGAGAGTTTTCCTTTTATTTGGTGCAGATTTCACATTTCTATTGTCTTTTGTTGCTTTCCTGTGACTGGTCAAAAGTGCACCATGACTTTATGGACACACTGTATAAGAGAGCAGTCAATGAACAGCTAGGGTGCCACAATGAAGAATTGATGCTTCTCATCTCTCTCCCTTCCTGTCTGTCTGTCCCTATCTGTCCCTCTTTCTGTCACTCTCTATCACAAAAAAAAACAACAAAAAACAAATACACACACACACAAAATAGGCAGCCAACTAAATGGAAGATGATATTTGCATGCAACAGCTCCAATAAGGGGTTAATACTCAAAATATATAAAGAACTCACAAAGCTCAGCAACAAACAAGCAAACAATTTAATTAAAAAATGGGTAGAGGATCTGAATAGACCCATCTCCCAAGAGAACATACAGATGGGCAACAGATATATAAAAAGATGCTCATCTTTACTAGCTATTTGAGAAATGCAATCAAAGCTGCAATGAGATACCATTTCACAACTGTTAGATTGACTATTATCAATAAGACAGATAATAACAAGTGTTGAAGAGGCTGTGCAAAAAAAACAACCTTCATTCACTGTTGGTGGGAATGCAAATTAGTGCAATTATTATGGAAGAAAGTATGGTGGTTCCTCAAAAAAGCAAGAATAGAACTACTATATGACCCAGCAATCCCTCTACTGGGTATCTACCCCTAAAACTCAAAAGTATTGGCATGTAAAGACACATGCACCCCTATGTTCATCACAGCATTATTCACAGTGGCCAAGACATGGAAACAACCAAAGTGCCCCTTGATAGAGGATTGTATAAAGAAGAGGTGGTACATATATACAATGGAATACTGCTCAGTCATAAGAAATGATGATGTGTTGCCATTACAACAACATGGATGGACCTTGGGAACATTATAGTGAGTGAAATAAGTAAATCAGAAAAAGCTAAGAACTGTATAATTTCACACATGGGTGTTATATAAAACTGAGACTCATGGACATAGATAAAAGTGAAGTGGTTAACAGGGGGAGGGGGACATATGGGAGGGGGATGGGACTAGGGGGTGAGGGCAAAGGTGTGAGGAGGAACAAATATAAGGTGATGGAAAATGATTTGACTTTGATGAGTATACAACATAATCAATAGTTCAAAGCTATAGAAACATTTAACTGAAACCTATGTACTCTTACTGATCAATGTCACCTTGTTAAATTTAATTTTCTAAATAAAATTTTTTCAAGAATGTGACATAAATCTGTTAAATTAAGTGGGTGATAATAAATTGACTTTTACTTTTTGTGGAATCATTTGGATTACCCCAGGAGTGAAAATACCAGATTCAGAACATATTATTTTTTATTTTCAACTTTTATTTTGATTTATATATCATTTGATTTGATATAAATGCCAATAAATAAAAATTATACTGCATTGTCAGAACTCATTGAATGGTTCACTTAGCATTTGTGCATTTGGTTGTATGTAAAGTTTTCTTTAAAATGTATAAATATTTAACTCCAGTTAATAATTCGCATGCTGAAGTGCTTAAGGATGAAGAGTATCAAACTGATGTCTCAAATTTGCACTAAAATAAAAGGGAGTAATGGATGGATAGAGGGATGAATAGATGTATATACTTATATGTGATAAGGCAAGTATAGTAGACTTAACTGTACAGTCTAAATAGTGGGTATATGGGTGTTTACTCTATAAGTTTTACAAAATTTCCATATGTTTGAAAATTCCATAATTAAATAAAAAGAAAAGTTTACAACAAGCTTAAATTATAATTCTATAAAGACTATTAAAATAATGTAAGTAAAAAATATATAAGAATGTTTTCCTCTATAGCCATAAGCTCATTCACAGGATGATTCTAGAATCATAACTCTAGAAGTCTTGGTCTTGATTTTCACTAAAGATTTATGAGACGACAGACCACAACAGAGATATATACCATGAAGCTCATGCAACTATAGTTGCAGGCCCTCTTCACTTATGCAGGCTCTTTTTAAAGCTATTTACATGAAAGAAAAACTATCTGAGCTATAATTGCTTAAGATCATTGTACCTTTCCAGTCAGGCTTCAACTGCCTCTCCACAAACCCTCCCCCCAACATGCACAGACATTCTCTCTCTCATCTAGTGGGATTGGAATTACTGTGAACATTTTGGGGATTCCATTTAAAAAATATTGGATATTTAATTTTGCTTGTAATTACTGCTGTGCAAAATGAAGTAATTGCTAGCTAGCTTTCCCAGGGTACCTTTGATGACTTCTAAGAATATTCTTACTATCCATGGCTGGAAGTCCTAAAACAATGTGAACAGTGGTGCCTGGTGCCAAGTATGGAGGGAGGGAGGTAATAAATGAGCCGAAATGAATGAAGCCTCAGTTAATCTTGGAAAAATCATCCAATCAGAATATGTCTTAATTGGGAAGCTGAGGATTTTATTTTCGTGCATGCCTAATCAAAAGGCAGGTCCTCAGCCCTGGCCGGTTGGCTCAGTGGTAGAGCGTCGGCCTGGCGTGCAGAAGTCCTGGGTTCGATTCCCGGCCAGGGCACATAGGAGAAGTGCCCATCTGCTTCTCTACCCCTCCCCCTCTCCTTCCTCTCTGTCTCTCTCTTCCCCTCCCGCAGTGAGGCTCCATTGGAGCAAAGATGGCCCGGGCGCTGGGGATGGCTCCTTGGCCTCTGCCCCAGGCGCTAGAGTGGCTCTGGTCGCAGCAGAGTGATGCCCTGGAGAGGCAGAGCATCGCCCCCTGGTGGGCAGAGCGTTGCCCCCTGGTGGGCGTGCCAGGTGGATCCCGGTCGGGTGCATGCGGGAGTCTGTCTGACTGTCTCTCCCCGTTTCCAGCTTCAGAAAAAAAAAAAAAAAAAAAAAGCAGGTCCTCTCCTGTTAGGAATATACTGGCTAGTGTATATATAGTTAAAAATGCAATATATGCATTATATAGGGACATTGCACAAAATAGAATTTATGAGAAAACTTGTTGCTGTAGTGGCCTGTGAATTCCTCTGGGTTAAATGTTGCATATTTTATGCATCTAACCATGCATATCATATCTTAGAGAATCTTGCTCATCTTTACCTAAGGAAGTTTGGCAGGTTCAGGTGAAGTATCATACAAAGTTGTCACTGGTACTGTGAAATGACAAACACAGGGTGAAGTAAATATGGTAAAATGTTAACAGTTGTTGATTTCAGGTAGTAGGTGAATCAGCAGAGAGGATTCTTGTGCTGATATTCTGTATTTGAAAGTATTCATAGTCAAAAGAAAAAAAAATCACCTTAGCTTACATAAGAGGAAATTGACATATATATCAGTAGGTTGATGTATATCAGGGATCCCCAAACTATGGCCCACGGGCTGCATGCGGCCCCCTGTGGCCATTTATCCGGCCCTCACTGCACTTCCGGAAGGGGCACCTCTTTCATTGGTGGTCAGTGAGAGGAACACATTGACTATCTCATTAGCCAAAAGCAGGCCCATAGTTCCCATTGAAATACTGGTCAGTTTGTTGATTTAAATTTACTTGTTCTTTATTTTAAATATTGTATTTGTTCCCATTTTGGTTTTTTACTTTAAAATAAGATATATGCAGTATGCAGAGGAATTTGTTCATAGTTTTTTTTTTTTTGTAGTCTGGCTCTCCAATGGTCTGAGGGACAGTGAACTGGCCCCCTGTGTAAAAAGTTTGGGGATCCCTGATGTATATGATAGAAGGGGAATTCAATTACACAATTATACTGCTCAGTATGGTGGAGTGGCAATTTGATATGACTTAATTTAATTTTGTATATTTTTCAAAAATTTTAATCAGATTAATGTTCAAATGAAGTATGTTTGTGGAAGCCAAATAGAAAGTGATAATACGGAAGACTAGCAGAAGGTTCAAAATGTTGCAAACCTCTTTAGCATATCACAATGCAATTTGAAAGCTCTGATGTCAAAATCATTAAATTTATTTCTATGTTATCAATAAAAATAACTTTTTAATTATATCAAAGCAAGAATAAATTATCTTTTTATTTTCTCTAGACAGTGAAAAATTATTTTCACATGGAGAAGCAATGAAAGAGTCAAAATTTAGTAAAAAATTTAGGAAAATAGATATGTGTCAGGTGGTTAATAAAATATATTATTGGTTTATAGTTTTTATATTTGTGCTATTTTACTTTTGAATTTTTTAATCTGTTGTGAATTTTTTATCATTTAAAATAATGTACACCTGCCTGACCAGATGGTGGTACAGTGGATAGAGCGTTGGACTGAGATGCGGAGGACCCAGGTTCGAGACCCCGAGGCTACCAGCTTGAGCGTGGGCTCATCTGGTTTGAGCAAAGCTCACCAGCTTGGACCCAAGGGGTTACTCGGTCTGCTGTAGCCCCACGGTCAAGGCACATATGAGAAAGCAATCAGTGAACAACTAAAGTGCCACAACGAAAAACTGATGATTGATGCTTCTCATCTCTCTCTGTTCCTGTCTGTTCCTACGTATCCTTCTCTCTGTCTCTGTAAAAATAAAATAAAAATTTAAAAAATAATAATAATGTACACCTTTGTACACAATTTTGGATTTATTATTTGTAGTCTTAAAGAGATCTGCAAAATTCTGTATGCTCAGGTCCTGGGATTGGTCACTAGTCATTACTCTGGATTTTATACAATGTTCAAATAGAAAAAGTGTGTTTTCTATTGTTTTCAGCCTGATTTTTTCCACAATGTTAAAGCTAATAGAATATTCAAAATTCAAACATTTTAATATGTTAGTGAGCCAATTGAAGCTAAAGAAAAAAAAGGCACCGTGTCTCAAGTCAAATAAGAATGTAGTGACAACAGAGTTTTGAGGATTCAGGGTTTCTGGTCCTGGTCCCTCTTCTTTGCATTGGGCTTTGTATAATAATTTCTCTTAAAGGAACATGTTATGAAACATTATGTTCAATATATGATATTGATGAGATGATTCTGTGAAATTTTTTCTATTGATTTACGTAGCATATCACTGAGTATCAGGGAGTCACAGGTGATCCCTTATCTTAAGCAGCTGAATTTAAGCAAATTCAAAGGAGCAGGATTCTAGACTAATAAAGAAAGATGTTGATAAATAGATAGTATTGTACACATAAAAGTCAACAGGGAAGGAATATATATATATATTTTTTTTAATTAAGTGAGAAGAGGGGAGGCAGAGAAACAGACTCCCACATGTGCCCAACAGGGTTCCACCAGGCAAGATCCCTATGGGGTGATGCTCTGCCCATCTGGAGATTGCTCCATTGCTTGGCAACTGAGCTATTTTTAGCACCTGAGGTGAAGCCACTAAGCCATCCTTAGTGCCTGGGCCAACTTGCTGGAGCCAGTTGAGCCATGGCATTGGGGGTGGGAAAAGAGAGAGAGAAAAAGATAGTGAAGGGAAGGGAAGGGGTGGAGAAGCAGATGGTTGTTTCTCCTGTGTGCCCTAACTGGTAATCAAACCCAGGACATCCACACACCAGGCCAATGCTCCCTACTAAGCCAACTCACCAGGGCCTAAGGAATGTATCTTGACTCATATATTTTTTGTTCATCCACCCCCACCCACATATTCCTTGGGGAGGGAGAGAGTAAAGCTGGTCTTGGCTTTATTAGCTACCATAAAAATATACTCTGTAGTCAATCTTTTTGTCCCCTACTCCTCATCAGACTCTACTTCTAGGAGAGTGAGGAATGCTAAGAACTTGTCCACTTTGGAATCCTCTTTTGTATTAGTCAGGTTCTCCAGAGAAACAGAACCAATAGGGGAGATGCATGTGTGTGTTCATATAAAGAATTGGCTCATGCAATTATCAAGGCTGACAAGTCCCACATTCTTAAGTCCAAAGACCTGAGAACCAGAAGAGCTGAAATGGTAGACATTTTAATTCAAGTCCAAAAGCAGGAGAAGACTGATGTCCCAGCTTGAAGACCATCATTCAGAGAGTGAATTCTTCCTTTCTCAGCCTTCTGTTCTGTTCAGGCTTGCAATAGATAAGTTGAGGCCCACCCACAGTGGGAAGGGCAGTCTGCTTTAATCAGTCTACTGACTCAAATGTTAATCTCATTGAGAAATACCTTACGATACATATAGAAATGTTTAACCAATTATTTGTGCACACTGTGGCCCAGTCAAGTTAACACATAAAATTAATCCTCACATCCACTTTCTGCATCTCTTCTTCTACTTCCTTACTCATCTACCTTACATTGGGGTCCCCTAGAGGAAGACCCTCAGATCAACATTTATAGAAAAGTTAATTACTAAAAAATGCCCTTAAGAAAAAGCAGAAAAGGAGCCGATAGCGAGACTGAGCAGGTGAGGGGTCCGAACAAGGGTGCAGTAGTAGGGAAAGTTCCAGGGAAGTTGTCTTTGTCTCAGTCCCATGAAGAAGCTCAAGAGGCATGTGGACCACACCTCAGATTGCCTGGGTCTTGGGAAACGATGGTATTTATACCCATATAAGGTCAGTCAGTGGCCATGGGCTGTACCTGGAAGAAATAAATCTCCAGGTATTTTTTGTTCTCTGTCCAGGGAAGAGAAGTAGCTTTGGCAGCCTAAGGGCTTCCCCCTGATGATGAGGTGTCACAGGCATGACTTTGGAGGTTAAAGCCCATTATCCCAGAAAATCTAATGGGATCTGAAAGAGTTGCATAGACCTGTACCACAGCTGTGATCAGAATTCTTAGCAATGATCACAATAGCTCAATGTCATCAAGGACTCATGTTATGAGACTGACATATGTACCTTCCAGACTAGTACTTAATCTTCATGTCAAATGTAATCAGTATACTCTCTGTTTATGAAGATTAAGGCTCAGACTGAGTAAATGAACTGCCAGAACAGCAAGGGATGGGCACCATTCTCCTCTTTCCCAGATGCTATCTGTCCTTTGCTTCATGGTCTTGCCTACCACCCCAAATTATCCAGTGAAAATATTACTTGCCATGCAAGATAATGAATACAATGCCAAATTTATATTTGTAGTAGAGAAAATCTGTCTCATTATGTAGTTATACTCTTATGTATCTTGTTAACTATAAGGATGTAATTCTGCATTAATTCAAAGTAAAATTTTCTGATAACGATGAAGGTTAAGTAGGTCTATGTTGGCAAACAAGCATATCTTCAATGTTTCTGAAAATTTATTTCTTAAACTACTTAAAAGATAGTTGGCTAATGGAATGTTTTTACACCCATGTTTACATTCTGGGTTTCAGACATTTGCTGAATATAAAAGAAATCTTTAGATGACTGAATGTAGTGTTATTTTTTTTAGTATCAAGACAGCATTTCCAAATTTAGCCATTCACTACTAAATGTAAAGAACATGGTGAAAAATATTGTGCGTGAGTCATGATTCCTGGGAACTTCCTGTATTGTTGAGTCATATAACTTTACTTCCTGAAGGTTTTCAAAGGGATAGCTGTATGTTTTATTTTAAACAAAAATAAATAAGTTTGTGTACTTCACTACTTCAGAGTAGCAATTACTGTGAGTTTTTTTTTTTAAATGCCTATATGTGTAGATATAATCAGGCAAATTTAGAAACATTTGTATTTTCTGTAGTTACTGTTTTGTTAAAGAGGTACTATCAAAACAATTTACCCCTCTTAAATGTTAATTTTGAATGTGTCATAGCAAAGGTTATAGTTCAACCAAATTGCAGCGTTGCTTTAGAATAGATTTTCAGTTGTTTTTCATGAGTGATTTCCTCACTCATCATCATACAATTAATAGTTTCAGTTCCTGAAATTTTGAGAATTGAACAATTGCAAAATTGACATCTCTGAAATTAGAGCTTCCCAATTTTATATGTGGAGAGAAACTAGAAGTTTGATAAATTTGCACAAATGCACACTATTAAAGATGTTAAAAAGTTTCTCTGAGGATTTTTCTTATTAATTTTCACCTTATATTTTAACATGTGCTTGGTTTCTTTTATTGTGTCTAGCATTATTTTACATAGAAGACTGTACTTCAAGGAATACTTCAGCTTGTGTGCATGCACTTAAGTCACCTATATAGGTGACTTAAAGTCACCCGATAATCACATATGGTGATTAAGAGAAAGACAGCTGAGGCACCTAAATTATGTGGCTCTCACTGGCCTTCTTCTAATCATCCTTGTTATGAAGAGCAGAGCTAAAATAGGTTACCTTCTTTATTTTGTGAATATGTTTTTTAATTTAAAAAGGTAATGCTTCTAGAAATCTCAATAATGCCAACTAGTGGAAGGTCAGTTATGTCAACATAAGATCATTTATCGTTTATCTATGTGACATATTCATTTGTTTGTTTCTGGAATCTGGTGAGTGATGGTTACTATTTTTATATAGTTGTATCATATGTCTGTGACTTCTGATTCTGCAGGAAACCCCAACACACACATACCCACACACACTCATACTCATACACAGGACCCACATAGTCCTTTGTATCCAGTGTCCAACCCCAGGGAATCTCTCTTCCCTCTTTGATCTTCTGAGAGCCACTCTTTTCTTTCTTCTATTCTCAATCATCCAGGAGACTGTCCTCAGGGAGTGAAGGAAATGATTTCAAGATTTTCTGAGACTAAGGATTTGAAAACTTATTTACAAGCTAGAAATCTGAAAAGGGAAGATATGTGAAAAAAAAAACTTAATAAATTACCTAGCATATACTGCTGTTTTATGTCACCCACAGAACTTGACCTTCCAGATGGAGCATATCCATACCAGTTCCTCAACCCATTTTCCTTCTTCCTTAGTTTTGTGGGGGTCACCTGGATGGAGCTGAAGAAGACAGACAGAGGTCTGGCTGTTCTCCAGAGCCATACCCAGCCAGGAAGTTATGGTGCCACATCACTTGATCTGTACATATGCCATATATGCAGGGAGACCACAGTTATCAGGAGGGTATAGCAATTCTGTAATAATAGTTCCTATTGTCTCTCACCATCTCAGCAAGAGAATTCCGTTTTAAAGAACTCTATGAAATTTTCCTTTGTTCTAATTCATGGATTTCCTCACCTTTATACTATAACATTTTTACTGAGTTTTATACACAATAAACCAATTTTTTTAAATCCTTATATTTAGTAATAAGGATTGAAATTTCTAAACATTTGCAGTTGGAAACCCTTGGATAAAATCTATAGTAATGAGCAAAAGGGGTAAAAATGTGAAACATGTGCAAAACAGATGTTACACTCAATTTCATGCCAGGAGAAATTACAAATCAGAACCTCACTTTCTGATTCGAATGATGGGCAATCTATACAGATATGTGCAGGCTGAAAAAATTCTCTGTACAAAACTGGACATTTTTAAGATTGTGGGAACCCACTTGCTAAATGCATCCAGGCTTGCTTACTAGAGCAGACATCTCTTTTTGAGATTGTCTACACTGTACATGGAATGGCAAGCTATGAATAGAAAACTTATAAACATGTTCAAAAGTAAAATAAAGTATGGGGGTGGGCAAAAGCAGGTTTATATAATAGAAATAAATAATACAATAATGAGTAATAATACAAGAGTAGACTACGTTTTGTATACTCACAACTATAAACCTACTTCTGCCAACCTCTGTGTCCATTTAGTATTTATTCATTAAAAATATGTTAAAATACATGAATTGAGCATTGATTAAGTTTAAAGCACTTGATCAAACACAAGTTAGAACACATCAGTAATTCTAACAGTAAGGGGTGGTCAAACAGTAATGAAATATAAGACAGAGTATGGATGGAGACAGGCAGTTTTAAAACTCCTAAATAGTTTCTGAATGACAGAGTCATTCTCTAGTATAGGTATTTATAGATATTTTAAAAATGTGATATGAGACCTGTGGTGTTGCAGTGGATAGAGCGTTGATGGAATGCTGAGGTCACTAGTTAGAACCCCCGAGCTTGCCTGATCAAGGCACATATGACAAGCAGCAAGCAACAAAAAACAACTAAAGTGAAGCAGCTATGAGTAGATGCTTCTTGATCCCTCCCACCCCCGTAAAATCAATAAACAAAATCTTTTAAAAAAATGTGATCTATGCATCCTAAGGGAATTTCAATGTAATATGATACATTTAAATCAATATCCTATAAATTTGAAGTATTCTTTATAACCATCATTAGACAAGAGTAGGATGTCTTAATTTGGGGTCTAGGAGTATTTCTGAGGACCTATAGATGGGCTTTGAGGTTTAATGACTCCCCCAAAATGTGTACCATGCTTCCTTATTTGTATTTTTTTAGATGAAAGTACATATATTTAATAGATTCTCACATAGGTTCATGACTTTTCAAACATCAAGAAACTGTTGGAGAAAACAGAGCTTTAACAGTAGGAAACAAGTCAATTTATCTTAAATAAAAACTGTAGAACCCACAAAAGCTTTGCAAGTAGTCAAAGTAGAAAGCAAAGTAAGTGCTGTGTTTATGTCTTCAAATAAGTCAATACAAGAACTCCAGTAACAGTTTCCATTTGGATGGACATGTTAGAAGTTCAAGCGATTTGTCACCAGACACCTTCTCTTTCAATGTGAACAATTTAAAGACCCACGGGAACTAACCAGAGGTTGCACTATGTTGTACATTACTGCAAATCACTCAAGAAAGAGCTGGGAAGAGAAAAGAAATGAAAAATAAATATGGGCTCAACCTGATGATTAAGGGACACTGAGATGAATAGGAAGTAGGAATCAGGTCAAGTACTAGATTGTGGGTTGCAAAGTAACTGACTAAATCAAATGTATTTTAATTCAGATATAATTAACTTTAACTATTAATATGAATTAATTATTTACCTATTTCTATAAGTTCCTGGTGAAAAAGAAACTTGAAACATGTTCAAGTTATAATTTTTCTTGTTTCAACACAAAAATAAATGGAAAAATAAGAAGTTAATATTTGGACTTTGTTTCTCATGGATAAGAGGATGTTAGCAAGCAATAACCACAATGTGGTGTTTTCCATTAGTCAATCTATCTAAGTTGGAAATAAATTTTCCAGAAATCCCTGCCTACCTACCTCCAGGTTCATGTGAGAGAAAAGAGACATTATGTGTAAGATTTTGTAGGTGGAAACAGAGGAAAGACACGTTCTTTCATGCTTGGAAGGTTAGTTAGTTCAGGGCTCCGTTCTGGCAACTGTTGCATGTTGCTGTTCATTTGCTGGCTCACCCTGTCGGTTGGGCTGTGGTGCCCTGTGGTTCCTGCCAGATTATTAACTGCTCTAACTCCTGGGCTAGCTTCTCTTGCAGGACTCCCACATCACTGAAGCCAGGCCATGAAAGACTAACTTTGGTTCCAGTGTATCCTTGCCCTCCTCAAATCAGGTCCATCTTTTTTTCCTTACTGCCTGCTCTTCTGTCTTTAGACCTAGCACCAGATAAAGAAGCAACAGTCTTACGAAGATTGTTCAATCATCTCCCACAAGTGGGTAAGGTCAAGCCCCCATTGTAATTCTCTTGTCTGTGTCTTTCATAATGATTCTGCTCTTCTAGTTGATGTCATATACCTCTATACCCATCTAGGGGAATCAGTCGTTGAAGTCAGAAGTAATATTCTTATACTTTTTGAAAATTGATACATAATAAACCATTTTCCATGTTAATTTATTAAAAACATTTTAAAGCAGTTTTCTGCTTTTGGGGCTTAGAAAATAATGGGGAATACCAAAAACTCTTATGAGTCAGTTTTAGTTTCCATTACTTTTTCATAATAGATACTTTCTAATAACAACTAGTAGAGCCAGAGCTTACTGTCTACAAAGATAGTGAAGAAAGGAGAAATCCAGGATCTGAATGGAGCCGCTCTCTAAACTCTTTTTTAACTTTTAAAGTTGACTGGGGAGGACAGTGTTCTTTTTAGGAAAAAAAAAGTCACATTTTATTTAATGTAATTGGTCAAAACTAACATTTATGGAACTAGATGACTGTTTACCTATGAATCTTCTTATGTGCTTTTGCAAATATTAGTGTGAGTTACCAGATACCACACTGGTCTAGTAGAAGAGGGCTTAGGAAGAGAATCATGGAATGAATTAATACCAGAGGGTCTAAGGAAAATATTTGTTATAAGGAATAAAAATCATCCCAATGATTGAGTTAAGGTGAATTTATTAGAGATGTAAATTTTTTTATCAGAAACTACAGATAAAAATATAGCTTTCTCAGTCACTCCCTTCTTGTTTCCTTTCCTCTTGGCTTCATCTCTTGATACTTTGAAATGCATATGGCACCCATTCCTAGGTTACATGGCTTTTCAACAAAAGTGCCACTGACAAATGGCTAGTGTCTCTTTACCCAGATATTGGGATTATAGATTGTAAGAGTTCAGCCAATGGATTGAATATGGTAGGGGAGGGCTTCCATTCTTGGTCCAATCAACCAAGGGCAGGGAGCAGAGTACTAAACTGGCTGCCATGTGACAGTGTGAGGACCTTCTCAAAGAAAAAAATATATGGACTGGGCAGATATCCTGAGATGGTTCCTACTGTACAGTATTTCTTCATTGCCTAGTAGAAAGCAGTTGGACTCAATTGCAGTTCTTAAGCAGAGACTCAAACAATTTTCTTGCATATTGATATGTATAAGAAACCTATTTGTATTCCAGTCATGAAGATTGCTTGGATCATATTTTTGAAAGCGCTGAATCTTTTGGTGATAAATATTACATAAAGATATAGCCACTATAAGTCTCTCATTATTTTTTATTGTCTTGAAAAAATAATTAGAAAAATCTTTATTATAGATAGCTATCTGAACAATCAGAAAAAAAACGTTTAGACCCTCCATACCCACAATATGTTTGTGATAAATAAATGACAATAATTGTAAGAGTTTTTATGATGTATCTCATCTACTTGGGGTTTTGCTTCTTCCTTTTGAAAATGGAAATGTTATGCTCCCTCAGCATTCATACAGAGAAAATATTCCTTTCACATTGAGCCGTAAATAAAATAAGACATTTCTGACACATATGAAAATTAGCACAGTGGGATTTGGAAATTATAGTGTACAAGAAGAATAATGAAATTGCAGAATGCTGAAAGTAGAAAGGACTTTAGGAAACATTTGGAGGTTAAATGGTTCAATCCAATCCTTTTCATTTCCAGATTAGGAATCCAAAGGTCAATAAAGATTAGTTAGCTTTCTGAAAACTAGTTTGTATTTAAACCAGTCCTGGGTCCTTGTAATCCCAAATAAAACCAAAATAGCAAAATTTTGACTTAAAAAGTATATCAAAGAAGTGAAAATCTTCATATTTTCTTTTTCTCCATTAAGCATTACTGTCCACCCAGTAATTCATCAATATGGCCACACAATTTCATGATGTAAGAGAGAAAAATTGGTTTAATCTTCCCTATGATTAGAGATAATTATTCTATCTTTTGTTCATAGAGACTCTGTTTTTATTATAAGGTTGTACATAGTATATGTTTTAAATAAAATTAATAGAAAGTGATATTCTTAAGGGTACTTATTACATTTATTGCTATAATTAGCCATATCTTAGACTTTGACAAAGCTAGAATTGAAGATTTCAAGGGTGAAGAGAAGATTGAGAGAAGAGTACAAGTCTTAATTCTCTTTGCATATTGGCACTAAAGACCAAGGGCAGGACTCATCATTTATTGTATATGCATGAAATATTGAGGATGCTGGCAAGAACTGAGAAAAAGCAATGAGAGCTTTAAAGTGTTGATGCAGAAAGAATCATAATTCATGATTTTGAAGTTACATGAGCCTGAATAAAATATTAGCATTCTATGATGAACCTTGTCAAAGAGTAACGTTATAAAGTTCTCAGATTCAGAGTAAATAAAACATAAACTTAATAGACTAAATAGTTGTACTGACATGTCTAGGGAAATAGGCAGGAGTCATTTTAACATTGGACCATATGCAGTTGTTTGTGTATTGCCTTTTCTTTCCCTAGAGATAGTCTGGTTGCCTTCCCGTTGGTCAAGTCTCCTGGCTCATTTGTAACTTAAATTTCATCCCGGGAAAGCCTTTCATGTCTATTTATCTCACCTTCTGCTTTCATTTGATGATTTATTAAATGCATTAAGCATGGTGAAATTTCCTATGTGATTTGGAACATATGAATAAAATTATTTTAAAATTATGTTTATGTTGTGATTTATGGAATTGCAAATTGTCAAAGACATGAGGGATCATGGTAAAGGAGCACAGAGTTGCTTGGAGCCCACATATTCCTCCAGCATCTCACTTGAAATCTGGTAGTTTCCCTGAAATCACCCATAGGGGAAGCATATGCAAGGCAACTCACAGCACATACTTGAATAGACGTGCCTATACAGTGAAGTGCCAAATTTGGGAAGGTATTAATAGAGTATGTGAACATAGGAGCAACTTCTTAAATTGATTCAGAGACTGACCACTTTTTATCCAATCTTTATCATCCATCTTATTGAATGGAGGAAGAATTTTTTACTCAGGACCAACACTTGTCTCTTTAGGTTGTGAGCTAATAGATGTATACGAACAGTGATGCAATTGTGTATCTTTTTTATTAGCTGATGGATTTAGAAAGTTGTAAAACAATGTTTGGCAGCCACAGAAGCTTGCATCAATAGTGAGCAAGTCACTTAACTTATTTCTGTATCAGTGTCCTTAAACAATTCAATTATTAGTCCAACGAATACTAATTGTCCACTAAATGTAAAGCGCTTTGCTAATCCTTGGAGTATAGAAGTAGAGTGAGTGATGAGAGGTCAGGCTATAAGGGTATGCAGGAACCTGATTATAGAGGCTTTTGTGTGACATACTAAGCAGTTAGAATATATCCTTTTTAGTCTGTTAGGTGTCTTTAAAGAACTTTAACTAGGGAGGGACATGATTAAGCCTCTTAGAAATAACACCATGACAATAATATGCAGGATGGATGGAAAGAGGACAGTCCTAGACTCAGGAGACAATGGTAATTAATTGGACTGGAAATGATGGTAGAGCTTAAACAATGGCCATGTCAGTGATGATGGAGAGAAAAGGATAGCTTTGAGAAATTGTTAGGAAGTTCAAATGGGAGTATTTATGGTTGATTAGATATGGAAGCTAAGAAAGCAGCATGACTTGATAGTGATCAATAATTTCCAGCTTATACAGATTGGGCATATATGGAATTTATATAACCTGATTCATTTTTATCACAATAGAAGTAACTGCTAAAGAAGATGGTTAACTTTGTCTATCCAACTATATTATACATGTTATGCAATGAAGTATATTTTCAGACAACATATGTAGTGTAGGAAAGGTTAGAATTAGTTTCTGTTGTTTTACTTTTGCTAATAAATAGATTGAGAAAACTTGTATAAATTGCCAGTCCTTTATTTTTCTTTCTTCTTCTTCTTCTTTTTTCAGAGACAGAGAGTCAGAGAGGTGAATAGACAGGGACAGACAGATAGGAACGGAGAGATGAGAAGCATCAATCATTAGTTTTTTGTTGCACATTGCAACACCTTAGTTGTTCATTGATTACTTTCTTATATGTGCCTTGACCGCGGGCCTTCACAAGACTGAGTAACCCCTTGCTCGAGCCAGCGACCTTGGGTCCAAGCTGTGAGCTTTTGCTCAAGCCAGATGAGCCCACACTCAAGCTGGCAATCTCAGGGTCTCGAACCTGGGTCCTTGGCATCCCTGTCCGATGCTCTATCCATGCGCCACCACCTGGTCAGGCTCTTCTTCTTCTTCTTTTTTTTTTTAAAAAGACTTTATTCTTATTAGAGAGGAGGGAGAGAGAGAGAGAGAGAGAGAGAGAGAGAGAGAGAGAGAAGGGGGGGGAGGAGCAGGAAGCATCAATTCCCATATGTGCCTTGACTAGGCAAGCCCAGGGCTTGGATCAGGTGACCTCAGTGTTCCAGGTTGATGCTTTATCCACTGTGCTACCACAAGTCAGGCTTAATTGCCAGTCTTTATGGTTCATATTTATAAGAACAACCTCTACTTTCCTATGAAAATGACAAATAGGCTTCATAAAAAATTCGATACAAAGCTTTGAGGTCTAACGTGACATGACTTGATAGACTAGGGCATCTGAAAATTAAGTTTCTTACTCCAGAGAACAAATGTTAGAAAATAGAATCAGTGAATACTTGGCTTAAGCTAATTCCTTGAATGCCTAACCATGCATTTTATATCATCTATTACAGTGCTTTCCCAGCACTTAGAAATATGAGCCCTGAATAGAAATGTAGAGGACCACCTGTCTTCATGGCAGTATTCCAAGAATTCACAGTCTTGTTTATGCTTAGCACTCACAGGAAATGAAGATGGTCACCTTCTACTTGCCATTCTCAGATTCACTTTTCAAAGGAGAGTATTGCAAAGAAACTAAATTTACATTAAGGCAGCTATAAGAGAGTGCACTTCTGGTACAAGGCAGCTTAGAATTAGATCTTTGGATATGAGGGGCACTTTGGATCTGAGGGGAATCAGGTAAGGCACTCTCACTGTAGATATCTTGTAACGTCTCTTTCAGCCATCTGATTTTGGAGGGTAACACAGTATGAGTTGGTTAGTAATGAGGTAATCCAATAATGAGGCAGACCAGAAATACTGTGTTTTAGTCTAGAATGGTTAAGTAGTATAAGAATAATTTTTTGTTTGTCTAAATGGTAGTTGTTTCTTCTTATTTTTTTTTAAGTCAACCCTTGGGAAGGGAGCAATTTCCTTTCTCACAATTGTGAACAGTTCCTGAGTTGGTGTGGTATAAAGTAGAATGCTAAAAGACATGGCCTCTCACTAGTGGAATGAGTATTAAGTTGTATTTGTAAGACAGAGATAACCAACTAAAAATGGAAAATGAAGACTTATGTATAACAATTGTTTCTTTATTATTTCAAATAATAATACTACCAAAATTGATAGAATTTACTGGTTTCTTTAATGTCACAATGTTTGAAATTTATAATATATCACAACTAGAAAGCCCGGCGGTCATACAAAATGACCGCTGTTCTAGATATTATAAATTGTAATTAAAATGATTTGTGCAAAGGTGTCTGCTAATTCAAACTGAATTACCCAGGGCAGGCAGCGAGGATGCCCCTTTGCTTAGTGCCCCACGGGGTTTCCCCTTTCTACTTGCTTAATTGCTTAAAGTAGAGTACAATGAAGGAAACCACTGGTGGTACATTTCTTAAGAGCCACCACTAGCTCAATAAATAAAGGTGATTTAAATAATAAAATGTTAATTCACATGTCAAAGATCTCTTTGTACACAACATTTCTTGTGTAGATCTTTCCATCATTTTTAAGCTCGCCTTGCAGAAGACCATCAATTATTTTTAATTTTACGTCTGTTCTTTCACGAACTCTTGAACAGGCAACATAAAGTTGACCGTGCCCAAATGCAGGCTCAGGTAAAAAATGCCAACAGGCTTAAGCGTTTGGCCCTAACACTTATTGATGGTCATAGCAAAGGCAAGTTTTTTTGTTTGTTTGTTTGTTTTTTGTATTTTTCTGAAGCTGGAAATGGGGAGAGACAGGCAGACAGACTCCCGAATGCGCCCGACTGGGATCCACCCGGCATGCCCACCAGGGACGAAGCTCTGCCCACCAGGGGCGAAGCTCTGCCCACCAGAGGGCGATGCTCTGCCCCTCTGGGACATCGCTCTGTTGCGACCAGAGCCACTCTAGCGCCTGGGGCAGAGGCCAAGGAGCCATCCCCAGCGCCCGGGCCATCTTTGCTCCAATGGAGCCTCGGCTGTGGGAGGGGAAGAGAGAGACAGAGAGGAAGGGGGAGGTGGAGAAGCAAATGGGCACTTCTCCTATGTGCCCTGGCCGGTAATCGAACCCGGGTCCCCCACATGCCAGGCCGATGCTCTACCGCTGAGCCAAGCAGCCAGGGCCGCAAAGGCAAGTTTTATAGGAAATTGTCTATGTCTCAATTGAAACGGCAACCCTATTTGAGATGGAGCCAAATCAATTCTTGGAATGACATGTATTTCACCTTTAGAGGAGCCAGTCAAAGACTTAGCTATTATGACATTATTTTTCAATTGGAGAACCTCTAGTCTTGTACCATTGCAAAGACCCCTTCTGGTGTTAAGATCTCTTAACAGCATAATAATTGCTCCAATCTTTAACCTCAATTTGTGAGGTGGCATGCCAGAAGGCGAGACTATTTAAATGCCATGGCAACTTCACCCCATTGGCTAGTACAGTTACTCAAGCAACCAATAAGCTATCGGCCACAAAAAGACACTTAAGCCGCATATAATAAAGATGGTTAGTGTATGAGATTAAAAGAGGACCTAGCATCAAGTTTTAAAACCTCCACCTGACATTTACTAGCAGTGACACTGTGATCAGTTCTTGAACCCCTCTAAATTTCCATTACTTCATGTGTAATACAGAAATGATTATAACTATCTCACCTGATATTTGAACTCAAATGTAAATGCTCAATGAATTGTTGCTGGTTAGTACTAACACCAGTAATAGTACAATAGAAGTAGAAAAATCCTTCTTTGCCCCACAAAATACTTGAAATGAATTACTTTAAAATCTTAAAACAGCAAGTGTAAGAAAAGAATAAGGATTTTTTTTTAGTATATAAGAGAGAATAAAAAGGGAAGTCAGAGTCAATATATGTGTGTGGGTTTATATAGAAGGTGTTTCTTTGTATATACTATACTGTTAGGATTAACACAGTTAATTTTATTTGAGCTTTCAAATTTGAGCTGCAAATTTGGATTTTTTTTTGTGTGTGTGTATTTTTCTGAAGTTGGAAACGAGGAGGCAGTCAGACAGACTCCCGCATGCGCCCGACCAGGATCCACCCAGCATGCCCACCAGGGGGCGATGCTCTGTTGCAACTAGAGCCATCCTAGTGTCTGAGGCAGAGGCCACAGAGCCATCCTCAGCGCCCGGGCCAACTTTGCTCCAATGGAGCCCTGGCTGCAGGAGGAGAAGAGAGAGACAGAGAGGAAGGAGAGGGGGGGAGTGGAGAAGCAGATGGGTGCTTCTCCTGTGTGCCCTGGCTGGGGATTGAACCAGGGACTCCTGCACACCAGGCCGCCACTCTACCACTGAGCCAACCGGCCAGGGCTGCAAATTTGGATTTAAGATTCATGACTGCCAATTAAAAATAGAAATATTTTCAATGATATAATTTTTCAGTATCTATATAGAAAAAGTATAGCAGTCATTTAAGTAAACTAGTTTTCCTTAATAATTATTATTTTTTTACTTTTGCCACTTTATTTTTATTCAACATTGTTCTATAGATTGTGCCATTTTAGTTATTTTTAATGGAATTTCTTATGTGGAGATTTATATACTGGGAATTTAGTGATATGGAGAGGTCATGATTTCAAAAATATAACCCTGAAGCAAAAATGGTAATATATTGGGGTTTTTTATTTGTTTGATTCTTTGACAAAAGCCAGTCTTATTAGTAGTAGATAAGTAGATAGTTCATTCAGTTTAACCATGTAGCCGTTTGGTGGTCCTGCTCATCACCCAAGGAAGAACGTAGAGCTACTTAAGAGTGAGATGAAGCCTTCTTATTTAAGACAATGTTTTCTAAAATCCTCTAATGAGAATAAAACTTTTGAGTTTATCCTCTGAAGGATAGATTTATACACTTGAGGAATAAAGGAACAATTTGGGAAATTAGCAGCTTTATGATAATGTAAGGCATCAACCAAGATCTTTAGTGAAGTAAATATAAAATATTTTTAATAATCGTGGAAAAGAAAAATTACTTGTGCTGGGCATGACTTTCTTTTAAAATAGTTTTAAAATTGCAAAACATTGTTTTCTTTTTTCTGATTTATAGACTGTTTCATTACATTAAATATATATAGTATATGGTTTCTAAATCTCCATATGAGACAACTGAGGCATACCGTCAGAAAACTGAAGGCCAGTATATCTTAATTATATAAGTAGCAGTGCTGCATGTTAAGAATCACAAAACTGTTGTTTTGAAGAATATTTAGAAAAATGAGATAAAGATTGGGGATATGACAAAAAGTATATTTCTTTAATTCTTTTTAGTTAAACGAAATATAGCCACATCAAATAATAACAGTATGAAACCATGCCATGGCTTTTAATATCTATTTTTATTAGCATGACCACTAACAAAGTAATAATAATAATTTGAGGAGAAAAATGGCATAAATTAGCCACTCTATTTGTCAACTGCTACCCACTATAGGAATGTAAAATCTGCTTATATCTTGCTTACTTGAATGAGGATAGATTGCTTTGTCTAATATTAAATGATTAGTATTCACACATGTTGGTCAAGTGCAAGGTTGAACGATTAAAGAGATTAAGGAAGACTTTCCTAAACTCTAACGCTATCTATAACACTCACCTATGGTCTTATCAAAAACAGATTATCACTCCAGCCCTACTGGGTCAGAATTGGACCAGGGGGCAGTCATTGGAAATCTCTATTTTAATTTTTTTTTTTTTTGGAAATCTCTATTTTTAATAAGAGTGCTTGGTGATTCTTGTATTCAAGTTCTGAATCAATGAACTAAGCCAATTCTTCTCAGAACCATTTTGGAGATGAACTTTTCTTTAGACATTTATGCCCCATATCCCATGCCTTCACCTTTGAGAACCACAGAAGAATCCATATAGTTTTCATCAAACCATGATTGCCCACACTTGCCCTATCATTTTTGCTTACGGAATTTATCAGATTACAGTCTGCACAGGTATCTACCCAGTATGACTTTTGTCCCAATAGGACTTGTGAGTATACTTTTCATTAGCAGCTCCTGTGGTCTAGGAGCCATGTCACCGAGCCTTATACTTAGCTTTAAGGAATTATGGAAAATTAAAATCTAGTTAATTCAGAATTTATACATTTAATACATTGAGACATATCTATTTATTTTCTCTCTTACTACGTGGATCTAGAGTATAAGATATTGAAATAATTGTCCAAAATGTCTTCTTTTTGTTATCCTTTTTGGTTCATTTTGCACATTCTAAGTTATTTTTTTAAATGTGTGATGGTTTAATTTAACATTTACAAACTCACTATCAGACTTTTCATTTAGACCAACCTAATATGATGTTCATATGGGCTCCCTCAGCAAGCAATGCTTTAAAAATGGTAGTCTCTTGCCAGACCAGGCAGTGGTGCAGTGGATAGAGTGTCAGACTGGGATGCAGAGGATCAAGGTTCAAGACCCCGAGGTTGCCAGCTTGAGCACAGGCTCATCTGGTTTGAGCAAGGCTCATCAGCTTGAGCCCAAGGTCGCTGGCTTGAGTAAGGGGTCACTTAGTCTGCTGTAGCCCTCCGGTCAAAGCACATATGAGAAATCAATCAGTGAACAACTAAGGAACCGCAACAAAGAATTGATGTTTCTCATCTCTCTCCCTTCCTGTCTGTCTGTCTCTGTCCCTCTCTCTGACTGTCTCTTTCTCTGCCACACACACAAAAAAGGTAGTCTCATCACTGGTACATACATGCAGAAACACAAACTGAAGTATTTTCTTCAAAGTGATTTCTTTTTAAAGATTTACCTTTAGCATTCTTAAATAATCTTTGGCCATGCAAAAAAACAAGATTTAATTTTTACAAAATACATTGGCAAAATAATTTCAGGAGAGCAAAACCTTTCTCATATCTCTACCCCATAATATATTTTAATGTAGATGTGTTAGATTTTTAATGTTTTTTCTGCTCATGGATAATGAGGATGAACTCCTTCTTTTTGGCTACTTTAGTTAGTATTAAGCAGGAGGAAAAACAGCTAGAAAGTCATTTAGTCACTCAGTATCTTTTTTTGTGACCTAACAATTTTTAGTGATGAAAACCCATATTTCATGTAATTTTTCAAATTATATTTACTGAATACATGAGTTTGGAGTCAAAAATGGAAGTTTTTAAGAACTCATTGACAAGTTGAGGAATGGTTTGTATATATATAATATGTTCTAATTAAATATAATACTGCTCAATTTCCCATATTCTTGAATGCTCAAATTCATTTTTGAAGAATATTCCTGGAAGACACTGTGGGAATTTACAAAGGAAACATTACTATTTATAATTTAATACACACATTCATGGTAAGGGCACTATTTTCAAGAGGGTAATTTAGTACCAAATAACATATTCTTCAATCTGCTGTTTTAGTAATTGTCAAATCCATATATTTCTGTATATGATTTTAGTGTAATGCTATTAGGCTTTTGTTATTTCTTTTAAAAATATATAATTCATCCTTTTTTATTAAGATAGCCTTAATCAAGGGGATTTTTTGAAATATGGCTATCTGACAGTTGGAGGACAACTATCAACCCCATAGAGGTAAGAACTTTTTTACAGTATTTGATTTTGCTTGATTAAATGGGATGATCTCCTTTAGGATTGATGTGGCCACATTTTATAACACAACGGCTTAAAAAGATAGTGATACAGAAAAAGCAGAAAGTCACACCGTCGGTTATAAATGATTTGTGAGGCAGCAACCCTTTGTGAATTTTAAAATTAAATTTAAGACCCCTTTTTGTTATATTCCATATTTTCAATCTTGGTGAGTAAGTTTGCCCCTGGAGTCAAGGTGTTTTATTATTTGACGAAGCATTTAATTATGTGTTTGCAAGCCCAAGAAGAGCCTAAACCAGGCTCTTGAGAGTGATGGCATAAGTTACAGTTTGCTGGAGGCATTCTTATGAAACAAATGAATTTTCTTATAGGAAATTAAAATATACTAATTTCAGAATAGATATGTTAAGGATATCCAAACTGCTTGTATATAATTTACAGTTTATGAAATTACTTAAACTTGTCTTCACCAAAGGCAACAGAATAAAATGCTTATGTTTTAAAATATTAAATGTCCAAAAAACTACATTATTCACACAAACTAAAATTGTACTTTTGTTTATTATTTGAAGAAAATTTATTTAGGAGAAATACATATTTTTAAAAGCTACATGCTTTGTAGCATTGATTTCTTAATATAATAGGAACTAATAAAATGAATTTGTCATTCAGTTGAGGTACCATTTATTAATAATTGTCCATGTGAAGAAGCTCTATGGGATGCAAAGATGAACAAGGCTCTGTATTTGGAGAAGCAGTGCACATGAAAATAATAGCTAATTTTTTTTACTGTTTTTTAAAATTATTTTTATTTATTCATTTTAGAGGAGAAAGAGAGAGAGAGAAAGAGAGAGAGAGAGAGAGAAGGGGGGAGGAGCAGGAAGCATTAACTCCTGTATGTACCTTGACCAGGCAAGCCCAGGGTTTTGAACCAGTGACCTCAGCAGTCCAGGTCGATGCTTTATCCACTGTGTCACCACAGGTCAGGTCAATAGCTAACTTTTTTAAAATAATGAATATCTTTTCTGAGAATTAAAATAATTTCATATATTTATATTTCTCTTCCTTTTAAAATGAAAATGGTTTTTTTCCCTAAGAGTAAAGCAAATACATATCTATAATAAAAATAATTCAAGTAGATTTTGTTGTGTGTCATTGTAAGGAAAACTCCCATCCTTCTTGAACCTGCTTATGTGTCAATCCTTTTCCTCTGATCCCCACCTTCTACTCCACTTGTCCCACTCTACAAAGGTAATAACAGTTTGATGCATGTGCAAATCAAAACTACAATGAGATACCACCTCACAACTGTTAGATTAGCTATTATCAACAAGACCGGTAATAGCAAGTATTGGAGAGGCTGTGGAGAAAAAGGAACCCTCATCTACTGTTGGTGGGAATGTAAAGTAGTACAACCATTATGGAAGAAAGTATGGTGGTTCCTCAAAAAACTGAAAATAGAACTACCTTATGACCCAGCAATCCCTCTACTGGGTATATACCCCTAAAACTCAGAAACATTGATACGTAAAGACACAAGTAGCCCTATGTTCATTGCAGCATTGTTCACAGTGGCCAAGACATGGAAACAACCAAAAAGCCCTTCAATAGAAGACTGGATAAAGAAGATGTGGTACATATACACTATGGAATACTACTCAGCCATAAGAAATGATGGCATCGGATCATTTACAACAACATGGTTGGATCTTGATAACATTATACGGAGTGAAATAAGTAAATCAGAAAAAACTAAGAACTGCATGATTCCATACATGGGTGGGACATAAAAACGAGACTAAGAGACATGGACAAGAGTGTAGTGGTTATGGGGGGGGCAGAGGGAGGGAGAGGAGAAGGGGAGGAGGAGGGGCAAGAAGAAAACCCAATAGAAGGTGACAGAGGACAATCTGACTTTGGGTGACGGGTATGCAACATAATTGAATGACAAGATAACCTGGACATGTTTTCTTTGAACATATGTTCCTTGATTTATTGATGTCATCCCATTAACATTAATAAAAAAAGTTTGATGCATGTGTATATGTATGTGTGTGTGTATATATATATATATATGTAAGTGTGTGTTTGCATGTATGTGTGCTTGGATATGCAGCACTTGGTGTGCAGCTTACTTAACGCCTGCCACTAAGCAGTAAGCACTCAAGAGATGTAGTTAAATTATAATTGATATGTGATTCAGTTGCTTATTTGGCTCTATAACTTTTTCTGTAATTCATGTTTTACTCTATAATATGGCAGGAATTTCTTTTCTCATAAAATCTTATAAATCTCTCTGTGTTTTAGTAGGTATTTGGCTTTTATTTTATTGTTATTTCTTAATTTGTTAGCCAAGTCCTTCTTGATGAACATTTCAATAGTTTAAAAATATTTTTGCAGGAATAACACTGTTATAATAAAGATTGCCCTTCAAAACAAAGAATATGAGAAAACCTATTTCCCTACACTCTCATCAATACTTGACATTATCAGTAGTTATATATCTTTGCTACTCTGATGGATGAAGTAAAATATCACATTAATTGGCATTGTTGTGTATCATTTTATATGATTATTGATGATTGATTTTCTTTGTAATTGCTTTTTCATGTCATACAGCCATTTCTTCTGTGTCATTCTTTATTTTATTATTATTATTATTATTATTATTATTTTTGTATTTTTCTGAAGCTGGAAACAGGGAAAGACAGTCAGACAGACTCCCGCATGCGCCCAACCGGGATCCACCCGGCACGCCTACCAGGGGGCGACGCTCTGCCCACCAGGGGGCAATGCTCTGCCCCTCTGGGGCGTCGCTCTGTTGCATCCAGAGCCAGTCTAGTGTCTGAGGCAGAGGCCACAGAGCCATCCCCAGCACCCGGGCCATCTTTGCTCCAATGGAGCCTTGGCTGCGGGAGGGGAAGAGAGAGACAGAGAGGAAGGAGAGGGGGAGGGGTAGAGAAGCAGATGGGCACTTCTCCTGTGTGCCCTGGCCGGGAATCGAACCCAGGACTCCTGCACGCCAGGCCGACGCTCTACCACTGAGCCAACCGGCCAGGGCCTATTCTTTATATTTTTATGGTATGTGCTTTTTCTTTACATATTATGAATATTAACTCCCTGTCTCTCATACAGGTTGTAGAAATTTTTCTTTAGTGTTTCATTTGTCTTTTGACTTTGTATATTCTCCCACAGAATATAGTCAACTCTATATTACTTATTTATTATTTTTTATTTACTTTTTGAGAAGTAAAGAGAAGAGAGAGAGAGAGAGAGAGAGAGAGAGAGAGAAAGGGAGATGAAAAACATCAGGTTGTAGTTGATGTACTTTAGTTGTTCATTATTTGCTTCTCATATGTGCTTTGACTGGGGTGGGGGGAAATCCAGACACAAGGCAGTGACCCCTTGCTCAAGTTGGTGACCCCGCACTCAAGCCCAATGAACTCATGCTCCAGCTGGTGACCTGGGTATTTCAAATCTGGGGCCTTAGCATTCCAGGTTGATGCTCTACCCACTGTGCTACCACTGCTCAGGCAGTCAACTCTATTTTTATGCTTTAAGATTTTTTGATATCAAACCAGAAAATCTTTCTACTTTATGATTTAGATATTATTTGCTCTTATAGTTTCCATGTTACTTAAAATTATTTTTTTTTAAATGAAATTTGTTAGAATGGCTTTGGTTAATAAGATTATATAGGTTTTAAATGTACAGTTTTTAAAATATATTATCTGTATATTGCATTGTGTATTTACCACCCAAAGTCAAGTCATTCCTTTTATATCATTCCTTCTACCATTTACTACCTTCCTCTGAACTCCCTGGCCCTCTAATAACCACCATACTGTTATCTGTGATTATGAGTTTTTGTTTATTTGCATTGTTTGTTCACTTGTTTTCAGTTTTATATCTCACATATGAGTGAAATCATATGGTTCTTTATCCATTTGACTTTTTTTGCTTAACATAAATGATATTCTTAAGATCTATCCATGTTGTCACAAATGACAGTATTTCATCTTTTCTTATGTCTGAGTAGTATTCTATTGTATATATGTACCACATCTTCTTTATTCAAACATCTATGGATGCACACTTTGGTTGTTTTCATGTCTTGGGCACCATGAATAATGCTGCACTGAACATAGGGGTGCACATGTATTTGTGAATAAATGTTTTTTAGTTTTTCAGGTAGATACTCAGAAGAGGGGTTGCTGGGTCAAAGAGTAACTCCATTCCTAATTTTTTGAGGAACCACCATACTGTTTTCCATAATGGCTGTACCAGCAGTGAATGAGGATTCCTTTTTCTCTACAACCTCTCCAATACTTGTTATTATTTATCTTGTTGATGATAGCCATTCTAACAAGTGTGAGGTGGTATCTCATTGTAGTATTGATTTGAAAATTTCTACTAGCTAAAGAAGATGAATATCTTTTCATATATCTGTTGCCCATTTGCATGTCTTGGGAGAAGTATCTGTTCAGTTACTCTGCCTATTTTTTAATTAAATTGTTTGTTTTACTTTTGTTGAGTTGTATGATTTTTTAAAAATATATATATGGGATATTAACCCTTTGTCAGAGTTTTTGTTTGCAAATATCTTCTCCCATTTGGCTGATTTCCTTTTTGTTTTATTGGTGGTTTCTTTTGCTGTTCAGAAGCCTTTTAGTTTGATATATATAGTCTCATTCATTTATTTTTGCTTTTACTGCCCTTGCCTTGAGGCCAAATTTATAAAATTGTCTCTAAGGCCAAGGTTCACAAGTTTAGTACTTATTCTTTCTATATAATTTATTGTTTCAGATCTTATATTTAGGTTTTTTCATCCATTTGGAGTTTTTATGTATGGTGACAAATAACAGTACTTTCACAGCCTTTTTACATTTAAATCTAATCCATCTCTTACACCTGAACTATTCTTTTCTGTTTATCCTTTTATATAACCTATACCTTATGTTTTATTTCTATTTATTTATTTTAACCAAAATAAATACAAATGGATAAATTTGCAAAGAATATTTTATCAATTTTGAATCTTCCTACCATAACAAAAATATGGCATACCTTTCCATGTATTTAAGCTTTTCTTTATATTCTTCCACATAACTTACCAATTCTTTATATGGTTCCTGTGCATTTCTGAAATTATACAATATCTTTGCATATATTTCTGCCAACAATTTTGAGAAAATTGTCTTTGGTCATATTTCTCATCATATTTCCTACATATTTCAACCATATGCAAACACAAATGTTATATGAGAACCAATGGTATGAGAACAAAAATAAGAGAAGTATTTTATGCTAATGTTTCTTTATTTCTCTAAACTATGATTTATCTAAAATACTAGCTCAACCCCATCTATGCACTTTAATATCAGCCACCGCCATCCTGTTCACTTTGGTAATCATTAGTTCTGTTTCCACTATTCCATCAAAAGTTGGCAAATTGGAATAAAAAAACTTAGAATGTCATAACAAATTATTAATTTCACAAAGTTTTACAACAAACTGAGATTATTTTAGAGAATGCATTTCTCTCTATTTTTAAATATTTATTTAATATTAAGTTTTGCTTTATGGTTTTTCTTCTTACTTGACTTCGGGAAACACAGAAAAGATTTTCAAATTTCTTTTTTATCTTGTTGTCATATAATAGCTCTCTTTGTGTGTCTTGTCTCAATTTTGTTACATGACACTGCTTTGGAAATTGTCTTGAGGACACATTTTAACTATAGAATTCAAATCCACTCTCATTTAGGGGGTGGTAATATATATCTTGAGACTTAGGATAGAGGTGAAAATTAAATCACTATCTTTATTTCCATCCTGGATCAGACATAGCAGTGAGAAGAACAATGATATAATGACACAGATTTAAATAAGCTTACTATTAATGATCAATTGCTTCCTCATGAAGTTAAAAGTGATGTTATTCTATAAATTGATTTATATAGATTTTCTGTGCTATATTAATACTTTTGAATTTTTTCTGAGGTGTTTTACTTGTTCTTACCAATCAAGTAGGAACCTGAGGGAAGTAGCAGTTTACAGAGGAAAACCATTAACTAACATAGATTGATTTATATAGTTCCTGTTTTTATCCTTCAGCCAACATGGACTGATAAAATGTTAATATCTAGTACATTTTATAAGCTATGAAAATATTTGAAGGTGTGCTACCTCAAAACACAAGAGAGACCCAGAAAACCCTAAGAGTAAAAGAGATGCTGGAAAATATTTAGATATTCTTTTCATGTCATACAGCCATTTCTTAATGAAGACATTCTTTAAAAATTCAATAATTATAGAATGTCCAACATTTGGCAGTGATGCCCTTAATATCATCCTATAATAACAGATTGACTATTTAACAGAGTTAAAATAGCAAACAATAATATTAGCAAATAGTGTATGTTACTAACTATGATTTCCTTTTGTTTCATTTTTGAAGAAAATAACACAGTTGCAGTTACAGGCATATATATTTTAATTAAAACAAAACAATATTGCTTAGGTTTTTTGCCTCTTTTAATTAATAAAATTTATTGTCTAGAGCAGTTTTAGGTTCACACAAAAACTGGAAAGTATAGAGAGTTTCCATATACACGTATATTCTGTCGCTACACATGCACTAGCCTATCAAGATCCCCCACCACAGTGGTTCATTTGTTAGAGTTGATAACCCTACATTTATAAATTATTATCATCCAAAGCCGATAGTTTATATTAGGATTCACTCTTGGTGTTATACATTCTGTGGATTTTGACAAATGTATAATGCCATGTATCCACTATAATAATATCACACAGAATAGGGTGTTGTTTTTTGTTTGTTTGCCTTAGAAGTCCTTCGTGCTCCATCTATTTATCCTTTCATCCCCCCAAACCCAGTTAATTAGTAACCTTTTTATTACTTTGCCTTTGCCAGATTGTCATGTAGTTGGAATTGTATAGTATGTAGCCTTTTCAGATTGACTTCTTTCACTTAAATGTGCATTTAAATGTCCTTCATGTCTTTTCATGGTTTGATTGTTCATTTCTCTTTTCTTAAAATTTTTTTTAATGTTTAGTTTATTTATCTTAGAGGGATGGGGAGAGCAGGAAAGCGACAGGAACATCTGTTTCTGTATGTACCCTGACTGGGGATTGAACCGACAACCTCTGTGCTTTGCTATGAGGCTTTAACCAACTGAGCTACCAAACAGGATGATTATGTAGTGGATCTCATTGTTTTAATTTGAAATTCTTTAATGACATATGATGTTGAACAACTTTCATATGCTTACTTGCCACTATATATCTTCAGATACACATTTTTAACTAGGTTATTCATTTTCTTCTTGTTCTGTTTTAAGAGTTCTTTGCGTATTTTGGATAACAGTTCTTTTGAAAATATTTTCTTCTAATATGTAGCTTGTTTCCTAATTTTTTTGAGGTTTTGTTTTTAGCTTAGATTTACTGTCATGGATTTATTCTTTTTGTCAGCCTTTGCTGTCATTGAAATAAGGTCATGGGAAAGAGGTGAGATAAACATGGGTATTCAGTTGACAATTTTGAATGAAAAGTCCATTTCTTTGTTAACAACACAGGAGTAGGAAAATATTTCTTTCAAAAATATTTATTTAAGTTTATTTTGTTTTTGCTGTCATTTGGAGGAGGGGAGATTTACTGTGAACTACATTCAGTGATAAATGCTTTAATATATTTTTTATTATTTAATCTTTATGTAATTCTTAAAAACCAGCATTATTATTCTCTTCTTATAGAAGGAAACCAAAATTCAGGAAAACTAAATAATTTTCCCAATTCATACAGCTAGTAAATGGTGGATGTTAGAGCTAAACCTATAGTGCCAGAGCTATACTCTAATAAGTCTACATATTGCTTCTCTATTCTCTTTCTAAATTAATACCATCATTATCCATTCCATTTGAATATCTAGTACATTTATCTACATACACTTATATTGTTGCCTGTTATAGCCTAGGTACTTTTCTAGATGCTGAATTTATATAGATGAACAAGACATGGTCTCTGAATACATTCTTATCCTCCAGGAACTCCAACTTAAAGAAAGATGGACAAGTCAACTATTAGATTACAATACAACAGATTCAGTACAATAGTCCTGTGGTAATCTAGAGGTTGAAACTTTATGACAGATTAGCTCATTTATATTCAAGATACATAGAAAATTAATTATCTAAAATAGTTTTTATTAGTATACACATAGGATAGAGAAGACATTTTATT